>NC_135903.1:18169458-19485617 GCF_964194155.1 Cetorhinus maximus | reverse complement strand
TTTAGATCAGGCTTTATCATTGGAGATTGGTTCTGAGTTGCTGTGCAGATTAGATGTGTGATCTTCTGTTTTGTACATATTGTTGGAGTTCTAGCATTTTTTTTTTAAACCCTAGGAAAAACTGAGTCATGCACTGCAACATCTGAAGCATTTCAGCTTTCATAATATTACTTTTTAATGTCCATTCATGATTGCCCCTGTATTACAGTTGTGATGCTAGTTAAATGATTTGTCCATAGACATGTCTATGACTTATGTTCTAATCAGTGTTATAATCTAATTGATGTTACATCAACAAATAAGATGCTTAATAGTTGACATTAAATCACCACAAAAAACTTTGATTTGTTGCATCATAAGTGGTCTGTACCTTCTGTTAAAATATGAACTTGTTGCCGATACTTTTAATTTGCTTTCACAGAAAAAGGCAACTCCTGTAAGCAGACTGATCCCACCACCCCCAAACCCATCCCAGGAACTTAAACTTGTGTAGCCTTAAGCATAGTGTGTATTCAAACTAAAACTGATTGGTTGTGTAATTATTCTACTTGTAAATATATTTAACTATGGTAGAATATAGCAAGAAGCTAGTAATACAATACTTCTTAAATAAATTGTTCCACATCAACAAAATTCAGAAATATTAGCGGTGCTACTGACTAATTTTCTGGATTAAATGATACATGGATGACGACTTCAAAAATCCTTCTTAGCCACCTCTCAGAATAAGCAATGTGAAGCAAGAACTTGAGACCCTAAGTACTGCTTCGTTATATGTTAGATCTTTTAAATGAAACTACTTCAAATGCAAACAATTATGATACTAACTATTTCTGACACTTGGACAAATGGGTGAACAGTGGTGTTTTGAGCCCATCTGGTTCTTTTTCTGCTTATCACACTTGGCTATTGTTACAAATTATGGCTTGTTTAGTTCTCCTTTGTCTTTCAGTACTTTTAAACAATGCATAACTTGGGGGTTTAGCCATTAGAAGACAGAGTTTGTCTACCTCTCAATCTTCAAAGCTTGATTCCCGACAATGATACCTCTTAATAAAACTGTACATTTTGTTACCTTGTGGTGCAAAAACAATAGAACTATTTAATGCACATGTGTTGTAGGGTGGCTGAGTCATGCTATTAATGATAGGGTTGATCTGCAGACACTTCTTGGGTGGAAACTTTTAAGTTTATTTACAATATACTCAGCAACAACTACACGTGTGCTTTCAACTCCAACTCTATCTCTGCACTGACTGCTGAGGTAGCCCCTGCTACTCTCCTATTGGTTACGACAGATCATGTGATCTTCCTTGAGTATTATTCTTAAAGGTACATTGCACACTAAATAAAACCATAATTACTACTACATGGTTGGTAAGTTACAATTCAGAAATTATACCTACTTGATGCATTATGAAATTCTAATTCATTGACACTTTTATTGATTAGCTGGTATCAATTATTTGCACTTGACTTGAACTGCAAAAATAGGGCATTTGAAGTTGTAGTGCTTCACTGTTGCTGATGTTTATAGACCTGAGGCTTATAGAAAACTGCTTTCTTTGACCACTGATGGCAAACGTGAACAATGAAAACTTAGGAAACTTGTGATTTTACACAATTGGCCACTGCAGTCCCTGTTAACTAAGGGTTAAGCTGCAAGGAAGGATTGCACTTCAAGATATTGAATGAAAAGGGTTGATTGCGAGAAACTATTTATGCTAGTTGTTGAGTTTAAGACTAGGGCACATAGTCTAACCTGGAGTCAGATCTCGCGGGAGTGAAATTAGGAAACTCACCTTTTGGAAAGGATGGTAGAAGTTTGGAACACCCTTCTGCGAATGGTAATTGATGCTAGGTCAATTGTTAATTGTAAAACTGAAATTGATAGATTTTTGTCAGCCAATGGCATTAATCAGTATGGAGCAAAGGTACGTATATGGATTTCATTGAATGGTGGAATAGACTCGAGGGGCTAAATGGCCTACTCCTGCTCGTATGTTAACTTGGGTCGGCTTGCCATATGCACTAGGCGGCGCCAGCTCCAGTTTTAAAAACTGTGTTGAAAGTACTACAGTAAGTTGCCTCATATAGTGGTGTTCTGCTTTAGCATTGCAGATATAGTGGGGCTGGTCTGCGCACTTAGTGCCGGTACATCTGCTTTAATGTCTTTCGAATGATCCAGTTGGCACCATCTTCCTGACCCCAACACTCTCCCACTCGATGCTTCCCTCCTTGACCCCCTGCCGCTTTCCTTCCTGACGCCCCCCACCCGGTTTGTCACTTCCTTCTCTGACCCTCGCCCGCTTCCCTCCCCAACACTCGCCCACTCTCTGCTTCCCTCACCCATTCACCGCTTCCCTCACCCATTCACCGCTTCCCTCGCTGATCCTCGCCCACTCACCGACCCTTGCCCCCATTCCTCCTTGACCCCGCTCACAGCAAGGGTTCAGGAGGGGAAAGCAAGAAACAAGTGAAAGTCAGGGAGCAGGAGGGAGGTAGAAAGTGTTAACACGTATCTTTCACACTTAAAATTTTTAAAGTTATTTCATTCATTAATATAGTAATTTAGCAATGTACACTATTTCAACTCACAGGGTATAATGCACACTGCAGCTGTCTCTTCTGCCATTGAGGGATTGAGGCTTCAGTGCTTCACTTATCCCTTTTGCCTTAAGTCACAAATTAGCCCATTCTGTGGATTGGCAGCAGGTGTGGAATAAACTTCTCTCAAAGAAAATTAGAAACTCAGTTGGTAGCATGTTTTCTCAGGGTTGAGATGTAAAATGCAGGTCTATAAACATATTGAACAGTTGAGTATACTGAACTATATTTTCTAATATATAGTGTGATCATGTCAATTATCTTTGTCAAATTGTGCATGCTCTTAAACAATGGTTTGAGTTTATTGTATGGACCAAAACTGTAGAGCTGTAGAGCTTGAGATTATTTAGTAGTTATAAATAGTTTGATGCTTCACTGATGACAAGCAGCACTGTACAAGTAAAGTGACAACAAATATTTTGTACTCTGATCTGAATGTCTCACCTGGTTTTTATAAACTCCTGAATTGTCAACCCATTAGAGATTGTTCACAGCCTAATTAGTGCCACGCATCAAATTAGTTTACAAGAATATGATATGAAGTCATAAATGTTCTCTAGGGTGGGATTTTCTGCCTCCGTGATCTTCTGGTCCCGCTGCAAGTCAGTGGACGTCTGGCTGGGGCGCCGCCTTGCCCACGGTGGGTCCTACCCCTGACGGGGCCGGAAAACCCCAGCCCTAGTTTCATTATTTCTTCTTGGTTTTGGTCCATCTATTGCCTATGGTTTTGTGAGTCTATGCTATTTATTTTGAAGTTGAATACAGCAACCATGCAAGTGGCTAAATCAATATGAACTTAGAAATTGCATTTAAATTTTAAGCAGGTCAGGTTGCTACAATGGTCCTAACATTCAAACTGTTAGTATGCATGCATTTTAGAATTGCAGAAACTAAAATCAAAAACTCAGTTTAGAGTGAGTATGTATCTTAGCTCTGAGCAAGAAATGGATATGGTCAGGGCTGGTGCAACCATCAGGCAAATTAGGCAGTTGCCTAGAGTGGCAAAATTTGCGAGATGGCAAAAAACTGAATGAACCATTCATGAAACTACATAAGTAAACCAACAGGCTTCAATAGTGGGAATCAAAGGACTAGATCTACTAATATAAATCCACATATACTGACACACATATAGATTTCCATGTATTGACATTGCAGTCTTTCCCAAAATTTCATATTCATCATTCTGTTTCTGATAATTTTACAAATTTTTGCATCTACGTGACTATTCCAAAACTACGAACCAGTAAATAATATCAAAGAATGTAATTTAATCTAGCCCACTCTATCAATTATTATTGATTTGTCTAAATTATGCATAAAGTCAGCTAGTAACTGTTGCAGGAACACATAGTATGACACTACGTGAGCCATATTGCACATTATAAAGTGCATTTCTCCTAGTACATATCCTGTGAAAAGTGTAGAACAATGAGAATGTACAGCAAGTGTCATCATTCCCTTTTTCATATAAAATAAATCTGTAGTTATAAACAGAAATTTTATTCATACTAGTACACAATATTCATTTTCAAAAGCTAATTGTTGGGGTGGGGCTGAAGGTTTGCCTAATACTATTGCATCAGCCCTGGATATGGTTGAATGTACTGTGATTTTTTTTTCAATTGAATGTATTTTATAAAAAAGGCAGTATGATTTTAACTAGTTTCAATGGTGGTAACTGAACTTTGGTATTTTAACACTTGTCTGGTCTTCTGTTTCTAAATGATCCAAACTCTTTATTGTTTCAGTACGCCCTGGAGCGCTTAAAGGTGATGTGTGAGGATGCTCTTTGCAGCAATTTGTCTGTAGAAAATGCAGCAGAAATTTTAATTCTGGCAGATCTACACAGTGCAGATCAACTCAAGACTCAAGCTGTAGACTTCATAAACTAGTAAGTACCAAAGTTCAGTGTTGTAACAAATTGAAACTTTTTGTAATTAGGCTTACAGGCTGACTGTCGCAAGGTCAGTATCTTTCATCTTTGTAACTCAGTTTGAGCTCAGGTAGCTCCTCTCTTGAGCCTTGGATGAAATCAATCCTGGATGCACCCAGCAGCAGACTGCCCACAATTTAGCATGATATGGTAGTCTTGCTTTGGCCACAAGGATAGCTAGTGTGTGAATTACAATCTCAATGTTGTAGCTGGTGGTAATTTTCTGAGGTCAAGGCTAAGCAAACTTTACTTGCCATTTAAGGATACTTGATAATATTGCCCAAAATGGAAATGCCTCACTCTCCGTTGTCAACCCTACTTTCATGAGCCCAAAAAGCATACATTGCAACTCTGGCACTATCGCATTATAAATAGCTTTGTACATGTACCTGTTTTTGATGCTGCTATTAACCTTTTTTCTGCTTTGTAGCTTCATCTTTTTCAGTTTTCTTTATTTCAAAGCTCGGAAGAAAAGTTAGTCATTACTGTCACACACTGATTTTTAGTTTCAAATTGGTATCCTCTGAATCAAAACTTTTTTTCCCCCCCCAAAATCTTGGATTTAAAATAGATGGTTGCATCTCTCTACACCCCTATTCCTAGGTGGTGTTTTTGGTTGGGCTGATTTGTAGATGCATAACAGTAATATGAAAAACTTCATTGCCTAAAATGTACCAATAAATTTCAAGGTTAGGACAGATATCACAAGGTTGTAAAAATTATTTAAAGGCAATATTTGACAAAGTGGAGTTATGCATATCCATATTACAAAATGCAAATTATAAAAACTAGCATGACTTCAATTAGTGTTTATTATTGCTCCCTTGTGTTTAACTACTTTTCTACCATGATAACTAGTCAAAAAACTGTAAACATAAAACTGCAATTTGACCACCAAAAAATACCATGTAAACTACATTATTAATTTGCAATAAATACTGCTTAAAACTTCAAGTTTTGCTAATAGGAAATAAGCTATCATGTAAAACATGTATCAAATGGTTGTTCTGGAAGCAGACATCAAATAACCAGTGTACTGATTTGCTTGAAGAGATACAATTTGGATCAGGTATCAAATATGATATCACTTTTTGATGTTTTGCATGGTTAGTTTTATTAAATGGTAATTTGAAATTGGCCAGAGAGCAGTGGAGGCTGCATCATTGAATATATTCAAGGCTGAGTTATAGATTTTTGATCTATAAGGAGTCAAAGGTTATGGTGGGGGAAGCAGGAAGGTGGAGTTGAAGCCGCAATCTGATCAACCATAATTTTATTGAATGGCGGAGCAGGCCCGGTGGGCCAATTAGCCCACTCCTGCTATTTCTTATGGTCTTGTGGTAATTCCATTAAGAATCCATTCTAGTTACCGTCTAGTTACATATTTAAACCTCCCAGTAAATGAGAAACTTAAACCTAGTGAACTCTGGAATCATTTTTTTTAAAGTAATGCTTTTGGAGATAGAAGAGCTTCCGACCTCATTTACATATGTGCCTGGGGTGACACGGGATGAAATATTAATAAAACAGCATTGTGGGGACAGCAGGCACACTTTATGGCTTAATGGTATCCTTAATGATAGGCTGATAATGGCTTCAGAGATCAAGATTTTTTCTTTGGGGTGAGATGCAGAATGTTTCTGAAGAATAAATTGATTTTTTTTCTTCTATACTCATTGGAGATGGGAGTTAAATAACAATTTTTTGGGGGGAATTGTAGTCAAATGCTGGTTCGATGGCAGTGAAAAATAGTACAATCTCGTAGCATGCATTAAGTCAGAACAGATTAAAACCCAAGTAAAGCAGACTTCAGTAATCTAAATAACCTTAAGTGCTTGGGACAGATTGGAGTATTGTGCCAATGTTTTTATACAGTTGAATCGCAGTTTGCGAGAATAAAACTTGGAGCAGGATTTCAGTAAACTCCATCTTAAATATTTGTTTACATAATTTTTCTGTGACTAAAGCAGAAAATATAAACCTCATGGTGTATGTTTCAGTGAGTGATGAAGGTAACCCCTAGCTTGGTATGGTTTGCCATAGTATTCTGATCGGCATAAGACGATCTTTCGATGGGAAGTTTGGCACTTGGATGAAGAATTTGTATTTCCTTTAATTCTTCTTGCTGGCTTTCTTGATGACTATCTACCGCATTAGAATTCCCTGTTTGGATCAACCAATGACATGAAGTATGAGTTTATTTAGAGTGGACACCATTGAGAATCTGCTTTGTGTATTTTGCTTGATCCTTAGTATTTTCTTGTTTAAATCGAAATCTGCTTTAAATCCAGTAGGATGTTAGGATCCACGGCTAGTCATCTTATGAAAAATATGCACTTTTTGTTGTGTATCCCACTTCTGTTTATAATTAAATGTATTATTTTACATTAATTTATGTGGGGCACTGACCCCTGAGTTTTACTGAATGCTTTAAAAGGATTCTTGTTATAAAACATCATAAATAGCAGTGATCATACGACATTTCATGTGAAAATCCCATATTAACAAGTACTATAAAAGAATCGATGCCTTCACATGTTTTGTGGTACTCAATTAGTCGAAAGTGAGAATATATCAAGTGAAAAACAGAACAATGTAAGCAATCTATAAATTCTAAAAATCACTAGTGTAGATACATTTATTTAAAATAGTGTAAATGCAAAACATTGTACTTTTCCTGTATGTAATTAAAATTGAGTCAAGAATGGTATATATAATAGGAAAGTCTGGGCTTGCAGTCTTTTGAAGTTTTGTGTTAAGCTTCCGTACTATAACTACTAATCTCGGCTCGTTACCGCATTCTGCTCCTCTCTGATTCTGTCAGGCTGGCATAAAATACAATCCAAAACTTGAGGAGCTTGCTCTGCATGACTGAAGGGACCATGTTCTCAATTTCAATTTTAAGCTGGTTTTTCTGTCCTCAGGGTAAAGGATTGGTCCATCCAGTTAGAAGTCAACTATTCTTAGCCATTTTTCCTTCATACTCTGCATAAAGCTTAATAGGGCTTTAAAAAAAATAATTTGAGTTATGAGTTCTAGTGTTGTAGAACTAAAAGTTGCCATCTTGGTATTAAAGAAGGATTCTTGAAGAATTAATTGAAAATGTATGAATTCCATTTTAAAGTAAAACAGTACTGTGAAAATCTAGCCTTGGGACGCAAACTGTGGAGCAGTAAAATTCTGGTGTTGTTAGAGCACAAGTAAACTTGTAGATGCTTTGCTGGAGATTTGATCTTGTAATGGCATTTAATGTGGAGTGACAACTGTGCTTAGAGAGCATAAAATATAACCATTAGTTGTATTTTCTTGTAAATCTTTTTGAAGGGAAATTTGACATTTAAATTAATGGAGAGGGATAATTAGAACAAGATGTTCTTATATTTTATAATGCCCTTACGAAATAAGGTGGCAGAGCTGCAAGATCACATTATGTCCAGCTCTGTAATATTGTTAGTATAGAAAATGATAACATGCCAGCTCAGCCATCACCTGACTGAGGAAAAGTGTATTTGAAAAACATGTCTCAAACCTGAGACTAAGGTCATGATTTACCGGGTAGCAGTGATCCATGTGCTCTGACATGCGTCAGAAACTTGGACAACTTACAGCAGGCATCTCAAAGCACTGGAGAAATACCACCAGCACTGCCTTCGCAAGATCCTCCAAATCCACTACCAAGGAAGACTGCAATGTCCTCTCCCAAGCCAATAATGCCTAGCATCAAGGCACTAATTGCTCAGAACCACCTTTGCTGGGTAGGGCATGTTATTTGTGTATCTGACACCAGACTTGCAATGCAACTGCTCTACTGTGACCTCAGGTCATGGCAGGAGCCCCTCAAGACAGTGGAAAAGCTTTAGGGATGTCCTCAGAACATCCATGAAGAGGTCAGACATTATCTCCAACTTATGTGAATCTCTGGCCAGTGACAGATCAAAACGACAAAGGTTCATTTGGGAAGGCACCGAATACAGACTTCTGGAACATGCAGAGGCAAAGTTGAGGTGTCAGAGAAAGCACACAAACCTCCAAACAACTCATCTACCCAACCCTTCAAGCACTGCCTGCCCCTCATATGGCAGCCTGTAGTTCACGCATTGGACTTATCAGCCATTTCAGAGCCCATGGAACTGGAATGGGAGCAAGTCATCCTCAATCCCGAGGGCTGCCTAAGAAGAAGAATGTAAAACTATGTTTTTAAAAAAGGAACTGAAATTTGTTTGGATGAGAAACTATTGCGTGTGAATATTGTTAATTAAGTGTCTACAGGTGGGGCGGGGGGCACTCATTGGGATAATTACTTATGCAAAATTAAGAGGTGCTCCCTTCAAGCTAAAGCCCCCTGGCAACAGGTTAGCGACCTGTTCCACGAAAAACCAGCTATGGAAACAGACATAAGCACATGCTTTGTCTGCCTTTTGTCATTAGACATGGGATACTGTCTAAGTCTTTAAATCTTAATGTGCTGAACTAAAGGGAGCAGAACACACCCCCGGTTTGAGCCCTGGTCTCTGCTCAGTTAACTTGGCTTCAATGGGGAACTGCTACAATTGGTCTCCTAACCCTGGGTTGGAGTTTTAAAGAAAAAATATAAACAAACGCTTATTGACGCTAGTGGTGGGTTGTTGTAGGATTTGGAGTTATTCATTTGTAATGTCTCATTTTGTGAATAAATCTAAAACTGAATAAAGATTGATTTCTGGTCCCCTTGCCAACTGGCTGTAAGAAGTATAACAAATATTTCCCACTGAGAATTAACTAAAATCATTTTAAGTTGTCATTTGGGAGGATAGTCAACCAAAATTCTAGCAGTTGTAGTTTCAGTGAAAAGTTCTTATTCACAGCAGTTATATTTTTCCCCTACTTTCTCTCTCTTTCCGCCCATCCCCAAAGACAAAACACCTGTCCTTATCCTCAGTGATGAAAACAATTAAATCTCCCCCATAATTCACCTCTGCTTAAACCGTCATTACCAATTCTTAGTGAAGTTATCTTGTATATAGGGAGAGACTAAGTATTGACAGCTTTGCTCACCTATAAGCTACCTAACTGAAACCAAAGTTTGAAGATGAACGTCAGTCAAGGTTGACCTTGCATTTAAACCATACGTACATTTTGTTGATGTGGAACTTGACTGTCAAGTTTCCCCTCTAATTTGTTGAGAAAGCAAATGAGGCAATTTTACCTAAAGGTGAGAAGAGCTCTGAATGCTGAGACTGCATTAAAGCAACATGCTGTAAACAGATTTAGTATACCACTGATGTAGCTCCAGATCGAGCCTGAAACCTGTGTGGTCTGTCTGGTATCCAGCAGCAGTTTGCAGCCAGGAGCCATTTTTAAAAGGTAACCTGCAGTTCAAAGGAAACTACAAATAGTATATTGTGGTAAAGATTTTTTTTTAAATCCGCTTGTTGGGTTTGGTGTATCTGTAACGCTTTTCCATTGGAAAGGCATAATAGCTTATTCATCCAAGTACTAACCAGATATGTCAAATAAAAAAAACTGAGAAATTTGGTATCATGGTCGGTTTCCAGGGCGATAGAAGATTGAGCAGGAATGAGAAATGAAGATTTCAAATTCTTGAACTGCTTTATTTTTAAATCCATAACATCAGCACTGCTTAGGTTAGACATTTTTTTACATGATTGTGTTCACATTTTCTAACTTTATTGCTACCTCTTTAATCACTGATGTAGCAAGTTCTCTGCACCAGTTGGTCAGGACTGGTGGGAGCCTGTTGCTCTGGTTGCTTTCATGATGAGAGTTAAATGTTCTTATTGTTAAATGTTTTGATTGCATTTTTTGTTCAGAGTTGCCTTGATTGTCTAAATATTTTGTGCTTAATGATCTTGAGAGTGCATTTTTTAGGTTATTGTTGACATTTTCAACATATTTTTAATTTGTTCAAAATATTTTAAAATTAACTTTGGTTAACCTTGCTGCCAAAGGGACTGGTGGTTCACAATGTAGCCTAGCATAATTGTAAGATATACAGGTTAAGCTTACATTGTAGTTTATGCTGATCTCAACCAGGACACCAGTTGGGGTTACTGTTTCCCTCAGCCACTGTGTACTAAGCAGGAAAATTAAATCTGTCTAGATTCCCACTCCCTAGTCACTGTTCAGCAAGAAACTGCAGATGTTTGGGTGATGACATGAATGAATCACTGATTGAAACTCACTGCTAAGGTTCACATTAAAAACAGTGACCCAGGCAAGGTGTTAGAGGTAACTAGTGCCTTTGTGAACTCTTTCGTAGCAAAGGCTGACAGCCTTAGGAAGGGGATAGGGAGGATACTCCCAAAAGTAACATTGTTTAGCTTTCTGTTGGCTCTTTCCCAAACCAGCCAGTCAGTTAACCTTTCCTTCAAATTAAAAGGCGCCAAAGCTCTCTTCCTATTCAACACTGCCCCACCTGATAGTCTGCCTGAGATTGATCAGACTGCATGCAAAATGAAAGACTCATTGAGTTTTAAATAGAATAGTCGGCAATATCTCATTGGTATGAACTTTTTTGGCAAGCGAAAGTAAATGATTTGCATGACTGTATATACCACATTTGTGAAACACTGACAAAGATCAGTTGGAATGGCTGTGCCACTGATTTTATTTTGCACTGAGTTCTCAAAAGCATCGTCACACTTTTTTGGAACCATTCATTTGTGTGTGATTGTGGGAGGAGTGCATCAATTTACCCAGGTTTCTTGGCATGGCTGTTCTGGGAACAGTGCAGGTCAGAGGGATCAATCAGCTGTTTGGTTGTGGCTTGTGGGAATTTGATACACTTGGGGGAATAGCTGAGAAGGCCCTAATTGCTCATGATTGTGTTGGTTGAAATCGTTGCCTTCATAAGTAGGTAAGTTGGGGATTTTGGTGTGATGTGCTGTGCTGGAGGGGCAGTTTATGCTGAGTGAGCCCACAAGAACATTGCCCAGACTCTGTGATACCCATCCAGTTTTCGGTGGAGGCACTTTTTCTAATAGGTGCAGTAAGCACTGAACTGGGTCTTTTGGAAACACAAGATTGGTCACGCTACCAGCAGTTTCATGGATTGATTTCTAGAATATGTTTAGGAGGCTATTTTTTTTGGCCAAAGTGTCTCTTCCATGCTCCCACCAATGTTTCTTTGGTACTTAGAAATAAGATTTTCAGAATTTGGGGTGTGGTCTGTGTTACGTACTATCTTAAGCTGGACTTTGTGCATTTTAAGCTTGGGCCTCAAACGAAAGGAAGAAACTTCTTCGTGTTTTAAATGAATTTTCAAATATTTATTGGCAATATTAATAATAGGCAGGCAACTTTTGTAAACATTTCTATAATGTTGAAAGAGTAATTATTGCCAGCCTAATGTTTGTCATTGAAGTCATAGACTTGCAAATGTAGAAATATAAAGTAAGTTCCTAAACCTGTAAAATCAAGTTGAGCCACAAAACATTTCCAGTGAAAAGAAAACACATTTGCACATATATACCATCTAATCATGTCTCCCAGAAATGCGCCAAAGCATCTCGGTGTATAAATTAAATGTTGTGGAAGAAAGTGTGGCAGCCATTTGGTACAGTGCAGGATACCATAGACAGCAATGAGATGAATGACCAGTTAATCTATTCACTTGTTGGTTTTGGTCGAGGGAAGAATGCTGGGTGGAAGAACTGCCAATAGTACATAGACCATTCTGTATAAACCTGAATCACGAATAGCAGGTTGAGACTGGTTTAGTGCCACTTCTAACAGATGGTACCCTAGACTTTGAGCTCAAGCACTGGAATAGTCTTCTGACTTGGAAACCAGAATGGAAGCAACTGAGTCAAGTTGTTACCTCTAAGTGAATTTAATGATTTCACTAAAGGTTATCATGTTTATTGCCCTCAGAATTTCCAATTTAATCTGGTTTGATATTTAATTCAAAGATTTTTGCAGAATAAATTTGTGATTTTTGCATCCTCTGTTCTAGTAGTCACACTTACATCCATGTTAAAAACACTGATTCTGGCCTCATGGAGATTACACTGAACTCCAGTGAAAGAAAAATTAATGATGACATCCTTTACTTTCATAAATTTGTCAGTCAACTAGAGTAGATTTGTAGTCCACCAGGGCTTTACGTCTTTTTAATACAAGTTTTTAAATCATTATGTATTTTTAAAAGCAGGTTGTATGGACTTGCATCTCAGCATTTTATTGGTATTAAGGCAGAAAGACTTAGATAATAAAGCCTTTCTGCACAAGTCATGTTTCTAGGTGTTGATTCATGACCTAATCCTTCATTTGGAGAGAGAGGATAAAGTTGTTTTTTCTTGGGCATTATTAAGAGCCTCTGTAGACATTGTGAGTGGTGTAGTGACATGAGGAAATGCATGTAAACAGAGCTGGGACTCCAGGATGCAGGGATTTAAAAGGTTTCAAAGGAGAGACCAGGGAGCGGGAGGAACAGCATAAAAGGAGAGGCCCAGAAATGGGGAAGAGCAATCCAATAAAAAGAAACCCCTGGAGCAGAGCAGCATAAAAGGAGAGGACCAGGAGTGGAGGGAGCAGAGGAGAGCTCTGTGTTCAGACTGAGAGTTGAAACCAAATGGGAGAAAAAAAAAGTGATGCCCACAGGTCAAGTAGTCACTTGGGATGAGTATACTAGGAAGATTTTAGTTTAATTTAAATTAATCAACTATAAATTGAGACTAGATTGATACATTATCAAATTGGCTTTAGATTTTATATTAATCATATAATTACAATCAGTGTTCAATTAATCAGATCTAGGGGATGAAGTTAAAATTAAATACCAAGGGACAGTGCATTACAGTTTAACAAATTTTTCAGTAAATTAAAATAAGATGCGTTTATGTCAGAGTTAAGCAAAACATTTAAGTTTGCTTCCCTATAAAAAGAAGTGACACCAGCATAAGGAAACCTGCTGATTGGTGAGTGGCTAGTGAGTCTTTATTTAAGTCGGGCATTTATCTCTCTTAAGTCAGTCAGTAGTCTAATAAATGGAGGCATGGCAGGACATATTGCTTTCCAGAAGGTATTTAATTCTGAATACTGGTGAGAGCGATGGTTCCTCTGGAGAGTGCAGCCAGAGCAAAGGTCATTACACCATGGCTGGCTCACCTGCACACGGGAGCAAGAGGAAGATTGGGAAAGCAATAATGATAAGGTTGAAAGAGACATGAAGTCCTGCAGATATATTTTAGGGGACTAGAAAATAAGCTAGCAAGCAGGACCTCAAAGGTACCTCAATCTCTGGATTACTCCCAGTGCTGTGCACAAGTGAGTACAGAAATAGGAGGAGTGAGCAGGTGAATGTGTGGCTGAAGAGATGGTGCAGGAGGGAGGACTTTAGACTCCTGGGACATTGGGGCCAGTTCTGGGGGAAATGAGACATGCTGGATGGGTTACAACTGAAGAGAGCCAGGACTAATGTCCTTGTGGGGCAATGTCCTTTGGTTCTGTTGGGAAAGGTTTAAAACTATCTTGACGGTGCTCGGAACCAGGCGGTAACATTTAGAGAGGAAAAATAAAGTGAGGGACAGATAGAACTGGAGTAAAATAATGTGTGGGATTTTCCACACCTGCCGCCGGGGTCTTCCGGTCCCACCGCAAGTCAATGGACTTCTGGCTGGGGTGCTGCCTCACCCGCGGCGGGTCTGGCCCACAACGGGGCTGCAAAATCCCAGCCAATAGGTGGGGTCAGAGTAAGAGAGAATGCAATAAGGTCTAAATTAGGTTTGCAATGCAAATGTGTGTGAGTGCACGAAATGCGGGAAATAAAGTTGATGGGCTGCAGATACAGACCCTCACTTGGGAATATGACGTTGTGTTAACGAAGACCTGGCTCAAAGAAGTGCAGGACTAGGTGTTAAATTTCCTGTATACAAACTGTTCAGGAAGGATAGGGAAGGAAAGAAACAATGAGGGATGGCAGTATAAATTAAGGAGAATATTACAGTACTGGAGACAGAGGATGGCCTAGAGGGATCAAGGGCAGAATCTATTTGGTTACAACTAAGAAACAATAGAGGTGTCATACTATACTGGATGTATTCAATAGGGCACCAATTAGTGGGAAGGAACAAATTTGCAAGTGCATGAGGTTAATTAGAAATTAACCATAGAATAGTTGTAATGGGGGAATTTCATTTTTCTAGTAAGGACTGGGATAGTAATGGTGTAAAAGGCAGAGAGGGAGAAGACTTTCTGAAGTGTGTTCAGGGCATAGATCAGTATGTTCATTTGTTCAGTATGGCTCACTGAGGAAGGGAGGCATTGCTGGGTCTGGTTCTGGCGATTGAGATGTGTCAAGTGGATCAAGTGTCTGTGGAGAAAATTTAGGGGACAGTGATCATTGCATCATAAGATTTAGGTTAGCTATGGAAAAGGACAAGGAGCAATCTAGAGTATATGTTAATTGTGGAAGGGCCAATTTAAGTGGGATGAGAATGGATCTGGTCCAGGTAAATTGGAATCAAAGATTGACGGGCCAAAATATAATGGAACAATGGGCTGCCTTGAAAGATAGTTTGGGTACAGTCTAGGTACATTCCCAGGATGGGAAAAGGTAAAACAAACAAAGTTGGAGCTCCCTGGATGATGAAAGAGTTAAGTAAGATGAAGTGGAGAAAGGGTGTCAGGCTGATAGTAGAAGTGAGAACCAGGCTGAATATAGAAAGTCCAGAGGGGAAGTGTAAAAGTAATGGGAATTAGGGAGAGCATGAGAAGACACTGGCAGCTAACTTGAATAAAAGGGAAACCAGAAGTCTTCACTGAGCATATAAATAGTAAAATGGAGGTAAAAGGAGGAGTGGGGCCAATTAGGGACTTAAAAGGAGATCTACACATGGCATTGCTGAGGTACTGAATGAGTACTTTGGATTTGTCCTTACTAAGGCAAAAGTTGCTACCAAAGTCATGGTGGAAAAGGAGGTAGTTGATACAATGGATGGGTTAAAGATTGACAAAGATGAGGTTTTAAGCTGGCTGTACCTAAATTTTGATGCATCAGAGGATACCGAGGAAAATAATGGTGGAAATTGCGGGGCTACTGACCATATTCTTCCACTCCTCCTTAAATACAGGGGTGGTGGTCAGAGAACTGGAGGCTATACATGTTTATATCCTTGTTCAAAAAAGCATGTAAGGGTAAGCCAAGTAACTGCAGGGCTGTCAGCTTAATGTTGGTGATGGGGAAATTTTTAGAAAGGATGATCCAGGTCAAAATTAACATTCACTTGAACAAATGTGCATTAAGGAAAGCCAGCATGGCTATGTTTAGTTTGATTGAATTATTTGAGATAAAAGGGTGGATGAGGGTCGTTGATGTGCTGTACGTGGACATCCAGACCCACAGCAATGTTGTTTTAAGCTGGCTGTACCTAAATTTTGGTGCTTAATTGGGGGAAGGCTAATTATAACAATATTAGGCAGGAACTGAGGAATCCAGACTGGAGGCGGATGTTTGAGGGCAAATCAACAACTGACTTGGGGGGCTTTCAAACGTCAGTTGATAAGAATTCAGGACCAGCATGTTCCTGCTAGGATGAAGGATAAGCATGGCAAGTTTCAGGAACCTTGGATAACGAAGGATATTGCGAGATTAGTCAGAGAAAAGGGAAGCATTCGTAAAGGCTAGAACGCTGGGAACAGATGAAGCCCGTGGAGAATATAACGAAAGTAGGAAGAAACTTAAGCAAGGAGTCAGGAGGGCTAAAAGGGGTCATGAAAAGTCACTGGCAACCAGGATTAAGGAAAATCCCAAGGCCTTTTATACATACGTAAAAAGCAAGAGGGTAGCCAGGGGAAGGGTAGGCCTACTCGGGGACAGAGGTGGGAATCTGTGTGGGGAGCCAGAAGAAATGGGAGAGATACTAAATGAATACTTCTCATCAGTATTCACCAAAGAGAAGGACTTAGCGGTCGATTTGTCTAGGGAAGAGTGTGTAGATAGCCTGGATCATGTTGAGATCAAAAAAGAGGTGTTGGGCGTCTTGAAGAATATTAAGGTGGATAAGTCCCCTGTGCCAGATGGGATCTACCCCAGAGTACTAAGGGAGGCAAGGGAGGAGATTGCTGGGGCCTTGACAGAAATCTTTGTATCCTCACTGGCTATGGGTGAGGTCCCAGAGGATTGGAAAATGGCCAATGTTGTTCCATTGTTTAAGAAGGGTAACAGGGATAATCCAGGAAATTACAGGCCAGTGAGCCTTACGTCAATGGTAGGGAAATTATTGGAGAAGATTCTTCGTGATAGGATTTACTACCATTTGGAAGCAAATGGGCGTATTAGTGAGAGGCAGCATGGTTTTGTGAAGGGGAGGTCGTGTCTCACTAACTTGATCGAGTTTTTCGGGGAAGTAACAAAGATGATCGACAATGGAAGGGCAGTGGATGTTATATACATGGATTTCAGTAAGGCCTTTGACAAGGTCCCTCATGGCAGACTGGTGCAGAAGGTAAAGTCACACGGGATCAGAGGTGAGCTGGCAAGATGGATACAGAATTGGCTTGGTCATAGAAGACAGAGGGTAGCAGTGGAAGGGTGCTTTTCTGAATGGAGAGCTGTGACTAGTGGAGTTCCGCAGGGATCACTGCTGGGACCTTTGCTGTTTGTAGTATACATAAATGATTTGGAGGAAAATGTAACTGGGCTAATTAGTAAGTTTGCAGACGACACTAAGGTTGGAGGAGTTGCAGATAGTGAAGAGGATTGTCAAAGGATACAATGGGATATAAATCGGTTGGAGACTTGGGCGGAGAAATGGCAGATGGAGTTTAATCCGGACAAATGCAAGGTAATTCATTTTGGAAGGTCTAATACAGGCAGGAATTATACAGTAAATGGCAGAACCCTTAAGTGCATTGATGGGCAGAGAGATCTGGGTGTACAGGTCCACAGGTCACTGAAAGTGGCAACGCAGGTGGATAAGGTAGTCAGGAAGGCATATGGCATGCTTGCCTTCATTGGCAGGGGTATTGAGTATAAAAGCTGGGAAGTCATGCTGCAGCTGTATAGAACCTTGGTTAGGCCACACTTGGAATATTGCGTGCAATTCTGGTTGCCACATTACCAGAAGGATATGGAGGCGTTGGAGAAGGTGCAGAGGAGGTTTACCAGGATGCTGCCTGGTCTGGTGGTTATTATCTATGAGGAGAGGTTGGAAAAACTTAGATTATTCTCACTAGAGCGACAGAGATTGAGGGGCGACTTGATAGAAGTTTACAAAATTATGAGTGGCATGGACAGAGTAGATAGTCAGAAGCTTTTTCCCAGGGTGGAAGAGTCAATTACTAGGGGACATAGATTTAAGGTGAGAGGAGAAAACTATAGAGGAGATGTGAAGGCAAGTTTTTTTACGCAGAGGGTAGTGAGTGCCTGGAATTCCCTGCCAGAGGAGGTGGTGGAAGCAGGTACAATAGTGGTGTTTAAGAGGCAGCTTGACAAATACATGAATAGGATGGGAATAGAGGGATACGGACCCCGGAAGTGCAAAATGTTTTAGTTGACGGGCAATATGATCGACTCAGGCTTGGAGGGCCGAAGGGCCTGTTCCTGTGCTGTACTTTTCTTTGTTCTTTGTTGACCCTTAATTACCCTCTGAAATTGCCGAGCAAGCCACTCAGTTGTGTCAAACCACTACAAAGTTTATAAGGAACAAAACCGAACGGACCACTCTGTATCGACTCAGGCATTGGAAACGACAATGGCAAACTCAACCTTGTCAACCCTGCAAAGTCCTCCTTACTAACACCTGGGGGCCAGTGCCAAAATTGGGAGAGCTGTCTCAAAGACTAATCAAGCAACCGCCTGACATAGTCATACCCACGGAATCATACTTTACGGATCATGTCACAGACATCACTATCACCATCGCTGGTATGTCCTGTCCCACCGGCAGGACAGACCCAGTAGAGATGGCGGCACAATGGTATACAGTTGGGAGAGAGTTGCCTTGGGAGTCCTGAACATCGACTCTGGGCCCCATGAAGTCTCATGGCATCAGGTCAAACATGGACAAGGAAACCTCCTGCTGATTACCATGTACCACACCACCATGCCCCCCCTCACCTCTCCAGCCCCCAGGCTGATGAATCGGTACTCCTACATTTTGAACACTACTTGGAGGAAGCAGTGAAGATGGCAAGGATGCAGAATGTACTCTGGGTGGGGGACTTCAAAGTCCAACACTAAGAGTGACTCGGTAGCACCACTACTGACCGAGTTGGCCGAGTCCTAAAGGACATAGCTGCTAGACTGGGTCTGCAGCAGGTGATGAGGGAACCAACAAGAGGGAAAAACAGACTTGACCTCATTTGCACCAATCTGCCTGCCGCAGATGCATCTGTCCATGACAGTATCAGTAGGAGTGACCACCTCACAGTCCCTGTGGAGAGGAAGCCCCGTCTTCACATTGAGGATACTCTCCTTTGTGTTGTGTGGCACTACCACCATGGATAGATTTCAAACAGACCTGGCAACTCAAGACTAGGTATCCACGAGGTGCTGAGCGCCATCAGCAGCAGAATTGTACTCGACCACAATCTGTCACTTCATGACCAGGCATATCCCCCGCTCATACCATTACCACCAAGCTAGGGGATCAAACCTGCTTCAATGAAGAGTGCAGGAGGGTGTGCCAGGAGCAGCACCAGGCATACCTAAAAATGAGGTGTCAACCTGGTTAAACTACAACTCGGGCAGGACCACTTCCGTGCCAAACAGCGTAAGCACCATGTAATAGAGAGAGTTCAGTGATCCCACAACAAGTGGATCAGCTCGAAGGTCTGCAGTCCTGCGACATCTAGTCGCAAATTTGTTGGACAATTAAACAACTCACTAGAGGAAGAGGCTCCACAAATATCCCCACACTCAATGATAGGGAAGCCCAGCACATCAGTGCAAAAGATAAGGCTGAATGAAGCATTTGCAACAATTTTCAGCCAGAAGTGCTGAGTGGGTGATCCATCTTGCCCTCCTCTGGAGTTCCCAGCATTACAGGTGCCATTCTTCAGCCAGTTCAAATCACTCTAGTGATATCAAGAAACGACTGAAGGTGCTGGATACTGCAAAGACTATGGACCCTGAGAATATTCCAGCAATAGTACTGAAGACTTGTGTTCCAGAACTTGCTGCAGCCCTAACCAAGTTGTTCCAATACAACTGCAACGCTGGCATCAACCTGACAATGTGGAAGATTACCTGGGTATGCCCCGTCCATAAAAAGCAGGACACATCCAGCCCGGCCAATTACCGCCCCATCAGTCTACTCTCGATCATCAGTAAAGCGATGGAAGGAGTCATCAACAGTGCTATAAGGCATCACTCGCTTAGAAATAACCTTTCTGATGCTTAGTTTGGGTTACGCCAGGACCACTAAACTCCTGACCTCATTACAGCCTTGGCTCAGACATGGACAAAAGAGCTGAACTCCAGAGGTGAGGTGAGAGTGACTGCTATTAACATCAAGGTAGCATTTGACCGAGTGTGGCATCAAGGAGCCCTAGCAAAACTGGAGTCAATGGGAGTTGGGGAAACTCTCCGCTGGTTGGTGTCTCATCTAGCACAAAGGAAGATGGCTGTGGTTGTTGGAGGTCAATCATCTCAGCTCCAGGACATCACTGCAGGAGTTCCTCAGGGTAGTGTCCTAGGCCCAACCATCTTTAGCTGCTTCATCAATGACCTCCCTTCTATTATAAGGTCAGAAGTGAGGAAGTTCGCTGATGATTGTATAATGTTCAGCACCATTCGTAATATTGATATATTGAAGCAGTCCAGGTCCAAATGCAGCAAGACCTGGACAATATCCAGCCTTGGGCTGACAAGTGGCAAATAACATTCGCGGCACACAAGTGCCAGGCGATGACTATCTCCAACAAAGGAGAAACCATCGCCCCTTGACATTCAATGGCATTATTACCACTGAATCCCCCCAGTATCAGCATCCTGGGGGTTACCATTGACCAGAAACTGAACTGGATTAGCCACATAAATACTGGGGCTACAAGAGCAGGTCAGAGGCTAGGAGTCCTGTGGCGAGTAACTCACCTTCTGACTCCTCAAAGCATGTCTATCATCTACAAGGCACAAGTCAGGAGTGTGATGGAATACTCTCCACTTGCCTGGATGAGTGCAGCTCCATCAACACTCAAGCTGAACACCATCCCGGACAGACAAAGCAGCCTGCTTGATTGGCACCCCATCTACAAACATTTACTCCCTCTACCACCAATGCACAGTGGCACCACTGTCAGTCATCTACAAGATGCACTGCAGGAACTCACCAAGGCTTCTTCGACAGAAACTTCCAAACTCATGACTGCTACCATCTAGAAGGACAAGGGCAGCAGATGCACGGGAACCCCACGACCAAGCCACTCACCATCCTGACTTGGAAACATGTCGCCGTTACTTCACTATTGCTGGGTCAAAATGTCGGAACTCCCTTCCCACCAGCTCTGGGTGTAGCTGTAGCACATGGACTGCAGCGGTTCAAGAAGGCAGCTCACCACCACCTTTTCAAAGGCAATTAGGGATGGGCAATAAATGCTGGCCTATGAATGAATTTTTAAAAAAGCATTTGACAGAAGTGCTCAAAATCATGAGGAAGCTGGACAATGTAGATAGAAATGGTTTCCATTGACAAAGGTCACCTATTTAATGGGGTTGGTAAATGGACTGAAGGCTGAGGGAAAACATTTTTTTTTTGCTGCATCTTGTTAGGATCTGAAATGCACTGCCTGAGTGTGTAGTGAAGGCAGCTTCAGTTGTGGTTTTCAAAAGGGAAGTGGATATTTATCTGAAGAGAAATTTTCTTGGTTATGGGGAAAGGGTAGGAAAGTGGGACTAGCTGAGTGCTTTCAGAAACCTGGGCATGGGCACAACAGGCCCAGCTGCCTCCTGTGCTGTAACCATTCTATGATTCTATGAGACACACAAATTAATCTTTAAGCTCTAGAATTCTTGCTGTCCTACTGTAAATGTTGGAGTTTGTCTCAGTTTAAAATGTAGTTGTAGTGAAAGGGACATTCTCACCTGCTCCAAAATGCTATGAATGAGTGAATATTATTGCCACATATGTAGAAATAGCTATAATTACCAGAAGTACTTACCAGCTCTCTTAAAATACCCCTATTTCTCCTCCTCATTAATGAAAGTAATCTGCTTAGGGATCAGAAATGTACTTGAACTCCTGTTTGTAGCCCATTAACTAATTACCATAATCTTTTAAACTGGGTCATATGAAATGGAGCAGGTGGGATTTTCCCCTGCTTTATGCATTCATATGTATGTGTGCGTATTTCTTCTCTCTTTCCCACTTTGGGACATAATTGGGTATTGACAAATTAGTGATTTTCAGCGATGGTTTCATTTTAAATGTCTGTAACCCACAAATAGCACTCCATTATAACTATTATATTTCTTTATACAAATTATTCTGCTTGGTAAATTTTAAATTCTTATGGATATATGGTGGGAGAAAAAAATGGCAAAGTTAAATTTCAGCAAAGCACTGGTAACAGGATGTCTTGGAAATGTCCATTAATACATTGACCTATTATGAATATGTGTGTGTATATAATTTACTTATTTTTCTTTCATCTTTATAGCCATGCATCTGACGTAATGGAAACATCTGGCTGGAAATCTATGGTTTTGTCCCATCCTCATCTGGTGGCTGAAGCTTACCGGTCACTAGCATCAGCTCAATGCCCTTTCCTTGGTCCTCCCCGCAAACGGCTCAAGCAATCCTAAAGTGACATTTAGAAAATGGAGCGCATCATTTTAACAGCACTGACCCGATCACAGTGTTGCACAATGCAATGTATGAAGCTTTCTGACGCGCTTCCCACCGTGGGAAGGACCGTGCTTGGTGTGCTAATGACCTTTCTGCACTAAGCACTTTGGGGAGAAAAACAAACCACAAACTTTTGCTGCATTGTCTTGTGCCCCCTAGACCTGGCTGAACGGATTCCCGCTGTTTTTTTTAACGGATGTTTTTAGATGTTGGCTCAGAAGCTTTCATTATGGGGGGGTGGGAGTGTGGGGGGGAGGGGGGGAGAAAAGGGTAGCCGTTTAACTTGCACTACTTCATCTACTTCATTTCGTGAACTTGAAGCCAGCTTCTGTCAGCACAAGAAAATGGATAGGGGCATCTAGAGTCAAATGGACGACCTCTGAATGGAGGAGGAGAGAAGCGCCCAGGCTGTGGATGCCATAGATGTCAATGGGCTTCTTTTGTCCTTCCAGTGAAAATGCAAATATGTTGGTGTCCTTAGCCACATCTGACCCAAAGTGTGCACGTTTGCGACTGCAGTCAAAAGAGAACTGTCTAAGTAGCACTTGTATTATCAGTATAATAAAAACATTTTTACAAGGAAAATGAAACCGCAGGAATTTGGGTCAAATTTTAAAACATGGGAAGAAACCATTCAGTTTAGACTTTACCCTCGTGCTCTTAGCAGTCTAAGCTAAACTATGTTTAGATACATGAGAGCTATGGCTGTGTAAATGTGTTTTCAAATGAATACTGAGGTTTCATGTGTAGAATGTGTGAAAAATGTATTAGCATTTTTCTCGGATGGATTAGCAAATGGAACAAAAGTTGATGAACACATTTTCTTGTTCAGTGAAGAAAAAACAGTCCTACTTCAGCTCTTGAATTCAAGCTATTGTCAAACACTCAACTGTTTCTACCCAGGAAGGAAAAGGTTAAATTGTAACAACCTGTTCCCAGGTTGCATTGCCTCCTTTGATTCATTGCTTTTCAGAAGTGGGGAAACAAAATTTAAAACAGTTAACTCCCAAATTTTTCTTTGGAAAATATAAATAAAATACTATTTTGTATTGAAATGCCTTTTGTGTATTTCCTCTTCAGAGGAAATCCTTTTCCCCAAAAATAATATTGTGAAATATTGATTAATTGTATGGTTTTGACAGCAAATTCAGCTTTTGTTTAGTGAATAAATTTTGTGCAGAAATTATTTTTAAAGACTTAGTCACTTAAACAGAATTTGTATTGATCTTTTTTCCAAACTGTTTTATTTATTGGAGCAAAGTCTGCTATTTTGATTTGATTCGATAGTGTTTGTTATGTTATACTTTGAGGGCATCTCAAACTTATATGAAAAAGCTGATCTCCTTTTGAGATGGTGATTAAAATGGCTCTTGTATTGTCCTGTTACCAAGGTTGAGATCTCAATTTTGCAAATGTTTTGAATGAGAATGGATGCCACAAATAATCTTTGCATCCTGTAAATTTAGTTCTGAAATTTGGGCATAGTTTCCGTGAAGTCTGGCTGTGCTATCAAAAGCTTAAAATTCTTTATTTACTTTGTCCTTTTTAAACTGAGTTTGAGCAGACAGTCTTCTCCCAGTGCTGCTCTTTGCCCCTTTTTTGTTCCCCCTCCAAAGTAAGATGGTGCAGAGTTAAAAAAAAAAATACAGACTGGAAATTTACGGTGGTTGAGTTTGCATTGTGGCACTTTATGATTTTGTTTTAAATCAAAGCTGTACTCTGTACACCACAGCCGATGGCAGCATAGCTTTACATTCCTGAAACTATAAACTGTATGGTCTGCTTTCATTGCTCATGTGAACATAGCAAAATGATATGTGGATAGGTTGATATATTAAAGTATGTCACCTATGTAGTTTGTCCTTTTATCTACCAGCTTATTCTCCATTCCATCATATACACTGCTTATTCAAACCCTTCCATCTCTGATGCTCTGTTACTTGATAGAGCTTCACAAATTTACTTTTGAACATTTTCATATGTGTAATGCAATCCTAACTAGAGCTGTTTAGACATATGCGGCATTCCATGCAATAGTTCGGCAAATATAAATTTTATCCAGGGAAATGCTGGATAAAATTGGTCTCTTCCAGCGTGGACTTTTTCGGGGGAGGTTAAAAGTCATGATAAGCTGAAAATCCTCCCAGTAACCACTTAAAACATGATACAAGAACATAAAAAGATAAAGTCTAGACCAAACTTTTTATTTTATTAGTCTTAACTACCAAAATGTTAAAGCTAAGCAGAACAAAGGGAATTTTGTGCAGATTCGGGGGTAAAAAAAATGGTATATGTGTTTTTCTTTTTAGTTTAGTGTTCAGTTGCCAGGTATTGATGAAAGCACTAAGCTTTCATTTTCAACTCTTTAGGGAGCTGAATATTTGCAACATCTGACTTACCCTCTTGTAGTTCTCAGCTGAATATAGGTTTCCAAAAATCTTTTTGTACACAATGGTAATATGAAAAAAATGCCCAGAATAAAGAAAATTGGATATTATTTAGTATCTTGCCTTTGGGCTGGGGAGGCACTCCTTGTCCACTTATTCTATTCGGTAATTTCTTGACTCATATTTTCATGATATGCTCACATTGCTAATAATTCTGCAGTTTTTTTTAAACGAACTATATCCTACAAGAGCATTGCAAACAATAATTAAACTCTAACAAAGTGCATGGCATTGCACCAGATTTACATATTGCATATTTTACTCATGAACATTGTTAAAATTATAGCTTTAGTGTTAAATAACGGGGCATGGAAAGATACAGGATGGAGTTGCATTTGTGGTTTCAGTTGGCCTAAGAGGGCACTGTAAAATTCAATCACAGGTATAAGCAATCCTGCTTATAACTTGAGGATGGCATTGAGCTCCAAAAGGTAAACCTATCAAGATACTTTAAAAGGAATAAAAGTGCAAACCCAGGTACAGCATATGGTCTGCTTTAAAAAGCCAGATTTAAGCTTTATCCCACAGCTTAAATGTCAAGCTGAAATCCATGCTGTAAAAATGGCTGTGAATTGTTTCTTCATGATGGGCTGTTAAGATCATACGTGATTATTACATTTGTGTCGACTTTCTTGACAGTTTCTTAACTAAAGTTTTAAAGACTAAGTGTCACCATTGAAATTTTTTTTAAATAGTTAAAAAGGTGACATTTTTATACTATTTTGGATTTTATATTTGACGTGGAAGATACTTGTCACAGAAACTCAACTTGCAGGTATTTTGAGCTGTGCAAAGTTGCTGAATGTATATGGTGAGTTAAAGCTGATACACTATTGGTTAACAACTGTATCAATAATTTAGCTCTCCTAATTCCTCACCAATTTTTATATTAACTAATACTACCTGTTTAGTTAAAAGACTATGTATTTGGCTTCCATCCT
Organism: Cetorhinus maximus; assembly: GCF_964194155.1. NCBI lineage: Eukaryota > Metazoa > Chordata > Chondrichthyes > Lamniformes > Cetorhinidae > Cetorhinus > Cetorhinus maximus. The sequence goes on along the minus strand of NC_135903.1, from coordinate 19,459,900 downwards.
TTGAGTCAGCCATTTCAAATCGTGACCTTGTAGGCGTGTCACCTCAAGCAACAGACTAGAAATTGGTCTAGAAATTGGTGATCGCTAAAATAAACACTTCTTTGCTCAGTTACCAATCACCTTATCCAATTGACTAAACATAAATGAACCAAAAGCAGTTGATTCTGTTGATTATTTTAAGGAACAAAGAATTGGAATACCAGACAATAAAATTCCTCAATTTCTTTTAAAGATATGAATCCTGAACCCACAATTGACAGAAGCAGGGCAATCATACGAACATAAGAAATAGGAGCAGAAGTAGGCCATTCGGCCCTTCGAGCCTGCTTCACCATTGAATAAGACCATTGCTGATCTGTTTGTGGTTTGAATTCCACATTCCCATCTCCCTCCAAAAGCCTTAGATTGTTGTTAGGTAAGTGAATCAACCTACATCTGCCTTAAAAATATCTGATGACCCTACCTCCGCTGCCTTCTGAGGCAGAGTGTTCCAAAGTTGAACAACTCGAGTAAATTTCTCATCTCTGCCCTAAAAGTGGAACCCCTAATTTTAAAACAGTGCCCCCTAGTTCTGAAACTGCTCACATAATTTTGTGAACCGAGGTTGAGCGGCCAATTTGACTTTTCAGTAAGCTGGCAATATACCAATAGAAACAAACATTGTAACGTGAATCTGTGGCGGGGGGGGGGGAAATGACTTCAGAGTAAAATCCCTTAAATTTCTATATATTCCATGTCGTAAGTCAGGAGCTCAACTTAGCGTACTAACTTACATTTTCAGACACCGAATTGGGCATTTTTAAACCTGCTAATGATTTGTTTATTCCTGATTGCAAATTATTCTATGACCTACTCTTGCAATTTAGTATCATTTTATGGCTTACATTTCTGTATCATCTATTAACTTATTCCTCTAAGATTACCTTTCAGGTCATGACTTCCTCTGACTTGTGTATGTTATGTGTATTCAAAATTTCAGCTCCTGTTCAGCAGTAGCACTTCTGTTTCTGAGGCAGAAGGTGTGAGTTCAAGTTCCAGGCTGAAATTGGAGTGTACTAATGGATGTGTGCTGAATTGTTGTCTTTCAGATAAGTCATTAAATGGGGCCTAAAGCCTTAGGCCTCCTCCTGAGGTCCCCAGTATCACAGATGCCAGCCTTCAGCCAATTTGATACACTCTATGTGATATCAAGAAATGTACACTCCGCGTGATATCAAGAAATGGCTGAATGCACTGGACGTTGCAAAGACTTTGGGCCCTAGTGAACATCCTGGATGTTGTGCTGAAGGCTTATGGTCCAGAGCTAGCAACTCCCACGCCCCCTAGCCAAGCTGGTCCAGTACAACCGCAACACTGGCATCTACCTAACGACATGGAAAATTTCTCAAGTGGCTTGTCCATTAAAAAAAGGACAGATTCAATCTGGCCAATAATATCCCAAAGCAGTGGTGGAAGGTGTCTTTGGCAGTGCTAACAAAGGGCACTTAGGCATCAATAACCTGCTCATTGATGCTCAGTTTGGGTTCCGTGAGGAACATGTAACTCTGGAACTCATTACAACCTTGGTCCAAATATGAATTCCAGAGGCAAAGTGAAAGTGACTGCCCTTGACATCAAGGTAGCATTTAATGGAGTGGCCTCAACCATCCCTAGCAAATTCAGTGGGAATTGCAGGAAAACTCTCCACTAGTTGGTGTCATACCTAGCACAAAGGAAGATGGTTGTGGTTGTTGGAGGCCAGTCATCTTAGCCCCAGGGCACCACTGCAGGATTTCCACAGGATAGTGTCCTAGGCCCAATCATGTTCAGCTGCTTCATCAATGACCACCTCTCCACCATAAGAACATAAGAAATAGGAGCAGGAGTAGGTCATTCGACCCCTCAAGCCTGCCGCACCATTCAATAAGATCTAAGGCTGATCTGCCCCAGGCCTTGACTCCTCTTTCGTGCCAGCTCCTCATAGCCCTCAACTCCCTGATTATTTCAAAAATCTATCTACCTCCTCTTTAAATACTTTCAATGATCTAGCCTCCACAACTCTCTCGAGTAGAGAATCCCAGGCATTCACTACCCTATGAGAAGAAATTGCTTTGCATCTCAGTTTTAAACGAGTGTCCCCTTATTCTGTAACTATGTCCCCTAATTTGAGATTCTCCCACTCGTGGAAACATCTTCTCAACATCTACCCTGTCAAGCCCCCTCAGAATCTTTGATGTTTCAATAAGAGCACCCCTCAGTCTTCTAAACTCTAATGAATAAATGCCTAACCTGTTTAGCTATTCTTGACACGTCAACCCCTTCATCCCAGGAATTAGCCTAGTGAATCTCTTTTGAACTGCCTCCAACGTCAGTGTATCTTAAATACGGGGACCAAAACTGTACACAGTACTCCAGGTGCGGCCTCACCAACACCATGTACGGTTGTAACAAGACTTCCCTATTTTTAAACTCCAACCCCTTAGCAATACAGGCCAAAATTCCATTTGCCTTCCTAATTACTTGCTGCACCTGCATGCTAACTTTTTGTGTTTCATGCACAAGAAAACCCTGATCCCTCTGTGCTGCACTTTTTTTTGGAGTCTCTCTCTATTTAAATAATAGCCTGCCTTTTGATTCTTCTTATCAAACTGCATGACCTTGCACTTTCGTACATTAAACTCCATCCACCAAGTTTTTACCCACTCACTGAACCTAAGGTCAGAAGTGAGGGTGTTCAGTACTATTCGCAATCCTCATACTGAGTGGTTTATCTCAACATGCAGTAAGACCTGGACAACTGTCAGGCTTGAATTGATTGAGTATATAGAAAATAGGAGCAGGAGTAGGCCATTCGGCCCTTTTGATCATGCTCCGCCATTCAGCATGATTGTGGCTGATCCTCTATCTCAACACCGTACTCCCGCTCTCTCCCCATACTTCTTGACGCCTTTAGGCTCCAGAAATTCTGTGGTAGAGGATCTCACAGGTTCATCAACCTCTAAGTGAAGAAGTTTCCCCTCCTCTCAGCCCTAAATGGCTTATTTCGTACCCTGAGACTGTGACCCCTTGTTCTAGACCCCCTCCCCCAACCAGAAGAAGCATCATCCCTGTATCCAGTCTGTCCAGCCCTGTCAGAATTTTATACATTTCAATAAGATCCCCTTATTCTTCTAAACTCCAGTGAATACAGGCTTAGTCGCCCCAACCTCTCCTCATACGACAATCTTGCCATAAGGTCATAAGATGTAGGAGCAGAAGTAAGCCATTCGGCACATCGATTCTGTTCCGCCATTCAATGAGATCATGGCTGATCTGATAATCGTCAACACTTTCCTGCCTTTTCCCCATAACCCTTGATTCCCTTACTGATTAAAAATCTGTCCATCTCAGCCTTGAATATACTTAACGACTTGGGGATAGTACATTCACTTCCCTCATCTAAGTCATTAATGCATATTGTAAATAATTGCAGCCTTAACGATCCCTGTGGGACTCCACTAGTTACAGGTTGCCATCGTGAAAATGCCACCCTTATCCCAACTCTGTCTTCTATTGGTTAACAAATCCTCTATCCATGCTAATATAGTTACCCCAACACCATGGGTCATCCCAAGAATCAGCCTGATGAGTGGCAAGTAATATGCACAAGTGCCAGGCCATGACCATCTAAAACAAGAGAGAATCTCTCCATCTCTCATTGACATTATAAGGCATTACCATTGCTGAATCTCCCACCATCAACATTCTGGGAGTTACTATTGATCAGAACCCTAACTGGCCCAGCCATATAAATACTGTGCCTACAAGAGCAGGTCAAAGGCTGGGAATTCTGCAACGAGTGACTCACTTCCTCACTCCCCAAAGCCTTTCCACCATCTACAAGGCACAAGCCAGGTGTGTGAAGGAATATTCCCCACTGATCTTGGTGAATACAGCTCCAACTGGATGAAAGAAGCTCAATCTAGGAGAAAGCAGCCACTTGATTGGCACTCTATCCTCCACCTTAAGCATTCATTTACTCTACAACCGATGCACAGTGACACTAGTTAAAACCGTGTACAAGATTTAATGCAGCAACTTGTAAAGTGTTGGGCGTAATTCAGTAGGTCTTAAAGTATTTGTAATCTTAGGTAGTTCAACAATAAGTATTTATTACCTTAGTTTATATAGTTTCTGGTAAGTATTTATTACCTACCAGAAACTATATACACAGGTACAATAAAAGTCCAAGCTCGGAATCATTTCAATGCATGCTTCGGCATATGGCTTTGACCAACACTACACTGACCCCTAGGTGAGAGCCACGTGTTCTCTTGCATCAATGTGTAGGTGGTACTGTACTCAGTCCCACGTTAACCATTTATATGCCAGGCCCTTATACTACACCTCCCCCACCACCCCCCCCCACCAAGACTTTATCCAACGTATTTACAAGTTATCTCAATTACTCCATGTATTAACATCATTACAACTACAGCCTTTCTCCACCCCCACCTCACCAGCTCTGAACTCATAGGTTCAGGCAGCCTGGAGACCTTATGTCCCTTCCATAATCTCGTTCTCACTACTGTTGGAGGAGTGATAGGCTCTATTGCTGCTGGTATACTTTGTTGAATCGGAGGTTGTTGTGGCATCTGGGTGTCTTTTCATCCTCTTTTTCTGTTCTTTGGCATTGAATTGCTTTGTCAGTTCCTCAATTGTAGTGATCGCTGGAGGTTGGTTCAACCCACTCTTTACAGGACAGACGAACTCTGGGCTCATCTCTATAGATTTTTTTCTTTTCTCCCTTCGTACCGTTTGCCGTGACGTAGGCTGGGATGGAAGATGGCTCTTCCTGTTGAGGGCTTGAGTTAGCTGATGACCTTGGCATTTGGCTGTGTGGTGCCATGTCATCAATTGATGGCTGCTACTTAGTAGCATCATTTGTGGCACTGTCAGACTGGCTGGAGATTGGAGTGTCTGCTCTGTGGTTTTGAAGTTTACCTCTCCAGCTGGCGCGGGAGCCGCAGCTTGAGGCCCTTCTCATTGCTGGTTCTGTCTCTTGATTGTTACCTACCCGAAGTGTCGTGGTAACCATCTAAGTGGTTAGCTGGTCTGACCAATGAGGGGCTTCTGGCGGCTGTAAGGAAAGTGGACAAAACAGCTGAGCAAAGAGAGAAGACAATTCAGAGCTGAAGTCCCAGTCAAGATAATCTTTCTTGTTGGAGCTCTTAGAAACTTGCAGTTCTGTATCATTTACGACCGTGGTTGTCTTGTCACCTTCTGCTGTTTTGATGAGACTTAGGGCTACACAGGCATCTCTGCTCAAGAGAGAAAAGGACTGGTTACGGATGACGTGCATCAGCTGGAAGATTTATTTATTGCCATGCCTTAATAGTTCTGGAATCACGACTATGACTCAAAGTCAGATTCCTCCGGGCCCATAAAGTCTGTTGTTTGTCACCAGAGATTTCTCAGCTGCAGTTCTTTGAATGAACTGTAACACTAGCTCCCATGTCTAATTTAAAGTTTGTGACGTGGCCATTAACCAAGATGTCCGCATTCCAGAACAAATATCCAGGATCTTTGATCTCACCTAAGAAGCACAGTTGTCTGTCTCTCTTGATGTGTTGTCTTGACTTTGTGAATCCTCTCTGGATCTTCTGTGCATTTTGCTGTTTTGGCTTTTCGCAGCTTCCTGAAGTGTGCAATTTGGTTACATTGAAAGCATTGGGCTGAAGTTGCCAGACATTGATCACGCCTGTGGAGGTGCTTTGCTCCGCAGCACTGGCATGATCGCTTTTCTGGTCTGTCCGGGTATTGCTTCCCCTGGCTTGCACTGTCCCTGTTTCTATGCTGTTTCACTAGCTGGGCAGTGGGGTTTACTTTGCACCGGGGTTTGCTTTCCACCCTTAATATGGGTCCGAGCTGTGAACGGATTTCAGATTGCCTGACAATCTGGATGTCTTTCTCGAGGGTTAGATATTCCTTCGCTTGAAGCATGTCTGAGAGTGCATTATTGGCCACTCCTACAGCGATTCTATCCCTGATTAGCTCAGATTTCAGGTTACTGTAATCACAGCCGTCAGCCATTCTGTACAGCTCATTAAAGGAATCGACAGGTTCTCCTTGCTGCTGGGCACACTTATTAAGTTTAGTCCTTTCAAGGATTTTGTTTCTTCTGAGGTTAAAATAAGTGTCGAATGATTTTAAATTCATCATCAAATTTTGCAAATGATTCGTCCGTTCCTTGTCTAGCTGTTATATTGTCCGCTATCAGGCTTACCGAATAAAGCAGTGTGTTAACTTGTTCAGCTTCTCTCTATTTATCCAGACCTGAGGCAATCATGTATCTAAGGAACCTCTTTCTCCAAAGTCCCCAATTTTGTGATTGATCTGGGCCCTGGATAAGTCCAAATTGATCTGGAAGAGTGGATTTCTGATCTGTGGTGATCATTTTTTAAATTTCGGGCTTAGCTTTAAGAGGTTTCCAAAAATCCAGGATGGAGCCGGCGTACGCTTTTCCCGTTTTTCCACGCTGCTGGCTCTCTCAGGCTTTCGCAGTCATCGCATTTGTGATCTCAGCCTTTAAATTTTTTTCAGCAATGGCTGCCTGGATCGACTGGCTAGAGTCTTCCCTGCTTTGGCACAATGTTCTTGGGCCTTGGAAGTGTTGAATCCTGGCTTTTTCTGGGTTTTTTAAGCTGCCCCTACTCGGTCGCGACCAATTTTTAACTCCTTTCTTGATCCAGTGCAAGCTCAGCTGCTGCACGTTCAGGCGCTGACTCAGGAATCGGGTTTCTCGGACTGCGATTTAAATGGCAATTTCTGACCACTGCAGTATTTAACTTTTTTCAGCACTTATGTTGTCCAGGGATTTAAATTTTTTAGCTCACCCCTGTCAAGTCTGCTGACTCTACACATTCTGGACTTCTACAGGATTCAATGAAGTCTCCTGTTGCAGTGAGGAGTTTAATTTCTGCATTCCTACGTTGGAGTTTTTCTCTGGTGATTTCTTTGTGCATCTTTGCTTCTTGAGCTTTCCTTCAGGTCAGAATGCTCCTTTGATTTTTCCTTCAGTTTTCCAGGATTTTAATTTTCTTCTGCTGTCTGTGAGGTTTTGAATTGCTCCATTCATTGCTACCATGTTGTAAGGCGTTGGGCATAGTTCAGTAGGACTTAAGGTATTCATAGTCTTAGGTACTTCAACAGTAAGTATTTATTAACTACTAGAATCTATATACATAGGTACAGTAAAGAGTTCAGGTTAGGAGCTGCTTGCTTCTACACATGGCTCTTGTCCAACACTACACTAACCCCTAGGTGTGGGCCATATGTTCTTTTACGTCAGTGTGTGGGCGGTACTGTACTCAGTCCCTTTATGTGCCAGACATTATACTACGCGACTTGCCAAGGCCCCTTCGACAGCACCTTCCAAAGCTGCAACCTCAACCACCTAGAAGTCCAATGGCAGCAACAGACACATGGGAACATGACAACCTGCATGTTGCCTCCAAGTCACACACAATGTTGACTTGGAATTATATTGCCATTCCTTCACTGTCACTGGGTCAAAACGCTGGAACTCTTTTCCTAGTAGTAATGTGAGTGTAACTACACCACATGAACTGTAGTTCAAGAAGACAGCTCACCATCACCTTCTCAAGGACAATTAGGGATGGACAATAAGCCCTGGCATTGCCAGCAATGCTCACATCCCATGAATGAATAAGAGAAAAAGGTAGACCTAAACAATTCCATTGTACCAGTCAAAGAAGAGCAGTGGAGTTTTCTGGGTGTCTGGCAACATTCTCCTGATTGCTGTAACTATACCAGAAGATTGGTGTAAGCAGCTGCTTGTCATTTTTCTAAGGTTTCCACTGGTCAGAAGCTATGATAAGAAATTGGGAGAACTCCTGCAGAAATCCTGAGCATTTTTTTTTACTAATGGAAATGGTATCTTTACTGTGAATATAAATCACATATGTTGGGGGTAGAAGGAGCCTCACTCACAAATGAAATGTGCTCAGAATTGACAACACAAGTGATTGAGAACAAATTGCCACCTTTGGAAAATGTACTTTGAATGAAATGATTTGTATGCTTTTGAATCTATTCCTAGAAGCTGAATATGATTCCATGAAATAGGCAACTTTATTTGAAGAATGCCGTAATATCATACTGATATTATGGAGTAGATTTTCTGGATTTGTGCTTCTGTCATACTTTTACAAGATTAATGCATAATATTATGTTACATTAAGCTAGACTTTGTCAGGATATATTGTTTACCCATTTAAGATTAGAAAGTACCAAGGGAAGCTTCAGGAGGAAGCTGTATATACGTTTGAAAGACTTTTGTGAGAGCCCATTTATGAGGATTGGAAGTGCTAGTGAAATATAAACACTCGTGAATGAACAAGCGGAACAAGGCATGCCAGTTATTGATCATTTTGGAAAGGGAATTGGATGCCTGCCATTAACTTCTAGGAAAACAATCTGCCCTAGTGCCTTGGAAAGGAAATGATGAACTGCGGGCCTGACAGACCAAGAAAATTTAAAGTACAGCCTCTGGTCTGCACTAAGTTATCAGATATCAGCTGAAGTTGTGGTAAGGACAGTGCAACTAGATTAAGTCCATGGAGCAAGTCGGGGAAAAGTCAGCCAGGGTTGCCATTTCTGATCACTATCCGATTTGCCACTAGATGAAAGTGCATAAGGACATCAAATATAAGTAACTATTATTTCTCTTCTTTCTAAACAGGCAATAGAACTTTGGGGTACCCCAGATAAGGAATTTACTTGATGAAGGGGATCTATTAGCCAAGCTGAATAAAGGATAAAGCTTTAGATGTGATTATTGTGGTCCACTGAGAGTTTCAAGACAATGTAAAGCCATTCTTAAAAATATGTGATGCACGTAAAGAAACTATAGGTCTATAGGCCAAAGTTTGCTGTCCAAATTTTGTGCAGCCTTTGATTTTACATCCATTAAAATGAACATACAGAAAATCATGCACTGAGACAGAAAAAATTACCCTGGTGTTTTGGGCCTTCTAGTTTTATAAAGATATTAAAAATTTGGAGGTGGTTTAGAGATGACTGAGAACTTCAAACTTGATGTTCAGAATTATTTGGAAAAATTCCTGAAAAAAAGCTTGGGAGAGATAAATAAATTAGTAGGATAAGGAATATCAAAGACCATAACGCTAACCAGAGGTATCTTAAAATTACCATTCAGTTGTAGCCTCCCAAATTCCAAAGGCTAGACTCTTAGTGGGAACGTAATAACATAACTCTCCCAAAACCTATGTACAATAATCAGGCAACTGTGATTGGAAGTCGAACGTACTTGAGTTTTCTTCATGCTCATCTACTGAAATTCCGAACTTCATTCAGTGCTGTTATCAATAACGCAAGAAGTCTTGGCAGTTTACCAGTTGGGCCAAGGTCGTGACTTGCCAGTCAGGGTCAGAATTCAACATGATGCTAGTGGAGTTGACTGTTTTAACGAATGAGGAGATTCAGCACATGGGAATGCTGTGTAATGGGATAAATGCACATTTACCCTATTCATGTCTGCTATTACAGAATAGCTATGAATTTTTAATACTTTTTGATTTTCTGTTCGTATCTGTCAATCTCTTGTTTCAAAGCAACAGCTCTGATCATCAGGCTAAGTGTGAACTGTGAATTTTACACTTCTTATCAGCCAATCGGAAGTTTTGCCATCCCTCTGTATCCTTATCATTGTTTAATCTAATGCAACTTCAGCTAATATTCTAACCAGAGTTATTTTTAATTATCAACTTGATGAGAACAAATCCTTTTGACTGAGGGCAAGTATGAGCTGTATAGGATATGCAATGTCCATCTAGATTCTGGTCTTACCTTACTATCTTGATCATTTTCAGGTCAAATGCGAAAGACAACCTAATAATTGTCCTGAGTATTTCATGGACAGTTCAAACAATATTTGAGTAACGTTGGTGAATGATGGTTGCACATGTTGTTGCCAAAAGTAATTTGAATAATACACTCATCAATTAAAGTTACAAAAGATGACTGGAAAGTGCAAACTCTGCAGTTATTTCCAGTGAACCTCTATTATGCCATGGAGTCTGGGTGTGCCTCTCTTAAATGTCCTGGGCAGTCTCTGCCATTGCACTGAGTGCCTGAGCAAGGGTCCTTGTGTCCCCTGACTCCACAAGAGAGAGGCTGCTGAACATACTTGAAACATAAGTAACTGCTTCATAAGTCACTATGTATTGTGAATGATACTGTAGAAACAGAAGGGCCAATGAAATTCAGCACTGTCTTGGCAACTTTAAAGTAATTTTATGATTTTTTTTGTCATTCAAAGGAATGCTGAAGTTATAAGGGAATGTTATTTTGCACCCATCACAATTTCCCTACAGTATTCTAAAGAAATCTTGGCACTGGTTGGACGCACTTAACTGCCATGGTTTTCATAGCCAGTCTGCGCTGGCTTGGCCATGTTCATTGGATGGATGATGGCCTTGTACCCAAAGACCTTCTGTGCAGTGAACAGCCACTGGGTCAGGACCTCATGGGTGTCCAAGGACACCTGCAAGCAAGCTATGAAGATGGCGGACATTGACATTGACATTGACAACTGAGAGACATTCGCTGATGGCCAAGATCTCTGGTGGCTGACTGTTTTGAAGGACGTTGGAAGAGATGAACAGAAATGAAATGCTCAGCAGGCTGAGAAGGGGGCCCAGAGAAAACAGAGGCCAGCAAATCATGCCCCTTAGCCCATCCTCTTTCCCTGCAGCAAATGCAGCAGAGGCTGTCATACCAGAGTGGGACTCCTGAACCACAACGGATGATGCTTAACACAGAATTGTCCACCAACACACAAACCATCATCTTATGAGACAGTAGGCTTGCCAACATCATTAACAAAGTGAATAACCTCACACTTACCCACATTATACTTCATCAGCTATCTTGTCCATTCACATAACCTGTCTACGTTCTCCTTGCAACCTCTTTCTGTCCTGTTTACATTTTCACCTAGCTTTGTACAGTCAGCAAACTTGGGTATATTGTTCTCGGTCTCTACATCATTAAGTCATTAACATAGATTGTAAACAGCTGAGGCCCCAGCACTGATCCTTGCTGTGCTCCACTAGCTAGTGTCTGCCAACTTGAAACTGCCCTATTTATTCCTACTCTCTGCTTCCTGTCTATTAACAAATCCTCCATCCATGTTAATATATGATCCCTTTGGCAAAAGCAAAATACTATGGATGCTGAAAGTATGAAATCAAAGCAGAAATCGCTGGAAATACTCAGCTGGTCAGGCAGCATCTGTGAAGAGAACAACAGAGCTAACATACAAAAACAGAAAATGCTGGAAAAACTCAGCAGGTCTAGCAGCATCTGTGGAGAGAGAAACATAGTTAACATTATGGGGAGGTGATGGCATAGTGGTATTGTCGCTGGACTAGTAATCCAGAGACCCAGGGTAATAACCTGGGTTCGAATCGTGCTACAGCAGATGATGGAATTTGTATTCTATATATCAAAAAAAAGCTGGAATTAGAAACCATTGTTGTAAAAACCCATCTTGTTCAGTAATGAACTTTAGGGAAGGAAATCGGGTCTGCCCTACATGTGACTCCAGACCCACCCACAGCAATGTGGTTGACTCTGAAACACTCAGTTGTAACAAACCGCTACAAAGACACAAAAAGGATTGAAGCCGGATGGACCAAATGTAGACAATATTACTAATTGGGAGAGCTGTCTCAGACCAGTCAAGCAACAGTATGATGGAATCATACCTTACATATAATGTCCCAGACTCCACCATCACTATCCCTGGGTATGTCCTGTCCCACCGGCAGGACAGACCCAGCAAAGGTGGCGGCACAGTGGTATACAGTCATTCTGCCTTGGGAGTCCTCAACATCAACACCTGGCCCCATGAAGTCTGAAGGCCAAACATGGGCAAAGAAACCGCCTGCTGATTACCATGTACCTCCCTCCTTCAGCTGATGAATCAGTGCTCCTCCATGTTGAATGCCACTTGGAGGAAACACTGAGGGTGGCAAGGGCACAGAATGTACTCTGGGTGGGACTTCAAAGTCCATCACCAAAAGTGGCTCGGTAGCGCCACTACTGACCGAGCTACCTGAGTCCACAGTCATTGTGGAGATGAAATCCCGCCTTCACATTGAGGATACCTTCCATCATGTTATGTGGCTCTACCACCGTGCTAAATGGGATAGATTTCGAACAGATCTAGCAACTCAAGACTGAGCATCCATGAGGTGATCCATGTGGGACATCAGCAGCAGCAGAATTGCACTCGAACACAATCTGTAACCTCATGACCCAGCATATTCCCCACTCTACCATTATCATCAAGCCAGGGGATCAACCCTGGTTCAATGAAGAGTGCAGGAGGGCATGCCAGGAGCAGCACCAGGCATACCTAAAAATGAGGTGTCAACCTGGTGAAGTTATAAAACAGGACTACTTGCGTGCCAAGCAGCAAGTGATAAACAGAGCTAAGTGTTCTCATGACCAACGGATCAGACCTAAGCTCTGCAGTCCTGCAACATCCAGTCATGAATGGTGGTGGATAATTGAACAGCTCATTGGAGGAGGAGGCTCCATAAATATCCCCATTCTCAATGATGGAGAAGCCCAGCACAGCAGTGCAAAAGATAAGCATTCACAACAATCTTCAGCCAGAAGTGCCGAATGGATGATCCATCTTAGCCTCCTCCAGAGCTCCCCAGCAGCCCAGATGCCAGTCTTCAGCCAATTCGATTCACTCTACATGATATCAAGAAACGGCTGAAGGCACTGGATACTGCAAAGGCTATGGGCCCTGACAATATTCCAGCAATAGTACTGAAGACACGTGCTCCAGAACTTGCCGCGCCCCTAGCCAAGCTGTTCGAGTACAGCTACAACACTGGCATCTATCCGGCTATGTGGAAAATTGCCCAGGTATGTCCTGTACACAAAAAGCAGGACAAATCCAACCCAGCCAATTACCACCCCATCAGTCTACTCTCCATCATCAGTAAAGTAATGGAAGGGATCATCAACAGTGCTATCAAGCGGCACTTGTTTAGCAATAACCTGCTCATTGATGCCCAGCTTGGGTTCCACTAGGGCCACTCAGCTCCTGACCTCATTACAGCCTTGGTTCAAACATGGACAAAAGAGCTGAACTCCCAAGATGAGGTGCCCTTGACATCAAGGCAGCATTTGACCGAGTGTGGCATCAAGGAGCTCTAGCAAAACTGGAGTCAGTGGGGATCAGGGGGAAAACTTTCCACTGGTTGGAGTCATATCTAGCACAAAGGAAGGTGGTTGTGGCTGTTGGAGATCAGTCATCTCAGCTCCAGGACATCATTGCAAGAGTTCCTCAGGGCAGTGTCCTAGGCCCAACCATCTTCAGCTGCTTCATCAATGACCTTCTTTCCATCATAAGGTCAGAAGTGGGGATGTTTGCTGATGATTGCACAATGTTCAGCACCGTTCGTGACTCCTCAGATACTGAAGCAGTCCATGTCCAAATGCAGCAAGACCTGGACAATATCCAGGCTTAGACTGATAAGTGGCAAGTAACATTCATGACACACAAGTGTCAGGCAATAACCATCTCCAACAAGAGAGATTCCGACCATCGCCCCTTGATATTCAATGACATTACCATCACTGAATTCCCCCACTATTAACATCCTGGGGGTTACCATTGACCAGAAACTGAACTGGACTAGCCATATAAATACTGTGGTTACAAGAGCAGGTCAGAGGCAAGGAATCGTGCGATGAGTAACTCACTTCCTGACTCCCCACAGCCTGTCCACCATCTACAAGGCACAAGTCAGGAATATGGTGGAATATTCCCCCCTTGCCTGGATAAGTGCAGCTCCTACAATACTGAAGAAGCTGGACACCGTCCAGGACAAAGCTGTCCACTTGATTGGCACCACATCCACAAACATTCACTCCCACCACCAACGCACAGTAGTAGCAGTGTGTACCATCTACAAGATGCAATGCAGGAATTCACCAAGGCTCCTTCCAAACCCACGACTAATACCACCTAGAAGGACAAGGGCAGCAGATAGATAGGAACACCACTGCCTGGAAGTTCCCCTCCAAGTCACTTGGAAATACTTGGAAATATATCGCCGTTCTTTCACTGTCGCTGGGTCAAAATCCTGGAACTCCCTTCCTAACAGCACTGTGGGTGTACCCATACCACATGGACTGCAGCAGTTCAAGAAAGAAGCTCAGCACCACCTTCACAACGGCAACTAGGGATGGGCAATAAATGCTGGCCCAGCCAGCGAAGCCCACATCCTGTGAATGAATAAAAAAAATAGTTTTGAGTCCGTATGACCCTTCTTCAGAGCTGAAGACAAGTGGAAATGGGGTAGATAGGAAGAAACTTTTCCTCTTAGCGGAGGTGTCAATAACCAGGGGGCATAGATTTAAGGTAAGGGGCAGGAGGTTTAGAGGGGATTTGAGGAAAATTTTTTTCACCCAGAGGGTGGTTGGAATCTGGCACACACTGCCTGAGGGGGTCCATTTCCACATCTCTTCAGCTGTGAAGAAGGGTCATATAGACGCGAAACGTTAACTCTGTTTCTCGCTCCACAGATGCTGTCAGGCCTGCTGAGTTTTTCCAGCATGTTCTGTTTTTGTTTCAGATTTCCAGCATCCACATTATTTTGCTTTTATAACAGTTAACATTTCAGGTTGATGACCTTTTATAGGAACTGGGAAAATTTTGAAATGTAATAGGTTTTAAGCAGGTGAAATGGAGAATGGAAAAAGAAAAAGGAAGGTTGGTGATGGGGAAAAGATGGGATGAGTTAAATGATAAAAGAGCCCTTAACTTGCATATTAAGATGTGGCACCTTGCTGAATGCCTTTGAAGGTCCAAGAATACTGCATCTACTGGCTCCCTTTACTGGTTACATCCTCAAAAAACTCTTAATAAACTTGTCAAACATAATTTCCCTCTTGTAAAACTATGTGGATTCCGTCTAATCATACCATGATTTTTAAAGTGCTTTGTTAAGACTTCCTTAAGGATCAATTTCAGGATTTTCCAGTCAACTGGCCTATATTTTCCTGTTTTCTTCCTCCCTCCTTTCATGAATAGCGGTGTTACATTTGCTAACTTACAATCCACTGGGACTTCTTGAACCTAGGGATGTTTGGATAATTGTAACAAGTGCATCCATTATCTCCACCGTTATCTTTTTTAAAACGCTTGGATGTAGGCCATCAGGTCCTGGGGATTTGTTAGCTTTTAGTCCGTAGTTTCCTTAATACTTTTTCTCTGCTGATATTTATTATTTTTAAGTTCCTCACTCTTATTAGCTCCTTGGTTATCCCCTATTTTTAGTATGCAATTTGTATCTTTTACTGTGAAGACAGACACAAAATGTTTGTTCAATGTCTTTACCATTTCCTCCTTTCTTCTGTCTCTGCCTCCGAGGAACCAATATTTACTTTAGCTATAATAAAAACAGTGCTCGAAAAAGTGCTTACTTTAGCTACTTTTATATACTAGTACAAGTTCTTACAATCTGTTTTTTCTATTCCTGGCTAGTTGTTCATTCTATTCTTTTTCCTTATATCAACTTTTTGATCATCCTCTGCTGGTTTCTAAAACTCTCCCAATCTCCAGGCTCACTATACTTGGCAGTAATATAAACTTCTATTTTTAATCTAATACGATCCATGACTTCCTTAGTAACCGTGTACTATTAACCTAGTAATCTTTCTAACTGAGCTTTTGGTTTTTTTAATGGAAGGTGTTTTTGTTGAACATTTTGAATAATTTCTTTAAATGTATCCTAACATTTATTTACGGTCATAACTTTTAGCTTATTTACAGAGTCAACCTTAGCCAGCTCTCCCCCATACGCATAGGGCGGGGGGAGGCAGTGGCATAGTGGTATTGTCACTGGACTAGTATTCCAGAGACCCAGGCTAAAGCTCTGGCAACTCATGTTGGAATCCCACCACGGTGAAATGATAGAATTTGAATTCAGTAAAAATCTGGAATTACCACGGAATCATTGTTGAACCCATCTGGTTCATTAATGCCCGTTAGGGAAGGAAATTTGCCGTCCTTACCTGGTCTGGTCTACATGTGACTCCAGACCCACAGCAATGTGGTTGACTTTTAAATGTCCTCTGAACAAGGGCAATTAGGGATGGGCAATAAATGCTAGCCTACTCAACGACACCCACATCCCATACTGAATTTAAAAAAGAATTGGCTTTGTTAAATTTAGCATTTTTATTTGGACCCATATGTTGCTCTCAGACTTAATATGGCATTCTGTTGTATTATGATCACTTTTCCCCAGATGATCTTCCACTGAGATTACTAATTAATCCTGCCTCATTACACAATACTAGATCTAAAATAACTTTAACCCTAGGTAGTTTCATAACATATTGTTCCAAGAAAGTGTCACAAATGCATTCTACGAACTCACATACCAGACCGCCTGTGCCAAATTGATTTGTCCAATCTGTATGAAGATTAAAGTCCCCCTCTATAATTATATTGCCTTTGTTACATGTTCCCATCATTTCTTAATGCTTTGATCAATGGCATAACTACAGTTAAGGGGGCCAATAAACTACTGCCACCAATGTTTTCTAATCTTTGTTATTTCTAATCTTTATCCCTTACTGATTCTACTTCCTGATATTCTGAACCAATATCCTTTCTTACTACTATCCTTACGTCATCCTTTACTATCAGGGCTACTTATCCCTTTCCATTCTGCCTGCCTTTTTGAAATGTTGGATAACTGGTATATTTATTTCCCAAACTTGGTTGCCTTATAACCATGTCTTTCTCCAATGACATTTTTTTAAACCATTTATCTCAATTTGTGCTGGTAGTTTGTCTATCTTATTATGAACCTACCATGAAACCAAGTCGAAAGGAGAATGGGAGAAGAAAAAAAATAACTAGCCTCTACTTTGCTTTATCCTTGTGCTGCAAAGTGATAACTGGTCTGCGTTGTTGAGCTTCCTTTTTGAGCAGTAAGCTGGATTCACAGATTGCAGGGAACCATTGGCTCTGCTGCCTCCCTTTCTTCCATTAAAGATAAAAATTACAGCACTGCATCTAGGAATACAAAAACATACCTGAGCTGTCTCTGCAGTGTCAAATTACCATTAATTATTTCTGTCCATGAATAGCAAATGAAGATTAATAGAGCTGAGGTTTTAAAATCTAGTTAACATACAGGATACCTTTGTTGACTTGCATTTTTCACCATCAATATGATTATTTATTTCTACAAGAATTTTCTTTGTACTGAAAGTCTGCTAAAAGCAAAGTTGGTTATGGCAATTTTTACTTATTAAAGATATAAACATGTAAATAGCACTTCTGACATGATAAAATAAATCCTCACCCATGTATCGCACTGTATTTCCTGTGTTGTGTTTGTGATCCTTCTCCCTTGAACTAAACACTGGTATGTGGGTCTGCTGCAAATGGTACATGTAGGATACTATCTGAAAAAGATGGATATTCTAAAGTTGTGGCAGAGGGAAAGAAAATGCAAGGCCCCGACAGCCTGTTTGTCTGCCTGCCTCCGTCTCTGTCTCTCTTTCTTTCTCCTCCCACTCCCTCTTCGTGCAGCAACCCCCACCTTGTTCTCTTTCTCTTTCTCATTCTCTCCCTCATCTAACTGATTCGCAATGTTGTGAGTTCAAGTCCCAGTCCAGGACTTGAGCTCAAAAATCAAAACTGATACAGCAGTGCATTATTGAGGGACTGCTGCACTGCCAGAGGTGCCATCTTTTGGTTAAGACGTTAAACGGAGACCCTGCCTTCCCTCTCAGGGGTGAGAAAAATCCCTGCAGTTATTTCAAAGAGGAGCAGGGAAGTTAACCCTAGCATCCTAGCCAATATTTATCCATCAACGCCTGAACATGGTCACATTGTTGTTAGTGGGAACTTGCTTTGCAAATTGTCAGCCGCATTTCCTGTATTACAATAGTGATACTACTTCAAAAGTACTTTGGCTTTAAAGTCCTGTAGCTGTGAAAGACCCTGTATAAATTCAAGTCTTTTTTTTCCCCCTCTCGCTTAAGAACTATTATCTTGTCCAAATGCAAGTGCTTCAAGTAGTCTGCTTTCAGATTACACTTTCACCTGCCACAGGGTGGTTGGTGTCAGAATAGAAAATAAATGCCCTGAAGCAGGTGAGGTTACTGCTCTGAAGTTGGGCCAGATGAGATTGCTTTACTTTGCATCTAGGTGTGCTATATCTGGCCAGTGAGTGCTGATGCTGGGTGCTTGAAATGGGAAGAGTTTTATTCCACAGCATCCATGTGATCACCAAGAAAATAATGTTTAATCGTTTAGTGGTACAGAATTTGAGTATTGCTGAAAAAAGAGACACGCCTAAGCTTTTCATCTTGCACTCATCAGGACACTCGGAAGAATACCAATATAAGGCAAAAACAACAATTTATACTCGATGGCCAGAATCTTCAGGTTGGCGAGCGGGTCGGGTCGGGCCCCGCTCACCAACATGTAAAATGACATGTGGTGACGTCGGGCATGCGCCCTGACGTCACCGTGCGTCATTCTGATCCTCAGTTTGGCGGGCACACAGCGGAGTTGGCTGTGTGCCTGCTGAACAGGCAAAGGCTTATTAAGGCAATTTAAAAACTAATTAAAGTTATTAACTGAGCTGCACGTCCAACATTAAGGTTGGTGGGCAGGCAAAGAGCCCAGGCGGCCTTCACATTTATCATGAAACCTTTTCCACGGGCGGGATGAGGTTTTATGAAGAGTTTATAAATTAAATAAATTTTTTAATTAAAAATAATTGACATGTCCCAGCTCATGTGACACTGTCACATGAGGGGACATGTCTTAAATTTTTTTTTTTCTTTATTAAAATTTATATTTTAGCAGCAAATCCTCCTAGGACTCCTTCATTTCACATATCGCACACTTTATATTCATCACCTTCCCATCCAGATTCCACCTTGCTTTTTCTCCCGTTCCTCGGAGAAACATTATATGCAATAGCCCCACACTTCTCTATTTATCTTTTCAACAGCTACTCACTAGCTCTCTCTGTCTTTTTGAAGACCATAAATAATGCCTGGAGGAAGAGACCTAAACATAATAGTCCTCAAATAGGTGCTCAAAATCACGAGAGAACTGGGTGGTGGGTGGGGTGGTGTGGGGAGTCTGGACAGTGTAGAGAGGGGAAAGAATTTCCTATTGCTGGATGGAAGGAGAACCAGAGGACATCAATGTAATTGACAAAAGAAGCAGCAGCAACGTGAGGGAAAAAATTTTTTTACACCTCGAGTACTCAGGATCTGAAATTCACTGCCTGAGTGTGGTGGAGGCAGATTCAATAGCAGCCTTCAAAAGAAAATTGGATAACTAAGAGAAAAAAATTGCAGCTCCACAGAGAAAAGGTTGGAGAGTGGGACTTGGTGAGTTGCTCTTGCAGCGAGCCAGCATAGACGTGATGGGCTGAATGGCCTCCTTCTGTCATGCAGCCATTCTATGATTCTATGCTTCATGTAAACAGAATGTCTAACCTTTGGATATTAGTGCCTCCCCAACCCCCCTAAAAATGAGCTTCGGAGAAGCAGATTTCCTGAAAATTACTTTCATTTAGTTCAGCAAACTTGACCATTTCAAGCTGTATTATGAAGACTGTCACCTATAATGCCCAGATTCTCAGTGCCATCCTCACCCTTATCCCACTTCTCTTTCCTCTAGTTCCTTTATACCAGCAAAATGTTCCATCCCCCAGCCCCCCACCCCCACCCCCACAAGCACCAGCATATAGACATTGGCACTCAATGCTGGTTTAGTAGTGAGTGGAGAGGAGGGGAGTAGATGGTCAGAGCTATGATTTATGAGGCAGTCTCTGGTCAGATTTTACACAGCTTGATATAAAGTTTTGTCCGAACTTCGCTTTTAAGTGAGATTGCCAATTCATGCCAAATTATGGACAGTTTTTTGGTGTATGTTGTGTTATAAGGGTCTGGCATAGAAAGGGTTAACATGGGACTGGGTACAGTACTGCCTGCGCTGTGACGTAAAGGAAGACATGAGCTGAGTCTAGAGGGCAGTCTTGTACTGGACAAAGACGTGCGTAGAGGCAAGCATGGAAACAGCTCCTACCTTAGACCTTATACTGCATATATGCACATGGTTATGAGTAGTTAATAAACACTTACTGTTAAACAATACAAGACTCAGAACCTCTTTGTGAGACCTCCCAAACTAGACACAACATCTTACAACATGGTGGCAGCAATTAGATCAGCTCAGAACCTCTCAAAAGCTGGAGAAGAAACTTAAAACCAGGAAGATTGGAAAAGCAGCATTGTGACCTGACGAAAAGAATTAGAAGTGAAGGCACAGAAGCAGACTGCCAGAGAAAAGCTCCAATGCAGGATTGGAAGCAGATGGCTAAAATATACCCCTCACTGCACCAGAAGACCCATTCCTGTGGAAGTGCAGCTTCAATATGAAAAGAGTGTAGAGTCAGAGAATCTGGCAGGGGTGAGCTAAAAAACTTGGGTTCTTGGCCAGAATAAGTTTGAAGTTTTTAAGTCAGCAGCAGTCGGAATTGCCGTTTTAAAATGCACGCGAACAGCCCAAGTCCTGAGTTGGTGCCTGACCACGTGATGGCCGAGCTCTCATCGATCGAAGAGACAAAACTATACAAGTAAATAAAAATACTTGGGAAAAGCCGGGAATAGATAGCTTCACGACCCGAAAATATTTAGATACTGTGGGAAACACTCAGAAAGGTCGTTCCAGGGAGTTGTTGCTGAAAATTTTAGAATACGGAAATGGCAAATGCTATTACTGCAGGAGCTCACCAAAACTGACAAGCACAGGAAACCTCATTGAGAAGAAGCATCTTGCAGCGCCATCTTGGATTTTCTAACAGCATTTAAAGCTATACACACTTTTAATTTTAAATAACAATGAATCAAAAATCTACCTTATCAAACCACTTGAACTCATCCAAGGCCAAAATCAGTCACAAGACTGGGTATGTCGGAGAAAGACATTCCTTATATACATGATTACTTCAGGTCTAGACAAAAAGACAGAAGCTGAACAGGTTAACACATTACTTTATTTGGTAGGTCTGATAGCTGACAATATAATAGCTAGACAAGGAATCAATAAATCCTCAGCAAACTTTGACTGTTTTAAAATCATTTGACACAAATTTTAGTCAGAGCAGTAACAAGACCCTTGAAAGAGCAAAGTTTAACAAACATGTCCAAACCATGCACAGCCAGGAGAACCTGTTGATTCCTTCATTAATGTGATGTACAGAATGGCTAAATGCTGTGACTATCAGGGATAGAATTGTTTTTGGAGTGGCAAGCGATGCACTCTCAGACATGCTTCAAGCTAAGGAAGATTTGACCCTTGAAAAGGCCATTCAGATTGTCAGGCAATCTGAAATCCGTTTACAGCACAGATCCATTTTAAGGGGTAAACGTAAGCCATGGTACACTGCAACACCCACTGCCCAGCTAGTAAAACAGCAGAGGAGCAGGGACACCCCAGACCAAGGGAAGTAATATCCTAACTAACTGCTGGAGGGTGGGCAACTATCCCAGCGCTGTGGTGCCAAGTGACTCCACAGGTACGATCAACATCTGGCAGTCTCAGCACAGTGTCTTAATTGCAATTGAGTAGGAAAGCTATGCAAAACTAACACAGCCAGGTGCGCAGATGATCCCAAGATGATTCACAAAGTTGAGGTACCATGCTAAGCGGAAACATAACCATGTTTCTTGGGTGCGGTCAAAGATCATGGATTTTCATTCTGAAACACTGACATCTCGGTTAACAGTCATTCCACAAACTTGCTGATTGGACACGGGCTCCAGTGTTATGACCTTCCTGGTTAAGGAACCATGGCTGAGAGACTTCTGGCTCTGAACAACAGATACACCAAGAATCTGACTTCCAGTTATAGGAATGATTCTGGAACTGTTAAAGTATGGTGACAATCAAACCTTTGAAGTCATGTACATCATCCATAACCAGTCATTTTCTCTCTCTTGAGCAGAGATGCTGGCGTTGCCCTGAACCTTCTTAAAATGGTGGATGTCAAAACAACCTCTGCCATCAATTACACAGTTGCAAGTTCCCAGGAGCCCCAACAGAGAAGATACACTCGACTGGGACTACAGCTCAGAACTGTATTCACTGTTTGCAGAGCCGGGTTATCCACTTTCATTGCAGGTGCCGGAAACCCCTCATTGGTCAGACCGGACCAACAGATGGTTACTATGATGCCTCGAGTGGAAGACAACCAAGAGATGAACCAGCAGCCAGAAGTGCCTCAACTTCTGGCTCCAACACCTGCTGGGAAGATATCTCAAGACACCACGACACAGACACTGCAACCTCCAGCCAGTACAACCGTTAGCCAGACGATGCTGGAACAGAAGAGCAGCCATCATCCAACAACAGCACACCTCGGTGATGCAAGGAAGCAAACCAATGAGGACGTTGTTACACAGAAAGCTAAACTGCAAGGTGAGCCCATTGATAAGTCACACCCACACAATAGGAAGCAATAGCTTCCATCACAATGTTCAGCACAGTGAGCCGCAAGTAGGAAGAAAAACAGAATGAGCACTGTAAATGAGCTGTGTATTTGTTCTTCCCGTAGGGAATGGGATAAACCGATGGCCATAGATAATTCCAGATGGGGAGGTGAGAAGGAGCAGTTCAACTCCAAAGAATGAGAAAAGACAATTAAGATCAAACGTCAGAACACCCACATTCAAAACAATGTCCTATTTATCAAGGTTTACCCAGTACAACAATCTATCACTCCGCCAACTGTTGTAAGGATACAATCTGGAAGAATTATAAAACCTCCAGACTACCTGAACCTGTAAACATAGAGACTTGAGGGGGGTGGGGGAAGAGGGGATAGTGGAAGCAATGTAAATATTTTGGGTAAACAGGAATGCATTGTAAATACTTTGGATAAAGACTTGGGGGGAGGTGTAGTATAAGGGTCTGGAAGAGAAAGGGTTAACTGGGACTCGGTACAGTACCACCCACAGTGTGATGTAAAGGAACACATGACCTGAATTTAGAAGGCAGTCTTGTTCTGGAATGAAAAATGTGTAGAGGCAAGTGTGGAGACAGCTCCTAGCTTAAACCTTATACTTGTACCTATTTAAATGGTTATGCGTATTTAATGAGCACTTACTGTTGAACTATGCAAGACTCAGAATCTTTTCATGAGACCTACCAAACTACACGCAACATCTTACGACATAGGTTTGTACCCACTAGGAACTGGATGAACATGCCAAAACCCATTTCACATAAGACCCATACAGCCAGTGGACAGAAAGTTTAAAGCTATTGCATCCATTTCAACCAGCCCAGTGAAGGTCTATGATGCAAATTTCGGGCCACAATCGAACTATCAGAGAGCAGTGAGGTGCTGTCTAACTTGGGAATTGGAGTCTAATTCAGGCCAATGATGTGGTGTGGGAATGATGGCAACATGTATTTGGTTGGTGAGTCTCTTGGTGAGATACTGTTACAGTGAAGCTTCTGGAGGAGCAGGGCAACCCTGACAGCCGCTTTCAGATTCCCACTGTGTATGTGCATCCCGTGTAGGCTGCTGTCTGATTTAAGCTTTGCTTATTTCTACCACAAAATTTTGCCCATAATATCTTTAAGAAAGCCCTGAAGTCATTCAATTTGTAAGCTTAGGCCCCTGGGAGTCTTTAATGTGGTAAGCAAGCAGAAGTACTTAAAAGCAAACTGTGTAACCAGTACATTTACCAGCACTTCTCATTTAGTGACGCATTTTGAAAAGTATAAATTAAAACGCCTGGCAAATGAAAACATCAGTGGTCTTGAAATCCTCAGCAATGTTATTGAAATTCCTGTTCATTTTTATGACAATTCAGTAGCACTGTGGCATTAATTTGAATATAATTAGCACTATTTAAATTTCGTGTGCAGGGGATTAGCCTGTGCTGGAAAATAGATAACACTTGTATGAATAGTTTAGAATACATTAATCAACTCAAATTAATTTAAAAATCTCCAATGCCCATAAACCGCACATGTGGCTATAATTCCAATAAAAATCTCTATCCAGTATGTCTCGCTCCCGCTTTCATTTAATCCTCTCCTCCCATCCCACCCTGCAATCTACCACTATTTTCAATTCCACACTGTAGGCTGCTACTTTAGAGACTCTGAAATAAACTGAAGGACACTGTCAATTAGTCACATCCAGGAGCATCTGGAAATCTGACAGAACCACACTGTTATAGGTTCTCCTGGACTGGGGGAATGTTCTGCTAAATCTTAGTGAATTAAATCCAATGCGTTCCACTGAGTAGCATTTTCTGTTCTGTTTCTTTCCTCAGTTTTTTTCCCTCTTTTGTAAATTCAGTCTCCTACTGGGGTCAGTTTTACAGGTGCCAGAAGTTCCCTGATATCTCAACCAACCAAGTGGCTGTTCACCATGTGTGAACAATTAGTGTCAGCAGCTTTTTTAAACATCAGGCTTGATCTTGTCTCCATTCAGGTTCAACCATGCACTTTTAGGGCTCAACAAAACAATCAAAAATGATTACCTTGGTGCGTTGTTTTATCTCTCTGTGAATTTACAGCCAAGGGCATCTGCATCAGCACAGACCAAAGGTTGAACCTGAACCCATTCTGGTTTGTATGTCTCAGTTCCATCCACTGTGGTTGAACTTACCTATAGCCATTGCAGATGGCTAAAAAAAAAGCATGTGATTTATTCCATTGCTTAATCATTGGCATCATCCACGAATCAGCCAGACAACAGCTATATAGTAAGAACAGGAAAATAGGTGAAGTTCAGTAACAACTTAAGAATTTCTTAGATAAAAGCAAAATACTGCGGATGCTGGAAATCCGAAACAAACACAGAAAATGCTGGAAAAACTCAGCAGGTCTGACAGCATCTGTGGAGAGAGAAACAGGGTTGATGTTTCGAGTCCAGATGATACGGACTAGAAATCGCAACTCTGTTTTTCTCTCCACAGATGCTGTCAGACCTGCTGAGTCTTTCCAGCATTTTCTGCGTTTGTTTAAGAATTTCTTTTAATGTTTTAGCTTATTCTTGAAAGAACATCCTCGAACTCTGACTCCCTTTCACTCACGCTCACATCTTTAAAGATTTAAAGTGCACTTTCTTTCACTGCATTTTACCCTTCACATTTCTCTGCATTAAACTGCATCTGCCATCCATCTACCCACATCTTAAATTAGTTTAATATAACACAACATTGAGAGGTGCTTTCCACTTCACCACAAGGTGGCTCACTCATCTGGAAGGCTTCAGCAATGTGCATTGTGTTATCAATGGGGTCCCTGACTATCAAAACGTATTGTTGGAACATTTGGCTTATGGTATTTCTCTGAATTTCCCCTGAATGATTCATACTGGATGGAGATTTTTATTGGAATTATAGCCACATGTGCCTAAGGGCCCAATAAAGTAGCTTAACTTCTTTGACAATGATTCGTAAGGTTCCTGTGTCTCTTTGATCACCCTGTTATTGCCAATTACTATCTAGTACATCACTATTGTTTGATTTTATAAGTACTATTATAACTCTAACCTCCTTGATATTTCTGCATAGCACTAGTTTTTTTTATACATTTAATCTAGTTAATGCCTGTCAATAAAAATGTAATAAGTTTTAGCATTTGAAGCTTGTTACATAGGTTACAATATGTTGAGTTGTCTAAGCTGCCAAGAAAATTGATTACCCCAAGAATTCATTAAGGGAAACATCTGCTCTGGAAATGCATTCAAAATGGTAGTTGTGGAAGCAAGATGCTGCCAAACCTTGAAGGAACAGGCATAAAACATGTTAATGAAATGCTTTACTTCTTAAGTTTTCTCATATATGCAGCTTTTTAAAAATTGGAGCTTGGTGTTTTGAGGACAAGGGCAAGGCAGCATTTATCATCTGACACTACTCCTTCTTGAGTCCCTTGCCTGAAGGCAGATCCTTGAGCGATTATTGCCCAACCATGGCAAAGTGCCATGATTTTTTTTACTGTGGGTAGGATGAGGAGGAAGATCTCACATCTACCTCAGCTGGAACGTGGCTGAAGCCTGTGTTGGTGGTGTTAATCTGATCCACGGGCTAGCCGTCTAGCCAACTGAGCTAACCACCACCCCTGACTTTTTTAACTCTACAAACCCCTGAAAATATAGTGGAAGGCCTTCTCCCTGAACTGCTGCAGTCCAGTGGCTCCCACAATGGTATTGGATAGACTATTTCAACATATTAACCCTGCAACAATGAAAGAATGGCAATATATGATCATGTTGGGAAAATTTGTGATGAAATGTTGGTTGATGGATATAATTGAGAGTACAGTTATGTCAGGCTTCTTCTGGGCTAATCTGTGGTGCATTTCTCCAAACTACATCAGCTGCTGGGTTTAGTGAAGAGGGCTTTGCAGGATTGGCTGGGCTGAAATTAGCCCAATTCTGATTGTAATATTTTGGCCATTGCCAATAATCTGGCTTTCTTCTTGCTGAACTTTGTAGTGATTGTTTATAGCTGGGTGGCTTGCTAGGACACTTCAGAGGGTATTAAAGGCCAACAATGAATCATGGCGCCAGAGTCGTAGGTATGTTAAATGTAACAGACTCCCTTTACTGAAGACGTTCCTGAAGCACTATGGTTATCTTGTGCTAACCCTGGAATTGCCATATTTATTGAACTCGGCTGATTTGAACACTCAACCTCTGTATTGCTAGCCAAACACCATTACCCACTAGGCACTTGAGATATATTAAGACAACTTGTTTCATCTTTCTTGTCAATCCTAGTTTAAAATTATCTGAATTGACTTTAGTACCATCAGAAGCCTGACTGCTAAAGTGCAAGCTCAGCATGCTGCCATTGTGGCTCTGGATGCCATTGCTCAAAGGATCTTCCAGGGTGTCACAGCAGCCCATCAATCTGTCCTCCCACAGATCATCAGGGTTTCTCAGGTGCTGCCCTGGGAAATATCACTGGCTCCATGGAGCATGCACCTGTTGCCCTCTTGCATTCTCAACCCTGCCACTCCACCAGCGTCCTTCCTGTTGCTGGTCAGCCAGTCAGCCCAGACTGCTGGAACCCAGGCTGATGCAGTCGAAAACCGGGCCCTCTAGGTCCAGGGCTGCTTGAGATCGCCCTCCTAGGTTATCTGCAGTCTCTTCAATTGAAGGTCAACAGCCTTCCACCTCCCATACTGCAGCCACTTGGGAAACACAAGGTGCACTAGGACGGGTAGTGAAGCAATGCACAAGGATGATCGATTAATTTGCTTGTGTATGCATTACTTAATGTGTGAGTCTATAAGATTGGATGTGAATATATAAATTCTGATGATTTGTATTATTGTGTTATCACAAAGAAGACAATGTGATTGTCAGTGGTTGAGGAAAATAGGAGTGCCTGACTGTTGCTGAATAAGGAGATATAGTTGAGTTTACAGTTTAGGGTTATTCACATGAATAATCTGATCACATAGACCCCAGGCCAAAAGGGGCTGTCCACCGTGCAACCTTCCTTCTTCATCCACTTCATCGCCCTCTTCTCTCTCTTCTAAAGGTTAGTCCTCCTCTGCATGGTCCCTCTTCATTCTCCCAGTCATATGTAATTCCAAGAGGACTCTCCATCAGGCTATTCCAGTTGAGCAGCAACTTCTTTTAGCACAATATTTTATATGACAAACAACATAGTATTAGACCAGCTATATGACTCCCTGTTGGGTAATTATACTTCAAGTACAGGAAACCACCCCCCAGATATGTACGATTGCACCAGTAGCCAAAAGTAATAACTCAGCAACTAACATGTAAGAATGCGCAATCCCTTTCAATAGCGTTAATGGAGGGGTTCCTTCATGATAATGTTAGAAATGCAGGTCCCTTTAAGAGTAAATCAGGACAAGCTTCAGAGTGAATTGAGAGCAGGCGATGCTCACTGAAGCCTGTACGTAAGAGCTGGGTTTTTCCCCTTTGAGGGAGTTTCTGCTTCTGGACAGGGAAAGGATCCAGAAGGGAAGGGTGCAAACTGGTATTTGTACTGAACTATATTTAACAATAAAACAGTTGTGATTCACAGAATGTCTTCTGCTGCCTGATTCAATAAAGGATATCCACCTATTAAACACTTCATTTCATTTAATATTGTGTTCAAGTGGGCAAGATTAAGCTTTGGGCTCTGGGATTTTGAGATCCTTGTTGACATGAGGGTTAAGTGGCAGAAGAAGTGTATGTGCAGCCTGAAGCATAAAAGACAAAAGATGAGACAGAGGTCCAGGTGAATAACTGCTGAAGATGCAGTAGTGATTAGGCTTTGTTAAATCTTACATGGTAAATGGACTCTGACACTTCTGTTTATACATCTTTTTCTAAGACCAACAATCTAGAGGCACTTCAGATGCTGGTCATGAGAAGATCTTGTATATTGGTCTGTTGTGGTAATGTGCCTTCAAGTACAGTAGTTGCAAAATAAAATGTGCAATGTTAAGATAGATTGTCAGCTGGAATGTGGAGTTGGGAACTTAGCACCAGCGGCTTCGAATCAGTGTTGCACACTTCTTTGCGCTATAACTTTGTTTGCTCTGAATCCTGCTGGTAACACTCAGACGATAGGCACCCCTGTTCCAGGATGTTGTTCGATGCATTATCTATTGGGAGTTTGCAAAAGCATTTTAGGCCCGGATTTTGGACATGACAGAAAGGGTCTCTGCTGTGTCGGAAATAGCGGAAGCCATCTGAAGGATTAGGGTCCCGCCTCCAAACGTGGCATACCCCATGTCCCTCTCTGGCCTGGGGGCCGGCCGAGTTGCCCGCGTGCATGTTTCGCGGAGGCAGCTGGCCATTTAAATCAGCAGCTGCTTCCACTGATTTCGGATTTTGGCATCCCTTCTGTCTGGAACCCAAAGTGCGCAGAGCAGACAGGTCATAGGGGGTCGGGTTTTTTATGCATTTGTTTTGGATAGCCAGAGGTGAGGTTTGGAGGGGCGAAGTTTCCCTGTAGAGTTATATTTCAGTTTGTATTTAGTGGCTGAGAAGTGTCAAGAACTTAACTTCCACTGTCTTCTCATAACCCAAGGGATTGAGAGGGTGGGGCTACTGGGCTGCAAGGGCAATTTTTTGTTGCCCCCACTGACTGTTGCACCCAGGTGCATGGAAGAGATTAGTGCTTCAGAAGTGTGCATAGTGCTTTGCCCAAACACAGAGGATGGGCATGGCACTCTCTCAAGTGGAGGCAGCAGGCACCAGTCCAAGTGAGCAGCCACAGCCCAGAGGAAAGGCCAAAATTCAGGAGGAAAAGACTTCAGTACAAGCAGCAGGAAGGAAAGAGAGGAGAGAGAGAACAACCAGGCTCTACCCTGTGGGGAGGACGTACAGACCAAGGACATTAAACCTCAATATGACGGAAAACCAGCGCCAGAGAAGACTCAGGTTGAGCCATGATGTTGTGACAGGCATTTATCAGATGGGGCAGCAGCAACTGGAGTCACAATCTATTGACGCCCACACCCTGCCAGTGGCTGTGAAAGTAACCATCACGCTGACCTTCTATGCCTCTATTTCCAGGGCTGAACAGGAGCCTGGCTGGTATATCTCAGTCAGCAGTACACAGTAAGGAAGTGACTAGTGCCATGTTTGATCATGTTGGGGGTGGGGTGGGGTGGTGGGGGAAGTGGGGGGGTGGGGGGGGGTGCGTGGCGGGTACTTTAGTTTCCCCCGTGGGTTTTGCATCTCAGACTCAGAGAGCCACGGCCTTTGCCCAAATTACAGGTGCAAGGCATCACTGACAGCTCCAATCCTTCAATGACGGCCCCAACTCAGCACGTGCACACCTTCATGAATCACAAGCCCTTCCACTCGATCAATGTCCAGATGGTTTGTGACCACAATAAAGTTTTTCTTTAGGTGTACAAGACTCCCAGGGTGCTGCCTTGACACCTTTATACTAAGGAGTTCGCAACTCCCCCTTCTATTTCAACCATCACACATGGATTCAGGGATAGCTTCTTGGAGACTTGGCTAATGGCCCCTCTAGGAACCCACAATCCAAGGCAGCCATGCTGCCATGTTGTCACCAGGACCACCATCAAGCAGGCCATTGCCATTTTAAAGATGAGATTCAGATGTTTCGATTGCTCAGAAGGAGCTCTCCAATATGCCCCAACAAAGGTTTCAAAGATAGTTGTGTGCTGCATGCTGCCCAACATTGCACAGCAGAGGAGCCTCTAACTAGATGATGATGAGGCCATGGGCAGAGTTCTAACCACTGAGGAGGAAGAAGATGTGAAAAATGAGGCAGAGAAGGAAGACCATGTACATTCAGGGCATTGCGAAAAAGATGAGGATAATGAGCCCTCCAATGGCAGAGCAGCAGGGAGGCAAGGACATGCATCCAGGGCTGATACCACGCAGGAGGGGAGCATTGCCAGACAGGCCCTTGTTCAGAATAAATTTTCATAAGTTCCTGCAAAATAACAACTACCATCAGACAGTCCCTGGTGACATACCTCCACATAAAGATCCTTGTACTTTAGCAACACAGTCTTCCAAGGGACCGCCCATCCCCACAAAGGAGTGAATGTACATCAGTGGGTACAATTTTCCGCTCCGGATACTTAGTGTGGTGGCGGGCGGGATTAGAGGTGAGTTTCCCGCTGATTGGAGTGTTGGGAAATTGCGTTTGATCTTACGCTTGGTGGCGCATTAATTATGCACCAGTGAGTAGCTCTCCGAAACACATTGTGGGATGGCTAATGATTCATCTACCCCGCCGTAAACTAATGGGGTCGAAGGTCCTGGCACCCTTTATAAAAGGAAGCTGAACACACACATTACCCTCTGCAGCCCAGCTGTGTGGATGACCAAGGCTGGGACGGCTCCAAGCAAAAAATAAGGCAGCTCCAAGGTTCAGAAATGACTCCCTTAAGGCTCTTAATCATGGTGTGTGCCAGCACCGGGATGTCCTCTACCCGAGAGATGGTTCCAGGAGGTCACCCAATCTCGCCTCAACGGCCTGGGAAGTGATAGCAAGGGAGGTCAGCTCTGGGGGCTCCCACCTGAGAAATGCCATCCAATGCAGGAAGAGGAAGAATGATCTCATCCCCACTGCCAGGGTAAGTCATCATTCAGCTCACTCCAAACGCACGCTCTCATAATGGCATTATGCACTCAGAGCATCACCCAACTTGCATCTCACAAAATATCAGTGGGAGAGGTTTCAGTGCTGAAAGCCTATTCACCAGCTTCTCATCTATCATCTTGCACATACACCATCCTCAGCCCTTACTCTGCACACACAGCAGGCGTGCATACTTCCCAACCTCTGCTCCATCTTTTCACATCACATTCCATCCCTTTGTCTTCACGCTTGCTCACAATAAGAGGGAGAGATCCCAGACTGGAGGAGGGATGGTGGAACTCTCCAACTTTGAGGATAATGCTGCCTGGTTACAGAGCGAGAACAGAGGTCGTTCCTGTGGGGAAAGCAAGATCAGCCTCTCCCAGCAAGCCAGTACAGATGAGCCCTCCATGAGTTGATCTCATTCTGACATTCTCAGTGAGTGACATGCAATGTTGTTTCAGCCTGTTCATGCATTAAATCCATCTTCTCTGTCTTACAGGCAGCAGCAGGTCCAGGCAGGTCAGCACAGGTAACAGCCCCAGACCCCCGCCCACCTCAGAGGAGGATGCTGAGGATCCATTTGAAGAAGACCTGTCACTGCATTCCCCTGCACCCTCCACCAGCGCAGAGACACACACACACACACCCCGATTGGTCATAGATCTAGATTAGGCTCGGGGTCACCTTCTGGGGACACCTCACTGACATGTCTCTGCAGCATGCAGAGACAGTGACAGCCCAGGTCTCTGGCACTCAGAGGACTGCTGGAGAACAGCCACCCACTGATTCAGAGTCAGATGATGAGTCTCTGGAAGCAGACATCGCAAACATACTGGAGATACAACGACAGACGGTGGAACATCAGGCAGAATTGGGAGAGGCAACCAACAGACTAGAGCAAAGGTTCATGGGCGTTCTGTCTGATGTCATGGCTCCAATATGCAAGCACCTCAAGGTCTGTATGGGAAGGGTGGTGGTCAGTTTGAAGACCTTGGTCCTGCGGGTCTTGCCATATTTGTGCTCGGACCTTCACTCCATCGCTGTAGGCATTGCTGGGATCCATCAGAGGCTAAGTGAGGGGGGGCTGGGTACCTCGATCTCCCTCCAGGTGCCTCTTCTCAAGGAGTCAGGTAGGGACCCTCTGGCACCAACAGGGAGGAGGACCAGCAGCTGGATACCCAGGGGGCATCCACTCAGGTAGCTCCGCGAGTGTTCAGCCAATCCCAATCCCCTCTGCCTGTGACCCCATCAGCACCAGCTGCACAGGCTTCTCGGCAGGAGACCCAAATCAGGCCGGGATCCTCCAGGCCTCAGCCCTCTGGAGGACGCCCACCAAAATCATCAAAAACAACAGGGCGTAGCCGTCAGCAGGCTGCCTCCACTTCTGCTGCGGAGGTCAGGGATCCTAGCGGTAGGATTAGAAAAATTAAGAAACCTTGATATCACTCTGGGGTCACAGGTGTTCCCTCACTGAATGCCAATTGGAGAAAGCACCTCCAAGACTTTCATTGATCATCATGTAGATATCCAGCATCTGTGAACTCAATGGCTCCTACAGTCTTACATTAAAGTGCTCCACATATCCGTGGTTCTAATTGCACCTTCTCAATCAACTCTTCCTAAATGCTACCAGCTCAGCAGTGTGAGGGTGCCCCCTGTTGGGACCCCTGAGTCCACCTGTGGGCTCCTCCCACTCTGCCTTAGCCCCCTCCCTTGCAGATTCTTTTCCAGTTTCAATTTTAAACTGCATCATAACTTCAGGGTCTCAAGATGGTGGTGCTGCATTTCTACTTTGAGACCAGATTTGACCCTTCCCCTGTCAGAGCTCAGGTCCCTCCCATCTTCCTGGAACCCCACAATGTGCAGGTAGACCTCCCTCTAGTGATTCTCCAGCCTTCCTCAGTAACCCTGGATCCCAATATCTTTATAGTGGACAATCCTGCTCTCACTGAGACCATCAACCCAGGCCTCATGTGGATTCCACCCCTCCCCATCCTGAGGCCATGTGCAGGGTCACATACAGGGGCGACCTACCCCCAGGAGAGTTTCGATTGCCTCCCCCCACCGCCCAAATTAATTACATTTTCCCCATTTACAGGCTGCAGATGCTTTCCCTGACCCTGACCATGCCATCTGCAGCCCAGTCTCAAGACACTCCCATCACCCCCATGTGTGAGACTATGACCACGCCCTGGACATCAAGCTGTACCTGATCCCCACTGAGCACAAAGGCCTTGCCCCTCCTTGGAGCAAGAACAGGACATGTGGGCCATGCATAGCCCTGTAGCATGGCCCACAGAGCCCCTGAACTGCCTTTAATATCTCGCCCTGACCTCTTGGCATCAGTCCAGGGACTATGAATGCCTTTCACTTAGCTCCCCGGCTCCTTAATGAATGACCACAAGACCGTTTTCCTTCCCCCCACACCATGAGTCTCTGTGCAACCCATCACTCTTGTGCAGCCTTCATCCCTTCCACACCGCTCATGAGCCTCAGTGTAACTCTTCCCTCTTGTGCCAAACTAACCACGCCCTCCCTTTCATACGCTAGAGTCTGTGTGCATCCCCTCCCTTTCATGCAAATCGAATCCCATCCGCCCCCTTCTGTGTTTGCATTCTGTTGTTCCATGTCGGGCTCCAGATCCCCCACCCCCAATCTTCCCTCTGCCTGCCATCATTTCCCACCACCACCACATCCGCCCCCACACCCTACACTCCCAAACCCCCTTTACCCTCATGTCTCTACCATCACCACCACCAACCCCCCACCCCCCACACCCTACACTCCCAAACCCCCTTCGCCCTCATATCTCTACCATCACCACCACCCCTCCCCACCACCATTCGCCAATGCTGGTCTATGTTTTAGAATGTCTGATACACGCAGCACGCAATGTTGTCCTGCTGGATTCGCGTGGCAGCCACCACGTACAGCCCAGCTCCCCACCCAAGGTAGCCACAATGAGCAGCCCAGCTAAACACCTGAGGCAGCCAGGGTGAGCAGCCCCACCATACACCCCCCACCAGTGTGGGCTAACACTGACATCGCTGAGAAAGCGGAGCAGTGCTGTTGCAGGTAGGCTTTGAATGTTGCACTCACCACGAAGTCACGAGTGAAGGGAGAGTGGACTGATGCTCACCACTTATTTGCAATTTGGACCAGTCTAATTTCCTGCTGGCGTGGCATTTGATGGGGTGGGGGGTGGGAGTGCGATTCCGTGAGTTGCATTTTTAATGAGTATATGTATTAGTGGGAAAGCCGATTCACCATCAACACCCGCCCCCGGCCCCATGAAAGTGAAGGGGGAAAATTACGACTTGTTTTTCTGCCAGTGGGAATCCAACTTTTGGCCTTACTCTAAATTTTCCACCCCCACCTGCCACTGGCAGTTCCAGAAAATTCTGCCCAGTGAGTTTGATTCAGCCACATTCAAACCGCAGCTACCATCTCCATCATAAACAGCAAAAAATGCATGGTAATAAGTCCCTTAAAACCTGGCATCCTCACGTTTTAACAACCGGTCCCCGAGTGAGGTCCCTCAATTTGTTATGATCCCGGACGAGATGCCCCAAATTGTTAACTTCCTGAACGGTTCCCAATTTTGTTATGCTTCTGGGTGAGGAGGAATAAGCTGGCTCCCCTTCTTTATTCAACCCCCTTGGTTAGTCGCGACAAAGTTAACTTAAAAAGGATCCCTTCCCTCGTGGATACCTTTTCCCAGTCCAAATGTATTTGTGTTTTAGAAGGAGCCAATTTAACCAGGCTTTCTTGAGTCAAAGAAAGAGTGAGTTTATTAGTTACTAAAAAAAACAAGAAAACATAATAAAAATACAACACACATACATACAGATCAGAAATGAGAAGTTGAGTCCAAAAAATAAAAGTTAAAAAAAGATATACAAATCAGTCTTTGGCTTGTCTGTGAGGAGTAGATGGTCCAACCTTGTGGCCGTTAAGTTGGGTGATTCCGGTGAAGCTGACTTAGGCAGTTGAGCAGTTGGTATGGAGATGCTTGATTCTGCAGGTTAGCTGAAGGAGATGTCTTGTTTCCTTCTTGACTGTGACTTTGCTGACTTGTAACTTGCCCCCAGCAACAGAGAGAGATAGAGACCTTTACCTGCAAGCTGCAGGGATGCCTAGTTGATGTTCTCCTGCTGTGATCCTCACAGCACACACTAGCACACCAGAACTAGAACACATAGATCAGGTTTGCAGCTGGCTTTTTAACCTATTTTCTTGTGTATTCCTGGAAAGGAAAAAACAAACATGTCTTTCACCCAGAATCTGCTTTCTTTCAACTCAGACTATTTCCACGTTCTGAGATATAACTCAACAGGAGATGCTTTCTGCTAAGATGTGGTAATCAGTCTCTATTGGCTCTGCAGCCACAGGAGATTAAAGTTCAGTCTTTTGCATTCCATTTCTGCCCTTCAGGTGTCTCTGTCTGAAAGTAGCTCTTGATATCTTTTTTAGGTGTAACATTCCATGTTCTCTCTGGACTAGTCAGTCAACTATAATCTGCATAGGAATTTTCCAGAAAGTGCTTACTTTATATTCTTGCTTGTATGCTCTTTCTAAAAAAAACACATGTCTCCCTTAAAAAGTTCAATATGCCCATAAGTAATGTGGGGCTGTGATCCACTGTCATGACACATGAATGCCATTGACTGTGAATGAGGCGCCCATGGCACCAACTGACCAAAATCAACTTAACCCACAATGCAGATAATGACATACATGCTGAAACAAGTGTATGTCACATCATACATGCAGATATGGCATCTTGCACACGATGATTACATAAACGTGCCGTGACAGCTCATTGAAATAACTTTTACTACATCCATTCCGGCCAATGGTTCTGTTTAAGGACTGGGTGCCACGTACATCAGTCAAGGTTTACATATACCTTTGCAAAACACACAAACCACATCCTGTGAAACTGGAAATGACAGTGCAGCCACTATAGTGGGACAGCAGAGAACCTATATTAATTGGGCAATACATGGCCTACCCAGTTGTGCTGCCCACACTAAGGCCAAAGTGTAACACTACAGTGCGGATGAATGTCTCGCACCCAGTACTCATTCTTGAGATGCACTTGCTAATCAACATCTAGCCATGGGGTGGGATCATTAAGCTTTCACTTAGATGGAAACTGAAAAATACAAGGAACATCTTAGTGCTTGAGCCTTTGGTCTCCGGTCTATCAAGTGATACAATGGAGAAGTGAGAAGTTCTCATATGTCTCACCAATCAGGCCACTTCATTGACACTGGTGAAGCCATGTTGGGATGCAACTCAGCATGTCACCTTCAATATTACTGGTAAGAAGTGACCTTACATTTTTATCATTCCTTTTGAGCTCTCCATTGGACATGTGCACACCAAATCATGTAGAAGTGAAATGAAAAACATTCAACAAGTGTTCAAATGTGATATATACAATGTGAAAACAGTAACCATGATGAACCTATTTGTGCTCTAGGCGAGATGGTGCCCTGCACTCACGCACATTCATACAAAGAGTCCCTCAGAGGAGGTGAAGGCAGGCTGCTCACTTCTCCAAATACAGGGCAATGAGGAGCAGGGTGGCTGCCCTCGTTGTGTAGGCACCTGATGGGGACCTCCCTCAGACTGCAGCCTCTGCATCTCTGCATGGGCACTCGTGGCCACTGACACATGTGGAGCAGATGAGGGCTCTGGTGGAGGGGCCAGAGAGGTGGAGGAAGATGAGGATGCTGAGGGGCTCTTGGCACCGTCACCCCCCATTAGAGACCTCCATAACCTAGGTTGGCTTTCAGGTGGGTTCGATGGGGCTGGCTGCTGATGCGCAGTAGTCGTCCAATCCAACAAGCCCTGGGACAACAATGTGGCTGTCCTCTTCAGGGTACACAGCTCCTCATGTATTCCATAGATGTCAGTGCTTATACTCTGAGCAGACTGATCCAGACTACTGAGGGAGGCTTGCCTGGCTGAGACTCTACTCTTGCATCCTATCCAAGTGCTGCTGCATGTGTCTCTCCATGCGATTGGTCAATCTCTCATGGTCAGAGCTCATGTGGTTGAGCCCCCAGGACATTGTGGTACTCATTACGGCGATAGACTCCTTCATTCACTGTCCAATAGCTCCCACTGCCTCAGGGAGATCTGCCAGATGTCCATTCATCTGCCCCTGATTGGGCAAACACTGTGTCCCATTAGGTGACTCCAGAGGCTGCACATTCCTGCCTACTGGATTTTCCACCTCTTCCGAGGGGGACTGTGCACAAATGTAGCTGACATTGACACCTCCCCCTGCACTCTGGTATGGTGCGCTTTACCCTGTACTGCCGATTCTAAATGTATGAAGTGTTTGTATCTGAGTTGGCAGTATGTAAGTTAGTGTTATGTGACTCAATGTCCTCGGACATCTCTTCCTCCTCTTGATGTTTGAGGGATGACCTAGACTGGGTGGCGGAGAACGAGCAGAGCTGGGACTGGTATAAGACACAAAATGAGACATTTAGATATAGCCCTTCTCATAGTGAGAGCATGCTCTGATGTTTGCCAATGCCTTAACCATGCTCGCGCTGACTGCTTGACTCAATTCTATTGTTGCGCTCCATCTCAAGCCAATGTCCCATTGTGCTCAGCAAAGTGACAGCGTGACCTCCACCATTATCAGCGTGTGCCAAGGCAATCTCAACACCTCCTTTATCACCTGCTACATTCACCATCACCAACAGCTAGCAACTCTGGCACTCTGGCGATCTCAAGCCACCTTCTCCACTGGACACATGGGCCTCAGGTAGGCTTACCTAACCCCAGTCAGGACTACCCCCTTGGTGTCCTTCACCAAGATTCTGCAACCACATGAATTTATGTTAGCCTCATATATAGCGTATGCAAAGATATTGCTCTTCAATGGATCTGCGTGTCATAGTGCCTATTCACAACTGTTTTGGGTGCAGCTACATGAGTTGCTCACACATACAAGCTGCAATGCTGAAGCAGAGGTAAGTGCCAAATTTCTCACTTTATCTGCAGCATGCAGATGTGACCCTTCTCTTGGACCTCTGTGTCTGTGGGCTAAGCTACTCACCTCGCCAGAACACAACAGGTCGGTGAACCTTTTGCGACACTGGATTCACAATCTCTGGTGGTCTCCACTGACGCTCACTGTTGCCACAATCAGGACCAATGCCTTCTTGATAGCTTAACAGCCGGGCAGTTTGTGATGGCCAGCTGGGTATATGGTCTTTCTTCTCCTTTGCACCTCCTTTACCAAGACAAGCAGGTCCCTGCCAGAACATCATATCTAAACACTTCCTTCTCCACCACACCCCCGACTCATTCTGTAATCTCCCAGAAGAGGCAACAAGAGCAAGAAATATAAACAGGACCCAAAAGGAAAAATAATATTCCATAAAATTCCTCTTCGACCTCCTTGGGTGATCAATATCAGTGCTAGTGATCATTTCGTGTTGAGCCATCACAGCTGGCATCAAAATACAACATGGTGAGCAGCAGCAGTGATATGAAATGTGGCATTTTAAACGATGAACCCAGAACAGTATCCCAAGGAATGAGAAACTAAGGGGAGAATTTGCGGCTCGGCGAGTGGGGGTGGGGCCTGCTCGCTGAGGTGTAAAATGACGCGGGGTGAAGTCGGGCGTGCGTCCCGATGTCACCATGCGCCATTTAGATTTTCAGTTCGGCGGGCACGCAGCCCACTTGGCTTTGTGCCCGCCAAACTGTCAAAGGCCTGTCAAGGCCATTAATCAACTAATTAACCCTATTGAGAAAGCTGCCTGTCCAACCTTAAAGTTGGCGGGCAGACGAAGAGCCCAGGCGGCCTTGGCATTTTTCATGGAACCTCATCACGGGCGGGATGAGGTTTCATGAAGGGTTTATAAATTAAATAAATTTTTCCATTAAAGTTCATTGACATGTCCCAGCTCATGTGACACTGCCACATGAGGGGTCATGTCTTAAAATTTTTTATCTCTTCATTAAAATTTTTAAAACTTAAGACTTATCTCCCTGAGGCACCTCTGTGCCTTAGGGAGATTTCTGCGCTCTTTTGCGCACATGAGCGAAAGAGCCCACTCCCGACTCAGGGAACCCTCCCCACCCCACCCAACCAGGGAGCGCACAGTGCTTCCGGGTGCGCGTCAGGCTGGGCTGGCCTTAATTGCCTCGCCCACGTAAAATGGCGGCGTGAACCTGATCTGGGGCTCCGATCGGGTCCACGCCCACACGCGCGTGCCCCTTCACAACCCCCCTGATGGTGAGAAAATTCTCTCCTAAAAGCAACTGAGACCAAGCCAGAGAGACCTGCACCTAAGAAGAACACTTGAAGAAACAATTGAAGAAGCTTTGCCACAGATGTAGGAGTTGAGGCATCCACCAGAGTGAGTGGAAGTCCATTGCAAGACCCCTGAGTGACGCAGAATAAAAGAAAACCTGGTCAGATCACAAAGATGGGTGAGCACAACTAGATCATTACAAGACCCCTGAGTGACGCAGAGCATAAAAAGCACTCAGATCACAAGTAGAGTGAGCAACGCTACAGAAAATTGCCAGACCCTGAGTGACACAGAGTCAAAGGACCTGGTTAGTTCACGAGATGGTGAGCAAAAATAGAAAACAGAAGCTGTACTTGTATTACGGAATAGGGGGCAGTCTCAGGGACCCAGCAGGTTGTAGAAGCTAGAAGACAGCTGCAAGTTTTAAAAAGTTTCACAAAAACATGTGGAGAAAAGAAAGGCAGCTAGAGCAGAGGAAAAACTGCAGAGTTTTAAAAAAAATACGGAAACCTGCTGAGTTTAAAAGAAGAAATTGTTGCAGAGTTGACAGCTCGCAACTTTTTTTAAAAAGCGCACCCACCGAAATCTTCAAAGCGCAAAGTTCAAAGGTCCTGCAGGGTTAGAAAAAACTAAAGACTCGCCCTGAAATTGGTCTTTACAGCCCAAAGAAGAAATTGCTGAAGTTTGAAAAAGTTATTTTTAAAAAAGCCCACGACCACCAGGGAGCCCACCAAAATCATAAAGGTGCAGGAAACTCACAACCCAAAAACTGACAGCTGAAGGCAGCCTGAGTAAAGAAAAAGGTTACTGCACTGACAACCTTAAAAAGGAAACGATATTTAAAGCAGTGACTATAAGAGAAAAAAATGGCCATAGACAGAAAACTACAAGAGACCCCAGAGAGAGGGCAATTCTCAATAAATCACCGAGGGCAACAAGAGACCCCAGAGAGAGGGGAAAATTTACTCCAGAGAGAGGGCGACAAGAAACCACAGAGCGAGGGAGCCAAAAGACCCCAGAGCGAGGAGCAATGGATAGCACTGCAGAGTGAGCAGATGCTGTGAATGAAGGAAAGCTATATGAGGTAACTCAAAAGAAACCACACATGCAAGAAATAAATGAAGCTGCACTACAGGAAAATGTTCACATCAGAGCTGAACTGGAAGATTTGAAGCGCAAGATTCAAGCTGAGTATATACCTCTGAAAATGCACGATAAACGGAAGTCTTCAATGAACCAAGCTGTTCAAGACCTGAACAAACAAATTTCAGAGGTGACACAAAGGTATCAGAAGGAAATAATGAACCTCAATTCCACAGTTGGCAAATCAAAGCAGGAGTTGGGAAAACTCAACCAGATGTACAGCCAGGTAAAACAGCAGGCAGTAAAGGCATGCAAAGAAGTTGCAGCCCTGAAAGACTTCTTGAAGAATCAATATGTAGCCATGGAAAAATATGAAGAGCTAAAAAGTATGTTCAACATTGCTAAAACTCCAATGAAACTAACAGTAGCAACAAAACAATGCACTGAAGCCTAGACTGAGTTGGCCAGTGGGCAACAAGAAAATAAACAGTTGAAAGAACAGTTGCCTGTCCTTCAAAATCAAATATAAAATTGAATGTGTAACCATTCAGCAACATAAAGAAGAAAGAGCATTGGATGTCCCAGAAGTGCTGAGAACCACTGAGCTGAATGAAAAAATTCATAAGCTAGCAAAATGATTTGAAAATATAACAGCAAACGAATATTTGGCTGAGATTGTGAAACAAGTGGAGATGAAGGTTCCATTTCACAAAACGTATATGTCCAGCGAGAACATGGTGGACAGCACAGAAAAAGAAAATTTGAGTCCACTCTAGGAATGAATGGAGTGCACATTCCCCTCAGAAGGAATGGGACAAACCCACAGCGTCTCAGAAAAGCAGACGGGTTGTTAGAACGAGCGTAAAAAATGAATCAAATGGAGATAACAAAGCACTAGAAACACAGAGTATCACTGTCTTCCCTCAAACGTGACAGACCGAGATGTGGAAGAACTGTCAAGCCTCAAGACTGTCTGAATTTATAAAGTCAGAGACTTGAGGTGGGAGGAAGGGACAACAAGTTAAGATTGTATTGTTATACTCTGTTAGAAGGGAGGAAGGTTTTCTTTGGAGAAGTATGATGTTGTATGTGCCTGCATGCCATTGTAAAGGTGCTCGGCAAAGCAAGGGTTGACGTGGGACTGGAGAATAGCACCGCCCACGGTATGATGTATAGAGTCATATGATAATAGACTGAGAGAACAGTCTGGAAAGGACGCTCTAGAAGCAGCATACCTGTATAGAGCAGCACCATGCATGACAGTAACCGAGGATCTCTACATAGTTAAAGACTACCAATAAATGATTCACGATTAAATATACAAGTCTCAATATTTAATTATTGAGCCATCACAGCTGGCACCAAAATACAACACTGCTCTCCATTATGAAGTACCTTGAGGCATTTTATTGTGTTAAAGGCACTAATATTAAAGACAAATTCTTATTGTACTAGAACCCTAGCATCTCATTATGCTCGCACAGAACTTCAGGAATGATAAGACCATTTGTCAAGATAAGCTCATAGTTAAAATGAATTCTTTGAAAAAGTTTTCAAGATGCAAAACTTAATCATCTTAATACAACATTGACTATTTTAGTTAGAATTGTCCCTCAAATAAGGTAGGAAAACTGCAAATTTGTCCAATAAGCTACGCTTCATGCTGATTGCAGTAGAACTCCGGGCTTTCAGCAGGGACTTTAGAAAAGGAAGACCCCCCCCAGTTACTTTTAGATTTTAGCTTGTCAAATTAAGTGGAAAGTTAATAGAGAAGTTTTGGCTTTGATACACAGAACTAGTTTTCATTGTTGTTAAGCAAGAAATTCACATGCATTGTGAGAATGGATGTTATTTTAAAAATATTTTGGGGAATATTGTGTTACTCTGTAAAGAAGGCTGGGTGTCTGTGTGTGTGTGTGTGTGTGTGCACGTGTGCATGTGATTTAATTAAGCTGTGCAGAGTTTGATAGAATCAGATTGTCTGGGGGGGGTTTGGAAACATGGAAGGGATAAAGGTGTTAAGTTCAAGGTACAAGTTTAGATCTAACATTTGCATTTTTTAGATAAGTTGGGAGATTGCTTGAATATCAAAGGGAAGTCAGAGGTAACAAGAAATATGTTTGCATCTTGCAGGAGTTCCATAGGTAAATAGTAATGGGGATATTATGTTTTATTGACCGAAAAGCAAAGACAAGATGGAAATGTGAAGGATATATTTGAAAGTATTTCAGTTTCAGAGATTTGAGAATAATAGAATGGAGATGAAAGAGAAAAAATGTATATTAGTTACTGTGTATAGCTGGATATAGCTGTTGAGATAGAGATGGCTGGAGATAGCTGGAAATCTGAGCTTGGAGAGGATGCAGTTTGAATCATCCATTTTAAAAAAATTCATTCACGGGACGTGGGCTTCGCTGGCTGGGTCAGCATTTATTGCCCATCCCTAGTTGCCCTTGAGAAGGTGGTGGTGAGCTGCCTTCTTGAACCGCTGCAGTCCATGTACTGTAGGTACACCCACAGTGCTGTTAGGAAGGGAGTTCCAGGATTTTGACCCAGCGACAGTGAAGGAACGGCGATATATTTCCAAGTATTTCCAAGTGACTTGGAGGGGAACTTCCAGGTGGTGGTGTTCCCATTTATCTGCTGCCCTTGTCCTTCTAGGTGGTAGTGGTCGTGGGTTTGGAATGTGCTGTGTAACGAGCCTTGGTGAATTCTTGCAGTGCATCTTGTAGATGGTACACACTGCTGCTACTGTGCGTTGGTGATAGAGGGAGTGAATGTCTATGGATGTGGTGCCAATCAAGCAGATTGCTTTGTCCTGGCCAGTGTCCAGCTTCTTCAGTGTTGTAGGAGCTGCACTCATCCAGGCAAGTGGGGAGTATTCCATCACATTCCTGACTTGTTCCTTATAGATGGTGGACCAGCTCTGGGGAGTCAGGAGGCGAGTTACTCGCATGATTCCTAGCCTTTGAACTGCTCTTGTAGCCACAGTATTTATATGGCTAGTCCAGTTCAGTTTCTAGTCAATGGTAACCCCCAGGATGTTGATAGTAGGGGATTCAGTGATGGTAATGCCATCGAACATCAAGGGGTGATGGTTGGATTCTCTCTTGTTGGAGATGATCATTGCCTGCCACTTGTGTGGCGTGAATGTTA
The DNA here is from genome assembly GCF_964194155.1 of Cetorhinus maximus. Classification (NCBI taxonomy): domain Eukaryota; kingdom Metazoa; phylum Chordata; class Chondrichthyes; order Lamniformes; family Cetorhinidae; genus Cetorhinus; species Cetorhinus maximus. Next base: position 19,416,161 of record NC_135903.1, on the reverse strand, counting down.
CTTGCCATTTGTCAGTCCAAGCCTGGATATTGTCCAGGTCTTGCTGCATTTGGACATGGACTGCTTCAGTATCTGAGGAGTTGTGAATGGTGCTGAACATTGTGCAATCATCAGCGAACACCCCCACTTCTGACCTTATGCTGGAAGGAAGGTCATTGATGAAGCAGCTGAAGATGGTTCAGCCAGAAAAGTCTCGGGCTGCAGCAAGCAGTTTTATTCTGAAGTGGATTCCACTGCAGAGTGCGAGAGGGTAAAGGTCACCTGGTACATCTTTATTGAAACTACAGCAGTTTGCATTGTTTGCCCTCATAGCAGACATCTATAAGGGAGCCTTGCCTGAAAGGTGTTTTCTTGTGGGTTTGACCAAGTAGAGAGTTTTGGGGGAATGTTTTGTAAGGCTAACCTTAATTGTGTAACTGTAATCTTGTATGCTTATGTTTTCTTTTCTTTTTGTTAATAAAACTTTTACTTTTAATTTTTTTTAATCCCAAAAGCATTACTGGACCTCTTACTGCTGAGACCTTCTTCCCGGTTTCAGAATACAAAAAAAAAGGGCTACGGGGTTTGGTTTATGCAGCAATTAACACCGGCTATGGTCATAACAGTATACAAAGCCAAGGCAGTTATCAGCAGTTACAGTCATATTGATGGAAATCTTTACAACAAAATGAGATGAAAATGGAATGTAGATAAACAAATACAATTAAGCTCAAATTAATTAAAATAATTTTGTTGGCATTATGTTTTTAATCTACTTGTTGCCAACCTGACAAAGATGGTGCTGGAGATAAAACAACATTGGATCTGTCAGATGCTTTGATTTGTACCAAATGTCACGGGAGGTTTCAAGTCAAACAGCAAAGGCTGGTGACTTACACATTTGTCCACTGGGTATAAAGAAACAGCTGCCTTTAGCTCTTTCATTTGCATTGTTTTCATCAGGGTTCGTTCCAGTGATTCATCCCAATTCCCCACATTTAACCTTTGCAACCAATAGAGACTGTGCTATATGCTTAAATTGCCAACAAAATTCAAACTAAATACATGATTACATTGAAGTAATTTAGTATTACAGCTGCATCCCAGGCAAAACTAGCATCTTTTCAACTCCTGGGATTGTGTGTCTGATTGATTGCAGTACTTGGCAGGCGTTGTATAACAGTTGATTACATTCTCCATCTTAGCAACTGAAAATAGACCAGTTAATGGAGATTGGGAAGTTCAATGTTGGAATACTGTCCATTCACTTGTAGGGTTTCAAATATATTCCAGCTCAGGCTGATGGTTTAAAATTCTCCTCTCCATCAGCTCTCTTTTTCTTTGGCAGCCTTCCATCTTGTGAGATGATGACTTGTGTTTTGGTTGTCAATTCTGTGTTAAGCATCGCCTGGTGTAGCTCAGGAGCTCCACTCTGCCATTGTAGTCTCTGCCGCATTTGCTTCGGATGAAGAAAGTGGACTGAGAAAGTGTAGAATTCACCTTTTTCTTGGCCAACTGAGCCTTCTGTTTCTCCTTGCCTCTTCCAATGCCCTTCCAATCAGTTAGCTTCCAGAGGTAACTTTCGACAGCTACTGTTATAGCCTGTGTCAATGTCTGCCATCTTCCTATCTTGCTTGCAGCTGTCCTTGTAGTGGAGGTATCGATGTCCATCAGGTCAAGACCCAAGGTCTTTGGATAAACAGCCATTATCCATCCAATGAATGTTGTTGGCTTCGTAATGAGTGTATGCTGATAGAATTAACACACACCAGAACCTCTGAGTTGGTAACCTTCCCCTGTCAAGAGATGCGAGGATACATCTGAGACAGTGAAGGTGCAAAGTGTTTAGCCTTTTCTCCTGCTTAGCCTTTGTTGTCCAGGCCTCGTTACCATAGAGGAATGCACTGAGGACACAGGCTTGATAGACTTGCAGTCAGGTTGCTGCTGTCCCACACTCTCTGACTAGCTTGGATATAACAGCTGCAGCTTTTGCAATGCGCATGTTGATTTCAGCATCAGTGGTAGATTGCTAGTGATTGTGGAGCTATCAACAACATCCAGCGTCACATTGTCGTTGCTGACAGATGGTGGTATGGCAACATCCTGGACCATGATAATTGTCTTCCTGATGCCAACGGACCAAACCAAACTCTTTGCGGGCGTGAGAGAGTCTGTCCATTTGCTGCTGCAGATGTTCCTCAGCATGGAAGTTAGTGCGGCAACATCAATGTAGAGCAACTCTCTGATCAGGACTTGACACACCTTTGTCTTAAATCTCAGGTAGGCAAGGATTTTCATCAGTCCTGGTATGTGAGTAGATACCCCCTGCAGATGAATTGGAGGCATATGACAGCAGCAAAGAGAAGAATATACCAAAGAGAGTCAGTGCCAGAATGCAACGTTGTTTGACCAACTGCAACCTTAAAAGATTTCCTGATGTTGTCATGGAGGGGAGATCACATTGAGCAGCTTCGGCGGGCAGCCAATTTTCTTCAACAGCTTAAGTAGGCTGCTTCCTGCTCACATGACTGCATGCCCTGGTGAGATCGATTATGGCTATGTGACCTCCTTTTGTTCATGGCAGTTCTCCTGTAGCTGCCAGACTGAGAAGATCATTTCATGAAATCACACAGGGATTCAGGATAATTTGGGGGGAGGGTTGGGGGGAAGGAGCAGAACGATGGTGATGTAGTCGTACTGTGAAAGAACCAGTAATCCAGAGGCCCAGGTTAATGCTCTGGAGACACAGGTTCAAATCCCAGCAGCTGGTGAAATTTAAATTCAATTAATAAACCTGGAATATAAAGCTAATCTCAGTAATGGTGACCATAACAGCTATTGCTATCGCTAGTTCACTAATGTCCTTTAGGGAAGGAAACCTGCCATCCTTACGCAGTCTAGTTTACATGTGACTCCAGGTTGATTCTTAACTGCCCTCTGAAATGGCCTACCAAGCCACTCAGTTCAAGGGCAATTAGGGATGGGCAAAAAATGCCAGTGACATCCCATGAAAGAATTTTCAAAAAAAAAACCAAGATCTGTAGTCTGACAGGGCAACGTGGGCAAATGCATCAGCCCTAAAGGGTCTTGGCAGTACCAACCCATTCCCATATAGGCATTATATCACATGACACAAAAACCACCTATATTTTGGTGGTAGGTTTGTAGCCACAATCAATTTTGGAAAATAGAAATGTCACATTGCTACCTGGAGGAGGTACTGTACTGAGTTGTAGACTAAACATTTTGGGTAAGGTGCATATAACCAGTGTATACTGAACACTGGGAGTGAATGGAAAATTATTTAATTCCGAATATTTGACATCTCTTGCCTTTATAAATAATGTTAAATTATATATTTTTCATAATGTAATTAATGCATTAATTCCTCCTGAAATTGCATCATAAATTGGATAGTTTGACAAAGGAGGGTACGATATCTTTGATTGTTCAGATCTTGATGTTGTCAGTGAATCTGAATATAAAGTGTCCCAAACATCCCCTCTGTAAATAAATTACCCCAAATAAAAAGCCACGTTTTTGTGGTAACATATATGTGATTGTATTTAGTTTATTCATATTGTAACCTCATGAACACAATCATGGGGAGATGAATTATTACACTAAACGGGAAAGCACTATAACCACACAGAGGCAGAGCTTCCCACCTCAGAGAACAGTTGGCATTTTCATTCATCATTCATCTTGCTTCACAGCAAGCGGGCTCCAAGGGGAACAAAGACATCACCATTATCTTAAAGCTCGAGTTTATATATTTCTAACAACCAGAAGTAAAAAGTATTACTTCATGTCAGATCCTGGCTAAAGATAAAATACTGCTTTTTGCTGCAGAAAGAAAAAAAAGCACCTTTTCTAAATACTATTTGCCCCTCTGCCCTCGATAGTTTCTCCCGCCCTGTCAAGTTGCTGGCCAGTGTTGGGGCACAGTTCCACGGGGCAGAATTTTTAGGTCAGCATGCGGGCGCGCGGCCGACACACCCGAGCAAGAAATAAACCCTGTTGGCGTCAGCTGAGCATGCCGACTTTAACGCGCACCCTCGCGATATTTCGCTTGGCGAGCGCGTGATGAAAAAGGAAGCGCACCCGCCATTAATTAAGAGGCCAGTTCAGGCCCTTGAGGCACCAATTGTCCTGGAGTTTACGCAGCCCGTGCGATTTTCAGGGCGTCGCATGGGCGCAACGGGCAGGCGGGTAGGCGGGTAGGCCACATTTTCAAAAACCTCATCCACGGGCGGGATAAAAGGGGTGAGTGGGCTTGTTAATGTGAGTAGTTTGTACTTTAGCTTATAACTTGCTGCTGCTTGCTTGTGTGAAAAGGGCATCTTAATTTCGCTTCAGAGCTGCTCTGACAGAAATAAGAGGCTTCAGTTCAGGACTCCGGAGGATTCATCCCACTTGGGGCCTTCCAGGTATCAGACAGCCCTCCCTTACCCTAGGCATGGGGATTGTGGTCTCTGCTAGAGGCACCTCCTCCTCTGAGGAAGAGAGGGTGGGGGGAGGAGGCCTGGTGTCCCTATTCAGCTTCCAGGGGAGCCAGCTGTGAGAGGAGAGATGCAGGCATGAGGGGCGTAGGGCCAGCAGGAAGTCCAAGGCGGAAGACGCCACTATCCTGCTGCCAGGGTTTACAGGTGGCAATGCAGCCACCTCAATATGTCTGCGGTGCAATGTGGAAGGAGGCTCCGTCTCTCAAGGGAGACAGTGACCTCCATCTGTCAGAGGATCGGGCCTGGGATCAGCTCCGGCTGTAAGGGTGGACACCCTATGCCACTGGCTCTGAAGGTCACAGTGGCCCTCAACTTCTATGCCTCCGGCTCTTTCCAGGGGTCAGTGGGTGAACTTTGTGGATTGTCCCAATCAGCTGTCCACAGTTGTGTCAAGCTGGTGACTGATGCTCTGTTCAGACGTGCATTGACTTTCATTCACTACTGTACGGATGAGGCCAGCAAGGCAGAGCGAGCCAGAAGCTTCACGGCCATTGCTGGCTTCCCCCACGTCCAGGGTGCAATAGACTGTACACATGTGGCCATCAAGGCGCCAGCAGGTGAGCCCAGTGCCTTTGTCAACAGGAAGGGCTTCCACTCCATGAACGTGCAGATAGTGTGTGACCACAGGATGCTGATTCTACAAGTCTGTGCAAGGTACCCAGGCAGCTGCCATGACACTTACATCCTGAGATACTCCAAGGTGCTGAGGTTCTTCAGTGCTCCAGCTCAGCTGGTTGGATGGCTGTTGGGTGACAAGGGCTATCCCCTCAGAAGGTGGCTCATGACACCTCTCCACCATTCAAGAACAGAGGCTGAGCAATGGTACAATAGGAGCCACGGCACCACAAGGGCTGTGGTAGAGAGAACCATCGGCCTTCTCAAGATGTGCTTCCAATACCTGGACTGTTCATGGGGTGCACTCCAGTACCCCCCAGATCATGTGATAGTGGTTGCTTGCTGCACTCTCCACAACCTGGCGCTGAAATGGGGGACACAGCGGAGGAAGAAGATCTTGACGCATCTGCTCAGGCAACAGACGATGAGTCCAGTAGTGAGTCTGAGGACGAGCACGGTCAGGATAATGTTGAGGAGATAGACGCTGACCTGGGCAACCTCCAAGGAGGCAGGGACACCCAGGATGCTTTGATCCAATGCTCCTTCAGCTAGCCTACCAAATTAGAACCATCACCACATGCCAGGGCTGCAGGCTCCATACTCGATCTCTGACAGGAACATTTGCTTGGTCAACAACATGCACTATGTGCCATTTCAATAAAGTTTAATGAGAAACAAGTCACTCGTAACATCATGGGTTACCCTGCACCTGCAGAACAAATGAAGCACCCAGAGGCTTGTTGTACAGAAACACATTTAATGATATGGTGCCCGGCATACATAATACAACTGAAATTGAGAGGTGTTATCACCCCAATGAACAATTAATGTAAAAGTGGGGGAAACAAATATCACTTGTGATCAGGCCATGTTGTGATTAAGGTGCTTCAAGATTGGGCTTGCGGGTGCTATGTCTAGGTGCTCCCCCCTTGCTGGCACCGGATTGAGCTAAGGTACAGAAAAGGGGCAATACTTGGAGAGTACTACAGACAGCCTGCTGACTCTGCTGTCCTGTTGGCCTTGATGACCTTGGCGGGCATCCTCTGGCCTGTGGAGCCTGTGCTGGCCCCGCCTGGGAGGGAACAGCCAGTGCCACAGCTCTCATTTCCCCAGTCACCGCAGCCTCATCGGATGCCACGGTCACTGGCAGAGGGGTGGAGGAGCTGCTGCCCTCATCTGGAGTGCCCTGAGTGGAGCCCGCAGAGACGACAGGCAGCTCGTGTGTGAACGTGAGGTCGCTTTGGACCTCCCTGCTCACTATTGATGGATGGTCACCTAGCTGGGATACTGGGTGCCCAATCCATCTCCCACACTGACAGTGACCACCTGTGGTCATTGCCGGTGTGAGGGCTTGCAGGTCCGAGCGCACCCACAGGATCCCCTGATTCAGCTCCTGGAGGAGCCTCTTCACGAGAGTCGCCACTCTCTCCATGGAGGAGGCATTGTGCTTGGCCATGAGGGTATTGCATTGCTCAGGCTCCACAAGGTCTCCTCCACAATGGAGAACATGGCACGCATTCCCACATGTATCCCATCAGATCCTTCCACACACCCTGCTGGATGTCCAGCATCTGCTGCCCCAGGGACGACTCCAGAGGCTCATCATCAGCCATCGACTGAGCATTGTACTGGTCCTCAGCATTCCTCCGATTGCAGGTGCCCTGGGCACTCTCTGCCTCCGCCTGCATCTCAAGCGAGTGTGAAGTGCCCTCACCAATGTGCTCCGAGATACTAGCTGCCCACTTAATCTAATGCCCATCGAGGTGCTGGTATCTGCGCTGGTGCCTGCTTGGCAGAGAGGGTGTGATGCAGATGTGTTCTGTTGAGTGCTGTCCTCTGGGGTCAGTGGTGGGCCTTCAGGCTCCTCAACTCGATGGGCTGCTGGTGAGCCTGGAAGGAAGAACAAGGACGTGTTATTAGTTGAAGTCATTACACTGTTACTGTGCATGCCTGGCACCTGGATCAGGGTGCCCTCGTCTTTCCATTATCAATGGGGATTCCATGTTCGAGGCCCACATCAATATAGAGACTACAGTGGAATGGTTGCAATGACAGACATTCTGACCACAGTGCACTGCACTCTTACCTCCCTGTGGCACCCCAACCTCACCGCGGTCAGTTGACCTAGGCGCATGGTGCTTCTCCAGCTCCAGGGCCTCCTGCTCATATCGGGTCAAGATGAGTAAGTGGGGCGGTCCCCTGCCAATCCGCAGTCTCTCAGCATTGTTATGGGATGTTTCCTCCTGAAAGGATAGAGGAGCACCAATTAGTCCACCTTGTACCAGCAGCGCTGTTGCAGCCTGGCTAACCCCACCTGAGGAACACCTCGCAGGGCTCAGCCGATTCGTGACCCTGGAGCCACATGACACTCAGTCCAAGCAGCCAGGGCTCACCCCCTTGCCCAGATGCTGCCTCATTGACATTTGTCACTCACACTCTGAGCCCTCTGAGGTCCAAGAGAGGGATGGGCAGCTCCTAACTGCTGTGCTAAGTGACCCATGCCAACACGGTACTCACTCTTCCCAATCGCAGGAGATCATTAAATTGCTTCTGGCACTGCACCCATGTGCACCTCACCATGCCGTGGCTGCAGACCCTGGATGCCACCTCCTCCCAGGCCTTTTGGGGGAGGTGGGGGTGTCTCCTCCTCCTGTTCCTGGGGACAAGGATTTCTCTCCATGCTGCCACTTCCTCCAGGAAGGCATGGAGGCACTCACCCGAGAAACGCGGGGCTGAATGCCCCGGCGACCTGCCCTCCTGCCTGCCATGTCCACCCGCTACGTTGTCCATCACGAGGTCAACGTCCTCCACTGGCAGCCTTCCAATGGGTTTTTGAATGGGCCCCCAGGTCGCCCTTGGACCCGGCGGACATTGAGCACCGGCCCCTGGCCGCCCCTTCTTGCTCATTTCACAGCCGCGACTTAACGCTAGGCGGTCCTTAATTGGCCCGTCCACGTAGAATCGAGGTGCGGAGCCGATCGAGGGCGGCACTCGGCTTCCCGACCACCCCCACCTGCCCCCGCCGAACCCGCCCGACGAGGGAAAGATTCTGGCCACGGTTTTCATTGAGCCTTTGACGCGTTGTTCAAGTAGCTACTCTTTATACATAAATATAGACGATGTGAATAGGAAGATTGTTGAAACATGAGCGGCATCATAACAGAGCCTGACCCTGTCCACAAAAGTGCATTTTCCAGTGAGGAGAGGGATCACTGTTGTAAAGGTTGTTTGGTGTCTCGCTAAGAGGTCTAGAGGTTTGTGTGGTTGAACATAAACTGTTTATTGTAAAGTCCCTCCTTTCACAACTTCCTTGTTCGCGCATTCGCCTACCTGCGCTAAAGTCTTTGTACTCCGCATCGAACATCATGTGAGCAATTGTTTGCTTGTCCACGCTTTTTCCCCCACTCCTCTTTCCCCAAGGAGATGGTAGCCATGACGGAGCAGAGACCTTGACATGTTTTAACGGACAGATGGTGTTGATGTCTCAGGAAGCGGATTCCTTCCATTAGCCCTGGCCTTGGACGTCTACTTCTCTCTTTTTAAGCCCCTTTCCGACGGGGGTGAGAAGAGGTGCCTGGCCTGGCTGCAGCTGAAGCGCAGCCTGAACGGAGAGATTAACCTAGAAGTGTCCGAGTCTCTCGATCCAGAGCAGCAATATCAGCTCTGTTCAATTTTGAAATGTTCACTGGTTTTGTCTGCTAGTTTTGAGGTGATTCATTTGTTTCTTAAATGAGGATTGTCTTTTATTAAGATTTTCAATGCGTCTTGTATTGCTCAGAGGCGCCCCCTGCCTATTGCATGCAGGCACCACAGTTTGCTGTACAGCTAACTGCACAAACCAATGCTGCCCTTGCATTGCTGGAACCTATCAAATTGACCCCCACTGTAAAGCATGTTCATCGTTCATTATTTTGTCGTTTGCGAGGTTTTGCGGAAATTTAACTGCCACAAGTGGCAGGACTTTACAATACATACATAGCTCCAAGGTATAGCCCTAACTCAGCGTTATCTTCATGCTGGCTTCCTTCAGACTCTCTACACAACTCTGTCTCCTGTCTACTGTCATGTGTCTCTCTACATCATACTGTGGGTGGTATTGTTCTCTGGTCCCACATTGACCCTTACAATGCTGAGTACCCTTATACTACAATCATCAATGCCGCAATGGTCAGGTGTGACGATCCAACCTGACTGTGTTCCCTCTTAGGTTGCAGGTCAGCTTGGCTGAGGAGAGACTATCCTTTGTGGTCAGATGGCAATCTGAAGTCCCACTCTTCAGATTGAGTATAAAATGAAAAATTACGTTACAGTCTTGAGAGGAGTGTGGCTCTTCAGATATGCCCTGAAACCAAGATATCCTCCGTTTCTTCAAATGGCTCAGCTGGGCGGTAAAGATGTTATGGCAATATTCAAAGAGCTTCAGAGTTCTCTAGATAAGATTCTCCCCCTCAAACAAAAGCAGATTAACAGGTCGTCCATCTCTTACTGTTTTAAAATCATACTTTGCATAAAATGGCTGCTGCATTTGATTGGATAAGGCCATTGCACTTCAAAGTAATGATCTGAATGATATGTGCATTGAGACATCTCTGAGACGCATGGTAAAATGCTATGCAAATGCATGTCTTTTTCCCTGACCCAGGACACAGAAGCTGATGGCGATGCTCTTGGTCAGCATGAGATGACTCAGCTTAGATACCTCAGCACAGAGCAGGAATCAAACTAAGCGTGCAGCAAGGGGAACAAGAGAGTAGCATCATCTTATAAGCTCTGGTTTCATTTTGTTTTATGGAGCATTGCTGCATGTCATATCTTAGCTGTGGATAAAGCACCACATTTAATTTAGATGCTGTAAAGTTCACTTAAAAAAAAAATTAAGAATAACATCTTTACTAAAATCCTGTCCCCCATTCCTTCCACTCCCCCCGTCCCCTGCAAGGCTGATTTATCCCATGTTCTCAAGTTGCTGATTTAGGCTAAAAGCAAAATACTGCAGATGCTGGAAACCTGAAATAAAAGCAGAAAATGTTGGAAAATCTCTGTCTGGCAGCATCTGTGGAGAGAAAAACAGAGTTAATGTTTGGAGTCCATATGGCTCTTGTTCAGAACTAAAGAGAAGTAGAAATGTGATGGATTTTATACTGTTTAAAAGGGCGTGGAGCAAAATAGAAAGTCAGGGATAGATGGGAGCTCAGGAGAGATTGCCAAAAATGTCATAGACACAAGATGAAGGGATTGTTAATGGTAGTGCCACAGAGCCCTGACTCTTTTTTGGCTATTAACACATTCTGCTTTCTTACTTTGATGCCACTATCTGCACCTTCTTTAGCCCTTAACACTACCATTTACATTCCCTTTGCCTTGTGTCCATCACATCTTTGTCAAATCTCTCCTGAGCTCCCACCGATCCCTGACCTTTTATTTTGCTCCACCTGCTCCCCCACTCTCAAACAGTATAAAATCCATCACATTTCTACTTCTCTTTAGCTCTGAAGAAGAGTAATACGGACACGAAATGTTAACTGTTTCTCTCTCCACAGATGCTGCCAGACCTGCTGAGTTTTTCCAGCATTTTCTGCTGATCTTTGCTTCTGGGCTTGTACAGCTCAACAGTCAATGCTGGGTCATTAGCACATGAAGCGAATGTTTTGCTTATTAGGGTTTGTTTTGATGACAGAAGTGCAGTGAACAAAAAGAAATCGTGCTTAAGCGGCCCATGTACACATCCTCAGGCTCCTTATTTCTAAGTTAAAAACAAAAAACTACCGCGGATGCTGGAAATACAAAATAAAAACAAAATTACCTGGAAAAACTCAGCAGGTCTGGCAGCATCGGTGGAGAAGAAAAGAGTTGACATTTCGAGTCCTCATGACCCTTCAGCAGAACTGAGTGAAGTTAGGAGAGGAGTGAAATATAAGCTGGTTTAAGGTCGGGGTGGGGGGTGGGGGGGGCGGTGGGGGAGAGAAGTTGGGTGGGGGGCTTATAGGGAAAAGCAAACAGTGATACAGATGATCAAAAGATGTTACAGACAAAGGAACAGGGAGGTGTTAAAGGTAGTGATATTATCTAAGAGAATGTGCTAATTAAGGATGGATGGCAGGACACTCAAAGTACAGCTCTATTGGGGGTGGGGTTTAGTCTACTGCATTCGTTGCTCCCAATGCGGTCTCCTCTACATTGGAGAGACCAAACGCAAACTGGGTGACCGCTTTGCAGAACACTTGCGGTCTGTCCGCAAGAAAGACCCAAACCTCCCTGTCGCTTGCCATTTTAACACTCCACCCTGCTCTCTTGCCCACATGTCTGTCCTTGGCTTGCTGCATTGTTCCAGTGAAGCCCAACGCAAACTGGAGGAACAGCACCTCATCTTCCGACTAGGCACTTTACAGCCTTCCGGGCTGAATATTGAATTCAACAACTTTAGATCTTGAACTCCCTCCCCCATCCCCACCCCCATTTCTGTTTCTTCCCCCTCCCTTTTGTTTTTTCCAATAATTTATATAGATTTTTCTTTTCCCACCTATTTCCATTATTTTTAAATCTATAACTATAATACCCTGTCAGTCTTTCCACCCCACCCCCACTAGAGCTGTACTTTAAGTGTCCTGCCATCCATTCTTAATTAGCACATTCTCTTAGATAATATCACCACCTTTAACACCTCCCTGTTCTTTTGTCTGTAACATCTTTTGATCATATGTATCACTGCTTGCTTGTCCCTACAACCCCCCCACCGCCCCAAACTTCTCCTCCGCCCCCACCCCCCACCATGGCCTTAAACCAGCTTATATTTCACCCCTCTCCTAACTTCACTCAGTTCTGCTGAAGGGTCATGAGGACTCGAAACGCCAATTTTTTTCTTCTCCGCCGATGCTGCCAGACCTGCTGAGTTGTTCCAGGTAATTTTGTTTTTGTTCCTTATTTCTAAGTTCCTGATATCAGTTGCAATATTGAGGGGTGGAAGAGAGAATGTTTTCCTCAGGAAGGAAGAACTGGTGGGACAATCACTGGACTACATCTCACCCACCCCCTAATAATTGGTTCAGAGCAATGCACAAGGGCATCAGAATAAAATCACTTATCCCCTTAAATTACAATTGGTGGCCATAGGAATTCTAGGGGAAAACAATGGGAGAAAATACATTGAAGTTCAGTTATATAGTATGTTTTCCAAATCTTTTCCAAATATTGTCTAAAGAGTATAACATTAGTAAATTTGAACACTGCGCCATATGCCTATGCCACCATGGGTGGCTCAGTTGTATAGGGGGGGGGTGGGCGGGGGGTGGGGGGCGTGGGGGGTACAAGGAAGACTGGAAGAGCAATAGGGATAGGGAATTCTATAGTTAGGGGAGCAGATAGGCGTTTTTGCAGCCGCAAACATGAATCCAGAATGGTATGTTGCCTACCAGGTGCCAGGGTCATCGATGTCACTGAGCAGCTGGAGGGGGAGGGTGAACAGCCAGAGGTCATGGTCCATATCAGAACCAACAGCACAGAGGGCAGAGTTTAAGGAGTTAGGAAAGACATTAAAAAGCGGGACCTTCTGGATTACTCCCAGTGCCAGGCACTAGTGAGCACAGAAATAGGAGGTTAGAGCAGATGAATGCGTGGCTGGAGAGATGGTGCAGGAGGGAGGGGGTTAGATTCCTGGAGCATTGGGACTGGTTCTAGGGGAGGTGGGACCTGTACAAGCCGGATGGTTTGAACCTCAAGCTTAGGACAAATATCCTTGCAGGGAGGTTTGCGAGGGTTCTGGGCACAGTTTAAACTAATTTGGCAGGAGCATGGGAACCTGGGGATGAATTCAAATGGGACAAAATCAGAAATGGAAATGGAAGACATAAAATTAATGAATGAGTCTGGAAGGCAAGGGAAACAAAGATTAGAAAATAAAAAAAAGGAGTTTTGGCAGTACTCAAGGGTATATACTTCAATGCAAGAAGTATAGCAAATAATGCAGATGAGCTGAGGGCACAGGTAGAAATGTAACAGTATAATATCATAGCTATTGCAGAAACATGTCTTAAAGACATTCCTGGTTACAGGGTTTTCAGACAAGATATAGAAGGGGTTAAAAAAGGAAGGGCAGTGGCAATTTTGGTTGAAGGAACAATTACAGCTGTGAGGAAGGATGATATGTTAGTAGGATCATCAAATGAGGCCATATGGATTGAGCTAAGGTATAGAAAAAGGGCAGTACTTGGAGTGTACTACAGACCCCCAAACAGTCAGAGGGAGATAGAAGAGTAAATATGTAGGTAAATCTCTGAGAAGTGCAAAAACAATAGGGCAGTAATAGTAGAGGATTTTAACTACCCCAATATTAACTTTAAAAAATTCTTTCATGGCAGTGCATCGCTGGCTAGACCAGCATTTATTACCCATCCATAATTGCCCTTGAGAGGGTGGTGGTGAGCTGCCTTTTTGAACCACTGCAGTCCATGTGGTGCAGCTACCCCCACAGTGCTGTTAGCAAGGGATTTCCAGGATTTTGACCCAGTAACAATAAGGGAATTACAATATATTTCCAAGTCAGGATGGTGAGTGGCTTGGATGGAAACTTGCAGATGGTGATGTTTCCATGCAACTGCTGCCCTTATCCTTCTAGTGGTAGAGGTCATGGGTTTGGAAGGCGCTATCATAGGAGCCTTGGTGAGTTGCTGCAGTGCATCTTGTAGATGCTACGCACTGCTGCTACTGTGCGTCAATGGTTGAGGGAGTGGATGTTGAAGGTGGTGGATCGTGTGCCAATCAAGTGGGCTGCTTTGTCCTGGATGGTGTCAAGCTTCTTGAGTATTGCTGGAACTGCACTCATCCAGGCAAGTGGGGAGCATTCCATCACACCCCTGGCTTGTGCCTTGTAGATGGCGGACAGGCTTTGGGGGGACAGGAGTTGAGTTACTCATCACAGGGTTACTAGTCTCTGGCCTGCTCTTGTAGCCACAGTATTTATATGGCTGATCCAATTCAGTTTCTGGTCAATGGTAACCCTCAGTACGCTGATAGTGGGGGATTCAGCCATGATGATGCCATTGAATGTCAAGAGATGGTTAGGTTCTCTCTTGTTGGAGATGGTCATTGCCTGACATTTGTGTGGCACAAATGTTACTTGCCACTTGTCAACCCAAGCCTGAATGTTGCCCCAGCCATGCCGCATTTGGCATGGACTGCTTCAGTATCTGAGAAGTCACGAATGGTGCAGAACATTACGCAACAACAGCAAAAAACCCCACTTCTGACCTTATGATGGAGGGTAGTTCATTGATGAAACAGCTGAAGATGGTTGGACCTAGGACACTACCCTGAGGAACTCCTGCAGTGATGCCTTGGGACTGAGATGATTGACCTCCAACAACCATAGCCATCTTCCTTTGTGCTAGGCATGACTCCAATCAGTTGAGTGTTTTCCCCTTGATTCCTATTGACTCCATCTAGGGGTCCTTGATGTCTTGGGCAGTCACTCTCACCTCACCTTACCTCTTCAGTTCAGCTCATTTGTCCATGTTTGGATTAAGGCTATAATGAAGTCAGGAGCTGAGTGGTCCTGGTGGAATCCAAACTGAGTGTCAGTGAGCAGGTTATTGCAGATGCTGCTTGATAGCACTGTTGATGACCCCTTCCATCACTTTGCTGATGATTGAGAGTAGACTGATGTGGCAGTAAGTGGTTGGTTTGGAATTGTCCTGATATTTGTGGGCAGGACATACCTGGGAAGTTTTCCACATTGTTGGGTAAATGCCAGTGTTGTAGCTGTACTGGAACAGCTTGGCTGTCCTCTGGGATAGTTTTAGTGTGACAGGAATGGAGGGAAAGGAATTTTTGGTGCATTCAGGAGAACTTTCTTGGCCAGTATATAGCAGGTCCACTTACACACCATACATTCTGGACTTAGTTTTAGGAAACAAAGCTGGGCATGCAGAAGGAGTGACAGTGGGGAAGCATTTTGGCGTAGCGATCATAATTCAGTTAGTTTTAACTTAAATATGGAAAAGGACAAAGATAGAACAGGAGTTAAAGTTCTAAACTGGGGTAAGGCCAGTTTTACTAAGCTGAGGAGTGATTTAGCAAAACTGGATTGGAAATAGCTACTTGAAAGTGAATCAGTGTCAGAGCAATGGGAGGCATTCAAAGGGGAGATTCAAGAGGTTCAGAGTAAACAAAGAAAACAGTTGGGATGGCCAAATCTAGAGCCCCCTGGATGTCAAGGAGCATACAGGGTAAGATAAGACAGAAAAGGAAAGCTTATGTCAGACACTGAGTACTCAACATCACAGAAAGCTGAGAGGAGTATAGAAAGTCCAGGGGTGAAATCAAAAAAGAAATTAGGAAAGCAAAGAGAGGGCATGAAAGAACATTGGCAAGTAAAATCAAGGAGAGCCCAAAGATGTTTTACCAATACATTAAGAGTAAGAGGTAACTAAGGGAAAGAGTAGGGTCCATAAAAGACCAAAAAGGTAATCCATATGTGGAGGCAGAAGATGTGGGTATGGTTCTTAATGGCCAGGATTTTATGGCCCTGCCACGACCTGTCTTCCCCTGGTGAATGTGGCGAGCCATTTAAATCTCCATTCAGTTTGGCGTAACCATAATATCCCGGCGGGTAGGAGGGGCCGTAAAATTCTGGCCAATGAATACTTTGTGTCTGCCTTCACAAAAGAGGGGGATGAATGCAGACATTGTAGTTAAGGAGGAGGAATGTGATAAACTTAGAGAGAGAGGAAGTATTGAAAGTCGATAAATCACCAGGGCTGGATGAAATGTACCCCAGGCTGTTAAAAGAAGCCAGGGAGGAAATTGCAGATGCTCTGACCATAATTTTCCAATCTCCACTGGATGCAGATGTGGTGCCACAGGTATGGACGACTGCTAACGTTGTATCTTTGTTTAAAAATGGAGAAAGGGATAGACAAAAGAATTACAGGTCAGTCAGTCTGACCTTGGTAGTGGCCAAATTATTGGAATCAATTCTGAGACAGGGTTAACTGTAATGTAGAAAGGCAAGGAGTAATCAAGGACCATCAACATGGATTTGTTAAGGGAAGATCGTGTCTGACCAACTTGATTACATTTTTTGAGGGGATAAAAAGGAGGATTGATGAGGATAGTGTAGTTGATGTGATCTACCTGGATTTTAGCAAGGCTTTTGGCAAGGTCCAACATGGCAGACTGGTTAAAAAAAATAAAAGCCGATGGGATCCAGGGGAATGTAGCAAGCTGGATACAAAATTGGTTCAGTGGCAGGAAACAAAGGGGAATGGTTGACGGGTGTTTTTGCAACAGGAAGGCTGTTTCCAGTGGGGTTTTGCAGGGCTCAGTACTAGGTCTTCTGCTTTTTGTAATACATTTGGACTTAAATGCAAGGAGCATGATCAAGAAGTTTACAGATGACTCAAAAGTTGGCTGTGTGGTTGATAGCAAGGAGCATTGCTGTAGACTGCAGGAAGATATCAATGGACTGGTCAGGTGGGCAGAAAAATGGCAAATGGAATTCAACCCAGAGAAGTGTGAGGTGATGCATTTGGGGAGGTCAAACAAGGCAAAAGAATACACAATAAATGGGAGGATACTGAGAGGTGTGGAGAAAATGAGGGATCTTGGAGTGCATATCCACAGAACCTTGAAGGTAGCAGGACAGGTTGATAAGGTGGTTAAGAAGGCTTGTGGAATGCTTTCCTTTATTAGCCGAGGCATCGAATATAAGAGCAGGGAGGTTATGCTTGAACTATATAAAACACTAGTTAAGCCACAACTTGAGCACCTCATTATTGAAGGGATGTAATTCCACTAGAGAGGATACAGAAGAGATTTACAAGATTGCCAGTGCTGGAAATTTGCAGTTTTGAGGAAAGTTTGTATAGGCTGGAGTTGTTTTTCTTGGAACAGTGGAGGTTGAGGGGAGATTTGATTGAGTTGTACAAGGTTGTGAGGGGCCTGGATAGTGTGGCTGGGAAGGATCTATTTCCCTTAGCAGAGAGGCCAGTGACTAGGGAGCATAGATTTAAAATGATAGTTAGAAAAATTAGGGGGGAAATGAAGAAAAATATTTTTCACCCAGAGGGTTGAGGGGGTCTGGAACTCACTGCCTAAAAGGGTAGGAGAGGCAAAAACCCTTAACTCATTTAAAAGGTGTCTGGATATGTACCTGAAGCCCCATAACCTCCAGGGCTATGGACTAAGCGCTGGAAAATGAGATTAAGCTCAGGGGGCTTGTTTTTCGGCCAGCACAGACACGATGGGCAGAGTGGCCTCCTTCTGTGCCATAAATCTTTCTACATTTTCTAAATATCTGATAAGGAGGAATGTGCAGGGATGGGGGGAGGGGGGAGTGGGGAGAGGGCAGGGGAGTGACAGAACGTGAATTGCCCCTTGGAAGAGCCAGCAGGGACACAGTGGGCCAGATGGCATTTTTCTACACTGTAACGATTCTATGATTCTATTCTATACAACATTATGGAACCACGTCAACTCTAGCCATAGGGAAGACTGGTTGTGCACCATCCTTCAGATTTCCCCACACCTATGTAAAGCACTTTGGACATTTTTCGATATCGAAGACACTACCTAAGCGTAAGTTGTTGCTGCCTTTGCATCAGTTACTCCAGTGAAGTGATTTGATTGGAATGCACTAAACTAAACATAATGGAATGTTAACAAGATCAGATTACACTGCCCAGATGGTTTGGTCACTGTTGCTATTGCTCTGCTTACTAGTTTTTGGCAAGTCCAAAACTGGATAGGGTATAAAATCATGGCAGGACTTCTAATGTTTCTATTTTTGGCAAAATAAATTTGAAAGCCTTTAATAGCTGTTGCTTTCAAATATAGATGCCAACCATCAGTACTTCACACTGACAGAGTTGGCAACGGACAGAAATTAACATTTTACAGCCTTGTCTTGGAATATTGTTTGCACGCAAATGCCAAAACTCAATGGGTGCAAATAAATCATTGCTATTGAGATATACGCAGCTTCCGTGGATTTATAAATCAGCAAAGTTGCATTGATCAGGAGAGTAGAGTTCATAAGTTGGTCCCTGTGTTTTATGATTGCGAAGAAAATTGCTTGGTCCTTTGCCTCAGGGATATCAGGGATAAAAAAGTGATTAGAAAGAAGCAGAATATGACAGTCTTACCCATTGATGATCCATTTTGTGTTTTTTTTTACCATCACGTACCCCAGACAAGTAACAAGCTTTAGTCCAGAGCCATTTATATAGAAGCTGTCAGTGTATTCCTTGATTAGTTTGGTCAGAGGTGTGCTTCAGTAATACAAGAAGAAATGATATCATTCTGTCCATGTCAGCAGTCTTTTCCTTACCTCCCAAATAAATCGCAAAAGAAGCAAATTCACCCCCAGTGAAAGATCAAATGCAGATGCCAGGCAAGAGCCAAACTCTTTACTTTCTCACACCCGGCAAAATTGTTACTCAGGGCAGAAATTTTCACTGAGTGGGTGGGCACGCGCTCAACCTGCTCGAGCGTAAAATGACCCACAATGACGTCGGGCGAGTATACTGATGTCATCATGCACTTGCGCAATATTTCGCTCAGCTGGCGCACGTGGAAGTCGGAACCGCACCCGCTATTAATTAAAAGACAAGTTAAGGCCCTTGACGACCCAATTGACGGCGATTTAACGATGCCCGTGCGAGGTTTCGCTCATTGCACAGGCAAAACAGGCAGGTGGGCAAGCCACAATTTGTAAAAACTCACCCGTGGGCGGGATAAGAAGGGTCAGCAGCATTGTCAATGTGAGTAGTGAGGGGTTTCGGATGTAACTTGCTCCTGGTGGCTTATTGAGACTTGGCAGCTTATTCTCTGATCGGTGCTTCATTCTTAGCCTTTCCAGGCTTCACTTCAGGACTCATTGGTGTCTTCCAGGCCCCCTGAGGATTCGGACGGTATAGACCCTTCCAAGTATCAGACAGACTTCCCTCACCCTGGTAATGGCGATTCTGCTCTCTGCTGGTGGTACCTCCTCTGAGGAGGACCAGGTGGGTAGAATGGAGAGGAGGCCACGTGTCCCAATGCAGCTTCCAGGGGACAGACCTGTGGGAGGAGAGATGTAAGCACAAGGGGCGCAGGACCAACAGGAAATCCAAGGCGGAAGATGCTACAGAAGACACCACCAACCTGCTGCCAGGGTTTACAGGCGGTGATGCAGCTACCTCAATATGTCTGAGGTGCAATGCCGAAGGAGGCTCTGGCTCTCCAGGGAGACAGTGGCCTCCATTTGCCAGATGATCGGCCCTGAGATCAGCTCCAGCTGTGTGGGTGGACACCCCATGCCAGTGGCTCTGAAGGTCACAGTGACCCTCAACTTCTATGCCTCCGGCTCTTTCCAGGGGTCAGTGGGGAAACTTTATGGCGTCTCCCAATCAGTTGTCCAGAGTTGCATCAAAATGGTGACAGAAGCTCTGTTCAGGTGGGTATTGACTTTCCTTCATTTCCGTATGGATGAGGTCAGCCAGACGGAGTGAGCCAGAGGGTTTGCAGCGATTGCTGGGTTCCCCCACGTCCAGGGTGCCATCGATTGCACACATGTGGCCATCAAGGCGCCAGTGGGTCAGCCCGGTGCCTTCGTCAACAGGAAGGGCTTCCACTCCATGGACATGCAGATAGTGTGTGATCACAGGATGCAGATTCTGCAAGTCTGTGCAAGGTACCCAGGCAGCTCCCATGACGCTTACATCATGAGACACTCCTAGCTGCAGAGGCTCTTCAGTGCTCCAGCCCGACTGGATGGGTGGCTGCTGGGTGACCAGGGCTATCCGTTGAAAAGGTGGCTCATGACGCCTCTCCACCATCCAAAAACAGAGGCCAAGCAGCAGTACAACAGGAGCCATGCCTCCAAAAGTGCTGTGGTAGTGAGAACCATTGGTCTTCTCAAGATGCACTTCTAATGTCTGGACCGTTCAGGGGGCGCACTCCATTGCCCCCCCAGACCCTATGTCACTGATAGTGGTTGCATGCTGCACTCTCCACAATCTGGCACTGGCAAGGGGGAACTCACTGGAGGAGGAGAATGTTGACGCAGCTGCACAGGCCACGAAGGATGAATCCAGAAGTGGAGCACGGTGAGGAGAATGCTGAGAGCGTGGAGCCAGACCTCGGTAACCTCCAGGGAGGCAGGGACACCAGGGACACCTTAATCCAACGCTCCTTCAGCTAGGCTGCTAAATAAGAACTACCACCTCATGCCAGGGCTGCTGCTGGCTCCATTGTAGATTGCAGAATTGACCTTTGCCTTGGCCCCCAAAATACGCTCAGTGCCTGTGCAATAAAGTTTCGAACCACCCAAGTCCAGCAATACATACTGGCCTACCCTGCACCTACAATATAAATGAAGTATCCTCAGGCCACTAACACAAAAGCAAATTTAATTTTGTGTTCGAACTCAAGTCTTGAACAGAAAAAAATGGTGTTGGTACTCACACCATTAAAAAAAAGAAAATCAAAATAGTGGAACAAAAGATCACCCGTGTCCAGTCCCTCTTGTGCTTAAGGTGCTTTAAACTTACATTTACGAGTGCCATGTCTAGGTGCTCCCCATCGCTGGCACCAGCATTGGAGACAGCCTGCTGACTCTGCTGTCCTGTTGGCCTTGATGACCTTGGTGGTCGTCCTCTGGCCAGTGGAGCCTGTGCTGGACCCGCCTGGGAGGGAGTGGCCAGTGCCACGGCTGGCATCTCCCCAGTCGTTGCAGTCTCATCAGATGCCATGGTCACTGGCAGAGAGGCAGAGGAGCTGCTGCCGTCATCCAGAGCACCCTGAGAGGAGCCTGCAGAGATGACAAGCAGCCAATGTGAGGTTGCTCTGGATCTCCCTGCTCACCACTGATGGACGGACACCTAGCTGGGATACTGGGTGCCCCATCCATCTCACACACAGACACTGACCAGCTGAGGTCAGTGCCTGTGTGAAGGCTCCCAGGTCCGAGTGCAACCCCAGGAACCCCTTATTTTGTTCCTGGAATTGCCTCCCCACGAGAGTCGCCACTCTCTCAATGGAGGAGGCAGTGCTCTCGGTCATGAGGGTCAACGCAGTGCTCATGCTCCGCAGGGACTCCACAACGGAGAACATGCCACGCATGCCCTCATGGATCTCCGCCAGACCCTCCCGCGCACCCCACTGGATGTCCAGCATCTGCTGCCTAATGGACAACTCAAGAGGCTCATCATCTACCTTTGACTGAGCATTGTCCTGGACCCTAGCAGTCCTCGGACTGCTGGTGCCCTGGGCACTCTCTTTCTCTGCCTGTACCTCAAGCGAGTGTGAAGTGCCGTCACCAATGTACACTGAGATACTATCCACCAAACTAATGCCCACCGAGACGCTGGTATCTGCGCTGGTGCCTGCTTTAGAGAGTGGGTGTGACGCATTGGGGAGCATGGTGATCTTCCGGTGTCCAGTGTCTTTGGGTCCAGAGAGTGAATGTTTGTTGGTGAACCTAAAAGGGAGAAGAAGGGCATATCATTAGTTAAAGTCATCACACTGTCCCTATGTATGCCAGACACACCTGGTGAGACAGCGGAGATCTGCATCACGGCGCCCTCGTCTTTCAATGATCAATGGGAACTCCAGGTTCGAGGCTCCCATCAATGAAGAGACTGCACTAGTGCGGTTACACAAGCCGAAACTCTCACATCAGAGCACTACACCGTTACCTTCATCTGACACCGGTTGACCGAGGTGCATGGCACCTCTCGAGCTCCACGGCTCCTGCCTATAACAGGAGAAGATGAGAAGGTGTGGGGATCCTCCTCCTGTTCACATCCTTTCAATATTGTTATGGAATGTCTTCTCCTGAAAAGACAGAGGAGCATTGATTAGTCCACTCTCTACCTGCAGCGCCATTGCAGCCTGGCCAACCCCAGCTGAGGAGCACCTGGCAGGGCAGATCCGATTCATGGCCCTCAAGGCACAAGGCGCTCAGTCAAAGCAGCCAGGGTTCACTCCGTTGGCCAGCTCCAGCGTTATTGACAGTTGGCACTCAGGCTCTTACACCCCTGAGATGCATGGGGGGGATGGTCAGCCCAAAGCAATGGATCACACTGACCCATGCCAACATGGTACACACCCTTCCTGAGCGCAGCAGGTTATTGAAGTGCTTCTGGCAGTGCCCGTGGATCACCTGACTTATTTTGTGGATTGAAACACTCCCTAACTCAAGAGGGAACAAAAGGGCCCTTCCAGACTGATGTTGACTCAATGCTCTTCCTGAAACTAATTTAAAAGGGTCATTCAGACACAAAAGGTAAACAAGGTCATTGACATCTTCATTGTAACAATGCTGATTTGCCTTTTTAAACAAAGGGCTTGTGGCTGGCCAAAACCACAGATGGGAGAACCCAACCCAGATGGCTTATTGGATTAACACAGCACCTTATTTGGACAGTGTCTCAACACTTCATGGGTGACCATATGATAAGACAGCCATCTTTGCTTCCTGCTAAAAGATATATTGGCAGAACTCAAACTGTCTTTCAAGAGATTTCCATCAGAGAGAGAGTCCCGCAAGTAAAGCCCCATCAGACTGCTGCAGTCAGCTAAGCAGCAAAAGTATTTAGCTGCACTATCTTGAAAGAGAAAGAATGGCTCTCTCCTGTAACCTGTTCCACCTTCAAGTTCACCTGAGAAATACGCCTCCGGGCTGATCCACCATAAGAACCTTCGCAGCTATGAGAAATCTCTGCTTTTGCAAGACCTTCATTCCACCCAAAGTGTCAACTTAGTTAAGAAACACCAGACTGGTACCAAAATAGAGGCTGAGCTAAATTTTGTTTTTATAATGACCTTTTTGTGTCTTCATCTGTATGTGTGTGTGTGTGTGTGTGTGTGTGTGTGTGAGTGAGTGTGTGTCTAAATGTCAATCAAGTTTTCATCATCCTTTGGGGCAAGTGTATGAGAAATAAAATAAGCTTCATTTTTAAACATACAAAAGCTTGCTGCTGATTTATTAAAATTGAATCAACCACTTTGACGGTAAGAAAATACATATCCCCACACAAATATATTGAACACAAGCAAAAATAAAAGAAAATACCTGAAGTTGTCCATGACATGAGGAATGCATTATATAGCTATTTTTGATTGCTTATTGAAGAGAAAAGGGTTAAAGTGGCATTGATGGTAGTATAAACATGCACATGAAATACCAACCATAAAATCACAGGCATGTTGTCCCTAATTTTCCACCCTGTTGAAACGCTGGAAGAATGTCAGCTTAACTGGGAGGGTTGGAGAAGAAGAATATTTTTATGAAAGGAGAGTGAGTTGGTTAGAGCACAGGGTCTCTGTGATCTAAGTCTTATAGGCTGCTATGCGTTTGGGAACTGGGATGGTGTGAGGTAGGGGGAAGGATGTGGCAGTGACTATGGTGGTAACTTGGGGGAGGTAATAGTTTGGTTAGCTGAAAAGGAAACAAACATCACTTTCTTTTTTACTTTTTAATGTTAAAAATCTCAAGGGTGAAGTACAAAAAGTGCTTACAATTGTCTATTTTTAATATAAACATTTTCTGGGGACCACGGCCCTGGCCTCCTAGAAACGCACTACTAATTGTGCCTTCACCACTTTTAGCTTTCAAGATTTCATGTACTTGTTTTTGTTGCCTCTGATACAAATGAAAGAATCTTGAGCACATTTACAACTCAAGTTATAAAGCCCATTTAAATATTCATTTCCACATGTTGGAGCTGTTTTTGAGTGGTCAAACTTTTGGGGCTGTGTCATTTTTCGTGATAGTTTTCAGGTAGGCACCCATGTTTCATTCCATCTGATACATAATGGCACGAAGGGACTTCAGTATCCAAAACCAAGCTCTGCCTGATTTTCATTTTAGAAGTTTCTGGGCAGCATGTTCAACAAGCAGACTGTCCGGTCTTACACACGCCTGTTTACTGCAGAGCACATTACTTCACATAAGCACAGAAATACCAGAAAACCAATACAAAATAAAACTTGTTGTAGAAACAAAGACTGTAATTGGATGGAACAAATTAGATTGAATTTGATTTTCATCTTCCTTTTGGAAGAGATTGTTTCACATTTTAGATTGGGAAACACATTCAGAACTCATCTCTGGCTATTTTCTCTTAAAAAAAAATAAATGAAACCCCGCATCAAAGAACATATATCCTAAAATGAGCTGTCGCTAATCTTAGGTTGTTGCTAAGATTTGCATGCTGAGAATTGGTCATTTGAAAGTTCTAACACGTAGCTTTCTACTTTCTGGAGCTATACGTCACTATAGCAGACAATCCTCAGGATAGGTTATTGTCATGAAAGTATAATAATTTTCATAATATCTTTATGGTTTATTGTGAAATGGGTTTAGGGGGGTAAGTATAGTTGGGTCTGTCTGTGTGTGATTTAGTTACATTTGGAGTCAAGTAGATGGCAAGCTTTAACTCATTAACATAAGATAGGTGCTTGATATGCTAATGAGTAAACATTGATGCTGGCTTAGCATGTAAGTAAGGTGTGAAGGGAATTTGCATTTTTAGATAGATGAAGGGAGATTTGGATTTCAAAGGGATTTTAGTCTGTTTACAACTAGCCAGATAAGCAAGACTAAGGAATGTGTTTATTTTTCCCAAAGGCTACTGACAATGAATAGGATCAACATGAAAGCTTTTAGATTATGAGGGAGATACAGTTTCAAAGACATATGAAATAATAGAATTTACATATTAAAAGAAAGAAACATATATAAAGGAGAATGAGGCTATGTATCAGGAGAAGGCCATGTGAGATCTAACAGAAGTGTATGAAATAGCCTTAATGAAGCCTTCAGTATTTGTGCATAAGTTTGTTGTCTACTGAAAGTGGAGAAAAGCCATTTGGAATTCCACTATCCAGGGTATTATGTTAATTTGCTGGGCCTGTTTAAAATCTAAAGTCTATTTTTGGACTGTTGCCTTAAAGGGGGTATAACTGGGAGTCAGGTTAATTAGGAATTTTAAGAATTATTATAGTCTTAATTGTAGTCTTATTTATGTGCTTGACATTTTTTATTTTGTTAATAAATATTTTAATTTTTTTAAATCTCTAAAAGTCTTGGTGGACTTATTACTTCTGAATTCAGTGTCCGCATCTTGAAATAAATAAAAATTGTAAAACTGTTGTGATAGCACGACCAAGTTTCCCTCATGGATTCAGTCCACCTGGCACACATCATCTGCCGTGTCATAACACTATGTTGAATATTATTTTTTTTTAAACAGGTCAAGTCTTATTTTGATAGGCTGTACCATTAACCATGCATTAATTTTAATAATAGTGAATTTGATAAATGTTGTTTGTGCCTGCATATCAATCATCAGACACTGCATCATGGTGGATTTCCCAGTTATGCTGATGGAAGCGACTACCTGTTCGTATTGGAAAGGCTCCAAGCTCTGCACAAAGCCCTGTGCCAAGTTTGAGCTGGACACCTGCATGTTCCTTGACATGGTGTGTACGGTTTCCAATGCACCAAACATTTGGTTATGTATGCCTGTCACTGGTCTCTGCAGTCTGGGCCAATGAAGTCCTCATCTGACTTCTCTTCAGCAGAACTAATGTATGAACTCGCCCTCTAGCGAGCTGGTATTATCCTGTACCAACATCCTGGCTTCTGCATGTTTGTGCCTGATATCTTATTATATACAGATCCCTCCTCTACCAGCCTCAAATACATGCAGTGTCAGTGTCTAAGCTGATGGTTGCGAGTGTAAGACCAAGTGACCATGTGTCTTCAGCTTCGCTGTCTTGTTCCTCTTTCTCCTCTGACTGGAAAGGTTCCAGCTTTCGGACATCTGAAATGAGAAAAGAACAAGGGTAAGGGTGTGTTGAGCGGATGGGGAAACAATGAAGTGCAAGTACCAACCCTTCAGGCTACCTTTAAGTAGTGCGAGCCACTTGCGATATTGGGACTCTTGCTGATCCATGCAGTCAGTGAACTAGATGTGTAGCGCTAGCTGTAATCATGGGAAAACAGCAGAGAGCATGAATTGAACATCCAGTCTGTAGCTCAATGAAAGGGTAAGATAATTATACAGTGCAATCACTATTTCCCTATTTTCAGATCTTATCCAATTTAACCCTAGTCAGCAATCAGAGAAAACGTGTAAACAAAGTGAGAAACCAAAGGGTGGGGAGTGGGTGGGGTGGGGTGGGGGGGGTGGGGGGCTGGTGTTGGGAGGGTGTGGTAGGATGCTTGAGTGAGAAATAGTGTACAGAGAGTGGAAGGAGCCAAATAGACGACTTTGGTTTTCCTGATGTTCAGCTGGGAAAATCTTTACACTTCTTGCAATTTAATGCTTTAAATCTACCGTGCCCTCACTGAGCAGATGTCCTGACCCTTTTTAATTTGTTTTTCTTTAAATAGCACCACTAATGTCTGGAATATATCTCAAAATCATTTTCATCAGTTGTGTTCTCTGCACCCTGCAGCTCTCTGTACCTTATACCTGTATTTACACATTTTTATGCTAATTAACTTTGAATTGCTCCTGGCGTCTATGAATGCACATGCTGAATGTTTAATTATATTTAACACTCAGTATTTGGAAAGCTTCTACTGGAAATATGCTCTAATTTACATTTTCTTGTATTTATTATAAACACCATTGAAACCAGTCAGACACCACATGCCTGAACACCTTCTCCTAAAGAATAATTGCTGGGCAAGGAGCTTCAAAGATCTATGTCGCCTCTAAATTTCTTTGAAATATTAGGAAGTTGTATGTGGACATGACACAATTCATCTACCTTTTTCATTTTAACTTCTGAGTTCATTTTGATTCTCCATTTCACCTTTCTTGTATGTTCCCCTCAAGCTAGAAAACTGGGATAGATTGGGTAGCAGTTTTTTCCAACATACAATGGAAAGGGCAATTCATTCCGCAGAGCAATTTGAGGCATTTTGCACTGAAAGGTATCTTCTAAGTGTATGATAATATTGTAAAGAAGAATGAGATATAACAGAGAAATATTGGAGACACTAAAACTCTACACTAAAAGGAAAGGAGTTAAATATATATTTTACTAGTATAGAGAATGTAAACACAGAATGCTACTTTAAAATAAGCCAGGGAAGTAGCTCCAGAGAACATAATCGGAAATGAATGAAAAGTGAATTTAAAATTGATTTTGGGGAGCACAGCTTTGAAGCAAAGCTCAGATTGAATAAGATTGCATATGTTTTACCAGGGTGGCTAGTGGAGTTAAACATATTGGAGTCATTAAAGGGATGGTTGGGTGTTGTGATGGGAGAGAAATAAGCTCCTGTGAGCCAAGTCACGTTCCCATTGCTGATTTTTGTTTTTATTTTTCTGTCTTTATCACTAAGTTTGGCACCGTGTCGCCATTTTACACCAAATGTAAATTGGGCAACATCTTTATTAATGGTAATAAGCAAAAACAGTTCATTTCCTCCTAACAAGGGCCATTTACAAATGCAAGTCCCTTGGTCCTGTCATACGTTTGCCTGATGAAATGCTTAATATGTTAGACCTGTTTTCTACCAGAAAAGAGCAATGTTGTACTTCACAGTTTGCACTGTGAATAATTCGAAACAAAGGTTTTTGTGCTGTTTGCACATCTCTTTAAAGTGAAGAAAAACTGCAAATTGAACTGCAAAAAGATGTTAACACGTCGGCCGCAATAGGGGCTTTTCGTGCTGAATCGTCTAATTCCCAGCGCTGTATCATCCCTCATTAATCCTGCATTCACGGCAAACACGCCGAATGTCTGGTGGGCGGGCTTGGATTTCCCTGCCAAGCTGTGACCTCAGCGCCTCCTCGCTCTGGACGTCATATTTAAAGTGCACCAGAGCGCAGCCTGCTTCATGTTTACCCCCCATCCCCACACCCCCCCTCCACCCCCCCCACCCCCTGCTCTGGCTGCAGAAAGGCCACCAGAGTCACCAATCTGACCTGGGAGGCAGTGGCAGTGGCAGTCAGTGCCACCAGAGCACACAGGAGGTCAGCCATCCAGTGGATGAAGAGGATGAATGCCCTCATCCTTTCCATCAGGGTAAGTCAACCACCTCGTCACTCTCAACTCACTCACAAACCTATTACACATCCACAGGGATCTCACACCTCAGGGCACAACACCACTAACTCTTACACACACCCTCACATCTCCATCAGGTTCATAACCTCTGTAGCCCATGTCCTTGTCCCATCATTGGCTCCGCTCACCACACAAACATTCCAGGCAGTGTCATGCATCCTGCTCACACTCTCTCCATCTGTTTTCATGCAGGAGAAGCTGGCTCACAACAGCAGGGAGAGGTCGCAAACTGGGGGTGGAGTGGCCTCACTCACTTTGAGGAGCGTGCCATCACGCTGACTGATGAGGACATGGACCCTGCCTGCGGTGATGGTGAGGTTGGCGGCAAACACCCATGTGAGGGTCTTGCACCAGATCATCCCTCTCTCAACGTGACTGTGAGTGTCTCTCTCCTGCTTTTGACTCTGCTGCCATGCACTAATTATCTCTACTTTGGTTCACAGGGAGCTCTGCCAAGTGACTGACACCCTCAGCCAGCCAGTCCCTCAGCTCCATCCAGGTCCTCACCTCCAGGCAATTCTCCCATTGAAGAAAATAAGCAGCCTGAAAGACCCGTCACAGCATTTACCAACACCCTGCACCAGCGCAGGGACACACACCTCGGTGGGACCTAGATCTAGAGCAAGCTCAGAGTCACAATCCAGTGGTCACCACACAGACACATGTCCGCAACAGGAGGAGGTAGGCTCATGCGAGCCCCTTAGCACTCAGAGGACCACTGGGGAAGAGGCATCTATATGGCCCGAGTCAGATGACGAGCCTCTGGATTTGGCCTTCCAACTCATCGTGGAGAGTCAGCAGAAGGCAGGGGAACATCACGCAGAGCTGTTGGACACCCTCAGCAGAGTGGAATGTGAGTCGGGGGAATGCGTCCACCTGCTCTTTGATGAAGTGGTGCCCACGTGTGCGTGTATGAAGGTCTCCATGGGAAGGATGGCATATGCCATGTAGGCCCTGGTCCAGCAGAATGCGGAGAAGTGTGCAGACCGGCACTCCATCACAGTAGCCATGTGTGAGTTCCTGCAGTAGCAACACGAGTGGGAAACAGGGCACCTCGATGTCCCTCCAGGTGCTCCTTCCCCACAAGGAGTCAGGCCAGGGCACTTGAGCACCCAAAGAGAGGAGGAGCAGCAGCTGGACACCCCTGGATCATCCATGCAGGAATCTCAGAGGCTGTCCTCTCTTTATGAGTCCCCTTTGCCTGTGACCACCTCAACCTCGTCCTCTGTGACCGCAGAAGGAGCAGCTGGCCCATAGGAGAACAGCCAAAGCAAGCCAGGGCCCTCAAGGCCTCAGCTCTCCAGAGGACGCACACCGAAGTCATCAAAGGCAACGGAGCCAACTATTGCCCAGGCTGTCTCCACCCCTGCTACGGATGTCAGGGCAGCACCTAGAAGAAGTGATAGGCCTAGAAAAGTTAAGAAATCCTGAACACAAGTGGTTGCACAGGTGAACACACTTTGTCACTTTATAACGTGAAAATATATTCACTTTCACTGAATAACGTGTAATGTTGTCTTTCAGCTTCCTTTATAGGCTTTGTGAGTCCTCCCACTGCATTCCCCCACCCCCACTAGCAGTTCAGCTACACCCAGCTGGACCATGAATGATTCTGGAGGGAGAAGTGTATGTGTGGCAGGGCCTTTTGGAGCCTCCTGCAAGTGCTCTCCCACGCACTCAACTCAATGTCCCAAACATTTTCAGTGCTGCCTGCTGGGGTTCTCCTTCAGTTGTCCATCTGAGCCGACTGACATTTCCGCCCACCCACTGATGCGCAATCTCGTGCAGCACCTGTTCCCGTCCAACATGAGGCTCTGCTCACTTTCGATTTAAAAAACACGGTCATAGTCAAGTTTCCCGTAAGCTCCCCCGTCCTTTCCTCTCCCCAGTCACCCATGTTCTTTCCCCCATCACTGTCGAATCCCCCCGGCATCACCTTCCAACTCCCCACCATCACCTACAAACCCAAACTCTTGTCTTTCTAGGACGTCCAGGTGAATGTGCACCTTCTTACCTTCCTGAGAATCCCACCCCCATCCACATTGACCTCTCTGACCTTGTCCTTCCCACCCTAGTCCGTGTCTGCCTCTGAGTCCCCACCAACCACCCTCGCCATCCCTTCTAACGCTACCATCACCCCCTCACCTCCGGCTCATTCTGCCCCCTCTTATACTCACCATTCCCTCCGACCATGCCCTCCTTCAGTTCGCTCCCCAGGAGACAGTCATTGGCTCCACAGGCCCCTCCCTTGCATGTTCACCTGGACATCCCCCACTCTCTCCTCCACTCTTTCTTCCTCCTCCACCCTTTACTCCCTCATCCACCCTTATTTCTTCGTCCTCCTGGGCTCCTTCTCCCCTCCAAACTCCTTTTCCCCCCCTCCCAACTCCTTCCCCCTCCCCACAACTCTTTCCCTTACACCTTCCTCCCCCCTTACACCTACCTCCCCACTTGTCGCATTCTCATCCCTTTACACTTTCCTCTTCCCGTACTCCCTCCTCCCCCCTCCCAACCTCACTCCCCGCTG
The DNA here is from genome assembly GCF_964194155.1 of Cetorhinus maximus. Classification (NCBI taxonomy): domain Eukaryota; kingdom Metazoa; phylum Chordata; class Chondrichthyes; order Lamniformes; family Cetorhinidae; genus Cetorhinus; species Cetorhinus maximus. Next base: position 19,385,468 of record NC_135903.1, on the reverse strand, counting down.
ACGCCCTCGTCCTCCTTTTCCCAACCTCACTACCCATTACACCTTCCTCTCCCGCTCACAGCTAGACCTTCCTCTCCCGACCCCTCGCCGATCATCCGTACCATCTCATGGCCAAGACCGTGATGTTCCGAAGCAAACAGAGAGCCCCCACCTTCCGTGAGCTGCTTCGTGGTGGAGCCATGTCCATGAGAATCCACCCAGCATGCAGTGCAATGTGTTCCTCCAGGGTCCGGGAGCTGTCAGGCTCCAGCATCTTCTGCTCCTCGGACGTCTGCGACCTGAGCAACGCCCTAGCGACAAGTCCCGACCTCTGCACGTCAAACGTGTTCTGGGGCTGGTGTGTTTTCCCACTGGTGTAATGGTAAACCTGGCATGGAGGGACGATTCTCATCGGGCCTTACTTTGCATCTCATTAGCACGATGCAAAGCGGCTTTACACTGGCCTCCAGCGGGATTGACATTGAAATTGATTTCTGGCCTTCTCGTCATATTGTCACCCTCTCCCCACCCTCCCCCCACCCGCCATGACGCCCTGACGCCAATGGGCACAGAAAATTCTGCCCTGTGTATTTTTTGGGTGGGCCCTGCCTCTGGGGGGCGGGGGGGTGGGGGGGGGGGGGGGGGGTGCGCGGCCAAGCCTGGGTTGGAGGATGTTAAGGGACAGATTGGCGGTGTGCAGTGCAAAAAACCCGACCACATGACCTGTTGTGCGGCATTAAAGCTAGCACACATGAGGAGATTGGTCCAAGAAGAAGGTTAGCAGCAGTTGTCAGCTGGTGAGCTGGGGCATGGGAATGCCCGTGAAGAGCAGCCAGGACCATCTGAGCTGCAATCCTGTTACCCGAAAACTCGTGCAGGCAGAAGAAGCAGAAGGGCCGCCAGGCTGAGTTGGAGCTGCTGTTGGAGGGGAATTAGAGGCTAAATCCTTGAAGGAGAGGAACTGAAATCCCTCGTGAGGAAGAGTTTGAAGGACTTTGTAACTCACGGTGATCAGTGGAACCTAAGTGGACTGCTGAGTAAATTAGCAAAATCGGCCTCAGTTGTATCTGCCATTTAATGTGCAATTTATACTTTATATTTGGCTACAGTTCACCGGTTAATTCATGTTTACGTCATCTTAATTCTGGATGTTAGAGGATTGGATAGATAGTATTTAATGTTTGCTTTGTTGACTCTTGTAGAGTAAAAATTCTTCAGCTTATTTAAAACCACAAATCTTGTGGCTTTATTCTCTTAGTAAGTACCTGGGATATCAAATTTGTCTACATTAAGAAAAAGTTATTGGTCCCTAACCTGATCGTAACGGTGCACAGATTACAATATGTACTAGTATCATATACATCATATACATATAGGATATAGCAGTACATTTTATAATAACTGTTCTATTTGGAATGTCTGAGAGATTGAGGATTATAACTGACACAATTTTATTGCAAAGCCAACAGTTTTATCAGCAAAAATCTTAAAACTTAAAGTGCCACAAAGCAATTTAGAAAGCATATTGTTACCCTCTAGGTAGTCAGTCTAGGTTCACTGCAGGTTCATTGGATCCGATCTTACTAAAACTGATCTGTTTTCAGCTAGAATTATCTCCTTGATTTGTCATGCTTCCGATGGTGCCATGCCAATGAGGATCCTTCGTCTTCTATTATCCTTTGGCTACATAGCAACTGTCTAGTGATGATCCTTCTGGCCCCTTGATTAATTAATGGGGTACATGGTCAGCCTCTGATTGGTCCACGTCGAACTAAGCTTTGTCTAAAGTATCATGTACAGTCAGTTTTCCTCACACATTACTCCTGCACGTTGTCGTTTAACTGCAGGACGTTTGGTGCAACCCTTTTCAGTCAAACAATTAAACTAAATTGACAAAATCAGGGATAAAGTAAAAGCAGCCCCTTAAAGGGAAACTGCAAAAAACAAAGACGAAATTCAAAGGAAACTTACCAACATGAAATCAAAATATGGTCAAAAGGGTCAATAAAGCACCCCAGTCCCCGCGGTGCCCACCGGGCATGGAAGGCCTCGATGGTGCCGGCAGACACCACGTGCTCCCTCTCCAGGGACACCTGGCCGTGAACATAGGTGCGGAAGAGGGGCAGGCAGTCGGGTCGGACGACCCCCTCGATCGCCCGCTGCCTGGACTTGTTAATGGCCGACTTGGCCAAGCCCAGGGTCAGGTTCACGAGGAGGTCCTCCTCCCTCCTGGCACCCCCCCCCGCCACCCCCCCCTCTCTGTACTCATTGCCCGTAGCTCAGAAGTGACTGAAGTGCAAACAAATTGCAAAGGTGTTTTCAAATAACTGAAAAAGGAAGTGCAGCCTAAGCGACCCAATATAAACATGGCCCACAGACGCCACAAGGCCACAAAAGACGCAGGTATCTTGGGAGTCCGTGAACCGACACAACCCACGGTTGTATGGGGCTGCTGAGTGCAACGCCCTCCACCCCAGGACCCTGATGGAAAGTGGAAGGACACCCCCATAGAGGGACCCCCACTGGGGACCTCCGCCACCAGATGGCAACAAGGGGCATGCCAGGGGGTGTCCGGGTGGCGGGCGAGGGTGAGGAAGTGAAGGGTGTGCAGCAGCAGCCCGTACAGGAAACTCCTCCGCGCTGTGCTAAAGGCCACGGAGGGCATTTCCGCGAGGCAGCTCAGGTTGCGGGGCACTGGCTCCCGAGGGAGGGTTCGGGACTTGGGGCTAATGTGGAATTCTGTCCGAACAGGGGAACGCTCAGGCGGAAGACCATCACGCACCTGCGCCACCTCGAGACCCGGTGTGAGGTCGGGGCCGAGCACGACCATCCTAAGCTCTTGGATGGCATCGGCCGCGAGCCAGATGTTCACCGATGCGCCAACTCCTGGGGAATCATCCAGCCCATTCCTCTGCCACACAGCAAGTCTCCCCGACCCTGGTCACCCCGGCAGCCACAACCCTCCTCTCAACCAGTCACTGAAAAGGGAGGAGGTGCGGATTCCTCAGCAGCAGCTCTCTGACGATAGCCGCTACTCCTGACAGTGGAGAGCTGCGTTGAGAGGCGACCATGTTCCAGACTTTGATCCGGTCCTGGTAAAAGACGGGCAACGCCTGCAAGAAGCCACGAAGGCCCCTCCGGTCTACAAACAGGAGCTGCACGTCATAATTCAGGCCGTGCGCCTGGTGGAAGAAATGCGTCACCAGGGCACACCATCTCGGAGGGGGCTCAACGTAAAGGTATCGCCGCAGGGCCTGAAGGCGGGAACTCGCCACCTGGGTGCGAAGGTACACCAGCGCCTGACAGCCCTCCCTAAGCGGGAGACTCAGAACCTCAGCAGTGACCCAGTGCAGCCTTTTGTCCCAGAAGAAGTCGACCAGCATTCTCTGGACTTGTGCGACAAAATCTGGGGGAAGGGTCAAAGTGACCAGCCGGTACCACAACATGGCGGCAATCAGCTGGTTTATGACCAGCGTTGGACCCCGGTAAGACAGCACTCGGAGCAGTCCTGTCCAGCGCTGCAGGCGAGTGGTGACTCTGTCCTCCAGTTCCTGCCTGTTCTCCGGCCAGGATTCCTCATCAGGACAGAGATGGACCCCCAGGTAGAGGAGGCTGGTCCTGTTCCAGGTGAAAGGCCTGAGCTCCTCGGGTAAGGGATCCATCTGCCACTGACCGACCAGGAGCCCAGAACACTTGCCCCAGTTGATCCTGGCAGAGGATGTGACAGAGTAGACCTCCTGGCACTCGCGCATCCTCCACAGGTCGGCCGGGTCGGTGAATATGAGGAGCACGTCATCGGCAAAAGCTGAGAGGACCTGTGAGGTTGTTGGGATTAGTTCTGCCCGGCCCGTGCAGAACTAATCCCAACAACCTCCTCTGCAAGAGGTGCAGGAAAGGCTCCACACAGATAGAATACAATTGGCCAGACAGGAGGCAGGCCTGACGCACTCCTCTCCCAAAGCGAATGGGCGCCGTCAGGGACCCGTTAACCTTAACTAGACACTCTGCGGCAGTGTACAGGAGTCGGATCCGGGCGACGAAATGCGTCCCGAACCCGAATGCTCACAGAGTCCCAAAAAAATAGCCGTGGATCCGCCCTGTTGAACGCCTTCTCTTGGTCAAGAGACAGGAAGGTGCTCGACAGACCAGTCCTCTGGGAAAAGTGGGTGATGTCCCGGACCAGATGGGTGTTATCAAAAATTGTGTGGGTTGTCGAGGGCGTTGGTCAGCTCCCCCAGACCTAGAGGGGAATCGAGTTTTCCGGCGCCCTCCGGGCCGACCTGCAGCAGGTCCTCCCTCAAAACTCTGCAAGTATCCTCACTGGATGGATCCAGAGAAAACAGGGCAGCGCAGTTGAATTTGGCAATGGCCCTGATGCCCTCTGGATCTGGGACAAGGGATCCGGGGCTGGACGATGTTCTTCTCCCCGAGCTGGAGTCCCTGGGGATCAGGATTGGTTTGAGTAGTTCCGGGTCCACATGGCGGGTCCTCCATCATGCCTTCTTCCGGCACGGGGTCTCTCCCCACCCTCCTTGCCAGCAGCCGAGATGGTGGTGGCTGCCGTCGGCACCTCCCGTCTCGGGGATGAAGATGGAGTGGTGGCGGGGGGAGGAGGAGCGGTGGTGCCAGCCGTGGCCGCCTGAGTGACACTGGTGGCCTTGGAGGTGGGGCAGTATTCCGGCCGTGCCCCGTCTCCTTGCGGACATGACACCGCATCCCATTTGCCGACCAGAAGACACGGTAGGCAGCCCCCTCCGAGGTGAGATTAAATCGCCCGTCCATGCACTGCTCCTGGGCCTGGCGAACATGCCGGAAGGAGTATATGTGGCGGAGACTGGGTTCCCTGAGGCCGAGTGGGATCAGTACCTCCCCGGACCTGACCTCCCCCAGTTGGTGAAGGTGGGAGAGGAGCAGCTCACCGGCAACAATGAAACAAGCCTCTCCATGGCGGCCTCCAAGAGGATCCACCGCCAGGTAGATCCCACCTACCGTGAGCCCCTTGGCCAGGGTCAGGGGAACCACCCGCTTGGATCTCAGGAAGAACATTGTCTTCCCATATGTGCACGAGGCTGTAGCAATGGTCAAGGGGCTGACAACCCCGGCTAAAGCCTTCACATATGTTTCTACAGTCATCTTGGGTGTGAATGTAGCTCTTTACCCCCATGGCCCTGGTCAGGAGGTGGAATGGTGACAGGGCCGCAGGAGCAGCAGAGGCCATGGAAGCAGCCAGTGCTGCATAGGCCTTCTTAGCGGGTCGGCCACTGGTCATAGCGCCGCCCCACAGCTGCCCCAGAGGGTCCGACCACCGGTGACCCCGGGGCAGCCATTGGGGGTGAGCCACACCCACCCCGAGCTTTGTCGGTGGTAGCAGCAGCGTTTAGAAAGGGTGAGAGGGGGAAAAGAAAGGGAGGAGAGAGAGAGAGAGGGACAAAGGACAGGGAGGCACAGAAGGGGAAAGGGTAATGGGTGCAGGGTGGGTGGGTGTTGCTGGGTGGAGTGGAGCGGAGTGGTGGGGTCTAGCTGTTCTTCCCATTGTGGGAGGGTGATGTCTTTGCCAGGCAGCCAGTACTGCCTGGCACATGGAGGTCAGGTCCGCCCCTGGACTTGGACATGGGCGGGGCGAGGGGAACTGGTCAAGATGTTAAATGGACACACGCACGCACCCCTTCTCCCTGAGTCCCTTCAGTAGTCTTCTTCTTCCCCCTACAAAACAACACGATCTTCACAGCCCCCACCAAACAAAAGTCCAGACACCCACTGCAAATGTAATGAAAAAAGTCCTTTCCTCCTGGCCTCCCAGTCTTGCAGCACCTCCTCTCTCTCTCCTCCAAATCTTCAATCCTCAGGCCTTGCAGGCTCCAGGCCCCTACAGGCCCAGCGACAATACCTGCAGTCGGCTGCTAGTGTCTCTTGGGCAGCAGCAAAACCAGACCAGCTTGTAAAAGTTCAGAGGTGTATGTTGGAAAAAGCAATTGTAACAGCAGGGTGGAGCTCTCCCAGTAGCAGCAGCCATGGCCCACACACAGCACGGCCCACACACAGCACACAGCACGGCCCACACACAGCACGGCCCACACACAGCACGGCCCACACACAGCACACAGCACGGCCCACACACAGCACGGCCCACACACAGCACACAGCACGGCCCAAACACAGCACGGCCCACACACAGCACACAGCACGGCCCACACACAGCACGGCCCACACACAGCACACAGCACGGCCCACACACAGCACGGCCCACACACAGCACGGCCCACACACAGCACACAGCATGGCCCACACACAGCATGGCCCACACACAGCACGGCCCACACACAGCACGGCCCACACACAGCACACAGCACGGCCCACACACAGCACGGCCCACACACAGCACGGCCCACACACAGCACGGCCCACACACAGCACGGCCCACACATAGCACACAGCACGGCCCACACACAGCACGGCCCACACACAGCACGGCCCACACACAGCACGGCCCACACACAGCACGGCCCACACACAGCACGGCCCACATACAGTACGGCCCACACACAGCACACAGCACGGCCCACACACAGCACGGCCCACACATCACCAGGTGCACACCTTTCAAAGGGAGTTGCGAAGTACGCCATTCCGAAGTCACACCAACGTGGGTGGTAAATTTGACCTGGGGGGATGATTCAGGCAAGCAAGGCTTATAATTAGATGCAAATATATTAAAATGACGTTCCCAATGTCTGGTGGCGGGAAACGCATCCCGCCATTGATGAGTGTAGTGGACGATCACAAACTGGTTTCCTGATGCTGTAAAACCGACTTATCGCCTTCTCGCCCTATTGTACCCCCCACCCACCCACCATGACGCCCGACGCCAACGGGGTCTAGAAAATTCCGGCTGTTGTTGGTATCAAAGGTCAACACAAAAAAAAAGTTTGGCAAGCTGCAACATGCTCCGAGAATAATTAGCTCAATTCCATTGCAACTTTGCAGCAAATTCAACCAAATCTTTCAGCATAGTTAGACGGTTCCCCCTGAAGTACCTCTGTCATTCCTTCAAGAGGCACTTTTGAAATTACTGACGCTTTGGTACATTGTCTCGAGGTCATCTTATAGCTTAACATTTTGATACACTTGGGCCACCAACTGTTTTCTGTGACTTTGGTCTTTTGCTTCACCTGCCAAGCCTGATCAATCAGCAGGTACAGCATTGTTACCATTTGATCACCACCAAGACATGAGGTAATTCATAGCCGGAGATGGATGTTTACATTCGTACCCCACTCTCAAATTTTGGACCACCTTGACCTGGAGTCCAGATTATTGATGCTCATAATAGCGGTTCCTAGACAGATCAATATCCCTTTGAAATGCAGTCAAATGTTCAGGAGGCGATGGTATTTTGTAACCAAGTCTAGTCACATACTTATACAAATCAGCCTTTAGACTATCCTTGATATTCAGAAGATAAGTGTGACCATGCTGATAGATATTAGGCAATTCAAGAATACCAATACGAACAGGTTTAAGTGGAGTAAAACAAAAGGTACTATACTCAATCAGACAGATATCCAGAGCAATACTGTATTTTGCTGCTGGTTAAACACTACTCCTCTTTGCCTTGGGACACAGACCATGTGTGCACATAGTCCTTCCACAAACATCTCCATGTTGCAGTTAATGCGTGTCTTATGGTATTAAACTCGTGTAAGGAACTGTGCTGCAAGATTCCATGGGGACAAACAGCAGTTTGTCCATGTCTCCTACAACCATGAAGCTCAATCCCTGCCATAGACTCATCAATATTCACAGGGTAAGTGTGGTGTTGACTATACTGAACATGCATGTCTCCTTTTATCGTTCCAATGTTCTCCAAACCAAATTCTGCAGTGGGGTTCTCCCCATTCAGAACCATGGGAAAATATAAGATCAGAGCTAGCATGACCATGTTAGAACTATGCACATTCCTGTTTTAGCAGGTAGACCTGGGTTAATTTAATTCACAAACAGAAATGTAACTGTGATATTTCACCATGGCATCTAGGTGCCGTTCCCTTATCCTAACATACAAGCATTTAAATAGGGGCAGGAGTAGGCCATTCGGCCCCTTGAACCTCCCCCATTGAATATTCAAATGTTCAGGAAGAGCTGGTATTTTGTAACCAAATTTAGTCACATACTTATACAAATCAGCCTTTAGACTGCCCTTGATATTCAGAAAATAATTGTGACCATGCTGATAGGTATTAGGCAATTCATGAATATCAAGATGAACAGGTTTAAGTGGAGTATCATTTGGAACATTGAATAAGATTGTGGTTGGTTGGTTTGTGTTTCGAGTTCTACATTCCCATCTACTCCTGATAACCTTTAATTCACTTGCCTAACAAGAATCTATCTACCTCTGCCTTAAGAATATTCAATGACCCCGCCTCCACCACTTTCGGAGGCAGACAGTTCCAAAATCGCACAACCCTCTGAGAGAAAAACATTCTCCTGATCTCTGTCCTAAAAGGGCGACCCCTAACCTTAAAACCGTGCCCCCTAGTCCTGGACTCACCCACAAGAGGAAACATCCTCTCCACGTCCACCTTTTCAAGACCATTCAGGATCTTACATACTTCAATCAAGTCACCCCTCACTTATCCTTGGGGGTCCCTTCCCATCTTCAATGAATCCTACATTTTCCCAGGCCTGTTGCACTAACCAAGATCAAACATTTTGTTTGGTTATTAGCTCAAAAACAAATTATGACTGTAATTTTTACCATTTCAAAATTATCCTAAATTCAGATAGCAAGTGCTGTTGGGCTGACGGGTTTTGTTAATGTTTAACTTATTTATCCTTCGCAAGAAACTTTATTTTTTTTTGTAAATCCAGAAACCACCTAACCCAGTTTTTTTAATAATTTTTTTTCTGAAAATGTGATTATCCCCTTAAACTTCAGGTAAATTTCCCCCAGAGCACTTGAAATTGCAACTCATATCGATTTATTTTATCAATTCCAATTTCAGAAACAGTTATGCCCAGGCTTGGTGGTTTTAGATGGTGATTTTATATCAGAGATAGATGTGCTCGCTGTAAGTGCAGTGCAAATTGTCACTATGCTGTGCTTTAATTCTCAAAACTGCTGGATTTCTTGCTGCACCATCAGTATTCATGCAAACCTGAACATCACTATCACCTGTTAAAGAAAGACATAGGGTAGAATTTTCTAGATGACGTGCGAGTGGCGGGCCCCGCACATCAGAGCTTAAAATGGCGTGTGCTGATGTCGGGCGAGCGTCCTGACGTCAGCGCGCGGCGTCGCGATATTTAGCTGGACGGGCACACGATGAAGTGCAACGCATGCCCTCCATTAATTAAAGGGCTTGTTAAGGCCCTTAACTCGACAATCAACACCGATTTTGAGGCGCCTGTGTGATCTTCGGCTCGGTGCACGGGCACAACGGGCACAACGGTCAGGCCTTTTTAACAAAACTCATCCACGAGCAGGATATGTGAGCTCAGTGAGGTTGTCAATGTTTTATGTGAAGTATTTATTGCAGCAAGTGTTTTAAACTTGCCTGTGTGATTGGTACCAGTTCAGATCGATTTCCAATAGCTTTCTCTGCACTTTGAAGCTTCAGCTCACCAGTCTGCGGACAATAATCTTTATCAGGACTGCAGCTTTCCGGAGGCCTCCATTTAGCCTGGGTATGGGTTCTGACATGTCCACTGGAGGCAGTCCTCCTCTGAGGACAAAGGGAGGGATAGAATAAGGAGGAGGCCAGGAGTGGACAATCAGCCTCCAGGGGAGCCACCTTTGGGAGGCCAGGCGCAGGCACAAGGGGCGCAGGGCCAAGAGGTTGTCCAAGGTGGAAGGGGCTGCAGAAGATGCCACTATCCTGCTGCCAGGGTATACAGGCGGAGAAGCAGCTACCTCAATATGTCTGAGGTGCAGTGCCGAAGGAGGCTCCGACTCTCAAGGGAGACAGTCAACTATATCTATCAGATGATTGGCCCTGAGATCTCTCCTAACTGTGTGGGTGGACACCCCATGCCAGTGGCTCTGAAGGTCACAGCTGCCCTCAACTTCTATGCCTCTGGTTCCTTCCAGGGCTCAGTGGGTGATCTTTGCGGTGTCTCCCAATCAGCTGTCCACATTTGTGTCAAGCAGGTTACAGATGCTCTGTTCAGACGGGCATTGACCTTCATCCACTTCTGCTGCGACCAGGCAAGCGAGACACAGCGAGCCAGAGGCTTCGCGGCCATTGCTGGCTTCCCCCGTGTCCAGGGTGCAATAGACTGTACACATGTGGCCATCAAGGCGCCAGCAGGTGAGCCCGGTGCCTTCGTCAACAGGAAGGGCTTCCACTCCATGAACGTGCAGATAGTGTGTGATCACAGGATGCTGATTCTACAAGTCTGGGCAAGGTACCCAGGCAGCTCCCACGATGCCTACACCCTCAGACACTCCCAGGTGCCGGGGCTCTTCAGTGCTCTGGCTCGCCGGTTGGCTGGTGGGTGACAAGGGCTATCCCCTCAGAAGATGGCTCATGATGCCTCTCCGCTTTCCAAGAACAGAAGCTGAGCAGCGGTGCAATAGGAGCCAGGGCACCACAAGGGCTGTGGTGGAGAGAGCCACTGGTCTTCTCAAGATGCGTTTCCGTTGCCTGGACCGCTCAGGGGGCGCACTCCAGTACCTCCCAGATCGTGTCTCTGTGATAGTGGTAGCATGCCGTGCTCTGTACAATCTTGCGCTGGAAAGGGGGGGATGCAGTTGACGATGAAGACCTTGACACAGTGGATGAGGCTGCACATGATGAATCCAGCAGTGGCTCAGAGGATGAGGAAGCACAGGGCGATGATGAGGGGCAGCACACTGACCCGCTACTACACCAAAGAGGCAGGGACACCCGGGATACTTTAATCCAACGAACCTTCAGCTAGCTCCACACACATGGCTCTGCAGAACCAGCATTGCCTGGCGCTTCCACACGTGGCACTAGGTGCTACATCTTCCACCTCATCAGCTGCAACTAAGGGCTTAGTACAGAAACATCAATGTCCACTCAAATACTCATGAGATGTCTGTGAAACATACAAATGCAGCACAAAGGAAACACCCTCAGCCATGGTCAGGAAAGTGGACTTTATTACCATCCATCCGATGGTGCCACCAAAAATATTACAAAATGTTGCTCTGACATTCACAAAAATAAATTCCCTAATCTAGGGCCAACAGAAAATCACCAGTGACAAACCCATGGAATGCCTAACATGCCTTATGCTTATGTTTGCAGGTGCTACATCTTGGTGCCGCCCCATCGCTCAGAGTGGCTTGTGAGACAGCCTGCTGACTCTGCTGTCCTGTTGGCCTCGATGACCTTGGCGGGCGTCCTCTGGCTCGTGGAGCCTGTGCTGGCCCCGCCTGGGAGGGAGTGGCCAGTTCCAGAACTGGCATCTCCCCAGTTGTCGCAGCCTCAACGGATGCAACGGTCACTGGCAGAGGGGCGGAGGAGCTGCTGCCCTCATCCGGAGCGCCCTGAGAGGAGCTCGCAGCGACGACAGGCAGCTGCTGTGCTGATGTGAAGTCACATTGGACCTCCCCGCTCACCGCAGATGGATGGGCACCAAGCTGCAACACTTGATGCCCAGAACATCTCCCACATTGCGAATGACCACCTGTGGCCATTAGCGCTGTGAGGGTTTGCAGGTCCGAGCGTAACCCAATCAGGTGATTCTCAATCTGCTGGAAGCCCCTCGCCATGAGAGTCGCCAATCTTTCAATGGATGAAGCCTGAAGCTCTGTCCTGAGGTTCATGCCATCACTGACACTCTGCCTGGGTTCCTCCACCACAGAGACCAAGTGAAGCACACACTCATGCAACCCTGCCAGATGCTCCCGCGCACCCTGCTGCTTGTCCTGCAGCTGCTGCATGGCTGACATCTCCAGAGGGACATCATCACTGCCTGACTCAGCATGTGCCTGGTCCCCTGCAGTCCTCCAGCTGCTGGCCCCAATGGCACTGTCTGTCTGTGCCATCTCCTCCAGCGATTGTGAAGTGCCCTCTCCTCTGTGAGCCGGGACACTAGCCGACATCATAATCCCCACCGATGTGTTTGTCACTGTGCTGGTGCCTGGCTCGCTGAAATGATGTGACACTCGTGCCAATTGACGCCCCTCAGATGTGGAAGTGGGATGCTGGATGTCCTCCTGGCGGCTATGCGGTGATGATGCTGAAATTAACAACAAGGACAGTGCATCAGTTAGTGTTCAGTCAGTAACACCATTCATCCGCCCCCCCCCCCCCCCCCCCCCCCACCCAGGCTCATAATGCGCTCAACCTTCAAGCACCTAAGGAGACGAACATTGGTGGGGTGGTAAATAGTCAAAAGGAGGCCCAAACATTACACGCGCATACAGACAGGCTGGTCACATGGCCTAAGGAATGCCACATGGAATGTTATGTGGATAAGTGTGCGGTTAAGCACTTGGGCAAGACAAACAAGGTACAGGAATACACGAGAAATGGTAGGACCATGGAAAGTAAGGACGATTACAGGGACCTTGCTGGGCAGACCCATTAAGGTAGCAGAACAGGAACATAAGGCATTTAACAAGGTAAAAGCCAGACTTGCCTAGCCGAGGAATAGAATGTAGGAAAAGGGAGGTCATGTTGCAAGTGCAGAAAACGCTGTCGAGGCCACATCTACACTTCTGCATTCACTTGTGACCTGCACTTCATGGGAGGGATGGCATTGGAGTGGGGAGAGTGCAGAGGTTCCTGACCAGGATGCATGCTGGCCTGGAGAGTTGGAGTTATGAGGAAACATTGCAAACACTTGTGACATTTGCCGTGGAGCACAGGAGATTGACAGGTCACATTATTGACCTTCGTACCGTTATGAGGGGCACAGACAGAAGGGAACATTTCCCCTTGGCGCAGGGATGACTAATGTGGTGACATTTATTTAAGTTCAGTGCCATGAGGTTGACAGGTGAGGTGCTGAGGACCTTTTGGACAGAGCAATGTGGGACGCACTGGCTGAGAGGGTGGTGGAGGTACAAACCCTCCTAAGATGCTATAAGTCCTTGGGTGTGCAACAGCGATGCCATGGCATGTTAGGCCATGGGGATAGTGGTCACAAATGGGATAAGGCGACTTTGGAAGGTGCTAGAGACACGCATCCTCAAGGGGCCGAGGGACCTTTGTGTATGACCCACACGTCTGACTGTATCAGTCTGTGAATGAGCAGTGTTGCTGCATTAACAATTGCAGCAATCATCAGTGCTTTGGATGGTGGGAAGACAGACTGGATGGGACTGTGGGCCTCAAATACCTGGCCGCTGCATCCCAGCCTCACCGACACCTGCTAACCTGGCCGCTTGGCTTCTTCCCAACTCCATGGCCTGTTCTTCGAAGTGGGTCAGTGTGTGCAGCATGGCCTGGCCACCACCAGTGCGCAAACGCTCTTGGGTGTTGTGTTCAGTTTTTGCCTGCAGAACAGAGAACACCATTTATTGGAGCTGATCGCTCATGTACTCTGCACGCGACGCCACACCCCAACCACAGGGGCCCATCTGAGGCCTCCAGCGGCTCCTGTCTACACTACTGGTGGTCAGTCCCCAGAAGATACTCCGGCTGCTCACAACCCCCTCCCCCAACGGCCACCTTGGACACATTTGGCGTCCATCACTTTCAATAACACATGGGTCTGAGTGCCCATGGCAAGGAGGCGCAACTAGGTGTGGCGCCAAGGCCAGCAGATGGTTCTTGGCCATGACACCTTGAGGCTCCCCTTTCACCAATTCATCACCATTAATAAGACATGTGTTGGAGTTCTGAGTATGTGTCTAGCTGCCTCCCCTGCAGGTTGCCCCCAGACTACTCAAATGCGACAAACACCAACATATGCTGCGGGGAGAACCCATCTTCTCATCAACCACTAAGGCTGATGTAAGCATGGTCACTATCTGTTTGCCCATCCAGCGTGCGCCAAATTCCCAATGACACTAAGACGCGGCCGGGGAGAGGGGGGTCCTCAAAGGCTAAGGCTACCTGCTGGGTCAAATGGCCAAAGCCGACATGGTACTCACCCTTCCAGAGCGCAACAAACCATTGAAGCGCTTGTGGCACTGGGTCCCTTTGCGCTGCACAGCATCTTGGGAGCTGACCACCTCCGCCACCTCCTGCCAGGCCCATTTTGTTACATGGGGGGCCCTCCTCCTCCCATCCTCGGGAAACAGGACCTCCCAACATTCTGCCACCTCTTCGAGAAGGGCAGCAGGGCCGGCATCAGAGAAGCGAGGGGCACATTGGCCCCCCACTGGCCTACCCTGCAGCCTGCCCTCCTCCTCTAGCCTGCCCTCCTCTAGAGCCTGCTATGCAGACCCCCTGCACCTGTCGCTGGCCATGGTGGACAGCCTGAAGAAGGCTGCCTGTCCTTTCTTTATACAGACTGCTGGTTCCCCATTGGAACTGGTGGTCTGTGCACGCCCGCTGCAAGTTTGAAAATCCCGCTCTCCAGGGGAGTGTGAAATGCGCTGGTCGGGCCTTAATTGGCCCGCCCGTGCAAAATAGCGGTGCGGCCCATTTCGCCGGCGGCGATCGGCTCCACGCCCACCGCCAATTGGGTCAGGCCCGCCCGCCCAACAAACGGAAAATTCTGCCCATAAAGAATCCATTTGGCTCTGCTCAAGAGCCCAATTGGTTAATTTGTCCAATCATGTCTGTAAACTCCAATTGTTCCCAATAAAATAAATTTTAGCTTTATTTTAAAACAGTTTTGCAGCCCAAGGTTTTTAATGCAACTAAGGTGACAAACAAAAGCAAAAAATGCTGGAAAAACTCAACAGGTCTGACAGCATCCGTGGAGAGAAAAGAAACAGAGTTAATATTTCGAGTCTGTCTGACTCTTCTTCAGAGCTAAAGAGAAGTAAAAATGTGGTGAAATTTATACTGTTTAAGGGGAGTGGAACAGGTGAAGCTGGATAGAAGATCAGCGATAGGTGGAGGCAAAGGAGCGATTGCAAAAGGTGTCATAAACAAAAGGTCAAAGGGTCAAAGGTCCTGGTTTATGACATCTTTTGCAATCACTCCTTTGCCTCCACCTATCGCTAACCTTCTATCCAGCTTCACCTGTTCCACTCCCCTTAAACAGTATAAATTTCACCACATCTTTACTTCTCTTTCGTTCTGAAGAAGAGTCAGACAGACTCGAAATGTTAACTCTGTCTTTCTCTCTACAGATGCTGTCAGACCTGCTGAGTTTTTCCAGCATTTTTTGCTTTTGTTTTTGTTTCAGATTTCCAGCATCTGCAGTATTTTGCCTTTATATTAAGGTGACAAACAACTAGAATGACCTCAAATGCGCCAAAATCCAATTCACACATTAAACATTTCAAAACTGCCACTTCCTATATGCGAGAATTTTATATTCAGAATTAAAATTTAGATAAGGACCCGGTTATGGAAGAAAGCTGTTTGGTTCACTGGAAGACTTGCCAGAAAGTCTGTACAATGTCAAAGAGTATGGAGGTGTCCAGCCTCAAACAGCAGGGTTTTGCACAGAGCTTGGATCTCACCCTTTCCAACATGGAACAGGTAGTCACCTCCATTGGCACTCTTGTGGAGCCCACTATTATACAACATCTGATGGTTAATGTCACAGCTTCCATCAAAGGCCTGAGTGCTGTAGTGAAGGCTCAGACTGCTGCAGTCCAGATTCTCGATACCACTGTTCAAAGGGGCTTCCAGGGCATCACAACAATCCTGTTTGTTTTCCGATAGATCACCAGAATTGCTGAGCACAGCCTTGGGAGAATGGTGGTGGCTCTGTGAAGCATGAATTTGCTGTCTTCTCTCAGGATGAGAGCATCCCTGTCCCAATCCTACCACTCCACCAGTGCCCCTGCTTTTCCCTGTTTGCTGCAAGCCCAGACTGCAGTAGCACAGGCCAAGATGGTACGGTCTGAATCAGGTTCCTCAAGGCCATGAGCTGCTTGAGCAGCTCGAAAGTGAATGGGCTTAGATCTCGACTAGGACGTGGGAGGGCGAGGGAGGCGTGCCTCCATCAGAAGTCCCCTTCTGACTTCAGAAGCCCACCCCGTCAAGGTCCGGTGGCCTCTGGGCCTCCCTCCCACCACCGCCCCCAGCCTCTCCCCCGGAAATGCCCACTCTCCACCTCACCAAGCCTTCCTCACCCACCCCGCCCTGGGACCCCCAAAACGTACCTTGCAGTCTGGCTCTGGGGTTAGGCTCCAGCATGTTGAAGCACTTCCTCTTCTGTCCACTGCAGCTCCTGTCGCTGCAGAGACTAGAGATCTGCTGGCCAATCAGATTGGCCGGCAGCTTTCTAAGGCGGGACTTCCTCCCGAGTGATGCGTGAAAGTTCCCTGCCAACTCTTTGGATGGCAGGAAGGGGAACCCCATCAACCAAAATATTCAAGCCTAACTTTTCCTGGGTAACTATTGGTGTAACACAACTAAAACCACCCAAGTTTGTGATTTAAATCGCATTTTTGGACAGTTCCCAATGCAGGGCAATTGCCCATTGGAAGTTTGTATTGCCCGGGCAATCCTTACCTGGGAATTTCTGTGGATTGAGGGTGGGGGGTGGTGGTTCCCCAGCGCATCTTTAAGATACCCACTAGTTACATTACCCTGGAGTTCGGAAGTTATGACCCCATATCACACTTCCCTTACAATGGGTAAAAATACATACCTTCAAACAGAGAAATATTGAAAGATTCAATATATTAAGCTTGTAATGGAACTTGTGAAATTCAGTTAGTACTATCTAAGGTAGCTTTCGTGTGTAGGTATTCATTTTCTGCAGCGCTATGTACTTACAAGAATTGTAGCTTGAATATAATGGACATAATCAACATACTATTTTCTAGCATTATGTAATCAAAAATGTTCCAATATCACTCGCTCCTGCTGTCAAATACAATGGAACTTCTGGAAAATTTCAGCGTAACTCTAGCGTAAAGTCGTCATTGCACCGATTTCTTCCCGAGGAAATGTGTGTGCAACTGATTTACAGTTCTGCAATAAAATGTTGCCATGTGCAAAGTTCCTTGGTTGTCTATGCTGTTTCTGAGATAAACCTTCTATTCATTTACATCACTCCACCCCCACAAAAGAGACCAGCTCACATAAATTTGCTGGGTTTGTGTGAATAATGCGCTGGTGTAGACATGCACCCGAAAAAGGTAGGTACAGCATGACCTGAATGATATCTGCTGATATCGGCATTTGTGAGATTTGGGAAACGAGATTAAAAGATATGATGGAAGATGGAATAGCATTTGAAGAATTTACATTTCAATTAAACTTAAAGAAATAATTCATAACGCTCAATCGTTGTTCCCTTTAAAATATAATTGTCACGTGTGGCCAGTTTTTGAGTGTGTTTGGTGGTATTTGTCATGGAGCAAATTTGCAACGAACCATCCAGACCATAGCACGATCGAACACCTAAACACCTTTGCAGGAACATTGTTTGCAATGGATATATATTCATTGAGGAATAAAAAAAAAACACCACAAAAATGATCCAACTTTGACTAACAAGGGAAGTTAAGGATAGCTTTAGATTAAAGGAAGAAGCTTACAATGTTCTCAAAAAGAGTAGCGAGTCTGAGGGTTGGGAAGATTTAAGAATTCAGCAAAGGATGACCAAGAAATTGATAAAGAAAGAGAAAATAGAACATGGGAATAAACAGCAAGCAGCATAAAACAGATTGTGAAAGCTTCCAAAGATTGATAAAAAAAAACAGCATCGCAAAAGTAAACAAGTCTCCAAGATAAAAGCAAAATACTGTGGATGCTGGAAATCTAGAAAAAGAAACAAAAATACCTGGAAAAACTCAGCAGGTCTGACAGCATCTGCGGAGAGGGATACAGTTGACGTTTCGAGTCAGGACTCGAAACGTCAATTGTATCCCTCTCCGCAGATGCTGTCAGACCTGCTGAGTTTTTTCAGGTATTTTTGTTTTTTGTTTTAAACATGTCTCCAGCCTGAGACAGGAGAAATTATAATGGGGAATAAGGAACTGACAGTGATGTTAAACAGATACTTTCTATCTGTCCAGATAGAAGACACATAAAGCATTCTGGAAATAGTATCAAACTAAGGGCCTGGTGAGAATGACAGACAAGAAATAATATTGAAGAAGCTAATAGATGGATCTACAAGCCAACAAATCCCATGAAACTGATGAATTACATCTTAGGTTTTTGAAAGAGGTGGCTGTGGAGAAAGTGTATGCATTGGTTTTAATCTTCCCGAATTCCCATAGATTCCAGAACAGCCCCTGTGTTAAAAGGTTACAAATTGCTATTCAAGAAAGGAGGAAGAGTGAAAACAGGTAATTATAGGTGAGCTAGTCTAGCAGGCAAAATGCTAGAATGTATTATTTGGGAAGTGTTAATAGGGCACTCAGAAAAATCATAATGACCTAGACCTTGTGATCAGTGGTCAATCAAAGATGTTTGCCGCTGACTGTCTGATAAAAGTTTGACCAAAGCTTTTCCCTAGGCTGCAGCAGAAGCTCACTCTCCCAGCTGTAGCAATGGCAATGTCAGTGCAAAAGCCTGGCAGTGAGGCACATTGCCAGTGGAGCCACACTCCTATTTGACAATACAATCTGAAAAAACGTACTTGAGGTCTGTGTTCAGCTCAATGACAGGTAAGTGTTTCTTGATTCTTCATCATATCTTATAACATAATTAGGACCAGCTGATGTGAATGTAAAGTATGTCTCAACATTTCAAGAATATGCTGAGACGAATATACTAATTATCACTGTTAATTTATAGCCATCACTTTTACTTTGACCACGCTGTGCTTTATATAGTTAAACATTGATTTCAAATGCTGTTGTAACATCCCAGGAACTTTCTTCCCATAATGAAAACATGTTTTATTAACAGCTCCCCCCAGCCCCTCTCCACCTCCTCAATACGCCTACTTACTCCTGGCTCCTCAGTTCCCCATCAAGTGCTTTTTCTGACATCAGTGAGACTGAGTAGGAGCAGGGGGTGTGGGAGGGGAACTGGGCATACGGGAGGGTGGAGAGGAATTGGGGTTGAGGCGAGGAATGGAGCGGGATGGTGAGGAGTGAGAGCGTTTTAAAGGGCTGCGTTCCTGAGCAGTGCCTATTAGGAGCAGCCCTAAAAAAAAAACCTATGTAAGCAGTGGTGTAACTCCTGGGCAACCAGCCAGTTTCCAAATGATAGAACCATCAGCGTACACTTCTCCAGAGCTGCATTTTCCAGATTTCAGTGTAATTGGGCTCCCTGAAAGTTGCAGTGCCATTGCGGCCCTGAATAGTGGTGAACCTTATAGCATTCGCTGCTAGTGGGATCACAAGATCTGGGCCAATATGATTGGGTAGGGTCAACATGGATTTAAAAAAGGGAAGTCATGTTTGACACATTTGCCAGGACTGTTTTGAGGATGGAACTGGTAGGGTAGGTGAGGAGGAGCCAGTGATGCAGTGTATCTGGATTTCCAAAAAGCAAAGCTGCAGCAGAAGAGGTTGTTACACAAAATTTGGGATCATGTAATTAGGGGTAATATATTAACTTAGAATGAGGATTGGTTAATGAATAAAAAAAAGAGTAGGAATAAATGGGTTATTTTTAGAATGGCAGGGCATAACTAGAGGAATACCGCAATATTAAGTGCTTGGGCCTCAGCTATTTACAATTTATATCAATGACCTAGATCATGGGACTAACATATCTAAGTTTGTTAATGATACAAAGTTAGATAAAGAAAAGAAAGACTTACATTTACTTTTCATGAACACTGGACATCTCAAAGTGCTTCATATCCAATGAGGTACTTTTGAAGTGTAATTACTATTGTAATGTAGGAGAGAAAGTGAGCTATGATGAGAACACAAAAAGAGTGAAATGGGATATAGACAGGGTAAGTGAATGGGTAACAATATGGCATTTGGCATATAAAATGGAGAAGTGTGAAGTTATACACATTGGTAGGAAAAAGTTTTTAAATGGTGAGAGACTAGGAAATGCTGGTACTCAGATGGCTCTGTATGCTCTCATATACAAATCACAGAAAGTTAACACATATATTGAGAAGCAAATTAGGAAAGCACATGGTATGGTAGCCTTTGGTTTGGAGTATAAGATAAAGAAGTGTTAGCACAATTGTGCAAAACCTTGGTTTGGCAACACTTGGAGTACTGTGTACAGGTTTGTTCTCCTTATCTAAGGAATGATATACTTGCCTTAGAGGGAGGGCATCAAAAGGTTTATTAAACTGATTCTTGGGATGAGGGATTGTCCTATGAGGAGAGATTGAGCAGGTTAGGCATATTTTCCCTTGTGTTTTGATGAGGGGGTGGCATAGTGATATTGTTGCTGGTATTCCGGAAAGCTAGGCTAATGCTCTGGGGACCTAGGATCGAATCCCACTACAGCAGATGGTGGAATTTGAATTCAATAAAAGTCTAGAATTGAAGGTCTGATGATCACCATGAAACCATTGCCGATTGTCGTAAAAACCTATCTGGTTCACTAATGTCCTTTAGGGAAGGAAATCTGCTATCCTTACCTGGTCTGGCCTGCATGTGACTCCAGACCCACAGCAATGTGGTTGGCTTGTAAAATGCCCTCTGAACAAGGGTAATTAGGGATGGGCAATAAATGCTGGCCTGGCCAGTGATGCCCACATTTCATGAACGAATAAAAAAAGTGATCTTATTGAAATCTATAGAAGTTTTAAGCGGTTGGACAGAGTAGATGCCATATGACCCTTCAAGCCTGCTCTGCCATTCAATAAGATCATGGCTGAATTGATTGTGGCCTCAACATCACTTTCCCTCCTCTATCTGACATCCTTTGACTTCCAAGAATCTATTTACCTCTGCCTTAAAAATATTCAATAACCCTGAAAGAGAGCTCCATAGACTCACGGCACTCTGAGAGAAAAAATGTCCCCTCATCCCTGTCTTAAATGGGAGACCCCTTACATCCATTAGTTTTGGTCTCTCCCACAAGGGAGATCCTTGTAATTCACTTGGAGAAGGCAGACTATTTGTGTTTTTGATATGTCTGTCCCCAGGCCAGTTGGGAACAGGTGTATCTCTTTACTTTTAGGTTACGTACCTGACATACAAGGAGTAAGAAAAGAAATAGCATTTGTATATTGCCATTCATAATGGCCAAAAACAATTTAGCCAAAGGAGCACTTTTAAAATGTAGTCGTCACTATCGTAGGATAGGCCAGGATTTTGCCCTCATTGGGCAGGCTGGGCAGGAGCAGTTGGGAAGTTGACTGCCGCCCGCGATCGGGGCCAGACCGTGATTTCACGCTGGTGGGCCAATTAAGGCCCGCCCAGTGTGAAACGCATGCTGTGTGGGGCGGGGGGGCGGGTTTGGTGGTGGAGGGCGAGGGGGGAACTTCATGCATGTGCACAGGCGCACACGGGAAAAGCTCCCTGTGGCACAAAGCTGCCCCAGGCAGATGAAGATTTTAGGAAATAAAAGTAAAGAATTTTAACTTGTTGAAAAACATGTCCCCTCATGTGGCTCTGTCACATGAGCAGTGACATGTTATTAATGAAATGTTTAAATTTTTATTTAAATTTTAATAGCTGTTGGACACCTCATCCCGCCCGTGAATGAGGTTTCCTAAAAAATCCAAAGGCCACTCGGCCTTTTCATCTGTCCGCCAACTGTAAGGTTGGAAGGGTGGTGAAAAATGTCTTTCAATTATGACTCTAATGGCCTTAGTAGCCTTTTAATTGTTGGCGGGAGTGCTGCCAACTCCCACACGCACCCGTCGACCAAAATATCGCACGAGTGTGTGAAGACGTTGGGACGCTTGCTCGACCTCATCACGCGTCATTTTACGCTCGTTTGGATCGGGCGCGTACCCGCCTGACAACCGTAATATTCTGGCCATAGGAAACACAGCAGCGAATTGACACAAAGCAAAGGCATAATAAAGCTCCTCCCTCCATGATGTAAATTGCAAGAAATTTGCTAAGTCTCTAACATTGAGAAGATTGATCAATTTGATCAAACTGGCTTGTCTTCCTGCTCCATCGGGTACTATTACTCAAGTGGAACATCATTTTGCTAACATTGCTACTGAAAGTAGTTTGGGATATTAAGCTGTTCCAAGCTATCAGAAGCCATTCACAATAGATAATGGATAAATTAAAGACCAACTCCATTAAAAAATTTTATAGTTTATATATAAATATAAGTTGTTGGTGTTATTTCTGAGAAAAATCTCCCCAGGTGTTCTGCATCAAATGCTGATGTGTTTTGAAAAATAGCAATGTGTCCAATTGAGTGTCTTCCTGGCATAGCAACACCCAGGAGAAGGATTCCTTTAGAAGTCAACTACTGGAACAAAATGACACTCCTCTTACAGATATCATTGCAATGTTATGTGTTCAGGACGATGAGGAGGTATGGGCTGGGGTTTTCACTAACCGGGTGATTAGCTTGAGTCAGGAAATTTCCCGACTCAGCAGATGCACCTCGGCAGCAAGTGTCCCGTCAGACCCCATTTTTACTCTGGGGTGCTGAGGGTGCAATAAGGTGGGCCTGTCGGTCTCAGTAGAAGATCAGAGGCGATCACATGGGCAGCCAAGTGCTGATTAAAAGTTCTTTGTTTGCTTACATTTTTGGCCCTCTAGCCCCCACCCCTCACACCCCATCACCCCCTACCCACTTCCCATGCCACCCCCATGCCCCCATTCCAATTCAATGCCAACTCTTGTTCCCCATCCACCTCCAGTGGCCCCTCATATCCTCCATGCCAACGCATGACCCCTCCATGCCCATCCATCCAGTCTACACTATGTAGAGAACCAATTAATTCTAACCCACAAAGGCAGATGTGAAACTGCTTAAACAGCCACCCATTCATAACTTTTTGAAAAAAGTGGTGTTCATAGAACCCTATGAAAGTTTTTTTTCAACCAGACCATTAAAGTATCAATAACAGGAGCTATATGTACTTGACATTTCTTAATCTTGTGCAAATAAACAATGAACCATTCATTGACAAAAGAGATCACAGAAAAAACAACTTATTATATCCTCATAGAGATGTCAATTAAGTAAAGTCAATATTTCTCTGCACCTGTGTAAACAAACTCATCCACATAGCCCTTTTATGAGAGTCTGGGCTCTCAGCCAAACATGCATGCAGACTCCCATAAAAGAATTAACTTTGCTGACACAACTGCAGAGAAGTGAAAACTGATTAATTGACAGCTTTATGGTGGTATAATAAGCTATTTCTTCTGTGACCTCTTTTGCCAATGGCTCAATGTTTATTTTCACAAGGTATCATCATTTTTAAATGGCTCCAGAGTCCTTATGACTCTGTAAAAATCCAACCCAATGAGTAAAAGTATTTTTTGAGAAAACTCTTGGAACAATTTTGATTAAAGAATTTATTTCATATAAAATTTGCTGTGACTATTCTGTATAGCCTTTAGAGAAAACCTGTTCTTATAATTGTAGGAAAAACAGAAAAATTAAAATTTTATTTTTTATCAACTATCAAAGCACAATTGTAACCACTAATGGTCCTAAAGCTGACATGTGGAGGTTCTTTGGTTAGGTTCAGTTGATCTTGTACCAACTTTTGCCACTCATGTCAGAAATTAAACCTTCTCATGTAGAAGCAGATGATTCCCAAACACTTCATAAATATTTTTATAGCTTCTGTTTTGTGATGTTCTGAAACTTCTGTATAATGCAAATTCTTCCTTTCTCCGTTTAGGCTATGAATTTGAACACTGTGTTTACTTCGTGGTGAGTTGAATATTTATCATATTGATGATGTCAGAGCCACAGAATGAAAAATGAAAAATAGCACTGCTGGTTCAGAACACAGGTTAGTTAGAGAATAAAACTCCGCCTACACTATCTCAGGAGTATATCTTAATTATAGGTTCAGAAGAACACTCCATACTGCATCAGCATAGAATTTCCATTTCCCACATCACCTATCACTGTGCTTTTCTCTAAAATAGATTACTGTTATTAACAATTATAGACAGGGAAATGCAGAAGACTCGCGTGTATTAAAGACCTGCAAGAAGACTATCCAAAATCATTTTATTTAGCTTGATAGCCTACAGATATTAGAAAGTGGAGACTTTTATTCCACCACTCAGTGTTGAGTTCAAATGTAGGTCTCAGGAGAAAAAGGACAGTACAACATCACATAACTCATGCAGCAAGGCCCTGTGTCTATATCCATTATTTCATCTGTTTTCACTTTAGTATATCTCAAATCTCTTCTTCTGTTTTGATATAGTAGAGGATGAACTTCCTCAATGGGTCCATAACTTTATCAAGTGACCTGCTGCTCTGTACAGAATGGGAATGCCCCAGCTTCAATCTTCAACCCTTGCCGAATTAGCTGGTCTGAACTAATGTGATGTCGAACACTAGAATTGGCCTCCTTTCCATGGAATACTGAAGAGAAAACCAACTAGTGTGCCCATTCCAGATCATAACAGACCATGCGTAGATGCTGAATGGAGGACTGTTTTGGAGTCAGTTTGTGCCCTCTGTGGTTACTTAACTTGCCAAAACACTGTTGGATAATGGCTACATAGGCAAAGTACCAGAATATCTGGTGCCTATGGAACCCATATCCTGGCAAGAATGCAATGAGCTTAGGAGTAGAAGGAAGAGGAGAAAAGTTATCGACAAACAAAATGAAGAACCAATGTCTTCCATTTCAGTTTGTATAATACCACATGTTAGCTTATTCGTAATTTATAAGTTTATTATTTCATCAAAATTCATCTTCTAAGTGAAAAGTAGGGAAAATCCCAAGATATTCTATAAGCATATCAATGGGAAGAGGATAACCAGGGAAAGAGTAGGACCCATTAGGGACCAAGGGGGCAATCCATGGGTGGAGACAGAGGACATCGGTAGAGTGTTGAACGAGTACTTCACATCCATCTTCACCCAAGAGAATGAGGATGAAGGTTTGGAACTAGGGGAGAGAGACTGCGACGTTCTTGAGCAAATTGATATAGGGAGTGACAAGGTATTGGACAAGGTCTGGATGATTTGTGTCCCAGACTGCTGAGGGAGGTGGGGGAGGAGATCGCAGGGGCTCTGACCCATATTTTTAATTCCTCTCTGGCCACGGGGGAGGTGCCAGAGGACTGGAGAACAGCTAATGTGGTTTCGCTATTTAAGAAGGGTTGTAGAGCTAAGCCAGGGAACTACAGACCAGTGAGTCTCACGTCAGTGGTACGGAAACTATTGGAGAAAGTTCTGAAGGAGAGAATCTATCTCCACTTGGAGAGGCAAGGTTTTATCAGGGATAGTCAGCATGGCTTAGTCAGAGGGAGGTCATGCCTAACAAATTTGATTGAATGTTTTGAGGAGGTGACCAGGTGTGTAGATGAGGGTAGTGCAGTTGATGTAGTTTATATGGATTACAGCAAAGCCTTTGACAAGGTCCCACATGGGGGACTTATAAAGAAGGTAAATGCACATGGGATACAGGGTAATTTGATAAGGTGGATTCAAAATTGGCTTAGTTGTAGGAGACAGGGAGTGATGCCAGAAGGCTGCTTTAGTGACTGGAAGCCAGTGTCCAGTGGCGTACCACAGTGCTGGGTCCCCTATCATTTGTCATTTATATAAATGACATAGATGACTATGTGGGGGGTAGGATTAGCAAGTTTGTGGATGACACAAAGATTGGCCGGGTGGTTAACAGTGAGATTGAGTGTCTTGGGCTACAAGAAGATATAGACGGGATGGTCAAATGGGCAGATAAGTGGCAGATGGAATTTAACCCTGAAAAGTGTGAGATGATACACTTTGGAAGGAGTAATTTGACAAGGAAGTATTCAATGAACAGCATGACACCAGGAAGCTCTGAGGAAGAAAGGGACCTTGGCGTGTGTATCCACAGATCTCTGAAGGTGGAGGGGCATGTTAGTGGGGTGATGAAAAAGGCATATGGGACACTTGCCTTTATCAATCGAGGCATAGATTACAAAAGTAGGGAGGTCATGTTGGAGTTGTATCGAACCTTGGTGAGGCCACAGCTGTGTACAGTAACAGCAACATATTTTACCAAAACCCCAATTTATTCCTAATTTGGGTCACTTTTCACAAAGCTAGAAAATTAGTTTTTCTCCAAAATGAGGAAAAATGGCAGAACAATGTACTTTTCTTATTAGAGAGTACTAAATTAAATGTAGATCTAGTTCTAAGTGACTTGCTTTTCCGGAATAATTTAATATATAATGGAAGGTCACACAGCAGTTTGATGTATAGGGTTCGAGTGGTAGAGCCAAATTAGCTGGAGACAAATTAGACGGGTTTGGTTCAGAGTTACCAAGGTCTGTTGAATTCAATTTAAACTCAAAATTATATGACTCAATCATTTAAAATATTCTAGTTTTTTGCCATTTCAACACTAGCCTTAAGTTAATGATGACTTCAAACCAGCTGATCCTCATATGAAGATTTATTAACTCTCTGGGAATTAAAGAACCTTTAAGTCAGCAAAATGTTGACCACAGATATGTAGCTCCAGTTTTGCTATACAAAGTCATGCAGTTACTGTTATTACATGCGCCAAAGGAACTCTGCCACTTCTATTCTCTTGATAGTTATTTACAAATTATTACATCTTTAAGAAATGAATTCCACCTGTATAAAATTAATCAATTTTAATAAGTAATATATCAAAAGCTATAAATGAATGGCAGATTTATCAGGAACTTATAGAAATGCTACTACATAAATCTTGCTCATCCTGTTTGTGCTTCTTATGGAAATAATATTTATAGATGAGGAGCATGCCTACTATACCTATCTGAGAATGTGGACAAATGATTTGTAGCTTCTCCACTACAAGCACAATTTGTCTTGGTCTCAAATGCCTATCCCTCACTACTAGTGTCTATATATCTTACTTAGTTTACAGCATGCACCTGTAAGAGTCATATATATGTCATACAGAACTGTCAGCTGTTAGCTAATGTGTCCTGTAAATGGTGTGAAATTGTTTGCCGCTGCTATCTCGACATTGAAGTTGGCTGGGAGCCAAAGGGGGAGCTTTTGCATCATGTTGACACAAACCTTTGATAAATCTGACACTTTTTAACAGAGAAAGAAAGTCTGGTTTTGTGTTATACTGATCATTCACTTGCGCTTGAATTAGAACAGGGCAACCAAGAAGTCCATCAGGGACTGAGACAAGCAAAAAATAAATCTTTTTTAACATGACTCTCACACCATACTTTGGAAGAACAAATGAGTGGAGCTGCCTGTAAAAATGACAATAGATTTGGAATAATGCCCTGCACTTCCTCTAACAATGATGTACTGCAGGAACTCACCAAGCCTCCTTAGACAGCACCTTCCAAATCCATGACCACTACCATCTAGAAGGACAAAGGCAGCAGATGCATGGGAACACCACCACCTGCAAGTTCTCCAAGCTACTCATCATCCTGACATGGAGATATATCGCCGTTCCTTCCCTGTCACTGGATCAAAATCCTGGAACTCCCTCCCTAACAGCACTGTGGGTGTACCTACACCACATGGACTGCAGCAGTTCAAGAAGGCAGCTCACCACCACTTTCTCAAAGGCAATTAGGGATGGGCAATAAATGCTGGCCTAGCCAGTGACGCCCTCATCCCGTGAATGAATAAAAAAAATGCTGGCTAACTAACTTTCTGGATTCAATTAGCTGCTTTGCGTTGTGGAAATTTCCTTTTCAGGTTCCTTCAGGTGTACCGCGACAACAGTTCAATTTTCGTTCACCAAAACTTTGGAGACATTAGCCCAGATTTTAACTTCCAACAAACGTCCTGTGGATGGAGAATTTTATTTCCTGGGGCTCAACTGCATGCTGGTCATAAGTCTCCTGTCTATAAAATTTGGGTAGCAAGAATTAATAGGGGAGGCCCAAGGTTTCCTTGTAGGATCCAAATGAGCACCTCTGCTCCTCGTGGGCCACAGGGAAATAAAATATAAATAAATCTACTCATTTCAATGGGCTTCTACTGATTCCGAATCTGTCTGATGGTGGGTTGGTGGGAAAGCGACAAAAGCCTTGCCATGCAATTCCAAGCACGTGTGGGCCCTCAGCATAAATCTGCCTATAAGAGAGACAAAGTTGGCAATCTTACTCAGAGAGAGCATAGGGCTGGCTGGTATGAAGAGAACAGTGGGCATTGGTGTAGTGGGGATCATTTTCCTTCTGGCTGGGGTTAAGGTACATTGGCCGAGAAATTGGGGAGGAGTTTTCCCCCATCGGGCGGGCTCGGCGGGGGTGGTCCGAAAGCCGACTGCTGCCCGCGATCAGGGCCGGACCGCGATTTCACGCTGGTGGGCCAATTAAGGCCTGCCCAGCATAAGTCGCGTGCAACAGCGGTCAGCTTTATGCCTCAGGGAGATGAAGAGTTTAAAACATTAAATATAAAGATTTTAAAAATGTTATAAAACATGTCCCCTCATGTGACTCTGCCACTCGAACAGGGACATGTTATTAATGAAATGTTTTAATTTATATTTAATTTTTAATTGCTGTTGGAAACCTCATCCCGCCCGTGGATGAGGATTCCTAAAAAGTGCAAAGGCCGCTTGGCCTTTTCGCTTGCCTGTCAACCATAAGGTTGGATGGACAGTGAAAAATTTCATTGAATGACCTTTTTAATGGCCTTAATAGGCCTTTTGATTGTCAGTGAGCGCCCTGCCGACTCCTGCACGCGCCCGGCAACCGAAATATCGCTCGAGTGCACAATGAAGTCGGGATGCTTGCTCAACGTCGTCACACGTCATTTTACACTTGGCTGTGTTGGTTGTGCGCTCACCCGACGAGTGTTTTATTCTGGCCATTAGTTTGTACCTAACTGCTGCAGCAAAACAAAGGTAAGGAATTATCCCTGTGCTGAAACAAAGAGGCCAGGAGCGCACCTGTTATTGGACCATATTTACATGGGGGAGGCGAGGGCGTAGTGGTATTGTCGCTGGACTAGTGATCCAGAGACCCAGGGTAATGCTCTGGGGACCCAGGTTTGAATCCTGCCATGGCAGATGATGGAATTTGAATGCCTAATGATGACCATGAAACCATTGTTAATTGTTGTAAAAACCCATCTGATTCACTAATGTCCTTTAGGGAAGGATGGCAGTCTCTAGCCAATTCAATTCACTCCACGTGATATCAAGAAATGGCTGAAGGCACTGGATATACAAAGGCTGTGGACCTTGACAATATTCCGGCAATAGTACTGAAGACTTGTGCTCCGGAACTTGCCGTGCCCTTAGCCAAGATGTTCCAGTACAGCTACAACACTGCCATCGATCTGGCTATGTGGAAAATTGCCCAGGTATGTCCTGTACACAAAAAGCAGGACAAATCCAACCCGGCCAATTACCACCCCATCAGCCTACTCTCAATCAAGAGTAAAGTAATGGAAGAGGTCATCAACAGTGCTATCAAGTGGAACTTGCTTAGCAATAACCTGCTCACTGATGCCCGGTTTGGGTTCCGCCAGGGCCACTCAGCTCCTGACTTCATTACGGCCTTGGTTCAAACATGGACAAAGGAGCTGAACTCCTGAGGTGAGGTGAGAGTGATTGCCCTTGATATCAAGGCAGCATTTGACCAAGTGCGGCATCAAGGAGCCCTAGCTAAACTGGAGTCAATAGGAGTCAGAGGGAAAATTCTCCACTGGCTGGAGTCATACCTAGCACAAAGGAAGATGGTTGTGGTTGTTGGTCATCTCAGTCATCTCAGCTCCAGGACATCACTGCCGGAGTTCCTCAGGGTAGTGTCCTCGGCCCAACCATCTTCATCTGCTTCATCAGTTACCTTCCTTCCATCATAAGGTCAGATGATTGCACAATGTTCAGCACCATTCACGATTCCTCAGATACTGAAGCAGTCTATGTCCAAATGCAGCAAGACCTGGACAATATCCAGCCTCGGGCTGACAAGTGGCAAGTAACATTTGCACCACACAAGTGCCAGGCAATGACTATCTCCAACAAGAGAGAATCTAACCATCGCCCCTTGATGTTCAATGGCATTACCATCACTGAATACCCCACTATCAACATCCTGGGGTTACCATTGACCAGAAACTGAACTGGACTAGCCATATAAATGCTATAGTCAGGATGGTGTGAGGCTTGGTGGGGAACTTGCAGGTGGTGGTGTTCCCATGTGTCTGCTGCCCTTGTTCTTGTGGGTGGTAGAGGTTGCGGGTTTGGAAGGTGCTGTCGAAGGAGCCTTGGTTAGTTGCTGCAGTGCATTTTGCATAGGGTATACCCTGCTGCCACTGCATTGGATGTTTAGGTACCAGTTTTGTGCCTGAAATTCGGGCATAGTACCATCGGATTTATAGGCCCTTATTAGTTCAGAGTCTGATCTTGGAGTGCTCGATGCTGATGTTTAGTGAAAAAAATTGAAAAGGATTCAGCTTACCAGAATTGACATCGCTCACATTAATGAGAACTTCATTCACAAGAAGGAAAGAAATGGAAAGAACTGGAACAGCGTCTTGTGATGAAATAAGTAAAGTGACTTTAAGAACATGGTGTAACAATCTAACACTGCATTGGGTCAAATCCCAGACGTGGTAATGTATTCACCGGTGCAGAAAATGAAATTTCCATTCTTTTCTTGGATTTGAATGTCTGTTTTATTCATTTTTTATCGGCCAAATACTATAGAATGGATCAGAATTGAGTATGTGACTACAGTAATGTTCCATTTGAGTTAATATAAACAAGGTTCTTGTTACATGACATACAAATGAGATCTAGATGTTGTCGTGAACTTGAGGTACAGACACTGATGTAGGCCATTCAGGTCTCGGGCTCCTTAAAGTCAAAGGGCCAGAAAATCCTTCCATTTGTAGCACCTGTGAAAGTGCACTGTAAGATTAGTGGAACAGGAATCCTTATTCCTTCGCTGACCATGATTCCTGAAACTGCTGCAATTTATTTTTGTTGGCAAGGCCAGTATTTATTGCTCATCCCTAATTGCCCCTGAGAAGGTGGTGCTGAGCTACCTTCTTGAACCGCTGCAGTCCCTTTGGTGTAGGTACACCCACAGTGATGTTAGGGACGGAGATCCTGGACTTAGATCCAGCAATAGTGAAAGAATGGCGATATAGTTCCAAGTCATGATGGTGTGTGACTTGGAAAGGAATTTGCAGGTTGTGGTGTTCCCATTCATCTGCTGCTTTTGTCCTTCTAGGTGGTAGAGGTTCCGGGTTTGAAAGGTGCTGTCGAAGGAGCCTTGGTGAGTTGCTGCAGTGCATCTTGTATAAGGTACACAGTGTGATGGTAGTGGAAGGGGTGAACATTTAAGCTGGTGGATGGGGTGCCAATCAAGTGGGCTGCTTTGTCCTGGAAGTTGTTGAGCTTCTTGAGTGTTTTTGGAGCTGCATTCATCCAGGCAAGTGGAGAGTATTCCATCACACTCCTGACTTATGCCTTGTAGGTGGTGGACAGGCTTTGGGTAATCAGGTGGCGAGTTACTTGATGCAGAATTCCCAGCATCTGACCAGCTGTTGTAGCCACAGTATTTATATGGTTAGTCCAGTTAAGTTTCTGGTCAATCTTAACCTCCAGGATGTTGATTTTTGGCGATTCAGTGATGGCAGTACCGTTGAACATCAAGGGGAGACGGTTAGATTCTCTCTTGTTGGAGATTGTCATTGTCTGGTACTTGTGTGGCAAAAATATTATTTACCACTTAACAGCCCATGTCCAGGTCTTGCTGCATATGAACAAGGACTACTTCAGTATCTGAGGAGT
Source organism: Cetorhinus maximus (assembly GCF_964194155.1). NCBI lineage: Eukaryota > Metazoa > Chordata > Chondrichthyes > Lamniformes > Cetorhinidae > Cetorhinus > Cetorhinus maximus. Next base: position 19,353,677 of record NC_135903.1, on the reverse strand, counting down.
TGATACTGATCAAGAGTAAAGTGATGGGGTGCTAATTGGCTGGATTGGATTTGTCCTGCTTTTTTGTGAATGGGATGTATCTGGGAAATTTTCCACATTGTCAGGTAGATGCCAGTGTTGTGGCTGTACTGGAACAGCTTGGCTAGGGGTGTGGCTAGTTCTGGAATATAAGTCTTCAATACTATTGCTGGGATGTTGTCAGGGACCATAGCCTTAGCTGTATCCAGTGCCTTCAGCCTTGTCTTTTGCATTGATGTGCTGTGCTCTTCCATCATTGAGGATGGGGATATTTGTGGACCTTGTCCTCTGTTGGTTGTGGGATCAATTACCTCTGTCTATTGCATGCTGCTTCCGTTGATTGGCATGCATGTAATTGGCAGTCCTGTGTTATAGCTTCACAAGCTTGGCACCTTATTTTCTGGTATGCACGGTGCTGCTCCTGGCATACTCTCCTGCACTCTTCACTGAACATGGATTAATCTCCTGGCCTCTTGGCAATAGTAGAGTGCGGCATATGCTGAGCCATGAGGTTATAAATTGTGGCTGAATGAAATTCTGCGGCTGCTGATGGCCCGCAGCGCCTCATGGATGCCCAGTTTTGAGCTGTTTGATCGGTCCTGAAACTATGCTATTTAGCACAGTGATAGTGCCACGCAACATGGTGGAGGGGGTCCTCAGTGTGAGGACGGGACTCTGTCTTCACCAGGTTTTTGCAGTGGTCACTTGTACCAATACTATCATCGACAGATGTATCTGCAACAGATAGATTGGTGAGGATGAAGTCAAGTAGGTTTTTCCCTCTTGTTGGTTCCCTCACCAGCTGCTGCAGGCCCAAGTCTGGCAGCCTTGTCCTTCAGGAATCAGCCAGCCCAGTGAGTAATGGTGCTGCTGAGCTACTCTTGGTAATGAACATTGAAGCTCCCACACCCAGAGCACATTCTGTGTCCTCAGTGTTTCTTTCAAGTGGTGTTCAACATGGTTCATACTGATTCAACAGTAGGTGGTAATCAGCAGGAGGATTCCTTGCCCATGTTTGACTTGATGCCATGAGACTTCATGGGGTCCGGAGTTCAATTTTGAGGACTCCCTATTCCCTCCCAAATGTATACCACTGCACCACCAACTCTGCAGGTATGGCATGGAGGTATCTGGGAGATAGTCTGTCAGGTGCGATTTGGTGCGTATGACTAGTTGGTTGGCTATATGGAAATTTGGGATCTATGTAGCTTCAGTATAAAAGCTTGGTTTTTTTTGGCACGTTTGTGTTAAAGGTCTCTGCTTTCTAATGCAAACCTCAAACAGAATAATTATGGTCAGAAATGTCTGTGTACATATTCATCTTCTAAAGATCAAAATCATCCAGAAGTTTTCATTCTGAAGTTTCTTCATGATTCATATGTGATTTATGCCTTTTTGAAATTGAAATTAGAAAGAACTGTTCAGGGAAATTGGAAGTATATATATTGGTAAATGTCTCTGCAATTTATCCTACTTTTGGCAATACAGAGAAATATTACTCCAACAGCACTGGAGAAACTCTACAACATCCTAAAGAAAAAGCAGGTTGATTGGCCAGCACCCCATCCACCACCTAATACACTCACATTGATGAATGCACAATGGCAGCAGTGTGTATTATCTATAAGATGCACTGTAGTAACCTATTAAGCCTCCTTTGACAGCACCTTTCAAACCCTCGACCTCTATCACCTAGAAGGATAAGGGCAACGGATGCATGGGAACATTACTACCTGCAAGTCCCCCTGCAAGTCACGCACCATGATGACTTGAAACTTAATTTCCGTTCCTTCACTGTCACTGGGTCAAAATTCTGGAACTCCCTCTCTAAGAGCACTGTGGATGTATTTACGTCACATAGACTACAGCAGTTCAAGAAGGCAGCTCGGCACCACCCTCTCGAGGGCAATCAAGGATGGGAAAAAATTGCTGGCCCAACCAGTGACACTCACATCCCAAGAATGAATTTAAAAAACCAAAAGATAATAGCAGCTATGTAGATAAATGAAGGCCTGGATTTTCATTTCAGTTGGCCAGAATGATGTTGCTGCTGCCAGTGCTTTCCTGAGATAACAGCGTGTATGGATGGCTTAGTTAAAAATATTAATGTGGCTAGCTGCCTGGAAATTAAAATTCACAACAGTCACGTTCACTAAAGTAGTAATTGAAAGGAATTAAGGAAGCAATATTTAAATTGTAATGTGTTCTTCCATCAATTATCAGCAAAGTCAATTGTCTTATGATTTATAGTAGAGAATTGAGTATAAAAAGTCAAGTTCTCAGAAGGTACCTAATTAAAAATTAACATTAAAGACATTCTGGTATTTATTTCCTTTGCTGGATAGAAAATCAGATTGAAAAGTAAGCTCAATCCAGTAATGTTGCTGAGTAACAAGGCTATGATGTTTCTTATGATTTTACCCCAGAAAGACACTTTCATAAGTAGGAACAGCCTGGGCCCCACCAATTTTGTCTAAATGTTTCCAAAATGGCAGCCAAGCAATCACACTCTCAAAATACAAAAGCAAAATACTGCAGTTGCTGGAAATCTGAAATAAAAACAGAAAATGCTTGAAATTCTCAGCAAGTCAGGTAGCATCTGTAGAGAGAGAAAAACAGAGTTAACACTTCAGGTCGATGACCTTCCAGCAGATTCAAGAGCCCTTTGCAAATGGTAGGCGGGACCCAATTCCGGGATTCCCATCGCTATTCCTGTTAACTTTTGCCTGCATGGGATAGGAGTGCGGATAGCCCTCACAGTCAGAATTCCCACCCCTGCCAGCTTCATTCCGGGGCTGGGTAGTTTAAACTCCAATTCTAGTGGAGTCAGGCCCCTTCAGCAAGTAGATGTGGTTCACGGCCTCACAGAGGAGGCCTGAACAGGGGGAAACCCGTGTCCCAAGTGAGGAATCAAAATAAAGGTTACCTGCTGCTGGAATTCTTTCACTGACAAGCTTTGAAATGCAACAAAAAATTTGTTCCTTCAGTTTCAATAGTTACATGCTGTATTATAAGTCATGTGTAATTTTACTGAAGTTATTGGGATATCTAGTGTAATAATCTGAAGTTATTTAAAAGCCCAGAGTCCTTTTAAAATGAAAAAAGAACTTCAGCAGCTTTCAAAAAGAAAAAAAAAAACCCAACTGCTCCTGGACTTTGATTGACAGGACATCTGGTATGGCTTATAAAAATAAAAGAAAAATGAAAACGATGTTCAGTTTCAATAGATTCTATGGTTTACCTTTCCCAGGGTTTGATATTATATTTGAGTCAATTATGAAAGCTTGGATGAGTTTTAAAAGGTCCAGAACCACTTATTTCAGCAGTGGGCTATATTCATATTTTGATTGACAGTTTTAAGAGGTTATTAAAGGATTATCAGCCTTTAATGTGTTTGTTTTTACAACAAATTGAGCACTTGAGGGGTTTTAAATGTTTTGAATGGGTTTTAAATTAAAAGTTCTTTTCAGTATCAATTGTGTTTGAGTGAGAGCTCTATTAGATTGTTAGAAGTTTATTTTTGTTCATCTTCACATGGCTGCTTAGGTCTGTCCATAGTGGATACTGGGTGAGAGGCTATGGAGGATTCATGGGGAGGCATGGGGAATATGAGGAGGCATGGAGGTGGCATGGAGGTAGGGAACATGCTTGGAGGTGACATGGAGAATATGAGGGAACATGGTGGTGGTATGGGGACATAGAGGGAGCATGTGGGGTGGGTGAGGAGTGAAGGGGTTGAGGTCTTCAGGGCCAGACATTCATTATTAAAACTGAGTCAATGTCCCAGGGAACGGAGGTGGGCGTTCTAACCTGCTGACCTGGCCTTCCACCTGCCTCCGTGACTGCCTCGGGCCTGTTCCTGGAGCAGCAGGCCCGAGCCCATCCTGCCCTCACCTTCCTGGAATGAAAATACAGCAGGTGGGGGCCTTTGTAAAGGAGACTGGTCTGCCAGGTTGGGAAGTCTCCCGACTCGACTTTCCCAGCTCCTTCATGAAGATCTGACCCACTAACTCTGTCTTTCCCTTCACGTACACTCTCAAAATAAATCTGTACTTGTTGAAGGTAATTTCTAAACTAATGGCAGCACTATAGTCTTTTTTTTGAATAAAGCTTTATGATTCATAAAGATCTGATGAGCAAGTCTTCAGTTCATGAGTAATTATGATGAAAACTGAAAGTATTGACGTTCACTCTGATGCTCCTACATTTAAGTCAATCGTCCAGCCTGTGCAACCCCTGAAACAAGCATTTCATTCATCACTGAAGCTCAATATTGATAAATGCATAAGTAAGTGGCCAAGAAACACTCTGCTTAGATCAAGAATACTATCAATGGCAAGTAAATGTCATCAATTTGCAATCCATTGTCCTGTTGCAGGCCACATCGACAATAACCCATCCACTTAGTAAAGATTACAGAAACTGCTGAAACAAGCACCAAGTTTGCACAGAAGTGTTTTATTTTTGAAATACTAAGTTCAGAGTTGACCGCAGATGCTGCCAGACCTGCTAAGCTTTTGAAATTTCAATGGTGGGAGAGAATTGGAAGTGACCGAGAACAACTCTGGGAAGTGTGCGTTTTTTCTGAAGTGAAATCTGCTTGTTTCTAGACAAGGTTGGCCGTGTTTGAGGCGTTGGTTTGGGGGAATGTGTGTGGCAAGGAGAGAAAGTAAGGGCTGAATTTTCAGACCCCACCAAAGGCCCAAAAATACTGGTGTCAGCTGGCTTGGTGCCATCCATGTTCACAAGGGTGGGAGGAGAGCGGGATTGCGATCCCATTTAGAAGGAATTTGGAGATCTCATTAGGTGCTTGTTGAGGAGGAAAGTTGGAGAGTTTCATGGAGGTGCACGGGCTACACCCGCTATCTGGGGCAAACCAGGTGAAAGGAGATGGGTGCAGAGTTGAGAACCGATCTTGGCTGCACCAGGGAATTATTCTGGGGCCATAAATGTTTCAACAGAGCAGAGGGGCACTTGGCCATTGGCAGTAGGTACCCTTAATGCAGCATAGGTGACAGGAAGAGTGGACAGTCAGTGTTCGAGCAGTCCATGGGGGTTTTCATCCTCCTGGCATCGCTGGGGCAGAAGACCAGAGGGCAAGACAACCAAAGACAGCTGGGAAACTAGCTGAGCACAGGGAAGGCAGCTGGCAATGGAGGACTACTCCCAGATTTTCAGCCCAGTGGCAATGAAGAGCACCTTCCACAAGAAGAGTCCCTAGCATCAGGTGGGCAGAGGAGATGAATGAGGGGCAGGAAGGACAAGGAGGTCATGTCCTCAGCATAGGATCTACCGCTGAAGAAGGAGCTACCTGTAAATGACCAAGAACCAATGTCTCAGGAGACTGCAACTCTCCAGGCAGATGGTCACAGAATATTGTGCCCTCATTGCCATGGATCTGAAACCTCACAGCACTGGGCACCATGCCCTGCCAGTAACAGTCAAATTTACTGTAGCCTTGAACTTACTTGCCTCTGGCTCCTTCCAAGGATCAACTGTGGACCTTGGTAGCATTTCGCAAAGGGATGTGCTCCACTACATCTCGCAGATCTCTGATGGTCTATTTGCGAGAGCTGAACTGTGAATTCATTTCCAGACAGATGGGGCCTCATAGCGGCAGAGGGCAATGGGTTTTGCTGCCATCGCTGGATTCCCCTAGGCGCAGGACAGCATCAATGGCACCCATGTGGCCCTCAAGGTTCCCAACAACAGGCCGATGAGATTCATCACCAGGGAGGGCTCACACTCCCTGAACATTTAGCTGATCTGTGAACACAACAGGAGCTTCCTGCATGTTTGCACTCACTTTCCTGGTAGCTGCCATGGCTCCCTTGTCCTCCGGTAGTCCAGGCTTCCTCAAATCTTACTCCAGCTCCCAAGGTGCGTGGATGGATTCTAGGGGACAAGCGATATTTCTTGGAGGGATGGCTACTAAGCCCTCTGTGAGTGCCTGAAACAGAGTTACAGGGGCACTACAGCCACAGCCATCTGCTTACGAGGACCACCATTGAGCAGGCAATTGGGCTCTCAAGATGCATTTCCGGTGCCTAGACTGGTTGGGTGATGCTCTGCAATTCCATCCTGCTAGGGCCTTGCTCATTGTGATGGTATGCTGCGCTTTCTATAACATGGCCCTCTAGAGAACAGTGGGCCTTAAGGACAGTGAGGGCCTGGAATGAGACCGCTCATTGGAGGTAAAGGAAAGGCAGGAGGTGGGGGGGTGGGGAGAAGGATCTGAAGGCAGAGGGTGAGGATTCAAAACAGCGACGTGCCCTGGCTCCACAAAGAGGTGGCTGGGCAGGATGCGGGACATGAATGTTTCATCAGGATGGCATGAATGTCGGGGTCATTTGATTCAGGAATGTTTCAACTGAATCCCTGTGACACAATGAAGTGGACTTTGAAGTTATTGTGCTAACACACCCATTGAAGACAAAGGCTGGGACATCTGAAATCTTACCGTCAATGAAGGGTGCCCAGGGCCTTTGCCCTTTTCTTGATTGAACCCTTGATCTCCTTCGCCGCTTCTTACCACTTTTTTCTGTCACGCTGCTAAGAAAAAGGAGTCCTAAATATGTGCCAGGATTATTTCTCTGGCGCTTGTTACGATCACAGCCAAAGTTAACTGCTGCACAAAGCAAATCCCAGAGGGAAACTTGGCTTACGGGCCATAGCCTTTTTTTTTAATATCCTGAAACTGAGAAGAAGATCTCAGCAGTAAGAGGTCCAGTAACACTTTTAGGATTTTAAAAATTAAAAGTAAAAGTTTTATTCACAAAAATTTTTTTTAAAACTTACGCACATAAGATTACAGTTATACAGTGAAGGTTAGTCTTACAAAACATTCTCCCAAAACTCTCTACTTGGTCAGCCCCACAAGTAACCACTTTCCAGGCAACGCTCCCTTATAGATATTCAAATATGAAAAATCCAGTAAATCGCACAAGGCAAACTGCTGTAGCTTCAATAAAAATGTACCACGTGACCTTTACCCTCTTCCACTTTATGGCATGGAATCCACTTCAGAATAAAACTGCTTACTCCAGCGTTCTCCAGCCATCGCTCCAACTCTATAGCTAACATCCAGCGATCCACGGTAACTCTAATATACCTTTGTTCCCTTTCATCTTATTCCCATTGTTCTCATGTCCTTTTGAAAATCAAACCCTTCCAAATATAAGATCTTTCATGTTTCGATTTTGTCTTTGCTTTTGGGTGAAGAAAAATAAAATATCTCCATTACTATTTATTTACCTATGGACTCCTGCAATTTGCAAACATTTTCCTTGCTACCTCTGACTCCCCTTTGAAATTCAAACAACCTCTCAACTTATCTAAAAATGCAAATGTTAGATCTAACCCATTAACTTGTGCCTCAATTTAACAAGTTAATCCTTTTTATGTTTCCAAAACCCCAGATAACTTGACTCCTATCAACCCTGCCCAGCTTAATTAAACCCCACACACACACACACACATACCCAGCCTTCTTTACAGAATAACACAATATTCCCTCAAAATATAAAAAAAAAACATCCATTCTCTCACACTCTTCAGATGGCGGGAAGGGAACACCAGTGGGGACATAACTAGCATCCAGTGTAGACATCTTTGTGCCACCAGTGCCACTCCATGCTACCAGTGTAGCAGATATCCTCTGCACGCCAGAGCACTGCTCCTGCAACTGCTCAGAGTGATGTCACATATGCTCCTCCATGAGGTTGGTCACTCTCTCAATGGAGGAGCTCGTGTTCAAAGCCTTGCGCCATTGTGTCACACATCAACTAGATGGACCGCATTCTCAGTCCATGTCCTCGTGCTGCTTCAGGGAACTCTGACAATTGGGAGCACATCTCCTGCTCCTGTTCAAGGTAGAACCTCCTTTTCTGTGGGTCCTGAGTCCCTGCATCTGTCCAGCTGTGTAGGGATATCTGTCCCCCCTCCTCTGAGGGGACCTGCCCACAGCTGCTTCTGCTTCTGGCGCCTCCTCTTACACACTAGTGTCGTGTTCCTCACCTAGTGTCACCCGATCTAAATGTACTCCAAAATGAGAGTATCTGCGCTGGTGGATGGTGTGCTTGTCAGGTGTGACTGTGCCTCCTCGGTTTCGGAAGGTTCCTCCCAGGCCACAGATAGAAAAAGAGAGGGTGTCCTCAGTGGACTCTTGCACCTGTGGGAAACACAAGAAGAGATCCTGAGAATCAGCCTAGAAGAGTAGAAGCCACTGCAGTGCTGAGGCTACTAAATGCAACTCACTGCTTGACATACTACCAGGTGGGGTGGCATTCACTACACGTGTTCCCCTGTCAGTCTACAGATCTTGTTTTTTTTAATTCTTTCGTGGGATGTGGGGGTATCACTGTCATTTGTTACCCATTCCTAATTGCCCTTGAACTGAGTAGCTTGCCAGGCCATTTCGGAGGGCAGTTAAGAGTTAACCACGTTGTTGTGGGTTTGGAGTCATATGTAGGCCAGGCCAGGTAAGGCCAGCAGATTTCATTCCCTAAAGGACATTAGTGAACCAGATGGTTTTACAACAATCAATGATGGTTTTCAGGTCACCATTAGAGACTAGCTTTTATTCCAGATTTATTTTTTGATTAATTAATTGAATTTATATTTTACCAGCTGCCTTGGTGGGATTTGAACCCATGTCCCCAGAGCATTAGTCTGTTCCTCTGGATGACATCTCCCTCAGGTGGTGTGTCTGCTGGAGGATGCAAGCTCTAAGACCAGTCCTGAGGTCTGGGGCAGCACTCACCTGGCTAGGATAGATCAGGTGATTGAATCTTTTATGGCAATGGATCCCCATTCTCACATTAACGCTTCTTTCTGCTGATAGTAGAAACTACCTGAACCCAGACCTGCTTAGTTTCAGTGGGAGGCCTCCTCCTGACACTCCCTGGGAAGGTGACTGCCATCCTCTCTCTCGCTGCTCAAGCACCACTTCCATGTTACCATCCAAGAACCGGGATGGGGTGGGGGGGGGGAAGGTGCTCGGATGCCAGGCCTCCAGATTTCTATTGCCATTTTTAAAGACTTCAAAGCTCAGAAAATGCCTGCCTTCTCTACTTCATCTGGCCTGCCTCTGGTCCTGGTCCCACAGCTACTAATTGGCTAAACCCACACCAATCCAATTAGTGGGTGTTGACCCCCTGTGACAATCGTGACTTTAATCTACTTCCCTCAGATTCGGATTCAGGACCTGGAAGCAGTTCCAACTTCCATTTCCCACCTCCCATCATGAAAATTCAGCCCTCGGTGTCGCAGCGACCGAAATGGAATGAAATCTCCGAGTTTTCATTTCAATTTGTAAGCGGCTGCCTTAAATCCGTTCATTCAATTAAAACTGTAAGAGATCCACTAACTTAAAGCTTGTTTTGAGCTGATTACAATCAGGCTGCAGGCAGAAATAAATGAGATTTAATAAGAAGAACAGAGAATACATTCCCAGTCTGTAATTGCTAATACTAATTTATTCATCACACATGAACACGCTTGGTTCCGATGTTTGGTTCAATTTCACCTGAGCTGCCTCTCCTCCCAGTCAACTGGAAGCTGAATTTGAATGTCTGAAATCATTCTTCTTGTGGTGAGCACATGTGTAAATGTCGCTCAGCTCCACAATTGTGTTTGGTTCTGGGAAAGCTGAGCCCTTGTAATTTTACTTTGGGATTATTTTTATTTTGACCTATTTCAAACTATTTTATTTCTCTTCCTCACCGGTTCTCACACCCACCGCCGCCCCTTCCCCCTCTCTCCCTACGTCTCCACCCTGTGCTGCATCCCCATGTGCTAGTGAGAGTCTGGGGCAGAGCTGACCTTATTAAAGAAATGACAATATATTCTATATTAACAAAAAAAACCCGCAAAACACTACAGGTGGCTGGAAATCTGAAATACAAAACAGAAAACACTTGGAATATGAACATACAAACAAGGAGCAGGAGTAGGCCATTCAGCCCTTCGAGTCTGCTCCGCCATTTAATAAGATCATGGCTGATCTGATAATAACCTGAAATCTGCATCCCACCTACCCTGATAACCTATCACTCCCTTGCTTACCAAGAATCTATCCACTTCTGCCATAAAAATATTCAAAGACTCTGCTTCCACCACCTTTTCAGGAAGAGAGTTCCAAAGACTCACGACCCTCTGAGTGAAAAAAAATTCACCTCATCTCTGTTTTAAATGGGCGACCCCTTATTTTTAAACAGTGACCCCTAGTTCTAGATTCTCCCACAAGAGGAAACACCCTTTCCACATCCACCCTGTCAAGACCCCTCAGGATCTTATATGTTTCAATCAAGTCACATCTTACTCTTCTAAAGTCCAGCAGATACAAACATAACCTGTCTAACCTTTCCTCATAAGACAACCCACCCATTCCAGCTATTACTCTGGTAAACCTTCTCTGAACTGCTTCCAACACATTTACATCCTTTCTAAAATAAGGTGACCAGAACTGTACACAGTACTCCAAATGTGGTCTCACTAGTGCCCTGTACAACTGAAGATTAACCTCCCTACTTTTGTGTTCAACTCCCATCGCAATAAATGATAACATTCTATTAGCTTTCCTAATTACTTGCTGTACCTGCACACTAGCATTTTGTCATTCATGCACAAGGACAGCCAGATCCCTCTTCACCTCAGAGCTCTGTAGTCTTTCAACATTTAGGTAACATGCTTCTCTTCTATTCTTCCTGCAAAAATAGACAATTTCACATTTTTCCACATCATACTCCATTTTAGGGGAGGTGATGGCATAGTGGTATTGTCGCTGGATTAGTAATCCAGAGACCCAGGCTAATGATCTGGGGACCTGGGTTCGAATCTTGCCATGGCAGATGGTGGAATTTGAATTCAATAAATATCTGAATGGCCAAATAACGATGACCATGAACCATTATCGATTGTTGTAAAACCCATCTGGTTCACTAATGCCCTTTAGGGAAGGGAATCTGTCGTCCTTACCTGATCTGGCCTACATGTGACTCCAGACCCACAGCAATGTGGTTGACTCTTAAATGCCCTCTGACATGGCCTAGCAAGCCACTCAGTTGTAACAAACCACTACAAAGACACAAAAAAAAGGAATGACCTAGGCACCGGAAACGACAACGGCAATCGCAGCCCTGTCGACCCTGCAAAGCCCTCCTTATTAACATCTGGGGGCTAGTGCCAAAATTGGGAGAGCTGTCTCACAGACTAGTCAAGCAACATACCTTACAGACAATATCCCTGACTCTGCCATCACCATCCTTAGGTATGTCCTGTCCCACCGGCAGGACAGACCCAGCAGAGGTGGTGGCACAGTGGTATACAGTCGGGAGGGAGTTGCCCTGGGAGTCCTCAACATTGACCCCAGACCCCAAGAAGTCTCAGGTGAAACATGGGCAAGGAAACCTCCTGCTGATTACCATGTACTGCCCTCCCTCAGCTGATGAATCAGTGCTCCTCCATGTTGAACATTACTTGGAAGAAGCACTGAGGGTGGCAAGTGTGCAGAATGTTCTCTGGGTTGGGGACTTCAATGTCCATCACCAAGAGTGGCTCAGTAGCACCATTACTGACCGGGCTGGCCGAGTCCTAAATGACATAGCTGCTAGACTGGGTCTGCGGCAGGTAGTGAGGGAACCAACAAAAGGGAAAAACATACTTGACCTCATCTTCACCAACCTGCCTGCCACAGATGCATCTGTCCATGACAGTGTCGGTAGGAGTGACCACCGCACAGTCACTGTGGAGACGAAGTCCCACCTTCACATTGATGATACCCTCCATCGTGTTGTGTGGCACTATCACCGTGCTAAATGAGATAGATTTCGAACAGATCTAGCAACTCAAGACTGGGCATCCATGAGGTGCTGTGGGCCATTAGCAGAACAGAATTGTCCTCGAACACAACCTGTAACCTCATGGCCTGGCATATCCCCCATTCTACCATTACCATCAAGCCAGGGGATCAACCCTGATTCAATTAAGAGTGCAGGAGGGCATGCCAGGAGCAGCACCAGGCATACCTAAAAATGAGGTGTCAACCTGGTGAAGCTACAACACAGGACTACTTGTGTGCCAAGCAGCAAATGATAGACAGAGCTAAGTGATCCCACAACCAACGGATCAGATCTAAGTCCTGCTATGTCCAGTCATGAATGGTGGTGGACAATTAAACAACTCACTGGAGGAGGTGGATCCACAAATATCAACATCCTCAATGCTGGAGGAGCCCAGCACAGCAGCACAAAAGATGAGTTGAGTGGCCCTGGCGAAACCCAAACTGGGCATCAGTGAGCAGGTTGTTGCTAAGCAAGTGCCACTTGATAGCACTGTTGATGACCCCTTCCATTACTTTACTGATGATGGAGAGTGGACTGATGGGGCATTGTTGATGACCCCTTCGTCTCTTTACTAATGATCAAGGGTATACTGATGGGCAATAATTGGCCAAGTTGTATTTGTCCTGATTTTTGTGTACAGGGCATACCTGGGCAATTTTCCACATTGCTGGGTAGATGCCAGTGTTGTAATTGTGTTGGAACAGCTTGGTTAAGGGCACAGCCTTCTCCTCCCTTGCTCAGGTCTTGCTGGCACCTGTTATATGTAATTTTTTAAATTATTTATTCTTCCATGGAAGGTGGCAAGCATTAATTACCCATCCCTAATTGCCCTTGAACTGAGTAGCTTGCTGGGCCATTTCAGAAGGCAGTTATGAATCAATCACATTGCTGTGTGTCTGGAATCACATGTAGGCCAGACTGGGTAAGGACAGCAGATTTCCTTCCCTAAAGGGGCATAGTAAACCAGATGGATTTTTACAACAATTGATGATAGTTTCCTGGTCACCATTACTGAGACTAGATTTCATTTCTGAATTTGAGCCTCCAGAGTATTAGCCTGGGCCTCTAATTGCTGGTGACATTACCACTGTGCCACCAAATCCCCATAATCTTGTCCTGGAAGAGGGAGTGGTGATTGTGAATGAGTATATGAGTTGTGTATGTGATTCCCTCACATGGTTGAAAAGCTGTGATATGGGTTTGTGCTGTGAGTAGTGTCTGTGAAGAATGTAATAGTGTGGGGTTTGTGAATGTTAATCTATAGCTAGACTGTGGATGAAGTATGTTGAGGTTCTGATGCTGGGGATGGTATAGTTATTGAGAAGTGTGGTTATGAGTTGAGATCTTTCCCTAATCACTTGCACCAAATTATCCAGTTTTCTGCAGCACTGAAGCCATGTCCTGGAGGTAGGGTTCTTGACTGTGACCTCCTTGATGATCTTATCCCACATCTGTCCCATTAGTAAAGCAGATTATCCGGTCATTGTCTCATTCCTGCCTTTGTTACCTCTCGAATTGACTATTCCAATTCACTCCTGACTGGACTCGCACAATCTACTCTCCATAAACTGGAAGTCACCCAAAGCGCCAGTGTATACAGGGCATCCTTCCTCTGTATTTCCTCTAACTGGACTTCCGCGTCTGAGAACCTGTGCGTTATCTCCCTCAGTCTGTGAGCCATCCTGATAGGTGTCATTGTCTTATCAGCCAGCGCAGTCCACACCTTCAGTGGAATTGTGTGCATGGAGGTGAAATATATGTCACTTCTGCAAAAATTGCTCCTAATCAGCACTTGAGTGCTAAATGTGCAGGTCTCCAGTTTAGTGGCTCCAGGCACATTTAAATCATGACAATCAATTAGTTCCAAAATTGCTGACTAAAACCAGACACTCAAACAGGTGTGTCTTATTACCATAGTACTCACTTAACACATGTTTAAACCCTATCCCTGAAATAACCCGCAAAAATAAGCATTTATATGTGCCTTTCATGACCTCTGAATGCCCCAAAGCGCTTTATATAGTCATCAAGTGCTTTATGAACTGTCATCATGGTTGTAATGTAGGAAATACGGCAGCCAATTTGCACACAGTAAGCTCCCACAAACAAACAACAGGTGGGATTTTCCGGCCTCGCCGAAAGTCAATGGACTTTTGGCTGGTCCGCCGCACCCCCACCCCTGCGGTGGGTCTTGCCACGCCAGTGCTGGAAAATCCCCACCAATAACTTGTAGAGCACCTTCAACACAATGAAGCGTCCCGAGCTGCTTCACAGAAGCATTATAAAACAAAGTATCACCAAGCTACATTAGGAGATATTAGGTCAGATGACTAAAAGGTTTGCCCAAAGAGGTAGATTTTAAGGAGTGTCTTTAAGGAGAAAAGCGATTTGAAGATGCAAAGCAGTGTAGGGAAGTCATTCCAAAGCTTGGAGCCTAGGCAACTGAAGGCACAGCCACTAATGGCGGAGCAATTACAGTTGGGAATGCACAAGAGGCCAGAATCATAGGAACGCAGATATCTTGGAGGGCTGTGGGGGTGGAGGAGATTAGGGAGAGGCTTAAGGCCATGAAGGGATTTGAAAACAAGTATGAAAACTTTAAAGTCAAGACATTGTTTGACTGGCAGCCAATATAGGTCAGCGAAGTCAGGGTGACAGGAGAACAGGACTTGCTGCAAATTAAGTCATGGCCACGATTTTCCAGTTGTCGGGAGGGCTTGGTGGGGGTGAGCGGGAGCGGCCGTGAAACGGACCACTGCCCGTGTTCGGACCCCGACCGCGATTAATGGCCAGCCAGCGTGAAACACATGCTGGAGCGCTCAGCGCTGCCTGCACGGGGAGGGAGAGGAGGGCGAGCGTGGAAGTTTGCGCATGTGCGTGTGCGTACAGTAAAAGCTCCCTGAGGCACAGAGCTGCCTTAGGGAGCTGAAGATTTTCCAAATAAACAATAAAGAATTTAAAAATTGTTAAAAAAATGTCTCGTCATGTGACTGTCACATGAGCAGGGGGGGGCATGTTAGAGTTGAGTGCAAAATGTTTTTTTTAAATCACTGGACGAAACCTCATCCTGCCCGTGGATGAGATTTCGCCAAAAATGCAAAGGCTGCTTGACCTTTTCGCCTGCCCGCTAACCCAACGGTTGGATGGGCAGTGAAAAATTTCAATCAATTAGTTCATTAAGGGCCTTAATAGGCCGCTTAAATGTCGGTGGGTGCGCTGCTGATTCCTGCACGCACCTGCTAACCAAAATATTGCGAATGACATTGGGACGCTCGCCCAATGTCATCGTGCATCATTTTACGCTCGTTCGGGTTGGGTGCACACCTGCCCGACAAGCACCATATACTGCCCATCGGCAGCAGAATTTTGGATGACCTCCAGTTTACAGAGGGTAGATTGTGAGAGTCAAGTCAGGAGTGAGTTGGAATAGCCAAGTCTAGAGGTAACGAAGGCAGGAATGAAACAATGACTGGATAATCTGGTAATGTTTAGTTGAAGGATAAATATTGGCTGGGAATCCCCCGGGACAAGTCCCTTGTTCTTCTTCAAAGTAATGCCATTGGATCTCTTACATCCACATGGGACGCCAGTTGAACATCTCATCTGAAAGTGGAAGGTAAATGAGTACAAACACATTGAACTTGACCTCTTGTCAGTGAGAAAATTTGCCTGCCAAAGGGTCAAATCAGAAATTTGGATACGCATTGCTTATAATTTTCTCGCCATTTATATCAAGTCAGAAAATCATGGAGAACCTGCACCCAATCTTCAAACCTGTGCTTCTGGCAGGAATGACTCCCTCTCGAAAGCTCAGACTCCTAATTTTACTCCCTGGATGTGTATCCATTACATAAGCCATGATTCCATATAGATGGTATCCAGAGGCCATATTGAAACTTGGATGAGCATATTGGTGTGTAGTCTGTGAAAATGCCAACTGGAAGTTGTAATATAATATTAATCAAGTAGGGCTTAAACCAATGAGCTGTGAACAAGGGCTGAGGGAGCTAAATCTGTTTTCTCACTTGGAAATAATGAAGACTAAAGGCAGGATGTGATCTAACTTTTAAAATCTTGAAAGAAATCAATGGAGCAGAATGTCTCTGTGTAAAACCAAGAAAATAGAATTAGGGGTTGAAACCGTAAAACCAAAGAAACAGAGAGCTAAAGCCATGGAATAAAACGGCGCACCTTCTGACTGAAGGAATTGATTGCCAAGCAGTGAGGAGAGACTCCGTCAAAATATTCGGGAAACAGGTTTTTGGTTCAACAGAGTAGATGTGTGTGAACTTGGCACTAGAGCAAGATGCAGATGACTGTGATCTGTGCAGACAATGAACAAGGAAGGACCTACAAGCTTGATATGAACTGCCTTTTTAATGCCACAACTGGATCCACTTTAACTTTTTTGGCATAATTAATTTTTCCTGACTGTACTGATAGTGAAGAAATTAAATTAGATACATATATTGCAGAATATTCCCCTCTTGTAAAGCTCTGTGGAAAATGATACAGCTCAGTAGTTACCTTTTTAAATGATTAAACTTGTATTTATCATACTTACCCCTAGATTAATTGGTAATTTCTCCATTATCGGTGTCTTTCTCAATGGAACACCATACTTGGCATCGTTGCATTTCCATGATATCCTTCAAACTACATCCCTCTGGCCCAATACAATTCCTATCCCCACTGCCACTCCCCCTCTCCATATATTACTGTATTCAAAATGGTGGCTGTCACAATGTCAAGTGGAGCATAAGAAATAGGAGTAGGAGTATACCAAGTGAAAATCGTATGTTTTCTCTGCACTTCAATCATGATCACAATCTCTTAATGTTATGGAGAACTTTTGACTTTCCATTTATTTTTCATTTACTCACTCAGATAAATTCTATTTTCATCAAAACGAGAAGTATGTGAGGGTGGGGAATACATCCCATTTGTAATCCTATCTGTAATATTATAGAAATTATCTTTTAATGGGATTCTGCCAAGAATCAGAGTTTAGGTTGTAAAAAAGAAAACCTTATGATTGTTAGAAAGGAGGAGCAATTAAGGTCACCTAATAAAAGTTTATAAAATTTCACGATGATTCATAAAGTTGATTAGTATAAATAGTTCACACTACGGGTGGATACAGGACATATTTAAAGATTAGAAAAGGACAAGTAAATAGGGCATTCAGACAGAGCCAGTACACACAGAGGACAATGAATAAATGAAATAAGTTATCAGAAAAAGCTATTGAACAATTATGATAAATGGATTCAAAAAATGGTTGGGTTCATATATTTATCTTTGAAAATCTTGATGAAAAAGAAAATGTGCATTGACAGCAAGACAAATGAAGAAATAATTTGCATTCATATAGCACTTATCACATCCTCAAGACATTGCAAATTGCCTCAGAATCAATGAATGCCTACAATGAAGCCATTATTGTTCTGTATGTAAATGGGGCACCATTTGCATACAAGATCCCATAAACAGCAATTGAGAATGAGCAGTTAATCCATTGCTGATGGTGTTGATTGAAGGATCAGTTATTCCCAGGAGACCAACTCCCTGCTTATCATCCAAAAATGTCATGTGTTCTCTCACATCAACCTGGAGCAAATAGGGGCTCAATTTAAGCTTTCCCTTCAAAGGACAACAGTTCACACCATATAGCACTCATTCAGTGCTCCACTGTAAATGTCAGCCGAGATTATCTACTCTAGCCCTGGGTAACCTTTACAGTCAGAAACAAGAGTGCTTCTGCTGAACCAGGCTAATTTGAAGCTAGTTGGTAGCACTCATGCCTTTCAATCAGAATGTTGCATGTTAAGTCACACTTCAAGTCATAAACTCATAATCTAGGCTGATACTTCATTGGAATGTGAGGAAGTGCTGCATTGATAGAGATGCAAATGTATGGATAAAACGTTAAATCAAAGCCTTATTTGCTTGCTCAGTTGAATGTTTAAGATCCCACTGTGCGATTCAGGGAAATGTCCAGGCTAATATTCTTGTTTTATCCAATGCTGGTGCCAGCGAGGGTGGGTGGAGGGGCACCAAGACGTAGCACTCACAAACGTAAGTTAACGGCACCGTGAACACGAGAGGGACAGCTCACGGGTGATTTTCTGTTCATTTACGTTTGGTTTATATGCCTGCTGGTGTGGACATCAACACCAGTAATAGTAATGTCATAATGATTTCAATGTGATGATAACGTTAAATTTGCTTTGGTTCTGATGGCCGGAGTATGCTTCACATTTTTTCTTTCTGGTGCAGGTATGCCAGGATGTAATGCTGGATGTGAGTGACTCGATACTTTATTGCCCAGGCACTGAGTGGACTTTGGGTGAAAATGAAAGGGTCATTTCAGACATCTGGGATGGAGTTAGAAGTGCTGGCATGAGGTTGGAGCTGATCTTTGGCAGCCTAGCTGAAGGAGCGTTGGATCAAGACATCCCCGCTGTCCCTCCCTCCAAGGAGGTTATCGAGGTCTGCCTCCATACCCTCAGTGTTCTCCTCACCGTGCTCCTCTTCTGACCCACTACTGGACTCATCATCTGTGGCCTGTGGAGCTGCATCAACATCCTCTTCCTCCAGTGGGTCCCCCCTTTGCCAGAGCCAGATTGTGGAGAGCGCAGCATACAACCACTAACAGTGAAACCCACTCTGGAAGTCATCTCTGGGGGACATTTTAGTGCTCCCCCTGAACCGTCCAGGCATCGGAAGTGCATCTTGAGAAGACCTATGATTCTCTCTATCACTGCCCTTGTGGAGGCATGGCTCACATTGTAACACTGCTCTGCCTCTGTTCTTGGGTGGCAGAGAGGCATCATGAACCACATTTTCAAGGGATAGCCCTTGTCACCCAGCAATCATCCATCCAGTCGGGCTGGAGCACTGAAGGGCCTCGGCACCCGGGAGTGTCCCTGGATGCAAGAGTCATGGGAGCTGCCAGGGTATCTTACAGACTTGCAGAATCTGCATCTTATAGTGACACACTATCTGTACGTTCATGCAATGGAATCCCTTCCTGTTAACAAAGCCACCCGGCTGACCCACTGGTGCCTTGATGGCCACATGTGTGCAGTCTATTGCACCCTGGACACAGGGGAAGCCAGCAATTGCTATGAAGCCTCTGGCTTGCTCAACCTGGCTGGCCTCGTCCGTACGGAAATGAAGGAAAGTCAATACCCACCTGAGCAGAGCTCCTGTCACCAGTTTGAAGCAACTATGGACAGCTGACTTGGAGACTCCACAAAGATCCCACACTGAGCCCTGGAAAGAGCCGGATGCATAGAAGTTGAGGGCCACTGTGACCTTCAGAGCCACTGGCATGGGCTGTCCACCCTCACAGTCGGAGCTGATCTCAGGGCCAATCATCTGGCAAATGGAGGCCACTGTCTCCCTTGCACCTTGACATATTGAGGTAGCTGCATCACCGCCTGTAAACCCTGGCAGTAGGATAGTGGCGTCTTCTGCAGCTCCTTCTGCCTTGGACTCCCTGCTGGCCCTACGCCCCTTCTGCCTGCGCCTCTCCTCCCACAGGTCCCTCCCCTGGAAGCTGCATTGGGACACCTGGCCTCCTCTCCCTCTGCCACTCTCTTCCTCCTCAGAGGAGGTTCCAGCAGCGGAGACCACAATCCCCATTACCAGGGTAACGGAAGGCTGTCTGATACCTGGAAGGGTCCACACGGTCTGAATCCTCCAGGGGCCTTTGGAGACACCAATGAGCCCTGAAGTGAAGCCTGGAAATGCTAACAATGGAGCCCCAAACAGAGGTGAAGCTGCCAAGTACCAACAAGTCACCACAGCAAACAATCTACCTACTACTGACACTGGCAATGCTGCTGACTCTTTTCATCCTGCACATGGATGAGGTTTTTGAAATTGTTGGCTGGCAGCCTGCCCGTATTTCCCATGTGACGAGTGCAAAATCGCACGGACAACAAAAATCACCATCAATTGGCTTTTTAATGGCCTTAATTGGCCTCTTAATTAATGGCGAGCACGACTCTGGCACCTGCTCACGCCCCGACTTCATCGCACACCCGACATCATCGCTCACCCGACATCATCGCACACCCGACATCATCGCTCACCCGACATCATCGCACACCCGACATCATCGCTCACCCGACATCATCGCACACCCGACATCATCGCTCACCCGACATCATCGCTCACCCGACATCATCGCACACCCGACATCATCGCACACCCGACATCATCGCACACCCGACATCATCGCACACCCGACATCATCGCTCACCCGACATCATCGCACACCCGACATCATCGCACACCCGACATCATCGCACTCTATTTTACGCCCGATTGGGCCGCGGGAATGTAAAATTCTGCCCCTATTTTCCTAGGGTTGACAATGTAGTCAGGAACCCCCAAAGGCGAAACGCACATAATTTTAAGCCGACAGAGACATTTTACGGGAGTAATGTCTCTTCCAACGGCGCAGAGGTCACATGCCACATTGACAACCTATCAAGGTAACAAAGACAAGTGCACAGCCGGAAGCTACTGACCCATCAAACCGCCATGGTTGCAAATTTATAAAAGGGCAAAACAGCATTAAATGGACCAGCCACAGAGCAAGACAGGTGCTGACAGAAGCAACTCCATGAAGCCGTTATTTTGGAGAATTTGCTTGGTGTCCATAAAACCATAAGAAGTAGGAGCAGAAGTAGGTAATTCAGCCCAGTGAGTCTGCTCTGCCATTCTATGCCATTGTATTGAGGCTATTTGGAGGGATAAAGGGTGGTATCAATCTTTAGTGCTGTGTCCTTTTACAGGGACATGCGTTCCAAATACTCTGAGGTAGGCTGGACGACTAAGGAGGAGCTGCAGGCCTCTGCTATAGCTTAGCTTCCACAGCTGCAGCATCCAACACAGGAAATGGCACCAGAGGTAATGGTCACACCCAGAAGGCGCTATCCAAGGGTTAGCTTCCTCAACCTGTCGGCAGTGGTGCCTCTGAAGGCTGCAGATGTTAGGTCAGGTGGTCACTGTGTACCTTGGTGGAGGACAACTTAATGCCATTAGGAGCAGGAGGCCACCCATTGCCTGTGACAGTGAAGGTGCTATCGCCTGGAATTTCTATGTTTTGGGCTCATTTCAGGCCTCAGCTACCAACATCAGATCCCACAATCAGCAGTCCACAAATGTATTAGCCAAGTCACAGATGCTTTGATTGGAGAGCATCCCAGTACATCAAATTCAAAATGGATGCAGCACATCAAGCCCAGAGGGCTATAGGCTTTAGCTGGACAGTCAGCTTCCCTCAGGTTCAGGGTGTCATCGACTGCACCCATATGACGACCAAAGCTCCTATGGACCAGCCATGTGTATTTGTGACTCATAAGGGCTTCCACTCAATCTATGTGCAGCAGGTATGCGACACCATGAGGGGATCTGCAGGTATGTGCAAAGTTTCACAAGAGCTGCCACACCTTTATCTTCCAGCACTCTCAGGTGCCTCAGCTCTTCAAACCTCTGCACAGCATCAGTGGATGATTCCTGGATGACAAGAGTTACCCCGTGAATACTTGGCTGCTGACACCGGTGTGTCACCTTACCACAGAGGCGTACAAAAGGTTCAATAGGTGCATTCTAACAACCATGGCCACAATGTGGTTCCAGTGCCTTGACCACTCTGGGGTGCTCTTAAATACAGGTTGGTAAATGTTTCACACATAATAGTGGGGTGCTACCCCTGCACGATCAGGCTATTCAAAGAGGAGTGGAACTGGTGCCAGAGGATGTTGGGGACAGACATACCAACGTGGAACCTACTAATTAGGAGCAGGAGTAGGCCACTCGGTCCATCGAGCCTGCTCCACCATTCAATAAGATCATGGCTGATCTGAGAGGATCAGGAAGAAGACAGGCTTCATCGGAGGTGGAGAATGTGCTGTAAGAGCATGAACATTTAGAGGCACGTATAATATGTCCTGGCGTAGACCTGCATGTCAGAGAAGCCCCTGACTCCCTCCTTCAGGCAAACTATAACCGAGGGTAATGCGCTCATCATTACCCTTGTTCCAGCCATTGCCCTGGCATTCACACAGCATCCTCACACACCACCACCGTCCCAAAAGCAAAGGTTTCCACTCTGCTAAGATGTCCCCAAATAAAAGTCTGTCCTGCATTGAGAGTCTACACTCTCATGTGTTATGACACAGCTGATGGTAAATATTGAGTTGTTCAAATCCCAAAGGGAAACTTGAAACAACTGCCACAACTTATTTTGCAGTGTGCATAAATTTCGAGATGCGCGCCTTGAATTCAGTAGTAATGGGACAACCAAGACTTATAGGTTTTACAAAACTGGATTAACATTTATTAATAAGAGAAATGATTTTTAAATACATACATAGATCTACAAATTACTACTGTGGTAACTTCTAAATCCCCTAATCAATCAAACCCCCAGTTACACTTTTGTTAAGGCAACAGTAAGACACATCGATTTTAAAAGACCCAGGCAAAGAAACATGTCGAATTCTAAGTGAGTTTTCTTAACTTCAGTCCTTTGAAGACAGCAGCTTGAGACATAGATGCTAAAGATTTTTCACACTTGTAAGATCTTAAAATGCCTTCCTTTCCAAATAGTCCTCTCTCCTTTATGCATATTTTCCTCTTTGAATGCAAAAACCCATTGTTTTACTATGTCTTTGGACTTTATCTTCCTGATAATAAAAACCTCTCATAGCACTAAGTTTACCAGTGATCTTTGGGCAAAATAAAGACACTGGGCAGGATTTTCCAAGCCCGCTGGTGGCGGGCATGATAGGTGCCGTGTGCGGAATTATGGCATGACCTGCTTCACAACGGTGTGAAGGCAGGACGCGATCATCCACTCAGCCTGCCGACGGGTTTTGCAACAGCACGCAGGCGATCTGCACTTGGTAGCCTTCACTTTGGGGGAACTGAGGTGAGTGAGCAGTGTGTTCCCCACAGCTCGCCTGTTGTTTACAGGCCTCAGGGGCGCAGGGGGGGGAAGGGGCAACTGATGCCCGGCCCCAGAGGCGACTGCTGAGTGGGGTGGGGGTGTGTCCGAGGGTAATTGCTGGCCAGCCTCGGATGCGACCGTTGTGGGTGGGGGGGGTGGTCAAGTGCTGCCCTGGCACCCCATCCTGCGCACAGACAATCGAGGTTGGGGTCAGGGTAAGTGAGGGAAGTTGCCGCACATTAGGGACACCTGTATAAACTGACCCTGCCTCTGCAACTGAGACAGATCAGGCGCAGTCGCTGTGATATGACTGGGGTCGGGCTCCTAGCTTGCTCACCCATGCAAGCAATGCAGTGGCACTAAAGGGCCACCAAGCTCTCCATACCTTACCCCCCCACCCCCCCGGCACAGACTTCGAATCCGCCACCACTTTATTGGACTGCGGAGCAGTTGGACCACACACATTGTACAATCTCCTCGCCAACGCTGGTCATGTAGCAGTCACTGCTGGAGGTGCTCACAGCCCTTTGCAATCTCAGCATCCTGGTTTGGACCAGTGTCCCCCATGTCGCAGGTTGACAGAGCAGTCATGCAGCGCACTCATCTCTGGCCAACTCTGGCCATCCACTGCCAGTGGCTGTGAAAGTGACCGTGGTGCTCAATTTCTATCCCAGTGATTCCTTTCAGGGCTCCACAGGTGATCTCTGTGGGATTTCACAATCTGCCATCCACAAATGCATCCATGAGGTTACGGATGCCATCTTCTCCATGGCACACAACTTTGTGCATTTCGCCCGGGACCGGGACAACCAGGATGCAAGGGCCATTGGATTCACCCTGATCTCGGGATTCCCACAGGTGCAGGGTGCGATTGACTGCACTCATGTGGCACTCAGGTCTCCATCGCTGTACTCGGTGGACTTCATTAACCACAAGGTCTTCCACTCACTGAATGTGCAGCTGGTATGTGTCTGCAAGAAACGCATCCTGCAGGTGTGCACATTGTTTCCAGGGAGTGTGCACGATGCCTACATCTTGAGTCGCTCACAGGTCCCTGCAGTCTTCCAGGGTCCACAGAGGCTGCAGGGTTGGGTCCTCGGGGACAAGGGCTACCCACAGAGGCTGTGGCTGATGACACCCGTGCAGCTGCCTCAGACTGCAGCAGAGCGACGGTATAATGAGCCTCATCAGCGGCTCGAAACGTGGTGGAGCAGACCATCGGGATGCTGAACATGCAGTTCTGGTACCTGGACCGGTCTGGTGGAGCCCTGCAATACAGTCTGCAGAGGGTGTCACGCATCGTTGTCGTCCGCTGTGTCCTTTACACCCTGGCGCTGCAACGAGGTGCCGAGCTGGCTGAGGAGGAGATGGGGCAACTGGAGGTCTCCTCGGATGAGGAAGATGCCGACGGGGTGAGGGTGAGGGGGTCCTCGGGGGTAACGATGACGGGGATGAGTCTCTTTCACTGGCTAGCTGAGGCAGGCGTGCTCGGGAGGCCCTCATAGCTGCCAGATTTGTGGAGGATGATGACGACATGCAGTGAGGTGTTCCCGTAGGTCCTCACATCGCAGTTGTGAACGTTTGACTCCAGTATGGCTTATCTCAGCGCCAATACCCTCTGTGAGAATGCTCCTGTCATGGAGATGTGGTGGAGGCACTAACCCTGGTTCGATCGCAGGAGGACAACATGCAGTGAGGACACTCCATAGATCTTCACATAGCCTCTGAGAATGTTTGACTCCTGTCTTGCCAAGGGCAGCTAACTTGTGATCCATGATCAGGGCTATCTCAGAGATGCAGCCATGAAACTTTAGACGCATCTGATGCTGTGTCCGCCTTCACTACCTGAGCCCTTCAGGAGCTGGCGCGCAGCATTAATGGTCACAGACTCTGGTGTGATGGGGGCTAGCCCTCCCTTAAAGGTGCTGAGAGCACAGACAGAGAATGAGAGAACTCTGTGGCGCCTGCCCACTACATTCTGGCAGCAATGACCAGCACTGCCGAGGTGCAGCATCAGTAATGTTTCCAGGGAGTGTGTGGTTGGACCAGCACTGTGGTCTGAAGGCTGCAGAGAGCACAGGGAAGAGGCCCTGGACTGAGACACCCGCCTTTTATCTTGTGCAGAAAGGTTTCACATCTGAGTGACAAGAACACTGCTCATCAGAGCAACTAGCCACAGGCAGGGAGACATTCTTAGGAGTTTATTGACAATAGGGAACAGTATGTACAAGTGATTAACACCCGCGGCCAGGCTGTGCAACTACTTTTACTTAACTTTCCTAATCCTGCTGCTCCCCAGACATCTACAGTGGAAGTGGGGGCAGCCTACTGACTGTGACGCCCTGTCTGTGATGACTTTGGCGGGCATCCTCTGGAGGGCCAAGACTTGGAGGGCTCTAGCCTGCTTTCAGGGCCCAGCTGTGTGGCAGTGTCACCCTTGGCCTGTGGAGCTGGATCTGCGGAGATCATAGGAAGAAAGGATTCGGATGAGTCAGTCACTCCCAGAGTCACCAGGGTGGATGGCCCCGGAGTTTGCCCGAAGGCCCCTAGCTGACTCCGTGAGCGGAAGGGGTAGTTGGAGTGAGATCGAGTTGTCCAGCACCCCTGTCGCGTACACACTATTGGAGGCCAACTATAGCATCAGCGATGGATTTGAGCCCGCACAGCAGTGCAGGAATGACGTCCTGGACCAAGGTCTCCATGGCAGCCGCCATCCTGCCAGTGTTGACCTCGGTGCGTTGCAATGCTGGCGCTATCACCTCAGCCTGAAGATGGATGGACTCCTCCATCGTACCTTGCAATCTGTGGAGTGCAGTGGACATCCCTTCCTGATGTCCCCGAGCTTGCCTTTGCAGCTCCAGCAACTGTGACAGGACCAAGTCCAGTGATTCGTGGTTTGACTCAGACTCAGCAACGTTCTGGCCTCCAGCAGCCCTCCGAGTGCCGGAGACCTGGGAAGTCCCTGCCTCCGCCTGCTGTGGGTCAGAAAGCGCGATGTGCTCACCAGATTGTGATCCTGAGGCTACTCTAAAGCTAGGTCCCACCGAGATGTGTGTCTCTGCGCTGGTGGAGGGCGTGGGTGAGGCTGTGATGGGACTTCAGGGAGGGTGCCTTCAGATTCCTCTTCAGAGGTTTCTTCGGGGCTTGATTGGAGGCCCTGGGTCATGGACTCTGTCGGCTGTTTGGCAGATGTGCCTGTGAAAGCAAGGGGAGATAATTAGTGCATGGCAGTGGCCTGTGATAGAGGACACATCACTCAGGGCATGGTTGTCTGATGGATGTTGCACTGCTGGATCTTCACTTGGTAGAGCAGTGCCAACCTCACCATCAGCACAGGGCTGATCCCGGTCATCGCCGGCCAGCTGGATGGCTCTGTTTTTGAATTCTGTCAGAACTTTGATCTCCAGCATCCCTCCACCTGTCTGTGGCCTTTCCCTCCTGTTGTGAGCCAGTTTGTCCTGCATGGATAGAGATGGGGAGAGTGTATCAGGATGCCAGCCGGGCCAGATGATAAGTATAAGGGCAAAATACTGCGGATGCTGGAAACCCGAAACAAAAACAGAAAATGCTGGGAAAGCTCAGCAGGCCTAACAACACCTGTGGAGAGAAAAAAAGGGTTAACGTTTTGAGTCCGAAGAGCTCGACTCGGACTCAGAACGTTAACTCTGTTTTTCTCTCCACAGCTGCTGTTAGGCCTGCTGAGTTTTTCCAGCATTTTCTATTTTTGTTTCAGATGATAAGTATACCTGGCCTGTGTGGGTGGTGAGTGGTCCCATGGACGGGATGAGGACAATGACGGTGAGTGTCCCTTGCACTGGCAGTGAGTGAGGGCCCTTGTGAATGTGTGATGGGTTTGTGAGTGTGTGAGTTGGGAGTGATGAAAAGAGAGACTTACCCTGGTGGAACAGAGGAGATCATTCATCCTTTTGTGGCACTGGGTGGCCATCCTCCTCTGCAGGGCATTTGCGCTGACCACCGTTGCCACTGCCTCCTAAGCTGGGTGGGTGACTTTGCTGCCCATCCTGCGGCTAGAGCAGGGGTAGAGCACATCCCAGCAGGCCTCCATGGCAACTAGCAACCACTCAAGGGACCCGTCGTTGAAACGGGGGGGCTGCAGTCTTTTTGCCTTTGCTGGCCATGTCTCCCAGGCAGCGGTGGTGAGCTGGTGACGATGAGCGCTTTGCTAGCGGCTGCCTTTTAAAGATGGAGGCCGGCGTGATGCAACGGCGGGGTGATGGTGAGCAGGTGAATGAGAGCCCGCCCGCCATGGCAATGATGTGTTTCACAGCAGTGAATATATAATGAGTTGGGCTCGAGAAGATACGGCGTGAAAACCCGCCATTTTTGTCGGTGGGTAGGACTCCATTTTCTCTGCCCGCTACCGCACTTAGTGCAATTCTGGGGAAATTCCGCCGATAGACACATCCCACTATTATTCTATTTTACAATAAATTCCAATTACATTATGGAAGTTATTATATCTTCCTGACACATGTCACTCCCATACTTGAACCAACCATTGCTCATTGTCTACGTACCTCATTTCTAATCCATCAAGGTCGCATTCCAGGGAACAATAAAACATAGCTCTTTGAAATAAAAGCATATCATTGAACACTAACATTAGAACCTTCACTCACATGAATCCCTCTGATGATTATATTGTCCGACCAGTGAACAGGGCTCCATATAGGTCCTACATCGGAGCCAACTGCAAGTATCATGTGCAATGCTTTCACCCAGTCATTGCGGCACCCATATCTCTCCATTGGAGACAGCATGCACTAATGTCACCTTGCTCATGTTCAATGTATCCTCCTCCACTGGTGTTAGTGTGGGCAGGATACCCCTCCACCCCTGCTGTTGTGTCTCTTCTGAGAGTTGTATGTTCTCTTCTCCTGCAGTGAGAAAAGAAAGAGAGTGAGGACTATTATTACATAAGAATTTGCTTTGAAATTAAGCACATTTGAGGGGCCACATTGTGAGATGGGGAGCGCTAAGTCAACTAAGGGAGTTTGGAGGAGTCGAGTTGCTGCCTCTGCACACGCTCTTTGGTGGGGTGGTAAGGAGAAAGCTTCAGACGATTTGTGTGCTGGAAAAGGCTATAGGAATGAGAGAATGATGGTTTCTGTCTGACACTTACATGCCACTCGCCTTGCTGGACCTCAAGAGGTCATTGAAGCATTTCCTTTACTGGATCCACATCCTCTGAACCACACTTCGGCTACTCCGGCTGTTCAACTTCTCCGTAATCTTCAAACAAACTTTGACCAAAGTCTGGCTGGCCTCCTCCTTCCTCTGTGCCCTCAGAGCTTCCAGCATCACCTCCAATGCCATGCCCATAAATCATGGGGCTACCCTTCCTCTTCTGGGATCCATCATCCTCCTCCTTTTGCCTCTGTAGCTTCGCTGTCCAGAAACGCATAGTTCCACCAGTGTGCTTGCTGTCTGTGTCCCTTTCAATACTGTGCCCCCAATTGGGCTTCAGATTGCTCCTCCCACCTGCTTCTCCTAATTGGACAGCAAATCTGGAGGCGCCTTCTTAATTAGCTGGACTGGGAAAATTCACCTGGAAGGGCAGCTACTCGCAGGGTCAGGTTGCTGACCCGGATATAATCCTGATGCCCCATCATATTCCAGGTACATTAGTTTCCATGATAACAACAACTTACATCCCTATAGCACCTTGAATGTAGTAAAATGTTCCAAGTCCTTTACAGGAGCGTAAATTGACACTAAGCCAAAGAAGGAAACATTAGGACAGGTGAAAACGTTTGGTCAAAGAGGTAAATTTTAAACATCATCTTAAAGAAAGAGAGAGAAGGATTGGGTTTAATCAAGCCAGACAGTACAATTAACCATAAGACCATCTAACTTGCATTAGGCCAGAGCTATAATGGAATCAGGAGGTCTTATGGCCAGAAGCTCGGAGTTCAAGTTCCACTTTTGGACTTGATGGCCGTTGAAGGTGCGTTCATAATGTGGCCAGACAGTTTGATAATCAGCCTGTAAATCCTTCCAATATGCCGAAAGACAGACGGTAAGATCAGGAGAATTTCCTGGTCAGCCATACTGCAGACGGCAATGGCAAACCATTGTAGTACGTTGTCAAGCATAATCATGGATCAATCCAATGGAAGTCCATGGTCGCCAACCATAGTACCTGAAGGAGGAAGATAATGGAATCACTGCACTCCAATCAATCTGCATAGTTTAATAGTGATCAGAGGGGTGGTGGCATTCATCAGGTGGAGCTGGTCATCTGATAACTAAAAATAAATTATGTAGTTAAGTTTTAAATTAATTTTTAAAAGTCTGCCTGATACCAGAAAATGATTCACAAAGTGATTTTTATGAAGACTTCTTACAGTATATTTTCCAATGAGCATAGGCATTTAATGTCTAAAATAAGGATATCTCTAAATAGCTTGCATCATAAAACAGTAATGAGAGTGCATTCCAATAGAGTAAAATAAGGTCCTTAACTCCATTTTACAGAATAATTTATGCTCTCACAGGGGAATTAGTGACCCAACCAATAGATTATGTCCCTCAGTCTCGCCTGATCTGAATTGCTCTTGATCTGCCCCACTTTATACACGGAGATTGACTGGAGAGCACTGACTCCATTATTGTCTTGTCCACAGTTGTAGAGCAACGTGTCTAACTGATGATTAATTCCTATAGCTTGTTATCAGGTGGTTTTTTGGTTAACTGTACTGCCTGACTTGGGTGAAGGCAACACTGGACGAGGAAACCCCTAGATTTGACCGCAGGTCACTGCTGATCTCAGCAGAAGCAATAACAACTGATCTCAACATACCTGGGCTGGAGAGGTGAAAGATCAGCTCTGGTCACTGCTCCTGAGTGTTCTGTCACACCATACAATTTTCTTAATATTTTTTGACCATCAAGTTCCACTTTGGAAGATCCTGATGAGCTTCTGATTAATTCTTGTCATTTTTTTTTTGGCGATTTTACATGCACAATTCCGCACCTCCAAACTACAAATGATTATTTCCAAAACTTGATGTCTGCCAAAATCATTGCAGTGAGTAGTGGATAGGTCTTTGAAGGTCTTTATTCAGCTGTCTTTTTTTTTTTGATAGGCAGTAATGAGACTGTGTTAATTGAATTACCTGACCATCTGTCACTGCACACCAAGGCAAGCAATAAATGTCTAATTATTATCTCATTTCTGTTCTTAATGAGGGCTGGTGAATTTCTAGTACATGAGAGGGGGCGTTAAGTGCCAGCAAAGTAAGCACCACATTACGTGACACACAAACCAAGGCCCATTTTCGCATCCACGAGCCACCAGCTGTAAAATCCCTGAAGAAATATGGAGACATTATTCAGGACATCAGGTTTCTCCTATCATTCACTGGAAAATAAATGGAAATATTTTCATGAAAGAACACGACTGTAATGTTAGGAAGCAATTGTAGCTATTAGAAACTGGTGCCAGGTGCTAAAATATCACATAAAAAATGTATGCAAAGACAGAAGGCGCACTTGCTTTGGTTGGGGGGGTGGGGGCGGAGGGTGGTGGGGTGGTTAGTGTGCAGATTCACCCAATCTTGTAATTTTTGTAGCTTTGTGGATGCAGTTTTCACATTTTAAAACATCACTCTATTTATTTACTGGAAACACTTGCGTGAATTCTAGAGCACTATTGTTATGTTGAACAATATGCGACTGGCACTAAGGGTCTAAATTGGATAGCACCCGAAATTTGGTGCAGAGATTGCAATGCGCAATTATCCTGCACCCTTTCAAAGATGCAGGCAGCACACAAACCTCATGCTGGTAGCTAATTATAAAGATTGTGGCGTGCAGCCGAGTGCTGAACACATTGCTGAGTAGCTGCACAGCTCAGCAGGGGACCAAAGTATAGATAAGACTAGAACCACTTAAAGCTGACCTACACAACGTAAAGCCAGAATGGATCTCTTAAAAGCAAGGTGCATTCTGGCTACAGCAGGGACTGAAAAATGCTTGAAGACAAATCAAAAATCTGAAGGAAGCAAGAGGAACGGCACAAAGGGCCAAAGATCATGCCCACAGGTTCTCAGATGCTGCGCTGGAGACCTGGGTGTTGGAAGTGGACAGAAGGGGAGAGGTTCTCTTCACCTCAGGGGGGCCAGAAGGCATTCAGAACAAGCGCTGAGAAGGCAGTGGGAGCAGGTGGCCACAGTCTAGCTCAAGGCTGCAGTGTCAAAAGAAGATTAACGACCTCAAAAGAGTGAGTGCATCCTTACATGCTAAGTCCTACCAACTACATCATTAGCCTCACACACTGCTACATTCACCACACCCCCTTCACTGGCCCACCAACAATCAATGTCAACCACGACTGAAATCTCACATTCATATGCTTCATCTTGCCCTCACACACATTGGGCAGAATTTTCTGCCTGTCGGGCGGGCGGGCCCGACCCAATCTCCGGTGGGCGGGGAGCTGATCCCTGCCGGAGAAGCGGGCCCCGCTGCCATTTTACATGGGCAGGCCAATTAAGGCCCACCCAGCGTGACGTCCGGCGGGAAGCGCTATGCGCTTCCTGTGCGAGCGGGGGGGATATTCCCCAAAAGCGAGAGTGCGCTCTTTCGTGCATGCATATGAAAGAGCGCCCATCTCCCTGAGGCTAAGTGCAGCCTCAGGGAGATCGCTTACACTTTAAAAAATGTGAAAAATAGAAAAAGAAAATTCCTTAACATGTCCCCCTCATGTGACAATGTCACATGAGATGGGACATGTTCATAATGTACATAATAACTTTATTAAACTTTTAAAAACCCTACATGAAACCTCATCCCGCTGGTGGATGAGGTTTCATATTTTATCTATTTGCCACCGGGGCTCCTGGCCTGCCCACCAACCTTAAGGTTGGATGGGCAGGTCCTTTAATTGTTTAAATGATCCTGTCAATGGCCTCAGTTGGTCATTGACAGGTCGGCGGGCCCACACCAAAATCAGCTGCAGACCCGTCTTCCTGAAAATTTAAATGAAGCGGGGTGACGTTGGGTGTTCCGCCCGACATCATCCCGCGTCATGTTACGTGTCGGCAATCGGGCCCCGCCCCCTGCTCGCCGACGGCAAAATTCTGCCCTTAGCACTGCTGGAAGTCACATACTCACATCTCCCACCTTGTATACACTGTCACCTGTGGCAGGTACATCATCCAAACACATGACACCATGCTCAATGAGACATTTCCCTTTCTTTGGCATGGCAGTGGCCCATAACAGATGACAGCAGCAGCCAACTGGCAGGGTGTAAGCATGGTTATTTGTCCTTACCCTGATGGAGGAGACAGTGCTGGGGATAAATGGAGCAACCATCAGTGAGGCTGTGGCCAGCGGTACCGAGGAAGGCAGTACGTGTCTGCCTACTGCACCTTCACAATTCCCATTTCACCCCCTTTTTAAACCTGTTATGATGTAAAAGCTGTACCTGATGGTGTAACCATGCATCGCTTGCTTCCTTTCCCCTCACCCCTGCTTCCTTCGCCTCAACCTTGCCTCTGTGCCTTTATGTTTTCAGATACCTAAGAGCTGCTGCTTGGCCAGCCAGTGGCGCAGGAGGCTGAAAGCCTAAAGGGAGAACAGACTGAGGAGGAAGAAACACCTTCACTCAACCTGACACTCGCGGCTACCAGCTCGGACATACTAGAGAGACAGCATCTGCAAGCGGTTAGTCACCGGGCACAAGTGGGTGCAGCAAGTCCAAGAGGAAAGGGTAGCGCAAGTGCCAGCTCCCTGGAGGGCAAGCTCACTCACGAGATCAATGGCAGAAGACTCAGATGGGGACTTTGATGGAGTGGCGTACCAATAAAAGGTTGATGGGCATGCGCGCAGACATGTTTGGCAAATTAACAGAGCTGCCAGAGAACCAATTGTTAATTGTCAGGGATTGTCTAGTTTCAAATCAACACAGAGCTTTGTGCAGATTCGAAGTCTATCCTTTCCAGTGTGGAAGTGATGGCCAACTCCATGAGAACATTTGTGGACCCAGCATCTGATGGCCGTGTCTCAGCTTCCATTGCAGCACAAGCAGAAGACAAGCAATGTCATGAAATCTTACTTGTTGCCTGCAAACCCAGCTTGGGGGCACCACACTGCTGTCATAATGGCTACAGATGCAAGTTTTCAAAGAAGCTTTCAGGATCTCACTGCAATCGCAGCAATCTACCTAATAACAGATTACAAGGATTGCTGAGGAACTGCCACCAAAGGCGGGGGCTGTGGGAAGGACAGGATAGTAACTCTGTGGGGTATGAACCTGCTCCCCTCTCTCAGGATGAAAGCATTCATACTCCCATTACTGCTGCTCCACTAGTGCTCTTACTATTGCTGGCCAGCCCAGTCTACTGGTCATGGTGAGATGGGCCAGTCTGAAGAGACAGAGCTTCTCGAGGGCATCCTGCATGGTCATGCAGTCTGCCCCCATAAAAATCAACAGCCTTTCACCTGTCATGCCGTAGCCACTGGGGTAACGCAGTTTAGAAGCATTGGACAGGCAGTAAGGGGTCACACAAGATTGATTAATTATTGTATGGAATTTTGGATGTGTTGTTGGATAAAATTGGTATGGAATGGCTGCATTGTGGTGGCTTTTATTTTAGGATTGTGGCCAAGAGGATGTTGTGTCCGCTACAGAAGGGGTAAGGTGGGGAATTGTTGAACAATAGGGATCTGAGATTTTATTCAGGTAATTAGAGTCTGATGATGCACTCACTGAGAGTCTGTATGCAACGTGGATATGCTGGCTGCCTCCTCCCTTCCTCCTCTTTCTGAAGTGGCAGGAGCTCTGCCCTCATGATGGCCAAGGTTGTGGAAGATGAAACAGAGCATCACGAATCAGACGGGCACAGAGGGCTTCTCACAAGCAGGCCAGTGGCACTGTTACTTCAGCATCCTGATGGTCTATTCCATGACGTTTGTCGTGGCTCTCATTACATGTGGCTCCTATTATATGTGTGCCGTAGAGGGGGATCACCAGCCAGGTGTAGAGCGGATAGCCCAATCACGGAGTAGATAGCCTCTGATTCGAAGTAGCTACTGAAAGGCTGGATCAGCAAACTGGCACAGAATGAACTAATCACGACTGCTGCCAGGATAGTTTGCATTCATCTGTATAATGTGCTGATCACGGCCGCACACCAACATTTAGTGAGTGGTGACCTTTGCGGTTTCAGTACATACGAACATACGAATTGGGAGGAGTAGGCCATTCAGCTCCTCGAGCCTGCTCTGCCATTTGATGAGATCATGGCAGATCCGACTGTGGCCTCAACTGCTTCCCTGTCTACACCCTATACTCTTTGACTCCCCACACGTGTGCACTTAAAATGGAGGGCTCTGTTACCATGTAGGCATCCCATTACTGGCCTTTATAATGATTAGTGTCATTCATCAAACAGAAGCAGATATTTTTAAATTTTAGTTGAGTATGTGTTCAGACTATAAACTCCCTTCTTATTCTCTTCCTCCCCTCCCCCTCCTACATCCTGGATTGAGAGCGGAGTGTTTATTATAAGGCTGCTGAAAAAAACCTGACTTTGAATACTGAAGTTAAAAGCATCCACTGTGAACAGGCTGAGTGACAGACAGGGTGTTCAGTGCTGATGACCCATGTTTATTGCTCAATGTACCTGAATGAAGGGAAAGAAATTAAGCAGAGCTGAGGAGTGAAAACCTGTCATTCTTACTCCTCTCCTTCTGTCCAGCCGGACTCACTTGCCGTCTTTAATGAAACATTTTTATACTTTTAGTGTAAACAATAGAATTTTACTTCATGTTAAGATAAATCCTCTGAGATATTAAAAAAAAATGGATTAACTGCATCTGGAACACAAGCCATGATCAACCCATCAACCTACTTTCTCGCCAAATTCCTCATCCCTTCTAATTTTAAATTGTCTCCTGAACTCATTAATCCCAACTGCTTCAAAGATGCTCCTTGGTAACCTATTCTATAATCATCTTCTTGAGGAACCTCCATCTGGCTTAGTTTCACCAATTTATTTGAAATCTTGAGAACATCAATTTAACGAATGGTTTCTGAGGCATGACTTTACTATTTTTTAAGCTAATTCATCCAACCTAAATGTGATCCAAACAGCCAGCACAGGTTCTCCTGCACAAGGTCTGACAACAATGAAACATTCTTGTTTGTTAGTTTACTTACAGAATGTGATTTATCCTCTTGGCCACAGCATGTGCAGCGTTAACCATCGTGTCTGTGGCTATTTCCAGGCACAGGAGTACATGTTATGGTCTAACAGAGCAAAGTCAATTAATGTGTGATTTCTGTCAAATAAGAAATTAAAATGTTGATATCAATTGAATGTAGAGATAGCAGTTTAAATCTGTTAGCAACTGGGTTATCACAGCAGGGTTATTAATTGTATGGAGTGTAAACACAGACCTGAACCAGTTGGGCAAAATAACTGGCTTGTTTCTATTTAACAACATCTATGTGCATATAATGGTGATAAATCTAGGTGCTAGTGTCCTGTGCATTTTTCAATGTTTTCAATGGTTATGAACATTATGGTATGTACTTGCATGGAATTGCATACATGTCCCTTTAAGTTTGACAGCTTTTTTTTTGCTTTTGACTTTTTGTTTCTGGTTGAACATCAAAAAGCAGCAAGGTTATATGTCGGCTTACACTTTACCGCTTCTACTGAGGCCATTAAGAGCAAGGTTCATTCCCCAACTGAGATTGCCCAGCACTGAGCACAGCTCTGATTAGGAAATGTAAGGCCTGCAGTGCCTGATTTTCCATCCATTAATTTAAATTCTGACACTGCAGGCCTACAGTTTCCCAATCAGTGATCTCTGTGAGCTACACTTAGCAACGTAAGTGCCTGATCTTGGATTCAAACCTGGTAGCTTATCTTCCACCTGGGCACTCTTCAGGTCTTGGTCTCAACACAGTCTTCATTAACTACAGATTTTTGAACTGTTTCTATTTTCCTGCTGCATTGTCTCACTAAGTGTCATTCATATTTTGATGGCTCCTCATAAATTTTGATGTTATTCACACCTTTGATGCGGCTGCATACTACACCTTCTTGCGAAAGGGCTTTGGTAAAATATATTTCAGTTTACATCAATTTTATTAGACGATTAACAGATGTTAATGTTAGATCTCTTTCAGGAAACTAATTGATTAGAAATCTTGAATCTATCCATTGCCGTTATGACTGTGGGCATGATGCCTGGGACCGAGCTCGAACATCATCCCACACCCACCCACACCAGAGCCGCATATAGACACTCCAAGTTGCAGCTATGCAAGTGCACCTCACGTTACAGCTGCATGTAAGCCTAGCCAGAACTTGCAACTTGCTGGCTGAAGCAGCACTGTCCTCTGAGAGCAGCCGTGTCAGCACCGTGCCTTGTCTGAACTCTGTTGCCTGCCTGACAATGACTGATTCAAATTCTGCATCACAGAGAACTTCAAACACTCTACAGCAGATAGGATGAAATTATACATTCCAGCCAAACTGTTGGGCGTGTCCTGTCCTCCAAGGGGACCAATCAGAAATCTGGTCCAGCCCACCCGTGTTGCAAATAGATACAGCCACAATTGCTAATAGGCATTCTTCGTTTGTGAGCCAAGTATTCATCTTCCTAATGAGCAGCTATTTCAGAACATCAGAGGTTTCTTTTGTTGGACATTAAAATAAAAAAGCACAATGGTGCAGATGCTGGAGATCTGAAATAAGGACAGAAAGTGCTAGAAAAACTCAGCAGGCCTAGCAGCATCTGCGAAGAGAGAAACAGAGTTAACGTTTCGAGTCAAATATGAGCCTTCTTCGAATTACCCCCAGGGTTCTCCTCCACAGATGCTGCCA
Organism: Cetorhinus maximus; assembly: GCF_964194155.1. Taxonomy (NCBI): domain Eukaryota; kingdom Metazoa; phylum Chordata; class Chondrichthyes; order Lamniformes; family Cetorhinidae; genus Cetorhinus; species Cetorhinus maximus. The sequence continues at coordinate 19,316,979 of NC_135903.1, read as the reverse complement.
GACCTGCTGAATTTTTCCAGCACTTTCTGTTCTTATTTCTTTTGTTAGAGCCTGATGTTTATAGGTACATGGTCAGGGAAATCTACATAAACATTACATTTTCTCTGGTCCTTGCTATGTCTAACCAAAGAGTACCATGCTATCACTGGGTATATTGTTGGTCATTATTATCATCGCTCATTATTGATTATTACAGCTGCATAGAATGCCAAGTAAGATAAAAACTAGTTCCAAATAACTCAAAAATCTGTGCATAACTAGTACTTATTTTAAAAATGCCAACTTAGAATGCTGGAAAAAATCTAACCAACAACTTTCAGGGTCCAAAGAGATGGGAGCTCCAAAATAGCCCTGAATTGAAGTCTGTAACAAATGAAAACAAGCAATTATGTTGCAAGTGTAGTGGGACATGGGCTTATAACTTGGACATGGGCTTATAACTTAAGCTGTAGGTATACTCGATTTCTTTACATTTATTACAGGAAATCAGTCATAAGTATGTGAAAACCTGAAGGGTCTACAAATGTGGAATGCACAAGGTTTACTTTTTGCAAGGTGGATGTGGGTCTAAACACATGCGCTCTTGCCCCAAAATCCCAGGGTTTTGGCATTATATTTGCTGCAATTTTTTTGTAGAGTATAACCTGAACATGGACATGGTATTTCTATTTTATTCAAAAAGGACCATTTCATCATTTTAATAAAAATAAACTCTTTACTTTCAATTTGGAAATTTTTCTTTTCATTTTAAGATTCCTTTCTCCAAAATGCAGCAGAAATTTAACTTAACAGCTAGTGAATGGGGATTTAAATCCAGTATTATAGCCGTGGGATCGTTCCAATCAGGGTGTAGGTAGCTTAGTTACAAGCCGATGCAGTCCTTTTGAATGCTGTTCTGTCTCAAGCCAAGTTGGTGCATTCCAAAGGATGAGACATTCCAAATAACTGGACAGTTCTCTGGACAGTCCAAGGTCTTACATTAAAATGTGCATGCTGATTAATTTTAATTTCTTTTATACTTCACAGTGAATAATTTTTTCAAAATTAAGCACTGACCAAAGCCCAGATTTTCACTCCTGGTTCGGGAGAATCCCTGGCTCTGCGAACCAGGCCTTTTAAAATGGCAGTTCTGGTGGGGGGGTGGGGGGGCTAGATTAGAAGTCGGGCCCACTGCCCTCAGTTTGAGTGTGGAGGCTGTTGAGTGCAGAGGCAGGCTGGGCGGAAGGCCTGCCTTTGTGCTCTAGCACTTCGTTGAGTTAAATAAAGAAAAAGATTGAAACAAAAAACAGCCCTCCAATCCTCACCCCCATACACACACCCGATGGCTCCTCATACCCCCATGCCAACCCATGCCACTCTACCGACCCCCCTCAGCCCCTCATAATCCCTATGCCATCCCATGCTCCTATAACTATCCCCCATGGTCCCTCATACCCCCAATGCCAACCCATGCCCCTCTACCCACTATCCATGGCCCCCCATACCCCCTATACCAACCCATACTCTTCTGCCCACGCTCATGGCCCTTCATACCCCTTATGTCAACTCGTGCTCCTCTTTTCACTCCCAACGGCTCCTCATATCCCTATATCCCCACATCCCCATGGTCTTATAGCCCCTATGCCAACATATTGCCAACTCATGCCAACCATGCCTCAACTGACTACCCTTTGCCCTTCCCCCTCCATGCCAACTCACCTAGTATCCTTTGACAGTTCTTTAACAGCTCTGACAGTTCTTTGGCAGCTTTGACAGTTTCAATGAGTTAATGCATTTTTTCGCACAATGGTGTTTACATTTAACAATCCCAAAGGGTGCCTTACCTCTCCCAAATGGTGCCTTACCTCTTCGAAAGTTGTCCTAAGACCATATCCAAAGGGGTACCTTACCCCTCCAAAAGGATACCCTAGCAATTCAAACAAATCCACCAAGTTCAGACTCTTCTCACCTGGTCTAATCTGCACACTCCAGATTTGAAACTCCTGGGCTTCCAAAATCCCACTTCAGTGGAGGCAATTGGTGATTTAAATGGTCAGCTGCAAACTGCGGCCCAGCTCCGGTCCCGCCCCTGTGGAAATAGGAAATGCTATGTTCAGGGATGGGACTTAGGATTTCTGGGCTCATCTGTCATTTTCACCACAATGCCTCTCCATAATGGTGAAAATCTGGACCCAACATTTCCCAAAAGCCCCCTTAATGATACTGTACCCCCCTCCTTAACATTCCAAAACCCACCTTATCAGTTCACAGGTGTATCTCTTCACCCTCCATCCTCCATTTAAACTGACACATTAGGTCCTTCCCTCCATTTCACACCGAGGTTCTGCTTCCCCCGCCCCAGTTGCTATTCTCTGCACTTTTCCATGTGGTTGACACATATATATTTTGTATATTTTATGCTGATATATAAATTGGCTGCTTCTTTATGTTCTTGTAAAATGAGGTGTGGATCCAGCCAAATCAAATATAGGCAAACAGCGTGAGACTACATTATGGAGATAATTAGTGATGTTTTCCCTGGCCAAAGCTCCACCACACTCCAAGCAGGTTTCAAACCAACACCTTTAGTCTAAAATTGGCCCTATGCATTGTAATTAGCTGGCCAGCTTCCATCAGGCTTTCCTATTCGAAGCATACAATTAAAATGATCCTTTTGAATTTTGCCCTAAGTAATACCATTATTTACCTAGCTGCAGTTTAATATCCGGTATAGGTTACGAAAAGCTGATTAAATCCCTTGACTATTGATTCCTGCTTTAATCTGGTCTCCGCTGGAGGCTGCACTTCAAACAGATATGTTGGAACAGATATGCCTTACAGATATATTCCCACAGGGTGTACAATTGCCAGGACGAAGCTATTATTAATGAACAAACCCCTAATGACTGACTGGTAACTGCTTTCCCTCATATACAATTGTGTCAGTGAATTAAAGGCTTGTTCCATGGTTTGCACTGAGCTGATTTCAACTGAGACAACTGTCAGGGATAAAAGTTAGTTTTAGTGCACATAGGCTATTCCGGGCGGAAAAAAAAAGCACTTGCAGATCCTGTCCCTGCTCATGTTTAAGTCCTTTCATGATTACCCCTCCTTCTCTCTGTAATCTTTTCCAGCTAGCTTCCCCCATCCAACCCCCTTCCCCATAAACTCTGCATTCCTCTGACTCTAGCATTGTGGCTTTATATTCACCTCCTCCCCACTTCACCCCCAGCCCCCCGCCACCCCACCATCCCACTTCTTATGCCCTACCAGTGGTTGCTGTGGTTTCAGTTGTCAAGGTTCCACATGCTGAAATTCCCTCCCTAATACTCTCTGCCTCTCTTTCTCTCTTTATGATCCTCCTTAAAACTCACCACTAAAACCAAACTACTGGCCACCTCCTAACATCTCCACCTTTAGCACAGCTTCTATTTTGTCATTATGCTTCTATGAAGTGCCCTTGGAAGGTTTTTCTTTATTAATGGTGCTTTATAAAGGCAATGTTATTATAAATGTTATTGTTGGTCACTATACAGTGATCCCTTGAAAGTGTACGTATGTGTGCATATTGGGTGAGGATATAGGGGGTCATTTTCTAAGTTAGTGCCCCACTAGGGAGCCATGCCTCCCTGGGCACACAACTCACAATTTTCTATTCATTAAATTTCCTGACATGAGCTGTTACAGGGTAACAGTAATGTTTATGGTTTAACATGGAAATACTGAGGAGTAGGAGTTTTTTTCGACCTTGTGCCCAGTGGTATTTTACTGAATGAGCTGTTTTGCGATGTGTTTGTGGGGTTGAGCTGCCCTATAGACCACACAGCAGTTGCCAGTGAAAGGCTTGATTTGGCTTCAACTTCTACAATAAAAAAAATACGTTGTAAGAGTTCCAAAGGAGAGTCATATTGGACTCGAACTCTGTTTCTCTCTCTACAGATGCTGACAGACCTGCTGAGTTTTTCCAGCATTTTCTAATTTGACTTTGTAAGAGTGGATTCTTCATTTAATTGCTTTAATCTGATACCAGATGCTCCTCTAATAAATTCCAGAACTGCTTTTAGATGGGTCTAAACATCACATTCTCCTCCCAATGTAGGGTCAGTGAATTCCCAGAAGGGAAAAAACACTTCAGACCAGTACTCTTATTTCCCAGTTTTTACTGGAGTTCCGTTTTAAGGTATACAAGACCAGTTCAGACCAGTACTCTTATTTCCCAGTTTTTACTGGTGTTCCATTTTAAGGTATAGAAAACCAGTTGAGACCAGTACACTTATTTCCCAGTTTTTACTGGTGTTCCATTTTAAGGTATACAAAACCAGTTCAGACCAGCACTCTTATTTCCCAGTTTTTACTGGTGTTCCATTTTAAGGTATACAAGACCAGGTCAGACCAGTGCTCTTATTTCCCAGTTTTTATTGTTCTTTCCTCCTGGGTACGTTACTTCAACGAAATGCAAAGAGGGAGAAAATTATAAGTCGAGAACTTAAAGGAGAGTTACAGAGGTAGATTAAATAGAAAATGTAAATTATAAAGTTAATTTATAAAACAGAGAGAGAAAATAGAAATGGGTACCAAGATGGACATTAGATCACACAGAATTAAACTAAGCCATTTTAAAAGGCTTGTTCAAAATTGGGTTTTAGATGTTTACGTTTTATAATGTTGAGGCATTTGACACCAGCAAAGATACTGCTGATATTTGACCAAATTTATTACTGTAGTGTACGTGTTTGTTTCAGAGTTATGTTATGAGTGAGAGCTGAAAATGTGAGCAGACAGCCCAGAGTAGGCAGCCATTTCTCTGGACTCCCCAGTGGTCTAAGGATTAAAATATTTTGATTTCAATTCTGAAGGTTATTTTCTCCACTCGTTGGGGCCTATTACTATTCACTGTTCCCAGCCTCAAATAATGGACAGGAAATAAGTTCAGATCCTTTTACCTTTCTGAAATCAGCTGTTGATAATGTTCATTCTCTTGGACTTCTCTTTGCATTTCACTGGCAAAGGATAAATGATCCACATTCAAAAAGCGAAAATGACTTAGATGAATAAATCATTTTAATATATAAAAGAACAATTTCTGAGGTGTGATTTGCGCAATAAAATGAAATCTTGCTTCTTGAGTCAAGTATTAAATCTGAGTGAAATCAATCAGTGAGATCGATCTGGCACTAGAATGCATTCATTCATATTAATTATCTGGCTCTGGGCAATTTAGAATAAATGAGTTTTTGTTCAATATTTATCAATGAAACTCAGCACAATTTTGCCAAATGTTATAGACATAAAGATTTTGAAAAAGAGTAACACAAGCTGCTTTTCTCAGTCACTGGAAAGGAGTTATTCATCGATATTAAATAGAAGTTAATAAGATTCCCTTTATTGATGGCAAAGCTTTCATTTGGCTGCTCATTTTTTGATCTCTATTACCTTACTAATAACTTATTAACCACTTGGATGATTGTGATGAGTGGTACAAATGCATTTAAGAGCAAGTTAAATAAGTACATGGGGGAGAAAGGAATAGAAAGATTGGGTTAGTGAGGCATAGACCTGTTGGGCCGAATGGCCTACTTCTGTGACGTTAAAAAAATTCTCAATGCTGCCAGTCCCTTCATCCCTTTGCATTTATTAACCAAATCCTGTGGAGTGTATAAGAGAAAAATCTGCCCTTGAGAAAGTTCTCCCTTAAATACATACTCCCAATAAGACTGAAGGACTGTTCTCCATTTAAGAAAAAAAACATCGATTTTACACACGCTTATTGCAGCTGACAACTAAAACTGAGTTAATTAAAAATAGCCAGACCGCATGTAAAATAATACACCACCAAGGACTTGGTAAATACTGATCTATTTTCTGCCTTTACAGCACTAAGTGTCTTCTATTAAGATTGATGGAATGATGTGGGACACCAGTCGGATTAGGGTTACATTGTTATTCATGTTTCAGCAGCTTTCTTGGTGCTAATGGCTGAAGGTCTCCTGCTTACATTCTAACTGAAGTTACACTGTGCAGCATTAGGAACAACTAGCATCTTCGCATGGAACGCCTCAGTCTAGTTATTTAAAAAATAGTATTAATCCTGTGTCGGGTAACTGGATGTTAAAATGGAGGACCATAGAATTCCATAACAAACAAATTCATTGCTACCACCATATGTCACAAGTTCAACCCTTTTTTTTGAAGCAGAAACTTTTTAGCTTAACCCCTTGGCGAAACAGAAGCTGTCTCTGGAACCTGAAGCAAGGGCTCCCCACCGGCCCCCCACTCCCGACCACCAACTGCAGTTGACAGGGCCCTCAACGGTGTTCAACCCATCTCCCGCACCTCAGCCCTCACCCCTTTCCCTTCCCTCCCAGAACCATGATAGGGTCCCCCTTGTCCTCACTTTTCACCCCACCAGCCTCCACATTCAAAGGATCATCCTCTGCGATTTCCGCCAACTCCAGCATGATGCCACCACCAAACACATCTTCCCTTCACCTCCCCTGTCACTATTCCATAGGGGCTGTTCCCTCCGTGACACCCTGGTCCTCCTCCATCACCCCCAACTCCTCAGCCCCTTCCTGTACAATCACAGAAGTTGCAACACTTGCCCCTTTACCTCCACACTCCTCAGTAGCCAAGGCCCCAAACACTCCTTTCAGGTGAAGCAGTGCTTCACTTGCAACTCCTTCAATTTAGTCTACTGTATTCGCTGCTCCCAATATAGTCTCCTCTACATTGGGGAGACTAAATGCATACTGAGTGACTGCTTTGCAGATGTACTTTGCTCAGTCCACAAGCATGACCCAGGCCTTCCTGTCGTTTGCCATTTCAATACACCATCTGCTCTCATGCCCACATGTCCGTCCTTGGCCTGCTGCAATGTTCCAGTGAAGCTCAACGCAAACTGGAGGAACAGCACCTCATCTTCCGATTAGGCACTTTACAGCCTTCCGGACTTAACATTGAGTTCAACAACTTCAGACCATGAACTCTCTCCTCCATCTTTACCCCCTTTTTAATCCATTTTTATTTTTTTTATTTTTAAATCAATTTTTATTTATTCATTTTTATCCTTTTTAAAATCATTTTTCCCCAACCATCCCCTCCCCGCCACCCACCCCCCCCACCCCCGCCCCGTGCCATCTGTCACTTGTTTCTATGTTGTGCTTTCACAAAGCGCTTAACATATTCTGCTATCTTACCTTTAAACCGCTATCAGCACCTTCTTTAGTCTATTAACACTCCCTTTGTCTTGTGCCCATGATATCTTTGTGAATCTCTCCTGACCTCCCACCTATCCCTGACCTTTTATTTTTCTTCATCTGCTCCACCCCCTCTTAAACAGTATAAAATCCATCACATTTTTACTTCTCTTTAGTTCTAAGGAAGAGTCATACAGACTGAAATGTTAACTCTGTTTCTCTCTCCACAGATGCTGCCAGACCTCCTGTGTTTTCCAGCATTTTCTGATTTTATTTCAGATTTCCAGCATCCGTAGTATTTTTCTTTTATCACTCTGCTTTGAGCATTGATGTAAAGTACAGAGATCTGTTAAAAGTTTGAAAAATCTGCACAGATGCAAGACTTTTTGATTGTAGCTCCATTGAACCTTTGTAAAAAATGAGTAGGTGGTTAGACACCTGGTCTGGCAACTTCAAATACTCTATTGTATTGAGGTCTGTAGGATTTGTTTTTTCAGTTGTGTGATATAATCCCATTAGGAATGCATGGCTGAATTCCAAACCCCAATAATGGATTTAGCTCAGCAGGTGTTGTTGGCAATGCTGTGGAGAGGACTGTGTGCTTTGTTTGATCGAGAGTTTTATGAGCAGCTAATAGGATTAAATATTTTGAAGGGGGTTTTTGAATGGTTATTTCTAATAAGCACTTGAGAGGAGAGAGTGTTGTTTAAGAGGAGTTTCAATTGCTGTTTGTTTGGTTGACAGTTTTATGAACTTCTAAGGGGGCATTTTTTTCAACTGGCTGATTTGTTTTTTTAAATTTCCCAAGCATTTCAAAGATTTCCTACTTTTGTCATATCGCTCATGAGTTCTGTACATAGTGGATACTGGGTATGGAGGATGAATGGAGGTCATGGAGGGGATATGGTTCCTTCACTGTTGGTGGCTTCAAATCCTGGAACTCTCTTCCTAACAGCACTGTGGGTGTACCTACACCACATGGACTTCAGCGTCTCTGGCAGCAGCTAACCACCACCTTCTCAAGGGCAATTAAGGATGGGCAATAAATACTGACCTAGCCAGAGATGCCCACATCCTATGAATGAATTTTAAAAATGGAGATAAGGAGGGGCATGGAGAATGCATGGGAGGCATGAGGCACGGAGGGATAATGGAGGATGCATGAGCCATGGAACAAGGTAAGGTGGCTGGGAGGGGAAAGGAGGTATGGAGGACGCATGGTGGCAAGGAGGGGACATGGAGGCAGAATGGGACATGGAAAGGGCATGGTGACATGGGTGGGGCATGGGTGTATGGACAGGACATGGGAATGGATGGGGGGTGATGGGGTGAGGGGTGAGGACAAAGGGGCCTAAGAACCATGTAGAGAACTGGGTCGATTTCCCAATGAATGGAGGTGGGCCTTCTAACCTGCCGGCCTTGGCATTCGCTTGCCTCCATTTCCGCCTCGAGGTTGCCGTAGTTGGGGAGGTGGGTGGGGGGAAGATGGCCTTGACTCCCGCCTGCCCTATACTCTGGTAGACGAAAATTCCATGCGAATGGGCTCACCTTCAGAGGTCAGGAACGCAACATTGGGAAATGGACTGACTCATACTTCCTGTCTCGAAGGGGACCCCAAACTCCATAAACCATTATCTTGCGTATTAACCTTGTGTGGCACCTCATCGCGCGCCTTTTGGAAATCCAAATGTATTACATCGACTGGCTCCTCTTTGTGCTCCTCTTGTTTATATCCTCAAAAAACTCAAAATAATTTGTCAAACACTGTAACTATACAGAAATAGGAACCTGACAGGCTGTTAATGTTTCAAATCCTGTAACAACTGAGTGCATGCTCTAGTTGTGATTAAGAGCAGCTGATACTAACTGGGGAAAGGTTAGGGCACATTTATAAGAACCTGTGTGGTGGAAAAGTGCGTGAAGGGAAATGTAGTCTGAACTTATTTTATACTGAGTTTTATGAATAAACCTATGTGGAAGATATACTGGCTCCAGCTTCCTCCTTTGACAGACGGACGTTCACCGTATTAACACAACCTTCTGCAAAAAGGTCAAATATAGAATCCTAGTGCTCCAGTGCATCAAGCTTCATTTGTGGCCAATAGCACTGGTGACCAGAGAACTTTGAAATGCAAGAAACTGCACTTCTAATTCATTGGCGATAGTTCTTTGCCACTGCACTAACCCCTACCTGAATATGCAGCATGCTAACCATGTCCGTAAAAGTTAGCCTATTGTCTAAAGTGCAACCATCTGGTAATTGGGTAGCAAAATCATTCACGTTCCCTAAGTACCTGGTTCGCTGAGTTTCATAGACATGCTTTTTGTTTATGTAATTTACTACTTTACCCTGAATTAATTGTCAATGATATCCTTGGCCTGTGAGTCTTTGTATAACCGTAGCATACAACCTTATAAGGTTTTCCTTCTATTTTGCACAGGCCTACCTACTCACTAAGCATTTTGTTACCACCAACCTTAGTCAGGTTAGCCTGATGCTCAGCACAAAGTACCGCTAACAACTTAACATTCCTCACCTCATCACAATTGCCTGGCAGGCCACCGTTTTGTTTTAAATAAGAGGAGTCTGTGTTAGTTCACTACCTGAGGGCTCAGTGCTTTCGAGTTACAACTGGAATTGTAGAAAGAAATTTATAATATCAGAATGCTTTCCTGTTCGATCTTCCTCAAGGATGGACTGAGCAGAAGATGGGGGTGGGGAAGAGAAAGGGGAAATGTCCTTATGCGTTGCCTATCACCCGAACTGGCAAGTCAACCAAGTGTAGCGCAGAATCTTGGTAAACTGAAAAATGATGGATGCTGTTGCATTTTGTATAATTTTAGCATCTGCCAGAGTCTGGCTCAGTGTTGTGGGGTTGATTGGAAAGTCAGTGAAGCAGAGCACAAAGGCACAGTACAAATAGATCTTTTCGCAATCTCGCATGGAATTCCAAACATATTTCCAATCAGTAATAAACATCTGTGTTATGGATCATCTTTGATAACTGTCGGCAGCTTTTTTCCCGGATTCTCTTCTCAGGGCTTCACTGTCTCCTCTACTTGGTCATTAAATTAAATGACATTCATATCCTCATAGTCAGCTGATGATCAAGACTTGATAAAATTGCACTGCAGCTGTTAACTTTCATTGTTGGCAATCTTCATGAATGTCACACATATATAACGATTTAAAACTGAAATTCTGGCTTACCTCAGGGTTCAATTTATAACTATAACTGTAAACATAGGGCAGTATCATCCCAGATTTGCACAAAGTGCGGTAGTGGGTGTGAAAAACGATGCTTTACCCGCCCACCGCAACAGCAGGTTTTTGTACCGTCTCATTAATTATACAGCCACAGGATCACGCCGTCTCGCTGGCCGGCCGTCTCTGAATCGCCCACCACGCCGTAACCACACCATTTCCTCACTCCGGGTGCCATATTTAAACTGCAGCCACACACACAGTTCTCGATGCTTGCAGCCCAGGGCTGCTACAGTGAAGACATGGTCCCGAAAGTCTGGAAGAGTTTGGTGACCCGTCACTGGAATGCCTTTCAGAGGCCCACCGCGAGGTCCTCCACCCCCGCTCTGGCTGCAGGAGGTCCAGCAATCTCATCACACCAGCTTGGGAGGCGGTGGCAGTTGTGGTCAGTGCCAATGTTGCACAGAAGAGGTTGGCCATCCAGTGTAGAAAATGAATGAAAGATCTCATCTATGCCACCAGGGTAAGGCAACCATCTCATCACTCTAAACTCACACACTCACAAGGCCATCACACATTCATTGGCATCTCACTCACTGCCAGCTCAAGGGTCATCACCATCCATTCTCACATACCCTCACATCTCCATCTGGCCTCATCTCCTCTAGAGACTGCCTCCTCAGCCCTCACCATCTTGAAGCCACTTGCACAGATCGACACACAGCCCAGGATACCCCCCTTCCCCAGTACAGCCCTCACCCTGCAGCCTCTTCCCTTGCCTGAGACCACTTCTCCCCCTTCCCCAAGCAAGCCCTAGCCTCACAGCCATTGAAAAGCCTCAGTCTTCGTAACCTACCAACAATTTTGAGGTTCTTGCGGCTTGCATGGCCAAGAGCACGGGCTGCAGTTTGGGTGCGCAGGCTGACCGTGGCACCATGGTATGGGAAACCATTCAAGTGGGGGGGGGTAGTTAAAAGGAATATAGTGGTAGTAGGGGACAGCATATTCAGGGGGATAGACACTGTTGTCTGTAGCCAAGAACGAGAATCCAGAAGGCACTATCATCTGCCTGGTGCCAGGGTTTGGGACATCTGCTCAGGGCTGGAGAGAAACTTGCAGTGGGAGGGGGAGGATCAAATCATCATGGTCCATGTAGGCACAAACGACATAGGTAGAACTACGAAAGACGTTCTGTATCGAGAGTATAAAGAGATAGGCAATAAATTAAAAATAAGAACCCTCAAAGGTTCTGGATTATTAACTGAGCTGTGTGAAAATTGGTGAAGGATAAATAAAATTAGAGAAGTGAATGTGTGGCTCAAAGACTGGTGTGGGACAAATGGTTCTGGTTCATGGAGCACTGACACCAGTACCAGGGAAAGTGGGGGCTGTACTGTTGGGATGATCTTCACCTGAACCGTGCTGGGACCAGTGTTCTAGTGAGCCGCATAACAAGGGAAGTAGAGAGGGTTTTAAACTGAATAGTGAGGGCAAGGGATCAAATTTGGGAAGATGTGGTAAACCAAAGAGTAGAGATAAGGCAAGGGGGAAAGGTGTTAATATGGGAAGTGATAAACAGACCATGACAGGAAGGGACAGAGACTACAAATCTTAGAATAAATCATCAGATAAGGCTAGAGGTTACAAAAATAATAAAAGGACAAAACTAAAGGCTCTGTATCTGAATGCATGTGGCATTTGAAACAAAACAAATGAACTGATAGCGCAAATACAAATAAACAAGTACAATCTGATAGTCATTACGGAGACATTACAGGAATGACATTGATTGGAACATGAATGTTGAAGGGTACATGACTTTTGGGAAGAACAGGAAGCTAGCAAAAGGTAGAAGGGTGGCTCTGTTAATTAATGATGGTACATTAGATCTAAGTTCAGGAAACCAGGATGTAGAAGTGGTTTGGGTTGAGGTGAGAAATAATAAAGGCAAGAAGTCACTTGTGGGAGTAGTGTACAGGCCCCCTAACAGTAACCATATGGTAGGACACGGTATAAAGGAAGAAATAATGGGAGCTCGTCAGAAAGGTTTGGTGATAATCATGGGGGATTTTAATCTACATATAGACTGGAAAAGTCAGATGGACAAAGATAGCTTAGATGAGGAACTCATAGAATGTTTTCAGGATGGTTTCTGAGAACAGCACATTCAGGAGCCAACCAGAGAGCAGGCTATACTAGATCTCATATTTGACAGTGAGATAGGATTAAATAATGACCTCATAGTGAAGGCGCCCCTAAGTAGCAGCGATCATAATATAATTGAGTTTTACATTCAGTTGAGGGAGAGAAGAGTGGGTCTGAGACGAGCATTTTCAACTTAAATAAGTACAATTATGAGGGCATGAAAGCCAAGCCAGTTAAAGTGAGCTGGCAAATTAGTTTAAGGGATAGGTCATTAGAAATGCAGTGGCAGATATTTAAGGGGATATTTCAGAATACACAGAATTCACAGAAAGAAAAATTCAAAGGGGAGGATCCACCAGCCACGGTCAAATAAAAAAGTTAAAGATAGTATCAAATTTAAAGAAAAAGCAAATAATTATGCAAAGATGGGTGGCAGGTCAGAAGATCAGAAAGATTTTTTTTAAAAAAGCAAAGAATGATGGAAAGATTAATAAGGAGAGAAAGCAAGCTAGAAATACAAAGGCAGGTAGTAAGAGTTTCTATAGATATTTAAAAACGAAGAGTTAATGCAGTAAGCGTTGGTCCTATAGAAAGTGTGTCTGGGGAATTAATAATGAAAAATAAAGAGATGGCAGATGAATTGAACAGGTATTTTGCATTGGTCTTCACTACAGAGGATACAAGTAACATCCCAGAAGCTGTAAATCAGGAAATGGAAGGAACTCAAGAAAACTACAATCATCAGGGAAGTGGTACTGAGCAAATTGTTGGAGTTGCAGGCTAACAAGTACCCCAGTCCTGATGGATAAGTAGAAAATTAAGTTGTGAAGAGGACAAAAGGAGGCTACAAGGCGATATAGGTAAGTTAAGTGAGTTTGAAAAGATCTGGCAAATGGAGTATAATATGCGAAAATGTGAAATTGCCCATTTTGTCAGGAGGAATAAAAAATGGTGAGAGATTGCCGAGGGATCTGGGAGTCCGAGTGCATGAATCGCAAAAGGTCAGTATGCAGGTACACAAGTAATTAGGAAAGCTAATAGAACCATAGAAAAATTACAGCACAGAAGAAGGCCATTCATCCCATCTTGTCCATGCCAGCCCGAGGTCACCCAGGTGCCCTTTCTAATCCCACCTTCCTGCACCCGGCCCATAGCCCTGCAGCTTACAGCACTTTAGGTGCAGATCCAGGTACTTTTTAAAAGAGTTTAAAGTTTCTGCCTCTACCACCAACTTGGGCAGCGAATTCTAGACACCCACATACCCTCTGCATAAAAGAGTTCTTCCTCATGTCCCCCCTACACCTTCTGCCACTTATCTTGAATCTATGTTCCCTGGTTCTAGTATTCTCCATCAAGGGAAACAATTTTATCCTGTCCACACCTCAATCAAGTCACCTCTCAGCCTTCTTTGTTCTAAGGAAAATAACCCCAACCTATTCAATCTCTCCTCGTAGCTACACTTTTCTAACCCTGGCAACATTCTTGTAAACCTCCTCTGCACTCTCTCCAGAGCTTTTACGTCCTTCTTGTAATGTGGTGACCAGAACTGCACACAATACTCCAGTTGTGGCCTCACCAGTGTTTTATACAATTCCAACATTATATCCTTACTTTTATATTCTGTACCTCTGCCAATTAAGGAGAGCATTCCATATGCCTTCTTTACAACCTTGTCTACTTAAACTGCTGCCTTCAGGGACCTGTGTACTTGTACGCCAAGATCTTTCACTTCATCTACCCCTCTTAGTATATTCCCATTTATTTTGTAACCCTGTAACTGTTTGACCTCCCTAAATGTATGACCTCATGCTTCTCTATGTTAAAATCCATCTGCTACTTTACCGCCCACTCCACCAACCCATCTATATCGTTTTGGAGATTATGGCTACCCTCTACACTATCCACTACTCGGCCAATCTTTGTGTCATCTGCAAATTTCCCAATCGTGCCCCCCCATGTTCACGTCCAAATCGTTACTATATAACACAAACAGCAAGGATTCCAACACCGAGCCCTGTGGAACACCACTTGAGACAACTTTCCATTCGCAAGGGCATCCATCGACCATTACCCTTTGTTTCCTGTTACAAAGCCAACCTTTTATCCAGTTTGCCACATTACCCTGAATCCCATGGGCTTTTACTTTCCTGACCAATTTGTCATGTGGGACCTTGTCAAATGCCTTGCTAAAATCCATGTCCACAACATCCACTGCACTACCCTCATCAACCCTTCTTGTCACTTTCTCAAAGAATTCAATCAAATTTGTGAGGCAAGACCTTCCTTTAACAAATCCATGCTGACCATCCCTGACTAGTCCATGTCTTTCCACATGACAGTTAATCCTATCTCTCAGGATTGATTCTACTAATTTGTTCACCACCGATGTAAGACTAACTGGCCTTTAATTGTTTGGCATTTACTTTGATCCCTTTTTAAACAATGGAACTACGTTTGCATTTCTCCAGTCGTCCGGTACCTCTCCTGTATCTAGTGAAGATTGGAAAATCATCCTCAGAGCATCTGCTATCTCCTCCCTGACTTCCTTCAGCAGCTTTGGAAACAATCCATCTGGCCCTGGTGACTTATCAACTTTCAAGGATTTCAACCCTTCGAGTACTTCCTCTCTCTTTATGACTATCCCATCCAATATCTCACAGTGTTCCTCCTGGACTACTATATCTACATCCTCCCTTTTCTTTGTAAACACGGAGACAAAATATTCATTCAAAACCCTTCGCACAGCCTTTGCATTTACACAAGTTTCTATCTTCATCTCTGATAGGTCCCAATTTTTCCTTAACTAACCTTTTAGCATTAATGTATTGGTAAAACATCTTTGGGTTATCTTTAACTTTACTTGCTAATCTATTTTCATGCCCTCTCTTTGAATTTCTTATTTCCTTTTTTACTTCGTCCCTGCACTTCCTATATTCATCTAGGCTGTCTGCAGTGCTAAGTTCTTTGTGCCTATCGTACGCTTTCTTTTTCTGTTTGATCTTCCCCTGTATTCCTCTAGACAACCAGGTGGGTCTAGATTTGGCAGTACCACTCTTATTTTTGTAGGGGACATGTCTACTTTGTACAATTAGGATCTCGCTTTTTAATGCTTCCCACTGGTTTTCCTCTGTTTTATCCTCCAGCAGTGCTGTCCAATCCACCTCAGCCAAGTCCCTTCTTATTTCTGTAAAATTTGCCTTCCCCCAGTTCAAAACTTTTACTCCTGCCTTATCTCTGTCCTTTTCCATGGTAATGCTCAATCTAACTGAATTGTGATCACTGTCCCCGATATGGTCGCCAACTGTCACTTCACCCACTTGCCCTTCTTCGTTCCCCAAGACTAGGTCTAGAATTGCATCGCCTCTCGTTGGGTTTGTCATTAATTGGTTGAAAACATTTTCCTGACAACATTGCATGAATTTTTCTCCCTCAGTACCCCTTATATTGTTTGAATCCCAGTTGATATTAGGATAGTTGACGTCTCCTACTATTATTGCCCTCTTGTTCTTACAAGCAGAAATTTGCCTACATCTTTGTTCTTCTATCTCCCTTTCACTATTTGGAGGTCTGTAGTATACTCCTAATAGTGTGACTGCCCCTTTTTTATTTCTAAGCTCAATCCATAAAGCTTCGTTTGTTGACCCATTTAGTATATCATCCCTTCTCACAACTGGAATTGATTCTTTAACCAATAGTGCTACCGCCCCTCCTTTTTTATCTCCTACTCTATCATGTCTGAAGACTCTATAACCAGGGATATTTAGCTGTCAGTTTTGTCCCTCCTTTAGCCAGGTCTCCATTATAGCAATGACATCCTGCTGCCATGAATATTATCATTTATTGCAAAGGGAATTGAATGCAAAAGGTTATGCTTCAGTTATACAGGGCATTGATGAGACCTCAAATGGAGTACCATGTACAGCATTGGTCTCTGTATTTAAGGAAGGATGTAATTGCATTGGAAGCTTTTCAGAGAAGGTTTATCAGACTAATACCTGGAATAGGCGGGTTGTTCTATGAGGAAAGGTTGGACAGGCCAGGCTTGTATCCGCTGGAGTTTAGAAGAGTAAGAGGCAACTTGATTGAAACATATAAGATCCTGAGGAGTCTTGAAAGGGTGGACGTGGAAAGGATGTTTCCTCTAGTGGGAGAATCTAGAACTAGAGAACACAGTTTAAAAATAAGGGGTCGCCCATTTAAGACAGAGATGAGGAGAATTTTTTTTCTCTCAGAGGGTCATGAGCCTTTAGAACTCTCTTCCTCAAATGGCAGTTAAATAGCCTTTGAATATTTTTAAGGCAGGGGTGGATTGATTCTTCATAAGCAAGGGGGTGAATTATTATCAGAGTTAGGGGAAAACGTGGGGCAGAATTTTTTTGTCCTGTGGGCGGGCACGCGTCCACCCCGAATGGGAGTGAAATAGTGCACGATGACATCGGGTGAGCGACCCAACATCATCGCGCACTTTCGGTCGGCAGGGGCACGCGAGAGGCGGCAGTGCGCTTGCTGACAATTAAGATGCCTAAATAAGGCCCTTAAATAATTAATTAAGTTGCACTTTTTGCTGCCCGCTCAACCGTTTGGTTGGCGGGCGCGGGAATAGGCCAGGTGACCTTTGCGTTTTTAACAAAACCTCGCCCACAGGCGGGATGGGGTTTCCAACGCTTACGAAAAATACAACTAAAAATTTTAACATCGGTTTTTACATGTCCCTCTTCAGGTGACTGAGTCACACGTGGGGACATGTTTATCTCACATGTAAACAGCTTATTTTTCATTTTGAAATCCGTTAGCTCTCTGAGGCGGCTCTGTGCCTTCAGGAAGTTGTCAGCGCGCGCTCCCCCCATGGCATGCACAAACTTCAGCGCTTGTGCTCCTCCCGCCCCCACCCTGGCAGCGCTGAGGCTCTTAGCGCGTCTTTCACGCTGGCTGGCTACAGTCGGAGCCCAATCGTGGGCGACGGTCGGTCTCGGAGCCGTTCCCGTGCCCTCCCGACGAGTGGAAGATCCCCCCCCACCCCGTGGAGTTGAGGTTACAATCAGATAAACCATGATCTTATTGAATGGCGGAGCAAGCTCGAGGGGCCGAGTGGCCTATTCCTGCTCCTAATTCGTATGTTTGTATTTTCTCCAGAAAAAAACCCAAGTTTGAAAACACAAAACATGGACAGGTACAATGTCTCAAAACCGGCAACACGGGCCCGAGGCTGTGCCAGATTTCGGATCCTGTCGGATTCCAGGTCGGGAGGTTCAGGCGGGGTGGGTGGGGTCACGGGTTGCTCGGAGTGAGGGAATAGACCGGCGTGCAAAGTGGCAAAGCCGATAACTAGTCCAGCACAACACTGCACCAATGTGTGCATTGCCAATTTTCCTGGTAAGTTATTTAAAAAAATTATTTCAGTTAAAATTGATGCATGGAACATTCTAAACAAAAAAAAATCCGTATTTTAGACAACCCTAGTTTTTGGACAGCCGGATTTGAGACTCTGGGCAGTAGCGGGTGGGTAAAATGATGTTTCACCTGCCAGCCGCAATGGTGGGTTTTCACCATGTATCATCCCAAAGTCACCATATTAATTATGCATTCCCAGGCTGTTTCCATGGTGGGCGGGCTCTGATTCGCCTGCCACGCCATCACCTCACCACTTCATCACACCAGGCACCACATTTAAAGTACAGCCGCGCTCGGTGCTTCCATCCAGGGCTGCAGCAAACAAGACATGGACCTGAATGACAAGAAGACTGCAGTCCTTGAGTGCCCTTTAGACACCATGGATGCCCGCTGTGATGTCCTCTAACCCCGCTCTGACCGCAGGAGGGGCAGCAAGATTACCACTCTGGCTTGGTGGGCGATGGCAGTGGTGATCAGTGTCAATGCTGCACAGAAGAGGTTGGCCATCCAATGCAGATAGAGGATGAATGATCTCATCTGTGCAGCCAGGGTATGGCAACCATCTCATCACTCAAGCCCATCACGCATTCCCTGGCATCTCACTCACTGCCAACTCAAGGGACATCACCACCCGTTCTCACACACACACCCTCACATGTCCATCTGGCTTCATCTCCTCTGGAGACTGCCTCCTCAGCCCACACCCTCTTGAGGCCACTTGCACAGATCAACATGTGACCCACACACACCCTGGGATACCCCCCTTCCCCAGTACAGCCCTTGTACTGCAGCGTCTTCCCTTGCTTGAGGCCACTTCTCCCCCTTCGCCAAGCAAGCGCTAGCCCTGCAGCTATTGAAAAGCCACCCACATATGGCTGATCTGGGAGATAGAAACCTACCCGTGAGCCCCCCTAAAAGTGATGCGGTGCTGTGTGTGAAGCCTGGCGGTGATGACTGTGAGTGCTGCCCGAAGCAAGGTAGGCAAACAAACCTTGAAGTCCTGAGCAAAGTGCAGCCCGCCAAGTGCACCTCACTTATGTGCTGTTGTGAAACACGTCCGTGTGCTTTCTCGCTGACGTGTGCGGACAATCGAGCTGGGGCTGGGGTGGGGGGACAACTCCGGTGGGCTGGCCTAATAATGATATGCAGATGTATTACAATGAGGTTCCCGATGTCTGTTGGTGGAGAACACGGCCCACCATCGGCGGGCTGAGTAAACGATCGCGAACTGGTTTCATGCCGTCATGATACCGATCACACCATATTGTCCACTCACGCCACCGAACACGCCTGATGCTAGTGGGCACGGAAAATTCTGGCCTCTGTACCTGTAATGGTATTGCTGAGTAATAATATACCTAACAGGTGGCTACATGACAATTCATGTGCCCACAATTCCAATTTACTGAAATTGTAATGTTGAAAACAATATAACCAAGAATTAAAGAATTGATTCAATCACTACACCAGTAAGAAACACAAGCATTGCTCCGAACAGTTTGCGATTTCACCTTGTCTAGAGAATCAGCAATTTCAATTATCTCCTTTAAATTGATCCATAAAAGCGATACTGAGTTGCAGTAACCAACAGAGAAACAAATTTGCATGAGCTATGTTTTTAAGAAGGCACAACGAATAAATGAACTCAACAGAATCAAAGGGAAATTTATAAAAGTAGATCATCATGTCACTGTGTGTGCGTGCCTGTGTGCATGTGTGTGTGTGCCCCTCCCTATCTCCGCAACCTCCTCCAGTCCAAAAATCCCTGAGATCACTGCACTCCTCCAATTAGTGCGTTCCTGATTTTCTTTTCCCATTTTTGGCAGTTTAGCCCTCATTTGCCTATGTCCTAGGCTCTGAAATTCCCTTCCTAAATCTGCAGTTTCTACCTGTCTCTTACCCTTTAAAATGTGCCTGAAAGCCTTTCTTCCTTGATCTGGCCTAGTAACTCTCAATGTTCCAAATTTTGCTAGCTAACACTCCTGTGAAACACCTTGTAATGTTTTACTGTATCAAAAGCGCTATAAAAGTGCAAGTTCTTGTTGTTGTCTGCTAGACACCCTGGGCAGAAACTTGTCTCCTCCCCCGTGGTGAGTTGGGAGGCAGGGGTGGGATTTAATCAGGTGGGAGGGTAATGGGTGGGATCCCCTTCCCACTTCTACCAAGATTAAGTCCATGGCAGGAAGGCCTTTGGATGGCCTTCCAGCCCCACTGGCAATTGAAACTCTTAAGTGGATAATAAATTCCCATTCAAGGGCCTCATCCCGGCAGTATTAACACAGTGGTGGGCTGGGCCTTGCCATGTGGGGAACACGACAAGCAAACTCATGTGGGGTTGCTTGTGTGCCCCCAAGGAGACTTCTGCATTCAAAGGCCCTCAGTGTTTGATCAAGGGACCCGGCGTTGGGAAGGGGATCCTTCTAAGAGCCAGCCCCTGCCCTTGCAGCAGCACCCCCATCCCACCGACCCCACTTCCTGCTATCACTCACCTCTGGCCTGGGATGTAGCCACGATACTGGGCCTCAGTTGGGTGTCATCCTGGCAACAGCCATTGCCTCCCCAGAGGTGCTGCCATTCAAAGAGCTGCCAGCTTCTGATTGGCTGGCAGCTCTTAGAATCTGGGGTCCTTAATAATGGTGGAAGGCCCACTGCTGTCCAGGTAAGTGCTTGATTGTCACATGTTGAGACGGGCTTTCCCAAAAGATTCCACCCTCTATTTCTTTCAGTGTCTACCAGTTGAAGTTTTCTGAATCCCTCGGTCAAAATATGGCCATCCTTAATGTTCAAAGTGCATTGCTCCCAAAATAGGTTCAGATGAAGATGACCTCGAGTTCACATTTTGAGGGAAAAAATGAGTTTTGATTCTTCATGTTTTGTATATTTTATCATTATTCTGGTGTCTGCGTCTGTGAAAGTGTCTGCACATTGCATCAGCTCATTGTCCCGCAGCAAGTCCATTGTAGAAGTTTGACTAGATGGGAGATCGGAGAGATAAGGAACTGCTCCTATTAGCATATTGTTATTCAGACCAAGAGCAGGATGCAGTTCGTTTAAATGGCAAGTTTGCACATGAATTTTTACAAATAGCCTGAGGTACCCTAGAAAAGAAATATTGCAACATTAAGCCCAGCTGGAACATCTTCAGGGCAACTGCAGCAGTTTTACAGCTATTTCTGAAGCTCCAATAAATCCAGGACATTATGTTTATCTTCTATCCAGCAGAGTTTTAACCTCCTGATTCCGTCAGTCTCTGTGAAGTCAGTTGTAGCTGTAACAAATGGGTTTTGGGGCAGTGAAGCTCAAGGCTGTGCACATAGCTCTTCATTAGTATATCCCACCTGGACTGAGAAATACAGCTGTTCACACAATATAGAGTTGTAACCCATCATTATCACAAGATTAACCCTGAGCCATTTACAACGCCTGAAACTGTTTTTCACACTATATCCCAATCCAGCACTAAACAACTTTGTGCAGTTAACGGAGAGATTATCTTTTTCAGCCTTTTATTACCAATTGCCCCGGACCAATTATTAGCAAACCTTGCATTACAATTGCTATACACGGACATCTTTAGAATTATTTACTTCATGTTTTCAGCGATTTGGAGCTTCAGTCTTTTAGCCTGAGAACCTTCCATCCCAGATTTCAACCTCTGGAGAAAGATAGTTAGTGGAGTATATCGGGGTTAATGTACTGATCTGTGATATCGTAGAAGACCAGGATTCAGTTCTGAGATTTATCATGTGATGAGTTCAGTCTCTGAGACCGTGCAGTTTGGGAGAGGAAGTGAGCTAGAAAAGAGACAATTGCATCTTCCCGTTAATGCGGATGGTCACATAGAAAAGCAAGATAACTCTAATGCGGCCACATACAGCCACGCGTTAGATCATAAAATGGTGGAAGTAAGCAATTTCAACAGCATCTAAGTAGAGAGAAGCAGAATTAATGGGCAGGATATAAGGGCATGGCTTCCACATTGTGCCAGGGTCACCAAAACATGTGTACAGTGGCAAAGGCTTCTTCAGTCAAAATGGCAAGCCTGGGAATGCTTTGGTCAGTAAAATGAAGAGTGCCAGTTGTGCCAGGTGAGAGGGCACTGTTCACTTCATCTCTCAGACAGACCGCTTCACAGGTGATTGCCAGATTCTTGGAAGGCACTTCAGTCGTCTAGCACTTCACTCGCCTTCTCTTGCCTTCAGCTGTAGTTTTCTATGCCAGCCTTCACTATGCCATGGAATCAGCTTCTGCAACTCCATCTTTCACCTCTGCTGAGGGGAAGAGCTGAAGTCATACGAGTGCCAATAGCTCCAGCAGCAGCACCAGCTGCATTCTCCTCACCTACATGCCTCTGCACAGAGCAAATGGGATAGACTGCAAGATTCAACTGGAAGAAGGCAAGGCCCATAGCACAGGGTCTACAGGCACAGGATCAGCCCTCTTGACATGCCTGACACCAGTGCTTCATGCTTTGATGGTGTCTTCTTTCTTGTTTCTTTTTATGATGAGGCACACAGGTCATCGACATTGTGGCTGACCTAACTTTATTGATAACACATTTTCCTAACATGAACACATATCTGCCGTGTCTGAACTCTTACCAAGACAGGTTCCAACGTGTGCTATCTGACCTTCAACCCTCAGGTCAGATGACCCCTTATAAGGTACAGAGTAACGTGTAGTATCTAATACTGGAGTCCACAACCACAATCAGCTATTATCTGTACTCAAGTAAACAAAGTCTCTTATCTATTCTTTCTCATTCTGTTTTGATCAGCTTGATTTGTATTTTACTCATCTCTTTATTTCTGTGGTTTTTTTTTCACAATTCTTTCACTGGATGTTCTGAATGGTGACAGAGGTGATTTTAAGGGAAAGGGAGGTCTTCTCCAGCTCTGTGTCACTATTACCCCATGGATAGTTTTCAGGACTCAGGCTTTGTCTAGTTATCTGTTGCTTCACTGGTGCATTCTGGTTTTTGATCTTCAGTTACATTTTCTGGTTCAGAACAGGATTGTGTTTCATTCGTTTTCCATAAGAATTTCCGGTTTCTCCAGTACCCTTGTCCGTTTGGAGTCTGCACTATGCAAGTTCTTGGTTCTCCTGTGATTCCTGTGACAACAGAAGGATTCCAGATCCTTTCATGTTGAATTCTCACTGTCTCTCTCACATTCAGGTCAGGCAGAGGTCGGGCACCTCGATCAAAGAACTGTTTCTGCTTATGCTGTCTCAGTTTAAGCAGGACCTGCGCGCTGTAGCTCACTGGGAGTTGGAAGCTTAATTCTTAGTCTTCTCCTGATCAGGAGCTGTGCTGGAGATGATCCAATGCCCTCTAATGGGGTATTCCTGAAATCCATGTAGGGGTTTCTTCCGTCCGCCTTTGCCTTCTTCAACAGGTGTTTTAAGGTCTGCACGGTTTGTTCCACCATTCCATTGGATTGTGGATATTTAGAACTTAACGTAGTGTGGCAAAAATCCCAACCCTGTGCAAATTTGCGAAACTCAATGCCTGAGAATTGTGGGCTTTTATCTGAGATGAGCACTTCAGGTATGCCATGGCGAGCAAAAATTGATTTTAAATGATTTATTACAGTGATGCTCTTCCTATCATTTCTCAGCAGCACAGACTGAAAAAACTTTGAGTAATAATCTACTGCTAGTCAGTACTCACTGTTGTCAAATGTGAACAAGTCACTCCAATTTCCTGCCAGGGCCTTGCTGGAACACTGTGTGGTTGAAATGGTTCTTTTTGTTGCAACTTACCATATTTTTATCACACTGCACACGCATTCATCATTTCCCCGATTTGTGCTCCCATTGCAGGCCAATACATTACATCTTGAGCTTTTCTCCTGCATGTTTCTATGTCGAGGTGACTTCCATGTATGCACTGCAGCATTTATTCCTCAGTGTTGCAGGAGTCATGATCTTTTCCCTCTTGAAAAATATTCCTTCCTCACTAAAGTTCCACTACTCTTGTACAGCAGAAGGGGCTCCGCTCTGATGTGTGGGTCAGCCAGTTTGCACAATCTACTGCAGTTTTTTCAGGGTGGTGTTGCTCTTGGTCGCTTCCCCGATCTCGTCCAGTTTGGTTACAGCCACAGGTAAGTTCTTTGTCAGCCTGTGAACCTGTGCTTCCGTTTCTATATCCTCTTCCTCCAAGATGGGTAGGTATAAATGTGACAGAGTCTCTGTGATGTACATTTGCTTGCCCGGTTTGTATTTAACTCTGACCTGGTACTTCTGCAGACGCATTAGTAATCCTTGGGTTCTTGGTGGTGCACAGTTCAGGGGCTTTTTATGTATAACTTCCAAAGGCTTATGATCAGACTCTACCTCCACATCTTTGCCACAGACAAACTGGTGGAAGCGTTTGAGGCCAAACACAATTGCTAACATTTCTTTCTCTATTTGGGCATTCGCTGCTGTGTTTCAGACATCGGCTTTGAAGTGTATGTCACTGGTGCCTCATTTTGCAAGAGGACAGCTCCCAGGCCAGGCTTTGAAGCATCCACTGAAACCTTGACTGACATCGTAATACTTTCACACTGGTGCCTGGGTCAGTGTTCTCTTCAGCCTGACTTTATTCCCAGTGCCATTCCACAACATTTTGTAGAAGTTCCCTGAGGGGTGCTGTCAGGCCTGACATGTTCGGAACGAATTTCCCACGATAAGTCACCATTCTCAAAAACCTCTCCAAGTCTTTCTTACATTCTGAGGGTGGCATGTTCATGATTGTTTCGATTTTACTCTGGTCTGGCTTCAGTCCCTCACTTGTTAGCACATGTCCCAAGTATTTGATTTCATGCAGACCTATTTTGCACTTTTCCTTCTTCGACTTGAGGTTCCTTTCTCTAGCCCTGGCCATCACCTGCCTCAGTCTGTGGTCGTGTTCTTCTTGTGAGGCTCCCCAGACCAGCACATTGCTCTCTAACCCTTCAAACAGCTGCTTCAGTGTTCTGTGGAACACCTCCAGAGCTGAATTAATACCAAAAGGTAAGTGTAAAAACCTGTATTGCCCGCATGCTATGTTGAAGGTACAGCGATAGGAGCTGCGTTCATCCAGCTTGATCTTCCAGAAGCCTGAACTCACATCCAAGACTGAATAGTATTTAGCATCAGCTAGCTTACATGAGATCTCTCTTAATGTGGGCAGCTGGTAATGCTCTCTTTGTACTGCCTGGCTTAGGTCTCTGGGATCCAGACAGACTTGCAGCTTCCCATCTGATTTTTCTACAACTACAATTGGATTAATCCACTTCTCCATTCTGTGCAACTCTGCTTTCAGTCAATCTCTCAGCATTACTGGTATTTTCCTGGGCGGGTGTATTTTGGGTGTCACAGTTTCATCAATCTTGATGGTGTGTTCTCCTTTTAGGCAGCCAATCCCCAGAACACATCTTTATACTCGCTTAGGATGTCATCAGTGGTGACAATCATTATTCTCTTGATTAGCTTCATATTTTCACAAGCTTTGATTTCAAGAATGGGTTTTGCATTGGTTTTCACCACTATGAATGGAAGTACTTGAGACTGTTTTTGTTGTTCACTTTAAGTGCCTCCTACAGCAATTTTTTCACCTGTATAAGTAGGCAGCTTCACTTTTGTTTCAGTTAGCTGTTTTTCTTTGCTTACCTTATGATACAGGCTTATGGGAATGACATTTGCTTGTGCACCTGTGTCAAGCTTGAAATTCACTTTCAGTGTCTGTGTCATCATCTGCAATCGTGTGCACTTTCTTCGATTTACACATCTTAGTGAAGTGATTTTAGTTTATCACAGTTCTTACTCTGCTTTCCGTAGGCTGGACAGTTATGTGGTAAATGCTCTGTCCTGCATCAGCTGCAATTAAATGTTTTAATAGCAGTTTTGTTCTTTTTACCTTCAGGCTGTCCATTTGTTCTTTCCTGGAGCTGTTTCTGTTCAACTGCGTCTAACTGTGTGTGGCTTATCATCTTCTTTCATCTGTTTAATCTGGCATTTCATTGTCTCTGCCACTTTGCAGATATTTGTTGCTTTCTCCAGCGTCAGATCAACTTCTTTCAAAAGCTGTTCTCTCAGAGAGTCATTTACGATCCCGCAAATTATTCTATCTTGGATGAGTGATTCTTCAAGCTCTCCAAATTCACACAATTTAGCTTGTTTCTCAGCTCAGTTATGTACTGACTAATGCCGTCGCTGCCTTGCATGCACATAAAAAAAAATCGGTATCTTTTGTACGTGATATTTTTCCTAGGGCTGCAGTAGGCTTCAAATTTTTCCATTACTTCTTTCAAGTCATTTCATTTCTCATCACTTTCAAAGCTCGAATCACCAGCGGATTTGGATTGCCTTCCAAACTGAGCTCTTGTCAGTGGTTTCAGAACCTCCATTGTGCTTTTAGTTTACTTCTGATACCATGTCTTGTTTCTTGTTTCTTTTTTTAATGATGCACACAGGCTATCGATACTGTAGCTGAGCTAACTTTATTGATAACACATGTTCCTAAAGTGAACACATATCTGCAGTGTCTGAAATCTATCAAGACAGGTTCCAACATGTGCTATCTGACCTTCAACCCCCAGATCAGGTGACCTCATATATCGTGCAGAGTACTGTATAGTATCTAACACTGGAGTCCGCAACCACAATCAGCTTTTATCATGACACCTTGCAGTCCCCAGTAACAAGTCCTCCTTCTCAGTGGAGCAGGTAGACAGGCATTAGCCATCAAGCTGGCTGTGACTGTAGGGTCACCTCCAACCCCCAACCCTACCACCCCCACCACCCCACCACATCCCTGCCCCTCTGGGTCTCTGCCTCTCACCAAGTTGTGTGCTCTCTTTTTGCCAGGAGAAAAAGCGGAGAGGTGTGAGCGCTCGCAAAGGCTTGTGCGGAAAGGAGGGAAGGACACATTTGTGGGGGGTGACTATGAGACTGAGAGAGCAATAGGTTGTGGGTGAGTGTTAGTATTGGCTGCTCAGATGGGGTTGCGAGGTGCCTGATAAGAAAGGAAAAGTGTGTTGACTTGAGCTGTGCTGTGCAGGGGAATGCTGGGAAAGTCAGAGTGTTGGGCTTGTCACATGCAAATGTTTTGCCACTCACCTCTCCTGCCCTCCTCTACTCCTGGATCCTCTTGATGCATTGTGCCCAGGTTGGAGGGACCCCACTTCTGGTGATGACTTCCTTGGCCACTTCCATCCACCCCAACTTGGATGAAAACAATATCCTCTTCCTCCCACCTTGGGAGAACTCACTTCACTGCAGTCCCTCAGATCCCACAGCAGGGCCTCTAGGTAAGAGTAGAGATCCTGGGACATCCTTCCCAGGTCTCCTTTCCATTTCTATGATTGCTAGAGCCTGAAAAATCCAAATGCTTGTAACCCCTGCCTTTAATCAGAAACCCTTCCTTTGACAGAGTGGGACACTTGATCCTGCCCACTGTCCCTAATTAGTTGGGAAGCCTAGAGTTGGGACGCTAATGCCTTTGATCTGGGAAAGAGCCTTGGCACAGCTCGCCATTAAGAAATTGGATACCCAACCTAAAAATGGCTCCACCGTTCCAGCAGGGACTAAACCCACAAGACTCCACCTATTAATTCAGGCTCATGACATTTCATCAGAAGGAAAATGTTAATTCCGTTTCTCTTTTAGTAAATGCTGCCTGATTTGTTGAATCTTTCCAGCATTTTATATCAAATTGCCCACACCTGCAGTATTTTGTTTGCGAACCAGGTAACGATGGCATGCCAACAGGAAACACATGCACACCACTGAGCTGTTCACCAATACCAAACTTCAGTTGACTTGCGGGCCACTTCAAAAAGTGACCTTTATGAATCATTGCTTCAAGATCATGCAGAGTGCTGTCGCCTGAGGCCGAACTTGACATGTCCACAGCATTAACTATTTTACATAATTTGATTGACACTGTTGATTTAATAAGATGCATTTCATTCAACAGGAATGTGTGAGCGTGAAGTCATTGCAAGTGACATCACGAGCGGAGGTGTGTATTTTTAGCATGCACCTAGAATGACATCATCAAGTGGCAGGATGACATCTTGGGTCGACTGAAAACCAGAAATACCCACATTGTCACCAATCACACTGTCAAACTAAACACTGTAGATGAGAACGCTGATGACTTGATGGGGCATATTGTGTGAGTCCCGGATTCTTGACAGGTTTATTGGGTAGAAAGTGTGGGGTGGTTGGCATCATGTTTTACATCATGAAGCAAATAGTGAGAATTCCATGATCTCTGGATTTTGTCCAGTCCGATTATGTCACTTTTTGTATATCTGCTTTTGAGAATTCGACTTATATTCATGATCAACAGCATAATTCAGGTTCATATGTTCATAATCCAGGTTTGTGGTGGGGGTGGAGAAGATGGAGAATGTGATACAGGTGTAAAGGGTGGTGGGGATATGGGGGTGGGGAGGTAGAATGCAATCCGTCTTCTCATCTGGGACACATTTTATCTCGAATATTCCCCCTTTTTAGTTGGGAGCATGTTCTTCCCCAGTAGTTATTCCTGTGCTTCTCCTTCACTGATCTCCTTTCCTTCCTCACAATCTCCTGTCTTGCCCCTCCTCCAACTTCCTGACCCCTCCTACCCTGCATTTTGATTTCTGTCCTGACCCCCCCCCAAGTCTCTTCTCTTGCCTCTGATATCCTCTCTTCTTTATGATCTCTCTCAGCTTCGATCTCCTGTTTCCCCACCCAATTATATTATTATCATGACCAGGCTTTGGGTGCCTTCAATAAAAGAGAGCTAGAAACCAAACCGTTGCAAACTAGTAAACATTTATTGACTATTTACCCTCTTTACAGAGACAGATTTTAGCAGGTCTCCATTAGAACTTTCTTCCCTCAGGTTCCAGTTACATGCGATCTGGCATCATCTGACCTCAATGACGATGCACTTTAGCTATTAGCATAATAGCTGTTAACCCTTTATACTACAGCTCTTCCCAAATCCTTTGTTCTGCTCATTAACATTAACCATTTACACATCCTACTCTGCTCCCCACCCCCGACGTGCATTTTCTTGTGCCGGTGGTGTCAATCTCTGACTGTGTTCTCAGCTCTCGCTGAGGATATGTAGGGTGTATCCTCTCCACAATCTTCTCTTTGGAAGGTACCAAACTCCTCAGACAGAGATTTCTGCTTCTGGTCTGCAGGTGAAGGCAATGAACAGAGATTTTCATTTTCTTTCCCTTCTTTTCTTTCCCTTCTGCTCGGTACTCTGAGGAAAGGCTAAACTGCTGGCTGCTCCTGTTAAGATTTGTACAGCTGTAGAGGGTCTACAAACTTCTACTGCTGCAATGAACAAAGTATTATATAATGCCTCATCCACAAATTAATCAGATGAACGAAGAGAAGGACAAGAATATTCCGAAGAAAAGAATGATGACTGTCCTGCTAATACTGCAGGGATTTCTTTTTCTGCTGGTAGTGGTTCAACTTGCACACTCCCTTCGGTGTGAGTTAGTTCCTCAGTGTGCCAGAACATTGCTTGAAACTTCATCAGAATGTCACCAGTATCAACAGTGAAAGAAACCCGCAGAGGGAGAGATATTCTTGTGTACCAATGGTGTTAGTAAGATCTGTAGTAAGCACCTCTATTTTTTGACCTCCAGATTTAATATCAGATTCAATGATAGCAGGGATTTGTTCTACAATGATTACAGTGGCAATATTAAGAACTTCTGATCTCGATACTTCATTATACAAAAAAGAGTTGCTGCATCAGGTTGTTGTTCTATGTCATTGGTGCTTTCAGCAGAATGAACAGATAGATTTGCATCTTTATCACCTTCTTCAATAATATGTTGATCCTTCTCAGCAGAGGTATCTAGGCTATCGTTGTCATAATGTACACTGTCCTCAAAAAGTAAAACAAGCTTTGGGATCTTCTGTGACAAATCATCAATATCAGTGGCATCTTGGTTACTGGTGCCAAGGTGCACTCTTTCACTCTTCCACTCTTTCCCAAAAGAGCAAATTAAGGTCTAGAATGTCATCTTGTAGCTGGTCACTTTCATCCTTGGTGTGCCCGACTCTCACTTCATCTAGCCTCTCCTGGAAGAGAACTGAAAGATCTACGATGTCCTCCTGTGGTCGTAGGGATGGAGTTTTGTCTATGAAGACTGATTTTTAGCATTCTGAGTCAACTTGAGTTTCTTCTGCCACCGGAGAATAAAGAAGTTGTAAAGCTATGCAAGCTTCTCTGCTCAACAAGGAACAATGTTTATTCGGAATGATGTATAAAATATTGGTGAGCTCTGGACCATTATAGTGCAATGTAGCAGTCATCTTTCCTCACCCCTTGAGTGGAATACCTCCTGCGCCATGAGGTTAAATGGTAGACGGCTGGAAAAATTCAGACTTCAGCCATGGTGTGGTATCGGAAAGAATGGATCCTCCTGTGCCTGTGCCCAGTTTTAAATACAGCTTCTAATAATTAGCAATGATATTTGGGTATCACAAAGGTGAAATGGCAGAGCCACAAGAGCCTAAGAAGAATACATCCTGTTCTTCAGTATCATCTTTTTTTTAATTCATTCATGGGATGTGGGCTTCACTTGTTGGGCCAGCATTTATTGCCCATCCCTAGGTTGCCCTTGAAAAGGGGGTGGTGAGCTGCCTTCTTGAACCGCTGCAGTCAGTGTGTTGTAGGTACACCCACAGTGCTATTAGGAAGAGAGTTCCAGGATTTTGACCCAGCAACAATGAAGGAATGGCGACATATTTCCAAGTCAGGATGGTCAGTTATTTGGAGGGGAACCTTCAGGTGGTGATGTTCCCATCTATCTGCTGCCCTTGTCCTTCTAGGTGGTAGTGGTCATGGGTTTGGAAGGTGCTGTCTGAGAAGCCTTGGTGAATTCCTGCAGTGCATCTGGTAGATGGTACACACTGCTGCTACTGTGTGTCGGTGGTGGAGGGAGTGAATGTTTGTGGATGTGGTGCCAATCAAGCAGGCTGCTTTGCCCTGGATGGTGTCCAGCTTCTTCAGTGTTGTGGGAGCTGCACTTAACCAGGCAAGTGGGGAGTATTCCATCACATCCCTGACTTGGCAACCAGCCTTTCTTTGCAATGACTTCATAGGATCTTGGTTCCAAACAAATCCTTGTCACTTCAGCTGGTTGCCATGTACCTTCTGTGGAATCCTGCGATTTTCGACCAAGGATGGATAGGAACTTCATGTGGAATCAACGCTGCTTTGTGCTGGCCTGGCACATGCCCTTGACATGCCTCATACTTCTTGATGACAACTTCCATGTCATGGTTCATACCCCGCAAATAGACTGTCTCTATTGCGAGTCTTCTTGTGCGATCTATGCCCATCTGTGAGTAATGAAGCTATTGAAGAATATCAGTTTGCAAAGATTCCGATATGATGACCTGCCTGCCTTTACAGTGACTGCCCAGAAGAAGCTTAGCTCATCCTGGTAAGGCCAAAATGGTCTCACATGTTTGTGGACATGCTGAACTGAATCAGCCCATCCTTCAATGATGGTTTTCCACAGTTTCTGTAGTGTGGAATCTATTGCTATTTCCTCTTGTTGCTGCTGGTATTTATGTTGCGCAAAATGTACCAGATCAATTGACAGACACGCATTCTCCTGAAAGCGTAATGTTGTAGCTCCCTTGAAACTGCCAATTTTGTCAAAACATTCTGGATATTTCAATGTTAGGTCATGAACTGAGGTGATAGGAGTAGTTTCTGAGGTTGGTCTGTCATGTGAGGTCTGACTGATTCCATGGTTTGTCACTAGAGTGAGGTCATGGCATGCTGGTAGATCTGCAATGGCAAAGCCTTTATTGTCCATGATGTAAGACATCTGTGGCACCCAGGAGGATCGATTGTACTTGCACAACAGTACTATGGATCCTGTACATGGAATTAGTGAACCATTATATGTTAAAAGCTCTGGAGTGGTATGTTTCGCCATGGCCTTCCACGCCTGTGGGTACATATCTTTTAAGATTTGCATGGGTAGTATGTTGGCACTTGCTCCTGTGAAATCTTGGCCAATAATTAGTAGTTACCAACTTTCTTAGGGCAGGAAATTTGAACTTTGGCAAACACTTCAGATGGTGCAATGGCATCTATGATTTTCATGAGACTGATGGTGTAAAACTTGTGTTCACCACTCTTTTTGTCTTGCCATGCACATCATCATTGTTTCCTGCTTTGTCAATCACCTCATGCATATGTTTCTGACAGGATGCCGGATGGTCATTCTTCTTGCCTGAAGAATGCATTGTGTATGTCCATTTAGATCAGTACACAGCTCTTTGTAGCTGCATCAGCCTTTGTTCTAGTGCACTGCTGCTGCCAATGACCCTTTCTGCCACATGCTGTGTAGAATTGATGAAAAGCTGGGCATTTCCTTGGTGCATGCAGAAGGCCACATCTTCCACATGTCTTGGTTTGGGTGTTCTAGTGAATGAATCAACAACTGGGATTGTTCTTAGGACCTGTAAACTTCATTGACCTGTGAGGGTCGCTTCGTATTTATGTCCATCCTTGAGTAGCTCTTCGATGCTGTACATTTTGGGCTAGTTTAGCAGGTCTTTCTGGAATTCTTCCATGGGAGTGGATGTGATCACCAACTCAATAATTCTGGGCTCTGCGTTTGAAAAATCACTGTTCGCACCCTTTTCTCTACATCTGCTGATGAAGTCTGCTACGGATTCTGTAGGCTGTTATCGAAATGACGAACTCTAGTCGATGAATATGGAAGTTTAACCTGATTCTGAACTGGCCTTCCAATGTAGTCCATATCTTTTGAGGAACCTTTAGCTCTCCTGCTGTTAATCCTGACGTGTTCAGCCTGTGTAGACCTTAATTTCCAGTTGCTAGGTGAATTATGTCTTGCTTGTCTGGCTGAGACACACCTGAATCAAGAAACCATAACCCAATGTGCTGTTTAACCGTTTTGAATTTGGATAGTAGGTCAGCTGCATCCCAATTCAATATCCCTTTTTGACAATATCCCTTTGATCTTCCTCCTTGCTTTATTCAATTTATTGTTCAGAAACTTCTGAAGCCTCCCATTATAATCGCAACCTTCTCTGGCCCAATTCTTATGATGGCTTTGTTTGTTTTGTTTTGTTTGACTCTTCCTCACCAGCTAATGATCCATCCCACGCCCTGGTCACTCACCTTTCCCAACTGAGCTAACCCAATGCTGGTCCTCTCAACACGCTGTCCCACTCACAGAACTGACAGGTCATGCGCTGCATTCTCATCACGAGGGACCTGTCTGCTTACCAGCTCTTTACTTGAGCACTATCTTGGCCTGTGTCTTCAAACCTTTTCTGTGCAGTCACCACACTGTGGTTTCGACAGTCTCTGATGTTGCGAACTCATTGCAGTCTGACCTAAATGTTGAAGGTCATCTAATGCCATGTGGCACAATTCACCATGTTGTACCTGTAATTAATCTGGCTGCCATGCTGTTTTACCATCACCATGTACCATGTCATGGTTTTATAATGATATAAAGGCACCAATCACTCATAAGTGTAAACACGTTCTGGGATCATTTATTTAGACTAGGCACATGAGAACATTTATACAATGGTGCAAAGCTTGAAGACATCCGTGCTGTGCTGTGTTCTGCTCACAGGCAAAAGTGAAACTGAGACTAGATCACATGACACACTTCCTTTCTACTGATGGCATGCTGCTATCCCTTAAAGACATATTACAAGACCACTGTGCACATGGAGCAAATGATTCAGGATCATATGCACTGAGGTCTTACCTATGACATGTACCTCTCACGTAGGCAAAATATGGTGCGTAAGCATGGTTTTTTTGTAGTTCCTTGATGCACTTGAGAGATAGAGAAACCAAATAAAGTCTGTTTTTAGGCCAATTCTATACTGGATATCAATGAAGTTTTTTTCCCCCATATACGCCAACATCGAAACATGTGATTGTGAAACATGGAAGGCAGAAGGTTAACTAATGTTAACAACAATAACGTTGAAATTTCTCTACGTGTTTTTTTTAGTACACTGGTTAATACATTCATATCAAATTTGTTGGCACAAACTCCCTTTAATACCCTCCTGAAGCATAAAGCTAGAGGGATTTACAGTTGACTTAGTTTAGCTTATTGCACTTGTGAAACATTCTTACAAAAATCTCATTCAGCACTCTTGTTGATTACATTCTGATATTCTACTGAAAAGGCCACTGCAGTGCTGATGGCCTTTTCTAGTGAGCCTTAATTATACAGAGATCACTGCTTCTTGGTGACTGTTGTCAACTGAAGTTCTAGTTAAATAATAGCTACTGTCATTGTGATTCGTCAATCCTCTGAACTCCCTGCATTATTTTGCTTTTTTTAAATGTACTTTATTTGTACAGCAGTCACACAAACATCAAAATCTTTCACAATTCAGCAGGTAAGAAAGGGAAATTGATACAATCAATGGCCAGGCAAGCCTTGGGTTTCATACACTAACGTGCCCCGAGTGTCAGCTGGCAACTTGGGTCAGTGATCATGAGACTACAGTTCAAGATCTAGCGTCGCAAATAAATTACCATTCTAGCTGAAATATACAGTTTTCTGTAAATATCATCCCTTCTTTTGAATGTGTGAGAAATGGATATTGATTGGTCAGAGATTTGTGTTATTAAGAATTGCTGAGTAGGTGGTATTGTCAGGGCTAATAAAAGCCATCTGTAATAAATGTTTATCAGATCAAGTTCAGGTGGTATTCATTATTTCCCATTTTTTTTTTGTACCAGAGGTGTTAATCTCCTCTTTGTTAATTTTAACCATAATAAATTAAGATGCTGCTGATCTCCAATTTCTGCTTCTTGGATTTGTTCAATTTACTTATTTGGCTAGTTCTCTGGCACTGAATCTAATCAGGGCCTGTCTGTCATAAAAAACAAAAACAGAGTTACCTGGAAAAACTCAGCAGGTCTGGCAGCATCAGTGGAGAAGAAAAGAGTCAACGTTTGAAGTCCTCACGACCCTTCAACAGAACTGAGTATAGTTAGGAGAGGGGTGAAATATAAGCTGGTTTAAGGTGGGGGGCGGGGGGAGAGAAGTTGAGGGGGGGGTGTGGTTGTAGGGACAAGCAAGCAGTGATAGGAGCAGATAATCAAAAGATGTCACAGACAAAAGGATCAAAGAGGTGTTGAAGGTGGTGATATTATCTAAGAAAATGTGCTAATTAAGAATGGATGGCAGGACACTCAAGGTACAGCTCTAGTGGGGGTGGGGTGGAAAGCCTGACAAGGTATTAGTTGTAGATTTTAAAATAATGGAAATAGGTGGGAAAAGAAAAATCTATATAAATTATTGAAAAAAAACAAAAGGGAGGGGGAAGAAATGGGGTGGGGATGGGGGGAGGGAGTTTAAGATCTAAAGTTGTTGAATTCAAGATTCAGCCCGGAAGGCTGTAAAGTGCCTAGTCGGAAGATGAGGTGCTGTTCCTCCAGTTTGCGTTGGGCTTCACTGGAACAATGCAGCAAGCCAAGGACAGACATGTGGGCAAGAGAGCAGGGTGGAGTGTTAAAATGGCAAGCGACAGGGAGGTTTGGGTCTTTCTTGCGGTCAGACCGCAGGTGTTCTGCAAAGCGGTCACCCAGTTTGCGTTTGGTCTCTCCAATGTAGAGGAGACCGCATTGGGATCAACGAATGCAGTAGACTAAGTTAGGGGAAATGCAAGTGAAATGCTGCTTCACTTGAAAGGAGTGTTTGGGCCCTTGGACGGTGAGGAGAGAGGAAGTGAAGGGGCAGGTGTTGCATCTTCTGCGTGGGCATGGGGAGGTGCCATAGGTGGGGGTTGAGGAGTAGGGGGTGATGGAGGAGTGGACCAGGGTGTCCCAGAGGGAACGATCCCTACGGAATGCCGCCAGGGGGGGTGAAGGGAAGATGTGTTTGGTGGTGGCATCATGCTGGAGTTGGCGGAAATGGCGGAGGATGATCCTTTGAATGCGGAGGCTGGTGGGGTGATAAGTGAGGACAAGGGGGACCTTATCATGTTTCTGGGAGGGAGGAGAAGGCGTGAGGGTGGATGCGCGGGAGATGGGCCGGACATGGTTGAGGGCCCTGTCAACGACTGTGGGTGGAAAACCTCAGTTAAGGAAGAAGAAGGACATGTCAGAGGAACTGTTTTTGAAGGTAGCGTCATCAGAACAGATGCGATGGAGGTGAAGGAACTGAGAGAATGGGATGGAGTCCTTACAGGAAGCGGGGTGTGAGGAGCTGTAGTCGAGGTAGCTGTGGGAGTCGGTATGCTTGTAATGGATATTGGTGGACAGTCTATCATCAGAAATTCACATCTTCCCTTCACCCACCTGGCGGCATTCCATAGGGATCGTTCCCTCTGGGACACCCTGGTCCACTCCTCCATCACCCCCTACTCCTCAACCCCCACCTATGGCACCTCCCCATGCCCACGCAGAAGATGCAACACCTGCCCCTTCACTTCCTCTCTCCTCACCGTCCAAGGGCCCAAACACTCCTTTCAAGTGAAGCAGCATTTCACTTGCATTTCCCCTAACTTAGTCTACTGCATTCGTTGCTCCCAATGCGGTCTCCTCTACATTGGAGAGACCAAACGCAAACTGGGTGACCGCTTTGCAGAACACCTGCGGTCTGTCCGCAAGAAAGACTCAAACCTCCCTGTCGCTTGCCATTTTAACACTCCACCCTGCTCTCTTGCCCACATGTCTGTCCTTGGCTTACTGCATTGTTCCAGTGAAGCCCAACGCAAACTGGAGGAACAGCACCTCATCTTCCGACTAGGCACTTTACAGCCTTCTGGGCTGAATCTTGAATTCAACAACTTTAGATCTTAAACTCCCTCCCCCCATCCCCCCATCCCCACTCCGTTTCTTCCCCCTCCCTTTTGTTTTTTTCAATAATTTATATAGATTTTTCTTTTCCCACCTATTTCCATTATTTTAAAATCTACAACTAATACCTTGTCAGTCTTTCCACCCCACCCCCACTAGAGCTGTACCTTGAGTGTCCTGCCATCCATTCTTAATTAGCACATTTTCTTAGATAAGATCACCACCTTCAACACCTCTTTGATCCTTTTGTCTGTGACATCTTTTGATTATCTGCTCCTATCACTGCTTGCTTGTCCCTACAACCACCCCCCCCTTCAACTTCTCTCTCCCCCCTCCCCCACCTTAAACCAGCTTATATTTCACCCCTCTCCTAACTATACTCAGTTCTGTTGAAGGGTCGTGAGGACTCGAAACGTCGACTCTTTTCTTCTCCACCGATGCTGCCAGACCTGCTGAGTTTTTCCAGGTAATTCTGTTTTTGTTTTGGATTTCCAGCATCCGCAGTAGTTTTTTGTTTTTATCCCTGTCTGTAATAATGCTTATTTCATGTTGTTCAAATGGGCTAGCAGTCACTCAGCTAGTCATTGAAAAAGCTTTGCCCCTTGTGGAGAGCAAGAAATGGGGCAAAGACTGGCTTGGGAATGGGGCCATGAAAAATTTGTTGCCTCCACTGTGGAGAAAATTATTGAGCTTTAATGAGCCATAGGTAAACAGTGCAGACTGCTAAGCAAGATCTAGCAAAACATATCACAGCTGCATGAAAAGCATCAAGCCGAACCAAAGACATTACAGTAGCATTAATCAAAATGTAGATACAAAAGACCATATGTTTTTCCATTCTATGTAAAAAGACTATTAATTTACCACTTATGCCTATTATCAGAAAGAAACTTTTTAATGATATCCATGTGAAACATCTTCTTCTATCTCCATCTCTCACACAATCATACAGACATTGTCCTGACACTCCATCCTACTTTGTTCATCTAAATCGCAGCCAAACACTGGAAGGTTTATTCCATTTGTCTTCACTTTAAGGCACAGTTAACTTTTGCCCATTTCAATATGAATATTGTGAAGAGAATAAAATATAGCTGCGCTGCTAGGATAACTTTGATTTTACTTGGAGTTACTGTATCTCTTTGTGAGGAGCCTGTTTAGGCTGAATTTTAAAACCACTAATCATTGGTGGTGCCTGTTGCTCTGATCTCCTTGTATTTCTTCTGGAAACCATGGTAATGTGCAGTATGCTTCTAAAGCTTGATAAAACGACTGTTCAGTTGTTGGATGGATTTCTTTTCCTTTCTTGCGTTACTTGCCTCCATGTTTCTTTCTTTAATGCTCAAAGCAATTGGGCTTGTCTATGCCCTGTTATCAATGATGTCTGTGGGTGTCTTATAGGTGAATCAATCACTACAGACAGAGTTCGTGCTAGGGCGTAAGTATACTGCTTTTGGCACTTTGTTTGAGCTTATCCAAACTTTGGAATCAGATTAGAGACCTCGGTTTCCAGATTTTTAAAGCTGGAGTCAGGATGCAGATTCAATCAGTTGTGTGAGGGATTGGATTTTTACAGCAGTCCGGATTGGAGGTGGGTGGGTATGAAATTTGGCACAAAAGACCTCTCTGCTGGTTCCCGGCCACAATCCTGACTCTGAGCTGTTTTGAAAGAGGACGGCTCGGGGTTGGCAAATGGCGGGCAGCCAATTGAGGCCCATTAGATTTCATTGAGTGGCCCACGAAGGCCCTATTCTCACCCTGGATCTACAACAGCTGGTGAGGAAGGGGGGGTGAGGGTGAAATCTCCAGCCACTGGGCTATGCGCTGGAGGCATTGCCACACCAGGATCATGACCAGGCAGCTGTGGCATATTAAAAAATAAAATCAGCTTAGCCTTCCCCTGTCCCTCACTGTCTGCATTCTCATATCGGCAGCTCCTGCCTCAGCTGAGGTGGGGCTGCCGATCTCCAAATTCTGGAGGGCACCCAATGCCCCCCCAGTGATGGGAGCCCGCCCACTATCGCTGATTGGATAGCAAGTCTGCTTCATGGCCTTTAATTGGCTGAAGCTTTGAAAATCCTGACCCCTGATTAAAAATTCAGCCCCAGATGTTATCAGTTGCAAAATCTCTCACTTGACTAACCCAGGTTGGCAAAAGGCGCCGTTGAAATTTTGGATGAATTGAAACGGAGAAGAGGAAGAGCTTTTTTGTAATTTTCACATCCTCAGGACATCCCAAAGCTCTTCGATGTAAAGGATTTTCTTTTGAAGTGTGGTCACTATTGTTTCGAAGGCAAATGAAGCACCCAATTCGGACATATTATGGTCTCACAAATATCAGCGAGATAAATAACCAGTGAATCTGTTTCAGTTGAGTAAAGAGCAGTGACCAGGACATCTCCTTCCTCTCCTTCAGGTAGTGCCATGGGATCTTTTCCATCCACCTGAATCTGGAAATTTGATTTAACATTTCATTTGAAAGCTGGCAAATCTGCCAATGTGGCACTCCCTCAGTCATATACTGAAATGCCAAGCTAGATTATATGCTCAAGTGCTGGCAAGGAGCTTGAAATCACAAACACCTAACGTGGAGGGTACCATTGAGTCAGCTGATGCTAAAGTCCAATTATTTATAACTTCAAATAGTGGTCTTGTCATTAAGCTATGAAATTATTTTGGTCATTCATTTGATTTTTTTCTTTTGTCTTGCTTGTGCTTCTTCATACTGTCTACTTTCCTTGAACAGAGGGCAGATTGGATACTAGCCTCTGGCAATTTTGGAGCTGGTTGTCAACAGGTCCTTTGGACTTCCTGTCTGTAGAAAGTGCCTGGTTTCACCTCAGCACTTCCTCAGGAATTATCTGCAGAATTAGATGTCAAACTGCATCCTACCATCCACACCTTTTATATTTTAATCAGGTTCATCATTATGGGAGGTATTAAACTTCATAATAAATCATTGACTTGCTGGCTGAAGTATCATTTTAAATATGATTGGTGGAATTTAATTCCCCCCCCCAACCCCGGTGGTGGGGGCATTTGATATGGGCAGGAGGGTGGCAGGTGGGAACCCAACCACCTTCCTGCCTCTGCCCCAATTAGGTCTATGGCGGGAAGGCTCATGGGTGGCCTTCCCACCCTGTCATCAATTGAGGTCCTTAAGTAGGCAATTAGTGCCCACTTAAAGGCCGCATCCTGTCACCAAGGATATTCACCCAGCGGCAGCAGGGGATTCACTGTGGAAGCCCGAAAAGCAAACCGTGTCGGGGTTGCTTCCAGGTTTCTGGGTGGGGGGAAGGGGTGGGGGGAGGGGAGGGGGCTGTGGTGTTGGTCCCTCACCAAGTGCCTGATTGAGGGACCAGGCATCAGGAAGTGATTAGGAAGACAAACTGGAACATTGACATTTAATGCAAGGGGAATAGAGATGTTTTACTGCTGTACAGGGCGTCGGAGAGATCATATCTGGAGTACTGTCTACAGTTTTGGTCTCCTTATTTGAAAGAGCTTATAATTGTTTTAAAATCCATTCAAAGAAGGTTCACTCGACTTATTCCTGGAATGAGGGGCTTATTTTAAGAAGAAAGGTTGAATAGGTAATACCTTTATTGGAGATTAGAAGAATGAACGGTGACCTTATTGAAACATATGAGATCTTGAGGGGTTCGGATTGGGTGGATACCAGGAGGATGTTTCCTCTTGTAGCAGAAACTAGAACTTGGGGACATGGTTTAAGAATAAGAGGAGTCCCTTTTAAGACAGAAATGAGGAGACATTTCTTTCTCTCAGAGAGTCATCAGAGTGGAATTCTCTTCCCCAGATGGTAGTGGAGGCTAGTTCTTAAATTTATTCAATGTTGAGGTAGCTGGATTTTTTGTTAGAGAAGGGAGTTGAGGGTTATGGGGGGCAGACAGGAAAGTGGATCTGAGACGACAACCAGATCAGCCATGATCTTATCGAATAGTGGAGCAGACTCGAAGGGCCGAATGGCCTATTCCTGCTGCTAAGTCCTATGTCCTATATCCTATTAAGAGCCACCTCCCTGCACTTGCTGCCGACCCCCATTCCTCTTACCCCATCCTGCAATTCCCCTCCCACCATCACTCACCTGTGGCCCTGATCCCATGGTGATCCTGGGCCTGTGACAGCAGCCAGTGCCTCCCGGTGGCACTGCCGAGAATGATGAGCTGCTGACCTATGATTGGTTCGCAGCTCTCGGCACTCAGGACATCTGTCCCCGGGATCCTTGATCCTGGGAAAGGCCAGCCACTGCCCAGTTACTGCAACGGACCTTCCCAAAAAGAGGTGCCATGGGGCTCTTGCCGAATCTCCAGCAGGTGTTGCCTACATTAAATACCACCCAATGTGCGCTAACATCAGGGACTGGATTTTCATGTGGGCTCGGGAAAATGAGACCTGTGCATTTTTGCACCTCCTGAAATGTACACCTGACCTATGTGTGACTTTGCCCAGGAGTTTTGTCGTTTTGTATGGGGTGGGGGGTTGGGGCATATGCTCGCAGTGCATTTTGTGAGCTGCGATGAAGTGCGTGAGGAGTATTGCTGTGGAGACAGGTCAGTTAGAAGGTCTGCCTTGGTTCTCCAACACAGCAACCCAGCTCCCACCATCATTCAAAATTCCCCGAAACCTCACCCACCCCCATGCCATCCCGTGCCCCCTTAGATCACCCATGCCACCCCCTGCCACTCACCCCCACCCAGCCCCCCATGTCCCCTCAGATCGCCCAGGCCATCCCATGCCCCCTCACCACCTACCCCCATGTTACCCATTCCCTCTCAGATCTCCCTTGCCACATCATGCCACCTCCAACCCCCTCAATTATTCTCCAAAGCCACTCATCCAGTATCCGTAATGTACAGTCCTTTTCAGCCATGCAATAGCAATGGGAATTATTCTAAAATCATTGGGGAAAAACATAAACCTCTAACCACCTAATAATGAAGTGCAGCGTTTTTCACTCCGATTCCCACCTCCAGTTAGATTCCAAAATCTGCCCTCAGCATTTCTATGTATGGCACTTTACATAACACTTAAACAGCCTGATGTCTTTCATTTTGTAATTTCAAAGGCACCAAAACATCAATGTACAATATTCTTCCAACTTCTAATTAGTTTGACATCAATGACATTCCCTCCACCATAAGATCAGGAGTGGTGATGTTCACTGATGATTGCACAATGTTCAGCACCATCCCTGACTACTCAGATACTGAGGCGATCCATGTCCAAATGCAGCAGGACCTGGACAACATTCAGGCTTGGGCTGACAAGTGGCAAATAACATTTGTGCCACACAAGTCTGGGACAATGACCATCTTCAACAATGGAGAAGCTAGGCATCTCCCCTTGACATTCAATGCCATCTCTGAATTCCCCGCTAGCAATATCCTGGGGTTAGCATTGACTAGAAACTTAACTGGACCAGTCATATTAATACTGTGGCTACAAGAGCAGGTCAGGGGCTTGGAATTCTGTTGTGAGTAACTCACACCCTGACCCCCCAAAGCCTGTCCACCGTCTACAAAGCTCAAGTCAGGAGTGTGATGGAATACTTGCTATTTGCCTGGATGTGTGCGGCTTCAACAACACTCAAAAAGCTCGAGACCATCGAGGACAAATTAGCCCACTTGATCGGCCCCCCATCCATTGCCTTCAACATTCACTCCCTCCACCAGCTGTGCACATTGGCAGCAGCATGTACCATATACATGATGCACAGCAGCAACTCATCAAGCCTTCTTTAACAGCACCTTCCAAATCCATGACTTCTACCACCTAGAAGAACAAAGGCAGCAGATGCATGGAACACTACAACCTGCAAGTTCCCTTCCAAGTCACACACCATCCTGACTTGGAACTATGTCACTGTTCCTTCATTGTTTCTGGGTCAAAATCCTTGAACTCCCTTCCAAACATCACTGTGGGTGTACCTACACAATATGGGCTCCAGCAGTTCAAGAAGGCAGTTCATCACCACCTTTTCAAGGGCAGTTAGGGATGGGCAATAAATGCTGGCCATGCCAGCTATGCCCGTGAAAGAATGAATATAAAAAAGCATCCAAACCTAAGGGAAAACTGATTTGCTTTGAATTATCATTTGTTACAAAACCTCGCAAAATATATCTGTTCACTCCTGCTGTCTCACACCTCTATAGTTTTCCCATTTCTTAAGATTTAAATATACTAATCAGAGGTGGCATGAG
Organism: Cetorhinus maximus; assembly: GCF_964194155.1. Taxonomy (NCBI): domain Eukaryota; kingdom Metazoa; phylum Chordata; class Chondrichthyes; order Lamniformes; family Cetorhinidae; genus Cetorhinus; species Cetorhinus maximus. Next base: position 19,274,019 of record NC_135903.1, on the reverse strand, counting down.
AGAGGATATTTTGTATAGCAACCTCGTTCTATTATACCATGAAGCTATACTCCAGTGACATTGTGATAAACCTCTCTGAACCACATGTCGTCATCTCTTACGGTCTACTGCCACAATATATGTCGATATAGACCTCAGGGGATCTGTCTCTATGCTAAGCAAAATATTGAGATGAGGGTTCTGGTCAAATACAATTACATGGGGCAGAATTTTGCCCTCGATGGGCATGCGGGCCCCACCGGCTTGGCGGCAGGCAGACAGCCGACCCCCACCACCGAAATGGGGCCCGCCGCCATTTTGAGTGGGTGGGCCAATTAAGGCCCACCCAGCGGGCTGCCCGATGGGAAGCGCTATGCGCTCCCTGTGCGGTCGGGGGAGGGAATCCCCATCTGTCAAAGTGCGCCCTTTCAAGCATGCGTGCAAAAGAGTGCACTGCTCCCTGAGGCAAAGTCCTGTCTCAGGGAGATTCGTGAGAGGTAAGGAAAGTCTAAAAATAGAAAAATATTAAAATTATTAACATGTCCCCCTCATGTGACAATGTCACATGAAATGGGACATGTTAATAATAAACACTTAAAATTTATTACATTTTTAAAAAATGGACATGAAACTTCATCCTGCCAGTGGATGAGGTTTCATGTATTATCAGAAGCCTGCTGGGGCTCCTGGCCTGCCCGTCAGCCTTAAGCTTGGACGGGCAGGTCTTTAATTATCTTAACTAGCCTGTCAATGGCCTCAATTGGCCATTGACAGGTCAACGGGTGGACAGCTGATTTTGCCTCATTTTCCTCTCGGCAAGTGGGCCCCGCCCCCAAATCGCCAAGGGGAAAATCCTGGCCATGAAGTCTATTACTAGCGACAACTATACACAGCTGTGTACAGGCCTTGATCTAGCCTGGGTCCTAACAGTTACATAGGCTGATTACTTGACTATATGCCTGACTCATAAGGTATACACAAAGGGCTGTAACCTCCGACTAGTGCTGGCCTGCAGAAATTAGAAGAAATAAATACCTACTTACCTGGTCTTGAAAATTACATTGACACTTCTGTTCGTTGGTGCTGCTTGGCTAGCTCCAGCGTATTCAAGAAGGCCACACCCTCTTTTTTACATCACTTGCTGCTGTAAAGCAGGTAAATTTAAAGGGCCAAGGAAAATGACAGGCCAGGGGGAAGGTAAGTGTCTGAGGTAAGTGGATGGGATTTAGCGGGGGAGTGCGGGTCAGCGGTCTGGAGGGGGGGGTGGGAGGTGTCGGATTTCAGGGGTTGGGTGTGTCGGAAGTCAGGGGTGTGGGAGGCCTGGGGATGGGGGTGTTTGAGTTCAGGCAGTTGGAGGTGGGGGTTGTTGGAGCTCAGAGGAGTGGGGGGCTGTCGGAGGTCGGGTGAGGTGGGAGGTGTTGGAGGTCAGGGGGTGGGATTGTCGGGGGGTGAGGGCGTCGGAAGCCGGAAGGTCTGGGGGCGTGTGGAGGGAGTCCCATGGGGTTGGTAGGGGTCTTTACAATAGTTACTCAGAAGTTAGAGGAGGTTTTAATTCTTCTAACTTTTTCTGAGTGACTATTGGTATAACCCCGGCAGGACCATCCAAAGTTTGCGATTTAAATAGCATTTTCGAAGTAGGACAATTGTCCAGAAGAAGTGTGCACTTCTGACGTTAACCTGCAAATTTCCTTCTATCCCTGAGCTTTTTTCCTGCTGTCCTGTTCAACTACTCCCTCACCTCTGCCCTTAATACCTTCATTACTCTTCAAATAACTCACTGTGTCCCACCTTTGCCATTCCTGCAATACATTCTCCATCTCTGCTCCCTTCAGTCCAAGGGCTACAAACTTTAGTGCGCTGATGCATGACTTGTCTAATGATTCACCGTGAGAGCAGGCTCAACCATGTTAATTAACCATTATTAAATTCAATTTATCAGTTAAATCATTCAGTTACTCCCACATCAGCCTAGAGGGCAAGGACAGACTGCTGCTCCGACAAGTCGTCTCATCAATCTCTCTTCAGCACGACTCCACCCACGCCTCCAAACTTTACTGCAAAGAGCGTATGAATTTCTTTTTCTAAGGTTAAAGCCATTCATGTCGTTCCCTCTGCCTCTACCTACATGCCCCTCTCTCCCCCTTTCCCCAGGCTCCCCTCAAGCTGTCAAACATTGGGCTGACTTTTCCAGGATGGGTCATGGTTCCCCAGATTGGCCTCAATTTCCAGGTGGGGGAACCGAAAGTGACCGCGTGAGATGTGGACAAGATCTTCCTGGTGGCGGCCAATGAAGAAGCTGCCTCTGTTAGCCCCGTCCAATTAGGGGTGGTGGCCGGGTCCCAGCATTGGAAGGTCTGTTCAGCGCAGCCAATGGGCAGGGCCGCCGGCCGCCTTCACAATGCAGAGGGGCCCGAAGTGTTAGAAGCAGGAGCATCAGTGACACCATGGAGGCACCTTCAGTCGGAGAGAAGCAGCTGCCATTGCAGCAAGAGCTACCGTAGTGGAGATACCCATGCAGTGCCTCAATGGAAAGCCTTCTGCTTGGGGAGACCTGAGCTCTGCAATTTGTTGCCGGCAATTTAATAAATGGTCTTACACGGTTCGTGGCTCAGCCCTTCCATTGTGAAGCTGCCTCTGCTGAATTTCCAGGCTCCCGAAGTGGCGGGGCAAAGGGGGAGGGTGGAGGTTGGGAGAGGTGGGGGGTCTCGTCCACTGCGGTAAAATTGCAATCTGTTTTCACAATCGGGGCTAATTGCCCTATTAAGTGTCCTTATTGACTACCAGTCACGGCCAGGCAGGGACCATCAGTGCTCGGAGCCTACCTTCAGGAACACAGGAATACTTCACAGAATTGGCCTGGTCTAAGTCGATTGTATTCTCCTTGTCACTTCACCTCCCACCTTTAAAGCCTCCTCTGCGCGGCTGGGAAAATTAAACCAACTATCTCTAATCCCATATCATTCTGCAGTTTCTCTTCTCTCTCTCTCACTGTCCTCTCCATACTACTCTGCAAACAGGGGATTCCATTTAACTGCTGGCCCCTAGGTTGCTCCCATGGTTAATTCATCACTTTACTCAGGTATTGTCCTTTTCCCTTTCAAAATCACTATCATGAGTGCAGCCCCCCCTAAATAAATTCCACCGTTAGCCTTACAATGCACTCCAACTAGGAGTCCATCTCAGAGGTCCTCAGATATGTTGTATCTCCCAATTACATGACCATCTCTCTCCAAAGTCCCACAATTACATTGAGTTTGGCTGCACACATCAATGAAACCTTTATGGTTCAAACTACAGCCTCTGTGACCATGACCTTGACCCATTATCCCTCCTTCTTCCCCTTGACCTCTCTATTGAACTTGACATGGCCGACCACGTATTCCCCCCTTTATCTTCCACTCAGTTGTCCAGCTCCGTGGAACTGCCTTCACAAGATTCCACTCCATGGTTAGTGCACAGTTGGTACACAACAAGCAGTGACTTCTCTTGCCACAAGTCTCAAAATCCCCTCCCAAGTCCCATAAGGATCTATTCCTTGTCTCATCCTTTTCCTTATTTACACAAATTGTGCATGAACTATTTTAGAAAGAGGAATATTGAAGGTTGTGATGAGTGTGGAGGCATGTGGGATAAGATCAGGTAGCTCTTGAGGAAAAGAACACTGTGGCAGACTTGAGGGGTTGAATAACCAATTCGGATTCAAAACTAAGTACACATTCATGTTTGAATTAGGTTTCTCCCCTGATCTACCAACACTAGCCAAACACTTTAATCAGTTCAACATCCCCTACTCCAGTACAGGGTCTATGCTCCATACAAACAAGCACCTTGGTTGATTAATGGACTTGTTCATTATATGGACAAGGAATCTAACCTCATTGACATTTGATTTACCTCTGAAAATGAATAACTCTATTGGAAATTGGTGACTGCCAATAAGTCAATCAAGTCAGTATATTAGAAATAACCATTTGCTAATTGGAAATAAAATAATTTAATAAACTAAAGAAGAAAAAATGCTGATGTCAAACTCCTATCCTCTTCCATCTTCCTAAATACCCTATTAAATACTCTGTCCTGTTCTGCAGGCTGCTAATCTAAAATTGTAACCTATCTGGGGCTGCGTGTCATCACTGGCTATCTTTTGTGTTCCTCAGTCAATTGATGATATGTCTTGTCACTTACTAGTGATGGACAGCAGAAATATCACAAAATGATCAATTACTCCTTAAGCATATTTGCCACAATATACAACTTGGTGAGCCAGCACAACAATGTCTTCAATTTCAGTCAACATTCCACTATTCATGTGTTAAAATTGCATTGTGCCACATTAGTAATGAATGCATTAACGCATTTATTCATATGAAAATTCTTTGTCCTGTGTAATTGACTAATATACTAGTGCCAAATATTGTATAGCACAATTTTAATCCATTAAGTAATGGTGCAGACAATTTCACTTCTTATGAACTTCAATTTTCATTGATACAGGGAACACATGGAAAATACTGGAAATTGGAACTAAAATTGAAAATACACAGTAGCTACGTCAGTTCATGGAGAGCAAAGTTAGGTTAGTATTTTAGGTCCAAAGTTCTGAGTCAAAGCTGTGGTCATGGCTCTTGTCTTTGAAGCTTCTACTTGGAAAGTCAGCACTTTAGTGTTAGAGAGGCCATAAGCCTGTACTTCTAGTGGTGCACTCCTACCAAAGATCTATAGTGAGTGCTGGATATTTGGGCCAGGACCAGTATTTGCTGTGTCCTTGCCTCTGCTCCAAGTTTAGGGCAGAATCTCCATCTGATGCCTGAAGCAGACAGGCTGAAAGAAGGCTTTTCTTATGCTGGGAATTTCCTTAGATTCTAGATCTGGGTCCTCTTTTAGGCCCACTGCCTTCTCAGTTCTTACCCCCCCCTGTCACAAAAGTGTAATAACTCTTATAATATTTTTGTGATTTATTGTAAAAGTAGGTTAATAGTGGGGTTTAGATAGTTTCTGTGTGTGTGTGTGTGTGTGTGTGGGATTTAATTGAATTGGGGACAGCTGGCCTGGAGGCTTTGACTTATCCAAAGAAGCTTGGTTTGAAATGTTAAATAGGTGAACATGGCTGAAGTTTTAGAAGGTGGAGTGGGAAAATTTGCATGTTTAGATAAATCAGGGTTGTTTGAATTTCAAAGAGATGGTAGGAAGTTACACTTAGCCAGAGAAGCTAGGCTAAGCGGCGCGTTTATTTTTCTCAAAGGTTATTGATAGTATTAGCATCATGAATAGACTTATATTATGAGAAAGGTAAAGTTCCAAAGACACATGGGAACAATGGAATTTACAATAAAACATATATAAAGGAGAAGAGGCTATGTGTCAGAGAAAAAAGACATTGTAAGATCTACCAGAAGTACGAAAAGCCTCCAGTATTTGTGCATTAAGCTACTGTCTACAGAAACCGAAGCTAGGAAAAGCCACTTTGAATTCTACTGTCCAGGGTATTGTGTTTGACTTGCCTAGATCTGTTTAAATCTATTTTTTACTGTCACCTTAAAGGGGGTGTAACTGGAAGCCAGATTAATTAGGGGGTTTAGGAGTTATAATAGTAGTAATTTGTAGACCCATTTATGGGCTTGAAATCTTTATTTTGTAAAAAAAACTCGAGTCTTGGCAGACTTATTACTACTGAATTCATCATCAACAAGCATCCCAAAAAAAAATACAAATTGCAAAAGCGTTGTGACTGCATGATCGCGTTTCCCTCGTGGATTTGATCCGCCTGGCACATGTCATCTGCCACGTCATAACATCCCCTACCCTCGTTCTCCCAAACTATTGTCATCTGCCTTTTTGTATATGTGACCTATGGAGCCACAAAATATGAGTCATTCAGCCACTGGCATTCCCTAGTGCCTCTAGATACCGTACTTCACCTTCTGCATTCCACCTACCTCCTCCATTCCAACGAACATTTAACATGCACCCATAGTGGGGTAGTTGTCTACTGGCAAGATTTAAAGTAGGTGCTAATCCCCAGATGCTAGATACTTTAGCAGGGATAGAAAAAATGTTAATGGCGGACACTGTCCAGTAAATTATAAGAACTTGAATAGGAAGACAGGTGAATGTCATTACAGAATAGCACCATTAGTCAATATAAGGTACATTGTATAAAATTATGCTTCTATTGCAGAACTTTGCCCCTCAGGAGCACATCATAGAATTATGGGGCAAAAGCCAATGGGTTTTACAGGCTTTTCCCTCCAGTTGTTTTAATGGACAGACTTGGGAAAATGATCTGTTATTTCTTCTGTTTTTTTAATATAAATTTTCACTGTGAGTTGCACAAATTCTCAAATGTGAAAGATAAGGAAAGATGAATGTTGGAATCTGGCTGCTTTGGTGAAATGGTGTGATTCTTATTTTTAGCAGTCTGGAATATGAAAATTAAATAAAAAGAGGCTCTGAAGATTGCAGGGTAATTACATTTCAGGTAGACTATGTATAGTGTAATTTTAATGAGCCTGCCCAGGTCAACAGAAAGGTTCTTACAGCTTTAATGCTGTAATAAGCTTGTTTTGTTAAGCAAACAGCAACTCCCACAGCTCTCCTGAGAACGTGACATTCTAAGTGACATTACCCTGTCAATGGTATACTTGAAATGATCAAACTATCTGGAAAAATCCACTAATATGAAGTAAAAGCAGAGAGGATCTGCAAATAAGGTGAAAAAAAGGCTTCAGTTTTTATACTCGATCTTACGGGGAGAGATGTCTACTGTGGGAGATGCCTGCTTTGAATAACTAGCACTCCCCAACTTTAGATATTCCACATGAAAAGTTGATATGCATTCTCCTTGTTCAATTAAAATCTTCATTATAATCCCTTCTGTGCAGCCTTACAGAGACCTGACACTTTCAGGTTCAGGAATTTGCTGGAGAACTTCTGCAGCTGATGCTAAACATGGGCTTTATACAATATACAAGAGAGAGCCAGCTTGCATTTTCATTATCACGTCTTTCAGAAATGTCCTGAAGCACTGCACACGAAGCAAATCACTTTGAAGTGCAGCCACTGTTGTTATGTAGATGTACAAGGAAAAGCTTCACATAAAATACATCAGAGCATTTTAAAGGAGCATTTCCAAGGTACCTTGAAGGCTAAGTGATAAGTTGCTACACATTCAGATTTGGTTTATGGCCATGTTCCTTGGGGGAACTATCCAGAAATTTATAGCTGGAAATTCCTGCAGATCACCAATCTCTGCCCTGAATTCCCAACATGCACAGCCATGGACAAAGCTCCATAATGAGATTCTATTTATAAGTGAGATTATTTTTTACTTCAATTTCTTAAAATGTCGAGTCGTTAAAGAATATGCCAGTGCTTAAACTATGCACATAGCACCTTGCCTAGCTCACAACGAACCATGGTATCAGAATTACGATGGTAGGTTCAGAGTCATCACTATAGGTTCATGATGACGTTCAGTGTTACTTCAAGGCACAGGGTTCATGAGTCCTGAGATTGTGATAAGAATTAAGCTGATGAATAGATATTGGATCATTACGAAGCTTTGTGCCTTATGAGGTGCTAAATTCATGACAAACTAGGAGATCATTCCAACGCACAAGATTCATGGTGAAGCATAAATTCATGGATGGGCATTAGTTCAATGATTAGGTTCTGGGTAATGATATGATTAGGGTCACAAGCAGGTACAGGATTACATAGAGGCATGTAGTACTAACTGAGCAATCGCTTAATTAAAAACTATCTGAACAGACATCTGCCCCTCTTATGAGTCCTCCCTCCCCTTGTACTGTTCGCTCCCTAACAGAAGCATGGTTTCCTTATAGAATTATAGAATCATAGAATGGTTACAGCACAGGAGGAAGCCACTTGGTCCATCGTGTCAATGCTGGCCTTCTGAAGGAACATGGTCTGACACCTTGTTTAATTATCCAATTCGTTAGTCTGAGATTAATCAGATTATACGGATCAACAGCAAAAAGATGTATTGCCAAGTAAAGGTGTCCCAATGAAATTCTTCAAACTGCACTTATTACCTCCTGCTACTAATCAGGAGCTTCATTTTCCCCATTTAATATAGGCAGCAGCCCAATCATAAGACTAGAGCCATCTCTAGCTGAATGAAACCGATGGTCACTTCCAGTTACTAATCCAGTACAATATAAAAAAATCTCAAGCATAAAGCAGAAGCCCCTGTCTGAAGTGTTCCTATGGAATAGTGCTTACATCAAGAAATCTCAACTAGTGTTAAAGAACAATTCACACTTGTTAGAGAATATACTTTACTGAACCAAAGAGACAGACTTTGGGCTGAATTTTCACCCCTGAGTGGGAAACAGGAGTCGGGACTGTTGTTGTGTCAGAAAGCCACCTCCAGTGGGAAACTGATTACATTTAGGATATTTTTTCATGGGTAAACCCCTAACTGGTATGAAGATGGGTTTCCTGTGCACTTAGAACCAGTGGGGGTGAGAACAAAGGCAGATCAGATGAAGTGTGGGACTCATTTAGGCATCCAATGGCAGCCATCACTGAGGCTGCTGGCTGTGCCGAGGGATAAATCTGCTCATTTTGCAAAAGTCTGCTACAGCGCTAGAGAGAATTGAGATGCCACAGGAGAGCTTGAGGCTCGGCAACTGAGGCAGGGCTGCCCCTCATTTAATCGATTCCAACCTGGATCTAATGCTGAAGGCCATGCAGGAGACTACTCATTCCAGAGGGCAGCAGTTAAGGGCACCTCTTTGCTCAGCATCATTTCCCTTCACCTCCCCTTCCTCCTTCTCTTATCTCTTGCTCCTCCCATGGTGAGCTGCATCCTTCATGGGTCTTCAAGGTCCATACCCTCTCTGGAGAGCCATGTTATGGAGAGCACAGCAGAACGCCACAATGACAGAGACCCTTGCAGGAGGGTATTGGAGGGCACCACCTGACTGGATAGGGCCCTGGAATCAAATCTTCAGAAGCCCAACAACTTGCTCAATGGTTGTCCTACTGAGAGGTGGCATTGGGTGTATCACTTCCGTGCCTCTGTCTGGAGCTCCTGTAGAAGGATCAGAAGCCATCTCTTCAAGAGGCATCATTGTTCCCTAGGATCCATCCATGCACCTTAGGGATGAAGATCTGAGGCGGCCTGGACTGCATGAGGATGAAGGAGTCATGGAGCTGCCAGGAAAGTGAACACATGTATGGAGGAAGCTCGTGTTGAGGCTGCAGCCCAGTTGGACATTAAGTGAGTGGAAGCCCTTCCTGTTAATGAATCTCAGTGGCCGGTCACTGGGTGACTTGATGGCCACATGAGTGCAGTCAATGATGGAAATCCAGCGATGGAGACAAAACCCACTGTCCCCTGTCCCTGTGAGGCTATCATGAATGTACTGTCCAGCTCTGGTAAAGAAGGCATCAGTGACCTGCAGTGAGCTGCAGTGGTGTGCTGTCATTCACGACATGCCACTTAGATCCGCAGCTGATCCTTGGAGGGAGTCAGAAACAAAGATGTTTCAAGGCCACTGTGACTTTGATGACCTTTGACAGGGCATGGCAACCAATGTACTGTTGTGAGGTGTGAGGTCTTTGATGAGGATGGTACCGATTTCTGTGACCATCTCCCTGGAGAGTCCCAGCCTCCTGAGTCACTGGATCTCGGTCATCTCCAGGTAGTTCTGTCTTCGATGGCAGATCCTGTGTTGAGGGTATGGCCTCCGTTGCCTTCCTGCCCCTCTTTCCTCCCCTCATGTCCTCCTGATGCTCTTCCCTTCAGAAGGGAACCAGAAGGTTCTTCCCTTCCTGTGGAGGGTGTTGTCCCTCATCGCCAATGGGCCCAGAATCTGACCATCGTGTCCCCCATTGCCAACTGCAGCCTTCCTTTCACAGAGGTGGTTGTCCGATTGTCCTTGGCAGCTTTGCCCCCTGCTCTTCTGCCTTTGCTATGCCAGGGGATGACAATCTCATTCAATGACCAAGAGCTATGTGCCCGCTCTTCCTACCACCTTCACAATGCCAGGGCAACCACCTTAGCAAATGCCAAGCTCCCCTTCACCATGCTGACCCTCTTATGGTGCTGGGGTGATGCACTGGGGCAGCCTTGACTGGCTCCCCACCCCTCTGCACCCGTCTCCCTTCAGCTGACCTGAAGCTATATGCATCTGCCCCTTTAAATATTCCACCCTCCCGCTTTAAAAAGCTCTTAATCAGTTTTTTAATGCATTTAATTGGCCTCAATTGAGAGGTAAAATGGACCCTGTTCCGCCCTTTCCCTATCCTGGTAAACATTACCAACGCCCGGAGTGGCCTCCTGAAATTGAGATATCACCTGGCACAGTGGTTTTGGCACCATCTCACACCCAGTGCCCCTTATACGCCTCTGTTCACACCCTCTGGGTAGCCCAAAAATCCTGCCCTCTCTGTTTAATCCTCCTCCACACTCAGAGGCATCTTGTCTTCTAGCACTGGCCAACATACAAAACCACTGCTGGCCTTCAGTCTCATGTGACTACTTGTCCTATTTAAAGTGAAGAATGCTAGTGCTGGGGTAAGACATTTTCCTGTATAGTGGCTTAGTATCACAATCAAGGGCCAGGTCAGGTATGCAAAGCAAAGCTCCCTATATGTTTGCCTCAAACTCAGAAAAGAACTCCTTACTGGATCAGTTGGGAGGTAGTGCCATCAGACATCTCTGGGACTAGGGTTCATACAAGCAGTGTCAAATATTTGCCACATCCACTCCAATTCATCTGGGTCCATTAGGATGGAGGATGTTGGATGATGAATCTTCATGTATAAGTTATTGTGGGTGCTGATCCAGGTTTAGTATTACTGAGAGAGTTAGAATAGATCTAACCTTTTACTATTTTTGTACCCAAGGAGGTATAGGTTCTTTAATCAAATGCAATCTACTGTATTGATTTTCTGCTATTGTCTATAAATTTGATCCATAGTTTACAGCCTGTCAAGCAGCTTGCTGGAATGTTTAGGCTTCTGCTCTTGGTGAGGACATGAGTGGGCTCATGTCAATTCAGTCAACTAGCTCCAGTAAGAAGATATTATGCATAAAAAGTCATTCTGCACCTCCAGAGTGAGAGCTCATTTACAGGGACTGATATTGGTGCTGAGAATCAGAGAGTTTTCTGGATTGAGCCTAACATTAGCCGTCTTCTGCTCCCAAGCTTATTATTCCTTCATGACAATGTCCTCAGTGTCAGTCCCAGCCATACTTGTACCTGACAATGCTCCTGCAGCCCTCCAGGAATTCCCAATCTTTTAGTGTCCTGATATCTCCCTGCCCTAATACCTCCTTATGTGGCTTGTAGTCAGGGAGAGGCAATACAAAATAAAGGGTACAATTCTAAAAGAGGCGCAGGAGCAGGTGGGCACGGGATATATGTGCATTAATCATTGAAGATGGCAGGGCAGGTTGAGAGTGCGGTTTAAAAAGCATACATAATCCTGGGCTTCGTAAATAGGGGCATTGAGTACAAAAGCAAGGAAGTTATGTTAACCTCGTCCAAAACACTGGCTGGGTCTCAACTGGGGTATTGCATCCATTTGGACACCGCACTTTAGGAAGGATGTGAAGATGTTAGAGTGATTGCAGAAAAGATTCATGACAATTGTTCCAGGGGTGAGGAACTTCAGTGACATGGCTAGATTAGATAAACTGGGGTTGTTCTCCTTGAAGTTTGAGAGGAGATTTGATGGTAGTATCCAAAATGTTGAGGGATCTGGACAGAGTAGATAGGGAGAAACTGCTCCCATTGGTGGAAGCAGAGGACACTGATTTAATGTGCTGGCAAAAGAAGCAATAGTGACATGAGGAAAACTTTTTTTTTCACACAGCAATTGGTTGGGATCTGGAATGCACTGTCTGAGAATGCGGTGGAGGCAGGTTCAATCATGGCTTTCAAAAGAGAATTGGATCATTGTGTGAAGAAGTAAATTTACAGGGCTATGGGGAAAAGGTAGGAGAATGGAACTAGTGGCACATTTATAACAAAATAAAAACAGAATTACCTGGAAAAACTCAGCAAGTCTGGCAGCATCGGCGGAGAAGAAATCAGTCAACGTTTCGAGCCCTCATGGCCCTTCAGCAGAACTGAAGCATAGTTTCAACAAGGGAGAAATATAAATTGGTTTAAGGTGGGTGGGGGGGAAGAGACACATTGAGGGTGTGGTGTGAGCAGATAATCAAAAGATGTCAGAGACAAAAGGGTCAAAGAGGTGTTGAAGGTGGTGGTCTTTGTCTGAGAAAAGTGCTAATTAAGAATGCAAGACAGGATATTCAAAGTACAGCTCTAGTGGGGGTGGGGTGGAAAGACTAAAGGTTTTAGTTTTAGATTTAAAAATAATGGAAATAGGTGGGGAAAGAAGAATCTATATAAATTATTGAAAAAAAAAGGCGGGTGGGGGAGGGAAAGAAACGGGGTGGGGATGGGGGGAGGGGGAGTTTAAGATCTAAAGTTGTTGAATTCAATATTCAGCCCAGAAGGCTGTAAAGTGCCTAGTCGGAAGATGAGGTGCTGTTCCTCCAGTTTGCGTTGGGCTTCACTGGAACAACGCAGCAAGCCAAGGACAGACATGTGGGCAAGAGAACAGGGTGGAGTGTTAAAATGGCAAGCGACAGGGAGGTTTGGGTCTTTCTTGCGGACAGACCGCAGGTGTTCCGCAAAACGGTCGCCCAGTTTGCGTTTGGTCTCTCCAATGTAGAGGAGACCGCATTGGGAGCAACGAATGCAGTAGACTAAGTTAGGGGAAATGCAAGTGAAATGCTGCTTCACTTGAAAGGAGTGTTTGGGCCCTTGGACGGTGAGGAGAGAGGAAGTGAAGGGGCAGGTGTTGCATCTTCTGCGTGGGCATGGGGAGGTGCCATAAGTGGGGGTTGAGGAGTAGGGGGTGATGGAGGAGTGGACCAGGGTGTCCCGGAGGGAACGATCCCTACGGAATGCTGTCAAGGGGGGTGAAGGGAAGATGTGTTTGGTGGTGGCATCATGCTGGAGTTGGCGGAAATGGCGGAGGATGATCCTTTGAATGCGGAGGCTGGTGGGGTGATAAGTGAGGACAAGGGGGACCCTATCATGTTTCTGGGAAGGAGGAGAAGGCGTGAGGGAGGATGCGCGGGATATGGGCCGGACACGGTTGAGGGCCCTGTCAACGACCGTGGATGGAAAACCTCGGTTAAGGAAGAAGGAGGACATGTCAGAGGAGCTGTTTTTGAAGGTAGCGTCATCAGAACAGATGCGACGGAGGCGAAGGAACTGAGAGAATGGGATGGAGTCTTTACAGGAAGCGGGGTGTGAGGAGCTGTAGTCGAGGTAGCTGTGGGAGTCGGTAGGCTTGTAATGGATATTGGTGGACAGTCTATCATCAGAAATTGAGACAGAGAGGTCAAGGAAGGGAAGAGAAGTGTCAGAGATGGACCATGTGAAGATGATGGAGGGGTGGAGATTGGAAGCAAAATTAATAAATTTTTCCAGGTCCCGACGAGAGCATGAAGCAGCACCGAAGTAATCATCGATGTACCGGAGAAAGAGTTGTGGGAGGGGGCCGGAGTAGGACTGGAACAAGGAATGTTCCACATACCCCATAAAGAGACAGGCATAGCTGGGGCCCATGCGGGTACCCATAGCCACACCTTTTATTTGGAGGAAGTGAGAGGAGTTAAAGGAGAAATTGTTCAGTGTGAGAACAAGTTCAGCCAGACGGAGGAGAGTAGTGGTGGATGGGGATTGTTGGGGCCTCTGTTCAAGGAAGAAGCTAAGGGCCCTCAGACCATCCTGGTGGGGGATGGAGGTGTAGAGGGATTGGACATCCATGGTGAAGAGGAAGCGGTTGGGGCCAGGGAACTGGAAATTGTTGATGTGACGTAAGGTGTCAGAGGAATCACGGATGTAGGTGGGAAGGGACTGGACAAGGGGAGAGAGAAGGGAGTCAAGATAACGAGAAATGAGTTCCGTGGGGCAGGAACAGGCTGACACGATCGGTCTGCCAGGACAGTTCTGTTTGTGGATTTTGGGTAGGAGGTAGAAGCGGGCCGTCCGAGGTTGGGCGACTATCAAGTTGGAAGCTGTGGGAGGAAGATCTCCAGAGGAGATGAGGTCAGTGACAGTCCTGGAAACAATGGCTTGATGTTCTGTGGTGGGGTCATGGTCCAGGGAGAGGTAGGAGGAAACGTCTGCGAGTATAAGCCAGCTCACTCCACAATGCAGGCTACCTGTAGACAATGTGTCAGGAATTTAAATATAAACAGCACACATGAAGTTACTGCAACCAAGCTAGATTCTGAGTCTTTTCCCTTTTACAGTCACTGTCACTGGTTTATGATGTCTCTGTCATTAACATTAATTAGAATACATTAGCATACATTAGGTGTCGCGTTCCCACTTGTTGAAGGAGTAGATTTGAATAATTCCAACTAATTTATGATTGAATGTCTTAATTTACAGCTGGCTGTTATTGGCATACTGGAATTTGCTTCAATCCAACCTTTCTGTTGAATTAAGTTATCCACTGCCTTAGAAATCTGCTTATAGAGGCTTAACACCAAAATGTTAGGAATCTGTCTTTCTTTTTCGCTCTCCACTATATTAAAAAAGGGGGGCTGGTTAGCTCAGTTGGCTAGATGACTAGTATGTGGTTCAGAATAATACCAACAACACAGGTTCCATTCCTATTCCAACTGAGGTAGATCTGGGACCTGCCTCCTTACCCTGCTCCTGAGAGTGGAAGGTAATGGCAAAGCACCAATGGAGGGGGGAACCATGAAAAAAACAGTTCAGGGTGAGGTATCAGTAGGCAACCTGCCTTTGGGCAAAGCACACATACCATATCAGCAAACTAATTCCAGTATTGAAAGGAAAAGGTTAAAAAGAATAAGATCAGAGTCTAGCTGAGAGATTTTAGGAATCCATCAGTCTTCATATTCTATATTTAGCACTCCAGCTATTGAAGAAATTCAGGAGAAGTCAAGTTAAATGTAACTGCTTAAAACCATCCAAATTACATTTGTCTTCTGTGCATCTTTTTTGGTATCTCTCCAGGTTCAGGCTACAGAAATTACTGCTGAGCTTCTGACAGGCAGTGAGCTCTTTACAGTATGGCAGTGAATAACGATGAAGACACAGCCTCAGATCGGTGCTTTCACGGATAGTTTATTACGAACGTTTCAGTTAATCTCCCATAGAAAACAATATCAAAACAGTCTCCAGTTTGTACATTAATGATGTCAATGTACAAAACCGGAGCCTGACAGCATTTAACTTGCCTGAACATACATTGAACCCAAGCCTTATTTGGATTGAAGATTGATTTCATGTGATAGATTTTACAAATGAGTGATAACGGTACAGAAGTTTGCGTGAGATAGTATATTAAGTCTTGACTGCAACACAGTAAGGGTGCAGGGAGGAGAATGACAATTTGTAGATTAAAGGGGAAAAGATCCAAGCTAACGTTTTCATACATTCATTTTAATTTTATTGTATTGAGGATTGATGGCCTCTGAATCTGAATTTTTGATATGCAAATGGCGGCCTGGAGATTACCAGACCTCTAGGGGCAGGCTGGGAGGCAGTGGTGTTGGAGGGTAAAATGGAGAGGGAAGGTGGGGGAGGTATAGCGTGCCCATCACCTATCATAGCATTCTGCCAGCAACAGGCAAGGTGGAGGGGCCAATTGAGCAACTTAAATAATCAATTAAGGGCCCCTTCCTGCAGCCGCTGGCATTTTACCAGTGGCGGGGTTGCCGTCCACCATGTGGAGACTCTCTAGTGAACCCTGGTAGCCTCCCTGCAAGCTCAAAGAGCCCTCAGCTAATTGGGTACTCTGCGGCCCACGAACGAGGCCTCCAAACAGCAATGGCCACGACAAGCCCCTCTGCCTTCACCAAACATCCCCCTCTGCCACACCACCAGGGACTGCCTGACTGGTTCCAGCGACCCCAGGTCCCACTCACCTCATTGCGAGGGTGGCGTCTATAGCCACCGTTCCCAGTGGCGCCACTGAGACTGAAGAACTGTCCCGGCGTCAACTAATTAATTGCCAGGTGTTGATAAAAAGTGGCTGGTGGGGGGGTCCCACAAACAGCCAAGATAGGGTTGTCCCCAGCTTCTGGACCTGTCATGAAGGCCCCCACACCCCATCCTGTTATGTGCAGTAAGGAACAAGATTGTAAAATATGCATAACATTTAAAGTTTAGCATTGTGTTTTATTGTGAAGACTTCTAAAAAAGCAATTTAAGCTGTGTATGAAACCAAAGATGCCACCAATGGCACTGTTCTTTTGGTTAAAGTGTTCAAATAAAATTAATTCATGTCAGGTAAAGCGCTGAACTGAGAGGACAAACTCATGAAGGCTGTTCCTTTATGTACAAAACCAATTCTGCACAACGTATAATATGTCATCTGATGAACAATCCTTCTTGCTCACCTGGAGCTGCCAAACTCTCAATTGCAATCATCCTTGTCTTTCTAATTTATCAATGCTACTTTGGTCATTGGTCCAATAAACTTTATGCTGCTTTAATTGGGAGCATTCTGCCTGAGCTTATTTACCTGAATTAAGCTTGGGTTCAGCTGTGGCTCAGTTCATAGCACCCTCACCTTTGAATCAGAGGGTTGTGGGTTCATGTCCCACTCCTGGAAACCAAGAACTGTGATTGTACTTGAAAGAGTTGCAATCTGTGACTGTTGATAACTTGAAAGAGTTGAGGGGGGAAGATGAATCTCAACCCCCAGAGGTCTTTCTGTTGCCCCAGCAGTTTTAATAATGATGTGCATCTCTTTCAAGGTACTTGTCTAATTTGACCTTGAGGAGCTCTAATCTACAATGTGATGACAGTGCTACTAATAATATATCAGAGGTGGAGCACACAGTCAGCTATAATCATCACATTAGACTTTTTATACATCAGGGTAATTCCATTTTTGTTGACCTAATTTTGACTTCAAATAAAAATTATTTTGCAAGCAGCAAATTAATGATTCAGCCTCCAGTATTGGGAAGTTCCATGTTGAATACCTGAAAGTCAGTCCCAAACATAATCATTTCGTAGCACCATTTTACACTTTTATTTCTATGCAGTTGTATTTATTTGTATCCAGTAAAATTTGACACCAGGGCTGCCTTTCATTGGTAGAAGTGCTCAACTGATGCAATTTAGTCAAATGATGCTATGTTGGGAGCAGCGGGGGTGAAATACTGAAAGATTCTGACGTCAAACTGTGATTTATTAGAACTTAAAAGCAGTGATTCTGAAGGAGCATAAAATGATCCTCAAAATTAATTAGAACCTTTTTGTCTTTGCAAAGACACTGATAGGCCCTGAGCTATCAGGTCAGAGAGGGCACCAGAGCATTTCTTAGAAAACCAAATTACTTGAAATAAGAAGCAGAATATAGGAGGTGAAAGCTCTGACACATGGGATACAGTGCATTTATTTCTGATACAGTGGATTTTGGGTTCAGTTAATTAAATTCTGGAACATGAAAGGCCAGCATGTGACAGGACCACTTATTTCAATTGTTGGTCTCATAGGTAAACCTTGATTTTAATTTACTTTGTAAATTTTGACCATCTTTTCACAACCATTGTTTTCCATTACATCCAACAAGGCTGTCCTTTAATGAGATGACCTGGAAGGTTATTCTACAGAACCCCATCAAAACCTCCCACCATACTTTCGTCTTTGAATTCATTATCTTATATGACAAATAGAACTGAGCAAATTAGCCCTGGTTTAGATTTTGAGTTCTGCTTGATGGAATAGTAGCCTCAGTCACTTGGCCCAAAGCCATCACCAAACTACTAAAATTGGTGTTTCATAGCATAAAGCTTTAGGTTAAGTACAAGTTGATCAGTGTTTTACCGTGAAAATAGAACAGCTGCCTGAACTGGAATACAACATGCAATTTTGGTTATTGCACTGTGGTGACCTTTCATCAGCTATTCCTAATGATGCCTTTCCCAGTTGACCTACACCAGATTTTGTTACTTGCTTTGTGCCCTCTTTAATTGGTCCCTAGAATACCAACATTTTATTTAGTTTGCCAAGAATGATTATAAGTAAGAGCATGCTGGTCCTGATAATGTTACTCTGTGGACTGAACGAAATTCCTATTAACCCGCATGATATTGAAATCTGAACAGGATTTCCAGTTTGAGGAAGCACAGTTCAAATCAAGTTAGCAACTGTCACAGTGTTACTAGGCACCTTCATCTGCAATGAATAAGTGTGACTATGATAAAGATGAATTTACAGACAGCGGGTGATCCATCTTTGGGTTGAATTAATTGGACCATGTTTTATTGGCCATCAACCTGTGCCCTAAGAATGCCTGAAAAATGCCTGACCCAAAATTGGATCGGGCCATTTTCCAGGATTTCCTGGTGGCTACTTAAAATGGGATTTAAGCCCTATTCATAAGAACAGATAAACTAGGAGCAGGAGTAGGCAATTCAGCCCCTCGAGCCTGCCCCGCCATTCATTACGATCATGGCTGATCTCATTTTGGCCTCAACTCCAATTTCCCGCCCTCTCCCCATAACCTTTCAACCCATTACTAATTAAAAATCTGTCTATCTCCTCCTTAAATTTATTCAGCGTCCTGGCATCCACTACACTCTGAGGTAGTGAATTCATGACCCTTTGAGATAAATAATTCCTCCTCACGAATGAGACCAATTTCAGCCCTGTACCAGAATTAGTGTGCAACAAGAACACAAGAACATAAGTAGGAGCATGAGCAGACTACATGGCCTGTTGAGCCTTCTCTGCCATTCAATATGATCATGGCTGATCTTGGGCTTCAATTCCACTTTCCTGCCTGATCCCTTGATTCCCTGAGAAACCAAGACCCTGTCTATTCCAGCCTTAAGTGTATTCAGAAATGGAGCATCCATGGGGCAGAAAATTCCAAAGATTCACAACCCTTTGAGTGAAGTAATTCCTCTTCATCTCAGCCCTAAATGGTCAGCCCCTTATCCTGAGACCCTGCCCTCACTTTCTAGATTCCTCGACCAGTGAAAACAATCTCTCAGTGTCTACCCTATCCAGCCCCTTCAGAATCTTGTACGACTAAATGAGATTACCTCTCATCCTTCCAAACTCTAGAGAAAATAGACCAAATTTTCTCAGCCTCTCATCATAGGACAACCCCTACATGCTAGGGACCAAGTTAGTGAACCTTTGCTGTACTGCCTCCAACACAAGTATATTTTTTCTTAAATGTTGACACCAAGACTGCATATAGTACTCCAGATGTGATCTCTCCAAAACCCTGTACAACTCTAGCAAGACTTCCTTATTCCTGTACACCAATCCCCTTGCAATAAAGGCCAACATGCCATATGCCTTCCTAATTCCTTGCTGTACCTGTATGCTAACTTTTTGCGTTCTTTCTATGAGCACACCAAAATCTCTTTGAACATCAAAGCACCAGACAGGGCAAGTGTCCTCCCTGGGATTCTTAGGTGGCCGTCGCCGAAAGCTATGTGTGTTCCTGTGGAGCAACCACAGCCCTCCTGAAGGATGATGTTGGCTTATGATCAGACCCCTTTTCCATTCTGCTTTCCACCCCGCAATGCTATATCTTTCCTTTCATTCATTCACCGGATGCAGGTGTTGATGGCAAGATCAGCACTTATTGCCCATCCCTAATGACCCTCAAGAAGGTGGTGGTGAGCTACCTACTTGAACTGTTGCTGTCCATTTGGTGTGGGTACACCCACAGTGCTTTAGGAAGGGAATTCCAGGATTTTGACCCAGGGGCGATGAGGGAACAGTGAATTGCAAGGCAGGATGATGTTTGATTTGGACAGGAACTTGCAGGTAGTGGCGTTCCCATGTACCCTCTGCTCTTGCTTTTGTAGGTGTTAGAAGTCATGGGTTTGGAAGGTGCTGTCGAAGGAGCCTTGGTGAGTTGCTGCAGTGCATCGTGTAGATGGTGCAACTGCTGCTGATGGTGGAGTAAATGGGTAGTGGATGGAGTGTTAATTAGGTGAGCTGTATTTTTTTTTTCATTAATTTACAGGATGTAGGTGTCGCTGGCTAGGCCAGCATTTATTGTCCATCCCTATTTGCCCTTGAGAAGGTGGTGGTGAGCTGCCTTCTTGAACTGCTGCAGTCCCTGTGGTGTAGGTACCTTCCAGATGGTGGTGTTCCCATGTGTCTGCTGCCCTTGTCCTTCTAGATGGTAGCAGTCATGGGTTTGGAAGGTGCTGGCCAAAGAGCCTTGGTGAGTTCCTGTAGTGCATCTTATAGATGATACACACTGCTGCCACTGTTTGTCGGTGGTGGAGGGAGTGAATGTTTGTGGATGGGGTGCCAATCAAGCAGGCTGCTTTGTCCTGAATGGTGTCAAGCTTCTTGAGTGTTGTTGGAGCTGCACTCATCCAGGCAAGTGGAAAGTATTCCATCACATTCCTGACTTGCACCTTGTAGATGGTGGACAGGCTTTGGGGAGTCAGGAGGTGAGTTACTCACCACAGGATTCCTAGCCTCTGACCTGCTCAAAATCAGTAGTTATATGGCTAGTCCAGTTCAGTTTCTGGTCAATGGTAACCCCCAGGATTTTGACAATCGGGGATTCAGCAATGGTATTGCCATTGAATGTCAGTTGGCAATGTTTAGATTCTCTCTTGTTAAGGATGGTCATTGCCTGGCACTTGTGTGGCATGAACCTTACTTGCCACTTGTCAGCCCAAGCCTGGATATGATTCAGGTCTTGTTGCATTTGGACATGAACTGCTTCAGTATCTGAGGAGTTACAAATGGTGCTGAACATTGTGCAATCATTAGTGAACATCCCCATTTCTGACTTTATGATGGAAGGATGGCCATTGAAAGGTCGTTGGAAGGTCAGGTGAAAATGGTTGGGCTTAGGACACTACACTGAGGAACTCCTGCAGTGATGTCCTGGAACCGAGATGATTGACCTCCAATGACCACAACCATCTTCCTTTGTGCTAGGTATGACTCCAGCCAACAGAGAGATTTCCCCCTGATTCCCATTGACTCAAGTTTTTCTAGGGCTCCTTGATGCCACACTCGGTCAAGTGTGGCCTTGATATCAAGCACAGTTACTCTCACCTCACCTCGGGAGTTCAGCTCTTTTGTCCATGTTTGAGCCAAGGCTGTAATGAGGTCAGGTGCTGAGTGGCCCTGGTGGAACCCAAACTGAGCATCAGTGAGCAAGGTATTGCTAAGCAAATACTGCTTGATAGCACTGTTGATGACCCCTTCCATCACTTTACTGATGATCAAGAGTAGACTGATGGGGCGGTAATTGGCCAGATTGATTTATCCTGCTTTTTGTGTACAGGACATACCTGGGCAATTTTCCACATTGCCGGGTAGATATCAATGTTGTAGCTGTACTGGAACAACTTGGCTAGGGGCGCACCAAGTTCTGAGGCAGAAGTCTTCAGTACTATTGCTGGAATATTTTCAGGGCCCATATCCTTTGCAGTATTCAGAGCATTCAGCCATTTCTTGATATCACGTGGGGTGAATTGAATTGGCTGAAGATTGGCATATGTGATGCTGGGGACCTCCGGAAGAGGCCAAGATGAAGCATCCACTCAGGACTTCTGGCTGAAGATCATTCCGAATACTTCAGCCTTATCTAGCTGGGCTTCCTCATCATTCAGTATGGGGATATTTGTGGAACTTCCTCCTCCAGTGAGTTGTTTAATTGCCGACCACCATTCATGACTGGATGTGGCAGGACTGCAGAGCTTGGGTTTGATCTGTTGGTTGGGGATGCGCTAGCTCTATCACTTGCTGCTTATGATGTTTGTCACGCAGGTAGTCCTGTCTTGTAGCTTCACCAGGTTGGCACCTCATTTTTGGTATGTCTGGTGCTGCTCCTGGCATGCCCTCCTGCACTCTTCATTGAACCAGGGTTACAGCTAGATTCTCTCTAGTTGGAGATGGCGTATAGGCAGTTGTGTGGCACAAATCTTACTTGCTACTTATCATCCCAAGCTGGAATATTATCCAAGTCTCTCCCCAAGCACGCAAAAAAGATTGCTTCATTATCTGTGGAGTTGGAATTGGAATTGAAAACTGTGCAAATGTCAAGATGCATTCTCAATTCTGACATTATAAGTGGAGGGATGGTTATTGATGAATGGCCTAGGAGACTACCCTGAGGAACTGCAGCGATATCCTGGGGCTAAGGTGATTGGCCTCCAACAACCACAATGATTTTCTATTGTACTCGGTGAGACTCCAGCCCGACTCCAGCCCGGGGGCTGTGAAGCAAATGGTCCAAAATCCGCATCTCCAATCAGGTGAGCTACCTGAAGGAACATGACAAGCAGCTCACCTCAATTATTCTGATGAAGCCTCCCTCTTTAAATCTTTCTCGATGAAAACTTCATATATAAAACATGTTTTCTCGAAAACAAAATCATAAAATTACACCCAATATGATAATTCAGCTGAGAAATGAGGAGCTGGGACTTGATCCATGAGTCGCTGTTTCAAACAGCAATTAGCAGATCCAACACCCCTATAGTTCTATAGAACTACAGAGCTATAGTTTATTGGACCATGTTGTGGTGTTACTCATCTAACATTCTAATGGTATAGATTGGATGACATTTTGTGTTTCCCTTGGTGCTCTAGCATAAGAAAGTTAGAGTTCTACCTGGTTATGACATCCTGTATCTGATACTCTGTGTTTAGTCAATGTTATTAATACCTCTTTCTTTGGCTCAGTGTGCATTTTTGCCTGATCGTGCCTACGTGAAGCATTTTGGGATTTTTTTCTACATTAAAGGCGATGTTGTCCTTGTATCTGGTACGTTGTTTTCAAGTATATCGAATTGCATGAACAATTCTACAACTTTCACTGTTAAGGCAACAGTGGCTCATAGATCATTGAGCAGTCAGAATGATGAGCAGAATATTGCCCCTGTTGGCCATGAATAACCAGTAAGGTTCAATAAGATTTTATTTCTGATTTCTGATCCCCAATAGTGCAGCCCATGAAAGATTTAGAACAGAATTTTAAATCTTGTAGTTAACATTTAGCAAAATCTAGTGATTGGTTTCACCCAAGCGCTACTTTTTGCCCCAGAACCTCTGTTCTCTGGATGATTGTACCCCAGAGAGACCCCAAGATGAGCTCGGGGACGCCTCGGAAGTCCCCAATCACCGACTACACAGGGATTTCCCAGGAATTTTGGACTTCTGATGGACAATTATGCTGCATCTCGAATCCTCTGAAACTCTGAGTTAAAGTCAGGCACTTCAGATGGTTCCTACTCACTTACTAGAATAGTTACCCAGGAAAAGTTAGAAGGATTAAAACCAGTTCTTATTCCTGTGTAACTATACTACTGACCCCCTGACTCCCTACTGGGCCCTGCCACCACCACCACCCCCACCCCGACTACTCCTCTCTGACAATCCCCTTGACCCGACTGCACCCCCCCACCGGACCCAACTATCTCCCAAACCCTGACTACCCCCCCGACCCCACAATTACCCCCGACCTGAATACACCTGAACCCCGACTACCCTACCGACTATGCTCCAGACCCACCCTACCCCGTCACCCAACTACTTTCCACCCTACCCCCTCACCCAACCACCTGTCACCGACCCCATCACCCATTTATCTGCCATCCTACCCCCTCATCCACTTACCTTTTCTCTGAAGCTTCTCAAAGTGGCTTTGGGACATTTAAACATAACCGAATACAGCAGCCAGTGCTGTAAATAGGAAGCGTGACTTGGCTTCCCCTGGCAATCATGTACTACAAGGAAGGGCTCCGAGAATAGTTACAGTCCCATTTCTGCAGAAACCTGGTTTGGATGTCCAGGCAAGAAATGTGGAGCTCCAGTGCAAGGTAAATAAATAGGAGCAGAGTGACAATCTGACAGTGATTCGGCCCGTTGTTGTTTGGTAATAATACTGCGTGCTGTCTTTCTCTATATCGTACGAACCTCAAAAAATAGGAGCAGGAGTTGCTCATTTGGCCCCTCAAGCTTGTTCTGCTGTTCTCTACGATCATGGCTAATTTTCTGCCTCAAGTGCACTTTCTCACTCACTCCCCATATCCTTTGATTCCCTGAGAGATCAAAAATCTGTCCTGTCTCAGCCTTAATATATTTGATGATGGAGTGTCCACAACCCTCTGAGATAGAAGGTGGACTTTTCTGTGTCTGCTGGCATCGGGTGGGCTTGGTGGCGTGAGTGGCCAATATGGCAAGAAGGCCAGAAATCAGTTTCGCAACATCGTGAAACCAGTTTGCGATTGCCCGCTCAGCCCATTGGTGGTGGGCCGCGTTTTCCACCATCGGACATCAGAAACCTCATTGTAATACATCTGCATAACATTATAAGGCTAGACCACCGGAATCATCCCACCCTCCGCTGGATCGTCTGCCAACGTCGCCATGATTGCATGCCGATGCGTTTCACAGCAGCATATATAAGGCTGTCATATATATAATGGCGGGCTGCATTTTGAGGGGAACTCAGAGGTGAGTGCACAGTAACGTCGCGCAGCACTCGCCCAGGTTGCCTGTTGGACTTCAAGCTTGAGGAATGTTTGGGGGGAGGGGTAGCAACGGCTGCCCTGCAGTTGAGGTGCATTGGGGGTGTGGGGGCAAGGGCTGCCCTGTGGTTGAGGTGACTCGTGGGTGAGGGCGAGAGCTGTCCTGCATTTGAGGCAACTTAGGGGAGGGGGCAAGGGCTGTCCTGCAGTTGATGGTAGTGCACAAGCACATGCTGGGTGGCAGGGGGGGAAGCGGCTATGTATTAGGGAAACCTTGTATCAGGTGAGACAGTTCGGACGCAGCAACATTGATAAGTGTGGAGTCGGGTTTATAGCTTATCTGCCCACTCAGCAATGCAGAGGCATCAAAGTGCCACCAAGTGCTCAGAGCTTTTCACCCCTCAAGCACAGACTGCAAACTAATGAGCGTTTTAGTGGACTGCACAACAGTTGGATGGCTGGGCACATTGTACAATCTCCTTTCTAAATCTGGCCCTGGAGCAGTCACTGGTGGAGGTGCTCACAGCCCCTTGCAATGTCATCATCCCGGTTTGGACCAGTCTCCCCCATGGTTCAAGCTATCAGCGCAGCCTTGCAGTGTGGGTTAGGAGAATGCCTGTGCCTGAGCTGAGAGCACAGCATGCAGTCCAGTGGGCAAAGCTGCCGCCAATCGGTCAGGTGGAGTGGGGCAGAGATCCATGGGGTCTCGGGCAGCCATGCAGCGCACTAAACTCTGGCCATCCAAGTGGTGCCCAGCACTCTCCGGGATGTGTTAAGGGATCTTCAGACTTAACCAAGAAAGGTTCTTAATATACCCAAGCTAACCCATGTGTATCTCTCTTTCATACTGCAAGGGGAGTCCATCAGGAGCATGGAGCCTAGTGAACTAGCTGTATGCCTCGTGGCGTACGGAGAGCGGAGATGATGGAGAAGAGAGTGATGGAGGTGCCTGACTGCGCAGAGGGAGGAGCAGCGCCCTCAGGGAGAAAGGGCAGATGGAGCTTCCACACACGCTGCTGGAGAGCCACAACGATCACCGCTGATTGGCATCTGGCTAGACCCAGGGTTTATAGATGCCACCTTTCATTCCTGCAGATGACCGACATCAGTGTTGTCGAAGACTGCACATGTCTAGGGAACTGGTTGGTCTCATCTGCTAGCTACCCAAGGATTTAGCACCACAGGGACACAGAGGGCATCCACTGTCAGTGGCTGTGAAAGTGACTGCGGCACTCAATTTTTATGCCAGTGGCTCCTTTCAGGGCCTCCACAGGTGACCTCTGAGGGATATCATAAGCCTCCACTCACAAATGTATCCATGAGGTCATGGATGCCACTTCCATGAGGGCACACAACGTTGTGCATTTCATCCAGGACCAGGACAGTCAGGATGCAAGAGCAATTGGATTTGCCCAGGTCTCGGGTTTCCCACAGATGCAGGGTGCCATTGACTGCACTCATGTAGCACCCAGGTCTCCATTACAACATCTGCAAGGGCTTACATTCGCTGAATGTGCAGCTGGTGTGTGACCACCACAAATGCACCCTGCAGGCCTGTGCATGGTTTCAAGGGATTGTCCACAATTCCTATATTCTCAGTCAGTCACAGACCCCTGATGTCTTTTGGGGTCCACAGATGCTGCAGGGTTGGCTCCTAATAGACAAGTGCTACCCGCAGAGGATGTGGCTGATGACACCCGTGCGGCGGACCCAGACTGCAGCAGAGCGAACTTAGTGGAGCAAACTATCAGGATGCTGAAAATGAGGTTCTGGTGTCTGAACCGGTCTGGTGGAGCCCTGCAATATAGTCCACAGAGGCCGTCACGCATCATCATCACCTGCTGCGCCCTTTACAACCTGGTGCTGCAACGGGGAGAGGATCTGGCTGAGGAGGATGCAGGAACTGAAGGTCTCCTTGGATGAGGAGGACATTGACGATGATGAGGGTAAGCAGGTCCTCGAAGGCAATGATGATGGTGATGAGGCCCTCTCACTGGCCAGACAAGGCAGGCGCACTTGGGAGGCCATCATGTGAACATTTGACTCCAGTCTAGCTTTATGGCAGCGCGAATACCCTCTGTGATAATGCTCCTGTCATGGAGATACAGTGGAGGCCCTAATAATCATCCGATTGCAGGAGGATGATGACAACATGCAGTGAGGACAGTTGATAGATCTTCACATCGCCTCTGAGAGTATCTGACTCCTGTCTGGCTGAAGGCAGCTCGCTTGCGCTGGGTGATCAGGGTCATATAATGGAGACACAGCCAGGAAACTTTAAAAGCACCTGAGCCCTTCAGGAGCACAGCATCACTGGTCACAGATGCTGAAGAGATGGGGGCAAGCCCCAACCCTAAAGGTGCTGAGAGCACACAGAGAGAATGATGGAACTCTGTGACGCCTGCCCATGACATTCTGGCAGCAATGACAAGTGCTGTCGAGGTGCGGGCATCAGCAATGTGTCCAGGGAGTGTGAGGCTGGACCATCACTTTGGTCTGAAGGCTGCACAGAGCACAGGGAAGATGCCCTGGACTGAGACACCTGCCTTTATCTTGTGCAGAAAGGTTTCCCATCTGAGTGACAAGAACACTGCTCATCAGAACAAGGAGCCAAAGGCAGGGAGACATTCTTGGGAGTTTATTGACAATAGTGAACATTATGCACAATTGATTAAGACCTAAGCCCAGGCTGTGCGAGGGGCTCATCCGACCCGACTGTCTGCTCCTTCTCCATGGTTATGTTTGTGGCTGGGTGTCCTTGGAGAGGGAGCACGCGGTGTCTGCCAGCACTGTTGAGGCCTTCCATGTTCGGTGGGCACCGTGGGGACTGGGGTGTTTTATTGGCCCTCTTTCACATTTTGGTTTAATGTTTGTAAGTTTCTTTTAAATTTTTTCTTTGTTTTTGCAGTTTCCCTTTAAGGGGTTGCTTTTTAAAGTGTCCCAATTTTGTTAATTTAATTTATTTGGTTGACTCAAGAGTTATATCTTCTTAACTTTCCTAACCCCACCATTATGTCTTGGTGCTTCCTGAACATCCACAGTAGATGTTCAGGCAGCCTGCTGGTTACTATGCCCTTGGTGGGCGTCCTGTGGAGGGGGGGGCTGAGACCTGGAGGGCCCCAGCCTGCTTTTGGGTCCTGCTGTGTGGCAGTGGCACCCTCCTCGGCCTGTGGAGCTGGAGCTGCTGAGGTCAGAGGAAGAGGGGATTCGGGTGGGCTGACACTCCTGCAGTCACCTGGATGGATGGCCCTGTGGTGTACACCTGCTGATCCTCCTCCCCATGGGTGCCTGAGGGGCTCTGGCTGACACCCTGAGGAGGAGGAGTAGCTGAAGCGAGATCAAGTTGCATCGCACCCCTCTCACTTACACACTGTTGGAGGCCAACTATGGCATCAGCGATGGAATTGAGCCCACACAGCAGTGCAGGAGCGACGTCCTGGACCAAGGTCTTCATGACGGCTGTGTTTACCTCAGTATGTTGGTATGCCCAGGCTATCACCTCAGCCTGAAGATGGATGGACTCCTCCATCGTGCCTTGCACCCTGAGGAGTGCAGCGGACATGCCTTCCTGATGTTCCCGAGCTTGCCTTTGCAGCTCCAGCAACTGTGACATGACTGAGTCCAGAGGGTCGCTATCTGACTTGGACTCAGCAAACTTCTGGCCTCTAGCAGTCCTCTGAGTGCCGGGGACCTGGGAAGTCCCTGCAGCCGCCTGCTGTGGGTCAGACACTGCTCACCAGCTTGTGACCCTGAGGCTACTGTAAAGCTAGGTCCCACCGAGGTGTGTGTCTCTACGCTGGTGGAGGGTGTAGGTGAGTGCTTTGATGAGACTTCAGGGGTGGGTTCAGTGGATTCCTCTTCTGATCTTCCCTTGGCACTTGATTGGAGGCCCTGGGTCATGGATTCCCTTGACTGTTTGGAAGATGGGCCTGTGAAAGCAAGGAGAGATATTTAGTGCCTGTGAAACAGGACACATCACTCATAGCATGGTTGGCTGATGGATGTTCCACTGCTGAATCCTCACTTGGTGGAGCACCACCGACCTCACTGTCAGCACAGGAACAGTAAATGTCCTCGCCGGCCAGCTGAATGGTTCTATTTTCGAAGTCCATGAGGGTCTTGTTGTCAGGCATTCCCCCACCGATAAGCAACATCTCCCTGTTGCTGTGTGCCAGCTTTTCCTGCATGAATAGAGACGGAGAGAGTGTAAACAAGATCACTGCCAGGCCGGATGATAAGTATGCCTGGCATGTTTGTGTGGTGAGCGGTGCCATGGATGGGATGAGGACATTGATGGTGTGCGTGAGAGGGTGAATGGTGATGCCCCTTGAACTGGCAGTGAGTGACTGCCCTGTGGGTGTGTGCTGGGTTTGTTAGCATGTGAGTCGAGAGGGTTATTTATTTTGAGTATTTTGCTTCAGTCTTCACTATAGAGGATGTAAGTAACATCCCGGAAATAGCTGTAAATCAGGAAATGGAAGGGAGGGAGGAACTCGGGGAAAATTACAATCACCAGGGAAGTTGTATTGAGCGCATTGTTGGTCCTGTGGGCTGACAAATCCCCAGGTCTGGATGGGCTTCACCCTAAGGTCTTGAAAGAAATGAATAGTGAGATAGTTGATGCACAGGTTTTAGTTTCCCAAAATTCCCTAGATTTGGTGAATGTCCCAATAGATTGGAAAATAACACATTGATCTCCTTTATTCAAAAAGGGAGGGAGACAGAAAGCAGGGATCTATAATCCAGTTAGCTTAACACCTGTCATAGGGAAAATGTTAGAAGCTATTATTAAAGATGTTATAGCAGGGCACTTAGAAAATTTCCAGGCAATCGGGCAAAGCCAACAAGGTTTTGTAAAAGGAAAATTATGTTTAACCAATTTTTTGGAATTTTTTGAAGGAGTCACATGTGCTGTGAATAAAGGGGAACCAGTGGATGTGCTGTACTTAATTCCCAGAAGGCATTTGATAAAGTGCCACATCAAAGGCTATTGCAGAAAATAAAAGCTTATGGTATAGGGTGTAATGTATTGGCATGGATAGAAGATTGGCTAGCTAACAGGAAGCAGAGTTTTATGTCTTG
Organism: Cetorhinus maximus; assembly: GCF_964194155.1. Classification (NCBI taxonomy): domain Eukaryota; kingdom Metazoa; phylum Chordata; class Chondrichthyes; order Lamniformes; family Cetorhinidae; genus Cetorhinus; species Cetorhinus maximus. Next base: position 19,244,441 of record NC_135903.1, on the reverse strand, counting down.
AGTCTGAGTTCACTAGTCGAGTAAACTCGGATTGCACGCCTTCATATACACTTGTTAGTTGATGCTCACTATCAATAATGGAGAGAGATCGTCATAAGAACAAACTGTGATTGATTATTTTAACGGAAGGCAGAGCACTAAATCCTTGCGTGCTCCCACAACCACCTCCAGCTCTAGACTTACACTTAACCAATAGACCGCGCTGTACAGTGGTCAGTACTGTCACGTGGTTAGTCCACTTGCATTCTCTTAAAGGTTTATGGTACCCCACTTTACCGCAAGCTTCCCCTTTTACTTAAAAAATACAGTTGACAAACTTAATAATGTGAACTATTTATGCTAATAACTATTTATTAATCAAGTCTCTCAGGAGGCTTTCTCGGACACGTTGAGCGTCGCAGTTCAACAACCTCGGCTGGTTTTCCTGAGACGTCCTTTTCAGGGGACAGTTGCCCACTTGGTTCCTCAGTGGAAATTAGCAGGTTTGTCTCCCTGACCCCCTCGGGTCCCAAAGGCCCAACCGGTGCTTCCAAATAATGTGACCTGTCCTCTACATGCGGCACAGGCTCTAGCGTAGATGAAGACTGCATTCCTTCTTGTGGGACTGGTGTTCTTTTGTGGCGATGATCCACATGTCTAATTATTCGATTGTTTACCGATACATTATAGGAGAGGGTTCAGTTACTGCACTCACCTCGTCTAACAGCCAATTTGGCCCATCTCCCACCGTGAAAGTTCTTTCACAACCATGACCATCATGCCTGGTCTTCTGCGTCTCTTGGCTTTCCTCCACCCTCCCCTCTAAATTCGGCTGGGTAAGGGTCAGGCAGGTGCGGAGATGTCTCTTCATTAGTAGTTCAGCAGGGGCAATACCGGTCGTTGTGTGTGGTGTGATCCGGTATGTGAACAAGAACTGGGACAATCTCATGCTGTTGGAAACCCCGTGCATCTTTTTCATCCCGGATTTAAATGGTTGGACTGCCACTCAGCCATGCCATTCGATGTGGGGGTGGTAGGGAGAGGTTTTGATATGGGTAATTCAGTCAACGGTCATGAACCCGAGGAACTCCCCGCTGCTAAAAGCGGTCCTGTTGTTGGACACGAGGACCTCCAGCAACCCACGCACTGCAAAACTCTGCCGCAAATGGTCTTTGGTAAACATCCACCCTTTTTGAATGGGAGACAATCAGTGAAAGGAACATTGTGCCCAAGAAGGATCCCACGTAATCAACCCTTGGCCGTCCTGGCCATTCCCATGGGTACAGTTGGTGGGGGAGATTTTGCACTTGCTGGCATTGAAGAGAACTTTTGACCAGGGTTTCGATATCCAAGTCCATGCCTGGACACCACAAATAGCTGCATTGTGAGCATCTTCACTCTGCTAATGACCGAGTGAGCGCCAGTGTAGCTTGGCTAATAACGGCCTTTGCCCCCTCGGAGACAGAATAACCCTCGCTCCCCAGAGTAATGTGCCGTCCCGGCAGGAGAGTTCATGCTTGCGATCAGAATAGGGCTTCATCTCCTTGGATTGGGATCCACCTGACCAAACATTCAAGACCTGCTCCCAGACGTTAGACAGCAGTGGGTCCGGGTTTGTCCACTCACGGATTTGTCTGGTTTGAACAGGGGAGGAATCCAGAAAATTTCACACCAAGACCAGTTCCTGGGGAATTGGAGCCTCCCTGTTATTAGCTGGCAGGGGAAGGCGGCTTAGTGCATCATCATATGTGACTTGAGTTCCCGAATGGTGAACAAAAGTGTATTTCGTAGTGTAAATTCGTAGGTGGCTAATATTAGTGCCCATCTCTGGATGTGAGCCAATGCGATAGGGGGTATCGCTTTATCTTCTGCAAATAATCCCAGTCATGGCCTGCAACCATGGAGATATTGATGAAACTTCTGGACACTGAACACAATAGATAAGCCCTCTTTTTCAATTTGGGAATATCGTCTCTCTGCGACATTGAGTGCGCGAGATGTATAACTAATGGGTCGTTTGGAGCCATCCATTGTGAAAGGACAGCCCCCATAAGGGGATGCATCACATGTTAAAATTAATTCCTTCTTGGGGTCAAAGTGGACCAGCAAGGCCGATGATCTTAACAATCGCTTCACTTTCAGGAAGGCATCCTGGTGTGGGGCTTGCCAACTCCATTTCTGGTTCTTCTTAAGCAGGCCAATGAGGTCAGTACGATCGTGAGATTTGGGAGGAATAGTAGTAGTTTATCATGCCTAAGAAGGCCTTAAGCCCTATGGTATCTCTCTGGGCAAGTGCCTTGCGGATGGCCTGGAATTTTTCTTCCACAGGATACAAGCCCTGCGCATCAACCTTGTGGCCCAAGTAAACTAGATCCTTAGCTTGGAACAGGCACTTCTCTCGTTTTAAATGTACCCCCGTGAGTGCGAAGCACTTGAGCAGCTCTTCTAGATTTGCTAAGTGTTCATTGTCAGTCAGTCCCGTGACCAATACATCATCCATGTAAATGATAACATGGGGCAATCCTTTGGAGCAAGTTTTCCATCATTCTTTGGAAAATAGTACACGCCGAGGAGACCTCAAAGGGTAGACGTGTGTATTGATACCGCCCTCGGTGCGTATTAATGGTGACAAATCCTTAGAGTCCTTTTCCAACACTACCTGCTGGTAGGCATGGATCATGCCTAATTTTGAATATGTGGTGCCCCCCGCCGACTTCGAATATAATTCCTCAATCTTGGGTATCGGGTGTCTATCAAGTTTGGCCACATTATTGACAGTTAGCATATAGTCACCACATAAACGCACACTTTGGTCCGGCTTCAGTACAGGTATGACGGGTGCTGCCCATTCAGAAAATTGCACTGGTTGTAGGATGCCCAATTTTTACAGTCTATCCAGTAGAGCATAAGGGACTGGTCTGGCTCTTCTAAATCTGGTGGTTGCTTTTGGGTCTACATGGATTCAGGCCTGTAGCCCTCGAATCCTTCCTAACCCGTTGTTGAAAATGAAAGCATACTTTTGCAACAATTCCAGTAAACCTTTCGTTGTAATTTGAAAAATTTCAGCCCATTTCAATTTAATCTTTACAAGCCAATTGCAGCCTATTAAGCTGGGGTCCTCTCCAACTGCCACTAACAAGGGCAACCTTTCAGATTGATCTCCATACATCACCGAGACTTGACATAACCCTTTCAGCCTTATTTATTCACCCGTGTATGTTCTCCGTTTAGTGTCCGAAGCTTCCAATCTTAAAGGATGGGTTCCTTTATTCAAGTATCTGAATGTATGTTCTCCAATGATGGACATCGACACTCCAGTTTCAACTTCCATCTTAACGGGTTGTCCATTGACGATAATGACTACTTGAATTGGCTCAGTTCTACCCACTTTCAGGTTATACAGTGAATGGATATCTGATTCTATTTCTTCTGGTATTTCCATGAGACATATGTTAAGATTTCTCCCTTAGGCTGAGACAGCATTTTAAAGACAATCTCTGCAGTGCCACCTTATGTGACCACAGCGGGGGCAGAAAAAGCATTTGACTTGTTTGAATTGTCGATCGCCCACTGGAGCCTGGATGCATTTCTCTCATTCATTTTGTAGGTTTTCACTGTGGTACTGCTGTTTTTTACTGATCTGTACATGGGGGGCGTTTCCCACCTTTCTGCAGAGCCCAATGTTTTCGCGCCTTCTATTGCTGGTCTGTCCTGCCTTACCAGATGGACGGCGCCATCTTATAGCTTTCGAATTTCTAACAGCACTCTCCATGGCTATGGCTAACTCTAGAGCCTTATTGAAGTCTAGATTAGCTTCAGCTAGCAAACGCCTTTGAATAGGATCATCTCCAGCCCCGCATGTCAGTTGGTCTCTCAACATATCACTAATTGACGTTTCGAATTTGCACTGTTCAGTTAATGCCTTCAAAATGGCAACATGGTCAACTATTGTCTCCCCTGGAAGCCAATTCCTTGAATTGAACTTGCATAGTAACTGAGGGCTTTGGTCTCAGGTGGTTTGTACAATTTTTATTAGCTCGTCAAAAGTCTTCGAGTCAGGGGTGTTAGATGACGTGAGGCTGTGAATCAGCCCATATGTTTTTATCCCGCATGTGGCCAAAAGAATAGTCCTCTTCTTTTCCTGACCCGCGATGTCGTTAGTGGTAAAAAAAAAATGCTAGGTGTTTGAAATACTGAGATCAGTCATCTGAAATGGGGTCGAATGGATTGACACGCCCAAACTGGGGCGGTAATTGGCCGGGTTGGATTTGTCCTGCTTTTTGTGTACAGGACATACCTTGGAAATTTTCCACATAGCCAGGTAGATGTCAGTGTTGGAACAGCTTGGCTAGGGTCATGGCAAGTTCTGGAGCACAAGTCTCCAGTACTATTGCTGGAACATTGTCAGGGCCCATAGCCTTTGAAGTATTCAGCGCCTTCAGCCATTTTTCGATATCACGTGGAGTGAATTGAATTGGCTGAAGACTCGCATCTGTGATGCTGGGGCATCACACTTGATGATGATGGATCATCCACTTGGCACTTCTGGCTGAAGATTGTAGCATATGCCTCAGCCTTATCTTTTGCACTGTTGTGCTGAGCTCCTCTATTGTTGAGGATAGGGATATTTCTGGAGGCTCCTCCTCCAGTGAGTTGTTTAATTGTCCACCACTATTTATGACTGGATGTGGCAGGACTGCAGAACTTAGATCTGATCCGTTGGTTGTGGGATTGCTTATGCTGTTTGGCACACAAGTAGTCCTGTGTTACAGCTTCACCAGGTTGACTCCTCATTTTTAGGTATGCCTGGTGATACTCCCTGCCCTCTTCATGAAACCAGGGTTGATCCCCTGGCTTGATGATAATGGTAGAGTGGGGGATATGCTGGGCCATAAGGTTACAGATTGTGTTCGAGTACAATTCTGCTGCTGCAGATGGTCCACAGTGCCTCACGGATGCCCAGTCTTGAGTTGCCAGATCTGTTTGAAATCGATCCCATTTAACATGGTGGTAGTGCCACACAACACAAGAGAGGGTGTCCTCAATGTGAAACCAGGACTTTGTCTACATACCGATTGTATGGTGGTCACTCCTACCGATACTGTCATGGACAGATGCATCTGCAGCAGGCAGGTTGGTGAGGATGAGATCAAGCCTGTTTTTCCCTCTTGGTTCTCTCACCACCTGCTGCAGACCCACTCTAACATCTATGTCATTTAGGACTTGGCCAGCAGTGGTGCTATCAAGCCACTCTTGGTGATGGACATTGATGTCCCCCACCCAGTAGTACATTCTGCAACCTTGCCATCCTCAGTGCTCCCTCCAAGTGCTGTTCAACATGGAGGAGTACTGATTCATCACCTGAAGGCAGGCAGTACATGATCATCAGCAGGAGGTTTCCTTGCCCATGTTTGACCTGATGCCATGAGACTTCATGGGGTCAGGAGTCGATGTTGAGGACTCCCAGGGCAACTCCCTCCCGACTGTATAACACTGTGCCACCATCTCTTCTGGGTCTGTCCTGCCAGTGGGACAGGACATACCAAGGGATAGTGATGATTGTGTCTGGGACATTAGGATGACTATGTCAGACTGTTGTTCAACTAGTCTGTGAGACAGCTCTCCCGATTTTGGCACTAGCCCCCAGATGTTAGTAAGGAGGACTTTGCAGGGTTGACAGAGCTGAGATTGCCATTGTCGTTTCCAGTGCCTAGGTCAATGCCAGGTGGTCAGTTCAGTTTCATTCCTTTTTTGTGATGATTGAGTGGCTTACTGGGCCATTTCAGAGGGCATGTAAGAGTCAACCACATTGCTGTGGGTCTGGAGTCACATGTCAGCCAGACCAGGTAAGGACAGCAAATTTCCTTCCCTAAAAGACATTTGTGAGCCAGGTGGGTTTTTACAACAATCTACAACAGTTTCATTAGACTTTTAATTCCAGATTTTTATTGAATTCAAAGTCCACCATCTGTCATCATGGGATTCGAACCCAGGTCCCCAGAGTATTACCCTGAGTTGCTGGATGACTAGTCCAGCGACAATACCACTACACCATCGCCTCCCTGACCCAATCCTCTCATCAGGAAAGCCCCGCCCCGCGGATTGCTCACGTTAAGAGCTCACTGGTCGGAGCTGCCACAGTGCATCACATGACCCGTGATTGGCAGGAGGGAGTGACTATACATCCAGTTACCACATTTCCTCCCCCTTTAGTTTTTTTCAATTACTCTACGGAAAAACATTTTTAAAATCCAACAAACATATATACAATTTCAGGTGATTATAAATCAAGTCTCTGAGGTGCTCTTCCAGCGCTACCACTGGAGGTTCCTGAACAGGATCGACAGGATCTGAATCTGCACTGAGACACATCAGAACTGGGCAGTTCAGGATTTGGCAGCTCTTCTGAAACATCTGGAATGTCTGTTCTAGGTCAATCACACACCTCAGAAGTCGCTGGTTCAACGTTAATCATAGGTTGATTAGTTAATTGTTGGAATGTCTCTCTGGCAAGGATATGATCTATGTGCTTATGGACGACACTATCTCCAACTTGTACTTGGAAAGATAATGGACCAGTCCTTGAAACAACGGGTCCCGGAGCCCAACAGGGTCCATTGCCGAAATTTCTCATGTATACCGTGTCACCTACACTGAATGTGCGAGCCTTACTGTGTATGTCATGGTTGAAATCCTGATTACTCTGGATCTGCGCTACCTTCCCCACTAAATTCAGGAACACCAAGTGTAAACGTATACGCAGACAACGTTTCATTAATAACTCTGACCCATAGTCAAATGTGGCATTGTACAATAACTGAAGAGGGAAAGTTGATATTCCAGAGTGCCTTCTGATAATTTTTTTATACCAGGCTTAAAAGATTGTACTGCCCTCTCAGCTAGACCATTCTACGAGGGATGCCAAGGGGCTGTTTTAATATGTTGGATTCCATTCAGATCCATAAATTTCTGAAACTTGATGCTGGTAAAGGCTATACCGTTATCGGAAATAACAGTTTCAGGTAGGCCATGAATGCTGTAACAATGACGTAGCTTCTCAATAGTTGCGTTCAATGTTGGCGATTTGACTTCATATACATCCATTCATTTTAAATGTGCATCTACAATTAACAAGAACATGATACCTAAGAATGGTCCTAAATAATCGATATGTAGTTGACCCCAGGGCTGACTATGCCACTCCCACTGATTTAGGGGGCTGAAACAGGCAACTTCTGTTGTTGACAGTGGAGACAGTACTTGACCATGTTTTCAATGTCACTGTCAATGACTGGCCACCAGACATAGCTTTGCGTTAACACTTTAATCTTTGATATGCCTGGATGCGCTCTGTGGAGCTCTGTTAAGAGGGGCTCTCTACCTTGTACAACAACTCTTTAACCCCACAACACAATTCCGTCTTGACAGCTTAATTCGGCGTTTCAGGCATGGACCAATAAACACAACGAATGCAGCAATTTCTTTGCTGTCACAAAGGCTTCTTCCTGCTGTGAACCCCAAGACTAATGGTGGTTCTTTTTTTAGCAACGAGTGTAATGGTGCCAAAACAGTTGATAGATTGTGCAAGAAGTGGCTATAGTAGTTGATCATACCCAGGAAGGGCTTGAGCTCTGTTACTTTGGATGGTGATGGTGCATCTTTCGTTGTCTGAACTTTATGCTCCACAGGAGGCAAACCCATGATGTCCACCCTGTGAACTGGATAAGTGACTTCTGGTGCTTGAAATGTACATTTTTCCCTCTTTAACCATTTGCCGACTTCCATGATCCTTCTCTGTACCTCCTCCAGGTTGGCTAAGTGTTCAGCCTTGGTTAACCCAGTAATGAGAACATCATCCAAATAAACAATCACTCGTGGGAGCCCTTGCAAAAGACTCTCCATTATTCTCTGAAAATAATGCATGTTGATGTGACTCCAAAGGGTAGACGAGTGTACTGATAGAGACCCTTGTGTTGTGTTAATAGTCACGCATTCTCTCGACATGCTATCCAATTCTGTTTGTAGGCGTGGCTCATACATAATTTCGTATAGGACTTGCCTCCAGCCAGCTTGGTAAATAATTCGTCTATCCTTGGAATGGGGTACTGCCTTATTTACGGTCAATTTATAGTCTCCACAGATGCATATGGTGTGATCAGGCTTAACCACTGGAAACAAGGGTGCAGCCCATTCCGAGAATTGGACAGGTTGGATGATGCCCACCTTTTCTAACCTGCACGGCTCTGCATCCAGCTTTTCTTTCAATGTATAAGGCACAGCTCTGCCCTTAAAGAAACGTAGTGTCGCTTGAGGATCAACATGTATATTTGTGTGCATGCCTTTTAACTTCCCTAATTTCATCCTGAAAAGCCATGTTGTATTTCCATCTGAATTCGAGTGAAATATCTCAGACCAGTCGAGTTTGATCTTCTGTAGCCAATCCTGACCTAAAAGACTGGGTCCCTCTCCTTTCACTATTATTACAAGTGTCGCTTGTAAGAGACTGGGACAGTGGCGATGCCCTTTACTTGAATAGATTCCCCTGTGTAAGTTCTTAATTTAGTGGTTGTCCACTCCAAGTTTGTTGGCTGTCTTCCTTCATTAAGGTACCTGAAAGTTTGCTCCCCTACCACTGTAGTTGAGGCACCAGTATCCATTCTCATTGTCAGTGGCTTCTTATTCACTTGTACTGTCACCATAATAGGCTCAGTCTTCACAGCAGTCACATTATATAAGGAGTAAACATCAGGAGCAGCAGCTTCAACCTTTGCTGTACTCGTTACTTCTTTCATGTTTGTTTGCTGTTTTGCAGACTGCTTCAGTTTTGTCTGGCATTGCCTAACCAGGTGACCCTTCTTATGACAGTAATGGCACTCTGCCTCTTTGAATTCAAAGGTGTCTACTCCGTCACCTCCACATCAATAGCAATTTTGTCTTGAAACTGATGATGAAGCATTTCTGTTAGGCTTCTTAGTGTTTCTCACGGAGGCCATTGAATCACACTTTAATTCTGCAGGTCTGGTTGTCGCCCCACACTCAGCGGCAGGTTCCCACCCAACATGAAGTATGGCGCCATTATCCATGTGTTGCAAAGCCTGCGAGTCTCAAGCAGCACTTTCCACGGCAAGGGAGGTTTCTAGGACGTGTTTAAAATCGATATCGACCTTGGCAAGCAATCGGCACTGAATGGTGTCATCCTTGGCTCCACTTAGCAATGGGGCCCACAGCATATTGTTCAAAACGTCTCTCAAGTCGCAGTATTCCGTTAACTGCTTCAGATATGCTACATAGGCTGCGATGGACTCTCCCGGGGCCCGAACACTTGAATTGAATTTAAACCGCTGCATTATCACTGATGCCTTCGGCTGGAAGTTGTGCTTTCATTAGGTCCACTAATTTGCGATATGACTTGGAATCGGGCACGCTCGAGGCAGTCAGGTTGTGAATCAGGTTGTATGTTTTATTACCGCATAGGCTTAAGAGGATCGCTTTCTACTTTTCTTCGGTAGTTATTTCATTTGCTACAAAGTAAAATCCGAAGCGTTCAACATACTGGCTCCAGTCTTCAATATTCGCGTCATATGGATTGATTCTTCCAAACAGTGGCATGGCTGGTGAGTAGTTTTTAAAAAAAATCCAATTTATTCACAGTTACAGGGCGAGGTGCAGAGTCGAAGTTGATTTTACCCACGCCGCCAAATATGATGACTCTATGGAGCTGACTGGTTTCATCAAGAAACAGTTAAACTTTATTACAGAGGCATTTTCAGCACTTTCACGCCGACCAGATCTCTCATCGGGAAAGCCCTGCCCTGCAGATTGCCTGCGCTAAGAGCTCACTGGCCGGAGACCCCACAGTACATCGCGTGACTCGTGATTGGCAGGAGGCAAGGACTATACGTCATTCATATACATACGTTATCACAATATTCTTACTACCAAAGTGAATAACCTCATACTTCCCCACAATATACTCTATCTGCCAACTTGTTGCCATTCACTTCACCTGCTTTAACCTGTCTGACCTCTCAAAATGTTGGGCAAAGTTAATTGAGGGCCAACACATCTGGATGGTAAGCTTCTCTAAGTTTAATCACATGTCTTTGATAGTGAAATAAAGTTAGTGAATATTGCACTGCATTTGCCTAAAAACTGTCTTGAGGTTGGTATTCATTCAGGGTGGTGGCACCAAATGGGCGATATCAGATTGACCACCCATTGTACACAGTGCCTGATGTTCAGTTCCATTCAGTCAATGGGATTAAGTATTATGTGCAGTGTGTAATGGGCCTGAGATGGATTTCTACTGCTTCATCCCTAACAGTCCAGATGAAAGGCCATCGACCTAAATCACGGGCTGAATTTTTTTGCTGCTGGGGCTTAAAGTGGGACCTGAACCCACTCTGGCGGGATCCTAGGGCGGCATTTTGCCGAGTTCAGCCAATTAACAGTCTGCCCACTTGGGTGACCGACAGCATTGGCCACCACAAGCAGAGGCTTCAAGGGAGAGGTTGCCTCAGTGCCAAGGTACCCTTGAAGACAGGTAAGTAAGTTCCTTTGGGCAGGCCCTGGCGACCAGCAGTGGAGTCATAATGGCGGCGGCAGCTTGGGTGCAGGGGTAGCCATTGCTGTGGAATGTCTATTAAGGAGGGTGTATCCTTCCCACCCTGAACCTGTTGGGGGGCTGCCAGGGTTTAGCTGGTGATCTCCCCACATGGCAGAACGAGCTTCTCATTGGGTGTAATGACCCCGGGGGTGGGAAATGGTCCTTAGACTATTAAGAGGCTCAATTCACTGCCCAGCAGATGGCAGTGAAGCCAGGTTCCCACAATTGGCAACATGTCATGGAGTAAGGAAGACATTGGGCTCCAGTCTCAATGCCTTCCCCACCATATTGTCAGCCCGCCTGCCTCCCAGGACATTTCCAATGGGCCAGGAAAGTTCAGCCCATTAACCCTGTTTCTCTCACCACACATATTGCCTGCTCTGCTGTGAGACTGCAACATTTCCTACATAAATAGTTATGATGTAAAATGATCCCGTAATGATCTGAAGGACCTTTTCTCAAATCTATTGGACTTCTGTGTGTGTTTCCCTGCCTGTTGGGGTTGCCAGCTGTGATTAAATGTGGAGGTTTCATCACATGACTTGCCCCCACACTCCAGCCATTAGTCAGCCAACACGTCCATCCTTGTGATGTACTGCCTTTCTACGCCAATTGGAAAGCAAGAAGACTCATTACCCTACTGGATGATGCACGACTGTCAGCCAAACAGCCGCCTTTTTTTCCCATTTACAAAAAATTTATACCTGGTAAGGAGAAACATTCAAAGAAAATGACAAAAACCTTTCTCAATGCCCTGATGATTTTTCTCCAGGGTTGCACATAGCAGTCTCCTGGAGATTGATCTTCAATTCTGCTAGACTCCAGGTCAACCCTGGATGGTTAACAACCCTACTGTCCATCTATTTTCTAATCCACTCTGGCACCGGATTGCAGGTAGAGCCAGTTTTACCTTCCTCAATAATACAGATTCTGGAAGAGCTCTATGAGAAGACTGGGAGAGGTAGCGGCGAAGAAGATGGAAGGAATGACAGCAGGTTTCTATTTAATCACTTTGCAAGCACTTGTCTTAGAGCAAAAAGGGTTTCAAACGAGAGGGCACATTTGCAGGTCAGAGTGAAAAATTAATGTACAATCATCTGGTGCTGACATAGATATAGCTGAGTCCAAAACTAAAATCCCTGGCTGTAGCTTTTTTATTTAATGGGCCTACTCAAAGATGTCGGAGGTAGTGTAAAATGTGACACATCCTGCAAATTTCAAACCTGCAGGATCTAATTACAGGCTGCAGCGACCATGGCAAGATGAGCTTCATTAAACTCCAGACAACAGAGTGACATTGCCACTATGGAGGCTGTGATTTCACAGAAGTATGCAGAATAAAACAGATTTCTATTTTTGGGGAGGTGTCGGGGTGAGGAGTGGGGGGGCAGGGGGGGAGATCTTTGTCCCTCCCCTCTCTTTTTTTTAAACAATTTAGACATTTTCCGGACAGCTTGCTCAAAATGTATATTGCCCTGTCAAAAAGCTGTAGAATCAATCAGGGGAGAAATCATTAGTCTTCAGGGCCCAGAGTTTCTCTTGGGTAAAGAATTACTGTTGTCTGTCACGTGGATTATCTATTTGTTACTGAGATCTCCATTGTTGAGTGTTTTCTCCCACAGTTACTGAGTGCTTCTGTTGTGCTTTATAAATAGCCGTAGATACTTATTTGTGAAGCACATTCCAGATACCAATATCCAGACACGGAAGCTGTCCTGCAATTTTTGGATCAATGGGTGTGATTCTTTCTTTTTCGTTTCTGACTCATTCTTTATTAAGCCTCATGCCAAGTGGAGCCAAATAATATTAATGCCCCTCGTTTTGGAATCTACGGATTTGCCCAATTTATAAAAGATCCAATTTTTGTAGCCAAAATCTTGTCTAAACTGTAATGGAAGAGACTGCGGTCCTACTTTGCAAATGCTACCTAATTCAAAACCACTCAGCGGAAACCTCAGTGACTGTTGGAGGTGCAGTCTTTCGGGTGGGACATTAAACAGTGTTTGCCCTCTGAAGTGGATGTAAAAGACCCCATACCACTATTTTGAAGAAGAGGAGGGGAGTTACCCCTGGTGTCTTGGCCAATATTTGTCTCTCAATCAACATCACTAAAACAGATGATCTGGTCAGTACCACATTGCTCTTTGGGGGAGCTTGCTGTGTGCAAATTGGCTGCCACTTTTCCTACATTATAACATTGATTACACTTAAAAAGGTAGCTCATCGAGAGGTTGTGAACAGGGTGCTACATAAATGCAAGTCTTTCCTTTAGCATTTACACCGATACCAGCCTGAGGCTGCCTGAGACTATTGGCTGTAGTATGGGTTCCAGCCAGACAAACCCCTGTTTGCATTGTTTGTGCCCTGTCCGATTAGATCTTTAATTTTCTGATGAAGAGAGAGTTTATTCCTGCCTGGACACATGGATGAACTGAACTATCTTGCCAAAGTTAGAAGTTAAAATGTTCAGGGAGCAGGAAGGGGAGAATCTGTGGACGGAATTGTCCCAGATTTACACCAACTGCAGTAGCGGGCGGGGAAAACAACACAGTGGCGGCTTCTCACGCCGTATCGTACCAAACCCGCCGCATTATTTATGCATTCCCGGGAAACACGGCATTTCCATGGTGGGTGGGCTCTCATTCACTCGCCGCACCATCACCTCGCCACTACATCACGCTGGGGGCCATATTTAAAGTCCAGCCACATACACACCTCTCAGTGCTTCCAGCCCAGGACAGCTGCATGGAAGACAGGATGGCCCCGAAAGGCAAAATGACTACAGCCCACAAGTCCAATGATGTGTCCTTCACGCGCCTTTGGATGCAGTGGAAGCTCGCTGTGATGTCCTCTACCCCTGCTCTGGCTGCAGGATGGGTAACAACATCACAAATCTGGCTTGGGAGGCAGTGGCAGAGGTGGTCAGTGCCAACGCCCTGTGAAAAAGGACAGCCACCCAGTGCCGGAAGAGGATAAATGATCTCTTTCGTTCTGCCAGAGTAAGTCACTCATCTCATCACTCTCAACTCACTCACTCACAAGCCCATGACACATCCACAGGGTCCTCACTCATTGAGTTCCAGGGACATCACCATTCACTCTCACACACTGTCATTGTCCTTGTCCCGTCCATGGGACCACTCACTGCCCACACATGCCAGGCATACTTATCATCTGGCCTGGCAGGCATCTTGTTTACATTCTCTCCATTTCTATTCATGCAGGACAAGCTGGCACACAGCAAGAGGGAGAAGCTGCAGACTGGTGGAGGAATGCCTGAAATCAAGGTCCTCAGGGACTTCGAAAGCAGAGGCATCCAGCTGGCTGGCAAGGATCTGGACCAATCCTGTGTTGACAGTGAGGTCGGCGCTGCTCTATCAAGTGAGAATCCAGCAGTGCAACATCCATCAGACAACCATGCTGTGAGTGATGTGCCTGTTTCACAGGCCACTATCATGCACTAATTATCTCTCATTGCTTTCGCAGGCACATCAGCCAAACAGCCAAGAGAGTCCACGACTCAGGGCCTCCGATCAAGCCCTGAGGGAATCTTAGAAGAGGAGACTGCTGAAACCCTCCCTGAAGACCTGTCACAGTGCTCGCCCACGCCCTCCTCCAGGGCAGAGACACAAACCTCGGTGGGACCTAGCTTTAGAGTAACCTCGGGATCACAATCCAGTGAGCACATCGCACTGTCTGATCCATAGCAGGTGGCGGCAGGGCCCAGGTCCTTGGCATTCGGAGGACTGCTGCAGGCCAGAAATTTGAGTCCGAGTCAGATGGTGATCCTCTGGACTCGGTCATGTCACAGTTGCTGGAGCTGCAAAGGCAAACCCGGGAACATCAGGAAAGGATTTTCGCTGCACTCCTCAGGTTGCAGGGCACGAGGGAGGTGTCTGTCAATCTTCAGGCTGAGGTGATAGTGTCAGCATGCCAACGCACTGAGGTCAACACTGATAGGATCGTGACTGCCAAAAATGGTCAAAAATATCACTCCTGCACTGTGGCGCGGGCTGAACTCAATCTCTGCTGCCATAGTTGGCCTCCAACAGTGTATGCGAGAGGGGTGCAGGGCAGTTCGATCTCACTCCAGCTACCCCTTCTCCTCAAGGAGTCAGCCAGGGGCCCTCAGACACCCATTGGGAGGAGGATCAGTAGGTGTATCCCCCGGGACCATCCATCCAGGTGACTCCAGGTGTGTCCGGCCCATACGAATTCACTCTTCCTGTGACCTCAGCAGTTCCAGCTCCACAGACTGAGCAGGGTGCCACTGCCACACAGCAGGACCCCAAAAGCAGGCCGGAGCCCTCCAGGTCTTGACCCTCTGGTGGACACCCACCATAGTCATCACAGGCAGGGCATAGCAGTCAGCAGGCTGCCTCCACCTCTGCTGTGGATGTGGACGTTGAGGCAGGGTTAGGAAAGTTAACATGTAACTCTTCTGTTACAAAACAAGTAAACTAAATTAACAAAATTGGGGGAAAATTTTTTTAAAAAGCAGCCCCTTAAGGGGAAACTGCAGAAACAAAGACAAAATTTAAAGGAAACTTACAAACATTAAACCAAAATGCGATTAAGAGGGTCAATAAAACACCCCAGTCCCCGCGGTGCCCACCGGGCATGGGAGGCCTCGACAGTGCCACAGACACCGTGTGCTCCCTCTCCAGGGACACCCGACCGTGAACATAAGAAGATGTAACTCTTTTGAGCCAAACAATTAAACTAAATTAATAAAATCAGGAATAAAGTAAAAGCAGCACGTTAAAGGGCAACTGCAAAAACAAAGACAAAATTCAAAGGAAACTTAGAAACATTAAATCAAAATGTGGTCAAAAGGGTCTATAAAACACTCCAGTCCCCGTGGTGCCCACCGGGCATGGGAGGCCTCGACAGACACCATGTGCTCCCTCTCCAGGGACACCCGGCCGTGAATGTAGCTGCGGGAGAGGGACAGACAGTCGGGCTGGATGACCCCCTCGATCGCCCACTGCTTGGACCTGTTAATGGCCAACTTGGCCAGGCCCAGGAGCTGGTTCACAAGGAGGTCCTCCTCCTTCCCGGCACCCCCTCTGCACCGGGTGTCCGTAGATCAGGAGCGTGGGACTGAAGTGCAAAGAAAAC
Organism: Cetorhinus maximus; assembly: GCF_964194155.1. Taxonomy (NCBI): domain Eukaryota; kingdom Metazoa; phylum Chordata; class Chondrichthyes; order Lamniformes; family Cetorhinidae; genus Cetorhinus; species Cetorhinus maximus. The sequence goes on along the minus strand of NC_135903.1, from coordinate 19,228,735 downwards.
AACAGCATAAGATTTTTCAAGAAACTAAAAAGGGGGTGCAGCCTATGTAGACATGGTCCATGGACTCCACAAGGCCACAAAAGATGCCGGTATCTTGGGAGTCCCTGAACCGACACAACCTATGGTTGTACGGGGACTGCTGTGTGTAACACCCTCCACCCCAGGTCCCCAATGGAAAGTGGGAGGACACCCCAGTAAAGGGCCCCCCACAGCAGACCTCCACCACCGGACGGCAACAAGGCACGCCAGGGCGTGTCTGGGCGGCAGGCAAGGGCAAGGAAGTGAAGGGTGTGCAGCAGCAGCCCATTCAGGAAACCCTTCCGCGCTGTGCTAAAGGACACGAAGGACAAGGCGACTCAGGTTGCAGGGCACTGGCTCCCGAGGGAGGATTCGGGGCTTGGGGCCAATGTGGAATTCCGTCCGAACAGGGGTCGGCTCGGATGGAAGACGCACCTGCGCCACCTTGAGACCCAGAATGACGCCGGGGCCAAGCACGACCATCCTAATGTCTTAAATGGCATTGGCCGTGAGCTGGGAGTTGATGCGTCAATTCCTGTGGTAGCATCCAGCCCACTCCTCTGCCAACTTGGCGACAATCAGCTGGTTTATGGCCAGAACCCGACCCCAGTAAGACAGCACTCGGAGCAGTCTTGTCCAGCGCCGCAGGTGAGTGGTGACTCTGGCCTCCAGCTCCTGCCAGTTCACCGGCCAGGATTCCTCATCAGGGCAGAGGTGGACTCCCAGGTAGAGGAGGCTGGTCCTGCTCCAGGTGAAAGGCCTGAGCTCCTCGGGTAAGGGATCCATCTGCCACTGACCGACCAGGAGCCCAGAACACTTGTCCCAGTTGATCCTGGCAGAGGATGTGACAGAGTAGACCTCCTGGCACTCGCGCATTCTCCGCAGGTCGGCCGGGTCGGTGAATATGAGGAGCAGGTATTCGGTGTAAGCCGAGAGGGCCACCCCGATGACGGGCCCGTGCAGAACCAATCCTGAGAACCTCCTCCGCAAGAGGCGCAGGAAAGGCTCCACGCAGGTAGAGTACAATTGGCCAGACAGGAGGCAGGCCTGACGCACTCCTCTCCCATAGCGAAGGGGCACCATCAGGGACCCGTTAACCTTAACTAGACACTCTGCGGCAGCGTAAAGAAGTTGGATCCAGGCGATGAAATGTGTCCTGAACCCGAATGCTCGCAGAGTCCCAAATAAATATCTGTGATCCACCCTGTCGAAAGCCTTCTCTTGGCCGAGAGACAGGAAGGTGCTCGACAGACCAGCCCTCTGGGAAAAGTGGATGACGTCTCTGGCCAGATGGATATTATTGAAGATGGTACATCCCGGGACCATATCGGACTGGTCAGGGTGGATCATGTGGTCCAGCACGGTGCCAAGGCAAGAAGACACTGCCCTGGCAAAGATCTTGTAATCAGCGCTGAGGAGGGAGACTGGGCACCAGTTTTTAAGAAGGCAGAGATCCCCCTTCTTAGGTAGCAAAGCAATCACAGCCCTGCGCCACGAGAGGGGCATCTTCCCGGTCACAATACTCTTCCCCCTGGACCCCCGCATAGTCATTCCCCAGGATGTCTCAGAACGCCCTGAAGAACTCCACGGTCAGCCCGTCCAGCCCCGGGGATTTGCCCCTGGAGAGACTGCCCCTGGAGTGCCGGTCAGCTCCCCCAGACTGATAGGGGAGTCAAGCTTTCCGGTGCTCTCCGGGCCGACCTGCGGCAGGTCCTCCCACAAAACTCTGTGAGCATCCTCGCTGGACAGATCCGGAGAGAACAGGGCAGTGCGATAGTCTTGGGTTATGACCCTGATGCCCTCCAGATCCGAGACATGGGATCTATCATCGGCCAGCAGCGTAAGGAGCTGCTAACGGACCCTGTGCCTTTTTTCCAGCAAGAGGAAGAAGGGGCTTTTTCAGAGCAACCAGTCGGTTCCACGTCTACCTCAATCCCACCCCCAGGATCAAGGGCAGAGGGGTTGTCTCTGGTGTCCTCTTAGGGATATGGGCCAAAGGGTGGTGGTGGCTCAGAGCCCTGCTCCCCACCCCCAGGCACTGGGTCGCCCGCCAAGACTGGAAAAAGCTCTGGACCTTGCATGGAGGTGCCCGGCACTGCAGGTTGTGGGGGGGGAGCTAGGAGGCCGCGACCCAGCGGTCGGGGCCACGAAGGGAATGCTGCATTCCCCTGGCGGGTCAGATTGGACTTTGGAAGAACAAGGTGGGTCAGGGTGAGGCACCACTGCCAGGGAGATATCCTCACTGACCCCCGAGGGGCCCTGCTCAGGGGACTGCAGCAAGGGAGTGGGCGTTTGGGCTCCACCAGAGGGCAGAGCGAGGACTCTCGGGGCAGAAACACCACCACCTTCTCACTGGGGGAGGGGAGACCTTCGGCCTCGCGAGTTGCGAGGTCCTCCCCCTCCGAGGGGAGGCGTCTCTTCCGGGGTAGGCTGGGGCCTGGGGTTGCCTCCGTCTGTGAGGTCCCCACTGCCTCGTCCAACCCCCTCCGGATGCTCCGCCCTCTGAGGTCTGGGCAGGTCCACTCTGTTTGATAGGACCATGGGCTCGGGGTCACCCGCCCCACTGCCGCGGGACCCGGGAACCAGTGCTGGGGTGATGCTGGGCCCGGCACATGGAGCTGAGGCACACACGGGCCCGAGAGCTTGCGTGTTGATGACGCTGGGGCCCGATGATCCCCCCCACCCCACCCCGAGCCGGTGTCTTCAGGGGTCTGCAGCTCAGGTTGGGTGTTGGGGGGGGCCGCCTCCGGCTGGCGGGTCTTCCTCCGCCCCTTCTCACGGCGCGGGGGGTGGTCTCTCCCCCCACCTCGGCGGCAGTGCCGAGGTGACGGTGGCTGCCGGCGGCGCCTCCCCTTGCGGGGAGGAGGATGGAGCGGTGGCGGGGGAGGGGAGGCCGCGGCCGCCTGGGTGGTATTGGTGGCTTTGGAAGCAGGGCAGCCCCTCCTCATGTGCCCAACCCCCTTGCGGGCGGGGCACCGCACGCCATCCACTGACCGATAAATGCCGCAGGCAGCCCCCTCAAAGACAACGTCAAAACCCACCCCCCACCTCTGTGCACTCCTCCCGGGCCAGGCGTACAAAAACCTGGCACCGGGAGGAGTACACGTGACGCAGGCTCATCTCCTTCAGGCCGAGCGGGATCGGCACCACCCCCGACCTCACCTCCCCCAGATGACAGAGGTGGGTGAGGAGGAGTCCATTGGGGACGGGACCTTAGATAACTTGAGCGTCTGGGCGGTGGCCTCACTGTGAGCCCCTTTTCCAAGGCGAGGTGCACCGCCCGCTTGGCCTTTAGGAAGAATACGGCCTTCCCGGACATTTTTGAGGCTGCGACTATGGCCGAGGGGCCCGACAACCCCAGCCAGTGCCTTCACGCAGGTCTCGACGGTCACTGTGGGGTGGGTGGAGCACTTCACTCCAAGCTGATGTGTCAGCAATTTAAATGGCGCTGGGGCCACAGGAGATGCAGGAGCCGCAGAGGCCACGTCTCCCCATGTAGGTGGCCTGAGCGGGCCCCACTGCCGGGGAAGATGTCGACACCGCCATGGGGAGTGCTACACCCACCCCGATACAGCTAAAATATACACAACACACAGAGCAAAGGGGAGCGGGAGTCAGGGAGAGAGAGGGGAGGGAGGGGGAGACAGAGAGGACAAAGGTGGGGGTGTTTCTTGAGGTGGGGTTGGGGTTTCCAATGTTCCACTGCAGGGGGAGGAGGAGTCTTCACCTGGGCAGCTGGCAGTGCCCAGGCACAGTTCAGGAACGCTGGTAAATGTCTGTGGATGCAACTGGCTCTGGGCAGTGCTAGCTAATCCAGGCGAGGCAAGGGAGGGCAGAGTAGGGTACAGGTCTTCTTCCTCTCAAAGTTCAGTCTCTCACAGCTCTCCCTGCTTGGATGTTCTATCCCTCCCCCTGCAGACAACCAGACAGACAAAAGGCACTACTTTTCTACCCCAGGCATCCGCCTCTCGTAGCAAAAGTCCTCCCTCTCCGGCAGGAGTCAGGTTCTCTCCCCTCCAGCTCTCCCCAAACTCCCACTCCTAGGCTCTTCAGGCCTTACTAGGCCTTACAAGGCCCCGCCCTGTAGTAGCAGGTTGTAATAGCAGCAACAGCAGCCTTTTTAGCAGCAATCTTCTTGATCCAGTTGAGGTTTAGAAGGAAATCTTACCCCAGCAGGAACACCCACCTCCGCTCCCCCTCAACCACCTCCGCTCCCCCTCAACCACCTCCGCTCCCCCTCAACCACCTCCGCTCCCCCTCAACCACCTCCGCTCCCCCTCAACCACCTCCGCTCTACCCCAACCACCTCCGCTCCCCCTCAACCACCTCCGCTCCCCCTCAACCACCTCCGCTCCACCCCAACCACCTCCGCTCCCCCTCAACCACCTCCGCTCCCCCTCAACCACCTCCGCTCCCCCTCAACCACCTCCGCTCCCCCTCAACCACCTCCGCTCCCCCTCAACCACCTCCGCTCCACCCCAACCACCTCCGCTCCCCCTCAACCACCACCGCTCCCCCTCAACCACCTCCGCTTAACCCCAACCACCTCCGCTCCCCCTCACCCACCTCCGCTCGACTCCACCTGACCTGATTGGCTGCATCTTTGCCCATTGGACTGCATGCTGTGCTCTCAGCTCAGGCACAGGCATTCTCCTAACCCGCACTGCAAGGCTGCACAGTTAGCTTGAACCATGGGGGAGGACCCAGACTGGGATGCTGACATTGGAAGGGGCTGTGAGCACCTCCAGCAATGACTGCTCCACGGCCACCTTTCTCAAGGAGATTGTATGCCGTGTCCAGTTGCCCAACTGTTCTGCAGTCCGCTAAAATGCTCATTAGTTTGCAGTCTGTGGTGAGGGGTGAAAAGCTCTGGAGCACTAGATGGCACTTTGATGCCTCTGTGTTGCTTGAGTGGGCAGATAAGCTAGGGGCCCGACTCCGATCATATCAATGTGGCTGCGCCTGAGCTGTCACAGCTGCAGGGGAATGGTCACTTTATACAAGGTAATGCATCCTTAATGCATCGCCGCTTCCCTCCCCCTGAATCCGCACATTCTTGTGCACTACTTTGAACCCCAGGGCAGCCCTCCACCCCTCCCCCCACCCCCACAATGTGCCTCAACCCTAAATTCCAACAGGCTAGCACTGCGCAACCTTCCTGTGTACTCACCACAGACTTCTCCTCAAAGTGCAGCTTGCCAAGTGCGTGCCTTATACATGCTGTTGTGAAGCATATCGGCATGCAATCATTTCGGCACGCGCGGACGATCCGGGTTGGGGGTTGGCGGGGGGGGATATGATTCCGGCAGTCTGGCCTTATGATGATATGTGGATGTATTACAAAGATGTTCCTGATGTCCGCTGGTGGGGGAAATGCAGCCCGCCATCGACAGGCTGAGTGGACGATCACAAACTGGTTTCACGGCGTCATGAAACCGATTTCTGGCCTTCTCGACATTTTGCCCGCTCACACCACTGAGCACGCCTGACGCCAGCGGGCACAAAAAATTCCACCTTGTGTTTCCTAAGCATTTCAACTAAAGTTTACTAAGATCCCCAAACGTTGTATAAACCAGGTTTGATGCCACATTGGATTTCCACTTCACATGCTGTTCAGCCAAAATGATGTGAGATTATTGCCTCTAGGAGGACTCTGACTCTGTTTTATTTCAGAGTCAGTTCAGCCCTGACATTGGATTTAGACTCTGATATGTGTCATATGAAGTGCAAATAAACCCAAGGATGTGAGTATGGAAACTGTTAGAAGGTTACAAAACTGGCATTTTTCCTTGTATTTTCAAAGATTTTTAAAAATTTAGTTTTATAATAGGACTGCAATTCAATTGTAATCTATCAGCTTATAAATTCAACAAAAAATATGGTCCTCAAATTAAAATTCAATGAGGACAAACCATTTTCAAGTCTGTAATGAAAGGGGCTTGATCTTTGTAAAAGGTGATTCAGCAAACCTCTGTTTTGAATACACTTGCTTGCTTGGCAACACTTCAATGAAGCTCAAGATAACTCAAGGAGGTGAAATATTTCGGCTTTACTGTATTTGAGTGCGTTACCCAGATGAGTTTGTCTTTCCTCCTTTTTGTAAAACACTACTTGCTTGCAATGTTATGATGAAAAGCTCTTCGGACCTTTCCTCCTCCCCAAATCAAAACAGAGTTTGGTAAATTTTCTCCATGGAGGTGGTGCTTCTTTAAGGAATTGTCAGCAATGCAACAACACAAACTTACATTTATATAGCGCCTTTAATGCACTAACCCCCTTCCATGGCGCTTCCAGGAGCATTTTCGGACAGAACTTGATACAGAGCTGCATAAGGAGATATTAGGACAGGTGACCAAAGAGGTGGGTTTAGCAACAGACATAGAATCCAGCCCTCTCATTACTTTCCACACCTCTAAGTCGAGACAATTCTAAAGTAAATGCAGCTCTTTAATTCTATCTGAGTAAGTGAGGTCCTTTTAACCTCGAATTTATTCCCTGAGCTCTCCCCTGAAAGTCTTCCGAGGTCACTATTTCACCCACTATGTGTGATCCAACCTGGCTTTAACAGTGTCAGAGTAATGGCAGAAAGGAGGCTGGACTGAGAATTTGCTGTGCTTTGATGGGTTAAAGCTCATTGAATTATTTTATCAGCAGAACTGAAAGTGAAAACTTTAGTCAACATAAGACATAGGAGCAGAAATTAGGCCATTCAGCCCATCGAGTCTGCTCCGCCATTCAATCATGGCTGATAAGTTTCTCAACCCCATTCTCCCGCCTTCTCCCCGTAACCTTTGCTCCCCTTACCGATCAAGAACCTATCTATCTCGGTCTTAAATACACTCAATGACCTGGCCTCCACAGCCTTCTGTGGCAATGAATTCCATAGATTCACCACTCTCTGGCTAAAGAAGTTTCTTCTCATCTCTGTTCTAAAAGGTATTCCCTTTACTCTGAGGCTGTGCCCTTGGGTCCTAGTCTCTCCTACTAATGGAAACATCCTCCCCACGTCCACTCTATCCAGGCCTTTCAGTATTCTGTAAGTTTCAATCAGATCCCCCCCTCATCCTTCTAAACTCCATTGAGTATAGACCCAGAGTCCTCAAACGTCCACAAAGATATGTCAGTGGGCGGAGTTTTCCTAGCCGGCTGGTGGCGGGTGTGATAGGTGACATGCGAGAAAAATACGGTGTGAAGGCAGGTCGCAGTCATCTGCTCAGCCTGCCGATGGAGGGCCGCATTCCCCACCATCAGTCGGTGGGGAGCTAATTGTAATACATTAGCGTACAATTAAAAGGCCATCCCACCAGGCTCCTGGAACCCCGTCATATCGTCTGTCCATGTCAGCGGGAAAGCACGCCGATGTGTTTCACTACAGCGCGCAGGTGACATGCACTTGGCGGCCTTCACTTTGGGGGAACTGAGATAAGTGAGCAGCAGCGTTCTCCACAGCTCGCCCGTTGTCTACTGGCCTCAGGGGGCAGGGACAACTGATGCCTGGCCCCGGAGGTGACTGCTGAGGGGGTGTGGGGTGGGGTGGGGTGGGAGCTGCTGTCCAGGGGCAAGTGCTGGCCAGCCTTGAAGGCGACCGTTGTCGGTGGGGTCGGGGTGGGGGGTGGGGTCAAGTGCTGCCCTGGCGCTGAACCCCACACAGGCAATCGAGGTGGGGGGGAGGGTAAGTGAGGGAAGTGGCCACACATTAGGGACACCTGTATAAACTGACTCTGCCTCTGCAACTGAGACAGATCAGGCACAGCCACAGTGATATGACTAGGGTCAGGTTCCTAGCCTGCCCGCCCATGCAAGCAGCATGGAGGCACTAAAGGGCCACCAAGCGTTCCATACCTTACCCCACCGACCCCTGCCACCCCCTCACCCCCCCACCTCCCCACCCCCCACCATCCCCCCACATCCCCGGCACAGACTTCAAGTCTGCCACCACTTTACTGGTCTGCGGAGCAGTTGGACTGCACACGTTGTACAATCCCCTCGTCAACGCTGGTCATGTAGCAGTCACTGCTGGAGGTGCTCACAGCCCCTTCCAATCTCAGCATCCCAGTTTGGACCAGTGTCCCCCATGTCGCAGGTTGACAGGGCAGCCATGCAACGCACTCATCTCTGGCCAAGCGAGGGGTGACCAGCACTCTCCGGGAAGCATTAAGAGGCGGTCACACAGGGCCAGGGAAGGTGCTAAGTACAGCCATGATAACCACGTCTCTCTCTCTCTGTTTCATCCTGTAGGAGGACCACATCAGGATCATGGATCCTGGTGACCTAGCTGTATGCCTGATGGCCGACAGGGACCATAGAAGATGGAGGATAGAATGACTGAGGCACCTGGCTGCGCAAAGGCAGGAGCAGCAACCTCAAGAAGAAAGCGCAGCAGGGGCTCCCGCACACATTGCCCAGGAGGGACAGCGAGCTGTGGCTGGTCAGTGCCTAGCGACACACAGGGTCTGTAGACACCGCCTGCCATTCCTGCAGGTGACGGAGAACCAGTGTCGCCAATGACTGCGCATGTCTAGGGACTTGGTGGCTTACATCTGCCACTTACTGCAGGATTTGGTGCCAAGGGGACATGGAAGGCATCCACTGCCAGTAGCTGTGAAAGTGATCGTGGTGCGCATTGTCGTCATCTGCTGCGCCCTTTACAACCTGGCGCTGCAACGGGGAGACGAGCTGGCTGAGGAGGAGATGAAGGAGCTGCACATCTCCTATGTGGAGGATGCCAATGGGGATGAGGGTGAGGGGGTCCTCGGTGATGATGATGACGAGGATGAGGCCCTCATTCTGGCTAGACGAGGCAGGCACACTTGAGAGGCCTTCATAGCTGCCAGATTTGTGGAGGATGATGACAACATGAAGTGAGGTGTCCCCATAGATCCTCACATCGCAGTTGTGAATGTTTGACTCCAGTCTGGCTTATCTCAGCACCAACACCCTCTGTGAGAATGCTCCTGTCATGGAGATGCTGTGGAGGCCCTAATAGTCGTTCGATCGCAGGAGGATGATGACAACATGCAGCGAGGACACACCATAGATCTTCACATATCCTCTGAGAATGTTTGACTCCTGTCTGGCTGAGGGCAGCTCGCTTGCACTCTGTGATCAGGGCCATCTCAGAGACCCAGCGATGAAACTTTAGACTCATCTGATGCTGTGTCCGCCGTCAGCACCCCAGCCCTTCAGGAGCTGGTGCACAGCATCACTGGTCACAGATGCTGAAGAGATGGGGGCCAGCCCCACCTTAAAGGTGCTGAGAGCACACAGAGAGTATGAGAGAACTCTGTGGCACCAGCCCACTACATTCTGGTAGCAATGACCAGCACTGCCGAGGTGCAGGCATCAGTAATGTTTCCAGGGAGCATGAGGCTGGATCTTCACTGTGGTCTGAAGGCTGCACAGAGCACAGGGAAGAGGCCCTGGACTGAGACACCTGCCTTTTATCTTGTGCAGAAAGGTGTCACATCTGAGTGACAAGAACACTGCTCATCAGAACAAGGAGCGATAGGCAGAGTGACATTCACAGGAGTTTATTGACAATAGTGAACAGTATATACAAGTGATCAACACCCGTGCCCAGGCTGTGCAGCTACTTTTACCTAACTTTCCTAACCCTGCCGCTATGTCTTGGTGCTCCCTGGACATCCACAGCGGAGGTGGAGGCAGCCTGCTGACTGTGACGCCCTGTCTGTGATGACTTTGGCGGGAGTTCTCTGGAGGGCCGAGACCTGGAGGGCCCCGGCCTGCTTTCGGGGTGTTGCTGTGTGGCAGTGGCACCCTCCTCGGCCTGTGAAGCTGGATCTGTGGAGGTCACAGGATGAGAGGAGTCAGAGGGGCCGGTCACTCCCACAGTGAACTGGGTGAATGGCTCTGGACTGTGCACCTGCTGATCCTCCACCATATGGGTGCCCGAGGGACCCCGGCTGACTCCGTGAGGAGAAGAGGTCGCTGGAGTGAGGTTGAGCTGCCCAGCACCCCTCTCGCGCACACACTTTTGGAGGCCAACTATGGCATCAGCGATGGAGTTGAGCCCGCACAACAGTGCAGGAGTGGGGTCCTGGACCAAGGTCTCTATGGCAGCTGCCATCCTGCCAGTGTTGACATTGGTGCATTGCAATGATGGCGCTATCACCTCAGCCTGAAGATGGATGGACTCCTCCATTGTGCCTTGCAATCTGAGGAGTGCAACGGACATCCTTTCCTGATGTTCCCTAGTTTGCCTTTGCAGCTCCAGCAACTGTACCATGACCGAGTCCAGAGGCTCGTCATCTGACTCGAACTCAGCAATGTTCTGGCCTCCAGCAGCCCTCCGAGTGCCGGGGACCTGGGAAGTCCCTGCCTCCACCTGCCATGGATCAAAAAGCGCAATGTGCTCACCAGATTGTGATCCTAGGCTACCCTAAAGCTATGTCCCACCGAGGTGTGTGTCTCTGCGCTGGTGGAGGGTGTGGGTGAGGCTGTGACGGGACTTCAGGGAGGGTGCCTTCAGATTCCTCTTCAGAGGTTTCTTCGGGGCTTGATTAGAGGCCCTGGGTCATGGACTCTGTCGGCTGTTTGGCAGATGTGCCTGTGAAAGCAAAGGGGGATAATTAGTGCATGGCAGTGGCCTGTGAAAGAGGACACATCACTCACAGCATGATTGTCTGATGGATGTTGCACTGCTGGATCCTCACTTGGTAGAGCAGCACCGACGTCAGCACAGGACCGGTCCCGGTCATCGCCGGCCAGCTGGATGGCTCTGTTTTTGAATTCTGTCAGAAATTTGATCTCCGGCATCCCTCCACCTGTCTGTGGCCTTTCCCTCCTGTTGTGAGCCAGTTTGTCCTGCATGGATAGAGATGGGGAGAATGTATCAGGATGCCTGCCGGACCAGATGATAAATATACCTGGCCTGTGTGAGTGGTGAGCGGTTCCATGGATGGGATGAGGACAATGATGGTGTGTGTGAAAGAGTGAATGGTGATGTCCCTTGCACTGGCAGCGAGTGAGGGCCCTGTGGGTGTGTGATGGTTTTGTGAGTGTGCGAGTTGGGAGTGATGAAAAGAGTGACTTACCCTGGCGGAACAGAGGAGATCATTCATCCTTTTGCGGCACTGGGCGGCTGTCCTCCTCTGCAGGGCGTTTGCACTGACCACCGCTGCCACTGCCTCTCAAGCCGGGTTGGTGACTTTGCTGCCCATCCTGCAGCCAGAATGGGGGGTTAGAGCACATCCCGGTGGGCCTCCACAGCGTCCAGCAGTCACTAGAGGGACCCATCATTGAAGCGGAGGGGCTGCGGTCTTTTTTCCTTTGCTGACCATGTCTCCCGGGCAGCGGTGGTGAGCTGGTGGTGATGAGCGCTTTGCTGGCGGCTCCCTTTTAAAGATGGTGTCCGGCGTGTTGCAACAGCCGGGTAGTGGTGAGCGGGCGAATGAGAGCCCGCCCACCACGGAAACAGCGTGTTTCCCGGGAATGAATAAATAATGAGGCGGGCTCGGGAAGATATGGGGTGAAAAGCCGCCATTTTCGTTGGCGCGTAGAGCTCCATTTTACCCACTCGCTACTGTACTTAGTGCAATTCTGGGAAAATTACGATCAGTGTATAATTAATGTTGAATCAAAGCTGTGCTACTTGGTGCTCAGTTTAACCTGTAGTACTACCTGAAAAGAATTTACACTACATCCCATTAGTACCATTTATCCAGACCACAATATTCACCATGTAGGAAACTAATCAGTAGTGCATTTTCTGTACAATACATTGATTCCGCGGTCAGTCATGTAATCACTATGACATGGGGTAAACACAAGGGCAGGAGTTGAGAGGGTGCCCTGCACCAGGTCTCAGTGGGCACCACCACAGGGCACAGTATCAGATCGACAATGTCGTACACCTACCTCCTACTGTTTTAATTCCTCAGTAACTTGCAAGGGTGAAGTGGTGGGATTTTACCACTGATGTGGGGTCCATATTCGTTATGGAATCCACCATTCCTGGCCTGTGATGTACGGAGGTACTTCTGCCTTAAATGGAGCAAAATTAAGACAAACCCAAAGTCAGGGTTTTCTCTGGATTCTCCATTTCTCTGTCTAATAAAATAGCATTTTCTGCTCTTTCCTCTGCGTGTATTTAAAAAAAAATATCTGGCAGCTTTCGTTTCACTTTCTGGTTATTTTTCAAAGGGCTTTATGAAGCTGCTCTGAATAGATAGAAGACACCTTGCTAGTGTTGGGGGTTATCCAGGCTATGGGGCTAAGACATGTTGTTATTATGCTGATTCAGTGGCCACCATGAGTACAAAGGTTGTCTTGCTGGATGAGTGGGACATGTTTTTGTGGAAGCTGTGATCTGCTCCCAAGCTCCCGACCAACAGCAGTGCTCACAGGCAATACAGATAAAATGCAGGGCAGAAGATCTTGATTTTCTATTCAATGTGTAAATGGAACTTTTACAAAATAAAGCAAGGACACAAACTACATCAGAGAGGCCTATTTGCTGGAGTATATTAAACACTAAGTAAACGATGTCAACAGAAAGCTATAGAATTATAAAAATGGCAGCATATCAATTAAGGGCCTGGAGAAGTTCATTTGTTTTTTAAATCTAAGCAGGAATTTGAGATTATCCCAAGATTTAAGTGGACGCAGCAGTTCTTGTGATTTATGTGAAAATGATGAGGAGATCCAGACTTCCCACAAGGAAAAAACTGTTTGGACCAGCATTCTTATTTCCCAGTTTTTACTGTTTATCCTTTCTGGGCTTTTTCATATATCATGAGGAGGAGCAGTAGATATTCTCTGTTCATTTAAAAAGACCATTAGAAAGGGGCTAACAGACAATGGTAGAAAGATTTGAGAGGCAGTTCATAGTGCTTATAAATTAAGAGTGCAACAGTTAATACAGAAATCAAGAAAATAACAAACCTACAGATAGTTTCTTCACATGCCACTTAGGAGAGCATTGCAGGTACTCTACACTTTGTGAAGGAAGGAGAATCACAGTTAGCCTGTGTGATGATGGGCAGTGACAAAGACTTCAGCTTCACTCTAACTTGAGATGTCAAATGGACAGGTAAAATAGACTAGCCTATTAAAGGGCAACAGTAAACCAGCCATGTGGAAAATCAAATGTGGATCAACAGAAGACATAGGGAAAATTCAGTTGCCTACTTGCAGACAAAATAGCCTCTGAAGACAGCCACAAATGGACAGAAAAGCTCACTGATAAACAGGGAGCCTGTGGCTGTTATAAATGTTCTCCAACAATCGCTTGAGATGTGAGGTGCCTCAGGTGTCAGGAAAAAGGCCACTTCCGGGCAGCAAGCCTAAAACCAGGAAGCCTTTAGAACCATTCAGAAACGTGAGCGAACATATTTCTTATTGGGTGAAGCAAAACAAACAGATGGGAGCCCCTGGAAACTTAGCTTCTGAATAATGTCCCAATTCATTTCATACAGAAGGGAATGTGACCATATCTGGAAAGGTGTGTGACTGGAGCAAGACTGGAGTGAAATATCCTAGACGGCCTTGGAGATGGAAGTGAAAGCTGTTGTAAAATCTACCCCTAGTGATATCCATTCCAAAGTGCTCGTTTTTTGGACAGCCCATCCTGGCAATGATTCCGCTGTTGTCATGTACAGATCCTCTCTTTTGTTTCTTTACTTGTCCCATTAACACCGCTGTTACCTTACAGCATCATCTATTTTGGCACTTAATCCCTCCTGTCTTCCACCCTATCTTGTTCTTTCCTCTCCACTTTCCCTGCCTCTATGCTTGCTTAAAAACCACCATCTTGAACATTTTCCACTCCTGCTGAGAAACCATCAACCTGAAACCTTAGGCAGAATTTTCCTGGCCCCAGGATGGCAGGCTTGGACGTGTTGGGGGTGGGGACAGGGATAATATTGGGGAGTAGCATCATGATAGCCCCCCAATGCATTCCCGTCACTGGGGAAGTTTCCACAGCCCAGGAGCCAATTTAAATGATTAAGGCCCCAATCAGAGGTGATTTAGCTTCCCCAGCCTGGTTCCCAGCAAATACAGGCTCAGGACTCCCATTTTGTCCCTGATGTTGAGGTCCTGAAGTTCATGAGAAAATCTTGCCCAATGCTTCTGTTTCCCTCTCCACAGATGGTATCTGATATAGTCTTTTGTATTACTGACTGAAGAACCCAACTCCATACTCCTTTAGGTGGGGTGTACATTACTGAGGAGAAATAAATATAATACCTGGGAAAGTTATAATTTGACTTTAACTTATTAAAAAGGCTATCTAAATGGCAATAAAAGCCTTGGCTGGCTCTTTTCCTTGGGGGAGAGATCAATCAATCTTTTAGACCCTTTTAAGGATCTTTAGGATCTGACTTTCTCTGCCTAAGGTTGAGAGGAGTTATTGAAAGCTACTGCTGATTTGGGATTGTCCCAAAAAGGGGCTAGGATTATAGTACAACACAAGACATCCTGCCTCACTGCAGGAACTCCTTACAGTTTGGCCTTATGTAATCCACACAAGGCCTGCCTCCGCATCTCTACTGCTTCCAGGGGCAATGGGCTCAACTCCATCCTGCTCCCCACACCCACCCACGCCAAGCAAAAATGGCACCATTGTGGGGGACACTTTCCTGGGGTGGGTATGGCGAGCTCAGAAATTTCCTGACCTCCCGTTCCCCGACCTGGAAGTGAAAATCCAAAGCCAATGATCCTATGAACCGTACCATTGTGAAAGAATCTTTATGTGCAGCAATAAGAAAAATCTGTTGGGATAAGCAAAGCTCATAATGGCCTCTGGCAGCAGGATTTTTTAGGATGGCACCTTTACACTTCCTCTAACATTTCAACAGCTTCTCAAACCCTAGGAAGAGAATGCTGCCTCCAAGTTCAAATCAGGAGGCTTGGTGTTCACATTTCCCAACTTGGTAAGGGATAGAGAAATGATGACAGAAATTTGCAGTAATGATCTGGCATTGGCCTTTACAGTATTTGATTTACCGCAGCAGTGTGCCTGACAGATGTGAGAAAATATGGGAAGTTTATGACATTTATGCAAATACAGACAATTCTCTATTTAATATGCTAATGACTGTTGCACTTCAGTATTATCTAAATTTAGTCTTAACAAGGGGGAACATTTGATGCAAATAATTATGAGTTGATTAACACTTCAGGTGGAATCTGACATATCAAACAGCCCATGCACACTGCTTCAGAATACATTAACTGATGGAACAGGTGACTGGCCAGGAGGAAACTGCTGGAGACATCATCATGACATAAACTTCAAAGTTTATCAGTGGAAAGTTGAAAGGATATAGGCTCAGAACATGAGAAAATAGGAAGCTGAATATTCGATTACAGCTGGTAGCAGTTGTGGCCTAATGAGTTGCAGAAATGATGGGAGAATAAGGCTTTGCTGCTAAGAAAACTTCTCTAACCTCAGTGGGAAAACTATTCAGGTTATTATCCAGTCTCTGAGACTGCTGGCATTTTAAAAGGAGTAATGTTTTCTTGCCCACTTGAGCAGGTGATTGCCTGAGCTTTTTGATATCACCTGATAATCATTGTTCTGTTGATCTTGATGTCAAAAGGCCTGCTGTTCTCATCAATTAGAAATTGTGAAAACACTTGATCAAACCGTTCCTTTCCAGGAAGATAATGGTCCTGTTTCTTTAAAAATGATTGCTCCCCTATTGCATCCTCAGTTAAAATGGTTGTATCTGGAAGTAATTTCTTTGCAGCAGTGGGTTTTGAGATTTTCTTTGTGAAGACCCTAACTTCTCAAAGGCAGCTCAGCTGCCTAAGGAAAACAACATCGTCATTGAAGAATTCATGATTTACTAATGTACAACAACACAAATAACGCACTAGTAAGGCAATAAATGCAGAAATCCTCTGACCTAGGGAATTCCCTTGTAAGTCAATCTTGTCAAAGAAAACAAAGTTTGGAAACATACATTGTGCATGTAAAAGAGGTTAATCACCTACTCACAAAATAAAGGTATCCATCGTACCTATAATTGGAACAAAGCAAAATTAATAATTTACTCCAAAAATGAGGATCACTCATCTCAGTCCCAGAACATTGCTGCAGGAGTTCCTCAGGGTAGTGTCCTAGGTCCAACCATCTTCAACTGCTTCATCAATGACCTTCCCTCCATCATAAGACCAGAAGTGGGGAAGTTTGCTGATGATTGCACAATGTTCAGCACCATTCGCGACTTCTCAGATACTAAAGCAGCCCATGTCCAAATGCAGAAAGACCTGGATAACATTTAGGCTTGGGCTGATAAGTGACAAGTAACATTCACACCACACACGTGCCAGTGCCATATCCAACAAGAGAAAATCCATCGCTTCTTGACATTCGATGGCATTACCATCACTGAATCCCCACTATCAACATCCAGGGGGCTACCATTGATCAGAAACTGAACTGGAACAGCCATATAAATATGATGGCTACAAGAGCAGGTCAGAGGCTGAGAATTCTGCAGAGAGTAACTCACCTCAAGACTCCCCAAAGCCTGTCCACCAACTGTAAGGCTCAAGTCAGAAGTGTGATGGAATGCTCTCCACTTGCCTGGATGAGTGCAACTCCATCAACACTCAAGAAGTTTGACACCATTCAGGTCAAAGCAGCTCGCTTCACTAGCACCCCATCCACCACTTTCAACATTCACTCCCTCCACCACCAATGCAGTGTCAGCAGTGTGTACCATCTAAAATATGCACTGTAGCAACTCTCCAAGGCTCCTTCAACAGCACCTTCCAAACCTATGACTTCTACCACCTAGAAGGACAAGGGCAGCAGATGTATAGGCACACCAGCACGTGCAAGTTCCCCTCCAAGCCACTCACCATCCTGACTTGGAAATATATCACTGTTCCTTCATTGTCACTGGGTCAAAATCCTAGAACTCCCTCCCTAACAGTAATGCGGGTGTACGTACATCACATGGACTGCAGCGGTTCCAGAAGGCAGCTCACCGCCACCTTCTCTAGGGCAATTTGAGATGGCCAATAAATGCTGGCCCAGCCAGTGATGCCCACATCCCATTGGGGATAAAAATAAAAAAAGCTCAGCGGTATAAAGGATGAAATTGGAGCTGAAAGTAGATGATATAAACAAGTGGAATTGCAACCATCATGTGTTATATACCCATGCAACATTCAGTGTTATTGATTTCATCTGATTGACTCTCAGGTGAGGTTGTAGCATGAGGCACACAGTGACAAATCTTCTGCCTTAACAGTCTGCACTGCCTCCAACTTCAGCAGGCCACTTACTACCACACCATTATGATTGTTTTTCATTTTCTTAACCATTTACCCTTTCAGCTTCTTTGTGCCATACAAGACAAAGCAGCCCTCTAGATTGGCACCCCATCAACAAATATTCACTCCCTCCACCAGTAGCAGGAGTGTGTATCATCTACAAGGTGCACTGTAGGAACTCACCAAGGCTCCTTAGACAGCACCTTCCAAACCCATGACCACTACCACCGAGAAGGACAAGGGCAGCAGATACATGGGAACACCACCACCTGGAAGTTCCCCTCCAAGCCACTCACCATCCTGAATTGGAAACATATCGCTGTAACTTTACTGTCGCTGGGTCAAAATCCTGGAACTCCCTCCCGAACAGCACTGTGGGTGTACCTACACCACAGGGACTGCAGCGGTTCAAGAAGGCAGCTCACCACCACCTTCTCAAGGGCAATAGGGATGGGCACTAAATGCTGGTCCAGCCAGCGAAGCCCACAACCCGTGAATGAATAATAAAAAAAATCATGTGTGTGTGTATGTGGTCGGTCGAGATGCAGCTTAAATATTACAAGCACTGTTAGTTTGCACAGATATGGTGGATTGTAAAGCCTGATATCATGGGAAGAATCTGAGGACCCTTTGGTCCAGACACCTGAAAAAAAAATTCTGAATCCAGCTCCAAAGCCTGGTTTAGGATTTATCTGGGCCAAAATTTTCCATTTGTCAGGCGGGAGGAGCAGGAGCGGCCGCAGGCGGGTGCGGACCCGATCGGCGCCCGCGATCGGGGCCATGCCACCATTTTGCGCGGCGGGCAGGCCAATTAAGGCCTTCCCAGCACATTTCTGACTCCTGTGAATAGTGGGAGTGTGCGGGCTGCAGCGGGCGTGCACAGACCACTAGGTCCAAAGGCGACCCGGCAGTCTGTTTAAAGGAAGGCCTGTCAGCCTCCTGTAGGCTGCTCACAATGGCCACGTCGAGGTCACACCGCAGGGGCTCGGCTGAGGAAGCCAGGCTGGAGGGCAGGGCAGATGAGCAGGGCAGGCTGCAGGGTCAGCCACAGGAGCAGGGCAGGCTGCAGGGTCAGCCCCAGGAGCAGGGCAGGCTGCAGGGTCAGCCCCAGGAGCAGGGCAGGCTGCAGGGTCAGCCCCAGGAGCAGGGCAGGCTGCAGGGTCAGCCCCAGGAGCAGGGCAGGATGCAGGGTCAGCCCCAGGAGGAGGGCCGGCTACAGGGTCAGCCCCAGGAGCAGGGCCAGGCTGCAGGGTCTGCCCCAGGAGGAGGGCCGGCTACAGGGTAGGCCAGCGGGGGGCCAATGCTCCCCTCATTTTTCCAATGATTGCCTTGCTGCCCTTCTCGAGGAGGTGGCTGCACAGCGGGAGGTATTGGTCCCCCAGGATGGGAGGAGGAGGCCCCCCCTACAGGACCAAATGTGCCTGGGTGGAAGTGGCGGAGGTGTTGAGCTCCCGCGATGTGGTGCTGCGCACCTGGATCCAGTGCTGCAAGCACTTCAACGATTTGTTGCACTCTGGAAGTGTGAGTACCATGTTGGCATTGGGCATTTAACCCAGCAGTAGCTTTAGCCTTTGAGGGCCACCACTCCCCGAGTCTTACTGTCGTGACTGCATTGAATCATGCTGGGCATTTCTCGTACCTGGGTGGGTAAGCAGAAAGTGCCCATGCTTAGATCAGCCTCAGTGGTTCATGAGGAGATGGGTTCTCCCCCACACCATGTGTTTCTCTTAGTCGCATATGACTAGTCTGGGGGCAACCTGCAGGAGAAGCAGCTCGGCGCATACTCAGAACTCCAACACATGTCCTATTCACGGTGATGAGATTGTGGAAGGGGAGCCTCAAGGTCTTGTGGCCAAGAGCCAACTGCTGCCCTCGACGCTGCACATAGTTGCACCTCCTTGCTATGGGAGCTAAGACCGCGTGTTTCCTAAAGTGATGGATGCAGAATATGTCCAAGGTGGCCGTTGGTGGGGGGGTTGGGAGCAGGCGTACTATCTTTGTGTGACTGATTAGCAGTAGTGGGGAGGGGAGGCACTGAAGGCCTGATATGGGCCACTGTTGTTGGGGTGCAACATGCGCATGCAGAGTCCATGTGCGATCAGCTGCAATGAATGGTGTTCTCTGTTTTTCAGCGCAAGATTGTGGAGAGCGCAGCATGCAACCACTATCACTGAGACACGATCTGGGGGTACTGGAGTGCACCCGCTGAGCGGTCCAGGCATCGGAAGCGCATCTTGAGAAGACCGATGGCTCTCTCCACCACAGCCCTTGTGGAGGCGTGGCTCCTATTGTAGCACTGCTCAGCTTCTGTTCTTGGATGGTGGAGAGGCATCATGAGCCACCTTCTGAGGGAATAGCCCTTGTCACCCCAGCAGCCATCCATCCAGCCGGGCTGGAGCACTGAAGAGCTCCGGCACCTGGGAGTGTCTGAGGATGTAGGCGTCAAGGGAGCTGCCTGGGTACCTTACAAAGACTTGGAGAATCTGCATCCTGTGATCACACACTATCTGCACGTTCATGGAGTGGAAGCCCTTCCTGTTGACGAAGGCACCGGGCTCACCTGCTGGCGCCTTGATGGCCACATGTGTACAGTGTATAGCACCCTGGATGTGGGGGAAGCCAGCAATGGCTGCGAAGCCTCTGGCTCACTGTGCCTGGCTTGCCTGGTCCCAGCGGAAGTGGATGAAGGTCAATGCACACCTGAAAAGAACATCTGTGACCTGCTTGACACAAGTGTGGACAGCTGATTGGGAGACACCGCAAAGATCACCCACCGAGCCTTGGAAGGAACCAGAGGCATAAAAGTTGAGGTCAACTGTGACCTTCAGAGCCACTGGCATGGGGTGTCCACCCACACAGTTAGGAGAGATCTTAGGGCCAATCATCTGACAGATGTAGTTGACTGTCTCCCTTGAGAGATGGAGCCTCCTTCGGCACTGCACCTCAGACATATTGAGGTTGCTGCTTCACAGCCTGTATACCCTGGCAGCAGGATAGCGGCGTCTTCTGCGGCCCCTTCCACCTTGGACTACCTCTTGGCCGTGCGCCCCTTGTGCCTGCGCCTGGCCTCCCAAAGGTGGCTCCTCTGGAGGCTGATTGTGCACTCCTGACCTCCTCCTTATTCTATCCCTCCCTTCCTCCTCAGAGGAGCTGCCTCCAGTGGACAGGTCAGAACCCATACCCAGGCTAAAGGGAGGCCCACAGAAAGCTGCAGGCCCGATAAACTTCCTGACTGCAGAGTGCTGAGCTGAAGGTTCAAAGTTCACAGAAAGCTGCTGGAATTCATTCTGAACTGCTACAGATCACACGGACAAGTTTAAAAAACCTTCTGCAATCAAAACTCATAGACCAAATTGACAACCCCGCTGAGCCCTCTTATCCTGCCCGTGGCTGAGTTTTATTAAAAAGTCACTTACCCGCCTGCCCGTTGCGCCCGTGCGCCAAACCGAAGATCACATGGGTGCCTGAAAATTGGTGTCGATTGCCAACTTAAGGGCCTTAATTAGCCCGTTAATTAACGGTGGGTGCGCGTCGAACTTCATTGCGTGCCCGCCCAGCGAAATATCACGATGTCGCGTGGTGAAGTCTGACGCCCGATGTCACCGCGCGTCATTTTCCGCGCTGATGTGTGGGGCCTGCCCCCCACATGTCAAACTGAAAACTCTGCCCCTGAAGTATTGAAATGTTTGGTATCACTGCTTTTTTGTTTGAAGAAACAGACACACAACTCAATAGATATTTATTAATGTATTGGACAGAAAAACCCTATCAGCATTCAATTGAAAGGGTACAAGTACAGGACTTAAATTAAAGGATGTACCATTGATGATTTTTTAAAACTCCCTTGCTGTTCATATCTTTCTCTGACTATTAGATTAATAAGAGTGATGAAAAGTATGAGTTTAAGAAGAAATTAACATACTTCATTGAGCACATTGCCCGAATCCATAAATCGCAGCTTGCAGTCTTAAAGGACAATTCCATTCAAATCATAATTATATACTGTTAAAAGGTCACTCTTCATTTGTTCTTCTTTGTCTCCAGCTGAGGAAGGCTGTTAATCTCATATCCATTAATGCTTATGTTTAATTCCCTCTTATCAATTCACTTCACTAATGACACTCAGATGCCTCCACAGAACATGTTCTGTATTCCATTCACATGTACGCATTGAACTTCCAGATCCTAACTCTAAGAGATTAAAACCTCGTATTGGGGATTAATTTGTTTCATGTGCTAAAGCTAGTACCTGTGCTAAATACACATCAAGGTGTAGTCGTTTTGTGTACAGCCATTAATGGAGTGCTTATCAACATCTGTGCATGTTACAGCAGAGACGTTGGGCAATATTTAATGCAGGCAACAGGGCTGTCATCCTCCGGCTGGCCTTCCTCGAGATCAAGGCAGGAGTCAAGTCCCCAAGAGCTGCCGGCCAATCAGAGGCTGACCGCTGTGCATTGCAGGCAAGACCAGCGGGAGCGGGTGGCTGCTGCCGGCAATGCACCCACCAGAGACCCAGGGATTGCTGAAAGATCCCAGGCCAAAGTTGAGTAAGGGTGGGGTGGGAGTTGTGGGGTGGGGGGGGTGGTGGGAGAGGTGGGTCGGTAGCAAGGGCAGGGGGTGGCGCTCATGAGACAACCCCTTCCCGATGCCAGGTTCCTCGATGAGGCACTGAGTGCCTTTGATCTCACCCCCCAGATGCCCACAAGTAAACCCGACAGCGTTTTGCTTCTTGGGCTTCCTGCATGGCAAGTCCCCCACTCACTGCTGGTTGAACACCAGCAGCAGTGCGATGAGGGGCTTAAGAAGGCATTGATTGCCCACTCAAGGACTTCAGTTGTTGACAGGGCATGTCCCACGAACCTTCTTGCCCCAGACTTAATCGGGACAGAGGTAGAAAGGCAGCTGGGTGCCCACCTGCCACCCTCCTGGCTGATTAACTGTTCCTCTGCCACCAAACTTGCCACAGGGGAGGGCATTAAGTTCTGCCCATTTAAAAAAAAAATTCTTTCGTACCATGATGAGCAGCAATCACCAGTAAATGCACTCAAAAGCTACTTGCTTTGTACAGTATACTAATCTCACACACGTGAAACTGGATTGAAAGCTTTTGTGAAGGTCAGCAAAGTCTGATTGGTCAGCAGAGCTGGAAATCGGGTACAGATATTGTCAACGAGGAATTGTTTGATGAACATAGTAGAGAGGGTATAGAGCATCGAGCCTGTCTTTATTGGTACAACATGGGCACCCACCAGCCTCAAGATATCAGATCCCCTAACGTCAAGCTGTGTTAGGACCACGTGAATGGGGGGATGCAATGATTCCCTTATGTTCCCACTCCAGGTTTGGCAGTAACAGGGTTTTTTTGTGAATTTAGAGAGGAAACCAATATTGTGGGAGTTGCACTATTTAGGCTTTTAGGTTATAAGGACTTAGTCAGACTGGTTTTCTTAGGTTAAACAAAGGACAGGATAAGTTTATTGAAACTATTTCCTGAGCCAAAACAAAAATCTGGGGGCGGAATTTTACGTTAATCCGGTGGGCGGGCGCCCGACCCGATCCAGCGTGAAATCGCGTGAGATGACGTTGGGCAAGTGTCCCGATGTCATCCCGCGCTTGCGCGATATTTTGGTCGGCCATCACGCACATAAATTGGAAGTGCGCCCGCCAACAATTAAGAGGCCAATTAAGGTCATTAATGGCGCAATAGTCTTTAATTTTATGGTTGGCGGACGTGTGAATTGGCCAGGCGGCCTTTACATTTTTCATGAAACCTCATCCAAGGGCGGGATGAGGTTTCCGTGATGAAATAAAATAAAAATAAAAATCAGTGGACAGCGTTTTTATCGTGTATATTTTCAGGCGCCTGATTGTGATGCTTGGACATTTTGTTCTGCTTTTCGAAACTTTGAGGATTTTCGGGCCTGCAGCTCCCCGAGGCAGCTCTCTGCCTTCAGGGGGGCTTTCTCTCAGTGCTGGCCCGCGCCCGTGCTGATATCAGCGCCGACCCTCTCCCACCCCCGCCCCCACCCCGACCCCCACCCTGGCAGCGCTGGGCTTCTCAGTGCGCGTTTCACGCTGGCTGCCCGTTAATTGGCCAGACAGAGTGAAATCACAGTCGGGGGCGGGGGGGCAATCGCAGTCGGTGGTCCGTTTCCTCGCCGATCTGGGGCTCACTGATCACACCCGCCCACTGACTTAAAAATTCTGCCCTAGGTAAGTCACAACCACCATTCGTATGTCACACAGCGCAGCGCGATGCTCGAACACCACAAACACGCCGCTGACTTTATCTCTGCATCGCAACCCGCCATCGGGAAATCAACATCTCCCATCTGCCTAATTAAGTCACCCCTCACAATTTCCTGCCCTTGTGGGCTTCATAAAATCCCCCCCCCCCGTCCCTCACTGTCTGGACTCATTGTGAAGAATGCCCCATTGGGCTGAGATACTAGAGGGCTGTTCATCATCGGTACCAAACTCCAGCATGACCATAACTTCATCTGTGAGGAGATTAGATATTAAAAAGCCTTTCGATAAGGAGAATGTAACTGTTCTCTGCGGATTTAACCATGAGGAAAGTCACATATATATATATATTTCTGGTTTCGCTACCAGCCAATGAGCTGACACAAATTATTAATTATCTTTATGGTCCTATTCTTTCTGTTTATAGCTGTGATGGAATGACTTATACCTTTAAGCTGCATCAGCCATTTTAAAAGGAATTTATTTGCTGTTTTATAATGACAACACGGGCAGGATTTTTAGGTTGGCGTGCAGGCCCAATTGGTGGGCCCGGGAGTGGTCGGGAAACAGACCACCGACCGCGATCGGCCCCCGACCGCAATTTCACGCTGGCCGGCCGTTAATTCAGCACGCGCTGAAATGCTCAGCACTGCTGGGGTGGGGGCGGGAGGTTGGCAGGCGCTGACGCGAGCGCAGGCATGGGCGAGCGCTGAATGAAAACTCCCTGAAATCCCTTGAAACCAATAAATAAAGATTTTGAAAACCGGAAAAAAATGTCCACGCATCACAACCAGTCGCCTGAGCGTGTACACGATGAAAATTCTGTCCCTACGTGTTTTTTATTTAATAATGGAAATCTCAATCCCCCACCCTTGGATGAGGGTTCACGAAAAATGTAAAGTCCGCCTGGCCGATTCCCCCATCTGCTAAACGTAAGGTTGGACGGACCACGAAAAACTGGAGACAATCATGACTTTAATTGCACTAATTGGCCTCTTACTTGTCGGTGGGTGCACTTCCGACTTGCGTGTGTGCCTGCCGACCGAAATATCGCGCGAACGCGGGATAACGTCGTGACGCTCGCCCGACATTATCTTACGCAATTTCGGGCACGCGCCTGCACGCACGCCGAACTAAAACTTCTACCCCATGTTTCCATGGGATCACAACCCTACCGTGTACACAGCAGCTTAGCCCGCAATGTTGCAGCCTCACCTGGACTTACTCTAGCCTGTGATCAGGAAGACTTTCATTAACACAGCACCTTGCACGACCTTGGGATGTACTTTTGAAATGTAGCCACCATTGCAAAGTAGGAGGCAGCCTAGCCAGTTTGCACACCTCAAGCAGCAATGAGTTATGTGGCACACTACCCCCTCTCCCCAACCCCCCAGTCATATCCAGCCCTTGGACAATCTAAATTGGTTAGAAATAATACAAGTGAAGGAGCAGTAGATAAAACTGATGTGACAGATGTGAAAGATGACAGATGTGGCTCACATCTTCTCAGGAATGGGTTGAAACTGATAATGTTAATTTTGCTTAGAGCTGTTACAGTCAGCGGATGAAAGATTTGTTCATCCCATTCGTCCAAGCTGAGTTCAAGCTCTGAGAAAGAAATTTACAATCTATTATTACACAGTTCCCGCGGAATCCATTCTGTTTTACACCAAAATAGTGTTTCTTGCCCGGCCCCACAAAGGCTTCTTGAAATGCAGGACTGAATGCTACTGACATGGATATCTTCTTGTTCCTTGGTTTGTTGCACTCACTTGTTCCTGAGAGGAAGCTGCATGTGACACTATGACTAGATTGACATCGAGCCATGGACAGCCAAATGTCATTAGAAATCCTCCTCTCAGCTTTTTTTCGGAGCCTCTGCAGGTGGAATTTCACTGATAGTAGCAGGTTACACTAAATTTACAGGACCCTGGAAAGAAAATAGCCTTGCCTCCATTCTGTAATGTATCGAAAAATGCATTTTGAAAGCTCAACTGATAATAATGCAGAGATATTAAAGCTTCAATCAAAAGATTTCCTGTTGGTTGTACAGGTGATGGTGTTAACCTGGTACTTCACAATACTATTCGCAGGTGACAGATGTTCCCAACATCACAGATAAATCACAATTTTTTAATATGTTTACACACAAAGAATGCATTAAGAAGTTTGTCACGTGCGTATTGCATCTAACATGGTTTTACAGTGCACAGATTTGCAGATATAAGTTTGTGTTATCTATACGTAAATGAATTTGAGGGAAGAACATCAAGTTAAAAACTTGGCTGCATCCATTTTCGCACATGTGGTGGATGGAGGGTACATTCTTCCTATATTATCGGACCTTATTTTGAAGGAGTTGGCTAGGTACAAACAATGAGATAAGAAACAATAAACCAAGATTGGAGCACTATTAGCATCATTGCAGCCATCAGGTAAGTGAAGCCAGGTTCAGGAGTTTCAAGGTTGGGGGAGGGGAGAAAAGCAAAGAAAGACTTGCATTTATATAGCATCTTTTATGACCAATGGACATCCCTGTAGTAATTATGGTTCTATTTAGTGTGCAATGTATCTTTAAGAATAATACTTGTGAGGAACGATCACATGATCTGTAGTAGCCAATAGGAGAGTAGCACAGGCTACCTCAGCAGTCAGTACAGAGATAGAGTTGGAGTTGAAAGCACACGTGTAGCTGCTGCAGAGTATATTGTAAATAAACTTAATGTTTCCACTTAAGTGTCTGCAGTTCAACTCTATTACTAACAGTACAACTCTGCCACTCTTACAACAATCCCAAAGGGCAGTAAAATGATCTGCGATGATGTCGGGCATGCGTCCCAACGTCATCGCATAGTCCCGCGAGATTTCGCTCGGTGGGCGCACGCCGGAGTCGGCTGCGTGCCCGCCAAAATGTAAACGGCCTATTAAGGCCATTAACAAAGAAATTATTGTAATTGTTAATGCTACCCATCCAACTTTAAGGTTGGCGGGCAGGCGAAAAGCCCAAGCGGCCTTCGCGTTTTTAGGAAACCTCATCCACAAGTGGCCTGAGGTTTCCTAAAGCTTTTATTAAATAAATTAAAACATTTTCATTAATATAAAAACATGCCCCAACTCATGCGACGCAGTCACATGAGGGGACATGTTTAAATAAATTTTTAAACCTTTCATTTAATAATTTTAATATCGATTCAATGTCCCTGAGGCACTCGGGGAGATTGAAGCGCTCTTTCGCGCATATGCACGAAAGGGCACTGGCCCTGACTCTCCCTCCTGCCCCCGCCCGCACAGGTAGCACCTTATTGACCTTAATTGACCCGCCCGCTTAAAATGACGCCGCGGAATCGATCGCGGGCAGCGATCGGCTCAGCGCCCGCACACGCCTGCTCCCGCCGAGCCCGCCCACCATATGAAAAATTCTGCCCAAAGTGTTTTACAGCCAATGATGGAGTTTTGAAGTGTAGTCAATGTTGTAATGTAAGAAGCGTGGCAGCCAATCTATGCACAGCAAGCTCCCACAAACAGCAATGTGATAATGGTCAGATAATCTGTTTTAGCGATGTTGGTTGAGGGATAAACATTGTCCAGGATGCCGGTGATAACTCTCCTACTGCTCTTTGAAATAGTGTCATGGGACCTTTTACACACATTTGAGACGGCAAACGGCGTCTCAGATTAACATCTCATCCGAAAGATGAGCATCTGAGGTTGGAGCGTTTGGGAGTTAAGAGGCTGGGTTGAGCAAGGTTGGAGGCTCAGTAGTACGGAGGACCGGAGGGTGGTGGGGCTGGGGAACAAGCAGCTCCTACCCAGCTCCGCATTCAGGTCAGTGAATTTCAAAAGCTTGCCTCGTAGTTAAGAGGTGGTCCTGAGATTTAGTCTTAATGAAAACTCTGGGAACAAATTACCTGGTCAACTTTTTCAACTAGACATAGGGCAGAACATTTCGCTGAGTGGGTCAGCGTGTGCCCGACCCGCTCTAGCGTGAAATGACGCGCGATATTTCGCTCAGCGGGAGCGCGCACAGGAGTCAAAGCCACTCCCACCATTAATTAACAGGCAAGTTAAGGCCCTTGGCAACCCAATTGACGGCAACTTAACTTTACCCGTGCAAGTTTTTGCTCGTCGCATGGGCAAAACGGGCAGGCGGGCCACAATTTGCAAAACCTCACCCATGGGCAGGATAAGAAGGGTCAGCAGCATTGTCAACGTGAGTAGTGAGGAGTTTTGGATGTAACTTGCTGCTGGTGGCTTACTGAGACTTGACAGCTTATTCTCTGATCGGGGCTTCATTCTTAGCATTTCCAGGCTTCACTTCTGGACTCATTAGTGCCTTCCAGGCCCCTGGAGGATTCAGACCGTGTGGACGTGTGAGAAACTTCTTTAGCCAGAGAGTGGTGAATCTATGGAATTCATTGCCACAGAAGGCTGTGGAGGCCAGGTCATTGAGTGTATTTAAGACCGAGATAGATAGGTTCTTGATTGGTTGGGGGATCAAAGGTTACGGGGAGAAAGTGGGAGAATGGGGTTGAGAAACTTAACAGCCATGATTGAATGGCGGAGCAGACTTGATCGGCCGAATGGCCTAATTCCTGCTCCTATGTCTTATGGTCTTATGGTCTTATGGACCCTTCCGAGTATCAGACAACCTTCCCTTACCCTGGTAATGGGGATTGTGGTCTCCGCTGGAGGCACCTCCTCTGAGGAGGAAGAGAGGGGCAGAAGGGAGAGGAGGCCAGGTGTCCCAATGCAGCTTCCAGGGGAGGGACCTGTGGGAGGAGAGGCGCAGGCACAAGGGGCGCAGGGTCAGCAGGAAATCCATGGCCGAAGGGGCCACAGAAGACGCCACTATCCTGCTGCCAGGGTTTACAGGCGGCGATGCAGCTACCTCAATATGTCAGAGGTGCAATGCCGAAGGAGGCTCTGCCTCTCCAGGGAGACAGTGGCCGCCATTTGCCAGATGATTGGGCCTGAGATCAGCTCCGACTGTGTGGGTGGACACCCCATGCCAGTGGCTCTAGAGATCACAGTGGCCCTCAACTTCTATGCTTCCATCTCTTTCCAGGGGTCAGTGGGTGATCTTTGTGGAGTGTCCAAATCAGTTGTCCACAGTTGCGTCAAGCTGGTGACTGATGCTCTGTTCATGTGGATATTGACTTTGCTTCATTTCCGTATAGACTAGGCCAGCCAGGCGGAGTGAACCAGAGGCTTTGCAGCGATTGCTGGGTTCCCCAGCATCCAGGGTGCAATAGACTGCACACATGTGGCCATCAAGGTGCCAACGGTTCAGCCCGGTGCCTTCGTCAACAGGAAGGGCTTCCACTCCACGAACGTGCAGATAGTGTGTGGCCACAAGATGCTGATTCTACAAGCCTGTGCAAGGTACCCAGGCAGCTCCCATGACGCGTACACCCTGAGACACTCCCAGGTGCTGAGGCTATTCAGTGCCCCAGCCCGACTGAATGGATGGCTTTTGGGAGACAAGGGCTATCGCTTAAAAAGGTGGCTCATGACGCCTCTCCACCACCCAAGAACAGAGGCGGAGCAGCAGTACAACAGGAGCTATGCCTCCACAAGGGCTGTGGTGGAGAGAGCCATAGATCTTCTCAAGATGCACTCCCAATGCCTGGACCGTTCAGGGGGAGCACTGCAATACCCCCCAGAGTGGGTGTCACTGATCATGGTTGCATGCTGCACTCTCCACAATCTGTCACTGGCAAGGGGGGATCCACTGGGGGAAGAGGATCTTGACGCAGCTGCACAGGCCACAGAGGATGGATCCGGTAGTGAGTCAGAAGAGGAGCATGGTGAGGAGAATGCTGAGGGTGTGGAGCCAGTCCTCGGAAACCTCCAGGGAGGCAGGGACACCAGGGACGCCTTGATCCAATAGTCCTTCAGCTAGGCTGCCAAATAAGAACTACCATCTCATGGTGCTTCCATTGTGGACCCTTTCCTTGGCCTCCAAGATACACTCAGTGCCTGTGCAATAAAGGTTCAAGCCACCCACATCCAGCATTACATACTGACGTACTCTGCACCTACAAAATAAATGAAGCATACTCAGGCCAATAACACAAAAGCAAATTTCATTGTATGTTCGAACTCACATAGTCTTGAGCAGAAAAAAACCGGTGTTAGTAGTCACACCATTGACAAAAAACAAAATGGGGGAACAAAGGATCACCTGTGACCAGTCCCTCTTATGCTTAAGGTGCTTTAAACTTACGTTTACGGGTGCTATACCTATAGGTGCTCTCCCCTCGCTGGCACCAGCATTGGACACAGCCTGCTGACTCTGCTGTCCTGGTGGCCTTGATGCCCTTGGCGGTCGTCCTCTAGCCAGTAGAGCCCGTGCTGGCCCCACCTGGGAGGGAGTGGCCAGTGTCATGGCTGGCATCTCCCCAGTTGCCGCAGCCTCATCAGATGCCATGGTCGCTGGCAGAGAGGGGGAGGAGCTGCTGCCATCATCCAGTGCGCCCTGAGAGGAGCCCGCAGAGGTAACAAGCAGCTCGTGCACCAATGTGAGGTCACTCTGGACCTCCCTGCTCACCACTGATGAACGGGCACCTAGCTGGGATACTGGGTGCCCTATCTGTCTCACACACGGACACTGGCTAGCTGAGGTCAGTGCCTGTGTGAGGGCTTTAAGGTCCGAGCGCAACCCCAGAAACATCAGATTACGTTTCTGAAGCAGTCTCTCCATGGAAGAGGCATTGTGCTCTGCCATGAGGGTCAACGCAGTGCTCACTCTCCGCAGGGGCTCCTCCACCACAGAGAACATGACACACATACTCTCTTGGATCTCTGCCAGATTCTCCCACACACACCACTAGGTGTCCAGCACCTGCTGCCTAATGAACAACTCCAGAGACCCATCATCAGCCTTCGACTGAGCATCATCCTGGTCCCCTGCCTCTGCCTGCTCCTCAAGCGAGTGTGAAGTGCCCTCACCGATGTGCACCGAGATACTATACGCCGAACTAATGCCCACCAAGGTGCTGTTATCTGTGCTGGTGCCTGCATCAGAGAGTGGGTGTAACGCCAGGTGCTTGGGGAGCATGGTGATCTCCGGTGTCAGGGGTGGCCCTTCAGGTACCGGAGAGTGAACGCCTGCTGGTGAACCTAAAAGGGAGAAGAAGGACATGTCATTAGTTAAAGTCATCACACTGTCCCTATGTATGCCAGGCACCCTGGTGAGACAGCGGAGATCTGCATCATGGTGATCATATTTCAATGATCAATGGGGAGTCCGGGTTCGAGGCTCACATCAATGAAGAGACTGCACTGGTGTGGTTGCACAAGCCGAAACTCTCACCTCAGTGCACTGCACTCTTACCTTCCTCTGGCACCCCAGCCTCACTGTGGCCGCTTGACCGAGGTGCATGGTGCCTCTCGAGCTCCAAGGCCTCCTGTTCATAGAGGGAGAGGGTGTGGGGGTCCTCCGCCAGTCTGCGACCTCTCAATATTGTTATGGGATGTCTTCTCCTGGAAGGACAGAGCATTGATTAGTCCACTCTCTACCTGCAGCGCCATTGCAGCCTGGCCAACCCCAGCTGAGGAGCACCTGGCAGGGCAGGTCCGATTTGTGGCCCTCGAGCTGCAAGGCACTCAGGCCAAGCAGCCAGCGCTCACCCCCTTGGCCAACTCCGGCGCGATTGATAGTTGGCACTCAGGCTCTAACACCCCTGAGATCCACGGGGGGGATGGCCAGCCCAAAGCAATGGATCACACTGACCCATGCCAACATAGTACTCACCCTTCCTGAGCGCAGCAGGTCAATGAAGTGCTTCTGGCACTGCACCCAGGTGCACCGCACCACGCCGTGGCTGCTCACCCGGGCTGCCACCTCCTCCCATGCCCTCTTGGTGAGGTGTGGTGGCCTCCTCCTCCTCCCATCTCTGGGGACAAGGGTGTCCCTTCTGGCAGCCGCCTTCTCCAGGAGGGCAGCAAGACACTCGTTGGGAAGAGGGGGGGGGCCGAGTGCCCCCCAGGCCTGCTCTCCTGCCTGGCGTTTGCTGACACACTGGGCTCCATCCTTGCAGCAGCAGACCGATGTCCTTCCCTGGCAGCCTTTCTGGGTAAGGCTGTAAATATAAGTTTTAAACAGTATCAATTAATTCCAGCTCCTGAAAATTTCCTTCGTTTCCATCTATTTGAAAATCACAGTGTTTATATTCCAGTTGTCCCCTTAAACATGGGCCTGAATTTTTCGGACCCCGCCATCTGAAGGGTCGACGGGGAACACATCCCCAGTGCCCTGCAGCCATTTCACACTTGAATGACCGTTAAGTGGCCACAGGCGGAACACCCGCCCCTCACTCGGGAGGAAGTCCTGCCTTCGAGAGCTGCTGGCCGATCTGATTGGCCGCCAGCCCTCCAGTCTCTGCAGCGACAGCGCCTGCAGTGGACAGAAGAATAAAATGCAAGAGGACGTCGGAGCCTAAGTCCAGGCAACGGAGGTCCAGGTGAGTTCAAGGCGTCCCGGGGCAGGAGGCTAGGGAAGGCCTAGGTGGGGGGCTGCGTGAAGGGGTCTCGGGGGAAAGGCCGGTGGGGGGAGGGGGGGGGAGGGAGATTTTTGAAGCGACTGGACCTTAAAGGGAGGGGGGGGTGCGGTTCCCAATTTCAGAACGGATCTTCTGATTTAGGTGCACCCCTCCACCCCATTCCTGCCCGGGATTTAACTCTGTTCTTTTTCAGGCTTTCCCCACAGATGTACAATTCTCCCGCCAGCCTAAAAATTGAGGCTGGGTGGGGTAACAGCCCTTAAATGGCCAATAACTGGCCACTTAAGGGTCTCAATTGGGGCAAGGGTGGCCTTCCGGTCAGAAGCCTTGCCCACCCACAGTGTAAACTCGCTGTGTGGTCGGGCAGGCGGGAACCCAGAGGGAATCCCGTCCCTTCAATTTCACGCTCCCCCCACCTCCGCCTAATAACCCAGTGGGGGAGCATAAAATTCTGGCCACGCAACTTCATTAAACAAACTGCATACAAGCACTTTTATAAGGCTACTGAGAGTCATCGGAGTTGACAATCAACAGATTATTTTTCATTAATCATTCAGAAGAAAGCTCTAACCTCCTTCCCAGGTTGGGATCGTCAGGATTAAAGGTTTATATTTAAGAGCTGAGCTTCTAATCATGTGTTGATGAAGAATGTACTCCAGAGTATTTAGCCACAATTTGTACATACTTATCATGAGTGTAAAGGCATAAACATTAAATACGCTTGAGTATGAAGAATCATTTATTGATAAGATGTTAATTTACATTTACAGGGCTATGAGATTTGCACTGAATATTTACAACAACATTGGCAAACTCAGGCAACTTATACCATGTTTATGTAGCTTTGCTGTATTCAAGTTCGACTCATATATTGTGGTGCAATGGAGAAACTCACTTGACAAGTGAGAACTTCACCAGTAAGAACTATTTCTTCCTCTTCTTGCAAAAATGACATCTCTGCAGCTCTCAGGTGCTATAAAGCATTTCTCTCCGACCGTTCAGTCAATGTTAGGCTAACAATGTGGATTTGGACAATCTTCATCCAGCTCCTAGTCACCACAGGGCTACAGTGAAAAACTAATTTGTCACCAGTTGCTAACCACATTCTGCAATGGCATTGACGAAAGCTGGTATGGCAAATGGAAAGCAACCGTTTAAAGCTCTGGTTGGATCAGAACAGAGGAAAGTTTATACTTCTGCCTACCATGTTGTACCTGACCTCAGACTGTTTGATGCTGATGTGGGGGACTAAAATGGAAAGTGTGCCCACCTTTTAGCAATAACATTATTTATCTTTGAGGAATCCATATAAAACCAAATAAAAATAGTAACACCATCTTTATTTGATTCTTTTTTCTCTAAAAAGCATCATAGTGCTCCAAACTCAGCTGAGACCTTCTCTTATTGGGTTGGAAAGCTAAATTAAGGAGGATAACAGTGATAGATATTTCACTGAATGGCAAGAGAGTACAGGGGCAGAGATTTAGGGGTAATCACAAAAAGAATGTAAGAGTGATTAGGTGTATAAGTGTCTTCCACCAACTGTGGTTGAAATAGAGTCTAAAAATTCTTCCAAAAGGAATTGCTTGAAAAAGGATGATTAAAGACTATGAGGAGTGAGTCAGGTTAGACTAGGAAGCTCTTGTGGGGCAGAACACCAGCGCAGACATGGTGGGTTGAAAGGCCTGCTTGCTCTGAACATTGTATATTATTCTTCCTTCATACTGCACTGAAATGTTGGCCTAGTTTATGTACTCAAGCAGGGGTAGGAGGATCATTCTGAACATCTTGTGCGGGACAAGCTGCTTCGGCACAAACCAACCTTGAAATGGGGACTTCAGACAGGCACAAGGCCGCATATTTTCATCTGCAACAGACTTAACGTCTGTTCAGATGTGGGTCCTGCGGCTCCCTACTTTTTGCCTGTACCAATATGGTGGGTAGTGCAGTTCCAGATGGAAATGTGTGCATGTTTTCTGCCCGTCATTTGGAGTTTAGTTGGCTGGTTACATTCTAATAGCAGGTACTGCCATGCCTGAATTTATAGCCCATTGTACTTTGTATCTCTAAGGCTGTCGAAAACATGGAAGGAATTCTAAGGCACCCTGGAACATGTGAGGAAAATATCACTACCAAATAATTTATTGAAGGGTTCTCAAAATTCCCACATTTTTCATATCATCAACAAGGATATGACTTTTGGACTTTTAAACTGCTGAGTTAAGTGTAAAACCCTGCAGACAGGAGGCTAGGCCCATGAAGGCCTGGAACTGGACATGCCCGGGTTTGTTGAGTGCAGTGTGATTGCCTGAAACCAGACAACAAGAGGAGACAGAATACGCATTCTTCCCTTTGAAACAATCAAACCAGAGAAAGACGTCATATTACATGAAATTAAAGCCCATCAAAATCTTGCATAAATAATCGCTACTAACTACTAAGGCAGGAAGGCATAATCAATGCAGTTATGCGAACCCATCAATACTCCACACATACAATGGCTTTCAGTTCAAACCTAGTTATGGGGGCAGGAAGACAATGATAAACATCATGCGAGCCCATTAAAAACAACGAGACAACAATCACCAGGGGAAGCCCACCAAAATCAAACAAAGAACTAACCTTGATTTGGATTCCAATAAGAAATTCGAAAGACAGTATAACTGGCCAGTCTGTTACAAAGGCGAGAGAGAGAAACCAGCTAGCAGGAGGGTGGCCAGTTTTGAAACGGTTGAAACAGAGTTTAAGCAAGAAGATCTGGAGGTTTGCAGGCCTGCAGGCAACATCACGGCGAGGGGCACAGGGTGGCAGGCTCAACCGAAGACAACAAGGCTGCAACCGCAGCCCTCCACGAAGATCGACCACCCACAACCGCGTCTTCCACTCAACTGAAGAACCTTCGCAGATTCCACAGACCAGGACCACGTGGGGACGGCAGGCCCCAGAGGACACAAAGAGCGTACCCCAAAACTGCAACCAGCTTACCTGGCTGGATTTCAAACTGTCAAGGAACCTTGGGTTGGTGAGCATGATCCCTGACCTCTCCTAGTTCAATTTAGTTAGGTTTTGGGGGCTGGGACAAGGGTAAGGGGATTAGTAGCGTGATTTTCCCTCGTTATGCCGTGTATTCCCCATTCTTAACTAAGTGTACTTTGTAAGTCTGTATAATCTCAGTGTAATCCTAATGTTATAAATTAATTTGTGACTTCAATAAACTCAGTTTTTTTCTTGCACCAAAATCAGTTGTCTGCTGCACTTTGTCACAACCCCCAAATAAGTCCAAGGTCTAGAACCCAGGGAGTGGGAGCGATTCGAACCGCTCAGAAGTCAGAGGTGAAACTGACACACACACCACCACCCCCTACATTATTCAATGATCGTTGTGCGGCCAATTGGACACTGAAACGACAGATTAAAGCTTGTTTACAACAATATTCAGCTGAAAGTGGGAAAACCACTGGAGAGGCAGGAGTGGGAATGAATGCAGAACATAACACAGAGTAACCATCAGAACTGGCCAAATTCATACAGGAGAAACAAAGTGCCCGATTCCTTCTGTGACACATCCTTAATAATGCTGCTGCTTTTTTTCAGTGGTGCTCTGTAATGTCAAGGTATCTTGATTAAAATGGGCCAATTGAGGATTGAAAGACCTACTTCTGTTTTTTGGCTTCCATACAGCAGTTTGCAATAGGTCTTGTAAGCAGATTTTATGCACATTATATAAGATGTGTTAACTACAAAATTATATCAACACATTTCATACAAATAAAGAGTGCGGGCATAACCCAACAAGACGTCATTTCAGATCTCTGTTTCAGAAATAAGTTTGTAAGGCAATATTTAAACAATGTTAAAAGTGGAAACCTTCTTTAATGATTTTTTAAAATGTTATGTACAAACCATACAGAAGATCAGGTAATGTTTGATAAATTAATGAGTTAGTTCACAGATCTGTATCTTTGTGCAGTTGAATAGTTGGTTAATCCTCTTAGTGCTCATGTGCTTCACATCCCCTCCCCTGACGACGATTGCCTTCTAATGACCCAGCAGCACAACATCCAGCTCCGGCCTGCTAGCTTCCTTGGTGATTCCACTTGGTTTAGGTGCGAGCCCTGGTAAGGAGGCTCAGGGGTTAAAATAGCCTGGAGGCCTCATGTTGGCATGAGTGCTCCCCACGCACCCCAACCTCTGCACACCACGTGAATCCCACCAAGTTAAAATATATGGTGTGCATGTGGGAGAGACCTTAACATTCCTATCTTTGAAGGTGGGAAATTGGAAGGTATGTCAACATTTCTAATGTTTTAAAGGGCAAAGGGATTCGTAAAGATAAGAAAATATGTTGCGTAGATAGCTGAAGGTGAGTTTGCATGTGTGTGTGCGCGTGTGTGTGTGTGTGTGTGTGTTGTAGATAAGAGCAATATGCTAAACAGGAATTAACATATTTCTTCTCTCTTTGGAGCAGAATCTGCATTCACCTTGCTCACCCATCTTTTCCCAGGCAGCTGCTTAATGAGGAAAATAACCCTTGTGCCCAGAAAAGGCAAAGCTTCTTTCCAGTACTTCCCTTGACAAGATATGCAGGGCTTTCTCAGAAAAGGGAGCTGTCCTCCCCTCCACACCCTACCTCCTGGATCCCCCACCCAACCTTTAGTCCTTGCAGCTTTAAGAACTTGGCACCAGCACGTTCATGGTGCTAGCCTAAAACTCACCCCTCCGATCTCTGCCCTCCTTGCTTACAGAACTGTAAGCAGTGACTCTGTGACCCGACCAGAATCTCCAACTCTCAGCTCCTTGAGGGCAAACCTGAAAATGAATGTCAGCACCAACTCACAATCAAAACAGAGTCTAGTTATCAAGAATCCAAAGTTGCAATGTTCTGCTGCTATTAATGAAATTTTTAATAGATCCATGTAGAAATAGTTTTAGCAATTAAGTATATAATGAGTGACTTGAAAAAGGATACTTAAAGCTGATGATAATTGCAGTTGTTCTTCTATGAATAATAAAACTTTTAATAGACCAATGTAGAAATATTTCTGGCAATTAAATATTTAATAGGTGACTAGGAACAGGATACTTAAAGCTGATGATAAATATTTATAACACGCTGCATTTCACATGGGGTTGGTTTTTGGATGTTAAAATCATTCTGAATGCTGGAGTTCAGATTACTTTTCTTATAGGCTTTTCCCGCCCTCTTCTCAGATACTGAGACTCAACTTTGATTGTGAGTTTGGCACTGACATTCATTTTCACCTTTGCCCTCCGGAGTCGAGGGCTGAACATCCTGGTCAGGTCACAGGGTAACTTTGAGCCCAGCGTGGCAAGTTTATCACCTCGGCTGCAGCATCAGGGAAGCATCTTCCAGGAACCAGGTAGCAACCAAGGGACAAAACTCGTACAAATGACATTTTGTTTCTATTCTATCGTGGGATCTGGGTGTCGCTGACAAGTCCAGCATTTATTGCCCATTCCTAATTGCCCTTGAGGAGGCGGTGGTGAGCTGCTTTTCCTGAATATTAACTGAGCGGCTTGTGGGGCTGTTAGGCAGTTAAGAGTCAATCACATTGGTGTGGGTCTGGAGTCACTTACAGGCCAGAATACAGGCCAAAACAGGTAAGAATAGCAGATTTCCCTCCCTAAAGATCATCAACAAACCAAACGGGTTTTAAAGACAATCTGGCAGTTCCGTGGTCACCATTACTGATATTAGCTTTTTATTCCAGATTGATCTAATTTAATTAAATTTCCCAGCAGCTATGGTGCTCTGAAGCATTGGGCATATTTTTCGGGGTGGCGAGCGGGGGCAGGGCCTGCTCACCGACGCCTAAAATGGCGGGTGTCCCGATGTCACTGCGCGTCATTTAGGTTTCCAGCACAGTGGGCTGCCGAACTGTCAACGGCCAATTAAGGCCGTTTAATAACTAATTTAATCAATAAACTGAGCTGCCCGTCCAACAAATGAACACAAATAAACTTAAAGGGCCTCCATACTGAAACAAATTGGCCACACACTGCAAAAAAAAATTAGAGGCTAAAGGTGCCTAATCCTTTAGGCTGCCCCATGAACTTGGCTGTAATGTGTCCAGCTCTACTTCTTATCTCCAGTACTTATGGTGGAGTGTGGGGAGGGGATCGAGGACAATCCCTTTCCTGAGAGAGCCATAAAGAAACAGGGTAGTGTTCTAGGACTGCATTTCATGGAGTGCCGCGGTCCCCACCCCCTTGGCTATAATGTCAGTGTGGGGGACACCATTCAGCAAATTGATGGATACCCCGCTGTTATCCAATCATTGGAACTCTCTACCCCAGAGGGCTGTGGAAGCTCAGTCATTGAGCATGTTCAAGACGGAAATCAATTGATTTCTGGATACGAGTGACATCAAGGGATATGAGCGTAGTGGGAAAAAAATGCATAAGAAGCGGCTGATCGGCCACGATCTGTTTGAATGGTGGAGCAGGCTGAGCTGGCCAAATGGTCTCCTCCTGCTCCTATTTCCTAGGTTCTTATGTTATAATCTGGTTGCCAATTAAGAAAGGTGAGGAGGGACTTGCGCCCCTCAGGAAGTCACATTTCAGTGAGCTGCCAGCCAATCAGAGGCCGGCAGCGCTCCGGTACTGGCAGCGCCACCAGGAGTGGTGGCCACTTCTGGCATTGCAGCGAGGCTGAGACGAGTTGAGCTGTGCTGGATCCAGCCGGCAGCTGGGCCAAGAGTATCCCTCGCTTCCAGTTCCATTCACAAGCCCTCGGGTGGTGAAGCAGCCTGTGTCTGAATGCAGCAGGACCTGGATCAGACTTGGGCCTGGATTTTTCGTTCGTCAGGCGCGCATGACGGGCGGAAATGGGCCTCCGGCCGCCATCAGCCCCCGACCGCAATTACACGCTGGCTGGCCAATTAACGGCCAGCCAACATGATACGAGCACCGAAATGCTCAGGGTGGGGGTGGGTAGAGGGTGGGCACCAATCTGACTGAGGGTGCGGGTGAGCACTTCCAGTGAGCTCCCTGAAGGTAGACAGCCACCTCAGGGGGCTGGAGACCTCCCACAGAGTAAAGGAAATGGCAAAAATGCTGCAAAATATCTCCACGCAGCACAATCAAGCACCTGAAAGCACATCTCACAAAAAAACCATCCCCAGACATCTCTTCCTATTTCCCCACAGAGA
Organism: Cetorhinus maximus; assembly: GCF_964194155.1. Taxonomy (NCBI): domain Eukaryota; kingdom Metazoa; phylum Chordata; class Chondrichthyes; order Lamniformes; family Cetorhinidae; genus Cetorhinus; species Cetorhinus maximus. The sequence goes on along the minus strand of NC_135903.1, from coordinate 19,189,542 downwards.
TTTCATCCTGTCCTTGATCGAGGGTTGAGCAAAAATGCGAATGCCGCCTTGGAGAATGGCCTGTCCGCCAACCGTAGATGTGGACGGGCCGCGTAAAATCCACGTTAATTGCATCATTAATGGGTTTAGTTGCCCGTTTAATTGTCAGCTGGCGCACTTCTGACTGCTGCGTGCACCCACCGAGCGAAATATTGCGCGATTGCGCAGTGACATCACCCAAAATCACCTCGCGCTGTTTCACGTCTGTTCGGGTCAGGCCTCTGCCCACCTGCGGGACATAAAATTCTGGCCCTGGGCTGATGAGTGGCAGATAATATTTGCACCAAACAAGTGCCAGGCATTTACCATCTCCACCAAGGGAGAATCTATATCTCCCCTTGACATTCAATGGCATTACCATTGCTAAAACCCCACTATTAACATCCTGGGGGTTACTATTGACCAGAACTTAACTGGACCAGACATTTAAATACTGTGGCTACAAGAGCAGGTCAGTGGCTTGGAGTTCTGCAGCGAGTAACTCACCTCCTGACTCCCCAAAGCCTGTCCACAAGGCACAAGTCAGGAGTGTGATGGAATACTCTCCTGGATGAGTGCAGCTCCCACAACACTCCAGAAGCTGAACACCATCCAGGACAAAGCAACTTGCTTGATTGGCACCCCGTCCACAAACATTCACTCCCTCCACACAGTGGTAGCAATGTGTGCCATCTACAAGGTGCACTGCAGCAACGCGCCAAGGCTCCTTTGACAGCACCTTCAGAACACAAGACTTCTACCACCTATAAGAACAAGGGCAGCAGACACACCACCACCTACATTTTCCCCTCCAAGTCACATACTGTCCTTAGTATAGGAACCCAATCGCAGTCCCTTTCATTGACATTCAGTGAAAATCCTGGAACCCCCTTCCTAACAGCGCTGTGGGTGTACTCACACAGCATGGACTGCAGCGGTTCAAGAAGGCAGCTCACCACCACCACCTTCTTAAGGGCAATTAGGGATGGGCAATATCTGTTGGCCTTGCTAGTGATGCTCACATCCCATGAAAGAATCTTTAAAAAGGCCACAGCATCAGAGTAATCAGAATGGTCGGTTTGTTGGTCAGCCATTCATTCAACATTGTTGAACACTGGTTACACTGAGGGAGTGCTGCTTTGCCAGAGATGCTGTCTTTCAATGAGACTGAGGTCTAACTGAGGTCTTTCTTCCAGCTCATGTGATGCTATCAAACCCTGACTTTGAAGTTCCAATAAGGCCCCAATCTGCCTTTGTGAGGGCCTCAATGGCTGGCCAGAATGAGCCTGTTAAAACTGGGGCATAGTGTGAGGTCAGCAGGCATCAGCCACGTCAGTTGCTGCAAGTTCTGCATATTGTGGGGGTGGGGTTGGGTGGGGTGGTAGGGGTCTGCTGCTGCCAGAAACGCTACCCACACAAGATACACTTCCACCTTCATGCTTCCTGAAACCTGCAGCACACAATGTCCTGTCTCCTCCGCCCATTTGGTACATGCCAGTTCCGAGCTGGTGTTCACTCAAATATAGCAATTAGCTAAACCTAGAAAACCAGGTAGTCAAATTTGGCATGTCTGACAAACATGCTGGCTGACTTATGCTGAGGTGGGCCAATGGGGGAGGGATGGCGTGGGGACAGAGGCTGGACAGGCGATTTTGCCAGCAGCGGGATTGGGGCCAGAAACGACGCGTAGACAATTGAGGTAAATTAAAGGTTAATTAAGGTCAATTACAGAGGGCAGATTTTTCAGTCAGCCTGTGGGCTCCCCCCAGTGTCAGGAACAGGCCAGCTGTCTGGAGGTGGCCTCCTGGCAGCAGGCCCAGGATTAAGGGGGGGAGGGATGAAGGCTTTGAGGTCCTCCCGACATACTTGGCACACCTGCAGCCACAGGCTGTCCTGTGGAGCAGTTTCCCCTCCATTTTGTAATTCAACTTGGGGGCTGTGATGGGGAGATGTTGGTGTAGTGGTAATGTCACTGGGCTAGTAATCCCAAGGCCCATGCTAATCCTCTAAGGACATGGGTTCAAATCCCATCATGGCAACTGGTGGAATTCAAACTCAATTAATAAATCTTCAATATAAAGCTAGTTTCAGTAATGATGGTGGTAGGATCAGGCCTACGTGTGACTCGAGACCTACACCAATGTAGTTGACTCTGATCTGAAGTGGCCATTCAGTTAAAGGGCAACTGAGGATAGGCAACAAACTCTGGCCTTGCTGGTGATGCCCACATCCCATGAAAGAATGAAGAAAAAAAATTAAATCAGTTAAAGTTGCTGAAAGGGTGCCTGAAGATGGAAGTGCCATCTTTCACCCTTACTTGTAATGGTAGGCTGCAGCTCCTTTTGAGCTGGAGGGCCTCCTTTTGTGCTCCAGTTTCGAGAGCCAACCCGCCATTCTTAACTCGATGGCAAGCACCCCCCCTCCCACCGGCCATTAATTAACCAATCAATCACTGCCGGGTGACTGCTCCCAACATAGTGGGGCTTTGGGACCTCCATTTGACGCTGACGTTGGGGAACCCATGCAAAATCCTGCCCACGAAGGAGAAGCAAGAAGTTGCCACTATGACCAAAACGATTGTGATCCATCGCAAACAAACACATGAAACGTCAATTCAAATTTTAGTTGTTCCAACCGTTCACATTTCCTGCGACTCCAAGTTATTTGCATTGCAACATTTCACTGCACCAGCAGCTGATATGGTACCTCACAATAATACAGTTCTTGCCATGTTAGAATTACACAAGTAAATACACTTGCTGTTCATTTTCTGCTGTGCACTGACAATATGAATCATACACTCAGACCATTTGGGGCCGAAATAGAATCCCAAATTCACCAAATGTTGGCTCTTCAAAAAAATAATTACTTTATTTTGCTTATGAACAGATTCAGTGGAGGTGTTAAGGTAGCACCAGCAACAATGACAGCAACCTAGCCCGTTCACAATACAACGGAGATGGAGCAATCTCTCCCTGGTGGTTTGAAAATGCAATGATTCAAGCTGGGTTTCTCCACAACACAGTAACAGATGGTCAAAACACTTGGCAAATAATTTTATTTTTGAGTAAGTTGTTGAGATGTGGCATGGCATTTATTTTAAAAGAAGTTTGCGTTCTCTTTTAAGTGCAGCAGGCTATAAAAGATTAATAACCCTACTCCCAGATCATGTCGCTATCTTGCTTCAATCCAGTTGCTGTTTTGGAGGTTGCAAGGTTCCCTCTTACATGGTGTACAATACAATCCACTTTGTTGCTTTATTGCATTGCTTCAAAACATGTTGCTGGTGTTTTGCTGTTAAGAGTTTGAGGGGGCGATTTTCCCTAGGTACTTTAAGCATTAAATAGCCTCCGAGGAGACCAAATTGCACCTTGAGCTGAAACGCTGGTTTAGCCCACAAGGGGCCACCTTGGTAAAGGAGTTGGAGCTTATGCTAGGAATGGCTGCCCGGAGGATCGTTAAGAGGCTGATTGCAATTTATCCGCTACTTTTTTTATTATAGTGCTCAGATGATTTGTTTAAGTGCGTGGGCCCTTTAAATTCTTTTGCGTAGCCACACAAGCACGATAACATAAAGGGGCCCAGTTGTGTGTGGCCTACGCAGGTGCGTTCAGGTTACTGTGTGGTTGTGTAGCTTAGAGGGGCCGTTGGCTGATTTCCACTTAAATTTCCTGTCAGTGCTCATTATAGTGGCTGCACAGCATATTGGTGGATAGTACTTGACCTAATGGCCTCTCCCAACAGCGATGATTGGAAGTAAATTAGTCATTGCAGAGCATTTTGAGCACTGCTTAAAGGTGTATTTAAAGGTATCTTTTACTGTTCACCTGCGCTGGAGGTTTGAAGAGGATTTTTGAAAAACATTGGGAGACTTTCTAGGATATTTTGGCAATATTTCACCAACTCCCCTCAACTCTCAACATTTATTCTGGAAATCCTCTGAGGATTTACCTAAAAAGGGCGAGTGCTGTGGTACTCCACCTTCTTGGACAACTTATCGGAGTCACCAGGAGAAAGGCAGTGCTCTTTGACATTTGCAGAATGCCTTTGGCCTGCAGGAGGACAGAGGGGAGGACATGAGGACAGGCAGAGAAGCACCAGCTGCTGCAGGAGAGAATGACAGTAGGGTCAGGATGTTGAGGTGGAGTGCTTCCCCTCAAGCAAGGAGGGCATCCTTCCTTGGCTGGATGTTCAGTGCCCTGTCAGTCGGTCCCCAAGCTGTCTTGAAACATGCTGCTGTGTGCCAGGCAGCTCACGCCACACATTCAGTAGAAGTAGATGTTCGGAGCTCAAATGCTCCACAAAAGTTGAATCTAATCAGCGCTTGAGGACTAAACCTATAGGTGTCTGTTTAGCACATCCAGGAAAATTCAAATTATGGTCATTCACAAAAATTGTATGTTAAATTCAGTCTTTCAAACATGTGTCTTATTAGCACAGGACTCATATAGTGCCTATTCACTCTTTCACCAAAATAACCCTCCTGGATCTTTGAATGTAATTACCAATTCTGTTTTACTTCTGAAAACCACAACTTTTATGGTTGCTATGTGGCCCAGTGCCATGCAACGGAGAGATGAGGTGTTAATGAAGATTATTCAGCCAGATGTCGAATTTACTTGAGTATGCTGCTAGGAGGAGAAGGCTTCAATAAAACAATGAGGGTACGATGAGAGAAAGCAATGAGAGTAAAACAATGATCTTTGTTTTAAAACATATAACACCCTTTGGCATTGCGTAGAATATATTTACAGGTTTTCTTTTGTGTTCGACTTCCTCTGAAATGAATGCAATGTTGGTAACAAAAGAACCTTGTAACTTGAAAGCAATTAATTCCACAATGTAAAATCTGAACAAAATGCCAGACATGTCTGAGATTCATTCCTCTGCTAGATCTCATGTCTGAAATTCATTCCCCCGCTAGATCTCTGCTAGATCTCATGCTAGATCTCTGCTAGATCTCGTGTCTGAGGTTCATTCCTCTGCTAGATCTCTTCCCTTTCCCCTTAGGCACTACTGAGCATGAAGTGTTCTCCAAACATGACACCCTTGTCCAATTTTCGCTTCTTTACAACCCCTGTCCTTCCTTGTAACCTCCGTACAACAGCTTTTCCAGAACTCTGCTCAGAGGCATCATTAACACAATGGGCGGAATTTTACAGCAGCAAGATTTTACGTTCCCGCCGAAGTCAATGGAGTTTAAAATGGCTCGTCACACTTTACGGCCCCTTCCCCGCCCCAACGGGGCCATAGGGCAGAGTTTTCTGCCTACCAGGCGGGCGGGCCCGACCCAATCTCCGGTGGGCGGAGAGCCGATCCCCGCTTGAGAAGCGGGCCCCGGTGCCATTTTAAGTGGGCGGGCCAATTAAGGCCTGCCCAGCATGATGTCCGGTGGGAAGCGCTTTGCGCTTCCTGTGCGGGCGGGCGGGGGGGGATTCCCCAAATGTGAGAGTGCGCTCTTTCGCGCATGCGCACGAAAGAGTGCACATCTCCCTGAGGCTAAGTGCTGCCTCGGGAGATCACTGAAAGTTGTACAAACATTAAAAATAGCAAAAAAAAATCCTTAACATGTCCCCCTCATGTGACAATGTCACACAAGATGGGACATGTTAATAAATTTCACAAAAACTTTATTGCATTTTTTTAAACCGTACATGAAATCTTATCCTGCCAGTGGATGAGGTTTTATGTTTTTTCTATTTGCCACCAGGGCTCCTGGCCTGCCCACCAACCTTAAGGTTGAACGGGCAGGTCCTTTAATTGTTTTAATGATCCTGTCAATGGCCTCGATTGGCCATTGACAGGTCGGTGGGCGCACAGATGATTTGGCTGTGCCCCCGCCTTCCTGAAAACTTTTGCATGTTGGCGAGCAGGCCCCGCCCCCTGCTCGCCGACGGCAAAATTCAGCCCATAAAATTCCAGCCAATAGATGATTGAACCTGAGAATTTCCTACTCTGGGATTCTGTCTTTTAAAATTCATTCTCAGGATGTGGATGTTTCTGGAAATATTTATTGCCCATCCGTAAGTCCTTTAGAAGATGGTGGTGGGCCTTCTTGAACCACATGAGATGAAGGCACTCCTACAATTCTGTTGAGTCGGCAGTTCCAGGATTTTGTCCCAGCGACAAGGAAGGAACAACGATATTTGTTGTGGACAGAACAAAGCTGAATTTACACAGCACCATATCGTAGCCCATAATCCACGAATTACATTTGTCGTGCACTCACTGTTATTATCAAATTTACACATGACATGGCCCCACAAACAACAAATGAAGTGAAATGACCTAGTGATATTTTTCAGTAGCATTGGTTGACGGACGAATGCTGCTCCTTCTTGGATAGTTCCGTGAAATCTAATCTAATGAAATAAAACAGTTTAACATCTCATTTGAAAGATGGGATGTCTTCCTCCATACTAAATATCTGCCTGATTTATGTGTTCATGTTCTACAGCAGGGCTTAGAACTCACAACTCTCTGCCTCAGAGATGAGATTACTGCCACTGGGCCAAGCTGACTCTTGGTACACAGTGTGCTGCATTACTCCACCACCCCCCTGTCATAGGTACAATGGTATAAATGGCCAATTGTGTTTACAGCCAGTTTCTTTAATCTACATAGCATGATAACATAGATAAATAAGTCCCCAGCCTAGAAAATTTCAGAGGTCCCTTGATGGCTGTCATTACGCAACTGAAACTGAAACATGCCTTGAGTATCCAGATGAAGTCTATCCCCCTGAGGTAGACGCTTAGGTCTTCCTGTGAGTAAATGGAATAGTCACCTAAATGTCAAAACAGTAAAGACACATTTTCCTCTGCTTTTATTTGTTGTGTAGGGCAAGCCCCAATTAATTTTGATGCCAGCTGCAACCTGACAGAAACATATGATGTTTAGATGCTTAATACAGTGACAGAGTTGAATCATCAGCAGAAATACAAGAATGATACGCTTGCACAGCATTAGAGCTCAGTGCTCCAGCACGCAAACTCCCTAAGAAAATATGAAGATATTCTTCAGCCATCTGCTCCAAAAGACGAATGCTGGATGGCAAATGACACTCTGACACACCGGGGACACCATTCATGCGATGGCACATTTAAAGACAGGGCCTATGTTAGTTTTATCATTAGATATTTGTATATCCCAGCATCAAATGCATTTAAAAAGGCAGTAACATTTCCTCGAGTACTTCCATCATTGAGAATTCTAAAGAATGTGCTTTTTGAAAGGGAAGAAATGAATACTTTCATGTAAATTTGGTAACTGGCTAAGTCAAACAATTCTTAGAGCACAGAGATGTTTTGTGTCTCTCAAAATTAAGTATTAGTACACAGGAGAAATTAATAAGCACAGTCACAGCAGCTCTTGATTTGTTATTTGCTGGAGATTAATGTCTCTGTGTCTCAGTTCAACATTTTCTAATTTGCTTAAGGAACAGAAAATGCAGAGGAAGATAAGATTTGGAACAATCTACATGAATTGCCAGGGGCACCATGAAGTTTAAAAGATTTGAAGAGGAAATTAAATAAATCAAGTAGTTGGTAGATGAAGCCAAGCTTGGTTTTAAAAACCTGTAACTTAACTGAGGGATGGGACTTGGAGGGAGGAAAGGAGTTTCCCATTGGAGATCAGAGAAAAGTATAGTTTACAGCTGGAGACAGAATTTTGATTCCAGTACAGTGAGGCTGTAAGGAAGAATAACATTTACAATAAATTAATTGAAGGTTAGAAGGGAGAAGAGGGAAAAAAAATCAAAAGAGCAAAGACCATAATTGTATTGACAAAATAAAAGAATGATTGGAAAGGTTATTGCAAGGAGTGAGAAAGGATTCAGAGACTAGTGCCAAGGAAAGGAAATCTTGTGCAAAATTGCCATTAATTGAATGGAATCATAAAGAGAACCTATAATTGCAATAGAAATTCTATGACATCTCTCTCAGAACCTCTTTGGAATCTTTAGCACGGTATGGAAATCTAATATTATTCCAGGGAGGCACAGCTGCGAATGGGAAAGGATTCTGCTTGCGTGCAACCCTCTCCCTGTGGAATCTACACTCTACTCTAGAGGCACGAAACAGGTTTAGATTGTTTACAATCTCAACATTTTGAAAAATTAGATGGAGAATGAGACGGAAGAAATGCACAGTATGATTTATGACATCTGTCGTAAGCAATGGCCATGAGACACAAAAGACCAAACAAGAAAAAAACCAGTATATAATTGCTAACACTAAAATTATCTACCACTGCTTCCCTCTCTACCTCATTCTGCTAGCTACTTACCCTATGGGTTCAGACCTATACTGGCAGTTATAACTGAGGTCATGGAGCAAGATATCTGCAAAGTCCTTTAGTGATTGCCATGCATTCATAAATAGCTGATATAGACCTTATGCAGCAGTCTTATAGATAACAAATGTATGTTCAGCTGCAAGCCTAGCATGGATACCTTTGCTCCATTTACTTTTAGTTCCTGCAACATAAATGTAATTGCTCATTAGGAATATATAAGGATGGTCAATTTATTGGGATTTTCCAATGTAGTTAAATTTGGAGTAGACTAGATGAAGGGCTTTACTCTCACAGTGGTACACATGACCTGGAAGTGCTGAATGCTGATATTCTACACTCTGAACTGGAAATGTTCTGCTCTTCAATACAAACATTTTCATGTTGTTAGGTAAAGAATTCAGGGTAAAAAGCACATTTTCCTATGATACTCAAAACTCTCGATGCATATGTCAGTTTGTACCACTTGTGTGGCCTGAGATTCAGTGTGCTATTTGAGGTTGGCCATTGTGTGACCCTGAATAAATGTTTCTAATAATTTGAATGTTGCATCATATAGATGAGTAGCGGAAGAGAGAACACTACCAGAAGCTGATTTATTGATCATTCATTCACTTAATTTTGCAGAGCCTTACTGTGCATAAATTGGTCTAATTAACACCAGTAATCGATAGGTTGTAAAGCAGTTGAAGACATCCTGAGCATATGATAAGGGCAATAAAAATGAAAGTTTCTTTCTTTGTCCATATTGGGGATCCATTGGGTTCAATAATTATCCAATGAAAGGACCTAACTGAGTAATTTTTTGGGTGTAGTATGGGCCCATTGGATTTTTACCAGACAGAGATTAAAAAGCAGAGAAAAAAACATTCCACACTGCTGATAGGTGCTAAACATTCAATGTGTTTGTTATATCTCTACAAGAAATGAAAGTGTTTGTGGCAAATTAGTTCATGGTTTGTGTAATAGGCTGAACGATTCAGTTGACTGGGTGGTTGCAGCTACAACAACACTCAAGAAGCTCGAACCATCCATTTAAGAACAATTAATACTAATGCAGCATCGTTAAGTATTTCCTCAAAGAGGGGAGTAAACTAGCTGTTATTGGACTAAGATATGTTGCAATAAACATTTTCTGGTTCATTTCTTGCTAGACCTCAGTGGTCAGCTTAATCTTTATTCTACTTGTGTGAATATTATTGTCATGTTTTGAGGTTTTTTTAATCAATTTTCCACATAAAGAATTTGGAAGAAATTGAAAATTTAGTGTATGCTTTAAAATTTTCAAAGCTTTAAAGTATGTGTCACAGGCACTTGGAGAATATGTATTAAAGCCAGGCATTGATAATTATTCAGAATGATCAATAGGGGGGGTCATTATTTTATCGTCGGGGGTCCCAGCAAGCATTCACATCCAAGAGATTGAAATGTGCTGTGCATGCACTGGATGCTTAGATTCTGGAAAAGTGCCAGAGGATTGGAGTACAGCCACTGTAACACCCTTTTTCAAAAAGGGAGGGAGACAAAAAACAGGTAAGTATTGGCCAGTTAGCTTAACACCTGTCTTTGGGAAAACGTTGGGAGTCTATTATAAAGGATGTAATAGCAGAGCATTTAGAAATACATAATCTAATCAAGCAGAGTCAGCATGGCTTCATACTTAACAAATTTATTAGAATTCTTTGAGGTGGTAACCAGCGGGATAGATAAAGGGGAACCAGTAGATGTAAGATATTTAGATTTACAAAAGGCGTTCAATAAATACTGCTACTTAATAAGATAAGAGCACATAGTGTTGGGGATAGTATATTAGCATGGATAGAAGGTTGGCTAACTAATAGAAGACAGATAGTTGGGATAAGGGGGACATTTTCGGGATGGCAACCTGTAGCTGGTGGAGTGCCACAGGGATCAATGCTGGGGCTTCAAGTATTTACAATATATATTAATGACTTAGATGAGGGAAGTGAATGTATTATCGCCAAGTTTGCGGATGACACAAAAATAGGTGGGAAGGCAAGTGGTGAGGATGACGAAGGAGTCTACAGACGGATCTAGATAGGTTAAGTAAGTGGGCAAAAACTTGGCAGATGGAATATAATGTGGGAAAATGTGAGGTTATGCACTTTGGCAGGAAGAATAGAGGGGCTGAATATTATTTAAATGGAGAAAGACTGCAGGATGCTGCAGCACAGCAGGATTTGGCAGTCCTTGTGAATGAATCCCAAAAAGCTAACATACAAGTTCAACAGATAATAGGGAAGGCAAATGGGATGTTGGCCTTTATTTCAAAGGGAATGGAGTATAAAAATAGGGAAGTCTTGCTAAAACTATACAAGGTCATAGTTAGGCCATACTTAGAATACCGTGAACAATTTTGGTCCCCTTATCTAAGGAAAGATATATTGGCATTTCACTAGGTTGATCCCGGGTATGGAGGGATTTTCGTATGAGGAGAGGTTGAGTCGGTTGGGCTTGTGCTCACTGGAGTTTAGACGAATGAGAGGCAACCTTACTGAAACATATAAGATTCTTAGGGGGCTTGGCAGGGTAGATGCTGAGAGGTTGTTTCCCCTTGTGGGAGAGTCTAGGACCAGAGGGCATAATCTCAGAGTAAGGGGTTGCCCATTTAAAACAGAGATGAGGAGGAATTTCTTCTCTCAGAGGATATCAATCTGTGGAATTCTTTACTGCAGAGGGCTGTAGAGGCTGCGTCGTTAAGTATATCCAAGGCTGGGATAGACAGACTTTTAATCAGTAAGGGAATCAAGGGTTATGAGGAAAAGGCAGGAACGTGGAGTTGAGGATTATCAGATCAGCCGTGATCTCATTGAATGGCGGAGCAGACTTGGTGGGCCGAATGGCCTACTCCTGCTCCTACATCTTATGGTCTTATGAAGGTAGTGGGCATGGCAGGAGGTTTTTCATGTGCCTATGTCTTGGAGCGCACCAATAGTTATTGGTGGGACAAGACCTGAGGCGCCCTCCAAGAAATTGCATTTGAACATGCAACAAATTGAGGGGAGTACTGAGTGATTTTGAGCTCAAATGGAATCTCAAGCCTTCTTTAACAGCTATAAATCAATCCAGCCTTATATACTCTGGTTTATAATGTCACAAGAATCTTACAGTGCGAATATTGTTTTATATCAACTTCCAAGTGTCTGATAATCTCTGTGTTTCAAAAGGAAATCTCTATTTTAAAAAAAAATGGAGGGCATGGGTGGCAGAGAGTTACGAAGCTTTGATTTGATTGAACAATTCTTAAAGGGAGCTAAACCACATGAGAAAAGCACACATTGTTTACACAAATAAACAAAATGAGAGACCGAGTCATTGCCCTAATCATTCTCAGCTAATTGCTTTGCTGAAATAATTTTAATATAAGGACTAAATTTTTAATCTCGAATTTCTGGCTATCTCAAGGATTTGGTTTCACGCCCCGCTGTGATTTCCTATGATTTTGAAATATGACTTCACCCTGTTGTATGCTTATTTACATTGTATAATAATTTATGCGAGGGTTGCTTGTGCTAAAAGATTCAATGGATTGCTGGGAAATAGACAATGTTCTATTTATGCAGTGCAAAACCAGCAGTGAGCTGTTAAAACAGACCAAGTTGTTTTTCAATTTTCGGGTATGATTGTCATGGAAATGGTGTCCTTTCAATTAGCGTTCTATTATTGTGGTAACTTTTTTGGATTGAAATTGTGGGTCTCACACAGTGAGCTCAAGCTTTCTCCAGATATGTATGTTTCTTAGCTGCCTGGAGACTGTTGCCAAGGTTGCAATTTGAATGGTTGAAAATGGCACTTGCCAGAATTCACAGAGGCCCTATGTATATTACCCCCTTCCTTCTCCCCTGGAAACAATCACGATGATGGCAGAGGGGGATTGGAATAGAACTTGGACATAATGCTACAGCTCCTCTTGTATTATGGGACGTCTTGTAGGTCATGCCTGGATGAGACAGGCTGAATAAACCAACAGATCTTTTTGTCCTTTTTCATACGTTCATGTGCTTGTACGATTTTTACTGATCAATTTAGGAAGGGGAGCTTTACGGACATGTTACAGATCTGTCTTTAAAAGGGAAGGCAATGCTTGAATAATTACTTGAAAGAACAGCAAACTCAGAGGTGCATTCACTAGCTGCACAGGCTAGAATGGCCGTGTGGAACTATGCGAAGCCAGCTTCCTTCCTCATTGTAATCGGCTGACTGCAGAGGGGAAACAGGTACAGGAAGCCTGACCAATGTTCCTGCTAAGCTGTGTGGGTGCGCAATAGTGCCGCAGTCTGGAAGGCACCGTGCAGACCTTGTTTTGGGATAAATGATGCACGTGTGCAGCTGTGGAAAAAGGTTTAAAGGGACTAAGCACGGAAACAAAGGGCTGTGCACAACAATGAAATTTTAAAGGGGTCATTGAGCCTAACCAGCAACACAATTGAGTTGAGGGGAGATGGCGGGGGGGGGAGGCAGGAAATCTGGCAAGAGAGCAGCACAGCTGCTGCTAAAGGCTTTAAAAGAAGAGTTGCAAAGAGTTTCATTTTTGCAGTGCCAAAAATGTGCAGTGTTGGTACTGCAGATGGTTAGATGTTTCGATCCATTCCAGGTTCACAGAGGAATGGGGAGATGATCCCCACACCCCCACCTGGAAGCCCAGCCCACCACCCAATCCCAGCATAGGGTACAATCCTGGATGGAACGGCGACTGTGAGCACATGCAGTATGGGAAACAAACCCTTTGGGATCAGGAGGAGGGCCAGAGGGTCCCGAGTTTTATTTGCATTGGCCATGAAAATCTTTCGGGCCACAGCATTGGCGTAGGTACGGGTAATCTTGCTCTGCTACCAACCCCAAATCTGGTGTATTTGAGATCAGGGCAAGGTCCAATAGTTCCAATAGACACAAAATGAATTTGGGCACAGACATGATAGGGTGCAGGCACAATGGGCCGAATGGCCTCCTTCTGTATTGTTAAAATCCTGTGATTCTGTGACATCTTGGGCACCCCCTAGAGGATGGATGTGGGTCAGAAAATGCAGTTCTGAATGGCACATGGGGTTACCATTGGACGCATGGGATCATTATGACCTTCGCATGTGAACAACATGACTCTGCATTGATGGTGGAGCTTTGTGGTATTGGGGCCTTTTCTTTCCAATTCTTTACCCTCCTATCCTAAAGATGGTAGCTTGTTTTCAGGTACTGTTTCATGGATGCTGGCATTGTTCATGTGACTGGACGCTAAGCGTGGACCGTAATTATTGACAATGAGAGCGTGGGCTTAGAGGTAACGCTCATCTCTGTATCTTGTTTCAAGCCTGACTTTGTGAGAAGAGCATACAATTTCACCTGATGTTATTTAAAGGACACCAGGTGAGTTGGCCTTGTATCCTGGCAGACACTTATTCACCGCCCAAAACCAATTAACTTGTCATTCCTATCATTGCTGTTTGTAGGACTTTGCTGTTGACAAAATGGCTGCTGTGTTTACCTACAAAACAACCGTGACTACACTTCTAAATTAATTAATTGGCTGTAAAGCACTTTGCATCACCCTGTGTGAACGTGAAAGGTGCTTTATAAATGCAGATTCCGTCTTCCCCTTTACTCATCTGTAGGGGGAAGCCCAGAGCATAGCCTTATCCTGTTCCTGGTTGACAACTATGTTTTCTAGAATGGATTGTTTGATACTAATATGGTGGAAGGAAAGCTAGCTAAATTTTCTCTCCCTAGATAAGGGACACAGAGACTCATGTTACCAGCCTCACCATCAGTGTGCTTTGGAAGAGGAAAGGCTTCTTGTCTATTGTGGAACATTAGAATGGCACATAATTATTCTTGGGGTCTAATCCAAGTACGGCAGGTGCTGGAAATCTGATGAAAAGTCAAGAAACCTTAAATCTGTTCCTCCCTCCACTGGTGCTGTCAGACCAGATGAGCATTTCCAGCATTTTCTGTTTTTATTCTTAGGGCTCTCTTGACTGTTTGCTAGAAAGTTTTGGATTTGCACAGCCTTCATATTCTGAAGGTCGACACCAAGCATGTTCACTGCTTCTATGTACCTGTATTTAGAATATTTGCCTAGGGATCTTCACCTGTTCTTCTGCCCTTCCGTCTTTCATTTGATTGGAAACATGGGCTTGCCAACTTATCTTTCTAGTTCTCATGACAGATCTGCACCCAAAACATTGGGCAGAAGCTTAGGCAGTGTGAAAATAATCGTGGGTTGGGCCCATTTCCGGGTCCCAACCCCACCCTTGTCAGAACGCCTGTCTTGGAGATCTCCACAGAGGTGGCCAATTAAGAGACTGCTCTGAGTCCGTCATCCAATTAAGAATGACTGGCAGGTTCCTGAGGCTGGACGCCCAATTAGAGAGGCGGCAGCCTTGGAGGAATGTCAGCCACACTGGCAAAAGTGCGTGCTACATCACAGGCCAGGGACCGCAAGGCCGTCTCCCATCTTGACGTGCCCTCTGAAGAGGTTTGAATTTTAAAAACAATAAGACCTGGCCGCAGCTGCCAGGCCACCCTTTGGAGGAGAAACATGTTCACAGGTCAACTATTGGCTGAGCTGTGGACCGCAGATTTCTGCTGTTCTGGAAGATTCCAGGGCCTCTCCAATCAACCCACAAATAGACACAACTATTCAAATTCGCTACCGCCTATTACTGGGTGGATAACATTGCCAATGAAAACTCGCCGCTGGCAAGATTGCCCAGAGAGGGAAGCTGGCTGGGCTGCTGACTTGACTCCCTCGCATCTAAATTTCCTCTCGGTCCCGCCATCAAATCCCCCTCTGCGGGGCCCATTAATTCCTCTTTAACATCTCCAGATGCGAACAGACCTGCTGTGTATCTCCAGCATTATTTGCTGTTTCTATAATAGAAGGAAAACAAAGTTAACTTGTGGACCAACAGATTTGCTGCTGCTGTCAGCTATCAACTGCTGACATGACCCAACCACCCACATGAGCACAAAGTAATTGCCAAGAAAGGCTTACATTGTTGCTTCTGTATCAGTGTAAAGTTGCAAGGGTTATTTTTACTCAGAAAACTTTTGGTGAAACCTATTTCCATTTACGATGGGTAACTTGTTCCATCTGGTTATTAGCACCAACATGAGCAGCGTGGGGGAGTGAGCCTGAGGAGGCCAACACGTCAATACACCACAATTGGAATGAATTCAAGGTAAAATTACAATCTTGATTTTCATTTGAAGAAATTAATGAAGCCTATTATTGAGTGGGGAAATGAGACTTTTTTAAATAACTAATTATAGGCCCATGTAGGTCATTAGAATGGTATACTAAAACTTTAAATGAACAGCAACTCATGTAGGAGGACAGACGAGGCGGTAATAAGCAGTAATGCCCAGATGTGAATGATCACTTTTTTAATGAATGCAAAGGGATTGACTACGGTTTACAATTAGATACCCCTAAAGACACAACAAAGCTGGAATTTCTACACAGTTTAGGGAACAATGGTGTACAACGAAAGTGATTTTTGAAGTGATTGTTCTTCCTTTTGTTAATAAACCTGTCACAATTACAGGTTTTTGCATAAAGAGGATTTCTTCCCTTTGGTTAAAAATAATTTAACTTATGAAATGAAGCTTTAGCTAAGTGTCCTCCAATGTCTGCTGCTGCCCCGTGACAAGATTCGTCTTACAACAACTCTTTTTGCTACATATAAGTAGTGAAATTTAGGCTTGCCTGTTTTAGAATGGTCCAATACCCCATTATACCTGGGCTCTGGTTATAGGGTGGGTGTGCCACTCAAAGTGCTTGAGTACCAGAATATTATCTTATAATTTATAGAAAGGAATCACACAACTAAAGCTTGGTATCCTGGAATTATGGCTTAGGCCTTTCTCAATCAGGCTAATATAGGGTTAAATCTTTTGCCTTTACCTCTATGGCAATAGTATCTTAATTTATACATTAAATTCATATTAAAAGAGATGACTAACTTGGAAGCTGTGAGAGGCCTATTGGTTAAATGCATATATTGCTTGATCTGTTTTTCTCAGTGGTTGCTTTTAATTACATTGCTGTATATTGTGCAGTATCATTATTGGCCTGCTGAGATATCACACCATTATTGTGTTTCCTTGCTGGAGAGAGTTTCTCATTGAACTTAACGTTATTCTTTGTTGGCAAGTGAGTTGATATTACCTCTGCAACCTTGTTTTGACAATGACGTTTACTTGTAGACAGCGGGCAGTGGTACTGTCCCAAAGACTATTTCTTTGTAGGCCAGTCTTTTTACTCAATCAATAACATAGCACGCTTATATTTGCTGTGAGGAAGTTCTAAGGTTCATTCAATAGTTTATTTAGCCATTGCAGGTGATGGAAGCAGCAAGTGTGATGACCTTTGACCTGGAAGCAGTACAGTAAGGAAAATTTGTAATTTCTTTAAATGTCTGTGGAATCTGTAACTGTTTTTTTATGCATGTTTGAAAATGACTTTTAAGAGTTTACATCAATTGTAAAAGGATCAATTGTGACTCTTTTGGATAATAAGGAATATTATCCTATATGTGAGCTGGTGACCCTTGACCTGGAAGCAATACTAACAGGAAGGAAGTTAAGAAAGAAGCCATGTGGCCAGCAGATACCAGGGAGAGCTGCTGACACAAAGAATAGCTACAAGCAGAGGACTGGAGAGTGAAGGCAATCAGTGCACAGACATATGCTGGGATTTTTCAGCCCCAACACCAGTGGACATTGTCAAGAGTGGGATGGGAAAGTTTGGAAAGCTATTGACTTTTAACTCCCATTGACAGGAGCTCTTGAAGTACTGTGTGAGCTGGCTAAAAAAGTCTTAAACCCTGAAAGCTGCATGAATGGCTCAGATGCTAAAGAGCTGGGTGGTTTCCCAGAAATGACCAAACCATGGCCTGGAGTGCTATTGATTAGTCGGTTGCAAAGGAACTCTGGAAAGCTAGACCAGCTGGACTGTCATGGCCCGAGGGAGAAAGGGTTCCTAGACATGTGCTTTGCTAATGATGATCAGTGAAACTTGAGGGTGAAAATTGTGGTTCTGACCTACCCTGCATGAATAAAGCATAGAATATTGCGAAACTATTGGCTATGCAGTGCCACATTTGTGTGTGGAGTGATGCAAATGCTTGTGGTTTCCTAAGACAAACCTTTGTTGTACTGAATATTTAAAGTGAAATTTAACTTTTAATTTGAAGTATCATTTTCCTGTTAATTTGTGTTTAATTTATACATTGGTTCTGATTTGTGTTAAAGTAAAAATTACAACTGAAATCTTGGTAATTTCTTCGTTTGGGGGCCATTTGGTTATTTCAGTTTATAGCTCCCCTCATGGGGATCGTAACAACATGTAGATGGCACAGGTTGGCATGAGAGGAAGGCAGCACCCATTGAGATGATTTCATCCAAGGCAATTTAGGGGTGCTAAAACCGAAAGCAACAATCCTGGCTAGAGAGGGAAGAAATCAGCCAGCCTTCTTGCTCTGAGGGACTAAGAATTGATGGGGCACTTCAGCTGACATGGAGACAGTTGCTCTGTGCCCGGTCAAATTGAGGCAGGCATCCTGCTCATTTCAGTGATTGTGGTGTGAAATGAGTATGAAACACACTGTTTTCTGCTTGCACGCCCAACAGGGTGCCCAGCAGTGTGGCTATCATGACGTCCTGCACTTCTCAAAGGAGACGCTTGTGCTCCACAGCAACTGCTGGAACCCTGTCAAAAAGCAGTTGAGAGAAGGAAGGATGGCAGATGGACCAACAGGCCAGAGAGAGAGATGTGGAGCTGGAGGCCTTAGTTCAGGAGGAGAAGAGTGATGTTGTTCCTACAGAGAGCCTCCTGGCCCTTGACGTTACCCTCAGAATGGGAGTGGTTGGCCATGGAGGTCAATTCCTGGAGCCTGGCCCTTGATACAGTGCCAGGAAAAAGTTCATTGACCTCACACCGACGGTCAACGTCAGCAAATACATCTTCTGATAATATCTTATGCCGGCTGCACCACCAATCCCTCAATGCACCGCAGTGCCATCTCTCATCTATCAATGATCAGGGCTTATACCCCAAATTCAATGACTCCACCTCACCCTCACACAGCTATCAATGTTGCCAGCCTCATAACCACCTCTTGCAGCTTCCACACACTTCCAGCTATTCAGCTAAGGTAGGTACGTCACCCAAACACATGGCAATGTTCTCGTTGACATTCTTCCCTCTCTCTTGCAGGACAAGGTTGCACGTAACTGCAGGGAGCAGCAGAGAACTGGCCGGGCCAGGCTGCCTACATTTCCCGAGCCCTGTGGAGGAGGTGGTGCACCCAATTATAGAGCTGGCAGTTGCAGAGACTGTTGCATCCAATGTTGCTGAGACTGTATATTCCTGTCTTTTGCACCTTCTCAAATCCCATTTCATCCTCATCCTGTTTGTGGCATGAAATGCAATCTGCTGATGGTATGACTGCTCCACTGCTCCCCTCTACCATCTCAAACCTCCCCTTCTACTTTTTTTCGTAGATACCCAACACCTGACACCTGGCTAGCCAGTGGGCAAGCAAAAGCCAATATCCAATGAAGAAGCACCATCATTTGATCTGACACTTGCAGCCACCAACTCAGATACTGACACTGCGTGTAACTTGGATGATAGTATTGTTATGGACAAGATGGGATTTAATTTAAGCAGTCCTGATTTCTTCTCTTACCACCCGTCCATAAACAGAAAGATGTTTTGATTTTGATTTCTCCCTTTCTAAGCAGTGGTGTATTTCCCAACCCATCAGTTTTGGTGTGATCCAATTTCTATTAATAACCCCATGGTAGATGTGCTGGCCATGCATGGGTTGTGTGGCTGAGGAGAGCCCTGAGCCAGGTGTAGAGTGACTCTCCCTAGTCACTAAAGGTTAAAACATTGTGGCTGCTGCCAAGATAGCGGGCATTCGCCGGTTGATGTTCTGGTGCATGGTTGCACATCAACTGCATGTTCAAGGAATAGTAACCCTTCAGAGATCTGGGTGTCCTTGTGCATGAATCACAAAGGCCAGGATTTTATGGCCTCTCCTGCCCGGCGGGATATTATGGTCCTGCCGAACCGAGTGGAGATTTAAATGGCTCGCCGCATCTGCTGGGGTGGAGATGCGCTACAGCGGGGCCGTAACACCCTGGCTAAAGAGTCTGCGTGCAGATACAGCAAGTAATTAGGAAGGCAAATGGAATGTTGTACTTTATTGCAGTGCAGATGGTGTGTAAAAATAAGAAAGTCCTGCTACAACAGTGCTGTGCATTGATGAGAGTGCACCTAGAGTACTGTGTTCAGTTTTGGTCTCTCTGTACTTAAGGAGGGATGCACTTGCATTAGAAGCAGTTCAGAGAAGGGGCTGATCCCTAGGACGAAGGGGTTGTCTTACGAGGAAAGGTTGAGCAGGTTAGGCCTATGCTCATTGACATTTAGAAGAATGAGAGGTGTTCTTATGGAGACATATAAGATACCGAGGGGGCATGATAGGGTACATGCTGTGAGGATGTTTTCCATTGTGAGGGAATTAGGGTGCACAATTTAAAAATAGGGGGGTCCCCCAGACGGTGATGAGGAGGATTTATTTTCTCTCTGAGGGTCATTCGTCTTTGGAATTCTCTTCCGCAGGGAGCAGTGGAGGCTGGATCATTGAATATATTCAAGGCTGTGCCGGGCAGATTTTTGATCTACAAGGGTGTCATAGGTTATTGCGGGGATTGCAAGTAGGAAAGTGGAGGTAAGGCCACAATCAGATGAGCCATGATCTTATTGAATGGGGGAGCAAACTGAACGGGCCAAATGGTTTACTCCTGCTACTTGTGATCTTATGATTTTGCAGCCGTGGTATATGTCCCTGATCATAGATGGGTCTGGCTGAGCCATATGCAGCAGAGAATGGCCTCTCTATGACATTGGGAATCCCAACAGCCTGGCAAAGCCATGTGCTCATCCCTCCTGCTTTTCTCTGATAAGCGGCAAGACTATGAAGTCCCATCTTCTGATGTATAGGGCCTTTGTCTCTTCTGGGATGCCGTGATGCATGGTAAACCATGAGATGTTGGCAATGTCGACTTCTCCCTCATGGAGGGATCTGCTGATGTAGAAATTCATGGCCACAGAGATCTTCATGGCTGGTGACAGCATCATCCTCACCCTACTGCGTGGCTGCAGGTCCAGTTGTAGGAGGTACCACGTTTCATTGGCCAGCACTATGTTTAAATGTAGCTGCATCAAACACTTCTCCTGGTGGCAGTGGAGGTAGGAGAAATACTCCCTGAAGAACTTGGATAGTGTGGTATACTGAGGTGTAATACACCTTTAAGAGAATGTGCACAGAATGACCATGTGACTGTAAGACCCAAAAGCTGTGTAATGCGGGCTACCATGTTAATGTTAGTCTAGAATAGGGTCTGATTGGAGAAGCACACATCATGCTAGTGCTCGGTTGTTTGTGTGAATAAATAGTATGTGCTTCATTTCATATTGGTCTCTGCGTCTGCAGTATATTGTAATTGACTCACCTGCCGACAGATAAACATCCAACTGGTTTGTGAGCAAAGCAACCCCAAAGTAAAACATAACAGATAGATGCAGCCTTCTATTGAGATCCCTCCTCCTCCTGTGCTCAGCGTCCCCCATGTTCTGCCTGTGTCCATGTTGCTGTTGTGCTGCAGGAGTCTTCAGGATGTGTGTCACCCTCAGCTTGGGAGACTGCTGGGAATGATGACACCTTGAAGGAGTGCAGTCCAGACCATGGCACTGCGGACAAGAGACTCCACAGGAGGGAACAGCAAAGAATAGAAATACAGTTGTTGGAGGAGATTCCATATTTGGGAAGACTTACAGAAATGCCAGTCTCTGTCGTCATGAGTCTTGCAAGTTGTGCGTTGCCTACGGCGCCAGGGTAAAGGACATCACGGAAAGGGCACAGAATATTCTGCAGGTGGAAGGGAGTGAGCCAGAAGTTGTGCTGCACGATGGTACAAATGACTTAGGACCTTAATACCTGTCTCTCTATGATCAGATTTTCAGGAGCTAAAGGGGAAGTTAAAAAGTAGGACATCGAGAGCAGTAATCTTTGGATTACTCCCATTGCCATGGGCTGAGAGTAGAAATAGGAAGACAGGGAGGATCAATGTGATGCTTGAGGCATGATACAGGAGGGAGGGCTTCAGATTCTTGGGACATGGGAATCATTGGAATTTGTGGGCAGCAGTTACCTGTTCAAAAGGGGCAGTTTGCATCTCAACAGGACTGGAACCAACGTGCTCACAGTGAGGTTCACTGGTATGTTTGGGGTGGGTTTAAACCAAATTGGCAGGCGAACGGGCACCATGTAGTAAAGAGGAATATGGTGCATAAAGGAGTGAGCATTACCATTGCTGAGTCCTCCACTATCAACATCCTGGAGGTTATCATTGACTCAAACTGAACTGGACTAGCCATATAAACACTGGCTACAAGAGCAGGTCAGAGGCTAGGAATCCTGCGGTGAGTAACTCACACCCTGACTCCCCAAAGCCTGTCCACTATCTATAAGGCACAAGTCAGAAGTATGATGGAATAATCCCCACTTGCCTGGATGAGTGCAGTTCCCACAACACTCGAGAAGCTTGACACCATCCAGGATAAAGCAGCCCACTTGATTGGCACCACATCCACAAACATTCACTCGCTCCACCACCGACGCACAGTAGCAGCGGTGTGTACCATCTACAAGATGCATTGCAGGAATTCATCAAGGCTCCTTCAACAACACCTCCTAAACCTATAACCACTACAATCTAGAAAGACAAGGGCAGCAGATAGATGGGAACACCACCACCTGGAAGTTCCCCTCCAAGTCACTCACCATATTGACTTGGAAATATATCGCTGTTCCTTCACTGTTGCTGGGTCAAAATCCTGGAACTCCCTTTCTAACAACACTGTGGGTGTACCTACACCACATGGACTGCAGCGGTTCAAGAAGGCAGCTCACCACCACCTTCTCAAGGGCAACTAGGGATGGGCAACAAATGCTGGCCCAGCCAGCGAAGCCTACATCCCATGAATGAATAAAGTAAAAGTACCACCTAAAAGGTTGGTTATGATACTAAACCTGGAGGTATGGCAGACAGTCAGGGTCAATTGACTGCAACAGCACATAACTAAGCTAGCAGAATGGGAAGACAAGCGACAGATGGGATCTAATAAGAAATGTGAGGTGATGCATTTTGGCAGAAGGGATAGGGAGAGACAATATAGACAAAGTGCCACAATTCTAAAGAGTATACAGGAACAGAGGGACTTGGGAATTCATCTGCATAGATCTTTGAAGGTGGCAGGACATATTGAGAGAGTATTTAGCAAAGCCTATGGGATCTTGGGCTTCATAAATAGGCATATTGAGCAAAGCAGGGAAGCTATGCTGAATCTCTACAAAGTTCTGGTCAGGCAACAACTAGAGTGCTGCGTCCAGTTCTGATCACCACATTTTAGGAAGGATGTGAGTGTCCTAGTGAAGGTGCACAGGGGATTTACCAGAATGGTTCCAGGGATGAGGGATTTTAGTTTGCAAGGTTAGGTTGAAGAAGCTTGGGTTGTTCACCTTGGAGCAAAGAAGATTGAAGAGGGACTGGATAAAGATATCCAAGATTACGACAGGTTTAGATACTATAGATGAAGAAAAGCTGTTTCCATTAGTTGATGGTACAAGCACTAGGGGAACACGAATTTAAGGTTTTGGGATAAAGATGCAAGAGAGGGTCTGAGGAAGAACTTTTTTTACACAGTGAATGGTAATGACCTGGAATTTTCTGCCTATGAGAGTAGTGGAAGTGGAGAGGATTAATGATTTCGGAGGAAATTGGAAGGATACTTGAAGGAAATAAACTTAATGGATTACGGGGATAGAACGGGGAAAAGGGATTGAGTGGATTGCTCTACAGAGAGCTGGCATGGACCTGGTTGGTCAGTTAAAAATATCTGATTTTATAATTCATGTGTTTTAGAGGTATAACTTTTAGTTCTTGGAATGAAAGTGTTAAATATAAGATAAATGGAAATATCTGTTGAGAAACTGAGAAACTCTGAAAAGAATGTTATTCATACAGATTTGGAGTAATTACAGTTAAGAATTACTTATGTTTATTTAATAAGGTTAGAGTTAGAAGTCAGAAAACTTAAAAAAAAAATGGATGACCCATCTTTGAGCTTTTGGTAGGGACAGGAGGTCTGTAGTTATTTCCATGAAGGATTTGGATTATTCATGTAGTTCCCAGATCAAAGAAGCTAAAGCACATTTGTAAACAAGGTGGAACCAGCAAGTATGTAAAGAGGGCTGTTAACTATTCATTGTGTCCCAGAATCAAAGGGTTGTTTCGAAGGTAAAAGGTAATTAACTTGCATCTCTGTTTGGAACACCCAAAGTATGCCACATTTCTATGGAAATTGGCTATGCAGGATTGTAGGAGGACAGTTTGGTCTGACTAGGCCTGAATTCACTGGAGTTTGGAAGAATGAGAGGAGATCTCATTGAAACATATAAAATTCTAAGGGATGGACAGATTGGATCCAAGGATGATATTTCCTCTGGCTTGGGGCGGGTGGGGGGGTAGAAGAAAACAAGGGGTCACAGTCTCACTGAATATATTTAAGAAGGAGATAGATAGATTTCTAGACTCTAAAGGCACCAAGGGATATGGGGAGAGTGCGGGACTAAGGTGTTGAGATAGAGGATCAACCATAATCATATTGAATGGCAGAGCAGGCTCAAAGGGCCAAATGACCGACTTCTATGTACCCTTTTGTGTTTTTTTTCACAGAAAACAAACAGTTCAGCTTTGACCTTGTGTGGTTTGCAGCTTGGTGAGAGTTGAGGGAGCCAAAGAGATAAATATTAGCCAGGCTTGTACCTTAAGCAGAAAAAATACTAATTGTATCATTCACTGTGTGGAATGTGGGTGGAAGGTCATGCTCAGTTTGGAGATGGAGTTTGAGAGAGGAAAAAGAGGCTGGAGGATTTGTCTAGCTTGAAGCTAGAGAAAGAAATCCACAGTAACCCACATAATAAAAACAGGTAGTTCAGTTTGGAATTGGGAAGAGAGAGAGAGAATCTGACAGGAGCTGTATAGGAACTGTGGGAACAGACTGGGAGAAAGCAATATGTGTCTGTCCAATGTCAGGCCTGTCCATAGAAGCCATTGGGAACCAGGGGTGTTTCTGATTTTTAAATCACTAAGCATAAATGCAGTGAGAGCCAAGCTTGTGCTGAGAAGTCCACAGTAATGGGAATTTGGAAAAAAATTGGAGGGTTGCTTAGCCAAAAGCTAATGGAATGATCCCCAGGTAATCTCGCACTTCAGAGAATAGCTGAAACACTGAGGAGAACTCAAAGTGAATTCCAGAAAGCTGTGGCATACTTGGTTTGGTTCCAACAGGAAAAGTGAATGAACTCTCAAGATGTATAAGGAAACTCTTGGGTGGAATTAGAAAGTAAAAGGGGAATTGGATTTATACCCTTAAGTCTTGACAAACTGTCATGTTGGTAGTGCTTGCTTTGCTTTTTATATACTGTAAAGTCTTGTTTTTAAAAACGTGAAATCTTGTGGTGTAACTTCTTTCAGTTAACCACTGGGTGTTCAAATTTCTCTTTAAATGTTAACAGTCTCTATAGAGATCGTAACAGGTCAAATTACCTCCTTCTATACCATGATGACTCTACGACATTTCAACTGCAGGCCAACCCTGAGGAAGGAATTTTCTGACATTACTTTGCCAGGCTCACTTAAAGTCAAATTCCAGGCATCTGCTGCACATGATCTTCTGCTCATTAATTAAATGGTTAAAAGATTACATGCCCGTCGAAATTTCCAATATGGGCCTCTGCTGGGAGCAGAAATTTGGAATATGACTCCTTTGTTGTCGAGGCTCACATATGAAGAATTGCAGTTTAGGTGAGAGATTGGAGAGCAGGTGGTCCGAGTGGAACAATGTCTCAACGCAGGAGAGGAGGGTAGCACTCTGGAGAAACCCCAGGGAGAAAATGAAATGTTATTAAAAAACTACCGATAATCGTTGACATAATTTCCTTAAATATAGGGAAAAGACAAAGACCTAACCCATTGTACTGTCCAACTGACATTTTAGTCATTTTCTTCCCCAGGGTTAGGCTAATAAAATATAAAATGAATGCCAGTGCGATGCATAACACCTAAAGTAAAATGTATTAGATGCTGCAAGGTTGTACGTTGTCTTGTAAAGAGGTCTAGAGGCTTGTATGGCTGAAAATAACTTGTTTATTAATAACACGTATACAGGGTACAGTCCTGACTAGGTGCTATCCTCATGCCAACTTCTACCAGACTCAGCAATACACTCTACTACTCCCATGAGTCTCTCTACATCATAATGTGGGTGGTACCATTTCCCCTGTTCCACATTAACTCTAATACTACATTAGTAAATTTGGAAGATGTAAAGACTCCATGTTAAGGAGATTTTTAATTAAGTGATTCTCACAATTTCTTTTAAAGGCCAGAAAAATTTTGCAACGGAAATTGCTTGAGAAGAGTCAATATTTTGTACATTAATGTTAGAGCTGTCATGGATGTAGATTAAAAACTAACACATTAGAGTAAGAGTTTGACTGGTTTCTATATTGTTGTGACATTGCAACCAAATTACTGAAAATTTTCTCTTTTCAATATTTAGAATTAAATTGTAAACCTCCCCCCATCAAAAATTTCCAATATTTCCAGCCTGGACCTACACATAGCAGCCTGAGGAACTCCTACCCAAATATTGTAAAACCATCTTGGGATCCAAATGAGAACCACAACATTCAGCTGTAACATGAGGTTTGTTGTGAACTGCCATGATTTAGAAACATAGAAATATAGAAAATAGGAGCAGGAGTCGGTCATTTGGCCCTTTGAGCCTGCTCCGCCATTCAATATGATCATGGTTGATCCTCTATCTCAACGCCTTAGTCCCGCACTCTCCCCATACCCCTTGGTGCCTTTAGAGTCCAGAAATCTATCTATCTCCTTAACTCTATTCAGTGAGACTGTGACCCCTTGTTCTTGACTTCCCTCCCACCCCCCGCCCCCAGCCAGAGGAAATATCATCCTTGTATCCAATCTGTCCATCCCTGTCAGAATTTTATATGTTTCAATGAGATCTCCTCTCATTTTTCTAAACTCCAGTGAATACAGGCCCAGTCGGCCCAATCTCTCCTCCTACAATCCTGTCATCCCAGGAACCAGTCTGGTGAATCTTCACTGCATTCCCTCTATGGCAATTATATCCTTTCTTAGGCAAGGAGACTAAAACTGCACACAATACTTCACGTGTGGTCTTACCAAGGCCCTGTACAGCTGCAGTAGGACATCCTTGCTGCTGTACTCAGTCCTCTTGCAATGAAGGCCAACGTACCATTTGCCGTCTTAACTGCTTGTCACACCTACATGCTTGCATTCAGTGATTAGTGTACAAGGTCACTCCGGTCCATTTGTACATCAACATTTCCCAATCTATCACTATTTAAATAATACTCTGCCATTTTGTTTTTCCTACCAAAGTGGATAACTCCACACTTATTCATGTTATACTGCATCTGCCATGTGTTTGCCCATTCACTCAACCTGTCTATTGTAAAGTGCTGCCCTCATCCCTCTTTCCCCTCCCATCCCCCCCACAACCCCCAGCACTTTACATTAATGTTTTCTACGCTGTCTTTTAGCACATGGGTGTTATACAATTGGACGGGTCTGGCAGGGACACATTGACAGATGCGATGACATTAGTATGGACACCATTTGGCTTTGACATCTGTGGTGATTTTTGCCGTAATTCGTGAGTAAGGTTTTTGTATCTCCAGTAAATACTGGTACTCATCGTTTATGTTTTGATAACAGTCTTGCTATTGGAGACGAACTCCTAAAATTAATTTTTCAGCTTCTCACTGCCAACAGGGGACTTCATCTATTTCCAATATGGACTGCTGATGGGGAAGGCCAGTGCAAAATCAGAAAACCATCCACATAATAGAATTACTGCCAGTTCATATTTTTGATGTGAGTTGAACATGGCAGTTATGAGGCCCTGCGCCTTCATAGAATCATAAAACCTAATAGCACAAAAGTAGGCCGTTTGGCACATTGTGCCTGTTCCAGCTCTGCAAAAGGGCTGTACAATTAGTTCCACTCCCTTGCTTTTTCCCAAAGCTATGCATTTTTCTTCCTTTTCAAATATATATCTGATTTCCCTTCCAAAGTTAACATTGAATCTGCTTCCACCACACTTTTCAGGCAGTTTATTTCAGATCATAACAACTCATGATATAAAATGAATTCTCCTTGCCTCCCTCTTAGTTACCTTGCCAATTATCTTAACTCTGTGTGCTCTGATAGCTAACCCTGTGCAAGCAGATTCTCCTTGTATACTGTATCAACATGCCTCATAATTTTGAATTAATTGTTAATCGCTTTTAAACACTGGTTTCTCCATATAACTGAAATCCTCCATCCCTGGTACCATTATAGTAAATCTCCCCTTCATCCTCTCTTAAGGTTTGGATAAACTTTGGCATACCCAGTATGGGCATAGCATATTGTGAACGTTAAGTCAATGTTTTTAAAAATTGTACACAAACAAGTTAAGGTGGCTGCTGAAAATGATGTGAAATTTTGGACTACAGGCAGTATCAAGTCTCCGGTGAATACCCAATTGAATATGGACATGGTGAGTGTATCTCACAGCCATATTTGGAACTCACGTGTCTCATTGTTTAAGGATGGGCCAACACCTAAAGACTGTGGGCTTTCTAGACTGCCTGTCTCCATGTTTCATGGTGCACAAAAGGGAAAATCAAAACTCAATGTCCACTATCAACTTCCCATTGTATCATGATGGCCTCTCCCTTCCAAACTTTCCTGAACTTTCAGCAGTGTTAACCCAGGAGTCATGTGAATCCCTGGGTTCAGGGACTGCACCCTTATTACCCCAGGACCCAGCAGATCCATTGTAACCATAAGTCATCAACCAATCTAAGGGGACTAGACTCTGAAACTAGCTGCAAGTCATCAAACAGCCATTAAACTTTTCCAATTTCAAAGTTCATTGGAGAACCAACTTCTAGATATTTGATTTCTAGGTAGTCCTTGGCCCAACTATCTTTAGCTGCTTCATCAATGACCTCCCTTCCATCATAAGATCAGAAATGGGGACGTTCACTGATGATTGCACAATGTTCAGCACCATTCGCGACTCCTCGGATACTGAAGCAGTCCATGTCCAAATGCAGCAAGACCTGGACAATATCCAGGCTTGGGCTGACAAGTGGCAAGTAACATTTGCACCACAGAAGTGTCAGGCAATGGCCATCTCCAACAAGAGATAATCCAACCATCACCCCTGATGTTTAATCGCATTACACCACTGAATCCCCCATATAAACATCCTGGGGGGGTTACCATTGACCAGAAACTGAACTGGACTTGCCATATAAATACTATGGCTACAAGAGCAGGTCAGAGGCTAGGAATATTGCGATGAGTAACCCACCTCCTGACTCTCCAAAGCCTGTCCACCATCTACAAGGCACAAGTCAGGAGTATAATGGAATACTCCCCACTTGCCTGGATGAGCGCAGCTCCCACAACACTCAAGAAGCTTGACACCATCCAGGACAAAGCAGCTCACTTGATTGACACCACATCCACAAACATTCACTCCCTCCACCACCGATGCACAGTAGCAGCAGTGTGTACCATCTACAAGATGCATTGCAGGAATTGGCAGCACCTTCTAAACCCACGACCACTACAATCTAGAAAGACAAGGGCATCAGATAGATGGGAATACCATCACCTGGAAGTTCCCCTCCAAGTCACTCTCCATCCTGACTTGGAAATATATTGCAGATCTTTCACTTTTACTAGGTCAAAACCCTGCAACTCCCTTTCTAACAGCACTGTGGGTATGCCCACACCACATGGACTGCAGCTGTTCAAGAAGGCAGCTCACCACCACCTTCTCAAGGGCAGCTAGGAATGGACAATAAATGCTGGCCCAGCCAGTGAAGCCCACATCCTGGTGAATGAATTTTTAAAAAATCTCACAACCTACTATGAACCCTTCACTTTACAAGGCCCTGACTTCAACTTTAAATCATCAAATTCACCCAAGAAATCTCTGGCCTGCCACGTGGGAGACTGGAAATTATAAATCAAGGACTGAAATAACTGTAATCTGTAAAAGTGCATTATCTTTACTTGTATCCAATCTTTTATGTGTGTGCGTGTGTGTGTGAGACCGAGTGTGTGACATTTCATTAATTCGGGCTAAATTTGTAAGAATAAATAACCTTTCTTATTTTAAACTCAGAAAAGCTTGCTGTTGAATTACTCAATTTGGAGTACACACTTCAAGGGTAAGGAGAGACACATCTATTTCCATACAAGCTATTCTGATTATGGGCGGGAAGAAAGACAATATAGTCAATGCGTGACAACTTGCGAAAGTGTGGTGCCCAGAAGTGGACACAGTACACCAGATCAGAGGACTAATCAGTGATGTATAAAGGTGTAACTTATCAGCGAAGTGATGGAAGGTGTTGTCGACAGTGCTATTAAGCAGCACTTCCTCAGCAATAAGCTGCTTACTGACGCACATTTTGGGTCCTGCCAGGGCCACTCAGCTCCTCCCC
The DNA here is from genome assembly GCF_964194155.1 of Cetorhinus maximus. Classification (NCBI taxonomy): domain Eukaryota; kingdom Metazoa; phylum Chordata; class Chondrichthyes; order Lamniformes; family Cetorhinidae; genus Cetorhinus; species Cetorhinus maximus. The sequence goes on along the minus strand of NC_135903.1, from coordinate 19,159,519 downwards.
TCATTACAGCCTTGATCCAAGCAGAGACAAAAGAGCTGAACTCCCGAGGTGAGGTGAGAGTGACTGCCATGGACATCAAGGCATTTGACCAACTGTGGCATCAAGGAGCCCTGACAAAACTGGAATCACTGGGAATCAGGGGGAAACCTCTCCACTAGTTGGAGTCATACTTAGCACAAAGGAAGATGGTTGTGGTTTTTGGATGTCAGTCATCTCAGTTCCAGGACATCACTGCAGGAGTTCCTCAGGGTAATGTCAGAGGTGCAAGCAACTTCAGCTGCTTCATCAATGACCTTTCCTCCGCTTTAAGGTCAGAAGTGGGAATGTTCGTGGATGATTGCACAATGTTCAGCACTATTCGTGACTCCTTAGATACTGAAGCAGTAGGTGTCCACAGGCAGCAAGACCTGGACAACATTCAGGCTTGGCCTGATAATGTTAAATAACATTCATGCCACACAAATGCCAGACAATGATCGTCTCAAACCAAAGAGATCTAAACATCTCCCCATGACATTCAATAGAATTACCTTTGCTGAATTCCTTTCTATCAATATCCTGGGGGTTACCATTGACCAGAAACTGAACTGGACTAGCCATATAAATACTGTGGCTACAAGAGTAGGTCACAGGCTAGGAATCCTGCAGCTTGTAACATGCCTCCTTATTCCCCAAAGCATGTCCACCATCTACAAGGCACAAATCAAGAGTGTGATGGAATACTCTCCACTTTTTTGGATGAGTGCAGCTCCAACAACAATCAAGGTCGACAGCTTGGAGGACAAACCAACCCAATTGATTGGCACCTCTCTTTTTGTTATTTGTTTATGGGATGTGGGTGCCGCTGGCTAGGCCAGCATTTATTGCCGATCCTTAATTGCCCTTGAGAAGGTGGTTGTGAGCTGCCTTCTTGAACCACTGTAGTCCATGTGGTGTATGTACACCCACAGTGCTGTTAGGGAGGGAGTTTCAGGATTTTCACTCAGTGACAATGAAGGAACGGTGATATATTTCCAAGTCAGGATGGTGAGTGGCTTGGAGAGGAACTTCCAGGTGGCGGTGTTTCCGTGTATCTACTGCCCTTGTCCTCCTCGGTGGTAGTGGTCATGGGTTTGGAAGGTGCTGCCTAAGGAGCCTTGGTGAGTTTCTGCAGTGCATCTTGTAGATGGTACACACTGCTACCACTGTGCGTTGGTGGTGGAGGGAGTTAATGTTTGTGGTAGGAGTGCCAAACAAACGGGTTGCTTTGTCTTGGATAGTTTCAAGCTTCTTGATTGTTGTTGGAACTGCACTCATCCAGGCAAGTGGAGAGTATTCCAACACGCTGCTGACTTGTGCCTTGGAGATGGTGGACAGGGTTTGGGGAGTCAGGTGGTGAGTTACCGCAGGTTTCCTAGCCTCTGACCTGCTCTTGTGGCCATCATATTTATATGGCTAGTCCAGTTCAGTTTCTGGTCAATGGTAACTGCCAGGATGTTGATATTGGGGCATTCAGCAATTGGTAATGCCATTGAATGTCAAGGGGCAATGGTTAGATTCTCTCTTGCTGGAGATGGTCATTGCTTAGCACTTGTGTGGTGTGAATGTTACTTGGCACTTGTCAGCCCAAGCCTGGATATTGTCCAGGTCTTGCTGCATTTGGACATGGACTGCTTCTGTATTTGCAGAGACACGAATGGTGCTGAGCATTGTGCAATCATCAGCGAACATCCCCACTTCTAATGTTATGATGGAAGGAAGATCATTGATGAAGCAGGTGAAGATGGTTGGGCCTAGGACACTCTACTGAGGAGCTCCTGCAGTGATGTCCTGGAACTGAGATGATTGACCTCCAACAACCACAATGGTAAGCTAGGTATGACTCGAACCAGCAGAGAGTTTTCCCCCCAATTCCATTGACTCCAGTTTTGCTAGGGCTCCTTGATGCCACACTCGATCAAATGCTGCCTTGATGTTAAGGGCAGTCACTCTCACCTTATCTCTGTAGTTCGGCTCTTTTGTCAGTGTTTGAACCAAGGCTGTACTGAGGTCAGAAGCTGAGTGACCCTGGCAGAACCCAAGCTGATCATGAGTGAACAGGTAAAAGCAAAATACTGCAGATGCTGGAAATCTGAAACAAAAACAAAAATAGCTGGAAAATCTCAGCGGGCCTGACAGCATTTGTGGAGAGGAAGACAGAGTCAACGTTTTGAGTCCGTATGACTCTTCCTCAGAACTGAAGAGAAATAGAAATGAGGCGAAATACAAGCTGTTTAAGGGGGGTGGGACATGTGGAGCTGGATAGAGGGCCAGTGATAGGTGGAGGCAAAGGAGATATTGCCAAAGATGTCATAGACAAAAGGATAAATGGTTGTTGATGGTGGTGATATTAGCTAAAGGATGTGCTATAGGGTGACATTAAGGGTAGAAAGCAGGATGAGCAAGTGACAGATGGCCCTAGTGGGGATGGGATAGGTGGAAGGGGTTGAAATAGGCTAAAAGGTGGAGATAAAACAATGGATGGAAATACATTTAAAAATTATAATAGAAATAGGTGGGAAAAGAAAAATATATTAAAAAAATATATAATAATTATTAGAAAAAAGGGGATCGGAAAAGGGTGGGGATGGAAGAGAGAGGTCATGATCTGAAGTTGTTGAACTCAATGTTAAGTCCGGAAGGCTGTAAAGTGCCTAGTCGGAAGATGAGGTGCTGTTCCTCCAGTTTGCGTTGAGCTTCACTGGAACATTGCAGCAGGCCAAGGACGGACATGTGGGCATGAGAGCAGGGTGGTGGGAGCAGGGAGAACAGGGAGAATCTAACCATTGCCCCTTGACATTCAATGGCATTATCAATTGCTCAGTGAGCAGGTTATTGCTGAGCAAGTTCTGCTCGATAGCACTGTTGATGACACCCTCCATCGCTTTACTGATGATTGAGAGTAGACTGATGGCCGGGTTGGATTTGTCCTTTTTGTGTACTGGATGTAGCTGGGCAATTTTCCACATTGCTGGGTAGATGCCAGTGTTGTAGCTGAATGGAACAGCTTGGCTAGGGTTGTGGCAAGTTCTGAAGCACAAGTCTTCAGTACTATTGCTGGAATATTGTCAGGGCCCATAGCCTTTGCAGTATCCAGTGCCTTCAGCCGTTTCTTGATATTATGCAGGATAAATCAAATTTGCTGAAGACTGGCGTCTGTGATGCTGGGGACCTTCGGAGGAGGCCGAGATGGATCATTTGCCTGGCACTTCTGCCTGAAGATTTTACGAATGCTTCAGCCTTATCTTTTGCACTGCTGTGCTGGGCTCCTCCATCATTGAGGATGGGATATTTGTGGAGCCCCCTCCTTCATTGAGTTGTTTAATTGTCCACCATCATTCATAACTGGATGTGGCAGGACTGCAGAGCCTAGATCTGATCTGTAGGTTGTAGAATGGCTTACCTCTGTCTATGCTGTTTGCCATGCAAGTAGTCCTCTGTTTTAGCTTCACCAGTTGATACCTTATTTTTAGGTATGCCTGGTGCTGCTCTTGGCATGCCCTTCTGCACTCTTCATTGAACCAGGGTTGATCCCTTGGCTAGGTGATAATAGAAGAGGGTGGGATATGCCGGGCCATGAGGTTACAGATTGTAGTTGAGTACAATTCTGTTGCTGCTGATGGCCCACGGTGCCTCATAGATGCTCGGTCTATTCCATTTAGCATGGAGGTAGTGCCACAGAATATGATGGAGGGTATCCTTAATGTGAAGACGGGACTTCGCCTCCACAATGGCTGTGCGGAGGTCAATCCTACCAATACTATCATGAACAGATGCATCTATGGCAAGTGGGTTGGTGAGGATGAGGTCAAGTATGTTTTTCCCCTCTTGTTGGTTCCCTCACCACCTGCCGCAGACACAGTCTAGCAGCTATGTCCTTTAGGACTCGGCCAGCTTAGGCAGTAGTGGTGCTACCGAGCCACTCTTGATGATGGACATTGCAGCCCCCCACCCAGAATACATTCTGCGCCCTTGCCACCCTTGGTCTTCTCTCCAAGTGGTGTTTAACATGGAGGAGTACTGATTCATCAGCTGAGTTGGAGGGTGGGGAGTGGCTGCAATATGTGGTAATCAGCAGGAGGTTTCCTTGCCCATGTTTGACTTGTTGCCATGAGACATCATTGGGGCCGGTGTCGATGTTGAGGACTCCCAGGGCAACTCCCTCCTGACTGTATACCGCTGTGCCACCACCTCTGCTGGGATGGGACATTATCTGTAAGGTATGATTCCGTGAGCATAACTATGTCAGGATGTTGCTCGACTAGTCTGAGACAGCTATCCCAATTTTGGCACTAGCCCCCAGATGTTAGTAAAGAGGACTTTGCAGGGTTGACACGGCTGAGTTGGCCATTGTTGCTTTCGGTGCCGAGGTGGATGCTGTGTGGTCCGTCCAGTTTGATTCCTTTTTATTGGCTTTTTAGCAGTTTGATACAATCGAGTGGCTTGCGAGGCCATTTCGGAGGTCATTTGAGAGTCAAGCACATTACTGCAGATCTGGAGTCACAGGTAGGCCAGCAGATCTCCTAGAGGGCATGTGTGGACCAGATGGGGTTTTTAAGATAATGCTTTCACCTTTCGACTTGTAGACTTTTAATATTTATTGAATTCAAATTGCACAATTTGCCATGGCAGGATTCAAACCCGGGTCCCCGGAGCATTACCTGGGTCTCTGGATTACCAGTCCAGTGACAATACCACTGCCTCCCACCTCTTCCACCACCTTAAACATTCATTCCCTCCACCACCAATGCACAGTGGCAGCAGTGTGAACTATACACAAGATGCACTGCAGCAGCTCACCAAGGCACCTTCAACAGCACCTTCCAAACTTGCAACCGCTACCACCTAGAAGGACAAGGGCAGCAGCTGCATGGGAACATCACCACCTGTAAGTTCCTCTTCAAGCCACACAGTCATAGTCATAGAGGTCTACAGCACAGAAAAAGGCCCTTCAGCCCATCGAGTCTGCGCCGGTCAAACAAGTACTTAACTATTCTAATCCCATTTTCCAGCACTAGGCCCATAGCCTTGTATGCCATGGCATCGCAAATGCACATCCAAATACTTCTTAAATGTTATGAGGGTTTCTGCCTCTACCACCCTTACAGGCAGTGAGTTCCAGCATCCCGAGTTGGAATTATATCACCATTCCTTCACTTCGCTGGGTCGATATCCTGGAACTCCCTGTCTAACAGCACTACGGGTGTATCTACACCACATAGACTGCAGCAGTTGAAGTAGGTGGTTCACCACCACCTACTCAAGGGCAATTAGAGATGGGCAATAAATGCTGGCTTAGCCAGCGACACCCACATCCCTGGAAAGAATAATAAAAAAAATAATTGAGTTTAATAAGAAGTTCAATTAATCTAATTATTAGAAGGAGGATTTTAATAACGTTAACAAATCAGCTACTTTGAGGTTCAAGGGCATTACTTTGCCAGGGTTAAAAGACTAACTACCCACAGTCTTAAGGCTATCATTGCAATTTGTTCTTTTATCATTCTGATAAAACCTGATGTGCAGACTTTAATTATTGGTACTAGAAACAATTTGAAGTCTCGGTTGCTTCTTGTGTGAACATATGGCCATTAAATTTTTGCAGAGGTGTTACAGCAGAAACCCTGCAGACTCTCGGGGCCAATTTCTTTATTTCAAACAGTATAAGCCTTGACTTCTACTATTAGAATATACTAATGAAAGAAGGAAGCAGACAATAAAAGAGCTCCACATGTGGCAAATGATTCCAGAAACAAGAGCTGCGCACAGGAGATTGGAGTAATGACATGGCGCTGGAGTCTTCTCCCCCTTGAGTTTTCAATGGTCACGGAAAACTGGTTCACAGGAGATAGAGGAAAGCAATGGTTTAATCTGTGACTCATGCAAGGCTTTACAGCTCGATAAATACTTACAGCAAAATCATTTTAAATGTTGGAAATAATTAATGAGTTAAATAAACTGTGAAATAAATCAAGTTTCTGCTCGCTTGGCATTGGCAGGAAAGAGTAAACTGCGGGCAGATGTTAGGAAATTCTTCTTTACTCAATGCATGATCAACATATGGAATAGGATTGCAGGCAAAAACCCCCGGGGCAGGATTTTCCCCCCTATTAGGGGCAAAGTTGAATGGTGGGCGCGCATAGGCGCGCCTCCGATCAGCGCCCCCAATCGGGGGATGCGGCGCCATTTTACATGGGCCGGCCTTACCGCGACGTCTGCCAGGAAGCTCTATGCATTCCCTGTGCAGGGTGGGGGGGGGGGGGAAGAGGAATCCCTAAATCGAGAGTGCACTCTTTCACACATGCGCACGAAGGAGCGCACTCATCTGCACTCAGGCAGCACTTAGCCTCAGGGAGATCGGCTCTACTCTCAAAAATATTAAAAATAGAAAAAGAAAAATATCCCTGACATGTCCCCTCATGTGACACTATCACATGAGTTGGGACATGTCCATAATTTTTACAAAAACTTTAATAAAATTTTAAAAAACCTACATGAAACCTCCACCCCGCCCGTGGATGAGGTTTCATGCTTTTTCTAATTCCCGCCGGGGCTCCTGGCCTGCCCGCCAACCTTAAGGTTGAACAGGCAGGTCCATTAATTAGCTAAGTGACTCTGTCGATGGCCTCAATTGGCTATTGACAGGTCAGCGGGCGCGCAGCTGATTCGGCTGTGCCCCCACCTACCTGAAAATTTAAATGGGGCGCGGTGACATCGGGAGTTCTGTCCGACGTCACCGTGCATCGTTTTACACATCAGTGAGCGGGGCCCCACCCCCCCACTCAGCAATGGGAAAATCCTGCCCCTGGAATCTGTCCAGGAATAATTAGATACAGGAATGAGTGTGACTTTAGGACATTTCTACGTAGAGGAATTAAGATGGGCTGAATGGCCTTTCTCATCCATCACTCTCTTGGGAGCTAATGATATGATCACTGTTTTGTGCAAAGACAGATACGCTTGGCTTTTGCTTCAGAATTGAAAGGATGTTTCTAAACTGACCTCATCCTCCATTAATATATTTTTTTAAATTCAGTGCTATTTTCATGTGGCCAACAACCCTGAACCTCTTGATACACTTTTTGCAGCCCCTTGCATCATGAATTGGACTTTGTCTGATTTTATGGCTTTTATGAGGCTCACTAGTAGAGCTATTTTGGAGACTCTGCTAAAGATGCACACACTTCCCTCATTTTTCCTTCACTGGAATGCATAACGTGCGATTAGTGAATGTGGTCTTCCTCTGGACATTATTTCAGGTTTATAACTGAAGGTAGAGAAGCAAAGCTCATTAGAATGTATCATGTGGCTTGTTCCTGGCTGCTCTGGAGGTGCATTTGAATAATTTCCATTGTCATACTGCTGGATGACTTAACTTGTTTCTTGTAGTAAGCTGAGATGCAGTGGATCGGAAAATTGCATTTTTCCAGCTCAGCACCAACTTACTGAGGTTCCCACCCAGTTCCACCTAAGGTGCCTTTTTGCCTGCAAAACCAAAAATAGAACCTGCAATCTGAACTGAATCACAGGTCTGGAATATCAAAGTTATTTCTGAAATATCACATTAGCTTCTATGTTCAGGAAATGTTTCTGAATTGTCGGACATGGCCTCCTGTCAAAAACAATGTTTCTTTAAAAAAATAATGGTTTTTCTGTTTGTTGGAAGGGAACATAGTAGTTCCTATTCGTCCAACTGATTTTCCTCTGCCCATATATGGAAGTGATGATGGAGCTGAGATAGAGAGAGGGGATGATGCTGTGGGAACACTACATGAAGCATCACATGAATTTAAAGTTGTAGCTGTGCTGGGGCAAAAACAAAAATAGCTGGAAAAACTCAGCAGATCTGATAGCATCTGTGGAGAGGAACACAGTTAACGTTTCGAGTCCGTATGACTCTTCATTCAGAACTGTGCTGGGGCATACTGGAGTTAACTAGTGCACAAGTGGGGTGTGTTCCTCTGTCGAAACTTGGATTCATCCCTGAAGTGAATAATCATGGATTCCGCATCGGTAAGTTTCATAAAACCATCCACCCCCTCACTTGCATCTTGCCCATTGAACACAAATCCCAGTCCCTACCCACAAGGCCCCAAGTCTGTCAATAATGGATGCAGTTGTTCTCCAACCAGATTGATTCATATAAGGATCACCTCAGAAATGTGATCCAAACCTACCAGTAGGCCACTGGGAAAACCAAGTCCCACAAGTAGGCAACATGAGTGATAAAGGTGCAGTCCATCCAACCTTACAGCAGACAGTATGCTGGACATGTAAACCTTCTGGGCATCTGGACAGGCACTGCAAAAGTAGCAACTTGGTCCTTTATGTATATGTGTGACTACATTTTAAAAGAGAAAAAAAAGAGTTAGTTAGATCTCAAATTGAATCCTAAGATTGAGCCTAACTACAGTGGAATGATAAAGTCATAAAAAATACAGGCATAAAACGCAGGCCTTTGCATATTGCAAGTGGGGCCTAACGCCTATGAGGTTCACACTGCAAGACTGGTTTGTCTTGAGGCAGCTGACTGCACTCAGGAAAACCAGGTCTCTGTGAGGTCCTTAAAAGGGACCATCTGACAAAAGTAACATGCTTACTTGAATGTAGAATCAGGTGGAGTGTTCCTCCCAAGACCGCGTTAAAAGAACTCAGACTGTTGCCCCTCTGGCTACCAATTTTACCCCCTCCATGAACCAACAATCATGCAAAACACAGCTAACAGTCACCACCTTTCCCTAATCCTGACTATCAGTTATCCCCTCCCATCTGGCTATTGATTTCCCAAACAATCCTTTCTCCCCACTCACCCATCGCCCTTTCAGCCACCTATTCTGCCCTTCCATGCCCTCTTCTTCACTTTGCTGAGGGCCCTGCTTATATTGCAACAGCCAGATTGTTAACCATTCTTCACTGGATGAGCTGCTTCTTAACTCTGCAGCTCACCCACTTCCTGGATATGAGGCTGGAGGCAGAGGGAATGTACCATGCAGGCCTTGCGGTGTCAAATTTGGGTGACTTGAATTTCCAGGCCAAAGCCATGTCACCAAGTGTGATCTGAATGTTATCTTGGAAACACGGTGTCATGAAAGTATAATAATTTTCATAATGTTATTGGGATTTATTGTAAAATAGGAATAGTGGGGTCTGGATGGTCTGTGTGTGTGACTTAACTGAATTAAAGACAGCTGGTCTGAAGGCTTTGATGTATCAGAAGAGAAGCTAAGTTTGAAATGTTAAATAAGTAAACATGGCTGAAGTTTTAGAATGTGAAGTGTGAAGAACATTTGCATTTTTAGATAAACCAGAGTCGTGAATTTGAAAGGAGAGGGTGAAATGTTACACTTAACCAGAAGAAGCCAAACAGTGTGTTTATTTTTTCCCAAAGCTTACTGATAATAAAAATCTTTTATAGTACCAATTTTATTAGAAAGGTAAAGTCCAAAGACATATTGGGACAATAGGATTTACATTAAAAAGGAAGAAACACGATAAAGGAGATGAGGTTATGTGTAAGGAGAAGGCATTTTAAGATCTAACACGTGTGAAAAGCCTCAAGCCTCTATGTACCAAGCTGCTGCCTATAGGAACCGAAGCTAAGAGAATTCATTATGAATATCCCTGTCCAGGTTATCCTGTGCTTTAGGTCTATTAAAATCTATTTTGTTTTTACTGTTGCCAAAGCAGGTGCAACAGGGAATTCGATTAATTAGGGGGTTTTAGGAGTTATTATAGTAGTAATTTGTAGACCTGTGTATGTGCTTAAAATTATTTCTTTTATTTATAAATGTTTAATTTAGTTTTGTAAAAAAAACTTCAATAAGACTCAGTGGACTTATTACTACTGAATTCAAGGCATGCATCTTAGAATAAAAATACAAATTGCAAAATAGTTGTGGCAATTGTTTCAAGTTTCCTCTGGATTTGAGTAGCTTTGCATTTACCATCTGCTGTGCCATAACAAAAATTGGGGGCCCTGGCGGGATATATTTGAAATTCCTTGATTGGTTTAGAGTTGGTGAATTTTAAGGTTGCTGAGGCACTTTGAATTCAGGCGTTGGTGTGAGGTTTTTTTTTTTAAATAGTGAAGAGACTGCAGTTGCTAAGATTTGTCTAGGAGTGGAAGTTATAAGTTTGGTAGGTTTACAAAAGGTAAATAAATCTAAGTTAATGGAATTGGCTGATGAATTACAATTAGGATTACCTGTGGGGGTAAGGAAATCAGACATAATTGAAGGTATAACACAGCATTTAAAGTTGTAAGGAATATCTAAGAGACTGAGTTCTCCAAGGGGTGGGTCATTGGAATGGGCTCAAATTCAGCTGCATATCTGAAAAAATTGGAACTAGAGGCAGCAGAAAAAGGGAATTCCAAAGGGAATGGGCAGAAATGCAGGAGAGAGATAGAAAGCAGGAAAGGGAATTAGAAGTGGTGAGGTTAGGAAAGGAGGAAAGAGAAAGAGAGACAGAGAATTCCAGCTTAAAATGCTGGCAGTTAAAACAAAGAGACACCAGAAGGTGAGGAAGGATTTATTTCCAGATCAGAATCCAGTGGGGAGATGTTTAAATTTGTACAAGCTCTTCCAAAATTTGAAGAAAGAGATGTTGAAGCATTGTTTATATCATTTAAGATGACAGTTAAACAGATGAAATGGCCACAGGAAAACTGGACATTGTTGTTACAATCCAGGTTGGTGGGTAGAGCACATGAAGTTTATGCTTCACTGTCAGAAGAAATGTCAGTGAACATGGTTTAAAAAAAAGGCTATTTTGAGTGCACATGAGTTGGATCCTGAGGCATACAAGCAGAAATTTAGTAACATGAGAAAACAGCCTAGGCAAACTTATATTGAGTTTGAGAGTGTAAAACAAAGTAATTTTGACCAGTGGATATGGGCATTAAAGATAGAGATGACAAATGCAGTTCTTAGAGTAGTAATTCTTTTGGAAGAATTTAAAGATTCAATTCCTTCAGTCGTCAGAACTCATGTGGAGGAAAAGCGGTTAAAGTGGTAGGACAAGCAACAGAGATAGATGATGATTATGAGTTAGTTCATAGAGCTAAACCTTTTTTCATCACCCTTTTAGGGTGAAGGTTGGAAAGTGAGAAGGTGAAAGAAAGGTGGGTAGTCAGGGAAGGGAAGGAGGAGGTGGAAATTCCCAGGAAGTTTTGTCACAGGATAAAAAGGAAGGTGCTGAGGGTAGAAGTGACACTTGAAAATTGAGGTGTTTTCATTGTAATAAAGTAGGGCACACTAAGTCAGTCAGTATGTTGGAAATAACAGGGAAAATCTGTTGGGATTATTGGGGTGCAGAAAAGTTCTGGAAGTAAAAGTTCTGTGGGTTCTAAGGTTCAGGCTCAGGAAAAAACAATGGTTTGTATACAGGTAAAGCAGGAATCAGTGATAGGTAAAGTAGTGGGAAAGTGTTCACAGTTTACCCAAGAGAGTTCTTAGGAGCAGGTTGCAGAAATGTTAAGATTTTTTATGTGAAGTGAAAGACTTTCCATGTGTACAGGATGGAGTCGGTAAAGATGTTAAAATTTTAAGAGATGCAGGGCATAACCAATCCTTAACGTGTGGGATAGTGATATTTATTGTTCAGATGGGATATTGCAGGAACAGGTGATAATAAATAGCTTTCATGGAGATGCTAAACATATTCCATTGTGGAAGATAAATTTAAAGAGTAAGTGGAAAACAGGTGAGGTGATTGTTGGAGTACTAGAAAAATTGCCCATTGCAGAGGTTCAATTTATTTTAGGTAATGATATAGCTGGGTCACAGATGTGGATGATGTCTGTGGTAGTTGAGCAGCCTGTAGAAGTGTTTTCCACAGAGATGTTGCAGAGAGAGCGTCCTGGATTGTTTCTAGATTGTGAAATAACAAGATCACGGGCTCATAGGTTGAAACAAGAATACCTGAAAGTTAAAAAGCAGGGAGGTGGTGTGGAAGTCCAATTAGCTGACACTGTGTTTGATAAGATTGTTCAGGAAGAAATACTGGTGGAAAATGCAGCTGAGGTGTTTAAGTCAAGGCAGTTGGTGAAGTTAAAGGTGAAGAAGGAAAAGGATACGCAAATAAGACAGTTATATCAGACAGCTTACTCAGGCACAGAGGTGGAATGTATTCCAGAATGTTATTACCTTAAGGGTAATGTTGTAATCAGAAAATGATAGCCGTATCATGTTTCAGCTAAAGAAAGCTGGAGGGAAGTGCATCAGATTATTAAAGCATTTGGATATAGAAATGAAATTCTGAATATTGCTCATGAAATTCCAAAGGGGGGGACATTTAGGAATTAGAAAGACACAGGCAAAAATACAAACATTTTTGTTGCATATAGATGTGTGACATGTTCTACAGAATTTGACTACATGATAGGTAAACCACAAGCCCTGATTAAACTGGCACATTTAATTCCAATTCCAGCATTTGAACAACCTTTTACTAGGATCATGATTGATTGTGTAGGACCCCTTTCTAATACTAAAAGTGGAAATCAGTGCTTACTGACAATAATGGATATGTCTACAAGGTTTCCTGAAGACATATCTTTGAGGAATATTACAACAGAAAAAATTATGGAAGAGTTGACTTTATTTTTTTTTTACAAGATATCATTAACCTAAAGAAATGCAATCAAATTAGGATTCAAATTTCATGTCACAGCTGTTTAAGGAAGTAATGAACAGTTTGAGGATAAAACAATTTAAGTCACCAGCTTACCATCCTGAGTCACATGGGATTTTGGAAAGATGACATCAAACTTTAAAAACTATGTTGAGGGCGTATAGTCAGGATTATCCAGAGGGTTAGGATACGGGAATTCCATTCTTGTTATTTTCCATTAGAGATGCTCATAATGCATGGACTAGTTTTGGTTCTTTTTAACTAGTTTACGATCATGAGGTAAGGGGACAACTGAAATTGATTCATGAGAAATTGATGGGTCAAAATTCAGAAACTACTCTCCTGGCTTATGTATCAAGCTTCAGAGAAAGATTGGACAGACATGTGAGTTAATGAGGGAGCATTTAAAGATACCACAGAAAGTGATGAAAGTGTAGCCAGACAGGAAAGCTACAGCTTGGAGTTCTGTTGCTGGGGAAAAAGTGCTAGTTCTGTTACCAGTACTGGGTGACTCATTAAAGGTAAGGTTTAGTGGGCCTTACAGGATTGAAAAGAAGCAAAGTGAAGTAAATTATTTACTAAATACCCCAGATAAAAGCAGGGCGTGTGTCATGTAAATATGCTTAAAAAGTACTTTGACAGGGAAGAGGACCAAAAGGAGATGTTATTGGTGGTAGATAATGAGAAAGAGGTAGAAATGCAAGACTCAAATTGATTTTCCTCTATGAGGCAACATCCTCATAGATTAAATCCAGCAAAGTTATCACAAGTACAGACAGAAATTGATTTCATGCTTCAAAATGATATTATTGAGTTTAGTTGCAGTAACTGGAGTTCACATATTGTATTGGTACTGAAATCAGGTGGAACACAGACGGTGTGGACTATCAAAAAATGAATGCGGTGACAAAAACAGATTCATATCCTATACCATGGTTGGAAGATTGCATTGAGAAGGTGTGACAATCAAAATTTATCACAAAGATTGACTTGCTGAGAGGAAATTGGCAAGTACAGATATTGGAGAGAGCAAAGGAGATATCAGCTTGTGTGATGCCAGATGGACTGTATCAGTTTAAAGTCATGCTGTTTGGTATGAAAAATACACCTGCCACATTTCAAAGACTGAAACAAAGCCATGGCAGGACTGAGCAATTGTGCTGTTTATATTGATGGCTTGATAGTTTTCAGTCAAATATGGAAGGAGCATTTACAACATCTGGAAGGATTATTTTGTCAACTGCAAGGAGCTAATTTGGTGATGAACTAGGCCACAGCATTGGACATGGTAAGGTGGCTCCAAGAGATGTGAAAGTCAAAGATACCATGGATTTCCCTGTGCTACAACAGAGACATTTTGAGATTTCTGGGCATGAGTAGGTTTTACCGGACATTTGTACCAAATTTTAGCAGTGTGGTTGCCCCATTGACTGAACTATTAATAAAGAACAAGAAGTTTCAATGGACACTGGAGTGTCAGGAGGCATTTGACAATTTGAAAACTGTATTAACTATGACACAGTTTTTTGCAGGACCCAATTACGCCAAGCAATTTAAGTTGGCCATTGACACAAGTGGTATAGGCATTGGGGCCGTACTGTTAAGAAGATGACATTGGAATTGAGAAACCGATAGGGTGTTTTTCACAGAGGTTGAATGCACAACAGAGAAGATATTCGACTATTGAAAAGGAGATGTTGGTTTGGTGTTAACATTGCAGCATTTTGATATCTATGTGGCAAACAATTAGTTAGAAACAATTGTTTATACTGACCACAATCGTTTAAAGTTTCTGGACAAACTTCAAGACAGAAGTGCGAGGCTATTCAGATGGAATTTATTACTGCAACCATTTAATCTACAGATTATACAAGTTACTGGTACAGAAAATCTGTTTTCAGATGCATTATCAAGAGGTTGAAGCTTAAAGTGAACATTTTTAAAACCTGGACACTGAACTGGAATGATTTCAGTGAATACTAAGAATTGTGTGTATGTATATATATATATTAATGCATCTGGTAATGTAATAGTGTAAGTATATAGTTAAGTATAGGAGATAGTGTAAGATGGGTTAATAAAAAGTCTTTTAGAACTATGATGGCTCATTTTTGATAAGGAGAGGGATATCAAAAAGATTAAAATAATTTCCAATAACATTATTTTAAGTAGAATTCTAGTTGAGTCTGTGACTGTGTGTGTCTGTGTCTTAATTGGATTATAGCCTGCTAGTCTGGATGCTTTGATGAATAGTGGTTTTGAGATGTTAATTAGGTAAACATGAGGGTAGAAGGTAATGTGTAAATTTGCATTTGTTAAAAGAAACCATTCAAGACTGTGGGTGAAATCTTAAACCTAGCTAGAAGATGCCAAGCAATGTGTTTTTTTCAGTTTTCTAATAAAATTAGTGGGATGAAAGGGTGTTATTGTTAGAAAATGTATGAAGGATGTTATTGTTAGAAGAGCTAAAGTTAAAAGCCTAGTGATACATTAGAAAATTTACATTCAGTGAGAAAGATATGTATAAAGGTGAAAGGAGGTTGTGTGTAAGTAGAGGCATTTTAAAATCCAACAAGTGTGAGAGGCCTCCAGCTTGTAAGCTTCAAGTCTGTCTGCAAGGGCCCAGAGCTGAAAGAAACTCATTTTGAATGCGACTGTACAGAGTGTGCTTTACCAGATGTCTGTTAAATCTATAAATTTTACTATTGCCTTAACGAAGGTGTAACTGAGAATCAGATTAATTAGAGGGATTTTGTAGTTATTATAGTAGTAATTTTGTAGACATGTGTTTACAATCTTTATATTGATAAATGTTTAATTTAGTTTTATAAAAACCTCTTGAAACTCAGTGGTCTTATTACTACTGAATTCAAAGCCTGCATCTTGAAACGTACAAATTTCAAAAATGGGTTATGACAGTTGTTTCAAGTTTCCCTCTGTAATTTTAACAACTCAGCCTTTACCATTGGCTGTGTCATAATAAAAGAAAATGAAGCCGTCTTTTTAAATTATGATGGGTTCACTTTTCATTAAGGAGGGGAGTGTCATGAACATATAATTTTCATATTGTTTTGGGATTTATTGTAAAGTAAGAGTAGTGGGGTCTAGATGATCTGTGTGGCATTTAATTGAATTAAAGACAGCAGGTCTGGGTGCTTTGATGTATCAGATGAGAAGCTAGGTTTGAAATGCTAAATAAGTAAACATGGCTGAAGTTTTATAATGTGAGGTGTGAAGAATATTTGCATTTTTAGATAAACCAAAGTCGTGATTTTTAAAGGAGAGGGTGAAATGTTACACTTAGCCAGAAGAAGCCAAATAGTGTGTTTATTTTTTTCCCAAAGCTTACTGATAATCTTTCATAGCTTTCTAATAATAAAATTGGTACTAAGACACATTGGGACAATGGGATTTACATTTTAAAAAATGGAGAAACATGTACAAAAGAGAGGAGGTTATGTTTAAGGAGAAGGCATTCTAAGACCTAACACATGTGAAAAGCCTCCAGCCTCCAAGCTGCTGCCTATAGGAACCAAAACTAAGAGAATTCATTGTGAATATCCCTATCCAGGGTATCATGTACTTCACCTGGGCCAGTTAAAATCGGTTTGCTTTTACTGTTGCCTTAATTTGGGTGCAGCTGGGAGTCAGATTAATTAGGGGAGTTTGGAGTTATCATAGTAGTAATTTGTAGACCTATGCATGTGCTTAAAATTATTTATTTTATTAATAAATGTTTAATATAGTTTTGTTAAAAAAAAACCTCTAAGACGCAGTGGACCTATTACTACTGAGTTCAAGGCACACATCTCGAAATAAAAATACAAATTGCAAAACAGTTGTGGCAGTTGTTTCAAGTTTCCCTCTGGGATTTGAGCAGCTTAGCATTTACCATCCGCTGTGCCATAACACAGGGTTAAATTTTCATTAACTGAGAAGGTGGGTGAGGCCACAGTTTCATGTTCCCGAGCAGCATGATGGCTTTCTAATGCAGTATTGCTTCCCAGCAATTTTGGATCCTGTCTACCAGCTGCTCACCCAATTGTGGCGACTGGTCAATTAAGCTGCTTGAGGGCATAATTAGGGGTATGCTGGCAACCCAGACCAAATTTTCAATCCTGCAACATAGGTACCTGTAACATCCATTGGCCGTCCGAGAAACCTTGGCGGCCTCCCCACGGCAGGATGGGTAGACACCGGAGCCAGAGGCTGCAATCAATATGGAAGAGCTGCTTTGAAAATTGCTGCAATCACTGCAGTGCCCATTATTGTGGGGTGGTTTCCCCCACATGCCCAACGGCCCTAACCCTTATTTACCTGATTTGTGGCTGGCATCCAGGAAGGGAGGTGCCCTCACCGCCGCCCCACCCCCATCCCACCCTCCTTACATACTCCAGCAATGTCCACCCCTGACGACGGGCTTTCCAATCTGTTAGTGCTGTACAACCGCCTATTGGCCCCCCTGATTCAGGAGGCTGCCACCATCCTTGATTGGATGAGGCCCCCAAAGGCGGCCACTTACCGCCCGCCGCCTTCAAAATCACCTCTGTCCCACTGCCAGCATTTGTGGGTTCCTAAGCCACATTTCTTCCCGATGGTGGAACTGGGAATGAAAGTTCATGCTCCCCTTACTGTTTTAGCTATTCATTTAGTCCACTGGAGATAATGGTGTAATGGTGACAACTTTCCCCTTTCCTTTTCCTAGTACACCAAGAAGATTGCCTTCTTCGGCCAGTTAGTTTAAAAACTAGAGCGAACTTTCCGTTTATGTCTGATGTGACGGAGAAACTACAGCCACTGAGTGCTCACAGAAACTGCACTTTTCAAATCAGTGAGCAATCGCTGCGAAAAGGACAGGCGTGTATTTGCAGTACAAAAATAGCACTGAACTTTTGAAAATTGAAGCCTTTAGTTTGCGATGACATTTGCATGTCTGCACCATTCCTTATCATTATCTTTTGACTGCTTCCTGATTTTGCTGCCTTTCTCGCAACACTTTTCAGGGAAATTTATGTCAGACTGCTCAAATAGTAAACATGTGTGCTGTTGTGTTTGTGAAGTTACTTCAAGAGATCTCTGTTCTCCTTCCAGCAAGACAAGATGAGAATTGTGTTGTTGCTTACAGAGCAGAACGGAAGATACCTTTTTCTTTCAACATCAATTATTCAAACGACTATCTCCCCGTTGCCTTGGAGAGCAGCTTCCTGTTACTTTAAAGCAGAGCACTCTGTTGTAAATACGTTCTGTTTACTTTGAGGTTCAGACTTCAAGTTTAGACTGACTGATGTAGATTTGAAACAGCAATGCAGACAGAATAGCTAACAATGTACTAGGGAATTACAAGTCTGATTTCTCAATTTAAAATGGCACCTGTCATTTAAATCCATTTTTGGCATTGCCATTCCCTATCTCTGCCACCTCATCCAGCCTTAGTCACCCCGAGCTCTGCATTCATAGGGCCGTCGAACTTTTATGCACAGGAAGAGGTCACTGGCCCATTGTGCCTGCGCCTGCCAAAAACGAGCTACCCAGCCTAATCCCACTTTCCAGCGTTTGGCCCTGCAGGTTAGGGCACTCGAGGTGCCTATTGTTACAACCGGTCCCCAGGCGAGGTCCCCCAATTTTTAAACCTCCTGGATGGGGCCCCAATTTTGTTATGCTCCAGGGTGAGGAGGAATGAACTTGGCTCCCCCACTTTATTCAACACCCTCGGTTGGTCGCAACAAGGTTAATTTAAAATGAATCCCTTCCCTCATGGATGCCTTTTCCCAGTCCAAAGGTATTTCTTTAAAAACACACACACACACACACAACTTCCTTAAAAATCGAGATGCCGTAAGTATTTTGTGGCTGTAGTATGCTATGAGGAGAGATTGGATAGGCTGGAGTTGTTTTCCTTAGAACAGAGGAGGCTGAGGGGTGACCTAATTGAGGTGCACAAAATTATGAGGTGCCTAGGTAGGGTAGACAGGAAAGATTTGTTTCCCCTAGATGAGGGTCAGTTACCAGGGGGCATAGATTTAAGGTGATTGGTAGAAGGATTAGAGGGGACAGGAGGAAAAACTTTCACTAAGAGGGTGGTGGGCATCTGGAATTCACTGCCTAAGTTGGTGGTTGAGACTGAAACACTCAACTCATTTAAAAAGGTACCTGGATATCCATCTGAAGTGCTGTAACCTGTAAGGCTACGGACCAGCGCTGGAAAGTGGGATTAAAATAAACGGCTAGTTTCTTTTTCATCTTTTTCCGGCCAGCACAGGCATGATGGGCTGAATGGCCTCTTTCTGTACCGTAACTTTTCTATGGTCATATGGTTCTGCTTTTCAGGACACTTCCCTTGCACCATGAATGAAATAAGATTCATTCTCATTTCATTAAAAGGAAAAAAAATATAGGCCTGAATTTATCCCTCGTCATGCACGTGTAATCAGCAGGCCTGGGAGTGGTCAGGAAATGGGCCTAAGACTGCGATCGGCCCCAGATTGCAATTTCATGCTGGCTGGCCAATTAATGGCCAATAATAAATGCATGCTGAAAAGCTCAGCGCTGCTGGGGTGGGGGTGGGAAGAGGGTGGGCAACGACACCACAGTGGGCGCGGGTGAGCGCTTTGAGAGACCTCCCTGAATGCAGACAGATGCCTCAGGGTGCTGCGGACATGCAAATAATAAAATAAAGCATAAAAAAGTTGCAAAAAAAATGTCCATACAGAACAAATCAGGGACCTGAAAGCATACCTCAAAAGTGCTGTCCCCAGAGATTTCTTTTTATTTTATAACAGAGATTTCATCCTGCCCTTGGATGAGGTTCCATGAAAAATATAAAGGCCACCTGGCCGATTGTCCTTCCACAAACCGTAGGCTTGGACAGGCCAGGAAAAATCTCATTCAACTGTGCCATTCGTAGATAAAAAACAAGCACATACACACATTTATTCTCCTAGCCTTGGCCAATGTCCTTTCTTCAGTTCTAACCAGGTCTCTAAGATCTGGACAGAGCACCTGCAGTCACTTTTGATTTCCTGGTGGTACAGTTGCAGAAACAAACTCCAATGGAATAACCTGGCATTCTGTGTCTTAAACCTTTCCACAAAGGTTAAAGGGTTGTGGTCAGTATAGACTGTTGTCTCTCTACATCCATTTCGAACATGTATCGCAAAAGTGTTTGAGAACCAGTGATAAACTAAGGGTTTTCCTTCTCTACTGTGGAGTACTGTTTCTGATACTTGCTTAGTTTTTTGGAGAAGGACCTGATTGGTCTCTCTATCCCTGATTTGTCTTCCTGGAGGACAGTCCCTACCTTGATCTCACTTGCATTGATGGCTACTTCAAATGCTTGGTTAAGGTCCGGAACTGCAAGCACAGGCTCACCTATTAAAATGGCTTTCAGTCTTTCGGAAGCTGCTTGGCATTTCTCAGTCCATACTACTTTTGCTTTTTTCTGTAGTAGGTCTGCCAGTGGGACAGCTACACTGCTGATGTTTGGGACAAACTTGCGGTAGAACCCACGAATCCACACATCCCCAAGAACCTCATGATTTCCTGTTTTGTTGTCGGAATGGGGAATGGTGCTACTGCTTGTACCTTTGCATTCCTGGGCAGTACTTGTCCTTGACCCATTACATGTCCTAGATAGGTTAGCTGAGCCTTCGCAAACTTGCTGTAAGTGAGTTTGGCAGGTGTCGTTGAACACTAGGGGGGTCACCTAGTACACTAGGCAATTGGATAAACCTGCCACTTCCTGGTTCATTGGATTTTGAAAGATGGCTGGGGCATTTCGGAATCCAAATAGCATAACTTAACACTAGTATAACCCATCTGGAGATTTCCTTCATGCGGGCAATCAAGGGAACCTGCCAGCATCCCTTGAGTAAATCTATCTTTGTAATGTAGAAGGCTTTACCTATCCTATCTATGCAGTCTTCCAGGTGGGGTATTGGGTAGGATTCGGCTTGAATTTTTTGGTAGTCAACGCAGAATCTTGTGGAGCTGTCCGGCTTAGGCATGAGCACAACTGGGGAGCTCCAGCTGCTGCTGCTGGGCTCTATTAGTTAGCGCTCCAGCTTATAGTTGACCTCCTTCCAAACCTGGGCCTGCTTTTCTGGGCCTAGATGATAGGGATGTGTCCTTATGGGAGGGGCCTCTCCTTCATCCAGGTCATGCAGAGCTAGTGTGGTGCAGCCTGGCTTGTCTTTGCATTAGCCTTTAAATGCAGTGAGCGGCCTCGTCAAGTCTTCTTGCTGTTCTGCACTTAGGTGGGTGAGTAAGGAGTATAGTTTACTAGCATCTCGGTGTTGGTTAGCTGGGTGGTAGGGGGTGCAATGTGGGCATCACCCATGTCTTCCTCCAATTCATCCCCACTGCTGCCCTCACCCTCTAGGTCGGCGGTAATGGGACTACCTGCTAGTCCCCTTATTGGCTGTGACATTGCTTTATCAAGTTGACATGGCCTTTGCTTTTTCCCCTGATCCGGAGCCTCAATTAGATAGTTTACTTCCCCGAGCTTCTTTGCTGCTTTGTATGGGCCACCGAACCGGGCTTGTTTGGGCCCTGGCTGTTTGTCTGCCAGTTTCTTCATAGCTGTCTGGGAGATTTTTAAGTGCTCTCAGCCCACATCACAGGCTCTCGAGTCGTTCCCGGAACACTGTTGAGCAGTCTAACATAGAACAGAAGGAGGAAGTCTTCAAAAACCTCTCCCTGATTAGTTTCATAGGCCCTCACACTTGGTGCCCGTAAACTAATTCAAATGGAGTAAAACCAGGGGACTCATTGAGTCCCAGGTAGTGAACAGAAAAAAGTCTAGACTATTCCTTTATCCCACTCATGGGGTACTCATGGTAGCGTGCCCTGATCATTGTTTTTAGGGTCTAGTGATACCGTTCTAGCGCCCACTACAACTGCAGGTGATACGCTGAAGATCTCAGCTCCATGACTTCCTGGAATATTTTGGACACGAAATTTGAGCCCTGATCCAACTGGATCTTGGTGGGCAGCCCATACCTGATAAAGAATTGGATTAATTCCCTCACCGCCGTTTTGACAAATATGGTTCTCAGGGGGAACAGCCTCTGGGAAGTAGGTAGCCATGTCCATGATGGTAAGGATATACTGGTAGCCCCCTTTTGCTTTGGGCAGGGGCCCCCACACAGTTCACAAACACCTTGCTGAATGGTTCCCCAAAAGCCATCAGGGGAATCAAAAGGTGCAGGTTTTATTGCAGACCGGGGTTTTACCACAACCTGGCAGGTCTGGAAAACCTGACTACATCCCTGTGGAGGTGTGGCCAGTAAAAATGCTGGCTGATGAGGATGCACTCCCTCTATAGCAAGAACATCCTTCCTCAGATAAAGAGACCAAAACTGTACACGATATTCCAAATGTGGTCTCACCTAGGTCCTGTTTAATTACAGCAAGACATCCCTGCTCCTGTACTCGAATCCTCTCGCTATGAAGGCCAACATACCATTTGCCTTCTTTACTGCCTGCTGCATCTGCATGCTTACCTTCAATGACTGGTGTACGAGGACACCCAGGTCTCGTTGTACATTCCCCTCTCTCAATTTATAGCCATTCAGATAATAATCTGCCTTCCTGTTTTTGCTACCAAGGTGGATAACCTCAGATTTATCCACATTATATTGCATCTGCCATGCATTTGCCCACTCACTCAACTTGTCCAAATCACACTGAAGCATCTCTGCATCCTCCTCACAGTTCACCCTCCCACCCAGCTTTGTCTCATCTGCAAATTTGGAGGTATTACATTTAATTCCCTCATCTAAATCATTAATATATATTGTGAATAGCTGGGGTCCCAGCACCGATCCCTGCAGTACCCCACTAGTCACTGCCTGCCATTCGTAAAAAGACCTACTCTGTTTCCTGCCCAGCCATCGGAATTTCGTGAGCTAGCTGTAATACTTCCTTGTGGTACCTCAGCGGCACCACTACCTGGTGGATTACTATCCACTCCTTTGCAGGTCAGTGAGGGGTCTCCATTTCCTCATTGGCACCTCATTTTTAATGTAGTAGGATTCAGGGACTGCTTCTGCCTCAGCTTCAGTGTAGGTAGCCTGCACTAGCATTTTTAACAGTGGGTCAGCTTGCTGGGCTGCTACCAAGGAAGATCTATTTATTACCTCCATAGGGTCTTCTAGACTCCCGGAAAAGGTTTCAGATAACCAGGCCATAGGGCCTTCTGTCTGCAGTACCACTTCAGCCTCCACTGACAGAGCTTGTCTGGCCATAGACTGCATTACCACACAGTCAGGGAAAATGCCAGGCAATTTCTCCTGCAGCTGTTTTGTCTCCATGACCTCAGTCGGCTTCTGAGACCACTGGGGATGCTATTACCTTTGATCCTGTCGGGTCATTGCCAAGGAGTAGGTTGACCCCGTCCACGGGCAAACTGGGGACTACTCCTACGGTCACTGGTCCCAACACAGGGTCGTACTCCAGATGCAAGGGGATGTGCATGTACCGTCCTTCAGTCCCCATTACCAACACCTTGTCACTACACCCTCTGGTGGAAAGGTAATGCCTTTTCCCAGCAGTAAAGTTTGGCTGGCGCCTGTATCCCCCAGTATCACTATAGGCTTACTCGCCTTACCCTAGGGAAATGAACTATTCCTGAAATCTTACTCTGCAGTAATAGGGACCAATATTGGACTGGCCACTTCAACTGTTGTGTTAACCATTTGATTAAGATGAAGGAGGCTTCCACCTCTGCTTCATTAAATTTAGGGATTAACTGAGCAAACCAGGTTGCCTCAGCCCTTTAGTCGGAGCTAATGGTGTCTACAAGGGACACAGTAGGATTCCTGTCCTTCAGCTCAAGCTGTTTTAGTTTAAACTCCCTTTCCCTCTGTCTTGAAATTTTGTCTTCTCCCTGTACCCTTTCCTGTCTCTCCCCTTCCCTGAAATTCTAATTTCTGCCGCTCCAATTTTAATCTCTCTACCGCTACTCTATCTGTTTCATCGTCCTCAATTTCCACCTGTGGACTGTTGGCCACGGTTTTCTGGCTTTTGGATGGTTCTGGCAGTTTTGCAGTGGACTTGGAGACACTTGGTTCTGCAGGACAACTTCAGGGGTGACTAGTTGGTCTTCTTCTTGCTGTCACATGCACAGCACACTAGCGCACACTAGCGCACACTGCACTGCCTTGCAGCTAGCTTTTTAATCTGTTTTCCCTTGTGTATTTCTATAAGGAGGGAAAAAAAACATGTATTGCACCCAGAGTCTATTTTCTTTGACCTCTGACCAATTTATACATTGAGATATGAATCAACAGGAGATGGATTTTAGATGGCTGCAGAGATGCGGTAACCAGTCTTTTGTCTCCGCAACCACAGGAGATTAATGTTCAGTCTTTTGCATCTTTCCTAGCTCCCTTCCAAGTGTCTCTGCTTGAAGAAGGCCATGACAGCTTTTCAGGTGCGACATTCCATGTTCCCTCAGGACAGGTCTGTCAGTATAATTCACATAGGAATTTTTCCAGAAAGTGGTCTTTACATTTTCAGCCATCTTTTGCTCAGTGTCTTTGATTGTATTTCTTTAAAAACATACACATCTTTGCAAAGTTCAATATACCCATAAGTAATTCGTGGCTGTAATCAGCTTTTCATGACAATATCCAGTCACCTTTTAAATGAGTTGAGGGTTTCTGCCTCTACTACCCTTTCAGGCATTGAGACCCCCAGAATTCTTCTACCTTACAGCAAAAAAAACCAAAACAAGCTATTTAGCTCAATTGGCCTGCGTTGGTGTTTATGCTCCACAGGGACCTTCTCCCATCTTCCTTCCTCCAACCCTGCCTGCATACCCTCTGTTCCTTTCTCCCTCATGTACTTACCTAGCTTTCCTTTAAATCTATCTATCCCATTTGCTGCAACCCATCCATATAGTAGTAATGTCTGTTACTCATAATAAGAGAATAAGTGGAAGAATTAATTCAGGCTGGTCTCTTGGTTAAAACTGCTTTATTTCCAAGGCTACTCCTCAGTGCCACTAACTTCCACACAAGTGTTCCAGCTGTACCTTTTTATTCTATTTAAATGGGATAATTAATGCCCATGACCTGTTTAACTAACAATTGGTTTTAACAAGATGATTGCCGTATTAACAGATTCCCCTCTTTTCTTTTTAAATTAAACTAAAAAAACTTGAACACTTTTTTTAAACAAACAGAAGGAAATAATGTCACATATTTCCACGTCTCTAATTCCCGAATTTCTTTCACACACACTTATAAAAGAAAAGCAATTTTTCATTGCATCCTTATAACACATCCCTTTTCCAACACATTTAATAATTTTTTAGAGCAGACACTTCTTTTTGTAAAACAGTCTCATACTTGTGACTTGTGTCAACCCATTTTATCTTAGAGATCTCTATTCTCTTTAACATCTCCTTTATGCTGGCTAGGTCTATTCATAGCCTTTGTTCTGTGACACACTTTGTGGAATGAATGTTGTCCTAGAGAGACCGGTTATCAACATAACATTCTATGTGCAAACTTTTCCCACATTGCCCCTTATATAATATTTCTGTCAATATATTGGTAAATATAGTAAACCCCCATATCTAATGCCTCTACTAAGGCTAATGTTTCTGCAGCTGAGGTGCTTTTCACCACCCTTTATTTACTTAGCCTCCCAAACCAGCGGGCAACATTTATTGTTCTTTCCCACCAAGAATATGATGAGCCCTGCTCTGCTAGAGTCCCATCTGGAAGATTGGCATGTGAAGCATCACTAAAAATGACCAACCTCATCTTCTGGATCACCCAAGGCTGGAAACTTAAGCACACTACTCTTAGAGTTTAATTTTTTTTTTAGTGTTTTATTTGCTCTCAGAACTTACTCAACTGTAGCATGTTTCATCATGGTACTCAGCTCCAACATATCATAACTAGCATCAGGCCTGGTCTGAGTGCACAACCAGTTCAACTGCCCAATCAAACTACTCAACTGTTCCATTTCTTCCTTGGTAGCAAGATCCTCTTTGTGAGGATCTACCATGAGTTATTGGGATATAATTAACATTTCCTAGATAAGATTGTTGATTCAATGTCGCTCCTAACTTGCTCTGCTTAATGTCTAAACCTATGTATTTAAAGGCCCCAGAAGCCTGACTTCTGACCTGGAATTCCTTCTTTATCTTCTTGACTACCCATTGTCTAAATTCTACAGATCCCCCCCACAGGAAATCATCAACATGCATGATAAAGATCCCAGGTAGTTTCTCCTTATGGTACCAGTAGAACATCGCGGGGTCTGACTGCAACCTGTTTTCCACAAGACAGACCTCACGGAAAAATACCATATTCTTGATGCATCATTCAATCCATAAACACACTTATTCAATTTCCATAGCTTTCCTTCTACATCCCCGGCTTCTTTGGGTGGTTCCAAAAAAACTGCCCTTTGAAACTTCTTCCCCTGTAAAAATGCAGTCTTTATATCAATCCATTTGCACTCCCAGGAATAGGATGCCAAAATAGCTAAAAAATATCTTCAAACTCACTTTCCCCACAGTAGGCGACTCCACTCTGACATCCTGATCTCCTAGACTCTCTTCAAAGCCTCGGGCTACTAATCTCGCTTTGACCTTATATGTGCCGTCTGGGAGTACCTTTTCTGTACAGATCCATCTGTGAGATAAAGCTGGCTGTCCTCTGTCAGGTATTTCAGAATATATCCCAAATTCCTTCCAACTTTCTAACTTTTTCCATTTGGCTTCCATTCAGCTTATTTTCCAATTTATTAGCAGCTACTAGAATCTGTCATAAGGACTTCTACTTCTATTGAGATTGCTAGCTTGCTCTCTAGTCCTCCTTGTTAAGCTATGGCCTCTCCTCACATTCCTCTCTCTTTCGCAAGTCCATGATTTTTTTCCTAGGGTCACGACCACTTCCTGGTCCACTGTCAGGACTCATACTGCACTTTCTGGGTTTCCACATCTTTACCTCGGTTTGCCATCAATGGGTCTTGGCTCTTGTCCTTCATCCTGCACATTTAGCCAATGTTTGTATTTACCAGTGGCCTTTCCTGCTCTCCCTATGATGGTGGCATCCCTCCACACACTGGTCCCTTCTGGCATGTATGTTACCTTTGTTCCTACTTTAGGTAATTGCCCTTTTGGACGAATAGCATTGTCCTGTACCTCAGTATTACTTTGTTCATAGTCAGTCAACCGTGTATCTGACATCATCTGCTCCTCATAACTACCCAGTGTATGTGTATGTGAAGTGCATGGTGCCTCCTCGCGTTCTATGTCCTGTTCAGAACCTGTAAAGGTATAGTCAGTACCAATTAACTGTGAAGAATGTACCCTAACAGTTTGATTACCATGTTGCACAATCACTACTTTCCCATCACTCCCTATAAACTTGCCAGGTCCTTTCCACTCTCGGGCCTTCCCTTTTATAATATACCATGTCTCCTTGTCTAAACCGTATTCCTGATGGTCTTATGCGGTGCCATAGGGTCCACCGCATTTTCTCCGAAACCTCAGCTTTAATGAAAGCTTTTCTGCCCACATGCAAAGCATTCAGATGAGCAGAAAAAGTGGAGCTAATGCTAGTCCCTTCTAGAGCAGGGGGAGCATCTGACAACACCAAAGGTAACTTTGGATTTCTTCCGTACATCAACTGATACGGACTGTACCCCCCAACCATTTGCAGAGAGTTCTTTGCGTGCACCACCTATGCTAGCACTTTTTGCAGTTTACAACCCAGTTGATCAGCTAATATTTTATGTAGCATGTTATCTATTACTGCATGGTTTCTTTCACAAAGACCATTACTAAACAGGCTTTCAGCTGCAGTGTACATGACTACGATGTTTAAATTTTTGCACATATCTTGAAATTCCTCATTGGCGAATTCCTCACCATTATCTGTGAGGAACTTAAATTGGTGATCCTAATCCTGTTCCTACCCATTTCTCCATGACCTTATCGACAATGGTCCTTTTGTCTTGACTATGTATCACAGTGGATAGACTAAATCTGGTTGCCATATCTAAGAAGTGTAGTAAAAAATACCCCTATCCTTGTCCCAAACTTTCAAATCCATTGCCACTGCATCGTTAAACTCCCTGGCTAGTGGCTCACAACAGGTCACAGAAGTGTCTTGCGATATTTAAGGCAAATGTCACACTGAGCAGTGATTTGTTCAATAAGATCATCATATCCTTTATTGGCCACTCCCGCATCTCGAAGCAAAGACTTCAGTTTCTGTGGCGCCATGTGTGCAAACGGTCTATGTAATTTCCAAATGATCTTCCTTTTGTCCACCAAATTCTCATTCTCAGCAGTTAACAAAACTTCATGAACTTTTTGATGAGAGATCTCTGGCTTCCTTAATAGCAAGCAGTAATGGCCTGACCGAGTAAAATGTAGATCCACATTTTTTCCCAAACACAACTGCTCTATCTTTCTTCATATCTAGCATCATCTGAGCTGCCTTCATCACAGATTGACTCAATAGCAGCAGTCTCGCTAGAAACCACATCAGAACTGATAAAGAGATTGATCCCTGCTATCTTACAAGGGAGGACCACCCGTTTAGAGGGTGTTAATGTATTGTCATCTCCGAACCTGAAGCAGATAGAGCTTTCATACTCCTTGACCTTCCGCCAGTCTGCCTCATCGAGAGACTCCAGATAGCAGTCAAACCAGTCCATGCCGCACACCATAGAAGTGTCCACTGTCCAGAACTGCACAGTTGAAGGAATCTACCATCAAGATATTCATCACCTGATTCAAACTCTGTGATCAATACAATTCCATCATGGCAGTCACCATCATCATTTTCAGTTCCAGATGAATCCGTCTCATGGGTCACTTCAAAAACACGATTCCTTCGCTGTGGGCAGTTCATTACATAATGATATTGGGAATCACACCGAAAACAAAACACCGATTAACCATTCCCCGTGCATTTTTTGGGTTTAAACGTTCACGGTCACCATCCCAGACACGCTTTTTGTCCCGACTCTCAGATTGGCTCGGGTTACGACCATTTTCAGACCTCTTATCATTAACCCAATCTTTTTATTTGAATCTTCATCTAATATTTGGTCAACCGCAAAATTCGGTCACCATTGAATCCTCTATCCTTTGTTTCACAGCAGAGTTGTTCGCATTTGCTAAAAAAGTGACAGGGAACAACTGTTTCCCCAGAAATATTTTTAGGGCAGCAGCCATTTGATCTAAGAGAGGTTCTTTCCCCCGGAACTGAACCTGTTAGTACTAAAAGACGATCAACATGGGAAATGCGAGCACAGTCCAGTAATTTAAATGCCAATACCGATTCTGGAATTTCAAGTTCAAATCTCTGGAGTCCCCTGTACCATTTATCAAAATCCATGATATATCCTTCCATGGACTGATCATCTGATTTTTTAAACCTATCAAAGATCGTCCAGGCTTCATACACTTCCAATAACTCATCCTATTTGTAGAACTTATCCAAAAATTGTATCAGATGGTTTAATCTCTCTTCATGATCCAAATCATCCACTTTCCACCCTGAAAATACCTTACTCCTTATTTTACTTTTGGCTGGTAATGATAACACCAAAGCCATACCTTGCTTCTCCCTGGGTATGGAAGCAACCCGGGTCCACATTTCAACTTCAGCCTTCCCTTGCTGATAAGGTTCAGAGTCAGGAAAAAAATTGGTGAATAGTCAAAGCTTGTGATTTTGCACCATCCTTCCACCATTCCGTAACTTAAATTGTTAGCAACAGTACACTTCATTTCCCTCCAAGGACTGAAACAGAAATCTTCATATACAGCAATCAGTCAGCAAGTTCATCTTCTGCTACCATGTTACTCACAATAAGAGGTTGTGGTGGAAGAATTAATCCAGGCTGGTCTCTTGGTTAAAGTTGGTTTATTTCCAAGACAACTCCTCAGCACTGCAAACTTCCTAGTAGCTTCCACACAAAGTGTTCCAGCTGTACCTTTTTATTCTATTTAAATGGGATAATTAATGCCCATCACCTGTTTTTAGCAAGATGATTGCCATATTAACAATGTCCACACTCTAATTATTATTTTGGTAATTAAAATAGTTTCTCCTGAATTATTTGCGAGATTGATTAGTGACTATCTTATATTTATAGCCCCAAGTTTGAGCCAGGCTCTCCCACAAGTGAAAATATCTTCTCGATGCCCATCTGATCAAACTCCTTTATATATTTAAAGACCTCTATTAGGTCACCCCTTCCCTCCTATTTTCTAGAGAAGGAACCCCTAGCAATCATTTTTTTTTTTTGCTTGCTGTTCATACTCTACATAGCAAATGGACAGAAATCATTAAAACAAATTCCATAGCCACCACTTTGGGCATCGATACTCTAGACAAGTTATTTGCAAAATGGGATTTGCTGGAGG
This sequence comes from Cetorhinus maximus, assembly GCF_964194155.1. Lineage (NCBI taxonomy): Eukaryota > Metazoa > Chordata > Chondrichthyes > Lamniformes > Cetorhinidae > Cetorhinus > Cetorhinus maximus. Next base: position 19,129,467 of record NC_135903.1, on the reverse strand, counting down.
CTATCGCCATGGACAGTGGACTGCCGTTTGTTTCCAGTCAGTTCAGTTTGCTCCATAAAGCTACGGAACTCACCACATCTGACATTGCGATCCAATCGCAATTAAATGGTGGCATCAAAAGATTCAACAGGGTGATAAACGACAGTCTGAGAGCTAGCACATCGGAGGGGAAAAATGTTTGATCAGTCCATTCATATCCTACTTCGCACATATTGATCTACCCCAAACTCTCTGACCAGAAAGACACCAGCCAAACTTATGACTGTGCCCAACTTATGCCATTGTCAGCCAGCCCACCCACCGGTAAGTCCGAGAGTAAAGTCGTGAAGATTATCCCTGTCACTGAGATATGTGGAAGACGTAACAGGATCATGGCAGATACTGTAGGATAACATTAACGTTTAATGTCCAGGCATTATGCAAATACTATAGGACCGACTCTTGCCCAAAATCAACAAAGTGAAGTCAGGACCAGCGAGCGGGAACAGAAATTGTGTGAACAGCCCTGATAACACCCGGAAATCCAGAGGATGATCCTTATTTAAGATAAGCACTGGGCAGCTGCTTTGGAAACTAATGCTGGCACTGGGAGGCAGGCTAAACAGGAGTGCTCCCCACACTGTTAGAAATAGTCCCCATTGGAAGGTCCTTTGAAAATAGGGCCTTAGCCTTTTCTGGTTACTCCACGATTCCCACTGTGATTCTACTATACAGGCTAGTCCATGCGGGCTTTCTGAATCCAAAAATTAAAATGTATAGTTACGGAGGTGTTAATGGCATGCAGCCGCAGGGGATGTGGAAGGCCAGCCAAAAGTCTATTGCCTTTCGGTGGGACCGGAAGATCTCGGCAGCAGACAGGGCCTGAAAATCCTAGCCATTGTCAACCTATTGTGACATTCCCTTGTCCCACCCTTTTGAATTCCACTTGCACACAGTTTTCTATCCTTCTGTCATTCGCGCAATCTCTAAATTTGCCCCAAACTGCATTTGAAACTAAGCTAATGAAATGAAGTGCACGTACAAATAGTATGTTTCCATTTCTTCTTTCTGAATATAGCAATAGCCATTTTGGCATAAACTTTGCCAAAAACTGAACATCTGAAGAATAGCATTGCTGTTAATTAACTCCTGTTAACGTCCAAATTTCCTTTTTAATTTACAGATCATTTGGAAGGTTAATATTCTATCATCTGTGACATGTAGTCCTCCTGAAAGCATTTCCTTCTCACATATAAGAGTACAGCACTGCAGTTATATAGCAGTCGGATTATTGACTTGTTTCAATATCACATTGAACTATTAAACAGTTGCCATTTTGTCCGTAAATGCCATTCAGGCAAGTCAGTACCGAATTTGTGTTTGAGATTCTAGGCTGCATTTTATGGCACACATAAACTGAGACTAGGCAGAATAATGGCACAGACAGAGCGGAGAGCAGGCAAGTTGGCTAGGATTAACGTGATATAGCAGAGACAGCACACCAAAGAAACTATGCAACATTAAGCTGCTAAATAGGTCAACCCAAATACATCCACAATATTGTCTTTTAAATTTTAATTAGTGGTTCATTCAGATTCATTCTTAATCAACTGAGTCCATATAAATAAGGGTTCTAAAGGTCCTCAAAGTACATCCCTTTGAGCAACAGGAATCTGTTGCCTTGTGATAATAAAGCTTCTGTGAGTCAGAGCTTTTGAAAAATTTGATTGCCTGGCTGGCTGACAGAAATGAATAGCTGGCGCTGCCTTCACTGAGCACAAGTGATAAAATCAGTCCTTAATTGGTAAAAATACTCCAAAGTGCTAAACCAGTTGAAAACAAATACATGAAGCACCGCTTCAGTGATCACAGATTTGTCAGTAGGTCCAAGAGGGACAGTCAGAGGCCAAGCAATTTGACAGGAGACCATTTTGCCTTTGGCCAACAGCGATCTTTGGTCTCCTCCATTTATATAGGGCAGAAGGTTGTAGAGAGAGAAGGTATAACCTTTTTTTTCCCCGTCACTTTGACAACAGTTCAATGAAATATTCAGTACCCAGCAGACAGAATAATAGATACTTGGGATGAGCTGCTAACATTTTATTTTATCTATCAGCACAGGTGTGGCCAAGAAAACCACAAGAGTAAAACTTGCCCGGTTTATTAATGTCACCTGACCTTGAGTTAGCAAAGCAAGTCACTCCTAGTTGGTTCCTAACGGACACAGTATGGACACCATTCACCTTGAGTGAAAAAAAAAACATTCACAATTATCCAAAGAGCAATGGAAACAATTGTTCTTTATTTAAACAAAATTATTGATTGGAATAAGTGAACTTCGGGGAACAAAGATACTTGATGCTGTGAATCACGTTCTTCTCAGGCTTAGGAGTCTGAGACTAAAGTTATGAAGATTATCCCTGTCACTGTGATAGGTAGAAAATGTAATAAAATCACAGCAGATAACATTGAAGCTTATCATGTCAATTGGATTGCTAAATGCTAAAGCATTATTTTAAAAATTAGTGCAGCAACATAATTTATAAATATGTATGTTCAGATTAAGTGTAACTCATGCTTTTCGATAAATAATTGATAACATTGTGAAAGACCTATTTTTCTAAAGTTTTCTTCTGTTCTTCTATTTTCTTTATCTGCTGATTATGGGGCTCGAACTCCTGAGCCCCTGTTCCAATGCCAGAGGGGAATGGGATTTCTGAGCACTGACCAGGCAGGATGACAATCCTGTTCTAAATCCTGAGCATAGGGTCACTTTAATAATCAGGGCAGGCAGCCCAAAGTTGTAGAGAGGTGTAACTGGAGAGATTTGAAGCGATATCATGATACTCCCATGGGGGTGGTGGAAATCCGATGGTATTTAGTGGGCTAAGGAAGACATTAAAATGTTTTTTTTTCTTGAAGGGGAACAGGGAACTAGGATTAATTACCGGGGGATGAATTTTTGTCATTGAGGCAGGAAATGGGAGTAAAGTTTGGTTTTGGGTCAGAAACACGTTCAGCTTTTCACAGGGATGAACTCTTAATTGGTATGGAGATGGGTTTCTGTCCACACAGAGCCAGTGGGGCCTAGGAACAGAGGTGGGTCAGATGAAGTGTGGGATTCATTTAGACACCATTAGGAAGTCATCATTGAGACTGGTTGTCCTGAGGGAGAGGTCTGCTGTTTGTGCCAAAGGCTTCCACTGTACCAGAGGGAAGTGAGATACGTAAGGGAGCCAGAGGCCTGGCACTTGGGCAGGGCAGACCTTTACTTCATCGATGCCAACCTGGATCTAATGCCAGAGGCTGTGAGGGTGAGGAGGGGGAAGGTGGGAGGAGGCCAACTCGTCATGCCACAGTGGAACTATACTATTCAGTGTCATCTCCTTATGCAATTCCTCCTCCTCCTCTCACCTCCTGCTCCTCCCCCAATGAGCTGTCTCTTCCAGGACCTCACTACCTTCAAGATCCACACCTCTTTGGAGGGCCATGTTATGGAGAGTCCAGCGGAACACCACAATGACAGGGTGGGTGGCATTGGTTGTATCATCTCTGCGCCTCTATCTGGCAGTCACACAGAGGATCAGAGTCATCTCTTCAAAGGATTTTCCTTGTCCCCTGGGATCTATCCATACCCCTTGGGGTTGGGGATGGGGTGGTGTTAGAGTGAATATCTGAGGCAGCCCGGACTGGCAAAGCATGAAAGAATCATGGCAGCTGCCAAGAAAGTGAATACACACATGGAGGAAAGTCTTGTTGAGGTCACAGGCCAGTTGGATGTTGAGGGAGTGGAAGCCCTTCCTGTTTATGGATCTCACCGGCTGGTCACTGGGCGCCTTGATGGCTACATGGGTGACATCAATGATGTCCTGCACCTGGAGGAATCCAGCAATGGAGTTGAAGCCCACTGTCCTCTGTCCCTGTGAGACTAGGTCTGTAGTTCAATGGATTTACTTTCCAACTCTGTCAAAGTGGGCATCAGTGACCTGCGAGATGCAGCGGTGTGCAGCTGCTTTTTCAATGCCACTGACGTCCACACCTGATCCATGAAAGGAGCCATAAGTGAAGATGTTCAAGGCCACAGTGACTTTGATGGCCACTGGTAGGGCACGGTGAGCAGCGCTGCGGGTGGCGAGGTCTTCAACAACAAGGGCACTGATATCAGTTATTTGGAGATCGCAGGAGTTTCCTTTGGCACTGGGTCTTGGTCATCTCCAGATACTTCTGTCTTCGGTGGTCAATCCTGTGTTAAGGAATTGGCCTCCATGCCTTCCTGCCCCTCTTTCATCTCCTCTGCCTCCTGCTTCACAGGGTTCTGCTCTTCCTGTAGAGAGTGTTGCTCTTCAATGCCACAGGGCCCAAAATCCGACACCCTTGCCTCCATTGCCAACTGCAGCCTTCCTTCTGGGCAAGTGGCTGCCCCACTGATCTTGTTAGCCTTACTCCTTGTTTTCTGCCCCATAATGCCAGGATAGTGCCAATCATATTCCAAAGCTTGGATACTGAGTTCCCTCCCTCCCTGCCACCTGTGAAGTGCCAAGGGCACCCCCATACCAAGTGTCTAGGCCCGTTTGACTGGCTGATCCTCTTATGGGGCCAGGTGATACACTGGGGCAGCCATGACTGGCTTTGAACTCTGCCTTCAGTGATCAGTTTCAGCAGGCAGGGGTAACCTGTCCACTTCTTTAAAAATTAAAAGGTCAGCCCCTGACAAGCTCTTAATGAACTTCTAACCTGTTAATTGGTTTCAATTTGGAGGGGTGTAGGATTCCTGTCCCACTGTCCCCTCTGCCATGGTGATTGATTATTGCTAGTGGCAGGATTGGTGCTTTGAAACTGACATGCCACCCAGTCCTGGTATTTGTAGGGCCCCCATGTCTCTGTTCCCTACGCTGGGAGACCAAAAAATTCAGCCCTTTGTCTTTGCAAGAAATTTGGGACCTCCAGTATGGAGGCTGCACCTATTCTCAGCAAGCTAGGCCCAAGTGGCGCGATGGGTGGAACCTCTGAGCTAGCCCAGGATCATTCCCCAAAATACCCCCAAGTTACTGGTGGGATTGCAGGTTGACGACTCAGTTGACTCCCAACCCTAGCCATTGGAATTTGGAATGGATTAATGGTGGAATTGGGTCCTGTTCCACATTCCTGGCTTCTTGTGGGTAACCTGCCCAAGTTGCACCTTCCCTCACCCTGGATCTTAAGGGTTTGTGGAACATTAAGATGAAATCCTCGATTAATGATGGCATTTAGAATGGAGTGATACATCAGCTACAATGACCCCAATGTTCACTGCAATGGGATTTCCAAGCAGATAGGGAAGGACTTCTGATCACCTGAACACCGTCAAGTTTTAAATCCTTAGCCTGCACATTCCTTTTTTAACAGGCTCCCCACCCAGAAGCAAACCTAATTTGACAGGCTGGGCTCCCTGTCAGGTGGGGAGAGCTACAGAATGGCCCGCAGCCCAAAAACAGGTAAATTTGTGCTGTATGGGGTAAAGATCACGAGGGTGAGGTGGGTAAAGTGTGGTTTGGAAAATTGGGGGACGATTACAGTGGGGGGAGGGTGCATTAGAGAGAGATCAGAGGCAGAAATGGGGGGGCTCAAGGGGCAGGTCCAATCACAGTTAACTTGGGAGACTGGTGGGGGGAATTACCCCTGCTTGTCTTGGGCCACAAGCTGTGCTAGAAAGGCATTTATCTGTTTCTTATAGCAGTCCTTGCCCGCGGTGTAATGATGGAAGAGAGATAAAAGTCAGCCTTTTAAATTTACCTTTAACAGGGCTCTTAAAGAGTCTAAATATCTGCTCATCTTGGACGGGTGGGCAGCCTTTCTGGGCACTGAATGTATCTCCTACAAAATGTCTCCCCAGGAACGGCATCCTGAAACTGACGTGCCGGTATTTTCTGCCTCCCCATCCCTAACCTCCACTCCGGATCTCAAGGTGGAGTCTGGGAGCGCGGAGGAGGATGAAAATTCATCTCAAAATGCCAGGCACACAGCCTCATTAAAACGTTTAAATAAGGCTCCTAGCTGGATGTCCACCTCCAGTCTCCACCCCCTGTTAAAAGCAAAAGCGGGCGGATTTAAGGTGGGCTGAGTTTGGGTTTTAAGATTTTTAAAATTTTAACATCCCACCTTACCGAAACCCACTTATTTTTGGGGCGCTTAAAATTATCCCCAGACGATGCAGCAGGCCATCTCGTTGATTTCCAGGATGCCTGAATGGTGATTACCTGATGAAAGACTAGTCAGTTTCTCCGGGTGTGTGCATTGTGTTAACGGCTGAGACAACCTGACATAATAACTGTGTCCTAAATATTACACCGTATTATCCATTTACTTACGTTTTCTGTGTTTACACCCGAGTCCACATTTTGTAACTTCCAGAAGTTTTCTAGCCTACGCCCATAGCACCACATTTTCTCTCCTACGGCCTCAGAGATTGCGGTGAAGGACAAACCCCCTGTGGTCTCTGATGGATGAATGTGTCAAACCTATTTTGCCCCTGTGGAGGAACCAGCACATGCTGACATTTCCTCTCTGAATGAATTGATGATGGACATTGTGGCTGTTTTCATTGTTACTAATTTCCTCACTTTCCAGGTCATTCAGGAGCCATCGACAGGGCAACGGTTCATTTCGAAGCTTTCATCAACTCTTAACAATTATTTGTCGTCCAGTTGGTACCGCATGTCTCGTGGCCATGATTTTTTTCACTTCATAAAATACAGTTTTATAAACTGTTTTGCCAGAACTTTCAAAGGAAGAGATGGAAATTTTGGCTTTTGTCAGTTGCCTGTTTTAAAACCATTTTATGCTGCTTAGTGCCTGTACAGTGATAGGCAGTCATTTTGAGCTGTCCGTCTTCTGGCTCCAGATGAAGAATATTTAGGCATTTGGATCCAGCGTAATCTCGAATTCATAAGCAAAGTGTTCAAAGAGGCAGTCAAATTGTTTGATAATGTTGTGAGCCCTAATAAACAAGCTCTGTCGTCTGTAAAGGTACTAAGCTAGTTAAATTTGGGTAATCTAAAATCAGTTTCTATTGGGCATGGACCCTCAGCACAAAATGACACCTGACAGGGCACTAACTGCAGCGTCAAAGGAAAGAGGCACCAATGGCTGGCATTGGAAATGAATGTCACATCAGCACAGTTAGGACATTCTCCTGTTGCTGGCCCTGAGGCACATTGCTGGATCAGTCTAGAGACAGTTTTACCCTGCATCTAACTGAGCTTTGCCTGACCTGGAAGTGCTTGCTGTTGACACTAGCTGCCTAAAATGGAAAGCTTTCCATTCGCCAAGACAAACATCCCCCATCTTGACGAAAAGAAAATTCAGAAAAAGTGAACGAGGGAGAGAAAAACAAGATTTTGACCAACCTGATCATAACTGGTCCGAGAACGTTTGTGTTTTCATTACTTTGTTTTACCACAGTGGAGAGAGGACAATTTTCCTTGGATTAGGGTGCATGAAATGTTTGTTGTCCAGGTGCTAAGAAGATAAAATTGGAATGAAAGCCAGTGACAGCAGAACTTAGCCCTCTTTTTATCCCTCCATGCTCTCCAGTGCTTCCTTGAAGAGGTAGACAGTCTGAACTTGCAATAGGTGCTCATTCAGATATCATGGGAGTAAGCGTTCCCAACCCTGCCGCTTATTTACTTGTTTGTTATCAGTCGGGGATTCATTTCATGCCGGGGGGGGGGGACACAGCTGTGGACCTAATAACCTTTGTGTGGCCTCCTCAGTCACGGCATATCTTGGTAAATATCGGATTAAAATTCATTCGGATGAAATTTTTACTCAATTCTACCCTTCCCAATCAATTTAGCCATGCCAAAATAGGAGTTTGATCATATAATAAATGATAGAGGCATGGAACAAGTGATCCTCGCTGCAGAGGATGTGCAACAGCAGCAGGTAAAATAGTTTTAAGATTGCGTGTAATAAGGCACAATAAGGGATAGTCCCAAGGGTAGGTCCACAGGTGTTAAATAATACCAAGTATGAGATTGATTGTTAGTCAGGCTGCAGGAGTTGTAAAGAAACCTTGAATTTTGAGAAAAAGGACAGCAATGGTTGGAAGTGTTCGGTATTTTCATTCTCAGCATCCAGTCCTTAAGGATGCCCTTTGATGATATAGCCTCAAGCCTAACATTCATCTGTTACCACTGATCTGTTGAATGATGAATCGGAAGTGTTTTTCAGAGGATCATTTAGCTCTGGTGTTCTTTTAGTTGTTGTCTTTCTATATTTGGGACCTAGGTAACAGCTGTATTCTTAGTCAGGATTTGAAGTGAAGTTTTAATGTCTTCATCTTGTGAAAGAACAAAGCAGTGATACATGTGGTTCCCTGGGATTTGGAACAAGGGTGAGGTGAAACTGTTCCATTCTTAATCACTGTATGTATGCATTTCTGAAGTAATCCTCCTCCATCAGTTGTATTCAATTGGCATCAGAGGAGGTTGAGTAGGAGTCACTGGCCTCCCCTTTAGTATGCAATTAGTGGGACATGTTCAGACCTGTTTACTATTAAATCATATTTGAATACCAGGTCAATTATCAGTCATCCTATTTTTCCACTTGGTCATGGTTCTATTTTTCTAATTCTCTAACATTTTCCCTTCTGAAAACTGATGGTTCAATCAAAAAACAATCAAATTGTGGCACATATTAAAGATGTACAAAGGTATCAGGGGAACAATTGAAGAATGAAGCAACTTTGATTGAAGGACAGGATTTAAAATATTGACTCCTTCAATCAAGTTGCCTCTCATGCAATTACCACCTACTGACATTTTAAGATGTGTTTTTGCAAACTATTAAACGTATGTTAACAGACACTGGTTGCTAATGGTACTGTCATATTTGAGCTGGTGTTTCATGAGACGGAAAAATAAACGTTTCACCTGCCTATTCGTGTGGCTGTTATAAGGAGATGTATCTGAACAGATCAAAGAATAAATAATGTTGTCAGATTGGAATCAGTGGTACTGAAGTATCATTTTAACCTGCTCCAACATTGGTCATTCAGTATTCTGATAACAATCAAAACCTCCATCCAGCCTGAGGGGTATCTTCTGATAGTATTAATAGAGAATTTCTATTTTCTATACACTGATGTTTTGGGGCAGAATTTTCAGGCACTCATTGCAGGGTCGTGGTCCCCATTTGACCCCAATGCTAGGGTCCCGACCCAAAATCCCGAATCCTGCCCTTGATGTTTGAATATTTGTTGTTAACTTTAGAGCCATTTTATGTCATAGGCTTAAGTGCTTCTAAGAGATGGGCTACAACCTTAACTTAATCATGAATTCTTAAAGCTAATGCTGAGAGAAGATCTTACCAAGATAATACAAGTAACTACCCAGGTTTGCAGTGAGTCTGAGTAGAAGTAAGACTTGGGTCAGAATTTGTTGGGCTATTTGAGGATAGGTTGGGAGGTGGGAAGGCTGGCAAAATGGTGCAGGAATATGTCGGTGGGGAGGGTGCCCGGTATCTTCCTCCCCTGTGCTACTTTGCCAGAAGTGGCCAAGTTGGCAGATCGGCTGCCCACCAGGAGACCATTTGAGTTACTTGAGTAACAAATTAAGGGCCGCTTCCTGCCTCCATAAGCATTTTGCCCATGTCAGGAGGGGCCTGCCGCTGTGTGAGGTGACCATTGAGTGAAGCCTGGGAGCGCCCCAGCAGGCTCTGGGGGACGCTCCTTCATGGGCACTTCATGGTCCATGAGGGACATGCTAGTGGCCGTGCTAGTTTGTATCATGCCAGTGGCATTACTGCTGCTCAGTGACTCCATTTCATGCCCCCCCGCAGCCCCCCCCCCCGCCCCCCCCCCCGCCCCCCCCCCCCAACCCCCGATTGCTGGGGACTCTGCCTGCCTCGCACCAGCGACATCCAACCCCATACTTACCTTTCTTTGAGGGCACCCAGCTGTCTGATTGGGCTGGCAGCTCTTGGGGGTGGGTCGCTGTGCTTAGTTGGGTGGTGGCCACTAATTGGGCCTCCCTGGGTCCTGCATCGACTGAGGCAAGGTCACCTCCTACTTTCAGCCCTGGCATCAGGACTTCTGTCGCCTGCACAAAACTCAGCCCATGGTTTCTATTCTGATAAGATATATTTGTTAGAAAGTAAATTGAATCCTTTAATCATGGGTCAAGTGTACAGCATTGCTTCATAATTAAATACTGGACGTATTGATGTATTTCAGGATATGTTTGGCCATAAGTAGAATAACTAATAAATGTAGTCATTTATAAATTATTTCAGACAATCAATTTAATGAATACATTCATAACAAACACAGGCAACAAAACCTTTAATGAATAACATTAAACATAAATGAACTCACCAGGGGAATAAGCACGGAAAATCTTAATAATGTATTATAAAATTCATTTTCATGAAAGGCAGTTATAAATAATTCTCGGTGGGGATGGTTGGTCTTTAAGTCCCATCACAGCACTCCCTTCCTACCTTAACTCCACTCAAATTCTTAGAACTATGTATATCTAACAAATTATTAATTGAGCTAAGATCAAAGACTCACATTATACTATTTTGCACTCACCATACAAACCATTGATACAAATTTAATCTAAAAGCTCATTTACAGTACTTGCCAAGTCAAGAGCAACTCTACAGGTCTAGTTTGTTTCCTCTGTGTTACTCCTGAGATAATATATAAAACGTTCTTCTGTTTGTGAAAGATTATTTACAGTAAAGGCATTCCAATGTTCACAATTGGGAGCTGTGCCATTCCCTACGCTTTTCACTTTTCTTTTGCGAAGTCCTTTTAAAAGATGCCAAATAAATACTGGATTTACTTGTCAGTCAGAAGAATTGAAAGCAGCCCTTGCCTTAGGAAAGTGCAACGCAGGGTAGTGAGACATTAATATTTAGAAGTTGAGTCTGTTTTCATTTTGACAACTTTTCTAGAGTTTGTTTTGACCATTATAATTAAGCAGAGTTGACATTTAGATATTCTTATAGTCAATGGAACACCTGAAGGGAAATTTCCATAAATCTAAGTTGACTAATGAGATTTTATTATAATTGGTTATGATCAATGTTCTTCAGTCTGTCAAAACAGATTCAAATAACTACTACACTACTCTTTCATTTAGTTTGCATTCTCTCTTTGCAAACTGATGCTAATCTGCAGTATACATATCAGTCCTTCAGTCAGTTGTTCAATGACCCTGAAATTGTCCTGAGTTGTTTTATTTAGAATGTTGCTGAATGTTTGAGAATGTTGCAGATTATCTCAGCTGCTTGAGGTGTAATTTGTCACCACTGTCAAAATGTCAGCAGAGTTTTCAAAACAGTTTGTTGGATATGGATTGGCGTGAAGCATCCTCAGTGAGGTGGAAGCTCTTAATAAAAATAATTATTTTTTCAGCTTTGTAGTAACAAAGCATCTATCAGGAAGGGAAAAGCCTCAGGGAAGAGGGCATGAGGAGTCATACCTAGCACAAAGGAAGATGGTTGTGGTTGTTGGAGATCAATCATCTCAGTTCCAGGACATCACTGCAGGAGCTCCTCAGGGTAGTGTCCTAGTCCCAACCATCTTCAGCTGCTTCATCAATGACCTTCCTTCCATCATAAGATCAGAAGTGGGGATGTTTGCTGCTGACTGCACAATGTTCAGCACCATTTGCGACTCCTCAGATACTGAAGCAGTCCATGTCCAAGTGCATCAAGACCTGGACAATATCCAGGCTTGGGCTGACAAGTAGCAAATAACATTCGTGCCACACATGTGCCAGGCAATGACCATCTCCAACAAGAGACAATCTAACCATCGCCCCTTGTCATTCAATGGCATTACCATCAGTGAATATCCCACTATCAACATCCTGGGGGTTACCATTGACCATAAACTGATGGATTAGCCATATAAATAGTGTTACTACAAGAGCAGGTCAGAGGCTAGGAATCCTGCAGCGAGTAACTCATCTCCTGACTCCCCAAAGCCTGTCCACCATCTACAGGGCACAAGTCAGGAGTGTGACAGAATACTCTCCACTTGCCTGGATGAGTGCAGCTTCAACAACACTCAAGAAGCTCAACACCATCCAGGAAAAAGCTGCCCACTGGATTGGCACCACATCCACAAACATTCACTCCCTCCACCACTGACGCACAGTGGCAGCAGTATGTACTATCTGCAAGATGCACTGCAGGAACCCACCAAGGCTCCTTAGGCAGCAGCTTCCAAACTCACAACCGCTACCATCTAGAAGGACAAGGGCAGCAGACACATGGGAAGACCACCACCTGGAAGTTCCCCTCCAAGCCACTCACCATCCTGCCTTGGAAATATAGCACTGTTGTTTCACTGTCACTGGGTCAAAATCCTGGAACTTCCACCCTAACAGTAATGTGGGTGTACCTGCACCACACGGACTGCAGCGGTTCCAGAAGTCAGCTCACCGCCACCTTCTCAAGGGCAATTAGGGATGGGCAATAAATGTTGACCTAGCAAGGTCGGGATGGAAGGGCGAAAACCAATCGCAATCCGAATTCATACCGTGGGTTACCTATCACCGTCCGAGTCACGGTGAACCACAGCGACGAAGGAGGATCACCTATGGATCGGGGCTTCTTCACCAGGAGGATCCTGTTGAAGGCGTGCGGCTTCCAAGCTACGGAGATCTTCACCCTGCACGACTCCCGCAAAGGTGGTTATTTTGACGTGACGTTCAAGCAAGTGGCAGACTGCGTCCGGCTCCTGAGGGTGTTCGAGGAGAAGAGAGACCTGCCGGAGATGAAGATCCTGACGGCGGAGCCGCACTTTTCTCTGCCGTTGCAACGGGAACGTGAGGTGATGGTGCATGTGTACAACCCCTTCGTCCCTGTCGCCGACGTGGTCACCTTCCTCACCAGGTACTTCGATAAGGTGGGGAGCGGCACCGAGATTCGAGACGACTTGGGGATCTGGACAGGCAAACGCCTGTTTAAGGTCACGCTAAAGACCGATGGTAAGGGAGCCATTTTCCACCCTCCTTCCAGTTTCGCAATCGGGGGAAACCGTGGCTACCTGGTCTACGCTGGGCAACCCAAGCATTGTCGCTCATGCGGCAAGGCTGGTCATGTGGCGGCCAACTGCAGCGCCTCCCTCTGCAAGATCTGCAAACAGGAAGGGCACCAGACAAAAGACTGCAAACAGGCCAAGTGCTGCAACCTGTGTGGCGAGGCAAGTCACCTCTACAGGACCTGCCCCAAACGCTGCCGTACTTACGCACAGGCAGCCAAAGCCGACCACGGGGAAGCAGAAGAAATGTTCCGTGTCACTCCAACCACCAAGGCCCCCAGGGAGCTCAACGGGACAAAGGAGGACACAGAGAGAGACAAGGTGGAGAAAGAGATTGAGGCAACAGAGAGCCAATCAACAGCACCACCCCCTGAACCTTCCAGTCCTCAGGACAGCGAATCAATGGAGGAGGAGGCAGCAGTGGAAAAGCAGCAGGGGGAGTGGCGGACGGTGAAGAACAAGAAAAGTAAGAGGGAGCGAAGAAGAAGCAAAGGCGTTTCCCAGAGAAGCGGCAAGAGGCGTCTCCCATCCGACACGGATGACAAGGGCAGCAGCTCTTCGGATGAGGAAGTGCCAGAGCGGCACCGACAGAAGAGGCGGCAAAGCTCCAGGGCGTTGGAGGACGAGACACCCGAGCTCCAGAAAATTGGAGACAACAAGGAGACCAGCGCACCCCAACTTGGCCTGCAACCTGAGGAGGCCAGTGCACCACAGCCCCTGGAATCTGGGAGCAGTGAGGCAATCATCGCACCCCAGCTCCAGGAAGCCGGGAACAGCAACCCCCCAGAGGGGGTGAGTTTTGGAGAAGCTTCTCCAGCAAAGGTCATCTCAAAATCCGCTCACTACGTGAACCTCCAGATGCCACTGGAGCAGAACACGGCCAAGGAGATCTACCTCAGCCCATCCAAAGTGAAGGAATTTGAGCTCACTACGGGTATGAAGGAGCAGACTAAAGGTCTGGGACTCTCAGAGACAGTGGGTTTGGTAGGAGAATAAATGCTTTAATATGGGTTTAAAGATTGTATCCATAAATGTGCGTAGCATTAAATCTACTACGCGATGTGTTGCGACCTTGGACTACCTAGCCAAGGTCAAAGCTGACCTGTTGTTTCTGCAGGAGTGTGCGATACCGCACCTCAGCTCCTACAGGCAATGGTCACGATGGTGGTCCCACGGGCCATCGATCTGGTCGGGCGGAAACGACTCTCGTTCCTCCGGCCTGGGTATTCTGCTGCGGGGAGGCAACTTCACCGTCTCCGAGGTCAAGGAGGTGGTGGGCGGGCGACTCCTGGTAGCAGACGTAATGTACAAGAACGCTCCACTCCGGTTAATTAACGTGTACGGCCCGGCACAAGGGGCTGAGCGGCTGGAGGTTTTTCAGCAGCTCCCACTGCTGCTGGCGACCTCCAGGCCGGTCATTCTGGGCGGGGACTTCAACTGCATCATCGATGCGGCTGGACGATCCGGCAGGGCCGGAAGCAGATTGGACGCTACGTCCAGATCCCTGATGGAAACAGTTAAGGATGCCAAGCTGCACGACGTCTTCAGCAACCCTGCAGACGGAGCGCAGCGTAGATACACCTGGTCGCGGCCAGACGGGTCCATTCGTTCCAGGATAGACTTCCTGTTTGTGTCCCGTGCATTCACAGTCAGATCCACCGACGTCAAGCCGGTGTTCTTCTCTGACCACTGCCTCCTACTGGCGGACTGCCACTTGGAGGAAGACCTGAGGGTGGGCAGGGGGGCATGGAAGCTAAATGTGCAACTGCTGACCCCAGAGAACATTGAGGAGCTCAAGAGGGATTACAAAGGTTGGAGAACCGTGAAACCCCTCTTTGAGTCCCTGACACACTGGTGGGAAGTGATCAAGGGAAGCATCAAGAGGTTTTTCATCCTCAAAGGCACCCAGAAAGCTAGAAAGGAACAGAGGGAAATGTCCCGACTCCAGGAAAAGATGCAGAATCTGCTCCGGCTGCGGTCGATGGGGGTCGATGTCAAGGAGGAGCTCCAAGAGGTGAAGGGCCAGCAAGCCTCGCACTTTGCCTCGGAGGCCTCCAAGATCATCTTCCGTTCCAGAGTCCGCTCCGTGGAGCAGGATGAGACGTGCTCACGTTTCTTCTTCCAAAAGGTACACAGAGAGCGCTCTGTGATCAGCAGCCTGAAGGAAGAAGACGGCTCAGTAAAGTCATCACGGTCCGACATTCTGAGGATCAGCAAATCCTTTTATGCCGGACTGTATGACGTGAAGCCCACGGACAGCACGGCCTCCCAGTCCTTCCTGTCCTCTATCACGGAGGTCCTAGACCACAGTACGCGGGAGAGCCTAGACAAACCGCTAACTCCTGACGAACTGACTAAGGCCCTCGAGTCCTTCGAGAAGAGTAAAACCCCCGGAAGCGACGGCCTGCCGGCGGAGTTGTATTCGGCTCTGTGGGACTTGATCGGCCCAGACCTGCTAGAAGTGTACGAGAGTATGCTCCTGGCCGGCAGCATGTCAGAATCCATGAGGAAAGGCATCATCACCCTCATCTACAAGCACAAGGGGGAAAGGGAGGAAATTAGAAATTGGCGACCCATTTCACTGTTGAATATGGACTATAAGATTCTGTCCAAGGTCATCGCCAACCGGGTCAAATCCGCTCTGGAATTGGTGATTCACCCTGACCAGACCTGCTCTGTGCCAGGCAGGAAGATCTCTGACAGCCTGGCGCTGCTCAGGGATACGATTGCCTATGTACAGGACAGGGGTGTGGATACCTGCCTCATCAGCTTGGATCAGGAGAAGGCCTTTGACAGAATATCGCACACCTACATGGGGGATGTGCTCTCCAAAATGGGCTTTGGGGAGGGAATTCGAAATTGGATCCAACTGCTCTACACTAACATCAGTAGCGCAGTCTCAATCAATGGGTGGGAAACAGATAGCTTTCCGATTAAATCTGGAGTCAGGCAGGGCTGCCCTCTCTCGCCTGTCCTTTTCGTGTGCTGCATAGAACCCTTTGCCGAGTCCATCAGGAAGGATCCGGGCATAAGAGGAGTGACGATCCCAGGCAGTGGAGGCACTCAGGTAAAAGCCTCCCTGTACATGGACGACGTCGCCGTCTTCTGCTCGGATCCGCTGTCGGTGCGCAGACTGATGCACGTCTGCGACCAGTTCGAACTGGCCTCGGGAGCCAAGGTAAATCGTGGGAAGAGCGAGGCCATGTTCTTTGGGAACTGGGCTGACCGATCCTTTGTCCCCTTCACTGTCAGGGCTGACGGCCTGAAGGTGCTGGGGATATGGTTCGGAGGGACCGGGGCATGCGTTAGAAACTGGAAGGAGCGAGTGGCTATGGTGAAAAGGAAACTGGGCATGTGGGAGCGACGCTCCCTCTCCATTGCGGGTAAGAACCTGGTCATCAGGTGTGAGGTACTCTCGCTGTTGCTGTACGTGGCGCAGGTCTGGCCCATTCCACACTCCTGCGCGATGGCGATCACTCGAGCCATCTTCCGCTTTATCTGGAGGTCGAAAATGGATCGTGTCTGCAGGGACGCGATGTACAAGCCTCTAGATAAAGGGGGAAAAAACGTGCCCAACATCGCCCTCATACTGATGGCCACCTTTGTGTGCGGCTGCATCAAGCGGTGCGTAGACCCTCAGTACGCAAACACCAAGTGTCACTACGTGCTGAGGTTCTACCTGTCCCCGGTGTTGCGAAGGATGGGTCTGGCCACGCTGCCGCGGAACGCTCCAAGTAGTTGGACCGTGCCGTACCACCTGTCCCTGGTGGAAAAATTTATGCAGAAAAACACCTTTGACCACAAGTCCATCAGGCAGTGGTCAGCACGTAACGTCCTAGAGGCCCTGAGGGATAAGGAGAGGGTGGACCCTGTGGGATGGTTCCCCGAGCAGACTGTTAAAGTCATTTGGCAGAATGCCTCATCGCCAGAACTTTCCAACAAGCACCAAGACGTAGCTTGGCTGGTGGTGAGAAAGGCCCTCCCCGTCAGATCCTTCCTACACGCCAGGAGTCTCACCCCCTCTGCACGATGCCCTCGAGGTGGCTGTGGTGGGGAAGAGACCGTTGTTCACCTCCTTGTGGATTGTGCCTTTGCAAAGAAAGTCTGGAGAGAGATGCAGTGGTTGCTGTCGAGGTTCATCCCGAGCAGTTCTGTGACACAGGACTCTGTGCTCTACGGGCTGTTCCCAGGGACACACACCGAGACAAACATCGACTGCAGCTGGAGGATCATCAACTCGGTGAAAGACGCGCTTTGGTCTGCCCGAAACTTGTTGGTCTTCCAGCACAAAGAGTTGTCCCCGACCGATTGTTGCGGACTGGCACAATCCAAAGTCCAGGACTACGTGCTGAGGGACGCACTAAAGCTTGGGGCAGCTGCCGCAAAGGCGCAATGGGGAAGGGTCGCTGTCTAAGACCTTTCTACCACAGCGCACCGAGAGACTGGGAACTGTTTAGAGCCCCTCGGGCTGTACAGATCAAAATGAAAGGCTGTAAATGACTGTAATATTGTTTGTACTGATGCACCTGGTGATACATTTTGTAAAAGTTTAACCTGGATTGTACCCTTGTAATGTTGTTTTTGAAATGGTTTTGAATGTGATTGAAGATTTTTTATGAATAAAGTATATTTTTACAAAAAAAAAAAAAAAAAAAAAAAAATAAATGTTGACCTAGCTAGCGACACCGACATCCTATGAATGAATTTCAAAAAAGGCCTTGTGGCACAGTGGGTATTGTCCCTGCCTCTGAGCCAGAAGCTCCAGGTTTGAATCCCACTCCAGGAATTGATGGACATGGAAGGTACATTCATAATGCAGCCAAACAGTTTGATTATCAACTTGTAAAATCTTCCAAAATGCCTATGGCAGGCAGTAAGAGAGGTGTGTCTTCTGCTCAGCCATGCTTGCTGCAGTGTGGTGCCCCTCAAGCTATATATAGCCTCTGGCTTCAGGCGAGTGACCTGTTCCAGGAAAAATGAGCTATCAAAAGAGATATAATCATGTGTGTTTTTTGCTTCATGTGTCTTTCTAGACGTGGGAAGCTGAAGAAGATTTATGTAATTGTAATAGTATTGAGTTTACACAGCATGGTGGAGGATACTCTAAGAATCCTCTTCACTTGTTTGGAATGTGGAATGAGAATAAAAATGTGTTATAGTGAGTTTTTATAAATGAGTTTGTACTTTTACAGCAAAATTCAGGTTTTCATTGTTAAATAGTTAACGGTGCAAGTTACTTTTCATAATCAAATTCAGCGTTTTATAGTGGAATTGAGTTTTTTTGATGGTAAAAGTGATTCTTTTAATGAAATTATATTGTATAGCAAAAACTGAGTGTTTTATAATTATTTTTTAATATATTTTTAGATAAAAAATTCCTGGTCTTTGATAGTAAACGTGACTTTGTTCTGACAAGTGTTACTATATCGTGAGATGGTTAATTGAAATAAACAAATGGAATAAATTCGGCCCCAATCAATAAGCAGCTCAACATGATGTAATTTTATCAATTATTCATGTGTTGGCCCTCAGATTCAGAGATAGTGCTGCATTTTTGGCTTGCCTGGCCTCAACTAAGTGTTTCTTGTGTTGTCCTCACATTCACTCGTTCTTGCAGATGAGCTGGAATGGTTGCTTTAACCTAGTTTAATTGGGTCAGTAATAAGACAGAGATTAAATGCTAAAGCAGCTGTTACCATTGATACGAAATACATCCCGCTGCTCCTTATGGGCTGAAACTATTAACATTGAGATGTTCACTTAAAAGCAGTGATAATTTTATTATAACGTAAGTGTTTCTTCTATTACTGCATTACAAGAGAATTGTGATACCAATCATCTTCATGAAGAATGGAATCCTTTGTATTTACTGCATTCAATTTTATGAATACAGTAGTATCACTATGATATACTCTCCAATTATCCACTGCCCTGTTAATCTGTCAGAATTCTCACTGGACAAATCTTTCGTTGTAAATAGATTTACAAATCTATTTCATCTTTCTTTGATGAAGGAAGCTCTGTAATTTTTGAAAATCTGTTCCAATTTCTGTGCAAAAGGATATTGCTGCCCCATTTTAACAAAAGTAAATTCTATTGACTTGATTGCTAAAATTCATTAAGGTTGCTTATGGAGCCTCTGCTAGGTTTAATCTCTCCAGGTTAGGAGTTAACAAATTGGCTGTGAAAACCTGCGAGAAAGTTAAACTCTGATCTCCTCTTCTGACTAACAAAAAGTATACAGATTACAAATAGGATTGTAAGATCTAATTTAGCACTGACCGTCAATATTTATTCTGCCCCACACTCTCACTACTTCCACTGAGGCTGTAGAATTAAATATTTTGGTTTTTTTTCATGTGGTTGTGTGGAGGGTCAAATTTCAATATCTTACTTAACCTGGTCTCAGGGTTCCCTGGGCTACAAACACCAACTGCAACGAGGACAACAAGGTTATATTTAGTCTCAGGTTTCTGCCAATACTGATCTGAACTAGTCGCTAGGAGACCAGTCTGCATGATTTGTCCTCTGCCTGTGGGGAATGACAAGGCTACTGCTGAGATTGGAAACTTTACAATGTAAGGACTAACTAAACAGGGCACATTGTTTAATGAGTCATGATATTTTTTTGTGATGATTTCAGCTCTTTTGTTGTTCTCAGATTGGGTGTTTTTTTTGTCCCCTTCTCATTGTCTTGCGCGTATGTCAAGTAGAAATGAACTTGTATTTCTCTATTCTTTAAATGGTGCAAGTATATTTACAAAAGATTGTGTCCAACCTAGTGGTGATTACATTGCTTGCTTAGCCACTACCTGTACTAACAAGCTGTAACGAGGTGTCAGCTGTGGCTCAGTTCATAGCACCCTCGCCTTTGAGTCAGAAGGTTGTGGGTTCATGTCCCACTCCTGGAAAAAAAAAGTCAAGAACTGTGAATGTACTCAAAAGAGTTACTAACAAGCTGTACCCTTGTGGTGAACTCAGATCACGTTCCCAGAGGGATCACAGAGAAACTTGAGGCAGCACCAGCACAGACAGCTCTTATGTACCTCCTGGAAAACCACTTACATATTGGTAGAGTCTTACAAGCATAGGGTCTATTCAACATTTCTATTGAGGAATGATGTATATCAGTGATAGCTGGCAGGAGGGAAAAGACTACAGAGAATCAGAATAAATAATATTTTTGGGTCTTTCTACTGCTGTCAGAAGTAAATGCCAGTGGCTTCAAATATTAACCAATATGAATCATTCATACAAGAAATAAATTTTATGGCAGGAAAACACAGCTTTTGATGTCAAACTGCACAGTTTCAAAATTCTTACATTTACAAGATGATCAAAGCATTATATATGACAGTTTGATGTATCATCAAATTGCGTTCAATTTACACAGCAAAATCAGATTTAGTCCCTTTTGAACTCTGGCTGAATATGAACAACCCAGTCACTTCACCTATGGACAGCACTAAGGGTTTTCTCGTCTCTAGACTCTAAAATGGGTCCGAACTAGATGGTGAAGTATGAAACTAGAAACAGATCATTTTCTTGGTAGTAGGTTTATTCACAGAATGCAGCATTATATATATACCTGCCAACCAATGCCCCAGTGTCCCAGCAGTCCCTTTTCATTCTCTTTTGAAATAAAATTATTAACTGCTTATCTAATTAGCAGCCCCTTAAAAGGGCACTAACACAAATCAAAACATAATTAGTTAAGTTTTTACTAAAGTTTAAATCATATTTTCCAGGACTGATGAGGCACTCCAGCCCCTGTGGCGCTCACCAATCGTGGGAGGTATCAAGCATGCTCCCCCTCCAGGGACACTTGGCTATGAAGTGTCCCTTTTTATACTCTATTGAGTGCCAATAAAAATAAATGAATGACCAATTTAACTAATAAACAAGTTAACAGCCTCTTAAAGGAGCACTGTAACAAAAAGAAAACATTTTAAAGGAAACTTATCAAATTAAATTAAAATAATGTTCCTGGGGCTGATGATGCACTCCAGCCCCTGCAGTCATGGAAGGCCTCAAGAATACCGGTGGACACCGCGTGCTCCCTCTCCAGGGACACCTTGGTAGGACAGACCCTTTTTATATATTTTATATCTTCCTCCTCCTTCAAGTACCATGCCCTAAGTGGGCTTTGGTGACCATGAGCTTCCATTGGATTGGTCCATTATTACAATTGGCAAAGTACAGTAGTACATACATTGCCTTCTGCAGCATGGCTGACCAGGAAACTTTCCCACTCTTATGTCAGGCTTACTGGAAGGATTTACAGGCTCACAATCAACTTATTTAGCTACATTATGAACACATTTTCCGTGACCATCTGGAGTGGGACTTGAACCCAGAGATAGGGACACTACCCACTGTGTCACAAGACCTCAAAATTCTGCAGTGGATTTGAATCCATGATCTTCTGAATCACAGGTGAAATAATTACTACTTTTTCAAACGTACACTCAATCAGTTTCTTTTTATACTCATTTGAGTATACCAATAAAACTAATAAACCAATCAACAAATTAACTAATAAGTAAATTAACAAGTTAACAGGCCCTTAAAGGGGCAAGTCTCTCTTCATATTTTTTTGAGCAAACTAAAAACAAATTAACAAATTAATTAAAGAACAGCCCCTTAAAGGGGTGACTCTCTTTATATTCTTTCAAAACCCAAGAATAAATTAGTTAACAAATTGACAGCCACTTAAAGGGGCACTGTAAGCAAAAAACAAAACATTAAAGGAAACTTATTCAATTAAAATGGTGTTTCCAGGGCTGATGATGCACTCCAGTCCCCTCAATGCCCACCAGTCATGGAAAGTCTCAAGAGTAGTCCCTCTTTACATATGCTCAAGATACTTAATCAATCAATACCCTCCACCTGTTTATCCTTAACATTAACGCCGACTGCCATACTGAAGCTGCATTTAGGAACTGTTGCCGTCATATCACAGCAAGAGGCACATATTTCCATTTTGGCTCACTCTGAATCGGCCTCTTTCTCCAAACACTCAAAAGCAAATACCCGCAATTTTCCACTTCCCTCAATGTTGCTATACTCACTGTTTGCCCCATAAAATATTCCTTTAGTATTAAAAAAAAATCTAGTATGAATTTCTGTAATACAAAGTTCTACAAGTGTGAGCAAACTGGTCTTTCTGAGGCTTAGAAAATATTGTGCTAAGTTTGTGTTAAGCTTGCAAAATGGCAGACAGGGTCAGTTCAACGAAACCATCTCCCTCTGAGAAACTGAACTCCAATTTCCCTCTGAGAAAGTGAACTCCAATTTCAGAATCAGGATCCCATTCAGCACTGCATGCTGGAGAGGCATGGAGAAAACGACACAAATCCTGTGTCTGGGTCACTTCACCATTGGAAAGTTGAAAGGAATGCAATCTTGTATTAAAATATTAAAAGTTAATGTAACGCCCTGTTATAATAAGCTATTATAACAAACCTCTCACCCTGACAAGCTCCCACCTTGAACCCAGATCAAGTTCTATTAGAATCAAATATGGAAAAGAGCTCCAGGGCTGCTTTTTAAGAAGCTATAAGTGCAATTGGGACTTATTTTATATGAGCCTCCAATGCCTTATACAGCTCCAGATACAGTGAAATTCCTGAAAGAATGCATCTTTTTTAATGATATGGAGGCAATATACAGCAGATCCATCAGCATCTCGAAAGAGAAAAAATAAGTACATAAGGGAAAAAGGAATAGAAGGACATGCTGATAGCGTTAGATGAAATTAGGTGGGAGCAGACTTAGGATGAGCATAGAAGCTGGCCTTTACCGGTGGGCCGAGTAGCCTATCTACGAGCTGTAATTTCTGTATAATTATATGTTGATATTTTGTCTTCAGCTATGTATGAAACACCTTGACCCAAAACATGAACCTGTCTTTCACAGTTGCTCATGGATCTGATTTCAATTTCCCGCACTTTTGGCTTTTAATTTCCGCTTTTCAGGAATCTGCAGTTTCTAACAACATAAGGAATAGGAGCAGGAGTAGACCATATGGCCTGATGAGCTACGATCATGGCTGATCTTCAGCTTCAACTTCACTTTCCTGCCTACTACCCATATCACTTGATTCTGTGAGAGGCCAAAAATCTGTCTATCTCAGCCTTAAATAAGTTCAATGTTGGAGCATCCACAACCCTCTGGGGTAGAGAATTCTAGAGATTGACAACCCTTAAATGAAGAAATTTCTCCTCGTCTCAGTTCTAAATGATCTGTGCCCCCATGTTCTAGATTCCCTAGCCAGGGGAAACAATGCCTCAGTATTTACCCTGTCAAGCCTCTTTAGAATCTTGTATGGGTCAATCAGGCCACCTCTCATTCTTCTAAATTGAATATACACTCAATTTACTCAGCTTCTCATGAGGCAACAATTTAATCCCAGGGACCAATCCAGTGAACCTTCACTGTGCTGCCTCAGTATGGAGACCAAAACTCAGCATAGTGGGTTTTTATGGGGCCTGTAAGAGTAGGAGACATGGTGGGCAGGGTGACTTAATTAGATAGGAGTTGAAGTTTCGCTTTCCCAATGGCGGGTTCAAATTTAGAGATTAAGTCAGTGGCGTGTTTGTGCTGGGTGGGTCCTCACGCTGTCCCTTGGCGGGTTCCTACTTGCAATAGGTTTGTGTGCCATGAATACTGATTTGATTAAAATGTTTTGAAATTACGGTCTGCCTTCATGCTAAAGTCAGCGGTGTACGAGAATCTCATGGCACCTAGTTCACATTTTCTTAAAGGTGGCATGCAACAGTCGGCTTTATGCACTTATGTCTGAGGTCAGAGGTTTCCCTTGTTTCCCTGTGGCACAAGGGAGGGGAGCAGGAGAATGGCAGTTTGCATGGAGGCTCGGGGCCGGCAAGGGTGAGTCAATGGTGAGGCGGGGGGGAGGGGTGGTGGTGGTGGGGAGAGGGTGTGTGGAGTGGGGTCAGAGGCATCGGGGAGTGGAAGAGAGATCCAAGGGAAGACAGAGGGTGGGGTAAGAGGCATGGAGGAGTGAAGTGGAAAGGGCCTGGCATCCTGGGTCTGGTGGAAGGGTGGTAGGGGCAGTCAGTCAAGGTAAGAAAATGAGGGGCCACAAGGGCAGTGTCAGTTCTGTCTAAATGTGGGTCCATCTCAGGGTGTTAGCTGGCAAAATCCTTACAGGGCTCTGAGTTCACCTACAACATTTCAATTATCCCCGCTGAGAGTGATCTAGGACAACGTCCTTTACGATGCATAGAAGAGAGGGCCAGCTGAGCCAGCAAGTTCAGCCACGTCCCACAGACTGGACACTAATATGAACATTCAATAAAGAGTGAACGCAAAAAACATAACATTGTTTCTTCCACAATAAAGAAATATTCCAAACCCCCCTTTAACCATAAATGCATGCCAACCATGAGGCATGCCAGTACATTTAGCCCTCTGACTAAGCTAGTCTCACAGATAACAATGATGCACACATGGATAAAGTGAAACCAATGTAACGTGAAATATTAACAAGTAACATTTACATTTGGAAAACACCCGTGCTACCTCTGTGCTCTCAATAAGTCTTATGTTAACAGCAGTGGAGTGGGGCAGGAAAATGGTAGCCGGGATGAAGACCCTCCCTGTTTGTCCAGGAGGCGTTTTTATAGCCCATCCCTACCTTCTGCATTGAAAGCTGATGGCGGTTTTGCCACTTAAACGCTTCCCCCCCCCGACCCCCCATCGTGGAATCGCGCCTGTCTCCAGTGCCACCATTTCAAATTTGAATTAGAATTGTGCGGGAACCAGCAAAAAGCAAGAGAGCGGCAGTGACGCCAATTCCCTGTTCCACTGTCGGGAATGGCACACCACAATTAAAATTCTGCCCTGTATTCCAGGTGTGGTCTTACCTCTTTATTGCTACCAATTCTTGGAGTAGAAGTTTAATGAGATGGTTTCTCTAAACAGGCAACTTCATTTTTTTTCCTTAATGAAGGAGTAAAAATGGGAAGGAGCATCAGAAGTTTAAACCATGACAAATTAATGGTTAGACTGCTAGGTTTAAGCATTGTGAAGCAGACATAAATCCAGTCCAAAAAGGGAATGATTCCCTTTATTATTGACCTTATAAATCTTTTGAGCATACAGATAAGTCTTCTCA
Source organism: Cetorhinus maximus (assembly GCF_964194155.1). NCBI lineage: Eukaryota > Metazoa > Chordata > Chondrichthyes > Lamniformes > Cetorhinidae > Cetorhinus > Cetorhinus maximus. The sequence continues at coordinate 19,104,310 of NC_135903.1, read as the reverse complement.
AATAACACCTCCCGATGAATTGATAATTGTAGCAGATAATTGACAGCAGTTCAACTCTAAACAAATTTATACACTTCTCTGTCGTTTTAACAGTCATTAATCCGTTTACTTCAAACACTTTGAAGCATCATTAGGTATTCGCCCACCAATATCAATAATAATAATTTCTATGCTTCAGAAAACCAGCTTGGGAGGATTTTTAATTCAGACAAGAACTTCATCAAACCTTAAAAGTTGAGCAAATAAGTGAAAAAAATAGATATGCACCGAAATAATTAAATTAAATAATTAAATTCCGTGAAATCCTTATAGAAAATTCAAGGTGTACTCATCTAATTCCATATTTTGTTTACCAGCATCAGATCTGCTCTACCGTGCTTCAGTCTAATGCTGGCTAAGTGTAAAATATTACTGAAGTATTCAATTCAGTGTGAGAGCAAACCCATTAAGTCTATTAACAAAAATAAAAATACCTGGAAAAACTCAGCAGGTCTGGCAGCGTCTGCGGAGAGGAACACAGTTAACGTTTCGAGTCCGTATGACTCTTCAACAGGACTAAGTAAAAATTAAGTCTATTAAGTCCATTAAGTCTATTCCTCAATTAGCATCACTAGCAGATGATCCAGACATTTATCTCATTGTTGTTCGTGTGACATTATTCTGTTTGCCTACATAATCATTGGGGTAGGTTCCTCTGCCCTCTCCCATGGCAGTGGGCATTTAATCAGGCAGGAGGGTCGGGAATGGGAGCTGCCACCTTCCTGCCTCCTGTCTGATTAAGTTTGTGGTGGGAGGCCGGTGGATGTCCTTCACGGCTGCTGCTAACTAAGTGGGAAATTAATGCTCACTTAAGGGCCTCATCCCGCTGCTGCTGGTATGAACTCAGCAGCGGTGGTGGAGTGGTGGGGGGCGGGGCTCATGATTTGGGGAGGCCGACAAGTAAAGTCCTGTCAGGGTTGCTTGCGAGTTTCCAGGGTGTCCTTTGTTCAAAGGCACTGCCTAATCGAGGGACCCAGCATCCTGAAAAACACCCCCTGCTCTTGCTGGTGACTGCTTCCCCACCCCCATCCCATGACCCTACCTCTGGACCTTCACCTGACCTCACTCATCTGGGACCCAGCAACAACATTGGGCCTCGGTTGGGTGTCATACTGACAGCAGCCACCACCTCCCCAGTGGCGTTGCCGTTCAATAGAGCTACCAGCCTCCAATTGGCCAGCAGCTCTCAGATGCCGGGACTCCCCCAACCCCACCCACCTCACCCCACCCCACCCCCCCACACCCCGCCCCTCACATCCCCCACCCGCCCCGGCATCCTTGACCCCGGAAAAGGCCCACTGCTGCCCAGTTAAATCCTGAGTGGCACTTAGTACGGCGGGCTTTCCCTAAAAGAGGTGACATGGGGCTCCAACACTACCCTAAATATCAAAATGGGTTCATTGACTTCTGAGGCATTTTAGCATGTCCTGAGGATATGAAAAGTGTACATATAGTTTAAATGTAAGCTTGCTCCCTGTTTCTATCTGTCCTGTGATTTCATGTACAAATGATTTGGCGTATTATAATAGGTAGATTTTCCAAGTTGTGAATCACAGCGAGGTTTCTGATGCACGCTCGAGGATTATGAAATAAGGGGACTAGGAAAATCTCCCCTAGTTCACTATCGATTTGAATCTGGTCAGCTGCTGCGCTTGTGATTCAGAAAATTAATATCTAGTAATACCAAAAAAAACCTAAAAGATTTACTTTTGCTCATTCTCATTGAAATTAAAATTCAGGTTTCCACATCCATTAATCCAGCCTTACACCGAATTTCATTGATGTAGGTGAGGGGTTACAGCTGTTCATCTCTTGAAAGCACAAAAATCACTTATTAAAGGTCATAGTTACATCTCACTTCAAGTGACTGAAATTTTATGAGGTAAGATCATCATGTCGTGTTTCTATGGTGATCACACTTCTTTAATAGCAGCCAGTAGTGGCCAAATGAGATGTCATGGATGTGAAAGATTGATTATATATACTTAGATCAGATGTATTGCTTCATTATTTGATTAGTCACACTTAGGTTAATATTTTATTGATTGATTATGCTTGTCATCAATGTAAGTATGATAGATTAATGTAGTCTAGCGCTCATGACTGTGGTAGTACGGATGAAGTAAATCGTGAAAGGTAGATTTCTGATGAATATACAGAAATATGAAGCCTGAACTAGAAACTCTAATTACTTTCAGTGTTACAGTACCACACAGTTCTCTCTTTTATCCATTCTTGTAAAATCAAGGTAGTACAACTCACAAGCTTCTCTCTAGCCACCACCAGTGGTGTTGTTCTGTTATTGACTGAAAGAAGATGTGAGTCTTATGTTAGGAGCGCAGCTTCCTGGGAATTTGTTGCCTTCTCCTGTTACACAGAATCTCCATATCATGACCCAGCCAAGAAGTGGTTCAACTCATCCAATTGAGAACTGGAGGATGCAAATTCTAGTCAGCGTTGAACTACAAGCTTTTCTTGAATGTCTGCACTCTCAGAGAACTTCAGTTACATTAAATATCAAAATTCTCCATTGGCAACCATGTCTGTGTATTGAAGCTAAAATTGAGCATCTGGTCACTGCATCGTTCCACCATGACAGAAAGGCCGACTATTTGGCATTTATTTAACCCATCTTCAACTACAAATTAGGTGCTGAATAGGACCAACCCTCCTCTGATCAACCAACCCTGGGGCAGACTTACTCATTTGCAGCTCAGCTGCAGGTGAGGGTGGAATCCACCAGAGATAAATGTTGCTATCGCACTCCTGTCACAAAGAAGTGCATGCTCTAGTTGTAAGTGAGAACAACTGTTTTAAACTGGGGAAAGGTCAGGGCATTATTCTTAAGTACATATAAGAACTGGTTTCCACCTGTGTGGGGGAAAGGAAAAGGAAGTCTGTTGCCTGTGTTCTCTGAGTTTTGTGAATAAGCCTATGTTAAGGAAACACTGGTTTTGCTTTTACTCAGTGAATGAGCAGTGAATTATGACAATAAATGTCACACTCATTCATGCTTTACTGTTACAGAACAGAAACCACAACAGTTACTGTACTTGTGAAGGAAGTTGTGGTCCTGCTCACGAGGTAATCACACTGAAGTTAATCGTTGTGAGATGACGGATGAGTGGCCTAAGGAAATAGAATTACCCAACCAGTATCTACCTTCTTAGAACTTGTACTCACTCATTTTCCTTCACAAATTTATAAATATTGTTTGTTCATAAAAAGTTGCCTTATGAAATATTCTTATATGTAATATATATTACTAATTCTACCAGCTTACATTCAATATATTTACACACATTTGGCTGTTGGGTGTTCATAAGAGACAAAAATTTGTTGAAAGATTTGCTCGAAATGGTTTCTGTCTTCTGACTGACAAATAAAGTCCATTCAAGATTTGTCTCCTCAGCTTACCCTGTTATTGAGTTACTGAGAGAATAGTGGGAGTGCACATAGACACACAACAGAGGCGTACCATTTTACATACACGGTGTGGAAGAGGGCATTTCTCAGTGCAAACAATGGCATTATTTATAATAGTTAAAATACTTGTGCTGTTATTTTTACTCACATCCCTACCAGGCCTTTCTTCCAAGACCTCCTTGTTATTACATGCACAGCAGATGACAGTTCCAAAGACCCACATCCCATTTCCTCATCTACATGCATTCATTAATTTCTTGAAGAGATACCAAAGTTACATTTACATCTCTCTTTCCCCAATTTCTACATTCACATAGATAAACTAGAAGTCTATAGTTAATTATGCAACAGAAGTATAGTGTAGTCACTTTTGGTCAGAGACATCATCTGGCTGTATAGTACTTAGGTGACTTGTGGCAAACATGCTCATGAACCAATGCTATCCATGTAGGGCAAATAACACAGCAGGGGCTGAATGTTACAATTCCACAAAGAGAAGGCAAAACGAACACTAAGGTAATGAGCTCACCCGCTTCTACATCCTTCCTTCACCATGAGTTTTCAATCTCTTTTATCCAGATGCCATGATAAATAATGTAATATTAATTCCGCCTGACCTATAAAACTGATGCTATGAAGGCAACAGGCACACCAGGGACTAGGAGAAGCAGAGATTATTAAACAGGACATGTTGAGCTGAAGTGGTCGAGACATATGGGTACTTTATATAATATCTACAATTTGTCAGTGTCCTCAGCTAATAGAGGAGGCAGTTATTTAATTATTCATCCATTTTACTATTGATCTAATGTAATTTTTAAACCTGTAAAATTACTCAAAGGTTTCAACACTAAAAAACATGAAATAAGATTTTAGATGATAACTACAATAATGATTGATCGTTCATTTGTTATTCTGGTCACCTGAAAATGAATCCACAGGCTATTTCCAATATGAATCTGAACCTGCCTCTTCTAGCCACGAATGTTTATTACTGATGCTACAGAAGCAGACACCTTCTGTTGAAGTGTTACATGAAATTTGATGCTGTTAGCCTTTGTGAGTTTTTTTTGTTCTGTGTTGGACGTCTTAAATATTTTTTTACTTCCAATTATAGAACTGTGGAATGCTGTAATAACAGGCACAGAACACTTTAACAACCATTACTAAACTGTTAGCACCTTCAGTGTGTGAGTCAACCTGCTAATCACTCCAAATCCGCATGTTATTAAAAAAAGAAATAAACTTCCCCTCCCACCACCTTCATCCAGACGGAAAGTAGGGAGTGTCACTGTGGTAGTTATAATCGGGACACACCTTCTGCACCAGTCTATAGTCTGTGCTGTAAAATGAAATGTAGATACATATGACCTTAAAGGGTTTGGAACAGATCCAGGACACATGGCTTTGGGTCTGTTCCTGGTAGCAAGTTTTGGATGGATCGTAATTACATAGTGCAGTCTTTTTTGCTCTGTCAATTTTTTCATACTCGACGCGGCAGTTAAATATTTTTGAATCTTTGGCGTCAATTATTGTTTGCTGAGCCAGGTCAAATTCGACCGCTTTTGTAGGTGGCACAAGGCTAACTGATATATTTCCCTGGCCAGTGGAATTGTGGCGGAAGTACACACTAAACGTACCATTTCCATGGTCCACGATTTTCCCAGTGATGAGCAGGTTTAATTTCACGGTTTTGATGTTTGAGTAAAAATCGCCCCAGCCAAACATTTTCTTAAATTTCCCAGTTTTAACAATTGGTCGTCTCTTGACTCTGGATTGGGCATCTTCACGTTGATCTGATACATTTCCTAACCAATCCCAAAGATCCTGTTTGGAGAAAGAGGCTGGCGAGGAATATGGAAATCCCAGTAAAGTCGAATTCCCTGTGCTTGGCAGAGTCTGCATCATCCATTGGCTGAGGGGCGACATTTTGTTGCTTTTTATTAAGACATGCTTTTGTGTGCTTTTAGATCCTCTGGATTGCACATCTTCAGTGTCATTTGATGTACTTCCGTGTGCAAAAGCAACCTGTGGAAACAAACACCAGATGTTATTTTAAAAAGATGCACAGGTACCTACCTACTGCTTTATGTGCATGGTCAACATAAAACAATTTATTTTGAAAAACCAGTGCAACAATTATGTAATTCATACTAAAATGCATCATTATTTGTGTGGCAATTCACCAAAACCTTTCTAACATTTACAAGGCACAAGGAGTGTGACGGAATACTCTCCATTCCTGGATGACTATAGCTTCAACAACACACCAAAGAAACTTGACACCCCATCCTTCATCTTAAACATTCACCCCCCTCCACCATCAGCACACAGCGGCAGCAGTGCGTACCATCTACAAGATGCACTGCAGCAACTCGCCAAGGCTTCTTTGACAGCATCTTCCAAACCTGCAATCTTTACCACCTAGAACGATAAGGCCAACAGACGCAGGGGAACACCACCACCTGCAAGTTCCCCTCCAAGGCACACATCATTTTGATTTGGAAATATATCGCCGTTCCATCATCATCACTGAGATAAAATCCTGAAAGATGCCACCCAACCGCACCGTGGTGTACCTACACCTCACAGACTGCAGCAATTCGGAAAGGCAGCTCACCACCACCTTCTCAAGAGGAATTAGGAATGGATAATAAATGCTGACCCAGCCAGCGACACTCACTTCCCATGAACAAATAAATAAGCAAGCCTTCAAACAAAAAGAAATGTTTGCCAAACACTTGACCCGGATCCCCTGGAAATAGCAACTCGGCCCCAATTATAACTGGATAAATTAACTGTTTCTTTTCTTTTGTAGTGATGTTGTACCCAAGTGGTCAAAACGTTTCAATTACAATAAACTGAAGATAACTTGTGGGTTTCAGGAGACTGGAGTGAAGCTGCGAAGGTTTTCTTGATTCTCGGTGAAACCTCCTGTTTTCACTACATCTAAATGTTGGTTGTGGTTTTTCTTTTTGGCTTTATTTCGGTTGAAATGTATCAAGGGCTCAGCCAATCGCTGATTATACACTGTACTTTTAAATAGTCGAACAACCAGTAAGTGGAACAACCACTCACCAAGGAGCAAATAGCAAGTTACTTGATAAAAAGAAGCACTTGATATCACCAACTGTATTTGAGGCAAAGGAATGTGTAAGTGGAGAAAATAGGAGTTCCCTCTGCCAGGGGAACAGTTCTGCATTCAAGAGCCAGTTTGGTGAAAAATATTCCTGAGTGCCAGTGAAATGCTGCCCTAGGCTCATTCAAAACAAAACCAGGCCTTCAATGTGCTGCAGCCTGGAGTTGAGTTTCCAATCTCAGCCCTGTACCAAAGTCCTGTGAGGGAGGTGGATCTGGAGTCAATCACTTCCAGGCTGCACTCAATGCCTAATTCAGAGAGGGTTAGATGAAACCCTAATAAGTTATCCGTGCATTTTCCCCACTATCAAAATTCTTCATGATTTTGAACACCACTATTAAACCTTCAGTTTATCCGGACTCTCCACATATCTGAAGTTCCAGGTCCCTGGTGCCATTCTAGTCAATCTCCTCTGCACCTTCTTCAAGATCTGGACATCATTCTAATAACATGCTAGTCAGAATGGGGGCGAACCAGTGCTTTTCAAAGCTTTATAAATTGAGGCATAGAATATGAATGCAAGGAAGTTATGCTAAAGCGCAAACCGGAATGCACCTTGCCTTTAGTTGCAGTCTGATGTAAGTAGCACAGACTAGATTGAAGGTGAGGTGCATTCTGGTTATGCGTTAGCATAACTTCCTTGCATTCATATTCTATGCCTCAATTTATAAAGCCAAGGATCCTGTTTGATTTTTAAGCGGCCTTCTCAACTTGTCTTGCCACCTTCACAGATTTGTATACCTACACCTCCAGGCCTGTCTGGTCCAGCACGCTTAAACTTGTACTATTTAGCTTATATTGCCTCTCCTCATTCTTCTTCCTAAAATGAACCACTTCACACTTCTCTGCATTAAACTTTATCTGCCTGTCTGCTCATTTCACCAGTCTGCCATGTCCTTCTAAAATCCTCCTCTTTTCTAGATTTCCAAGTTTTGTAAATTTTGAAATTATGACTCAAGTCAAGAGCATTATTATTTATCAAAAAGAGCAGAGTTCTGAATACTGACCCCTAGCCGGGGAATTCTACTGTATATCTCCTTTCAGTCTGAAAAATAATTCACCACTGTCCTCTGCTTTGTGTCTCCATTTTAGTATTCTCAAAGCCCCTTTAATCCCATGAGTTTCAATTTTCTAATAGGTTTATTGCATGATACTTTACCAAATCTCCTCTGAAAGTCGAGATGCACAACATCAACAACACAACCTCATCAACCCTCTCTGTTAACTCAGCAAAGAAGTTAGTCAAAGGTGATTTGCTTTCAACAAATTCATGCTTAGTTTTATTTATTAACTTATATTTTTCCAAGCGCCAATTCATTTTTCTCTCAGATTATTGGCAGCTAGATTTGATAGTTTCCAAACTTGGGGATCACAATGAGGACTACCCTGTGCCCGTTCAAAATGATGCAAGCAGCACTCAAACTTCCTGCTTCCTGCTAACCGTAGTAATCGTGCCTGCAGCCCAGCACTGAACGCACTGCTGAGTGGCTCCACACCTCAGCAGGAGGCTCAAGTTTGTGCAGTCTAGACCCACTTCAACCTAGTCTGTGCTACTTACAGTCAGACTGCAGCTAAAGGTGAGGTGCATTCTGGTTGCAACTGGGGCTGAAAACTGTGTGAAGAAAATTCTGAAGATCGAGAGGTATCAAGAGAAATTGCACATCAGCCAGAGAGCGTGCAACCAGGTTTTCAGACGCTGTGCGGGATTACTTAGAACAGGAGGCAGACAGGAGGAGAGAGAAGGATTCCCTTTCCTCAGGGGACCGGCAAGCCTTCTAGACAAGTGTTGAGGAGGCAATGGGAGCAGGTGGCTAGAGCAGTCAATGCCAACAGTCTGGCACCGAGAACCTGGATCCTGTGCCACAAGCTTAATGATCTCACAAGAGTGGTCCGCTGCAGATTGTGTAACCTAACACCTCTTGCTTTCTCCCCCACCCTTTCCTCACCCTCGTCCTCCCCTTTGCATTTATGCTGGTTACATCCTCAACAAACTCTAATAAATTTGTCGAACATTATTTCCCTTTCATACAACCAGGCAGAGTTAACATGGTTTTATTACGATTTTCTAAATGCCCTGCTACTACCTCCTTAATGATGGATTATAGCATTTTCTCAATTTTTTTTTTCTCTTTATTCTTTCATGGGATGTAGACATCGCTGGCAAGGCCAGCATTTGTTACCCATCCCTAATTGCTCTTGAACTGAGTGGTTTGCTAGGCCATTGCAGAGGGCAGTTAAGAGTCAACCATATTGCTGTGGGTCTGGAGTCACATGTAGGTTAGACTGGGTAAGGACAGCAGATTTCCTTCCCTAAAGGACATTAGTGAACCAGATGGGTTTGTACAACAATCAATAATAGTTTCATAGTCACCATTACTGAGACTAGCTTTATATTCCAGGTTTATTAATTGAATTCCACAAACTACCATAGTGGCATTTGAACTCATGTCTCCAGAGCATTAGCCTGAGCCTCTGGGTTACTAGTGCAGTGACATTACTGCTATGTCACTGTATCCCCATAAATGACAGGTGTTAGCCTAACTGGCCTATAGTTTCCTGTTTTCCATCTCCCACCTTCCTTGAATGTCTGTGTTACAGTTTTCCAGTTGCCAGCTGGGACCTTTCCAGAATCCAGGGAATTTTGGAAGATTACCACCAATTCATCCACTATCTCTGCTGCCACTTCTTTTAAGTCCCTAGGATGCAGCGCATCAGGTCCAGAGGACTTGTCAGTCTTTAGTCCCATTAGTTTTCCTAGTACCTTTACTGTAGTTATTGTGATTGTTTTAAATTCCACACTCCCTTTTGTCTCTTGATTTTCTACTGTTCTTGGGGTGCTTTTTGTGCCTTCCATGGTGATGGCTGAGACAAAATACTTGTTCAAAGTCTCTGCCATTTCCTTGTTTCAAATCATTCATTCCCCAGTCTCATCACCTAAGGGATGGGCGTGGCTACACACCAACTGCACATTGAGTGAGTGGTACCCTTTGTCTTTGCAGTACATCTTTCCATTGAGATGCGGCACACGCAAAGCTCTCTGTGTGCAGCCAAAAGTACCTACACCATGGGAAGCTTGCTATTCTGGCAAAGCGGCCAGATCCAAGTGTTTCGCTTTATTTAGCGAGAAAACAATGAAATGCCCTTTCCTGGGGTATGGGGCCTCCTGGATGTAGCAATGAATGGCGACCGGTGAGACATTCACTATGTAACCTGTTCCAGGCTGGAAGGAGCTGCTGGTGAAAAGAGTTCAGAACCAAGGGGGTGGAAATATCCGTTGGCGGCGGGCCTCATGGTGGGCGTGAGCAGACAATATGGCGGGAAGGCCAAAAATCAGTTTCACGCCATCATGAAACATGTTTGCAATTGTCCGCTCCACCCGTCAGTGGCAGGCCGCATTTCCTGCTATTGGACACTGGGAACTTCATTGTAATACATCTGCATATCATTATAAGCCCACCTTGCCCAAATCATCCCTCCACGATTGATCATCTGAGCACGTCAGCGTGATTGCACGTCGACGCGTTTCACAACAGCATTTATAAGGTGTGCAGCTGGTGAGCTGCACTTTGAGGGGAACTCGGAGGCGAGTGCACAGTAATGTTGCACAGGGTCAGCTGTTGGAACTCGAGGTTGAGGCACCGCGCATTCAGGCGAGGGTACAGGCAAGTTGCTTTTTCCCGGCAGGCTAACAGTGCAGTGCCGGGGCAAGGGCAGCACTCCAGTTGGGGCAAGTTGTTGAGTGGGGGGAGCAAGGGCTGTACTCGGGTCGATGGTATTGCACAAGCACCTCCATGGGGCGAGGGAAGCGGCCACGCATATAGGGGAACCTTGTATAAAGTGACCATTCCTCTGCAGCTGAGACTGTTCAGACACAGCCACATTGATATGATTCTAGCTTCTAGCTTATCTGCCCACTCAAGCAACGCAGAGGCTAGAAAGTGACATCAAACGCTCCAGGGCATTTCACACCTCAGGCACAGACTGCAAACTAATGAGCATTTTAGTGGTCTGCAGAACAATTGGACAACTGGGCACATTGTACAATCTCCTTGCTAAAGCAGGCCATAGAGCAGTCACTGCTGGAGGTGCTCACAGCCCTTTGCAATGTCATCACTTAGCTTTGGACAGTCTCCCACATGGTTCAAGATAACAGTGCAGCCTTGCAGTGTGGGTTGGAGAATGCCTGTGTCTGAGCTGAGAGCACAGCATGCAGTCCAATGGGCAAAGCTGTTGTCAATCAGTCAGGAGGAGTGGGGTGGAGGTGGGTGGGGTTTTAGGTAGCTATGCAGCGCACATATCTCTGGCCATTCAAGTGGTGGCCAGCACTCTCCAGGATACGTTAAGGGGCCTTCAGACTTAACCAAGAGAGGTTCGTAGAACACCCAAGCTTACCTACACATCTCTCCTTCATCCTGCAGGAGTAGTACATTTGGAGCCTGGTGATTTAGTTGTATGCCTCATGGCCTACAGAGAGCGGAGTCGAAGGAAAAGAGAGCAACGGAGGCGCCTGGCTAGGCAGAGGGAGGAGCAGCACCCTCAGGAAGAAGGGGCGTCTGGGGCTTTTACACACACCGCTGAAGAGCCACAGCGAACCATCGCTGGTCGGCGCCTAGCTAGACCCAGAGTCTGTAGAGCCTGCCTTTCATTCCTGCAGATGAGCGAGAACCAGTGTTGCTGAAGACTGCGCATGTCTAGGGAACTGGTCGGTCACATCTGCCACATGCTGCAGGATTTGGTGCCACAGGGACATGGAGGGCATTCACTGCTAGTGGCCATGAAAGTGACTGTGGCACTCAATTTCTATGCCAGTGGGTTTCTATGCCAGAGCTCCATGCAGCAACCTCTGCAGGATAGCACAAGCCTCCTTCCACAAATGCGTCTATGAGGTCACGGATGTCATCTTTGCGAGGGCACACGACTTTGTGCACTTTACCTGGGACCAGGAAAACCAGAATGCAAGAGCGCTGGGATTTTCGAAATCTCAGGTTTCCTGCAGGGTGCCATTGACTGCACTCACATGGCGCTCAGATCTCCATGGCAACAAGCGGTCAACTATGTCAAACGCAAGGACTTCCACTCACTGAATGTTCAGCTGGTGTGCGGCACCACTTACACATCCTGCAGGGCTGCACACAGTTCCCAGGGAGTGTCCACGACTCCTACATTCTCAGTAGGTCTCAGATCCCTAACACCTTTCAGGGTCCACAGAAGCTGCAGGGCTGGCTCCTTGGGGACCAGGGCTACCTGCAGAGGACGTTACTGATGACACCAGTGTGGGGGTCTCAGACTGCAGCAGAGAGAAGGTACAATGAGCCTCATGCTGCAATTCACACCTTGGTGGAGCAAACCATCGGGATGTTGAAAATGAGGTTCCGGTGCCTGGACCGGTCTGGTGGAGCCCTGCAATATAGTCCACAGAGGGTGTCACACATCTTCATCGCTTGCTGCATTCTTCACAACCAGGCACTGCAATGGGGAAAGGAGCTGGCTGAGGAGGAGATGCAGCTTGAAAAGTCGCCATTGCGGCCGGTGGGTAAAACGTTTTATTTCCTGCCCCGCTACTGCACTTACTGCAAACCTGGGACAATTCTATCCAGGGTCACTTTGACAGCCACTGACAGCAGCATCTTTACCCTCCTCTGGAAGGGGTGGGGGGGGCGTATTTCTGGTTCTTAGAGGTGACACTGTTCTGTGACCGCCTATTTGGTGAAATGCAGCTGCTGAATACACTGCCCAGTGGAAGGGCCAGAGTACCCTCGTGGGTAAGGCGTCCTGCTGATAGCTCTCTTCCTCCTCTCTTTGTGAGCAGCTTGGCTTCTTTCCTGCCTCTTCCCCTTCTCCCTCTGATACTGCAGTCCAAAGAGGACTGCAACTATAGCCCCCATGACTGGGAGTAAGTGGCTTATTCATTACAGGAAGGACATAATTGCTCTGGAGAAAGTGCAGAGGAGATTTGCAAGAATGTTGCCAGGACTTGAAAATTGCAACTATGGGGAGAGATTGGATAGGCTGGGGTTGTTTTCCTTAGCACAGAGGAAGCTAAGGGGTGACCTAATTGAGGTGTACAAAATTATGAGGGGCCTAGATAGGGTAAACAGGAAAGACTTGTTTCCCCTAGCTAAGGGGTCAATTACCAGGGGGCATAGATTTAAGGAGATTGGTGGAATGATTAGAGGGGACAGGAGGAAAAATGTTTTCACCCAGAGGGTGGTGGGCATCTGGAATTCACTGCCTAAGTTGGTGGTTGAGGCTGAAACGCTCAACTCATTTAAAAGGCCTGGATCTGCATCTGAAGCACTGTAACTTGCAAGGCTATGGACCAGGTGCTGGAAAGTGGGATTAAGATGACCGACTAGTTTCCTTTTTCTCTTTTTGGCCGGTGCAGACACGATGGGCTGAATGGCTTCTTTCTGCATCGTACCTTTTCTGCATCGTAACTTTTCTATGGTTCTAAGTCTTTCCGCAAACAACATCCAGCACTACTCTCTGTAGGACTTTACCAAAGTTTCAGAACATTTCCATCAACCAAGCCAGGTCCAATAGATAGTAATAAGCAAATAAACTGCAAGTTAGATGGCGATGTCTTTAAATAGCAGTGTCTGGAGGTGGGGGGTGATTGGTTTCCTTTATGTTTGGGGTCAAACACATGTTTAGCTGTTTAAGAGAGGGCCTTAACTAGAGCAGAGAGTTCAAAAATGGCAGGTTGGGCATCAAATTAGCGTTAGATGCTGACTGAGGTCACAATCTGCCTATTCCGCATTTTCCGGCAAATGCACATAATGGGCATGCTATTGCCCTCAACAACATGGTAGTTGATACGGCCATTCTAGAAGTTGGCATAGACACGAGCGGCACAGACTGTCTGTTTTTTTCCAAAAAATACAGCACCCTTAGTTAGCATTGAAGCGACTGGAACTATGGAGCCGGATTTTGCCGCCATTTTGTCTCTAAAAGTTTCCCCATCACTGATGTGAGATTAACTGGCCCATAGTTGTCAGCTTTATCCCTCTTGGCTGCGAAACAAGAAGCCAATAAAGCTGAAGGTTTTACCTCTGAATGAATGAAGTGGATTAATGATAGATTGGAAAAGATCATCATCAGCACAGAATTGAAGATCAATGAGAGGCAGCATGGCATCACAATTCAATAACCTGAATGAACTTTATGTATCTCCTATAACAGACTGGAGCTTTCTTTTTTTTGAAAGAAATAGATGATTCTATATAATCTGCAAAATACACTTCCTTTCATTTTAATAAATCTTATGACATAAATGTTATTAAAACTATTTCCAGATCTAGCACCTGCCTGTCTGCCTGCCCTCTGGAAATAAAGAGTATCAAATACCTCCTCATGCAGTGCATGTATTATTTTTTTATTTCAATGATGATTGAGAATGGCTGTAAGAGAAATGGATTATGATTAAGTTATATTGAAGATCAAGTTGAACAGTAACTGTGTTATAAAACTCTTGGGGCTCAATGTTATTGTATGTCATGGTACCACTAGTGCTGTCCTATTAAGTTTGAATGCAACTATGTCTGAACCATGTGCCTATTTCAATTATTGGTTGATATGGATTCTGCCCTACCTCTGTGCCAATTTCAGCAGCAGCACCATGTGCTGTTAAATACATCCAGCATGATAAAAATACAAGAAAGTCTTGCAGCCCTTCTGTGCTTTGTTATCCAAAGTAGCCAATATCTCGTGAAAATCAGAGGCTGGGTATCCAGTGGCAGAGCTCACAATACCAAAAAAGAGCAAATGAAGCACACAAAAGGTGAAAGGGTGAGCTGGTAATGCCACATTGCAACTGGCGGTGTCATAGTACTCAGGCTCAACCTTGCCGTTCCCCACTTTCATTCACCAAGGCTCTTGAGAGGATGTGTTGGGTGGCTGCCAAATGCCTTCCCACAGAGGCTGAAAATTGCGGAGGTGGTCACCAGCCAATCCTTGTGCTCCCTGACATGCAGCGTCGACTTGGAACCAGATTAGACATGCCTAGCTCTACCCCAGTGTCATTAATCAGTGAAACAGTTTCGCAAGCGCTTCCTCACAGCTAACAAGGCATCGCCAATATTACAACCTGAAACACCAGGACCAATCAAACCAAGAACTTACATTGAAGCTATATCATGTTATTATCCATATTGATTAAACAGAGTATATCTGCAGTGCCAAGGTCTCATGCATACCGATGGACACTTCCCACACATTCCCCATCCTAGACCATTGATTCGCAGACAATTAAATGCACCACTGGGAAATGAACCCATGATCAAGGTAAGTGCTTATATTCAACTGTGGAGATTTCCTGACCTTAAAAAATTGTAGGAAGAGAAATAGACCTGAATTTTCAGCTCGGTGGGCGAGTGCGATCGGTGGTCCCGGGAATGGTTGGGAAACGGACCGCTGACCGCGATTTCACGTTAGCTGGCCAATTAACGGCCAGCCAGCATGAAGCGCGCGCTGTAAAACTCAGCGCTGCTGGGGTGGGGGTGGGAGGAGGGCGGGTGATGACATTTCCACAGGCAGAGAACTGCCTCAGGGAGCTGCAGACTCGAAAACCAGGAAATAAAGTTTTGAAAATCAAGGAACAATGTCCAAGCATCACAATCAGGCACTTAATCATATAGATGATAAAAATGCTGTCCACAGATTTCTATTTTTATTTTATTTAATAACGGAAACCTCATCCCGCCCTTGGATGAATATTGATGAAAAATGTAAAGGCCGCCTGACCAATTTGCCCATCCGCCAACCATAAGGGTGGACGGGCCACAGAAAATCGGAGACAATTGCGCTGTTAATGGGCTTAATTTCCCTCTTAATTGTCAGCGGCCGCGCATCCGACTTTTGCATGTGCCCGCCAAGCAAAATATCACGCCAGCGCGGGATGACTTCGGGATGCTCGCCTGACATCTTCTTGCGCGATTTTATGCCTGATCGGGTCAGGCGCGCGCCTGCCCGCGGGGATGTAAAATTCAGCCCATTGGCTATTAGACCCAAAAGACCCATTCCTTTTTCATTGATCATAACTTCCACCTATTTACCTTCCCAAAAACTCCCTCAATCTCTTCCCTGTCTAGAGGTCCACCTAGCATTCCCTGAACAATTTACAATGGGCCAAAATTTGTTGTCACAATAATGGGGAGGTCAATGACACTCGCTATTAGAAACATAGGGAAAAATTTTCCTCCCATTGGGGGGATTTTCCAAGGCAGACGGGGGGTGGGCGCGAACCAATCAGGGCCGCACCACCATTTTTATGTGGGTGGGTCAATTAAGGCCCACCCAGCGTGACGCTCACCCGGAAGCGCTGAGCGCTAAGTTGGGGGTCTGTGCTCTTTCGCGCAGGGACCATGAGCTGGGACATGTCAACGAATTTTTAGAACAATTTTTATTGAATTTTAAAACATTTCACGAAACCTCATCCCGCCCGTTGATGAGGTTTCATGAGAAATGCCTGGGCTCTTTGCCCGCCCGCCAACCTTAAGGTTGGACAGGTAGCTCATTTACTTGTTTTAATTAGTTTTTAACAGGCCTTAATAGGCCTTTGACAGTTCGGCTTTGACAGCCGACTCAGCTGCGCACCCGCCAAATTGGAAATCTAAATGACCCGTGGTGATGTCGGGAAGCCCGCCTGGCGTCACCGTGTGTCATTTTACACGTCGGCGAGCGGGCCCCGTCCCCACTCACCTACCGGAGAATACAGCCCATAGAAACATAGAAACTACAAGCAAGAGTAGGCCATTTGGCCCTTCGAGCCTGCTCTGCCTTTCAATGTGATCATGGCCGATCCTCTATCTCAACGCCATATTCCCGCTTTCTCTCCATACCCCTTGATGCCCCTAATATCCAAAAAATTATCAATTTATTTCTTGAATATACTCAGTGACCCAGCCTCCACAGCCTTCTGTGGTAGAGAATTCCACAGGTTGACCACCCTCTGAGTGAAGAAATGTTTCCTCATCTCAGCCCTAAATGGCCTGCCCCATATCCTGAGACTGTGGCCCATGGTTCTAGACTCCCCAAACAGGGGAAACATCCTCCCTGCATCTAGCCTGTCTAGCCCTGTTAGAATTTTATACATTTCAATCAGATCCCCTCTTATTCTTTTAAACTCTAGTGAATACAGGCCCAGTCGAACCAATCTCTCCTCATACGACAGCCCTGCCAACCCCCGTATCCGCTTAGTGAGCCTTCGCTGCACTCCCTTTATGGCAAGTATATCCTTTCTTAGGTAGGGAAACCAAAACTGCGCTATTATTTATGGACAAATGATGCAGCAACTTCAAATGAGAAGCACATGCATGATCACATGCATATATCCAAATGCTATCCAAGTTATCCTGCTCCACTGTTATTTTTGTAAAATCTTGCAGTTTGCCTCACCGTTGACATGCACCAAATGTCATGGAACTACACCTACCACAGATATTTAGGGCTAGTACTTAGAAGCGTATGTATCCTTACAACAATATTGTTAACACAACAATTGTGTGTCAGCTGTGGCTCAGTTGGTACCAATCCCACCTCTGAGTCAGAAGGTTATTCACATCCCCACCCAGAACTTGAGACACAAATCAAAGTTGACAATCCAGTGCAGTGGTGAGGCTGTGCTGAACTGTTGGAGGTGCTGTACTTTTGATGAGATGTGAAACCTAGAGCCTGTCTGTCCTCTCAGGTGGACATAAAAGATCCCATGGCGCAATCTTGAAAAAGAGCAGGGGATCCTGTGCTTTATCCTGGTGTCCTGTGCAATATTTGTCCCTCAATAAACAATGAAAAAAAGGTTATCCGGTCATGATCGCTTTGCTGTTTGAGGGAGTTTGCTTTGTGCAAATTGGCTGCTTTTGCCCTCAACAGTGACTACACTTCCAAAATACTTAACTGGCTATAAAGTATGTTAAGACGTCCTGTGGTTGTAAAAAGCATTATATAAATGCAAATCTGTAGGGGGTGGTGGTGTGTCAGCTTCACCTCTGACTTCTGAGTGGTCCGAATCGCTCCCACTCCTTGGGTTCTAGACCTTGGACTTATTTGGGGGATGTGACAAAGTGCAGCAGTCAACTAGTTTTGGTGCAAGAAACAAAACTGGGTTTATTGAAGTCACAAATGAACTTATAACATTAGGATTACACTGAGATTATACACACCTACAAAGTACACTTAGTTAAGAATGGGGAATACACGGCATAACGAGGGAAAATCACGCTACTAATCCCCTTACCCTTGTTCCATCCCCAAAACCTAACTAAATTGAACTAGGAGAGGTCAGGGATCATGCTCACCAACCCAGGGTTCCTTGACAGTTCAAAATCCAGCCAGGTAAGCCGGTTGCAGTTTTGGGGTACGCTCTTTGTGTCCTCTGGGGCCTGCCGTCCCCATGTGGTCCTGGTCTGTGGAATCTGCGAAGGTTCTTCATTTGGGTGGAGGGCGCGGTTGTGGGTGGTCGATCTTCATGGAGGGCTGCAGTTGCGGCCTTGTTGTCTTCGGTTGAACCTGCCACCCCGTGCCCCTCACCGTGATGTTGCCTGTGGGCCTGCAAACCTCCAGCTCTCATTCCTCCACTTGGCTCAGCTCACACTGTTCCAAAACTGCTCACCCTCCTGCTTAAACTCTGCTTCAACCACTCCAAAACTGCTCACCCCTCAGATCTTCTCCCTTTCGTAACAGGTGGCCCAGTTATACTGTTTTTTTCGAATTTCTTATCTCAATCCAAATCAAGGTTAGTTCTTTGTCTGATTTTTGTGGGCTTCCTCAGGTGATTGTTGTCTCGTTGTTTTTAATGGGCTCGCATGATGTTTATTGTTGTCTTCCTGTCCCCGTAACTAGTCTTGAACTGAAAGCCATTGTGTATGTGGAGTATTGATGGGTTCGCATAATTGCATTGATTGCTGCCTTCCTGCCTTAGTAGTTAGTAGCGATTATTTATGCAAGATTTTGATGGGCTTTAATTTCGTGTAAGATGAAGTCTTTCTCTGGGTTGATTGTTTTAAAGGGAAGAATGCGTATTCTGTCTCCTCTCGTTGCCTGGTTACAGGCAACAATCCACACTGCACTCAAGAAGCCCGAGCATGTCCAGTTCCAGGCCTTCATGGGCAGCAGGGTTCTACGCTTAACTCAGCAGTTGGGTCCTCTGCCATAAAAGTCCAAAAGTCATATCCTTGTTGATGATATGAAAAATGTGGGAATTTTGAGAACCCTTCAAGTCATTCTTTCTTTAACCACTGCTAATTAACCTCTCCGGCACTGTCACTAACGTAGAGTCTCATTCCTTAAGGTTTCGAATTTTTTGAGATTTTAAAAATGTCAAATTTGAATTATTCTTTACTGTTCCTCTCTGTCTCTTTCTCTGTCTTTTAATACAATCTTTATTCCCCTTTCTTTATTTCTGATGCTGTGCCTGATTTGATAGTGAATTCATCCCTTTAATTCACCTTCCTTCTCCATTCTCCAGCTATCTATTTCCTAATCCTTAAATCTCAGTGGTTAAAAAGGTATCCTGTTGGTTTCCCTGTTCATTCAGGACCGAGATATCCTGTTGTACCCCCTGCCCCCCACTGCGCCGCTATCAGTTCACCATTTCTGCAACTTTATGGGTACTTTCTTTGAGTTGAATGGGGGCAAGGGCAAGTCTAACTAAAGGTAGATGCCATTAGATGCCCTGCTGCATAAAACAAGCCCATTGTTTACATCAAAACCTTTTCCTGTAAGGGAAGGATGCCAGGAAAATATAATTACATTTCTAATTTAAGAGTAATTATTTAAACTAAAAGAAGCAATGCAGGTTTTAGGGTTAAACACAAAAAAAGAAGATATAAAGGCTACTTATTCTGCCTTCTCCCAGTGAGGAAGTCAACTTGATGAAAATGTTGTCTGTTAAATGGGTTACTATGAACCTGATCCCCACTCCCAGGGAGAACTGTTCCCTGCTGGAAATGGAGATTAGCGGAACTAGCCCCATAATATTTACAGGAATTAGAAGTAGGTCAAGATAAAACAAACGGAGGGAAGAAATAGCAAAGGCAGCAATTATTATAGACGTGAGCTGGGACAGTTTTATATTAGCTGATTTAATTATTCCTATGAACTTTGTAATAGCTGGCAGTAATCAAATTTTTATAACTCAATATTAAAGTGTTGGACCTCCTGCTCTGATTTAATGATCTGCTTATATTCAATAGTCATATAAATGTATTACTCATCCTAAGCATTTAGAATGTCAGCCAGAAGGTTGGCTAATTACAGTCCACAAAGCAAAGTTTAAGGTGGAGAAAGGTTAACCATCTGAACTTGACTCATTATGTTTTTATTAATACTTACAAGGCTTCCGTAAAAGGACAGCTCTCAATGATTGGGTACCTGGGCTTGCAAATAATTTTTAAAGGCCGTGCAAAGTGTTTGACAGTAACGCGTTGCGCTCGTCATGAAGCACAGTCCCAATCCTCCTGATTTGAACATTATGCCTCGATTTTAGAAATAACTGTCCTGAATTTGGGACTGCTATTTCTTTCATGCTTAAACCCTCTTGTTCCTTTTGGGGTTGAGGACTTGGGGGGATGAAACAAGTTTGATGTTTAAAGTTTGGCTTCTGTCAGGGGGATTTGTTTTTTTTTTGGTTTTTGATGGTACATAGTTTGAAGTATATACTGTGAAACAAATTGTTAGTCCCTCTGGTTAGGAGTCATGAAAAAATAAATTAAACACAAGTAGGCCGAAACTCCCCTGAGCAGTATTTGAATTTTCAATAATGTATTAAACTCATCAACATATAAATAATAACATGAGAATGAGAATAGCTACTTGATTATTTGAATACTCATGCTGCTCCACATTGCGTACTAAAATGTCTCTTATTTTGCCCACATGCCCCTGATTTTTCCATTATCGGGGTCAGATGTACAGGCAGGTGAAGTTTGTACTGAGCTAATGATTTCAGCAGTGCTACTTGATGGAGGTACAGGACATGTCCGTATATCACCATTTGTTGCTCTGTTTCCTGCTATCCAAACATCGATTGAAGGAACTGCAGGCAGCCATTTGAAGGGGTGATGACATGATGAAGTTCCATCCACCATCATCCTGAACGGAGATTTAGATTTCCCCATTTATTGCATTAGGCAGAGTAAGAGTCCTCCTCCAATATAACACTATTCTTCAGAATCAAGGCCAGGATTTTTCCTATGGCGGGCAGGCTTGGCAGGAGTGGGCGGGGGCAGGCGCAGAGCCGATCGCCGCCCACGATCGGTTCCATGCCGCCATTTTACGTAGGCGGGCCAATTAAGGCCTGCCCAGTGTAACACGCGGCCGGTAGTACCCGGCGCTACCTGTGCGGGCGGGGGGAGGGGGGAGAGCCGGGGCCAGGTCTGTCTCATGCACGTGCGCGAAAGAGTGCAGCAATCTCCCTGAAGCAGCTCCGTGCCTCAGGGAGATTGAATGGATATGAAAATAATTAAAGGATTGATTTAAAAATTTATTTAAACATGTCCCCTCATCTGATTGTGTCACTAGAGCGGGGACATGTTTTTATATTTATGAAAATTAATTAATTTATTTAATAAAAGCTTCAGAAAACCTCATTCTGACCGTGGATGAGGTTTCCTGAAAAACGCAAAGGCCGCTTGGACTTTTCGCCTGCATGAAAACCTTAAGGTTGAACAGGCAGCGTTCTCAAGCGGCTCAATTGATTTCTTAATGGCCTTATTAGGCCGTTTACATTTTGGCGGGCGTGCAGCCGACTCTGGCATGTGCCCGCTGAACGAACTATTGCGATGGCGTGCGATGACTTCGGGACGCACGCCCAACATCATCGCGCATCATTTTACGCGTCGGCGTGTCGGGCCCGTCCATCGCACGCCAACCAGAAAATTCTCCCCCAAGAGAAAAATTTATGATTTGTGAAGCCCTTTTCAAAACAGCCGTACAAACAAATGGACCAATAAGTAGATAGTATAAGCATTACAATTGTCCATCAGAATCATCTGTGGTGTTGAAGTATATTGCTGGAATGAAAACACACTGAAGTACAGATTCCCCAGAGACTCCCCTAACCTCTCACTATAAAATCCGCAGGAACTCTGGGAAAATGGTTCCCCCATTTCTCCGGTCTTCCCGATCATGGTCTGAAAACGTATGGCGGGAGATTGGGAGAATGCTGTGGAAATTCTACTTCAATGTAAATTTGGAATGTGATTTAAAAAAAAACTTTGCATCTGAAGTAGCTGCAAAATGATGTGGACCCAGAGGCAGTCAACGTAAAATGCTTCATAGCAGCTGTTGCTAAAAAAGGAATTTGGGTGGCATTTTATGCCCTTGTCCCCATCCCCATCCCCAACCCCAGAGTGAGCTGGCAGGGAGAGGCACCCTAGCTGCCCGCCAACCCTTAGCCCAACTGAGACCTTTAAGTGGCCAATTAATGGATCTTCCATATCCAGTGACAAGACAGGCAGCCCAACAGCAGAGCCCTCTCCCAAGCCAACATGCCGAGCATTGAGGTGCTGATCACTCAAAGCGAGAGATCTGCTGGCCATCCAATTGGCCATGCATCTCCCGGAGGTGGGCCTTCCTCCAAGATGGGGGTAGAAGTCTTACCCTGAGCCAATTAATGGCCCGACGGTCGTAAAATCAGTGCAGGGCTCCCTGGACAAATGGAGACAGGCTCAACCTTGACATTACAGCCGGGGGCGCAGGGCCACCGATTTTGCATAAAATTCTGGCCATTATATGGGTTAGCGGGTGGTGCAATGGGTCAGCGGCTAGGGTTTGCTTTTAAATCCAGGCCAGGCTGATGGAACTGGAAGTTTCCCCACTCTGATGGCTGTAAGGGTCATCACTGACCTGGGTTTGGACCTAGTTTCAATCCAGATTGTAATGGATCTGGTCCTACAGCTCAAACTGCCCCAAATTGCAATCACACTCAGATGTTGGAAGTGGAAAATGTCACCCTGGTATAATAAAATTTCTCTTCTGAGATTGGAGAAAATGCATTTTGCTGGGGCAGAGTTGAGGAAGCTGAACTCTACATTTGGTTGGCATAACAGCGTGACTTTACCACTCATACTGAGTGCATGAAATAGAAAGAACTCTGTTTCCTAAAATGGGAACCTCTATCGTCTTGAAACAAAATGAGAAAAGAAGACTGACAGTTTAGTATTTTATTTATGTTTTTTTCTGTCACAGAACATTAGCTCCTGCTGAGCTGAAGCCTGGTGAACATGGCATATTACTGGTTGGTCTGTCATTTTCTCTCTTCTCACTAACAGCACTTGTCGTCACACTTTCCATTTCTAGTTGTGATCAGTGGATGGTGGCAATGCACAAGCATGCGCGCACACACACACACACTCATGCACACCACACACATAGACACACTCACGCACACCACACACTCACGCACACCATACACACACCCACACACACCACACACTCACACCACACATAGACACACACCACACTACAGATGCACACCACACACCCACGCACACCACACACTCACACCACACATAGTCACACACCACACCACAGATGCACACCACACACTCACACACGCACACCACACACCCACGCACATCACACACACACACACACATACACACCGGACACAGACAAATTGTGCTGCAGCCCAAAATAACACTAGGGAAGATTATCTGCTGTATGCCTAATAAGGTCTCAAATATGTACATGTAAATTTCTGATGATCAACCTCTTTGGAAAGGAAGAGGTAAGCTGAGTCCCTTTGGGGTCTAGTTGGTTCCAAACAGAGACATATGACAATGGGAAATTTGACTTGAGTTGGTTTTCTGCAGCAGACTTTGTAATGTAATGCTCGAGTTATGTGGGTATACAGCACTCCCGAGCAATATTAACCAGTCAGCTTAGCTTATAGAACCTGGAGGTTCAACCTGTCACTACGATCCTTCCCATGTCATTCCAGATGATCCTGCAAGCCAAGTCCAGGCTGATAGAGTATCAAAGTCGGACATGCAACAGGAAATGTTACAATGAAAGCAAAATATTGCTTGTGCTGGAAATCTGAAATAAAAATAGCAAGTGCTGGCAAAACTCAGCAGGTCTGGCAGCATCTGTGGAGAGAGAAACAGAGTTAACGTTTCAAGTCCAATATGATTCTTCTTCGTAAGTTTTACAAGTGGTCTGTGCTGGCACATTATGCAGTTTCAGTTAGCTAAAATCCAATAGTAGCCACAGTCACACTTGAGGGACCTCTTTCCTTGCCTGCCTGTACCTCAATTCATGGTTTAAGTGCGTTGTTCCCCCTGTCATGCTGACTAAAGACATGACATATTCATAACTTTACACATGGACTGAGCTCGTATGGAAGCTTCTGGAACTGTCTTTTATTTGTTTAAAATGGACACTGATGAACTGTTAAGATGGCTGCCAAGAGGTCAGGTGACCTTTGCTTATTCAACACAGACTATCAAGCTTCCAGAAAGTTCTCAGTTGAATAACCATGGGTGGGGGCCTACCCCTGGCATGGACATACCAAGATGAATATTACCTGTGGAATTCACATCTGCCATTGTGAAGCTTACTCAAAACACAGAGTCAATGAACTCCTAGGGGAGAATTTTCTGGGCGCTGCCATTTTACGTGGGCGGGCGAATTAAGGCCCGCCCAGTGTGATGCGTGCCTGGAAGTGCTGAGTGCTCCCTGTATGGGCGGGGGGGGTTGTTGCCTGAGTTGGACGTGAAAGAGCGCAGAAATCTCCCTGAGGCACGGAGCTGCCTCAGGGAGACTAGCTGAAGTCCTGAAAATTTTAATAAAAGAAAAAAAAATTTAAGACATGTCCCCTCATGTGAAAGTATCACATGAGCTGGGACATGCCTATGAATGTTATTAAGATTTTTAAAAAAGCTTTAAATACCTTGATGAAACCTCATCCCGCCCTTGGATGAGGTTCCATGATAAATGTGAAGGCCATCTTGGCTCTTCGCCTGGCCACCATCCTTAAGGTTGGACGGGCAGCTCTGTTAAGTGTTTTAATTGATATTTAAATGACCTTACTAGGCCTTTGACAGTTCGGCGGGCGCACAGCCGACTCGGGTGCATGCCCGCCAAAGTGAAAATCTGAATGACGCGCGGTGACGTTGGGACACACGCCCGATGTCACCGCGCATCATTTTACACATCGGTGAGTGGGCCCCGCCCCTGCTCACCAACCCGAAAATTCAGGCCCTAGACTCTATGTCTCCAGGTTTGCAACTCAACAAAGGAAAGCTGTTAAGACCAGTTATCCACCAGTTAAGTATGAAAGACCACAATCTATCTCCTATTTAATATCAATGGCCTTTTTAGCTTTAAGCCATCCTGGGTGGACAACGACTGTTGACTAAGTGATTGAAACTGGCTCCTGATACTGAGATCCTTTATTATCCCAAGACCCAGAAGAGACTGCAGAAGAACATCAACAAGACAGAAGCTGCATAGAAAGGCTGTGCCATCTTTGCCTTTTAAAAGCCGTCAGTTGTCAACCAATTTGAGAACCGGATTCTGAAATTCTGCAAGTTATCAAGCAGCCAAAATACTTGACTTGTTCCAGTTTCAAAGTTAATCTGAGACCCAACCTCCTAGGTATTCGATTATTAAAAACCTTGCAATCAGGTGTGGGGTCTTCACTTTACAAGGCCCTCACTTCAACTTTAATTCATCAAAACAATTCAAGAAACCACAGGCCTGACATGTGGGAGACCGGAAGTCAAAAATCAGAGACTGAATGAATTATAGTCTGTAAAGTTGCACTATCTTTATCTGTATCCAATCTTCGGGAGTATGTGTGTACATGTGTGAGGCCAAGTGTGTGACACTGTGTTAATTCGGCGTAAGTGTGTGAGAATAAATGACTTTCTTTGTTTTAAACTCACAAAAGCTTGATGCTGAATTATTTAATTGGAAGACACAGCCCAAGAGTAAGAAATGGCACACCTCTTTCCATAGAAATCATGCTGATTACAAGCAGTAAGAGAGCATATATATTCTGCCTGTGACATCTCCATGGACATTTTTCACTCCACATCAGACAAGCAGAAGCTATGTAAGGATTTCTCAGTACTTTGATGATTCTTAAATGCGGTAATGTATTTCCATGTGTGTTAGACACCCTGTTCACCTAAAAAAGCCAAACAGATTGCCTGTGTATTACTAATTAATGACTGTACATTCTCTCATTGTATGAACAGCACTGTCAGAAATATTAAACTTGTAAATGAAGCTAATGTGCTTTTCTGGCAAGGGACTAATTCCATTAAAGGCCAACTTTGTAATTATTTTTTAATGTGTTGTCAGAATGAGAACTCAGCAGGCATTTGAGGCAGAGTAATTAGTGGGTCCTGTCTGTCTGTGGCAGGGTGTGAAAGCACTGTTTGAAAATGATTTATGACTGTGTGTTGTATTCAGTAAATCTTTGCATTCTTTATGAAGTAGCTGAAATAGCTGAAACCACAACTATGCAATTCATTTGAAAAGGCAAGTCAAAAAAAATTACATTAAGAATTATTTTGGTATATTTTACTCAGTCATACAGGACTATTTCATTTACTTGGCACCCGACACATGTAGTTTGTCAAAGCTAATGGAAATAATATATGTAAAACTGTTAATATTTTATAATCTCATTAGATATTATGCCTTTATTTAATAGAGATAAAACAAGCACATAGGTTGAAGGATCGTGAACAAATGCTGCAATATAGGGAACAATTATTGTTCTGTTTCAATAGATGGCACACTGTCCTGGATCATTAACCACTTGACTTCCTTGGCAATTAAAAATAATTCTATTTCTTATTTTCATTTCAGTTATTTTTCCTGTTAGCCTCATTGCTTTGACATTAATGTTTATAATACAGTGGCCATGTCCTACCAAGAAGCACAGTATGCTGGGTTCTACACCAATGCCATTTGTCAACGCAAAGATAATGCTCCTAACAAGATGCCAGGGTGTCTGAAATAAACATGTAAACATGATTCTGAAATGTGTTTGCATGAATTCAGAATTCTGTTTCTCTCAATCAGTGTGTTGGTGCTGCTGATTTCCTGGACAATATACTTAAAGCTTGTCAGTCAATGTCTAATGACTAAATCAGTAGAGTGTTAGTATTGTGAGAATTGCAATAGCAACTCAGCATCCAGGCACAACTTTCAAGGCCCATTGTCTTTGTCATCACAAAGCAGCGTTGCCATCTCTGGCTGGACATGTTCTGGAGGTTTCATCATTTCCAGCCTTCCAAGCAAACAGCCTCTTTGCCCAAATATGTTTATAATTGTAAATGACAGGATTCAAAGAAAATAGAAAAAACTCTTTTTAAAATCACTATGGTTTTTCTCCCAGGTTGCTCACAGTGTTGTCCAGGGGATTAATTTATTATCCCTGGAAAGTCCAGGACAATCCTGGAGGCTTGGCAATCCTATTGCAGAAGGGGGAAGGAAGTATTTTTGTTCTAAGGCAGCACCAGAAGAGAGGGACCCAAATTAAAAAGGGAGGAAGAGTCCCAAAGACTGATAAAACATCTCTTTACCCTTTATATTTTCTAATATCTCAATTGAAGGCCCTGACCGAGTTGAAAGCAGTTAAGTAATGGCGGTGGGCCAGGCAAGTAATGGTAGAAAGACAGGAGGCCTCTGCCAAGCCCCCTCCTTCCATTTGCTGCATGTCAGGAAATGACCAATGTTGCCTTCTGCAGCAGGCTCGATCTTGTCTTTTCCCTGCAGGCAATTAGGTTAAAATTATCCTCTATGTCAGTAAGTCTAAACAGTAAATCCTTAAGTATCATAACTTTAAACTCTTTCAGGAGATTATATAAATATATTTGTTGTTATGTACAAGATATATTCAGAAGATACAGAAAGTTATTTTTTTCCACATAGATAATCAACACAAAAATTACACTCAGGATTAATGGAAAGCAGGTTTCTCCACTGATGAGGCATTTTATGATGGTTTGACTTTAGAGATATCTTTACCATTTATCATGCAGTAATTGCCTCTTTCCAACATATACAGCAAGGTTAATGTAACATTTGTAATATTTCCAGCAACAGACAGGGCCCCCCAGTGAAATATCACAAAGCCAACCATCCTGCGATCAGTTTAAAGTGAATGACTTAGAAAATCATCACTTTAGAGAGTTAGGGGTTTCCAGTCAAAATGAGATGGTGCCAACAACAACAACTTACAATTATAAAATGTCCCAAGATGCTGCACAGGAGTGTTATCAAACAAAATTTGACACCAAGCCACATGAGGAGATTTTAAGGGAGAGGACCAAAAGCATAGTCAAAAAGGTGCATTTTAAAGGGTATCTTAAGAGAGATAGAGAAGCTTATTGAAGGAATTCCAGAGCTTAGGGCTTAGGCAGCTGAAGGCAGGAAAGGATAGGATCATAGGAATATAGGAGCAGTAGGCCATTCAGCCCCTCGAGCCTGCTCTGCCATTCAACTAGATCATCTACCTCAATGCCATTTTTCCGCTCTATCCCCATATCCCTTGATGCCATTAGTATCCAGAAATCTATCGATCTCTGTCTTGAACATACTCAATGACTGAGCCTCCACAGCCCTCTGGGATGGAGAATTCTGCAGATTCCCTATCCTCTGACTGAAGAAATTCCTTCTCATCTCAGTCCTAAATGGCCTGCCCCTTATTCTGAGACTGTGTCCCCTGGTTCTAGACCCCCAGCTAGGGGAAACATCCTTTCTGCATCCATTCTAGCCCCTTAAGAATTTTGAAAGTTTCAGTGAGACCATCTCTCATTCTTCTAAACTCTAGAGAATACAGACCCCCAGTCTCCTCAATCTCTCCTCATTGGACAAACCCGCCAGCCCAAGGATTAGTCTGGTAAAAGGCCTGTAAACTCCTATGGCAAATACATCCTTCCTTAGGTAAGATGACCAAAACTATGCACAATACTCCAGGTATAGTCTAACCAAGACCCTATATAATTGCAGTAAGACATCTTTACTCCTGTACTCAAATTCTCTTGCAATAAAGGCCAGCATACTATTTGCCTTCCTAATTGCTTGTTGAATCTGCATGTTACCTTTCAGTGACTTATGAACAAGGACACCCAGGTCCCTTTGGACATTAACATTTCCCAGTCTCTCACCGCTTAAGGAATACTCTGCACCTCTGTTCCTCCTACCAAAGTGGATAACCTCACATTTATCTACATTATATTCCATTTGCCATGTTCTTGCCCACTCACTAAGCCTGTCCAAATTTCCTTGAAACCCCTTTGCATCATCCTCACAACACACATTCCCATCTAGTTTTGTGTTATCCGTAAACCTGGGAATATTACGTTTGGTTCCCACATTCAAATCTTTGATACAGATTGTGAACAGCTGGGGCCCAAGTACTGATCTTACAGTATGCCTCTAGTCACAGCCTGCCAAACTGAGAATGACCCATTTATTCCTGCTCCCTGTTCTCTGTCTGTTAACCAATTCTCAATCCATTCCAGTAAATTACCCCCAATCCCATGTGCTCTAATTTTGTTTACTAACCTTCTGTGTGGGATCTTATCGAAAGCCTTCTGAAAATCCAAATATGCCATATCCGTTGGTTCCCCTTATCGATTCTGCTAATAACATCCTCAAAAAACTCCAACAGGTTTGTCAAACGTGGGCCAGAATTTTTCCCTCCTCAGGTGGGCTCGGCGGGGGTGGTCAGGAAGCTAACCACTGCCCGCGACCAGCTCCGCTCTGCGATTTCACAGGGATGGGCCAATTAGGGCTCGCCCTGCGTGGATCACAAGCGGCAGCACTGAGCGCTACCTGTGAGGGTGGGGGGAAGGAGGGAGAGCTAGGCCTCGTGCGCAGTTTGCGCATGTGTGTGAAAGAGCATCTCAATCTCCCTGAGGCAGCTCCGTGCCTCAGGGAGATTGAAGTGCTTTTTAAAAAAATTAATAAATACAATTAAAATTTAATGAAACTTGTCCCCTCATGTGACTGTGTCACATGAGATGGGACATATTGTTAAATTCAAAATAAAGTTTTTATTTAATTTGTATTAGCTTTAGGAAACCTCATCCCGCCCGTGGATGAGGTTTCCTAAAAAATGTAAAGGTCGCTTGGGCTTTTTGCCTGCCCGCCAACCTTTAAGTTGGACGGGCAGCGTAAATTTCAAGTTAATTAGCTTGTGAATGGCCTTAATAGGCCTTTCAATTATCAGCGGGCGCGCAGCCGACTCCGGTGCGCGCCCACCAAATGAAATATCACGTGGGTGCGTGATGATGTCGGGACGCACGCTCCACATCACCATGCGTCGTGTTACGCTCGTGCATGTCGGGCACGCGCCCGCATGCCGTACATAAAATTCTGGACATGGTTACCCCTTCGTAAATCCATGTTGACTCTGCCCAATCTGTCCATTTATCACATGTTTTATAATAGATTTGAATATTTCCCCTACTACTGATGTCAGGCTAACAGGTTTGGAGTTCCCCTTTTTCTCTCTCCTTTTCTTAAATATTGGGGTTATATTTGCAACCTTCCAATCTGCAGGCACTGTTCCAGAATCTGTATAATTTTGAAAGATGAGCACCGATGCATCCAACATCTCTAATAGCCACGTCTTCCAAAAAATGTAACATTTGGGCTATGCAAGTGGCCAGAATTGGAGGAATGCAGATATCTCAGAGGATTGTAGGGTTGGAGAATGTTACAAGGTAGGAGGAGCAATACAATGAAAGGATATGAAAGTAAGGATGAGAATTTTAAAAACGAGATGTTGCCTGATTAGAAAGCAATGCAGGACAGTAACCATAGGGATGATCGGCCAATGGGATTTGGTGCCAGTTAAGATATGGGCAGCAGGGTTTTGGATGAGCTTAGGTTTATGTGGGATGGGAGATGGGGGGCCAGCCTACTGACAATTGAAATAGTCAAGCCTAGAGTTAATAAAGACATGGATGAGGATTTCAGCAGTAGATGAGCAGAGGCAGGGATGGAGTCAGATGATGTTACTGAGTTGGAACTTGGTGGTCCATATATTGGAGCAGATACGTGGTATTGGAGCAGATATGTGGTTGGAAGCTAATCTTGGAATCAAATACAACACAAAAGTAGCAAACCGTCTAGTTTAGCCTCAAAGAGTTGCCAGGGAGAGTTGGTGGCTGTGGATTGGAGGTTGTGGCAGGGACTGAAGACAATCTCTTTGATCTTCCCAATATTGAATTTTAGAAATTTCTGCTCACCTGGAACTGGATGTCAGATAAGCAGTGTGATGTAACAGAGACAGTGGATAGGTCAAGAGAGATGGTGATGGAGTAGACCTTGGTGTCGTCAGTCATATATGGAACCTGACATTGGGCTGAATTTTTTGTGGAGGCAGTGCACCGCCCACCCCACCATCACTCCACTGGCTGAAAGTTTGGGTGAGTCTGCATCTGTCGGCCCAGGAAGCCATGACCGGATATTACAATTGGTAGGCAATTAGCTGCCTGAGGTAGCAGATCCCTACCTCTAAGTGCTGCTGGCCAATCAGAGAGTCAGCAGCTCTCCAGTCCCAGCAGTGCCACTGGGATTGGTGGCCACTATTGGGACTGCAGTCAGTTCCACATGAGCAGCAGCGCTGGATCCTGGTCTGGAATGTAAGTGGGCCGGCTTTAACTGAGGCTAGTCAGGCAGGAAAATCCATGCGGTGCCTCTTCCTGCTTCTCTCTAGCTACAAAGAAGATGATGAAGTACCCTTTCCTTCTATACAGGGCCTCTGTGTCCTCCCTGAAGCAGCAAAAGTCAGAAAATTATGCGTGCCTGCATGCAGAGCAAGGATTAACGTGGGACTGGAGAATAGCAAAGCCCACGGTATGATCTATAGAGTCAAATGGTAATAGACTTGGAGGACATTCTAAAAGGAATCTACATGGACACAGCAACACAATGTATGACTGTAACTGGGATCGGTACATAGTTAAAGACTACCAATAAATGGTTCATGTTTAAACATACAAGTCTCAAGATCTCATTATTGAGACACCAAACCAACCCTTAGCACAACAGCAACTGGCAATGCCATCGTCATCCTCCGATGCTGTTGCATGTTCAGTTGATGCCTACCTGAGGGGGCAGATGGGGCCATCATTTAACCTGATAAACAGCATCTCCAGCAGTTCAGTGCCCCTTTGGTACTGCATTGAGGTGCCAGCCTAGGTAACATGGTCAAAATTCTTTTGTGGTATTTGAATCCCCACTTTATGAGTCAGAGGGGAGAGGGCCATTACTGAGCCTAGGCTGACCAAAATACCTTCATCCTTTCTGCCCTCATGTTTATATTTTTGCATTATAACCTCCTACAGTGGGAATGTCTATGTGAACTTGCTACACTGTACTTACAGCCAAGCCCTTACCCGCACTCCAGCACCCTAATCATGGCACTGCAATAAATACGAGCATAGAAATTTATAATGGAAGAGACAGGAGGTGCATGCATACTGAACATTTAAAAAATATATATTATAGATAGAAACCAGGGTTAACTGCTTGTTCCTTTTATCTCCTTTTCCAGAATATCCATTGTATCTGGGCGAGGATTTTACTGGCCCGCCGCAGCATGTCTCCCCCTGGCAGATGCGGCGAGCCATTTAAATCTCCATTCGGTTCAGCGGGGCTGTAACATCCAGCTGGGCATGAGGGGCTGTAAAGTCTTGGCCCTGGTCTTCAAAATGAGCCAACTCCAGTCAATAAACATGATTGCGCTCTAGGTCCTGCAGTCAGTGTATCAGCTCAGTCCCAATTGAAGAGTTGGTGCTGGGCTCCTCCTTTTTTTCCTGCTCCTCTTCCTTAGTAGCGTTTAGTGTAAGACTGCTTCTGCTCAGTTCACATTAATGTCATTAAAATCAGCTGCAGAAAAGCCTATGAAATCTAAATTCTGCTTCCTTCCTCTATCCGCAGCCAAATAATTTGTTTCAAGTTTCAGGTAGTTTTAAGCAATTATTTACTGACTTCACTGCATCTCAACAGGCAGTAACAACATTAGAAATTAGCTGTACAAAGATGAAGATGCTAAATTGCTGGTTCTAATTGATTAAAAAATGTACATGTCTCAGATCATGATCTTTGCAAATGATAAACCGCAATACTTTATGTGACTGTGAATTGCCGGGCCTTTCTATAAGCAGGAACTGAACAGCCTGCAGATTTTGTGATTGTCATGCTTCATAAATCTGTTGAACATCTGCTGATCGTCTGATGTATGAAAAACCACTTAGGAAGGTCACTGTCTTGGAGTCCACAATGCTTTCGTATTAACACAACCCAGTTCCAGTGACTGGGGACTGCACTCAGTGACCAGAAGATAACTGGCTAAGCAAAGCAGCAAGTTGATGGTCACCTGGTAAAACTAAGAGAGGCAGGTGGATCAATGCTGCCAACCCTAGATATCTGGGTAAATCTGAGGGGGATTTCACTGAATCGTAGAGAGAGTCATAGAGCCATTACGACACATGAGGCTATTCAGCCATCAAGGCTATGCTGGTTCTCTGCAGAGCAATGCCAGTAGGTCCCCTTCCCCATTCTATCCTCATAGCCCTGCAAGTTTATTCCTATTAACTGCTCATTCAATTCCCTTTTGAAATCACTTATTTTCTCCATTGCTACCACCCTCATAGACAGCGTATTCCAAATCATTACCACTTGCTATGTAAAAAAGTTCTTCCTTACATCCCCCACATCTCTTCCCCAAAACCTTAAATGTGCATCATCATGATCTTGTACCATCAGCTGATGGGAACAGCTTTTCTTTGTCTACTTTACCTAAACTTGTCATAATCTTGTACATCTCAATCAAATCTCCCCTTAATCTCCTTTGCTCCAAGGAGAACAACCCCAGCTTCTCTAACTGAATCTTGTAGCTATAATTCCTCATCCCTGGAACCATTCTGGTTAAATCTCCTCTGCAACATGTCATGGATCCTCGCAACCTTCCTAAAGTGTGCCAATCAGAACTGGATGCAATACTCTAATTATCACTTGATCTGAGCTTTATAAAGGCTGTTGTACTCAATGCGTCTCTTTTCCGATAAACTATGTTCACGACTCTTTCAATATGTTCTTCCTCCTTCAAGGATCCCTGGACATAGATCCCCAGGCCCACTTAGAACTGTTGCAATTTATACTATACTGCCTCTCCCTATCCCTTTTGCTAAAATTCATGACCTCACACTTCTCTGTATTAAATTCTGTCTGAGGTTGGATTTCAAAGTGATACCAAAAACAAACACTGAATTGTTCTGGGAAATAACAAGTTACATTTGCAGTAACTGCTGAGAGCAGTCTGCAGAAATAAAATCTGAGGTATCTATCTTAGTAACTCTCCCCCTTGAGGTTCCAAGCCCTAATAGGACCATGGACTTCCATGTGTTAATCCATGTTTATGATTGTCAAGGTGCTGCAATGGTTTGCTGTTGCTTTCTGTGGGTTCTGGCTGACCAGGAAACTTTCCCGCTCTTACTGCCTGCTATACGCATATCGGAATATTTTGCAGTTACTCAACCTTTTTGGCTATGTTATGAATGCACATTTCATGGCAATCAAGTTCTAGAGTGGGACTTGATCCCAGGGTTTCCTGGCTCAGAGGTAACCACTGTGCCACAAGACCTCATGTTGGTAATCAGGAGCCCAACATATATGAGGTTTCCTTCTTTGGGTTATTTTAAACCTACAGCAATAATCAAAGCATCATTAAAAATAAATGCCTCAAAAAACTGTTTACATCAAGAATGATAAACGATGATTTACCTTGGAAGCAATGGATGAAAGACCTTTGCACTACTGCAAGAAGCAGGAATGACATGGGGGTGAATTTTATGGGGACATACTCCTCAAACCCCCTCACCCCCCACCACCACCCCCCTCCCACTCCCGCACTCCCTATTTGAAAGGTTGGTCGGCACATTGCCGACTATATATCCGGCTAGCACAAAGGAAGGTGGTTGTGGTTGTTGGAGGTCAACCATCTCAGTTGCAGGACGTCACTGCAGGATTTCCTCAGGGTAGTGTCCTTGGCCCAACCATCTTCAGCTACTTCATCAATGACCTTCCTTCCATCATAAGGACAGAAGTGGGGATGTTCGCTGACGATTGCACAATGTTCACCACCATTCATGACTCCTCAGATACTGAAGCAGTCCATGTCCAAATGCAGCAAGACCTGGACAATATTCAGGCTTGGGCTGACAGGTGGCAAGTAACATTTGTGCCACACAAATGCCAGGCAATGACCATATCCAACAAGAGAGAAGCTAACTATCAACCCTTGACATCCAATGGCATTACTATCGCTGAATCCCCCACCATCAACATCCTGGGGGTTACCATTGACAAGAAACAGAACTGCACTAGCCATATAAGTACTGTGTCTACAAGAGCAGGTCAGAGGCAAGGAATTGTGTGACGAGTAACTCACCTCCTGACTCCCCAATGCCTGCCCATCATCTATAAGGCACAAGTCAGGAGTGTGATGCCTGGATAAGTGCAGCTCCAACAACGCTCAAGATGCTTGACACCATCCAGGACAAAGCAAGCCGCTTAATTGGCACCTTATCCACAAACATTCACTCCCACCACCACTGACACAAGTGGCAGCAGTGTGTACCATCTTCAAAATGCACTGCAGGAATTCATCAAGGCTCCTTAGACAGCACCTTCCAAACCCATGACCACTACCATCTAGAAGGACAAGGGGAGCAGATACCACCCCTCCAAGCCACTCACCACCTGACTTGGAAATATATCGCTGTTCCTTCACTGTCGCTGCATCAAAATCCTGGAACATCCTCCAACTACACCACATGGACTGCAGTGGTTCAAGAAGGCAGCTCACCACCACCTTCTCAAGGGCACTTAGGGATGGGCAATAAAAACTGGCCTAGCCAGTGACACCTACATCGCATGAATGAATAAAATAAAATATGCTGGGGGTGGCCTTAATGACTTGAGATTGGGGTTTCGACCCTTCAGGAACAGGAAGTCCCATCCTCATGAGCCGACAACCAATCTGATTGGCCAGAAGCTCTGTAGACCCAGCAGCACTAGGACACCATAATGGCCACTGTTGGGACCACAAGTAGTCCCAAGATGATCTGAACATGTCTCCCAGACTTAAGGAAGTCCCAGGATTTTGGCCAGGCAGGAATTGGGAAGCTGAGCAAAGGGTGTGGGGGTGGGGTGGGGGGAGGGGAGGGGGTGTAGGGGGGGGGTGAGGGGGTGTAGGGGGGGTGGGGGGGAGAAGGTGTCGGGGGGGGGTGGGGGGGGGGTGGGGAGGTGGATGGGACCGGGTTTTAGGGGCCAGAGAGAAGGGTTTGAGGAACGTTTGAGGACTCTGGGTCTATACTCGATGGAGTTTAGAAGGATGAGGGTGGATCTGATTGAAACTTACAGAATACTGAAAGGCATGGATAGAGTGGACATGGGGAGGATGTTTCCATTAGTCGGGGAGACTAGGACCCAAGGGCACAGCCTCAGAGTAAAGGGAAGACCTTTTAGAACAGAGATGAGGAGAAACTTCTTTAGCCAGAGAGTGGTAAATCTATGGAATTCATTGCCACAGAAGGCTGTGGAGGCCAGGTTATTGAGTGTATTTAAGACCAAGATAGATAGGTTCTTGACTGATAAGGGGATCGAAGGTTACGTGGAGAAGGTGGGAGAATGGGGTTGAAAAACTTATCAGTCATGATTGAATGGTGGAGCAGACCTGATGGGCTGAATGGCCTAATTTCTGCTCCTATGTCTTATGGTCTTATGGATACCATCTTTGGTGGGGAATGCCCCTGATGGGCACAGGGCACCCCTCAAAGGAATACCCCCCACCCGCCCTTCCTGCCCACCTTTAACCTGTGCAGTTAACCCTGCCAGGCTGCCTTCCCCTGCTGCACATATTATAGTGGTGGAAACAGAATGAGGTCCTTAAGTGGCCATTGACCACTTAAGGATCTCAAAAGGGAGCAGCCTGACACTTTACCCACAACCCTGTAATATGGGGCACAGGTCAGGGGTGGGCGGGAAGGTGGTGGGTTGGCCACCCACTTTATTTTACATGCCCTGCCACTTTCACATTCACTGGCAGGGGGGTGGGGTGTCGGGGGTGATTGCTGTAAAATTCACGCCTTTGATTCAAATGACCACAGAAATGAAAAGGTGATTATTAATGAGTCACGTTGGAGATAATGAAGAGACCTAACCATAATGAGGAAAAGCGAGGGTGGTCTAAGTTCTAATTACTTTTGTGAAGTTTAAGTGGGGTAGCAAAGCCAGTGAATCAGTTGGAAGACCTTTACAGTGCCATCATCAGTTGTGCTTTGTGTTTGGTTGAACGATGAAGACTTCAGAGCTGGCTGATCATCAGCTGGGGAATATGAATTTAGACAAATTACTTCAGTTAAGGTGATATAGCTGTAGGCAGAAATTTTCTGGCTGGTTCTTGGCCAAAGCTTCCTGCTTCAAATTGAGTAAGAGCCCATCAGGGAAAATGCTTGCCCATAGTTTCACTCCCAATTAAAGAAGAGGCAAAAGATGGAAAGAGAAGGGAGGGAGCCTGCCTCACATACAGTCGGCTTTAGTGCTGGCTGCACTGTACAGGCACAAGCAAACATGACAAGAAGCTCTTCATCACACACAAAAATGCAGCATGTTCACGTGACATCTTTAACACTTCACAATGTGGCAGCTAGATTCTCCTCCATCACAGAAAACAATTGACTGAGTACCTCAATATCTCCTCACTGTTCTGGTTTAGTCCAAAGTATCTCTTAACACCTCTGCGTCAGTGAATGTCAGATATTGCGTAGGAGGCAGGGCAACTCTTCTGATGACACTTACAGCAAATGATCTACTTTACAGCAAAGTCCATTTACCTCGCAAACAGATTCTATTTAAACTTTACACTACAGCAAACAGTCTACAGAATCTATTTAAAGAGTCTTTTCAAATTACAGCACACGAAACTCAAGACCGAAATGACATCAACCTCTCGCAATAAAAATGATTTCTCGACCAAAACGCAGCAGCTGGAGGATAGCACTGTGAGTTGGGGAATGCTGCTTTGCATTTAATACAGTTAAATCTCTGTATTTACAAAGCATACGCACAAATTTTATCGGGTAATCTCAACCCGAATTAAGGGGAAAACAGCTGTAAGAGGCACGGAGACATAGAAATCACAGCACTGACTCCAAAAGAAAGCTTCAAGCATGTACATTGTAAAAAGGAAGATAATTACACAATAAATACAAAGATAGGAACTTATCACTTCATGTTTAGCAACAGGAAATATTAGTCTGATTCTTATCTGAAAGTTCAGGGAGGATTTGTAGTGGAGCTGTGGCTGGTAGAAGACAGCAGCCAAAAAGATATGGATTCAATATTAGTTCCGCCCCTGACTCTTATTAGGCAGCTAAGCTACAAAGACCTTGATGCTATATTTACATTTAAAAAATCTTTCCCAGCCCCGTGTTGGCTTATTGGTTTGAGTCCCATCTCTTGATTGGAGCTCATAATCCAACTTGACTTTCCAGTGCAGCACTGAATAAGAGCTTCATTGTCAGAGATGACTTCTTTCAGATTAGGCCTAAAACCAAAGTCCCATTAGCCTGCTCAGTTAGGTGGATATTAAAGATCCCTGTGGCATTATTTGAAGAGTAGTGAATCCTGGTCTTCATTACTCCCTTAAGCAACATCATTAAATATAGGAAAACTGATCATTAGTCCCATTGCTGTTTGCTGGACTTGCTGTGCACAAAATGGCAGCTTAATTGCACCTCCATTACAACAGGCTTTGCGCATTGATATATTTGAAATGCAATAAAGCAACATATAAATACAAGTCCTCGTTCAAATCTTTTTTTAAATTGGTAAGACCAATATTCACAATTTCATTATTGATTTTGCACCTTTGTTTAGACAATTTATGATATTTCTCTGCTCTTTTCTGTTCTCATGAACTACATGTATTAAAACAATAGCATAAAAATCAGTAAACTGTTAAAGGTACTCTTTCAAAATACCAATGATGTTATAAGGTGTTGAACGCTTAAACAGAGAATAAAGTCTGTTCAGCACCCAGTAAGACCTTAAGTTTGAATTGCTTTACAAAGCAGGATGGAGGGAACACACAATGCAGTAAAAACTTTTGGCTGCTGTCTCACAATGTAATAGATGCTGCTGGTTACATGGCACATTTACGTTGTGTATCCTGGTCTGTGGTACATAACAGACTCCTGGTGTATGTCAGTGCTCTGTGCTGCCTGTAATGAGGCTTTGCTGCCCCCAACACCATAATGCAAGTCAGGCGAGGCACCTCAGCCAAGCATCTGGCAAAAGCATTTGAAATAAATCCACTAATAACCTTAAGGACACAATCAGTACATTTGGCCAATGTAGTTAAAACCTTAGAAGTGCACATTTAATTTGCAAAAAGAAATAAACTGAAATCAGGACACCAGGATAATTAGATTGAATGTGAATCGTGTTTTGGAGTTCTTTACTAGGATCAAATTATCCACTTGGCTAGATATCCTGTTCAATGTTGATTGTAAATGCTAAGGACAACACGCTTTTCAACTGCAGTGTTCATTCTGTTTCTGCAGAAACGTGTGGAAGCTGAACCGAGCACAACCATGTTCCTAAAAGGATTAATGTGGGCACAATGCTTCTGTACACACTCAGGCTGTGGTTACTCTTGTAACATAGTTTAGGGTGTGCATCAAAGCAAACATCACAGTATAATTTGAGAGACTACTGGGCACGTTGAAGGCAAGAAATGTGGAGTTTCTTTACTGTAGTTGTACTGCACTCAGTGCAATCTCACACTGAGGGATTGGTTCCCCCCCCCTCCCCCCTCCCACCCCGAGAGCATTACGCAGATGACTAGCCAGCGGAACGGGATGGCTACTTGGGTAGAGATGTTGGGAGGTCCCATCCATGCTGAGAACTGGGCCTCATTTGCATTGGACTGGCAGACTGCACCATAAAACCGAGTGCCCCAGGAGAGACAGTCGACTCCAACCCACCACAATACCAGACAGTTCCTGGGCTGGCCCTAACCTGAGGATGGCGGGGGGTTGAGGTCAGGAAAGGCAGTGTCCCAGACTTGGTTTGAGAAGCAGGAGTGAAGAGGAATGTATCTGACAGTCCTGTTGGGCCATCTAGTCAGTTGATACAGACCCTACCCTACCAGAGGGCTGAATTTGAGTCACTCTGGGAGATGGTGCAGAAGTGGAAATAAGCAATCTTGGTGGCAATTAATGTGTGGGCTGTTAAGAACAACTTTGAGTTCACCTTGGCAGCACTCTCACCTCTGAGTCAGAAGGTTGTAGTTCAGGATCAATTAGGCTGACATTTCTGCCAGAGCTGCTGACTTTTAGCTGTGATGTTAATCCCAGGCCCATCTGTCTGCTCAAGATGGGCATAAAATATTTAATGGCACTCTTTGAAGAAAAGCTGTGAAGGTCTTTCAGTGTTTGGGTCAACATTTATCCCTCAGTGAACATCACTAATAGCAGATTGGTCATTTATCTTATTGCCGCTTGTGGGACTTTGCTGTGCATAAATTGGCTGCTAGTTTTACTGATATTTTAACAGTGACTGCACTTCAAACTTACTGGAAGCATTGAAATCTTGTGGAGGCATCGGGAGTCTTGCCCACCAGCTGGAGAGTCAGCAAGAGCCCCACATTGCCTCTTTTAGGGAAGGCCCACCAGATCTTGTTCAAGTATTTGACAGGCCAATGGCGGGCCTTCCACTGGGGCCCTCGGGTGTGGACATCCCATGCACCAAGAGCTGCAAGCCAATCAGAGGCCGGCAGTTCTATTGAATGGCAGTGCCACTTGGGAGGCGGTGGCTGCTGCTGGTACGACACTCACCCGAGGGCTAGAACTCAGGCCACAGGTGAATGCTGGCAGATTGGGGGTCATGTGGGAGGGGATGGGGGTCACAGGAGAGGAGGAGGTTTGATATTAAGGGCAGCAGGTGGCTCTCTACGAGCCTCTCCCCTCCCCAAAGCTGAGTCCCTTGATCAGGCACTGAGTGCCTTTGATTGAGGGATCCTCCACCAACTCCCAGGAGCCAACACTACACAGGTTTGCCAGTCATGCTCCCTGCATGGCAAGCTCTCTGCGCACCACTCGGTTAATACTGGTAGCAGCAGGACAGGGCCCTTAAGTGGGCATTAATTGCCCACTCAAGGGCCTCAATTGGTGACAGGGCAGGAAGACCAACCACAGACCTTCCCAT
This sequence comes from Cetorhinus maximus, assembly GCF_964194155.1. NCBI lineage: Eukaryota > Metazoa > Chordata > Chondrichthyes > Lamniformes > Cetorhinidae > Cetorhinus > Cetorhinus maximus. The sequence goes on along the minus strand of NC_135903.1, from coordinate 19,063,458 downwards.
CATCAACTTAATTGGGACAGAGGCAGCAAGGTGATGGGGTCCCAGCCCTCCCGTCTAATTAAATGCCCTCAAACTTGCCAAGGGGTGAGGGTGGAGCACAGGACTCCGCCCACTGGCCATCTGTTATTCAAAACGTTTGTCTTAATTTAGTAAAACGTTAGGAATATTTCTTCAGGTGCTTTTACACTGCAGAAGTGCCGTCAGCTGAGACACACAAGCATCCCTCGATCACAGCTGAGTGCGGTCACATTTACATTCAGCGTTTTCTTCAGACCACCTTTAATAACACAGATCAGATCTTAGGGGAGCATTGTAAGAAGGTCCCTGGTCTCCCTATGAACTAGAGGAAAAGGAATGTACAAACACAGAACAACTGTGACAAATTGGCCAGTGCATGTAGGCAGCGTAGCTATGTGATGTCTCCTGGTGTCGTCACATGCACAGCTTGTACAGGACAGGGGCATATATTTAATGATGCCATGGCGTTTTGCCATGAATTCAAAGGAGAGGTGCTTTAATCATATTGCAGCCAGTTTGGCTAATTGCTGGCACTAAGGACCAAAGAAGCCAGTTTAACAAAATACACCAGTATTTACTTCATCCGACTCCCATTTGAGGAGAATTGGGTTAAGGAACCAATGGCCAGAGAACAATATAAAAGGATCTCAGTTCAGATTGCAGGAGAGTGATGTCTATATTCTGGTTGCCATTGATTTACATTGCTAAAACCACCTCCAGTAGACACATATCTTTGTGAAGTCACAGGTGATATCCTTTCTAATAGTAACCATGCTACTATCTCCCTTCAGCTTTTGGTAGTGTTTGATAGGTTGACTATTCCAGCCTCCTATACCATTGATGTCCATTGTCTTTCTTTAACTTTACCCTCCCATGATTCCACTCCAAATGGTCCTATCATAGCGAGCATATCCTCTACATTACAGCCACCTCAGGAGGGTCCTCATGTTGCCCATTTACCTAATACCCCTTGGCAACATTTTCCATAGAAAGAAATATTATGTTGTCCAGCTGTTCTTCCAACATTAAGTTATAATGAGACAGACTTTCTTCAACTAAATGTTGTCAAGGATGAAAACAGCCTGTTTGGTTCACACCAGAAACTGTACATCTTCGCACCACAATCCTATTTCTCTCCAAAGCTACTTCCTCAGACTGAATCAGATGATGCACAACCTCAGCATGCTGTTTCACGCTCAGGTAGACTTTCCAAACCCAGTCTCGCTTACCCACAACTCCACAACGTGGTACATGATCATTCTTACCTCACCAGGCTAAGCTTCCACAGCACTCCCCTGGATGGACTCCTCGATTGCACCCGGCACAAGCTCCAATTTGTCCAAAGTAGCACTCCCCACATTCTATTCTGACCTCCATTCTGACCTGTTGCCCAACACATTAAAGTAAACTCATTATCCTGATCTACAGGTTACTGCATGGCCACGCCCTTCTCTCTTCCAAAAACCAACTCTAGCCTTAAGAGCCAGCACGCTCTTCCAACCCTCACCTTCTGTGTAACCATCTTCAGCAGAACTTTGAGGTACTTTGATTCTACTTGTTGAAACTGCTCCATTTTTCTAACTCTTGTACCTCTTTCAAAGGGCTCCTATGACCCTCTGTCATAGAACCATAGAACCATAGAAAAGTTACAGCACAGAAGGAGGCCATTTGGCCCATCTTGTCCATGCCAGCCCGAGGACACCCAGGTGCCCTTTCTAATCCCACCTTCCTGCACCCGGCCCATAGCCCTGCAGCTTACAGCACTTTAGGTGCAGATCCAGGTACTTTTTAAAAGAGTTTAAAGTTTCTGCCTCTACCACCAACTTGGGCAGTGAATTCCAGACACCCACTACCCTCTGCGTAAAAAAGTTCTTCCTTTTGTCCCCCCTACACCTTCTGCCACTTATCTTGAATCTATGTCCCCTGGTTCTAGAATTCTCCATCAAGGGAAACAATTTTATCCTGTCCACTCTATCTATTCCCCTCATAATTTTGTACACCTCAATCAAGTCACCTCTCAGCCTTCTTTGTTCTAAGGAAAATAACCCCAACCTATCCAATCTCTCCTCGTAGCTACACTTTTCTAACCCTGGCAACATTCTTGTAAACCTCCTCTGCACTCTCTCCAGAGCTATTACGTCCTTCCTGTAATGTGGTGACCAGAACTGCATACAATACTCCAGTTGTGGCCTCACCAGTGTTTTATACAATTCCAACATTATATCCTTACTTTAATATTCTATACCTCTGCCAATGAAGGAGAGCATTCCAAATGCCTTCTTTACAACCTTATCTACTTGAACTGCTGCCTTCAGGGACCTGTGTATTTGTACGCCAAGATCTCTCACTTCATCTACCCCTCTTATTATATTCCCATTTATTTTGTAATCCCTGTAACTGTTTGACCTCCCTAAATGTATGACCTCACACTTCTCTATGTTAAAATCCATCTGCTACTTTACTGCCCACTCCACCAACCCATCTATATCATTTTGGAGATTATGGCTATCCTCTACACTATCCACTACACTATCCACTACTCGGCCAATCTTCGTGTCATCTGCAAATTTCCCAATTGTGCCCCCCATGTTCACGTCCAAATCGTTAATATATAACACAAACAGCAAGGGTCCCAACACCGAGCCCTGTGGAACACCACTTGAGAGAACTTTCCATCCGCAAGGGCATCCATCGACCATTAACCTTTGTTTCCTGTTACAAAGCCAGCCTTTTATCCAGTTTGCCACATTACCCTGAATCCCATGGGCTTTTACTTTCCTGACCAATCTGCCATGTGGGACCTTGTCAAATGCCTTGCTAAAATCCATGTACACAACATCCACTGCACTACCTTCATCAACCCTTCCTGTCACTTCCTCAAAGAATTCAATCAAATTTGTGAGGCAAGACCTTCCTTTAACAAATCCATGCTGACCATCCCTGACTAGTCCATGCCTTTCCACATGACAGTTAATCTTATCTCTCAGGATTGATTCTACTAATTTGCTCACCACTGATGTAACTGGCCTATAATTGTTTGGCATTTCCTTTGATCCCTTTTTAAACAATGGAACTACGTTTGCATTTCTCCAGTCCTCCGGTACCTCCCCTGTATCTAGTGAAGATTGGAAAATCATCCTCAGAGCATCTGCTATCTCCTCCCTGACTTCCTTCAGCAGCCTTGGAAACAATCCATCTGGCCCTGGTGACTTATCAACTTTCAAGGATTTCAACCCTTCGAGTACTTCCTCTCTCTTTATGACTATCCCGTCCAAATCTTCAACAACACCTTTGGTCACTTTTGCTAACACATCCGTTACAATGCTTCCCTTTCATTATTAACTCATTTTTAAAGTCCCTTGGTTTACTTTCTATATTAAGGGATGCTGCACGCTATTCTCTATACTTCTGCCAGTGGAATGAGAAGGTCATTTTCAAGAATGTAAATATGTGGAGCCAGCACATATCGCACTCTTAAACCAAAAATGCAACAAATGTAAACATGCCTTTAAAACAATCCTGGTTCCAGAAACCAACAGCATTTAAAAGTGAAAAGGTCCACTGCATTTGAGACCAGCTCCCACTTCTGAATAGAAAGAGCAGTGAGGTGAACACAAGTCGCTTACTTGAAACAGGAAGTAATTCTATTATGTCAAGTAAGAGCACTTTTGTAAGCTTTAATAGAAAAATTTATGCAGAAAAACACTTTTGACTACAAGTCCATCAGGCAGTGGTCTGCGCGTAATGTCCTATAGGCCCTGTGGGAAAATGAGCCGGTAGATCCTGTTGGATGGTTCGCTGTGCACACTGTCAAAGTCATTTGGCAGACTGTCTCATCACCAGAACTTTCAAACAAGCACCAAGTAAGTAGCTTGGCTGGTGGTGAGAAAGGCCCTCCCCATCAGATCCTTCCTACATGTCTGGAGTCTCACCCCCTCTACATGTTGCTCTCGAGATGGCTATAATGGAGAAGAAGCTATTGTCCACCTCCTTCTGGAATGTGACTTTGTAAAGGAGGTCTGGAGAGACCTGCTCTGGATTCTGTCGAGGTTCATCCCGAGCAGCTCTGTGACACAGGACACTGTACTCTACAGGCTGGTCCCAAGGACACACACCGAGATAAACATCAACTGCGGCTAGAAAGACCAACAGCTTGGTGAAAGTGCTCTTTGGTCTGCCCAAAACTTGCTGGTCTTCCTGTTCAATGAGTTGTCCTTGACTGAGTATTGCAGACTAGCACATTCTAAGGTCCAGGACTATGTGCTGAGAGGTGCACTAAATCTTAGGATAGCTGTTGCAGCCTCTGCAATGGGGAAAGGTTGCTATTTAAGGCTGTTCAGCCATAGTACACTGAGGGGCTAGAAATTGTGCAGAACACCCTCGCTGTATACCTGACAAGGAATGTACATTGTAAATATCAAGACTAATGAAATTGTACTGACACACCTCAGGTGCATGGAGGCAATTTGAATTCTATTGCACATTCTGTAATCTTCAATTTGAAACATTTTGCCCTCAGACTGTATGCCTGTCATGGAATGTATATTATAAATATCAAGAGTGTCACAATTGTATTGAGGCACCTCGGAGTGGAACATACTGTATGGAGACAAGCTGAGTTTTGTTGCACTTTCTGTAATTTTCATGTCATAATGTTTTGTAAGGTACCTTTGTAAATTTTATAAAGTATAATTTCGTAAAAACAATCTACCCAGTAAGAAACAAAGATCAACAAGAGAAAAACAAAACTAATACTGCTTAAATAGCTAATACTTGATGCTGTAAAACAACCCCACTTTATATCACAGTTGTTTTCATGCCACCAAGTCCACGTGTAAATAACTGAGCTCTGCACACCTTTGCACTTGTGCACTTGGTTTACAGTCTTTGCACAAGTCCTCTTGCTATTGTCACATTCCATCCCGATGTTTCACAGGCCTGTACGAGAGAGGAGTGAGGTTCAGCTGCTCAGTTGTCTGTGGTCGAACACATGTCCACTTTTGTGTTTGCTTCCAAGAGAGGTGGCATCATGGAAAGATCAGGTAATGCCATCACTTGACACTGTACGCTGCTTCAGAAGGCACTTGTTGACTTTCCCATCGATTTTTGGTCTTCCATCCGAGAGGAAAACAGGGTATCGCTTCCGCTGTTTTGAATTCCTCTTCGTAGTGCACCCCACTACATCTGAGAGCTCAAACTGGTCAGATCCAAAATTAATGATTTCCTGCTACCTCTCTAAACTTTATTGTCTTGTCAAACATGCTTAACATGCTTATCTGCCTATTATATATGTTTAATATGCTTAATGTATATGCTTGTATGCTTAATATATGTGCTTCATATGTTTATATGCTTATGTTATACAGCACAACAATAGAGTGCAAAAAGAAACTCAAATTACATAAACATCACATGAATTTGACCATAGTTGTTGATGAAGGTGAAAGAGCAAATGAATGTGCACTTATATAACACCTTTCATGTCTCCCTTCTTGTTGATTCTTGTTTGAATAATGTCATAAGGTTTTTTTTATTTCCACCTAAGTGGGCAGAAGGGGTTTTAGTTTGGCATCTCATCTGAAAGACTGCACCTTGAACAGTGCAGCAATCTCTCAGCACCACACTGCAGTGTCAGGCTAGATGATATGCTCCAATCTTTGGATTGGTACTTGAACCCACAGACTTCTGATTCCATGGGCAGAACTTTACGGCCCTGTTTCAGTGGGGACGGGGCCGTAAGATGCAGCGAGACATTCTAAACCTCATTGGCTTCGGCGGGAACGTAAAATCCCGCTGCCGTAAAATTTCACCCCGTGAAAGGTATCTATGCTAGTTGCCTCAACCTGCGATAGTTAGCAACCCTCTGACGCAGCAGTGTGAGAACAACCACTGGGCAAGGCTGGAATACTGGGAACACCAGAGGCAAAGTCACAGATTTCCCTCAATAACCTACTTAATGTTCCAGCCACCTGTGTTTAGTAAGTTATATAAAGAACAAGCTCGCATTTATAATAACATCTTAGATCCTCAAAATGCTGTTGTTGTTATGTTGGAATATATGGTGGCCAATTTACATAGCACAGAATACAACAGGGAATTCAAGAGAAGCTTCTTTGCCCAGAGAGTGGTTAGAATGTGAACCTCGCTACCACAAGTTGAGGCAACTAGCATAGATACGTTTATATATGAAAACAAGATGGACACACGGGGGAGTTAAGAACAGAAGGACATGCTGATGTGGTTAGAAGAAGGATGAGAGGAGGCTTGTGTGCATCAGAAACACCAATATGAACCTGTTGGGCTGAGTGGGCAGTTCTTGTGCTGTACATGCTATACAATATGTTCCACAACAGTAAATGAGATGAATGACCAGTTAAACTGTATTTTTCTTGGCGATGGGACTTGTAGAAAGCACATTGACCAGGAAACTAGGGGAACTCCCTGCTCTTCTTCGAAAGGTACCACAAGACATTTTCATATCCGCCTGAGCAGGTCTTCCTTATCTAAAAGACAGCACAGCGGAAACGTAGCATTCCCTCAATACTGCCCTGAAGCATCAACTTGGATTATGTACTCAAGTTTACCAGAAACTTCTGAGTTGTGAGAGCAACCATTGTGTCAAACTGATAAGGTCGTGTATTGGAATGTTTACATAGCAAGGACAGAATTCCAGATGATTCCCTCTGGGAAAAAGTTCCGTTGCCCTCCATTTTCTAAAGCCATCTTTTGTGGGATTGATACAGCATGTTATGATGTAACTACAGTGGCTGACACAAGCTAGGAAGTCTGACAGAACGTTAGCAATGCTTGTGCCTTTGTTCCTCTTATAACATTGCAGAAGGTGGAAAGCCCTGAGCCAGATTTCTTGCATGTTGGAAGAAACAGGAGTCTGGCATGACATAGCTGAATCTTACTAGGTCAATTGGTCCACTTGCCTTTGTAGGTACAGTAGCAACAGATGGGTTTCCACTGCAACCTGCCAAACTGCATTGCAGCATTTAAAAGGCAGAAAGTCCACGATTCTTTAACTGTTCCAGCACTAGGGATATGATAACTTGGGAACCTGATGTCAGGACTGATTCCAGGTCCCACGCCCATGCTTCTCGGCAACATACCCACTAACCCAACTTTACAGCAGGCAGCCTATTAATTGGCCGCCTCCATATTCACCATCCAATTAAGGACAGCGGGCAGAACAGGAAGGTAGGATGGCCCATTGGAAGGCCCAACTAGCAGCCCTTCTGGGACAAGTGAACGCCGCAGAAGAGGAGGTCTAGGAGCTGCCTGAAAATGGAGGTGCTCACGAAAGACTCTAAAGCCAGTTTAAAAAAAGGGCCTACAACTGCGGTGTGCCTCAGAGCATAGGGAGAAACACCTCCACATGAATGCCTGCAGCTGCAATGGGTACTCATTGTACCTTGCAGCTCCCTGATACCGACGTTTCATTTAGACCCCGTTGACCCTCTGTCTTTCCACCTCCAAAACATTGCCAGGCTCCCAACACAGTGGGGAGCCAGTGTGATGCCAGGAAACCTCTGGTAATGTCAGAAAATGGCCCTTTATTGAGGCCTTAATTATACTGATTGCCTGCCTGCCTCCCTTGAGCGGGTTGTCAATTCCAATGACAGCCTAATCTGGGAAAATCATCCCAAAGCAGGACTGGATCAGGGGGCCATCTTGACAGGGTGTTCTGCTACTTTCCCCCCTCCCCACTGCCCCCGGCAGGTTAGGAAAATTCCTGACATCCCCCAACCACCCCTCCCTTCACCTCACCTTTGTTTCAATGACATTCAGCTCCCTCAGCCATGAATAACCTCTCATGAATGATTCAGACAGTTGAAGGTCAATCAGAAACAACAAAATCAGGCACATAAGTCCATAAATACTCAAATGTATAATCATCTCAAACTTAAATATTCAGCCTTCTGATTACCCCAATAATATGTAAAGTTTGGGTTATGTGGGCTGTGGGTCAAAAAAAATGGAAGTAAAATGAAGGTGAAATCCTAAGCTGCAACAGAGTTCCCTAAAACTGCTGGCAATCTAAGGGTTAAATTAATTCGTACAGATGTCATCAATTATGTTAACTCCTTTGCCACCATAAATCTGATTAACCCAACTCCCCCCTCCCCCTCCGCTCCTTTAAATCCACATAAACAAAATGGTTTTTCAGTTTCTGAAATAAAAGCAAAAAACTGCGGATGCTGGAAATCCAAAACAAAAACAGAAACAGAAATACCTGGAAAAACTCAGTAGGTCTGGCAGTCTCCGCCGATGCTGCCAGACCTGCTGAGTTTGTCCAGGTATTTCTGTTTCTGTTTTTGTTTCAGTTTCTGAAGTTGCCCTGGTGGAGATCCAGCCTTACTTCCAACTCTAAAAGGAAGGGTAAATGGTGGAAGAACTTACCCAGCCTGAAATTGCACAACAGGGAGGCTGTTAATTTTTGTTCTCTGCACTGCATAGGAATCCTGGAATTGACACAGGTGACATAGCTACCTCCTAGCACAAAGTCAGTACCACATTCTTGACAAATGTGAGTGTGAAATCCTAACAAGCTGCCTCCCTGGCTCCTTATCTCCAACATGAAGATGTACAGGCCTACCCTGTTTGTAGTTCACCACTCAGTCTTGACAAGCATGTTGCCCAGGTCACTACCTCCAGAGTTGCCATTGCGCTTTAAGAAGCAGCAGGTTTTATATTTTAAGCCCGGTCCAGGTGGTCTGTTCCTCCACCAGGTATTTTCCAGCTCCCACCCTCGCACCTCAGCAACAAATGGCCACATTAAAGCTGATGGGGTGAAATTCTTCCAGGGTGACGGGTCAAAATGCCTGATATAGTGAACAGGCAGCCCATTATGCACCTGCTTTCCTTTCCTGTTGACATCAATTGCCTATTGCTCATTATGTACTAATACCTAAAACTAATGTACTCCCCAATGTTTAATGGACTCTTCAGTATAGTCCAAATTATATTGCAATTCAATGAAGCAATTACAACCGTGTTTCTCTCCATCTTCTAAGGAAGGGTAGTTAAACATGGACAAAAGAGCTAAGCTCTAGGGGTGAGGTGAGAGTGTCTGCCCTTGACATCAAGGCAGCATTTGACCAAGTGCGGCATCAAGGAGCCCTAGCAAAACTGGAATCAATGGGAATCAAGGGGAAAACTCTCCGCTAGTTGGAGTCATACCTAGCACAAAGGAAGATGGTTGTGATTGTTGGAGGTCAATCATCTCAGTTCCAGGACATCACTGCAGCAGTTCCTCAGGGTAGTGTCCGAGGCCCAACCATCTTCAGCTGCTTCATCAATGACCTTCCTTCCATCATAAGGTCAGAAGTAGGGATGTTCGCTGATGATTGCACAATGTTCAGCACCATTCGCGAATCCTCAGATACTGAATCAGTTCATGTCCAAATACAGCAAGACTTGGACAATATCCAGGCTTGGGCTGACAGGTGGAAAGCAACATTTGCGCCATACAAGTGCCAGGCAATGACCATCTCCAACAAGAGAGAATCTAACCATTGACTCTTGACATTCAATGGCATTACCATCACTGAATTCCACACTATCAACGTCCTGGGGGTTACCATTGATCAGAAACTGAATTGGACTAGCCATATAAATACTCTGTCTACAAGAGCAGGTCAGAGGCTAGGAATCCTGCAAGCGAGTAACTCACCTCCTGACTCCCCAAACCCTGTCTACCATCTACAAGGCACAAGTAAGGAGTGTGATAGAATATTCTCCACTTGCCTGGATGAGTGCAGCTCTAACAACACCCAAGAAGTTTGACATCATCCAAGACAAAGCAGCCCACTTGATTATCACCCCATCCACAAACATTCACTCCCTTCACCACTGCCACAAAGTGCCAGCAGTGTGTACTATCTGCAAGATGCTCTGCAGAAACTCACCAAGGCTCCTCAGGCAGGACCTTCAAAACCCATGGCCACTACCATCAACCAAGGGCAGCAGATACATGGGAACATCACCACCTGCAAGTTCCCCTCCAGGCCATTCATCATCCTGGCTTGGAAATATATCGCCATTTCTTCACTGTCACTGGGTCAAAATCCTGGAACTCCCTTCCTAACAGCACTGTGGGTGTACCTACACTACAGGGGCTGCAGCGATTCAAGAAGGCAGCTCACCACCATCTTCTCAAGGGCAATTAGGGATGGACAATAAATGCTGGCTTAGTCATCAACGCTGTGCCATGGTTGGCACAGAATGCTGGACATATAAATTTTCAACGAGTCAGGATGATTCAGGACCCATTTAAAAATGGCGGGCTTGTCCCGATTCTGGGATTCCTGACCCCATTCCTGGGCTGTCTGATTTTCCAGGATGCCTTTAAAGGGTCTGGGCTGGTTCCTGTCAAAAGCCCGCATCTGGCACTCCTGACCTGGCCGGCTCCATTGCGGAGATAGGCACATCCTACTCCTCCACAATTTTCATGGATTCGGGCCAGGTTTTTTAAGAGCCGTGTTCCATGGCCCCCGAGAGAAGTCATGAACCCTAGTCTGCATGAGGGGACCTTTTAAGAGGTAAGTTCAAAAGGTCCTCATCATGCCCCCGTGCCAAGCATTGGCCTTCCACCCACACCCACCCATGACCCTCATGCTCCCTATGCCAAGCTCTTCCCTCCCACCCACACTCCCATGGACCTTCATGCTCCATATGCCAAGCTCTACTCTTCCAATAACCCCTATGGTCCCTCATGCCCCCCTATGGGCAGGTTTTTCAGCAAGAGTAACAGTTGTCTGGGCTCTCAGCCAAACATACATAATGAGGCTTGGCTGAGAGCCCAGACATCCATTAAGCTTGTTGAAACAGCTGCACCCCAGAGAACACATTGTTTGATTGACAGCTCAGGCTCTCTGATCTCGACTGTCAATTTCACAATGTTTGTTTACACAATGTTAAGTGGTTTCAAGAGTTTGTGATTTTTGTTATTGATATTTTAAAGGTTCTGGGTGATTGACACATTTATTGGCTTGTAGTGAATTTTTTTTTGAACATAGAATGTTATGAATGAATTACTTTTTTTTTCAAAACTTTCTTTTTAATGCATCCTACTGGCACTACAGGGTTCATTGATTCTAGACAGTGTATATTGTGGTAATAGGCATTTAAGTGCCATAGCTTGTCATGGGGGAAATGGAGGGAGGCATTGGGAGTTCCTGGAAGGACAGAGCTTGGGATAGAAGCATGAGGAACCATAGGGGCTGGGTGGAGGGCAGAGCTTGGCATAGGGGGGTGGGTGGGGAAAATGAGATGGCATGGATGGGGCATTGGGAGTGTTTGGAGGGTGAAGGGGTATGAAGGGTATGGGGGGCCTTTGTGTTTTTATTTTAACTGGGACAAAGTCCCACAGCATCAAGGCGGGCATTTTAAACATCTCACCTCTGCACTCAGAGGCCCCTGTGGCTGCCTCCAAACATCTTCCCAGGTTGGTTGCCTGACTCCAGTCTGCACCTGCCCCTCCACACCCCAGCAATGAAGATTCTTCCTTTGTGGGCACTTTCCCCCAAGGTAGGAGACCGAGCTGGCAAATTTCTCAACAGCCACAACCCACCTCGGGGATAAAAACCCAGGCCGCGTTCTCATATCTGCTCCCAGGTTATATCTTCAACAGCCATTGTCCCAAGTCTTAGGCCTAAAAATTAGATCGTGCTCAAATTTGGTGCAGTAACTGAGGTATGAGCCTAGATAGGACAAGGATAAATTGGTCTGCAGGCCTCATTTGAATTCATTCAGGCTTTTGTGCTCTGCCCAAAGGCAAGTTCTTGGTTTTGTCAGTGGTGATTTGCCATTGCCTTTCACTCCCAGGGAAAGGATGAGGAGATGGGTCCCAAGTCTAAAAGAAAAGCAAAATACTGAGGATGCTGGAAATCTGAAATAAAAACAGAAAATGCTGGAAAAGCTCAGCAGATCTGGCAGCATCTGTGGAGAGAGAAACAGAGTCTGCATTACTCTCCTTCAGAGTTCTTAAGAGTTCTGACAAAGAATCATACGGACTCGAAACATTAACTCTGTTTCTCTCAGTATAGATGCTGCCAGACCTGCTGCGTTTTTCCAGCATTTTCTGTTTTTATTTAGTCCCAAGTCTACCTCAACTGGAAGAGGAATTGAAGCCATGCTGTTGGCACTATTCTGAATCACACACTAGCCAATTGACCGAATCAGCAACACTCCTGCCCCGCCCCTTCATTTCAATACTACCAGCAGGGCTGTAGGTGCCAAGCACAGCTGCAAAGGCAGTTCATTGTGTAGTATAATGGCATAATGTTAAAAATGTAAATATATAGCCTACATCATCAGAGATGTAAGATCACATGATAACAGAACAAGGAGAGAGATAGTTCTATGTAGAGCTTCGTGCTGAGCCTGTATCGTGCATAGTTAGTGTAATGTTCAATAAAAGGTTGAGTTTACCAACAGCCTTGTCTCCAGCAGCACCTGTATATCCAGATCCACAACTACCACATCTAAGACCCACAACGACGATAACAGATGATAGCAGCAGAAAACAAGAAGGAAGAAGCAACCAGTGAAGAGCCCAGCAACTGGAAGAAGCAGCAACGGAAATGACTGCAGGACAAGAACAGCATGGGAAAATCTTCAACAGAACTCCAGAAAAGGCTACAGTAAAGGGAAGCCATGGAGAAAATCCTACCTTTACCAGAGTGCTTCAACCACATGGAAGACCTGGATCAAGACAAGAAGTGGCAAAACTGGTATTGCACGTTTTACCAGGTACAGAACAGCATCAGGACTGGCAGGGATGACTAGCAAGGAGCAGGTCAGTATCTTACACTACACCATAGGCAGTAGTGCAGATGACGTAATGGTCAGACAGTGACAAATGAGGAAATTATCAAAGCCTTTGATACTTATTTTAGTCTTCAAAAAAAGCACCATTATAGAGAGAGCAAAATTCAATAGGCGCACGCAAAGACCAAGAAGGAGCATAGATTCCTTCCTTAATGAGTTCTATCGATTAGCTGACAACTGTGAATATGGAGCCCTGAAAGATAAACTAATTTGGGATCGCATTGCTGTGGGAGTCTTAGAATAACACTATCGGATTTTTTACAGTCAAGAGAAGATTTGACTCTATCAGAGGCTGTACAGATAATAAGGCATGCAGAAGAGAGAATGCAAAACAAAATCTTTATTCGAGGTGAAAAAGAAATCTCATGGAGACAAATAGCTGATACAGTCCAGTTTATAGCACATAGAAGTTACAGTGCACCTAACCCCAGACAGAGAAAGCTGCAATTATTCAATGTTCTCGTTGCTGGGTGAAAAGGCTGCATCCAAGTGAAGAATGCCCACCAAAAATGTGGAGTGTGTTTCCTCCAAGGAGAGAGACTATTTTAAATCAGCTCACCACAGCAAACATCTTTTTAACCAAACAATTAAAGGAGTAAAAGCTAAGATCAAAGACCATTCAAGAAGTTGAAGAAGGAAAAGAAACAGAAGTGTCATTCCTAGGAGAAATTACAGGATCAGATGAGGACTATTGGAGTGCCGATATTATGGTCAAAAGACATAAAACAAAACTTTAAATTAGACATTGGAGCAGGAGTCTCAATTCTTTCAGATGCAGAACAATGGATAAAACCAGACTTCCTCCAGCTATCAACTCTAAGAAGCTGAAAGTCAAGGGACAGTTGACTGCTAAACTCTAGTGCAAGGGAAGTGAAATCACAGAAACTTTGTATGTGATCCACAATCAAGGTTTTTTTATTCATTTATGGGATATGGGTGTCGCCAGCTAGGTACACCCACAGTGCTAATAGGGAGGGAGTTCCAGGATTTTGACCCAGCGACAGTATATTCCCAAGCCAGGATGGTGTGTGGCTTGGGGGGGATCTTTCAGGTGGTGGTGTTCCCATCTATCTGCTGCCCTTGTCCTTCTAGATGGTAGTGGTCTTGGGTTTGGAAGGTGCTGTCCAAGGAGCACTGTTCACTGTTAAGTCAAAAATCTTGCACAGCTCTTCTACAAAAGTGATGAATTAGAAAACCTTGAGGAAACCAGACTGAAGATTTCCCTGGAACAACAGGTGAAGGAACCAGACAAACTTGAGCAAGATTGACAACAAGACCAGGACCCAGAAAGGTTAGAATCAGAAATGCACAAATATCAAAGGCTGCATAAGGAATTAGGCTTTCCTAAGAAAAGACTGATCAGTGTAGGGAACCAACTTTCACGCACGAAAGATGAGTTTGTTAATGAAAAATGAGAATTGGTGAGAACACTGATCACGGGAAGTAGAAAACTTGGATGAGGACTTGAAACATCTAAAGATAAACTTGTAGAAGTAAATTCAACAAAGATAGATCTTCAATTAAAATTTGATGAACTTCAAGTGTCAGAAGTCTCTATTGGGTATTGTGAAAATCTCCTGGAACAGTAAAAGGAATTGCTGACAAATCAGAACAGTTGACTGAATGGCAAATTAAAAACCAAGACTGATGGAACTGTTGCAGCTTTGTCATGGAAAGCACAATGACATTCTTGAACTCTGATGCGAGCTGGAGAACAATAAGTGGTGTGCAAATTGGAGCAAAAACTACAACCATCGCCAAGGGCAAAAAGAATCCTCATTTCCATCCAGACTGTGGGAACATCTCGCAATGGGATGAAGGCAGAGACTTCAGGGGCAGATGTCGGATAACATATTTATCAGAGTTAGAGGCTTAGGGGGAGATGTAGTCTAAAGGCTTAATGTTAAATATGTAAATACATTGCCTACACCATCAGTGGCTTAAGATCACATGACAACAGAGCAAGAAGAGAGATAGTTCTATGTAGAGCCCCGTGCTGTGTCTGTATTGTACATAGCTAATATAACATTCAATGAAAGGTTGAGTTTACCAACCGTCTTGTCTCCAGCAATATCTGTAAGTCCAGATCCACGACTATCACATCTAAGACCCACAATAGTGATAACAGACACCTGTTGTGGGGATTGACAGGAGCGTGAAATCTGAATGAGTTTTGATGTGGTCATTTGAGTTCAGTAGGGTATAAAAGCAGCCCAAAAAAGGTGTTAGGTCTTCTATTTCTTACCCAATGGACCTAACACAGATTTCAAGCAGGTGCCCTGGGTGACCACAGGACCCCCTAACCTGTATGGACTGAGCATATGCACACTATATTGGACCCTTCAGAACCTGTTTCCCACCCAAGCAACAAGCACTGTGCAAATCTATGTCCAGGCCTAAGGTTCTTCATTAACCATACGGTGGCATATCAGTGGGATAGAAGGAAACACAAGGCGAAACTTGCCACACATCAGCCACGCAGAAGAGTGGGTTCCCCATCCACCAGGAAAATTAGGTCATTTGTACCATCGTTATATGTGAATGTTTAAATGCACAAATCTACTGCAGCCAATGGTTGTGGCTATATAAGCTATCTTTTAATAAAGGCTAAGCAATAACTATATTCTAAAAATGTTAAGAACATCATTGCTGAAAATAAACAGTTACCTTAACAATTCTGATATATGTATCCATTGCCACTGGTTAAACACTGATATTGAGAGGCTTTGTATTCTTGGTTCTGTTTGGAACCGTTCGTGAGTAAACACCTTCCAGTGTTACCAGCTGGCCCGTCTTCCTTAATGCACAAACCAGCTGCTTTCAAAGTACAATGAAGTCTGTCTTTAATAGTTTCCATCTGGCCTGGTATTCACCTGATGCTGTCTTTATGCTGCATCAGATCAACTCAAATACCTTGGGGTTACAGCAGGCAGTCTGTAGATACTGGATTCAGAAACTACCAGATGTCACGCAACAATTAAGCGAAAATAG
Organism: Cetorhinus maximus; assembly: GCF_964194155.1. Taxonomy (NCBI): domain Eukaryota; kingdom Metazoa; phylum Chordata; class Chondrichthyes; order Lamniformes; family Cetorhinidae; genus Cetorhinus; species Cetorhinus maximus. The sequence continues at coordinate 19,047,612 of NC_135903.1, read as the reverse complement.
CTAATGAGTTACCATCCATTGGCTCCTTGTGAAATTGTTGACGCTGTGAAATATGGTTTAGCTTCAAGGAGCGTTGGAATAAGGGACAGTCCTTTGAAAGCAAAGCCAAAAAATTCCTCCAGGATTTTCAACCTGTGGGTCTGCAGCACAGCTCTTTAAATTCGGCAACATCTTGCAAGAGCTCTTGGACAGGATACAAGAAAATGCATCATATCTGAAAGGTGATCCTTCTGTCATTGCAAGCTCCCAACATTTTCCCTTCCCCTAGACTTCCTTTGCAGAGCTAACTGTTGGCACTCTCAAAATTCACAGCTGCAGGGATTATAGCCTGGAAGTTAATAAGAATGCATTAAGAGGTTCTAATAACATGAAAATTGGAGTTTTTTTGAAACAAAGGTCGGCCCAGAAATTAGTCTAGGCCTGTTCTTGGGCCCAGGTTCGGCTGCTACTGAAACAGCCATACCTGAACTGAGAGGTCTGAGGCAGGATGGTAGCTGGTACTCGGGCCCCATTGACATACTCAGCAGCAGCCACATATGTCCACAGGCAGCTTGCCCAAGCAAAGCCATCAACGTCAGGCAGCACACTTCAGTTAAGAAAGGCTTGCATTTTTATAGCACATTTCACAACATGTCTCAAAACGTTTTACAGCCTATTAAGTGCTTTAGAAGTATTGTCACTGTTGTAGTGCAGGAAATGTGGCAGCAAATTTGTGCACAGCAAGCTCCCATAAGCAGCAATATGAAAATGACCAGACAATCTGTTTTTGTGATGTTGATTTAAGGGATAAATATTGGCCAGGATGCTGGGGATAACTCCCCTGCTCTTCTTCAGAATAACACCATTGGGTCTTTTACATCCAGCTGAGAGAGCAGATGGGGCCTCGGTTCACTGTCTCATCTCTTATAGAGGCATAGATTATGTTTGCCAAATACCATGGCCAGTTTCAGACAGCCATGCATCCCACAGCTGCATAGACTTCAAAAACTACAGATCTTACTTAGCTCCAATTTGTCTGTTCAACATTATCGTCTTGTTAACTACACATTGATCATATGCTCACAGATCCAGGGAGAATCAAGCATTTTGTTTAGTATAGTCACTGATAATCTGTTAAGGAGAGTTGCGGGGGTGTGGAGTGGAATGCCACTTCTAACAAGGAAGCACTCTTTCAGTACTACACTGGAGTGTCGACATTGCTATTGGGTCCTGGACCAGGACTGGAACCTGAAACCTTGTGACTTAGAGGCAAGAGGGCTACCCAGGAAGTGAGATTAGAACATGTCATTGAGGAGGGGGTAGTGGGGGAAGACATTGACTCCTGTAGTCTTCCTAACTCCAGAGGAAGAGTGTTTTTAAATTAACGCTTATTCTTTTTAGCTGTTGAAATGGCTTCTGAGGAATCCTGAATGATGCCTGCCCTATTCATCAGCAAAGAAGTTTGAAAAAGGTCCTTTAACAGGCATTTGGCCGTAATGTACATATTCAGGGGGCCTAATTCCTGTTTTAGGCAGCTGTCCAAGTCAACTAAAAACAGGACTCCACAGATTTAGTCGTGGGGCTGTCGTTTGTGATAATTGAGTACAGACTCTGCAGTTGCTAAACTGAAAGCTCAGCAAATGTATAATGCCAAAAAAAAAACTGGGTGCAAAATATACCAATGTCTACCCCAGTTTGTTTCTGATTTGCTTAAAATTTACAAAGTTTAAACTAAGAAAGAAACAACAATCCATTCAGGACTATGAGAAATGCACTGATTTTTTGAGTTTTTGGAAAATAATGAGTAACTTCTTTTTGTAGATAAATGTCTCCTTGAAACATGAGAACAAGACAATTTAAGTTAAATGCATTGATTCCAATCTTATGCTTTTCTCTCTGTGAACTTTCAACACCTATTAGATCACATGAAAAATTTGCTGCTGAATGTAAGACACCATACTGCATTGCTGACAAGGTCTATTTTATGGACTTCTCTTCTGTTGTTGCTTCATAGCTCCAAATGCCCAACCTGCTTGCTCCTTATCCTCTCTCTGTTCTCAAAACTGATTTCACCTTCTCTTCTCAAACATGTTCTTTTTCAAGATCACGCATCTGAGAAACCTTGAATCTTCCCAAGTCTTCCCTTCTCCTTTCAACCTACTATGTTTAAACTTTACATCACCTCAAACACTGCTCTCTGCTTGACATCATCTTATGCTAATACTTGTACTTAGTTCAGCTCCACTATGGGCCTTGGCTCTTTGCCTGAGTTGCTCCGTTGCAAAAGTAGATTCGGGAACGAGAGGAAAACCTCACTTCTTAATCCCATCGTTTGTGAAGTATTCAGTCAATCTAACTCCATTTTTATATTCTTCAATTGAACATCTTCCAGTTTTGAATTCTGACAGAGCTCACACCCAGAGTGTTAACCTATCTTTCTCTTCACTGATCAGACTGACCTGTTCTATATTGCCAGTGTTTATGTTTTATATATCTCAGAGAAATGCAGAGGTGACACTTGTTTTGAAGTGTGCAACAGGCTATTAACAGAGTTTTAAAATGTCTCTGCAATCACAAAATGTCTGCACTCATGCTTATCCCAGTTCTAGCTTCTAGCAGCTTCTCTGTTGACTCAAGCTCTGAGTCATCACCCAGGCTTAAGCAATCAAGCACAATGAGCATAGGTCAGTTACCAGACTCACATAATCAAACACAGAACAATTAAACCATTGAATATGACAGCAGCATTGGGCATTCTGCAACATAAAAGTTTAACCAAGTAACAATCAAAAAAGATGCAGTGATGGCAGAAAGGAAATTCTTTTGATTTGACTACTCTCTAAACTGATTAATGGAGTAAAAACTAATAGCTGTTATTAACAGAGTCTGCTGGGATAATGTGGGCTTTATTCGGACTATAAAGATTGATTGCATCTTACACATGGTCATTGGTGACTCAGATGGAAATGAAAGCCATGAAGTATTATTGGCCATGAAGTACTTTACTTTCAAATATAGTTTCTACTAATGTGACCAGTTATCCTCAATCTACTGAGGGAAATACAGTTTGGTTTGAGTGAGTCCATGCCTAGCCTCTGTACTGTGGAACAGTATGGAGAGCTCCAGATTGGATCATTGGTCTGTGCTGATTTAGCTGGGGGTAACAGTTATGGCACCACTAATGGCACCCAACATCTCAAGACCAAGGAGGAGTAAAAGGGCCTCCTGTCCCAAAAAACTATTTAGTGATTTATATTGGAAAGTGCTGATGCAGTGAAGGACAGGAATCAGGATCTGCTGTGATGGCTCCATAGTCAGGTAGCCTGTCAATAGTCACAGTTTAGCTTCAGACATTAAGAAAGGTCTGTGGAGCTGAATCCCAGCACCAGCCCCTACCTTCACCAAGTGCTCTGGTGGGTAAAGGTGTAGTCTGACATGGCACTTAGCTTTCTCACCCAGGAAAATCCAGATGCTCGGAGCTGAGTTAGCCTAAGTGGAGTGAAAGGCAAAGTAATAAAATGAACCACAGCTATTGGAGGACTGGTGCATGCATCATAGGAGAAGGAATGAGAAAATTTGGAACAAAATTTAATGTGTTTTGGCCACTCAATAAACTATTAATCATATTGTCACAGGTCAGCCTCTTCCACCAGAGCATCAGGAATTCAAATCAACTTGCATATTCAGTCATGGGATGTGGGCATCGCTGGCTAGGAGCATTTATTGCCCATCCTTAATTGCCCTTGTTCTGATGGCATTTAAGAGTCAACCACATTGCTGGGTCTAGAGTCGTATGCAGGCCAAGTGAGGACAGCAGATTTCCTTCCCTAAAGGACATTAGTGAACCGGATGGGTTTTTACAACAATCGACAATGGTTTCATGGTCATCATTAGACTTTTAACTCCAGATTTTTATTGGATTTAAATTCCACCATCTGCTGTGGCAGGATTCAAACCCAGGTCATTACCCTGGGTCTCTGGAATATTAACCCAGCAACAATACCACTACCCAATCATATAAAACACCCTATTGCTTGATGGAGCAATACCCAGCTAGGAGCATTTCATAACACTAGCACACTTCTTGTACTGGATGGTTGGAATGAGCTAGAAGGAGTCAAGAGTGTGAGGACCTAACATTTCAGCGGGAGAAGGAACAATAAATAATTTGAAAAGAATAGGTGCAAATAAAATGTAAAAATGGTAAAAAAAAACATTTGCTGCACCTAATTATACCCAGCCTCGTTGGAATCTACCTGAGGGTTAGAATGACAATGGGCTGTACATTTAAGCAGATAGCATTATCAAAGACATAGCTGGCAGACTTAAGTGTCAGGCAGCGCTGGCATTCAAACTCGGAGACATCAGGTTACAAACTGGGGCCTACGTGACTGGGCTGCTTCCTGTTTTCTAGCGGTTTTCACTCCCTGAACTCAAAAGCATTAATTCCCTGACTAGAAATCCGAAGCATTTTAAGCTTCAACTCGAGCTTTGCCAATATCCTGACAATTGGACAGTTGGAAAGATAAACGTCCCCGGGAGTGAGCCATTATCTACCAGTTTAATGAACAGAATAGGCTGTTTCAGATTGAAAGGGACAGTACACTACAGTATCTCCCTATGCAATGTGCACAGGCCAGATGAAAACTATCTAGGCTTTTCAGTGAGTTTATGAATAGATGGAGATGAGATGAGGAGGTGGAAGAGACAAGTTTGAAGCATGTAGGAGCTCGCTAACAAAAGTGCAATTTATGATAAGGCCACAGAGAGTCGTGTCTTTATGAAAACTCATTACTTATCTATATCTTATCCTGAAGTACACAAACTCTAAATAAATTCCGTAAAAATAATGCTTCAGAAATGAACAAGTCTTTTCCATAATTCCTTTGAACTTTGATGGAATTTTAATCCACCCAGCAAGAGACAGACAGGTTATGGGTCAGCAGCCATGTTAATCCTTACCCCATTTTACTCTCCAACAATGAAAATGAGTCTTCATCAAAGCACATTGAGACCTTAATGGTACCCAAGAAATATTTCTATGGCAAAACATTTAAAAACAGCTATTGTCACACTGCAGTCACATACTCCAAGGTTAGATTAAACCCATAGGCTAGTGAAAAGATCTACATATAGAACAAAACACAAAGGAAGAAGTACGTATGCAAGCTGAGTGTTCCAATATATAGGATGACAGAGAGATGAACTCAGGGAAAGCATTGGATATTGAATGTGCATTCAGTTACAGTTCACAGATAACAAGCAACGCAGTTTTTCAGGGTTAGATATAAAGCGCAGTTACATATAGAACAGAGGGATTGAGCTACCTATAGAATAGCATGTTTGGATCTACTAATACAGTAACAACCTTATTTCTTATAATATCCAGTGCATAATATTAATGTACAAATATTATGGTCCAACACTACAGTACTAGCTAAAATGATTGTCCTTTATCAGATAGGATTACCTTTGACATAATCAAAACTGATTTATTGACACATTTGAAGGCTAAAGCCTTAAAATCCACAGAATAAGGGGCGTTATTATTGAAGGATTTGCCATTTTAAAAAGATACTGTATTTCTGAAAGGTTGTTGGCTTTAAGCTGAGTAGTCTGGTTGAATACAGCTTAGAAAAAAACACCCTGTCCTCATAAAATTAATTACTGTTGAGGCGGAATCTGTATGCAAATGCAATTTAGGATGTAATTTCATCATAGTCAAATGAATTATTATTGATTACTGATAAATACACCTCAAAAGCAGTAACTAATCCAATTAGCACTAATCCCTGTTAGAAGCTGTGTGACTGCGCTTGTGTGATGGAATGCCAGTTTTTCAAGAGAATGGTAAGAGCTATTCGGTAAAATAAATTGCCATGGTTAAATCTTCCTTTTTTTCCCTCCAAGAATCTTATTCCAATATAAATATTCCATAATGCATATATTCAAAGTCACGAGAGATCTAGACGGAGCGGAAAGAGAGAAACTGTTCCCTTTGGCAGAGGTATTGAGGACCAGAGGACTCCTATTTAAGGCGATTGGCAAAAGAAGCAATGGCGACATGAGGAAGAGCTGTTTTAGAGTGAGTGGTTAGGATCCGGAATGTACTGCTAACAGGCAGATTGAATCATGGCTTTTGAAAGGGAATTGGATCATTATCTGAAGAGAAAAAAATCGCTAGGCTACAGGGAAAAGGTAGGTAGGTGCTGGCAGAGAGCTGCCACAGACACAATGGGCCAAATGGCCTCCTTCTTTGCTGTAACCATTCTATTATTCCATGGTGTTATATGTAACGTGCAGCATTTTTTTAAGAGTCACACAATTTGTTTTTTTTCCCTTTGTGAAGGACTTATCCCTCCACACAATTCAGGTGAATAACACATCAACTTCTTCATGACTCCAACTCTAATGCCACCCGACTGCGCGACACTGCCTTCTCTCACTCTCGGCTACTGTGAGGCAGCACCACCTGCTGACCTGTTTAAGTACTGTGCATTCTTGGTGAAATTGTAGTTGAGTGTCGAGCACATCCAGGGCTCTGACCTTCCCAGGCTTGTTAAGTAATAGCCTTCAAGCTCCTCAGTCCCTGATAAAGTAGAATCAGTGCAGCAACCCGATGAGTGATACAAATTCCCTGTAATACCAGACGTGTCAAGATACTGACTCGAGACAGTTTGCCCCAGGAAATTAGTCAACTCCAGCTCTCTCAAATCTGGTGGCTAATTAAAAAAGTTCAGACTTGTAAACCTCCTCCTGCCTCCAGAGGATGGTGAGGGACAAACCATAAAATGGGTTGAAAGAGGGGCAATGTCAATCGACAATGCAGAGGCAGAATTGGGGGAGGGAGGGAGGGGATTTTTTTTTAAAGGAAGTGCCTGTTCTGGAAATTTTTCTATGATATTCAATATTTACTTGCAAACATTTTAGAGCGTGATCCAGCATTACTTTTTATTTCTGCTCAATCGCATTTTGCCATCTTTTCTCTTTTTATTTCTGATTTCCATCAATTGCAATTTCCTTCATATCTGCACTATTGATCAGGGATTAGCTTACACCTGCTTGCACACAACTTTAAGTGCTGGAAATGCTTGTCAGGGACTCATGATCTCCCAGTCTTTGGAGACTGAAAATCCTGCGGGACGGCTGACCGCTAAGTCTGAACACCCTATTAAACTGCCCGCTACGTACATTCCTGTGTCAGGAGGTAACATTCATAAAAATCTACCTGAGTGTCAGAATTAGAGGGGGTGGGGCGGTGGGGCTTGAGGGATTGAATTTTGATCGTGGGATCGCAGATGGAGTCTATTTGCCCCATCAAGCCTGTTCTGGCTCATTTGAAGATGTTTGCTTTCCATTCCAATGCAGCAGGCTCGAGGGGCCGAATGGCCCACTCCTGCTCTTATTTCCTACGTTTCTTGTTCCACAGAGACAGGTCCTCGGCTCATTGTCTGCTGAAGTTTCTTCCTGAGCTGTTTCCTTTTTTTGCCAGTGGCGGTTTGCTATTGCCTTCCGCTCTTAGAGGCAGGGCAAGGAGACAGGTCCCTGCTCTACCTCAGCTGGAACAGGAAATGAAGCCATGCTGTTGGCATTATTCTGAACCACATACTGGCCATCTCGCCAACTCAGTTAACCGGCCCCCTATGTTTGCTTTACCCCTGACCAACATTAGTTGAAAATCTTTTGCCATTTATTCTGCCACATCATAGAACATTTTGAAAAGCAGTATTTTTATTATGTAATTTACATTTTAGAAACTTCCACACTGCCTACGTAAAAATCGAACTGTCTCGTCCGACCCATGCAGGCGACAGTCTTCTTTCGACCCTATGACTTGCTGTTATAATGCTAAGGTTGTGCCTTAGATTTCTCCCAAATACAGTGGTATTGGTCACTCCTGTAAGTGGTCAGAGTACCATGCATTTAGAATTATGCACATACTGCACAACACCTAACTGTGTGATAGCATAATCCAGGGGTGTAACAGCAGTAATTCCTTGTATCTGACTGATACAATTCTTTGAGCTGCCTTCATTTTAAAGCAGCTGAACATACAGTGCAGCAGCTATTGATTGGATTCATTAAGTTCGAACAGTACATCTTGTGTTTATAGAGTGATACGAATAGTTATGTTTCCCACATCAAAGGGTCATCTTATTTCACTTGAAAAGCAAACAAAAACTCTCCTAAATGCAAAGCTACTAGCCTGTTTAAAGCTTGTCCCTCTAACTTTCAGATCTGACGCACTTCATAGTCTTTGCTGGATCAGATTGACTCCCTCTGTCTCTGGTTCTGTTCTTTAGCTTCCTGTGTTCATAGACAGAAAGGATCAGAGGCTGCCCAACACACTAGGTGTTGGCTGATTAATTAATTGCCAAGGCAGAATAATGAATTTCTTTTAATTAATATTTCACGAGATGTGGGCATCACTGACTAGGCCAGCATTTGTTGCCTATCCCTAACTGCCCTTGAGAAGGTGCTGGTGAGCTGCCTTCTTTAATTGATGCAGTCCATGTGGCTTAGGTACACCCACAGTGCTGTTAGGAAGGGGATTCCAGGATTTTGATCCAGTGGCAGTGAAGGAACAGTGATGTAGTTCCAAGTCAGGATGGTGTGCAGCTTGCAGGCAAACATGTAAGTGGTGGTGTTCCCATGCATCTGCTGCCCTTGTCCTTCAAGGTGGTAGAGGTCGCAGGTTTGGAAGGTGCTGTGGAAGGAGCCTTAGTGAGTTGCTGCAGTGCATCATGTAAATTGTACACACTGCTGACACTGTGCATTGGTGGTGGAGGGAATGAATGTTGAAGTTGGTGGATGTGGTGCCAATCAAGCGGGCTGCTTTGTCCTGGATGGTGTCAAGCTTCTTGAGTGTTATGGGAGCTGCATTCATTCAGGCAAGTGGAAAGTATTCCATCACACTACTGACTTGTGCTTTGTAGATTGTAGACAAGCTTTGGGGAGTCAGGAGGTGAGTTACTCGCCAAAGAAATCCTAGCCTCTTACCAGCAATTGTAGCAATAGTATTTATATGGCTAGTCCAGTTAAGTTACTGGACAATGATAACTCCCAGGATGTTGATAATGGCAGATTCAGTGACGGCAATGCCATTGAATATCAAGGGGAGATGGTTAGATTCTCTCTTGTTGGAGATGGTTATTGTCTGATACTTGTGTGGCACGAATGTTACTTGCCACTTGTCACCCAAGCCGAATGTTGTCCACATCTTGCTGCATTTGGACTTGGACCGCTTCAGTATCTGAGGAGTCGTAAATGGTATTGAACCTTATGCAATCATCCGTGAACATCGCCACTTCTGACCTTAAGGATGGAGGGAAGTTCATTGATGAAGCAGCTGAAGATGATTGAGCCTAGGACACTACCCTGAGGAACTCCTGCAGGGATGTCCTGGGGCTGAGATGATTGACCTCCAACAACCACAACCATCTTCCTTTGTGCTATTTTTGACTCCAACCAGTGGAGAATTTTCTCTCTGATCCCCCATGGCTTCAGTTTTGTCGGACTCTTTGATACCACACACGGTCCAATGCTGGCTTGATGTCAAGGGCAGTCACTCTCATCTCAACTCATGAGTTCAGCTCTTTTGTCCATGTTCAGACCAAGGCTGTAATGAGGTCAGGAGCCGAGTGGCCCTGATGGAACTGAAACTAAGCATCAATGAGCAGGTTATTGCTGTATAAGTTGCAGTCTATGGAAAAGCAACATCAAAGATTAGCTCATTTGCACTTTTGGCCTTGTATTGTCTTTTCTTTCAAATAAATGTGAATACACTTTGCTTTTAAACGCCCAAAATTTTAGGTTAACTCTTTTTTACCGAATCCTTCCTGTGGAAAAAGAATCAAAAAAGAATCTGAAACATGACACTAGCTGGAAACTATATTTAGGTTTGAATGAACAAGCCTAACAGCACTACCCTTTATTTTGTTGTGTGCAGCTTTATATATTTTGCTTAATTAATCAGGCTTCATTCTTCACCAATATTCGACAAACAAAACACGCATAAGCCCAATGCAACACAACAGGAATTTCAGCAAAATTATTAAAATAATTCTCCGTAATTAACAGGAGATTCAGTAACATCCCAAGCTCATAATCACCACAGCCCTGTGCCTTAGCACGAGCCTCGAAAATGGTTAGTTCGGCATTGAAGCCTTTTTTGAACCAAAATCATTACTATTAAATCTTTAAACACCTTTCTGAAGGACTTTTACAACTAACGCTGTATGAGAAATTGATTTTTTCCCCAAGGTAAAGCTCCCGGCTACCACAGGGGAAAGCGAGAAAGCATGATCCTTATTTAGAGTGAAAGGAGGAATGCCAACACCGGTTTCATTTTCTGACAAGTAATGAAATGCAGGTTGGCTGTGGGAAATTAAAATCATTTATATTGCATGTTAAAAGCTCACAGCTGAAGTACATGAAAGCCACACAAAAAAAGCACAATCAGGATCTGCATTATTGTTCTGAGTAATATTAATTTCAAAAAGCAAATGAACACAGGCGAGTCAGATGCTCCGAACTATTCATTTCCAAGCCTTAATCTCTAGCACCCGCCAGTTATTGCTGTAGAACCAAATGCAGTAGGACAATAAATGTCTTTAGCTGATCTCAGCCATGGTTGTAGTTGGAGTTGATCATGGCGTCCCTGCCTATTGGAATTGGAGGCACCAGGGGCGCCTGGGTTAAATCGAACAGGTCTGTCATTCCCGATCACTATCTATTGAATCCTTCTGCACCTACATGCAGGCAGGAGTCAAAGGGGGCGGGGGAGTCATTGACAGTGTTAGGTTAAGGCTTTATATCTGAGGGTCCTGACTTGGTGGGTGAGGTTTACAATCCGGGTTTATGAATCCGATGCCAGGTTATTGCTGGGCTGGTGACGCAGCACGATTTAAAAATGCAAATGCCTGAATTGCCCTGTAGGTGAGATCGGCGCCTAAATTAATGGCACCAGGTCCTACCTGGGGATGTGATCTAGTTCTTGAGGACAATTTTCCAAGGCACAAGACGCCAGCCATTGCCTGGGCGAATGGATCAAACAAACACCCAAGTGCTCACTCATCAGGCACTTAAACTGCTCTGCTCAATGGCAGCTTTGTGCCACCACATGAGTACCTCAGTTTGACTATCCATATATTAAAAATAATATTTCAAATCAGCAGTCATAATCAACAAAGGCTCCCTGCTGAACTCCCAGCAGCTGTGCTCTGTGTTCCAAACCATCCACTCTACCCACTACTATCTTTAAAAAATTGATTCCGTCCTTCCAGCCCTTTAGCTATGAGCTTAACAGCAGGTTAATTGGAGGCGTGTGGATTGAAGGATTCCCCTCCCCTCCCCCACCAACCCCCACACTACCGCCCTCCGTTTAAAAATTCCAGCACATCTCGGAGGCATCAGGAGACTGACACGCCATCTGAGGGCAGTATTTTCAAAGTGCACCCGCTGCTGGCCTCGCCCTCATGGGCAACTGAAAATCCAGCCCAGTGAGACTGTGGTCTTAGCAACTGCGGAGTAGAGGCCTGCAAAAGCCAGGAGCCTCTTCCCAGGAAGGGAGTAAAATTCAGGGGAATCTCATTCTGGCATACCTTCACGTGTCTGTAGATTGAATAGTTGTGACAGAGCTCTGACAGCAGACTGTCTCCTTGTTTTCTTGACCAAATAATGATGAACGGCATGAGAAATGGAACAGGTGAGACTATCTGTCCCTTTAATTCCTTCTCTCTCTTAGACAGTCCCCCAGGATTGAGGATGACTTGCTTCCACTCCAGCTCGATGGATTTTTGAGATGGCTGCTAAGTCCAATGTGCGATCTGCAGACTCTGCCACATGCGTTGCTTGACGGGTTGGGTAGGTGGGCTGTTTGGAGGTTTGTGTGCTCCCTCCGAAGCCTTGACTTCGCCTCTGCATGTTCCTGATGATTATTCAGTGCTTTCCCAAATGAGCCTTCTCCATTTTGGTCAGTCACAAGCCAGGGTCTCCCGTGAGTCGATGGGTATGTTGGACCTCTTCGGGGATGCTTTGAGGACATCACTAAAGCATTTCAGCTGTCCTCAGGGAGCCTCCTGCCACAACCGAGTTCCAAGTAGAGCAGCTGCTTTAAGATATGCAATGCTTTCATTGCTAGTTCTGGCATGTGTGTACTTCCAACAAACAGAAGATGAATTGAATTAACTGTTCAACATTTTTGAAATGTAAATTTAACCAACTGTGCTTATCACTGGGAATTCCTGTTTATTCAGAAACTAAGAGGTTTATTTATTGTGCCCATTAAACAAGCACCAACAATTCAGTATTTTATTGGTCAGTTGCAGATATCCTAAGCTAGGAACAAGTGAAAGCTGGTTAACAGCTTCAAAAAGCCCAACCACTCAAAGCGAGAAGATTGTGGGTCTAAGTCGCACACTATAACCTGAGTACATAATCTATGCTCTCAGTTGAGTGCAGTGCTGAGATAGCATTGTATTTCTCTTGCCTGGTTTTCTAGTTCAGTGGATGTTAAGGATTCCATGGTGCTATCTGAAGAAGCTGATATTCCTCAATAACTAACTTGTGTTTCTCCCTCAACCAGCATCAAACTCGTTATTCAGAACATTGGTGTTTGTTGGACTTTGCTCAGTGCAAAATGGCTGCTGTTTACTAACAGACCAACGGTGACCACATCTCATTGTATCTGAGAGGCATAGTACGATATTTAAATACACTTCATTCTTCTCTCCCACCTAATTCACGTTGCCACTATTCTTCACCTCTTCCCTCAAGCCGGGCTGATACTCATCTTTGTCCTCCTTCAGTTTGTGCTGGCCCTTTTACTCCCCTCTCAAATCTTATTGGCATTTCTCGATGCAATTCTACTGGCTCCAGGAGATTGAACATCCCTGCGATCTAGGTACAAACTCTTGCTCTTGCAAGAGCTCCTGTCGATATTGTGCAGCAGTGTTCAACTCTCTGAGGCTGCAACAAGAGGCTTTTATAAAATTTATTTTTCATGGGATGTAGGCATTGCTGGCAGGGCCAGCATTTATTGTCCATCCCTAATTGCCCTTGAACCAAATGGCTTGCTGGGCCATTTCAGAGGGCAGTTAAATGTCAACACATTACTGTGAGTCTGGAGTCATATGTAGGCCAGGACAGGTAAGGACAGCAGATTTCCTTCCCTGAAGAATATTAGTGAACTAGATAGGGCTCATGACAATTGATGATTGTTTCATGGTCACATAGTTTTCAATTCCAGATTTTATTAATTGAAGTTAAATTCCTCAAGCTGCCATGAATTTGAACCCGTAGCTCCAAAGCATCAGCCTGGGGCCTCTGGATTACTAGTCCAGTGACATTATCACTGCACCACTGTCTCCCCCACTGGCACAGGGAGTGGTACAAGCATGGATAAATGGGCACTGCTTTGAAAACATTGACTTTATCTAGTACAGAGGAAGGGTAGCACTGAATGTCGTCAGGCAGCATAGTGGAGTTTTCCACTATGGGAATTATCAGTATTATACTCCAGTATCCCCATCTGCCTTTCCCCCCTCACTAATTTTCTCCCTGCTTTCCTGGAATATAGTTCCACTCTCTGATCACTCTTTGGTACTGCAGTGAGGTGGCTAGTCTTCGCATGTGAGTGTTGGCAAGTTATTCTGGTGGGTGGAGCTATCAGAGCTGAGATAAATCCCATATTCAACCCCAGCCACAAAAGCGACCTTACATCTGGAACTTCAAGACCAATTGTAACAAACCTACCACTCTTGGAGATTAGTGAATAGCACAACCTGGTGTTTAAACTGGGACCTTCTTCATCTGCCATCTCTAAGGTTCATCACTTTAATCTCATATGCCTGTGTTCTGGAAGGCAGACAGTCCACTTGATAGTTGCACTGTGACAATCAATTTTTGATCCACCTATTTTCCTTACTCCAAAACAGCCCACCCTGACAGGAAAATCTTGCCTTCAACCCCTGGGAATCAAGATACCAACGCAACTTGAAATTGCGATTTAAACTGTGATTTCCCATTTGGTTTTCTAGTGATGTTCTAATGGTTAAGTAGGGGTGGCTGTGGAAGAGGGGGAAACCTTTGGATGAGTGGTAAGATTTCTATGTAACACCGAAGATGGTTGCACATTCCAGGCTAACAGTGATACATCTCACTTATTATATAATTGAAATACCACCTGATAAACTATTCAGTATGGCTTACATTGCATTTTTAAAAAGTAATTCATGGGATGTGGGCTTCGCTGGCTGGGCCAGCATTTATTGCCCACCCCTAGTTGCCCTTAAGAAGGTGGCGGTGAGCTGCCTTCTTGAATCGCTGCAGCCCATGTGGTTTAGGCACACCCATAGTGCTGTTAGAGAAGGAGTTCCAAGATTTTGACCCAGCGACAGTGAAGGAACGATGACATATTTCCAAGTCAGGATGGTGAGTGGCCTGGAGGGGAACTTCCAGGTGATGGTGGTGAGAATGATCTCTATAGCTTAATTATCTGCTTGAGAGTTAACAAAATCATTCCTACTTGTGCGATGTAAATCATAGTCGATAAACATCTCATTCAATGAAAGACAACTGTGAGTTTGGGGAAATAGTGAGGCTTTGGAAACAGGGAAGGGCCAGTCAGTTCTCTCTCAGTTACAATAAAACATGGGCAACAACTGTGAAGAAAAGCAAGAAACAGGAGCAAAGTAATCTGAACAATAAGCAAAACAATTCACCTTCAGGGAGATGAATACTCTGTTCATGTTCCCGTGTTCCTTTGAGAAATGTGCCATCTAAATAATTCTCTAATTCTGCTGATCCATCCATATAGCATATCTTCCAATTCTAATTCATAAAATTAATGATCCTTTTTATCCCTACATTGCAATATGAGCTTTGTCTTCAAACACTATGTAGAAAATTCTATATCAAGCAAACTGCACTGCACCAGTAACAAAACCATTGGAAAGCACAGGTAACTCATATGTATATAAATGACGCCAAAAAAATGAGAACTGAGTAAATTTAATGCGAAAGAAAAATCCTGGGATTCTAATAATGTTAATCCAGCTCAGGTTTCACTCTTCTGGTTTAAGTTATCTGAAGCCCTCATTGAAATCCTGCCGTGTAATTCATTCACAGGGATCTTTCATCATTGATGTGATGGTGTGAGCTGATTGAAACACATTTGTGTTCTGCAAGGTGCAAAGGGGAATTCATCACTCAAATATTTAAATGTCACTTGACTTGTGTGGCATTCAGAACTGACACTTGGAAATGATTTTCCTCATTACCATTTTCATCGGCAAATACGTGCTTTTCACGGATTGGGAATTTTAGGCACACAATTAACCTCCCATGGTCAGTTGAAATGGACAGCATAGTTTACTCTGGAAAGGGGCAATCTCATCATTTAATATGAAGATCAAAACATTTGAACCATTTTTATTGCTAGCTCTGCGGATTTTCTGCTCAAACAATAGCTGCTAATAACATTATCAAGCCAAGTGGCTGGAAGAAAGGACTGAGACTGACAGTGTGCTGAAGCTGTATTAACACACACACACACACACACACAGACACACACACACACACACACACATCTGAAAGATCACTGGAGTACTCTGGGTTTATGATTGCTGCCTGGTAATTCAGCATCCCTCAGATTCAGGATACAGTATACCGCCACTTCATTATCACCATAGAAGTAATTATGGGCTTGAGCCATTATGAAGGTAGCACTATAATGGGGGGAAGAGTTTCGAGGTTCACTAAAGCTGGGAAGTGTGAGTCACGTTCCAGGGTGGTACTCTCTAGCACTGGTTTGAAATTGTACCTGGCACAGGAGAAGTCCAGTCTCAATATTGCACCTCAGCCAGCTTATCCGATTATGTCACAATTATTGCTTAAAACAGATCATTTTAAAACACAGAAATGGATAGAATTACGCATATTAAAGTTAATCCTGATTATTTCTTTTGCTTTATAAGACAATGCTGATAGACAGGATTAACAGTCTCCCACTATTCTTCATAGCGACCTGTATTTAACACTGGTGGGGGCAATATTTTTCTATTCCACACAGTTTCAGTAAATAATGGAATGCAATTTACTACATTGAATCTGTGGAACTGGCATCACAGGAGTTCCTAAATCTCAGTCCACCTTGATATTTTCTGCCTTGCTAAGGTGCCTGCCAATGCTGCAGCACATCGTTTATCTCAGGCTGGATCACTCAGGGTGAAAGTTCACCTCCTGGCAAGCGGCCAAGGAGTGAATCCCCCGGGGGCCAATTCACTCAGGGTGACCAAAACCTGATGCGTGTGTGCTCGGGGGTGGAGGGGTGGAGGGGAGGGGGGAGGGTGGTTGGCAGTGTCAGTGTTGGATGGGGCAGCTCCCACCCCATCCTGTCAAAGGGTTTCTCAGCCCACTGCTGGAGCACTGAGTGAGATGGATATTTGATGAATCCGGAGAGATTATGTTCATCTTACCTGTCGATTGCCCCCTCTAACAGGTAAGTGAGCTGTCAAACAGCCCTGAGACCTAAATGAGTTGGCTCTTTGGGACCTGATTGTTGCCTGTTGGCCAGGAGGTGAACCTTCATCCTGAGAGGTGCAGCCTGAAGTAAATGGAATGCTTCAGCATCAGCAGACACCATAGCATGACAGAAAATAAGACCATAAGACACAGAAGCAGAAGTAAGCCATTCGGCCCATCGAGTCTGCTCCGCCATTCAACGAGATCATGGCTGATCTGATAATCCTCAACTCCACTTTCCTGCCTCTTCCCCATAACCCTTGATTCCCTTACTGATTAAAAATCTGTCTATCTCAGCTTTGAATATACTTAACGACCCATCCTCTACAGACCTCTGCAGTAAAGAACTCCACAGAATAACTACCCTCTGAGAGGAGAAATTCTTCCTTATCTCTGTTTTAAATGGGCAGCCCCTTACTCTGAGATTATGCCCTCTGGTCCTAGACTCTCCCAAAAGGGGAAACAACCTATCAGCATCTACCCTGTCAAGGCCTCTAAGAATCTTATATGTTTCAATAAAATCGCCTCTCGTTCTTCTAAACTCCAGTGAGTAAAATACTGGGATGGTGAAACTTAGGATTTCCCGTGATGCCAGTCCTACACATGCAGACCCCACTAGGAAATAAACATTTCTTAAAATTCCCAACACATTTCTTCTTCCTGAGTAATAATGATGTCAAAGCACATTCCATAGAAAGGTCAGAACTGTCAGACCCATCTCAGTCGATTAGTGATTCCTTTTGTCCGATGGAGATTTTGAAGGGTGATTTTGGGGACTGGGTTGTTTTGAGATGCTGGCTTTTGCAGCTCAGCATGTGGGTTTTTTATGTTCCTATCGCGCCTCCCTGACCAATCCACAAACTTCACTTTAAAACCCAAAAGCTGAAGGCAGGCTGTCAGTGACTGCAGCGGGAGTCCCATTACCTTGGAAGTTCTCCCATAGTTCAGCCACCCTCCTTCTCACAATCTCCGACACAGCTGGATAGATATGAAATCCAGCAGCAACCTCTTTGCAAACGGAAAGATAACCCTGATTTTGAGAATTCAGACACCCCAACAATTCGAATAAAAGTCGATCGATTTAAAGTTATTTTCATCACTTGCAGGTGCAATGGGTGAAAGGGGGAAAAATTCAAAAGTGGTTTAGTTTTATTCTCCTTCTCCCTGTGCAGCAGAACAATGCAAATCACGGCAACAATACAATGACATCAGAAGTTATACACCAGCCCCTCTTGGAGGTGTATTTTTTTTTTGCCTCTGTGAAGCTGCTCTGCCTTACCAGGTACAAGCTGCGCTGGATGAGGAGGACGGTGTACCAGCGATAAACTCGCATCTTCCTCCAAACTCGCTGGGGCTTTTCTCTGTTGGTTGTAACTGCTCTTTCACATCTGGCACCTGCGACCCAGACTGGAGTCAGCCTCGGAGTCTGAACGCGGAACTACCCAGTCCATCATCTGGAGGGCTTCAAACGCACACCTTTTCCCGCTGCCGGCTTCACTTGTGCCTCGCAACACAGGGAGGTGAGTCTGAAATGGGAGTTTTGTTTCCCCTGGCCGCCTCAGCTCCGTCCGCCCGTCATTTCCTCCAGTCGCTCTGACTGCAAGTTGTAGGCACGCGCAAGCCGAGTGCCAGCCAGCACTGCTCTCCCCCTGGCACTCTGTCCAAGTGCCATCTGGAGTGGTGCCCCTCCCGTCACAGCTCCAACTCACACAACGTGCTGGATCCTGACTGGATTCTGGATTGTGTATTACTCAAGGATCCGAGTACCTGATAGGTAGCTTCGCCGACAACAGGGGGGTCAGGAAGCCAATGGGTTTATTCTCGGTGCTCTTTGATAATCAGTAAAGGAACAAGTAGATAGAAACAGGAGCTTTTCGGCAATGACTTGTTCCCAAATTCACACACACACACACACACACACATATATATATATATACACATCCCCACGTGATAATGAAATGATGTCAAATTTACTCCCACAGAAAGACTATATAAGAGTCAGTGTCCCAGCCAAATATAGCCACCTATTAATAAATCACTGCGGATCAGTGTCTCCTGTAGCAATGATTGAATGGAGATATTGGGGATTTCAGGAACGCGGTACTTTATTAGCTTTTTTCAGGCTTGTCGTGTCAATGTCTCACGGTGGACAGATCCAGCAGTGAGAACATCTGAACTCCCACCTTATCCACCCACCCCCCACCCCCTTCTGCCCGGTTCTCCAGACCCTGTCTGTGCAGCAAACCAGCACAAGGGTCGTGTGGTTGGTAATTCAGCAGCCGCTCTTGGGGAGGTTTCAATCCCAACAGCAGTGTTACCGCTAGCAAGTTAAAGTTAGCGTTAAAACTCAGGATCTGATGCCCCCCACCCACGCCCCCAACCCCCGGTCGCTGTACACGGGTTTCAACAGGGTGAGGTCCGGACCCCCTTTATCCCTCCGACCTTTGTAGAAATGAGCTCATTCCAGCCCAAAGCAAAGCTCTCTAACCTCCACAAGCTGCTGAATCAGACCTGACATTGTTCCATAGACAGCGACACTCACCGATTTCCAAATGGGAAACCCTGACTCTGAAATTGAAAAGCACTCTAGCCAGGCACAGGATTCATGTGGGTCGCTGTTGATTTCCACGGGCCCATTTCGCCCTTAAAACTGATGTGGATCGATTCAGAAAAGCGCAGATTTGAAATGAGTTTACTGTCACTTTATTGAAAGCAGTGATTTGAACTATTGATCCGGTCTGATCTACAGAATAAAGCCCCCCGATAAACGATGCAATGACACTGGCTCCAGAAGTTTTACAGTACAGCTGAACTGAGTGTATTTTTTGCCTCTGTTAACCTGCTCTGTCTTACCAGGTACAAGCTGCGCTGGATGAGAAGGGCGGTGTACCAGTGATAAGCCCGCATCTTCCTCCAAACTCGCTGGCTCTCGGCTCCTATCACATCCGGCACCTGGTATCCAAATTGCACTCAGGCACTGGGGAAAGTGGATGTGAACATGTAATTATCCATTCCATCATCGCGCGGCCTCTCTCTCTCTCTCTCACACACACACCTTTCTCAACCACTCCCCCCTCCCCTTCTATAATTCTTCGTTTTATAAAGTAGGTGGGAACCAACGAGATTCCCCTCCCTCTTCGGTTTTCTGCACCAGTCATTTCTCCGAGTGCCGACTGGAAGTTGATGTGTAGAGAGAGTCCAGTGCGAGTCAACATGTTTCCCTCTGACACTCAATGCCCTCTTCACTGTAATGTTCCCGTCAAAGGCAAATTAATACATGTCGAGATGAAAACAGAAAACTCTGGAGAAACTTAGCATGTCTTCGAGAGTCATATTGGACTCCAAGCGTTCACCCTGTCTCTCCACAGATGCTGCGTTTTTACAGCATTTTGTGTTTTTATTCCATCTGCAAGGTAGCTGTTCTCCAGATTGAGTTGGTGGTTTGGTCACTACCTGGCCAGATGAAGTTTGCATAGTCCCGCAGCCTTTAGTTCTCACCCCCCACCCCCAAAACAGAATTTATTTTTTTATTTGTCACACAACGGCAAGAGTAAGGACGGCAGATTTCCTTCCCTAAAGGGCATTAGTGAATCAGATGGTTTTTTTACAACAATCTGGAAGTCACCTGATCACCATTACTGAAACTAGCTTTTTGCTCGCGAGAATTAGCTACAGTTAAAATGCTAGGGCAGGGTTTGAACTCATGCCGTTCAATTATTAGTCCAAGCTCTTAGCAATACTCGTCCAGTAATATAACCACTATGCTATTTTACCCTGACCCATATATCCAAACTGGGATCCATGATCCTTGTTAAGTAAGGGCACCAAGGGCTATGGAGCAAAATAGTTAAATGGAATTGGGGATGTGCTCAGTCATGATCTTATTGAATTGCGGAACAGGTTCAAAGTTTAACCCTGTATCAACCTTGTCTTGCAATTATTCAGATAGTGGACAGTGTGTGATGGTTAACTGTGGATATTGAACATCATTTCTCTTTGAAACTTTCAAAACCAAGGCCACTCTAAAATATGTAGAACAGAAGACAAAAAGGGAGAGAGCATACAAGGAGACTGTGCTCAGTACAGGATACCATCACAGGCTTTGTGGATACAGGAACACCAAGGTATAGCAGAGGCTACTGATGTTAACTCTTGTCACCTGCCCAGTCTAAATATTCTAGCAAATTTACATACATGAATTGTGGCTCATGTGTAAAATGTCAGAAGGTGAATGGTCAACTGTCTTGGAGTGTAGAACTTTAATAATCATTTGTTTTCCTTTATTGCTATTTCATGAGATGCAGGCATCACTAGCAAGGCCAGCATTTATTGCCTATCCCTAATTGCCCTTGAACTGAGTGGCAGTCCCTGTCACTGATAACTAGCCACAACAATTCCAATTCTTTTTAATTGAATTTGAATTCCACCAGCTGACATGGTGGGATTTGAACTCATGTTTCCAAATCATTAGCCTGGGCCTCTGTATTACTATTCCAGTAACATTATCACTACCATTACAACTCTCCCCTATAAAAACAGAGCTTGATTTTATAAGTTCCTTTTCCATGCACCTACCCCCACTCCCGCCACTTTTACTTAATAGATCAATATCCTCTCCAAAAAGTACCAAATTTTAATACGTACAACTACTTTTCTATGTGCCTATTCTTTGTACCAGGTATGTGCTTGTCTGTGCTCCTAATCCTCTTCTTGACTGAAATGCTCCCTGAGTGAGATGTGGTTGAGTGGTAGTTGGCTCAGGTAATTCTGTAGACATAACTCTTGTGTCCAGGTAGCTAATGTCCCAGAAGATCCAGCTTCCAGTAACCATTCTCCTGCAGTGGGAAAGGGTGCCTGACCAAACTCTGAGCATCCTTTACACGTAATCCCTGAAGGTTCACTAAGGAAGCAAGCCCAATGTCACTCCCTGAGAGACATGCCCACTCCTTGTAGCTCACTGGTGCTACTGGTTTGAGCCAATACAGACAACAACTTGCATTTATATAGCCCTTTTAGCACAGTAAAAGGCCTCATGAGACTTCACACGAGCATTATCAAACCAAATTTGACACTGAGCCCAATAAGGAGGTACAGTATTAGGATAAGTGATAAAAACTTTGTCAAAGAGATTGAGTTAAAGATGGAGAGAGAGGACATGAAGCAAATAGGTTTAGGGAGGGAACTTAAGCGCGTAGGGCATGGCCACCTATTGTGGAGCGATTAAATTGGGGATGTGCAAGACGGCCAGAATTGGAAGAACACAGCGATCTTGCCATATTGTTGGGCTGGAGGGGATAAATGGCTTATCCCTGTTTCTATGGTCTTTTCTATGTTTTTGTATGACCCCCAGCATCACAGAGAGTCTGGACTATGGATCATGAAAATGGCATCAAGGTGGCTGATAGACAGGCAAAGTGCAATATCACCTCGGGCATAGATCATAAACCAAATCAAGGCATGGAACAGCATGGAAGCTATCACATCATTCCTGATAATGAGTATATCCGTTGAAAAGAATAAGGCAACATTCTTGGTCCAACTGCTGATGCTCACTCCAGTATTTCTCTTGCGTTATTACTCCACTGTAATGCTGGAGCAACTATAGGCATTTTGAACTGCACCCGAAGGCTCCTCCATAAAAAATATGCACTCACCAATCCAACTGCAGAATAAAATCTGAATATATTTGCAGTAAGTACAACAAATGATGGAAAAATTCATCTCAATGACACCACCCTGCCCAAAAATAATAGCAACAAGACATTAATCACCAAATCCATTTTAATTGCACGTGGAGATGAGGGTTTGGGATTGGAACTGACCAAACATATGGAGTCAAAACAAAAACAGAAACAGAAATACCTGGAAAAACTCAGCAGGTCTGGCAGCATCGGCGGAGTAGAGTACAGTTGACGTTTCGAGTCCTCATGACCCTTCAACATGCCCTAGTAATGAAAGGACTTGAAACGTCAACTGTACTCTTCTCCGCTAATGCTGCCAGACCTGCTGAGTTTTTCCAGGTATTTCTGTTTCTGTTTTTGTTTTGGATTTCCAGCATCCGCAGTTTTTTGTTTTTATATGGAGTCAAATAATGTCGCAGCTGGATGCCTGAATAGCTGAAGCCTGTTGAATACTATTTCTAAGTGCAAAATGTTCTTTGCACTTTAGGTTGTTCATTTCAAGCACCAAATGCTGCAATGTAAAACTGGCAAAAAGAATATCTAGCATCATAGCAAATTTACTAACTCACTGCATTAATTATTTTTCAATTTGCAGTCTAGTTCGAATTCTAACTTTATATTGAAAGCCACAGTATTCCTTGAAGAGACACAATTTTTGAAAAAAAAGCATTGAACAGACTTTTCATCTATTTTTGCCAAAATCACCATGTGATTAAATAATTTGCATTGCATTCAGGCAGTGTCAGTGTATCATTTATGTTATTTCTTCAAGAGGATGGCCATTCAACTGTTCTTGCTGCCCTAGTAATGAAAGCATTGTTACTTTTCTCTCCGGATTTGTCCTAGTGAATACGTGGGGCAGAATTTTTCGCTCGGTGTGCAGGTGCGCACCCGACACGCTCAAGCGTTAGATAGCGCGCAATGATGTCGGGTGAGTGTTCCAAAGTCATCGTGCACCCGCGCGATATTTCGGTCGGCGGGCGCATGCTAAACTCGGAAGCTATTAAGCCCACCAACGGCGCAATTAACTGGGATTTTTCGCTGCCCGTCCAACCTTAAGGTTGGTGGGCGGGCCATCAGCCAGGCAGTCTGCATTTTTTAATAAACCTCATCCAAGGGCGGGATGAAGTTTCTGCCATAAAATAAAATAGAAATGTTTGGACAGAATTTTAACGTTGTATATGTTCGGGTGACTGTTTCCGATGTGTGGGCGCTTTTTCCCTGTTTTTGAAATCTTTATTTCGTGTATTTAAATTCTTCATCTCCCTGAGGCAGCTCCTAGTCTTTAGGGAGTTTTCATTCCATGTTCTCCCGCACCTGTGCTGACTTCAGTACATGCCCTCCTCCTGCCTCCAACCCAGCGCGCGCTTCACGCCATGATGTCACATGTGCGGTGCAGTTAAAGAAGAAAAAGAAAGGACTGTATTTATATAGCACCTTTTATAACCTCAAGATGTCCCAAAGCGCTCTACAGCCAGTGAAGTGCTTTTGAAGTGTAGTCACTGTTGTAAAGTAAGCAGTGTGGCAGGTGGCAGCCAATTTGCCCCACAGACAACATGGCAACATAGGATCAGGAATAGACCATTCATTCCCTTGAGCCTTACGACCATTTAATTAGATCATGACTGATCTGTGATTGACCCCATTTATCTGCCTTTGATCCATGTCGTGATGTCTAATCTCACAAAAAATCTAACTTCAAAGTTTCAATTGACTCAGCGTCCATTGTGCAACTAATTCCAGATCTCTACAGTCTAGTGAAGAAGTGCTTCCTGATTTCAATCTTGAAAGCCTGGCTCTAATTTTAAGATCATGCCCCCTCGTTCTGGGTTTGTTTCAGTGAATTTTTCATTTTCGGCAGTATTATGGGCAATGGAATGATGGATTAGTTGGGCCAACTGCTTACTTTTACTCCTGTATTAAAATATTGATGTAATTCAAATAGTAATTCAGTCAACATCTTCGGACGCCGCACAATAAGGAAACGATGGAAGCTACATCGGTAGATATCATCTAAACCTCCTTGATTTGATTCCAGTCTATTGCTCATTTATCACTATTTATATTAGCAGATCTCCCATTGTGTCTCTCAAAGGAGTCTGAGACGTGGGGAGGAACTATAATGTTTAACTGCCCTATCCCTTAAGGCCATCACTTAACTGTTCCCTCAGGATTCTGCATCATTATAACTGTAAATGTCTGAGTTGAACTGGAGGTCAATATGTTGCTTGTAAATATCAGGCTTCAGGCCAATGATAGGATTTTGTTCTCTTTTTCAAGTTGTGTGGGTCTCTCAAATTTCTCACAATTAGTCAGAAGATATCGGGGTTGAAATTCAACTTACTTGGAAATAATCTTACTTTCAATAATCTTATTTGGAAATAAATTGAACTGTTAATTTCAATGAAAGCATAATGGTCACCGGGTGTGACTTTTTGTACATTTTGGAATGGATAGAATAGCATTTGCAGGTAGCTTGTGTGACCTGAGTTTTCAATCGATGAATAAAGTTCTGTGGAGCTTTTATGCCTTTTACCACATGTATGAGATGCTGGGGAGAAATATAGAGCAATAATGATGGCGTGTAAAGGCATTATTGTCCCTGTCTCTATGGGTTCTCTATCCCATGTGTTAGATTAAAATTATCCCCATAAAATTTACAATAGTGATTCGTGAACAATTGCTCTTGCAGAGCTCATTCAATACTGCAGATGGTGTATTCAATCTAGCAGGCAATGTAAATGGGCTGAATTCACACATTGCACAACTAATTCCAAGAAACGCTTCTGCAATATAATTGTACCATTAGTTATGACATTATGTAACATTAGTGATGATGTTCTCTTAACACACCATCAGTGGTGTTATCATGCTCCATTCATTACAGGGGTTCACCTCCCAATGCATCCTGGAAACTGTTGTATGGTGCATGCTGTTATGTGATAATTGACTTCAGTTAGTTATCGTTTGTATTTTTACTGCTGCTAATTATCACCTTCCTGGGCTGTGGAATCTTCACTGATTGCTGCCAAATAATTGCCAATAACAGTTCTACAGGAAAGGATGGTAGGTTTAATCTTATAAATAATGATTAAGAATCAGACTTCAGACGTAGTTTCAACGCTATTATCAGCCTATTATCAGTCTTGATCCTTGTAACAGCACTGATTTGTACCAAAGTTATACTTTAATGTAAAAGCAGAATACTGTGGATGCTGGAAATCTGAAATAAAAGCAAAAATTGCTGGAAATACTCAGCAGGTCAGGCAGCATCTGTGGAGAGAAACCAAGTTAATGTTTCAGGTCAATGACCTTTCAGGTCGACCTGAAACATTGGGCTGCATTTTAAAGCGGGGCAGATGGCTCGCACCACCTCCCACCCCACCTCCCGCCAAGAAGGAAAGTCGGGGAAAGTCGGCCCACCTCACAGCCATAGCGTGCAGCAGGTGGGCTAAACTGATGGAGAGTGGGGCTTCTGCTCCTCACTGGGGTGTAAGTCCTGTCCTCACGAGCTACCAGCCAATCCAAGCTCCAGCAGTCCCGGCAGTGCCAAGAGCTCGTTCATGGGCATTGTCAGGACTTCACCCAATCCCAAGAAGAATGCCCAATGGATCCCAGAGTGATTTAGGTCCTGGGTATTGAGCAGGGGGGGTTTGGCCAGCTTAGCGAGGGTGGGTAGGGGTGGTGGGTTTTGGAGAGCAGGTGGGTACAAACAAAGGGAGGTACTATCTTAGAGGGACTGCCCCCAAATGCACAAAGGACACCTCCCAAAGACAGCACCCCCCTTCCTTCCTGCCCTTTAAAAACTTTTTTATAAAAATGGCCTGCCCATTCCCTGCTGACTGTCCATACCAACCGTGTTATGGCGTGGGCAGCATATTATCGGGGTTAGTTGGCTTGTTAACAAGCTCAATTGACCCTTAATTATTTATTTTCATCTGATGGGTGGGCTGTCAACTTTGGCACCTGCCAACCTACTGCATTATGGGGGTGAGCTGAAGATGGGTGGGAACGTGGTAGACTGGGAACCTGCCCATTTTACATGCCCCCGCCACAGCAGTTTCTTATTGCCTGACCTGCTGAGTATTTCGAGCATTGTTTATTTTTATCATCCTTTAATTCTGAGTTGTGCTTGAACTTCTTGCCTTTATCACCTAGGTTTATGATTGTTTGGAGCTAGTGGTGACTAAACTGGTTGTAAAATATTTATGTCGAGTTAATTCCTGGAGATTATTATTACTTCCCCAAAAATCAGTAAAATGAAAATCCTCACAAATGAAAGGTTTTTCCATTATTTCACAGAATCACCGAATTACAGAATTTTAACGGCACAGTAGGAGGCCATTCGGCCCATTGTGCCTGCACCAGCTCTCCAAATGAGCATTATGACCTAGTACCATTGCCCTGCCTTTTCCCCGTACCCCTGCACATTGTTTCTATTCAAATAATCATCTAATGCCCTCTTGAATGCCTTGATTGAACCTGCCTCCACCACATTTCCAGGCAGTGCATTCCAGACCCGAACCACTCGTTGTGTGAAAAAGTTTCTTCTCACGTCACATTTGCTTTTTTTGCAAATCACTTTAAATCTGTGCCCTCTCGTTCTTGATCCTTTTACAAGCGCGAACAGCTTCTCTCTATCCATTCTGTCCAGCCCCCTCATGATTTTGAACATCTCTCTCAAATCTCCTGTTAGCTTTCTTCTCTCCAAGGAGAATAGTCCTAACCTCTTCAATATATCCCCCTGGCTGAAGTTTCTCATCCCTGGAACCATTCTTGTAAATCTCTTCTGCACTCTCTGCAATGTGTTCACATCCTCCCTATAATTTGGTGCCCAGAACTGTACACAATACTCCAGCTGAGGTCTAACGAGTGTCTTATATAAATTCAGCATGATTTCCCTGCTCTTGTACTCTATGTCCCTATTAATAAAGCTCAGGATACTATATGCTTTATTAACTGCTCTCTCCACCTGTCTTGCCACCTTCAATGATCTATGCACATATACACCCAGGTCTTTCTGCTCCTGAACCCCCTTCAAAATTTCACCCCTTTTTTTGTATTGTCTGTCCATGTTCTTCCTACCAAAATGCATCACCTTATACTTCTCCGCATTGAACTTCATCTGCCACCTATCTGCCCACTCCACCAACTTGTCTATGTCCTTTTGAAGTTCTACACTGTCCTCACAGTTCACAACACTCCCAAATTTTGTGTCATCTGCAAACTTTGAAATTGTCCCCTGCACACTGAGATCTAGATCATTAATAGATATCAGAAAAAGCAAGGGTCCCAATATCGACCCCTGGGGAACTCCACTACAAATCTTCCTCCAGCCCGAAAAATATCCATTGACCATTACTCTCTGCTTCCTAGTTTTCAGCCAATTTTGTATCCACGTTGCTACTGTCCCTTTCATTCCATGAGCAATAACTTTTCTCACAAGTCTGTTGTGTGGCACTGTATCGAATGCCTTTTGAAAGTTCATGTGATTTGTTTGCAAAACACTTCAACTGACAATTTTTTAAAAAATGCAATGAAATTAGTTCCTAGCCATCACTTTTGAGACTGATTTAACTGTTCCTGGTCTTCTTAATCAGTATTGCATGTGGCTAGGCAGTGATTAGGTATTCACGATAAATTGGTGGACTTTGATGTAAGTTTCTCAGTACTTTAATACTCTAGAGTTACAAATCACCAGAAGGTTAGATCTGTAATTATTGAATAATAAGACAATGCAGAGACAAATCCTAAAACTGATAGTGTACAAGGGTGGAGCGTAAATCTGTTAGTTTAGATCATATTTGTACATCAGCTGTAACAACATCATGTCAAAACAAGCAAAGGTTTAATTTATTAAAGTAATTTAATTCCATAATTATACACACAGTAACTCTGTCATTACTGAGGATCTAAGTTGTAGAAACATTATGTTAATTGCCTTATTTCCAGATGACAACATATCCGTCACTTATTTGTTAGGTTGCAATTCTATGTGACTGGTACTATCCACATGGCTGGTACAATCCAGCTGGTTGGTTGATAACTCAAGTTAATTTATCTTAAATCCCTATTCTGAAGTAAGTTATATGTTTGACTATTTCAATGTAGAATTATTTCGAAAAGTTATTTGAAGTTACAACAGACTTAATCAAAATACATTTGGGCAATATTAAATGCAGGGCTTGGATTATTGTGCAGTGAAACACATTGAAGACTTCTTGAAGTCAGGTGAAGAATTTGCTGCTATAGCTGTGGCTCTCGTTTTATGTTTAAGTGCATTCAGCTCAGTTATCAGCAGATTAGATAATTTATGATGACTGCAATTTGAAAACGATAACTGAGAATCTAATGACAATAATGAAGCCAAATAAATCCACCAATGCGCACAAATATTTGTGTTTTATGTCTGTATGTAATGCCTGTGTCAATTTTTTCTATTATAAATTCATTCTCATTTAAATGGAAATGGCCTGTCAGTTTGCCATGCTGTAATTACACCATCTTACCAATGGCAGTGGTTCAGTTTTTAATTCTTATATTTCTCAACTTTACACCTGTGCTGCTAATAGCTGAACATATTTGCTTTCCAAATTACCAGGCATTTTGTCAAAATAATATGTAAAAATTAAGGATGGAATTTATCGCTTTACAATGGGGATTTCATTCATGCCAGGTACTATTATCGCACACCCTCTAACGCCCTTTAACCTGAGGCTACACTTGGTCTTCACTTGCCATGTACTATAGAATGGGAGATATACCCTAGTGTTTGTATTGAATCATTCTTGAAATTCTACTACATGATAGACCCTGATTGCAGTTCTTACACTAATTATGATATAAATATGAGGAATATTAATACCGTGATTGTCCCACTGACAATTTGGCAAATATTATGGACATTTTTTCCCAGATTTAAAATGGAATAGCAACCCTGCTTTCCTGCCGAGAATGAACTTTGCAAAGTGCACATTCTGACTCTTTCCTAGGCTGTAAACACAGAATATAAGCGCAGGACTGTTTGGCACAAAGTTTGGATCAGGGGCAGCTGTTGCTTGAGTGCTGCATGTGCTATTTGGGATCCACAATGTCATCCATGATGGTGGGCACACTTTTGGGCCGAGGTGCGCCACATGCCATTTGGCGAGGGCACGAGCATGGGTTCAGTGAACAGCTTCGGAATGTACGGAGAGCAGGCAGATCATGATGCAATCAGTGTGAAACTCTGATTTGAAGCCAACCCAACTATTTTGGAGCACAATGTTCCAGCTAATGTCCTGTTATAGCCTCACAAAACTAAACATGAGTTCAATGGCTGGAAGGACCTCTCCCCTTTCCCCAACACCTTCCTCCGTCCCCTCAGCCAGTGTTATTTAAGAGATCATTGTTAGCTTACAGGTTAGATGCAGGCTGATTTCTTTTGGCAGTTGTTTCAATGCTACAAGTGTTTGGTGCTTTCTATAGTCATTTCAAATTGCCATGTAACAAGTGATGAGCCAGGTGCTGATGGATTTTTTGCTGATTTCAAGGCTTGTGTATAAACCAGTTGTTCCCAACCACTAGAAGACAATCCCCTTACAATACAACAGGACTTGGAGAATGTGTAGGGGTCTTACAGATCAGGACAAAGTGCTTGAAGTGGGGAGAGCAAGAGGGGCAGAAGAATTCTTAGCTGAAGGCCATAGTCTCCCAAGGTGCTCATGGAACAATTCTTTTACCTGAAACTCAGTGAAGAACAATGGGCGGAATCATCCCAGATTTGCACTAAGTGCAGTAGCGGGCAGGTAAAATGTCATTTTACCTGCTGGCTGCAATGGTGGGTTTTCATGCTGTATCGTCCCAAACGCACCGCTTTACTTATGCATTCCTGGGAAACATGCCGTTTCCATGGTGGGCAGGCTTTCATTCGCCCACCATGCCAACACCTTGCTGCGTCATCACGCCGGGCACCATATTTAATGTCCAGACGCATCTCATTGCTTCCAGCCCACAACTGCTGCAGGGAAGTTATCCACAAAAGGCAAAAAGTCTGCAGCCCTCAGGTTTAGCGACGCATCACTGGAACACCTTTGGATGACATGGAGGCCCTCCACAATGTCGTCTACCCCGCTCTGGCCGCAGGATGGGCAGCAGTGTGGTCAATCCATCTTGGGAGACGGTAGCAGTGGTGGTCAGCACGAATGCCCTTCAAAAGAGGACATCCACCCAGTGCCGCAAGAGGATGAATAATCTCCGTTCCACCAGGGTAAGTCACTATTCTCACATTCTTAACTCATGCACTCACAAACTCATCACACATCCACAGGGCCCTCACTCACTGCTGGTTCAAGGGACATCACCATTCACTCTCGCACACACACCTTCATTGTCCTCATCTCATCAGTGGAACCACTCACCACTCACACATGCCAGGCATATTTACCATCTGGCCCAGCAGGCATCTCGCTTACACTCTCTTCATCAGGACAAGCTGGCACACAACAACAGAGGGAGGTTGCAGACCATTGGAGGAATGGATGAAATCAAGGTCCTCATGGACTTTTAAAACAGAATCATCCAGCTGGCTGGTGAGGATCTGGACTGGTCCTGTGAGGTCAGTGCTGCTCTACCAAGTGAGGATCCAGCAGCAAAACATCCATCTGACAACTATGCTGTGAGTGATGTGTCCTGTTTCACAGGCCATTGCCATGCACTAATTATCTCCCCTTGCTTTTGCAGGCACATCTGTGAAACAGCTCACAGAGTCCACGACCCAGGGCTTCCAATCAAGCCCCGAAGAAACCTCTGAAGAGGAATCTGAAGGCCCCCTCCCTGAAGTCCCATCACAGCGTCACCCACATCCTCCACCAGTGCAGAGACACACACCTTGGTGGGACCTAGCTTTAGAATAGCCTTGGTATCACAATCTGGTGAGCACATCATTCTGTCTGATCCATAGCATCGGCGGAAGGGACTTCCCAGGTGTCCGACACTCGGAGGACTGCTGGAGGCCAGACATTTGCTGAGTACGAGCCAGATGATGAGCCTCTGGACTCAGTCATGTCACAGCTGCTGGAGCTGCAAAGGAAACCTAGGGAACATCAGGAAGGGATGCCCGCTGCACTCCTCAGATTGCAAGACACAATGGAGGAGTCTGTCCACCTTCAGGCTGAGGTGATAGCACCAGCGTGCCAATGCACCAAGGTCAGCAATGTGGTTGACTCTTAAATGCCTCTGAACAAGGGCAATTAGGGATGGGCAATAAATGCTAGCCTAGGCTGTGATCCCACATCCCATGAATGAATTGGTCCTTGGGCACCCAAAGGAAGGAGAATCAGGAGGTCTCCCCTGAGAGCCATCCAGCAGGTGACTCCGGGAGTGTTTGGCCCAACCGAATCCTGTGACCTCGAATTCCACAGGCCAAGGAGGGTGCCACTGCCACACAGCAGGACCCTGAAAGCAGGCTAAGCCCTCCAGGTCTCGGCTCTCCACAGGACGCCTGTCTATGTCATCACAGACAGGGTGTTGCAGTCAGCAGGCTGCCTCCACCTCCGCTGTGAATGTCTGGGGAGGACCAAGATGTAGCTGCAGGATTAGGAAAGTTAAGAAGACGTGGTTGCACAGCCTGGGCATGTGTGCTAATCATGTGTGCATACTGTTCACTGTTGTCAATAAACTTCCAAGAATGTCTCACTGCCCATGGCTCCTTGTTCTGTTGAGCAATGTTTGTGTTACTCAGATGTGCAACCTTTGTGCAAAAGATAAAGGCAGATGTTTCAGTCCAGGGCCCCTTCTCTGCGCTCTGTGCAGTTTTCAGACCAAAGTGATGGTCCAGCCTCACATTATTGGACACATTACTGATGCCTGCACCTCAATGGTGCTGGTCATTGCTGCCAGAATGTTGTGGGCAGGTATTACAGAGTTCCATCATTCTCTCTGTGTGCTCTCAGCACCTTTAAGGTGGGGCTGGCCTCCCATCTCTTCAGCATCTGTGACCAGTGACGCTGTGCTCCTGAATGGCTCAGGTGCTGAAGGTGGACAACAAATCAGATGCTTCTAAAGTTTTATGGCTGCGTCTGTATGATATGACCCTGATCATGAAGCGTAAACAAGCTGCCCTTGGCCAGACAGGAGTCAGACATTCTCAGCGGCTATGTGAAGATCTATGGAGTATTCTCACTGCATATCGTTATCATCCTCTTGCAGTTGAGTGACTATTAGGGCCTCCACTGTGTCTCCATGACAGGAGCATTCTCACAGAGGGTATGGGCATTGCCATAAGCCAGACTGGAGTCAACCGTTCACAGATGCAATGTGAGGGTCTATGATGTCCCCTCACTGCATGTCATCATCATCCTCCACAAATCTAGCAGCTATGAGGGCGTTGCGAGCGCATCTGCATAAGGGCCTCATCACCATCATCATCACCTTCGAGGACCTCCAAACCCTCATCCCAGTCAGTGTCCTCATCACCCGAGGAGACGTCCAGCTCCTCCATCTCCTCCTAAGCCAGTTCCTCTCCCCGTTGCATTGCCAAATTGTAAAGGGCACAGCAGGCGATGACGATGCTTGACACCCTCTGTGGACTATGTTGCAGGGCTCCACCAGACCGGTCCAGGTACTGGAACCTCATTTTCAGCATCCCGATGGTTTGCTCCACCAAGTTGCGAGTTGCAGCATGAGCGTTTCATCAGCTGCAGCCTCTGTGGGCAGCCCTTGTCCCCTAGGAGCCATCCCTGCAGCTTCTGTGGACCCTGGAATTCATCACAGATCTGTGACCGACTGACAATGTAGGAGTCTTGCACACTCCCTAGAAACCTTGCCCAGACCTGCAGGATGCGCTTGTGGTGGTCGCACATCAGCTGCACATTCAGCAAATGGAAGCACTTGCGGTTGATATAATTGACCGCGTGTTGTGATGGAGACCTGAGCACCACATGAGTGCAGTCGATTGCACCCTGCACCTGTGGGAAACCCGAGATCTGGGCAAATCCACTCGCTCTTGCATCCTGGCTGTCTTGGCCCTGGGTGAAATGTACAAAGTTGTGTGCCCTCGTCAAGATGGCATCCATGACTTCATGGATGCATTTGTGGGTGGAGGCTTGTGATATCCCACTGAGGTCACCTATGGAGCCCTGAAAGGAGCCACTGGCATAGAAATTGAGTGCTGCTGCCCCTTCACTGCCACTGGCAGTGGATGGCCTCCATGCAGAA
Organism: Cetorhinus maximus; assembly: GCF_964194155.1. Lineage (NCBI taxonomy): Eukaryota > Metazoa > Chordata > Chondrichthyes > Lamniformes > Cetorhinidae > Cetorhinus > Cetorhinus maximus. The sequence goes on along the minus strand of NC_135903.1, from coordinate 19,014,232 downwards.
GATGGCAGATGTGACCGACCAGTTCCCTAGACATGTGCAGTCTTCAGCAACACTGGTTCTTGGTCATCTGCAGGAATGAAAGTCAGCATCTATAGACACTGGGTGTCCCAAGCGCTGACCAGCGATGGCTCGCTATGGCTCACTGGCGGTGTGTGTGTGGGAGCCCCAGCCGTCCCTTCTTCCTGAGGGCGCTGCTCCTCCCTCTGCGCAGCCAGGTACCTCACTCGGTCTCTTCTCCATTGTCTTCACTCTCTGTACACCACAAGGCATACAGCCAGTTCACCAGGCTCCATGATCCTGATGTACTCCACCTGCAGGATGAAAGAAAGAGACACATGGGTTAGCATGGGCGTACTAAGAACATGTCCTGGTTAAATCTGAAGGCCCCTTAACGCAACCCGGAGACCGCTGGCCACCAGTAGGATGGCCAGAGGTTAGTGCGCTGCATGGCTGCCCGAAACCTTACCCACCTCAGCCCCACTCCACCTGACCGATTGGTGGCAGCCTTGCCCACTGGACTGCATGCTGTGCTTTCAGCTCAGGTGCAGGCATTCTCCTAACCCGCACTGCAAGGCTGCACTGTTAGCTTGAACCATCGGGGAGACTGGTCCAAACTGGGATGCTGACATTGCAAGGGGCTGTGAGCACCTCCACCAGTGACTCCAGCATGGACAGAGTGTACAACGTGTGCAGTCATCCAACTGTTCTGCAGGCCACTAAAATGCTCATTATTTTGCCTGTGCTCGAGAGGTGAAAAGCTCTGGAGCACTTGGTGTCACTTTGATGCCTCTGCATTGCTTGAGTGGGCAGATAAGCTAGAAGCCTGACTCCAATCATATCAATGGCTGAACCTGAACTGTCTCAGTTGCAGAAGAATGGTCACTTTATATCAGGTTTCCCTAATGTGTGACCGCTTCCCTCGCCCACCCTACCCCCCCACCCTGAATGCCTGTGCGCTACATTCAACCGCAGGGCAGCCATTGCCACCCACCCCCAAGTCACTTCAACCACAGGGCTGCCCCTGCTTCCCCCACCAAAGTCACCCTAACTGCAGGGCTGCTCTTGCACCCCCCCCTCCCCAAGTCACTTCAAACTCAGAGCTGCCCTTACCTCCCACCCCCAATGCCCCTCAAGCTTGAAGCCCAACAGGCGACCCTGGTGAGCAATGTGCAACGTTACTGTGCACTCACCTCCGAGTTCCCCTCAACGTGCAGCCCGCCAAGTGCACGCCTTTTCTGTGCTGTTGTGAAACACTTCGACGTGCTTTCCGCCCAATGTGGGCGGGTGATCCAGTGGGGGCGGCGGGGGTGGTGGAATGATTCCAGCGGGCTGGCCTAATAATGATATGCAGATGTATTACAATGAGGTTCCTGACCTCCGATGGTGGGAAACGTGGCCCGCCATCAGCGGGCTGAGTGGATGATCGCAAACTGGTTCCCCGTCGTCGTGAAACCGATCGTGTCATATTGCCCACTCACGCCACCGAACACGCTCATCTCCAGCGGGCACAGAAAATTCCAGCCATTGTGTGGGACATCTGCACATCAGTAAAGATGTCCTCACAGAAATTGGCCACCTACTGCAGCCTCAGAATAGCCACAGAAATGCATTGCCAGCGGCTGTGAAATTGACCATAGAATGAGCTTTTGTGGGTTCGGTTAAAATTGTTGCCAAATTGAATAAAAGTCATTTGGAATGAGCAATATTTTCAAGGTAAATTATAAAAAGTAGCAATTTAAAATGCATTTTCAGTTAAATATTTACAATATACCAATTCTTTAATGTGTTTAATTTCCTTCTTCTAATGATGGAATTAGTTTAATAAAGAAGTTGTATGTTGCTGGGAGTTTCCCTGATAGTTCTTTGGGCAATGGTAACAATAAGCTGTCTGGACCAGAAGGTTTTGTATTTGATTTGTGACCCCTATGGAGCTGGGGAAGAAATAAAGGTGCTACAAGTGACCTCAGTGATCCTGTCTAGGGAAAGAGAAAATGATTCAGGGTTCCTGCTCTCGATTGCTAAAGGTGTGCAAGTCTGGATGTCAGGTGAGAACAGGATTGGTCTCAGTGTGATTTTCTTCTCATCCAGCAGCCTGTTAAAATTGTCCAGACTCACGCATGAAGAATGCATGAAGTACGAGCACCCATGGAACTATCGGAGTGTTCCAAAGGTTCTGTGTTGCCAACTTAGAGCCTCGCTTGAGCTGAGTGTGGACCAGAGATAGGCCTGTAATGTTTTTTCATGATTCTCCGGCCCGCATTCTCGGGGGTGTAGCTCCCTGCTGGCAATGTGGGATTGTGGAATTACTCCATCTGTCCCAGCCGGTGTCATCACTTTAAGAAGAAACGAGGATGACATCAGTGAAAATGGGATATGGATCTATCTTTTTCCTGCATCTGTCACATTGGAGGTGTGCTGCTATGTAGAAGGGATCATTTTGCAGTTTGTTTCACAGCTGCTTTATTTATAACAGCACAGTCAGAGTTGGGAGTGATAAGTATATAATAATACTGTGCAGCAAATAACCCTATAATCTGCTAAAAAGCAATTTTATCAGAATTATAGTCAGCATTTAAAAGAGGTTGTTTCTTTTCACTTATTTTTCTTTCATGCTGCACAAAATAAATGTTTTCTCATTCACCCTCACTCAAGGAACCTGATGGCACACATCTAGGTTCACATGCAGAAATTAGGTGCTGGAATTCTATGGGAGGTCTCCCCATCTCCCATCATACTTTCAGTGAGATCAGCCATGATATTATTGAATGGCGGTGCAGGCTTCAGGGGCCGAATGGCCTACTCCTGCTCCTATTTCTTATGTTCTGATGTTAGCAGAATCACCAGCGAATGGCTGAACCTCCATGGAAGCCAAAGGTGAGGATGTATGTGAATCTATCTTCCAATAGCGTCAACAACCCAAATGCTATGAACAGGGAAAAACCAGGCCTGCTCTCTCTTGCTGTTTACAACAATATCGCTGGAATGCCTCTTCTGATGGTAGGGCAGCTCAATTTGAATTATTGTAATGAGCTCCCTGTGCAGCCCGAAACTCGGCAAGGCAAGGTTTGGAGGGGAAGCCCATTGCTTTTTGGAACTGCTCATGAAATCTGCAAATTAAAGTGAAGCAAGCATGTAAAGGTAAGTGACAACAAGGTGGTGAGACCAAAACAACTCATGCAGCTTAAAGGCTGAAGTATCATTCATGCATTTGTCAGCTATTTTGGATTAGAACTGAAAACATCATGACGAGGGTGAATGCAATTTTTCGGCTCGTAACAAATTCTACAGGTAAGTAATGGAATAGCACCCCACCCCCTATCACCATGTTGATGTTTAAAGGCTTATGAAGTTAATGTGCTGATGCATGATATTGGTGGCCAGATAACTTGCCCTGATGGGGTATCTTACCCAGCGCATAGCAGTCCAGCATGCTTGGCAGGAGGTGACAGTCCATCGACATTACCTTCAGTGGCAGAATCAAGCAAGGAACAAGATGATGGTTTTCAAATGTTCTGGCAAATTAAGACTAACCAACAGTATAGTGTAAAGGAAGAAAGCAAGACTTGCATTTATATTGTACCTTTTGTAAGATGTCCCAAAGTATATTACAGCCAATTAAGGACCCTTTGCTTTGTAGTGTAGTCACTGTTGTAATGTAGGAAGTGCAGCAGTGAATTTGTACACAGCAAGCTCCCACAAACAGCAATGAGATAATGAGTAGATAATCTGTTTTTAATTATGGTAAAGTGGAGTGCTATGTAACTTTTAAGAGAAAGTAGTTAGTTGACCATGTGACTGTATTAGCCAATCGCTACACAGCGTAGGCTTCATGGGTAACTGTAAGTCTGGAGCTAGAGGTGATCGAAGAAGCACACATGATGTTACTGCTCTGTACTTACTTCCAATAAACCACCAGTGTTTGTTCAGTTAATCGGTCTCTCTGCCTATATTGTTTCAAGTATCAACTAATGTGTTAATATCAAGGGTGCAGTTAGGTTTCGCTGGACAAAGCGAGCCTGATAACCAAAAACATAAACCTTGCAATGAGAATAAACCGGATCAATTGGCGGCAATCAAGAAAGCCGCGGTAAGCCAACTACGTTAGTTCGCCACTACCTTGAAAGCTGTTTGAAAGCGCAGTCTCCTTAGTCCTGCTGCGGTTTGGGCATCTTGAACCATTCGACCCTGTTTCCGATGACTCATCTCATTACGTCGAACACCTAGCGTTCTTCTTTACCATTAACGAAATCGCAGGGGATTACAAGAAGAGGGCGATTCTTTTGTCCACATGCGGGAACAAAACTTATGGGTTGATCTGCAGCCTCACATCACCGAACAACCCAATACGAAGGTGCCCATCCTTCAGTGGTGAGCAGGGAGGTCCACAGCAAACTCACGTTGTCACACAAGCTGCTTGTCATCTCTATGGGCTTCTCTCAGGGCACTCTGGATGATGGCAGCTGCTCTTCTGCCCCTCTGTCAGTTACTATGGTGTCCGAGAGGCTGCGGCAACTGGAGATGCCAGCCATGGCACTGGCCGCTCCCTCCCAGGCGGGGCCATCACGGGCTCCACTGGCCAGAGGACGACTGCCAAGGTCGTCAAGACCAACAAGACAGCAGGGTCAGCAGGCTGCCTCCAACACCGGTGCCAGTGAGTGGTGAGCACCTAGATGTAGCAACAGTAAAGGTAAATTTAAAGCGCATTAAGCACAAGAGGGACTGGTCACGGTTGATCTTTAGTTCTCCCATTTTTCCTTTTTTTAACGGTGTGACCATCAACACCTGATATTGTTCTGTTCATAGTCTGTAAGTGCCAACATTATCTTACATTGGCTTTTGTGTTATTGGCCTGAGTATGCTTCATTTGTTTTGTATGTACAGGGTACGCCAGTACGTAATGCTGGACATGGGTGGCTTAAAACTTTATTGCACAGGCACTGAGTGTATCTTGGGGGCAAAGGAAAGGGTCATTTCTGAGATCCAGGATAGTAGTAGTAGCAGCCCTGGCATGAGGTGGTAGCACTTATTTGGCAGCCTAGCTGAAGGAGCGTTGGCCCAAGGCATCCCTGGTGTCCCTGCCTCCTAGGAGGTTACTGAGGTCTGGCTCCACACCTTCAGTATTCCCCTCACTGTGTTCCTCTTCTGACTCACTACTGGATTCATCATCTGTGGCCTGTGGAGAGGCATCAAGATCCTCTTCCTCCAGTGGGTACCCCCTTGCCAGTGCCAGATTGTGGAAAGCGCAACATGCAACCACTATCAGCGTCACCCACTCTGGGGGGTATTGCAGTGCACCCCCTGAACAGTCCAGGCATCAGAGGTGCATCTTGAGAAGACCTATGGTTCTCTCAACCACCGCCCTTGTGGAGGCATGGCTCCTATTGTACTGCTGCTCTGCCTCTGTTCTTGGGTGGCGGAGAGGTGTCATGAACCACCTTTTCAAGGTTGATACTGGGGCATTGATGGCTGTCATAGGAGAACATACGTTCAGACACTTGAATAAAGGAGTCCATCCTTTAAGGTTGGAAAAATCGGACACTAAATTAAAAACATATACGGGCGAAGAAATAAGAGTGAAAGGGATATGTCAAGACCTGGTGCAGTACGGGGATCAGTCTGCAAATTTACCCCTTAAAGTAGTAGCTGGGGTGCGCCCCAGTTTAACTGGTCGCAACTGGCTCAAAAAGATTAAATTGCAATGGGCTGAGATTTTTCAAATCAGAATGAGAAACTTACCGGAATTGATACAAAAGGATGCTTCCATTTTCTGTGACGAACTAGGAGGATTTTGTGGGCTATGAGCCAAAATTCACGTAGCCCCGAACACAACCCCCAGATTTATCAGAGCCAGACCAGTCCCTTATGCTGTCTGGGATAAGGTCGAGACCAAGGTATATAAGCTGGAAAAGTTGGGTATCTTACAACTGGTGCAATTTTCTGAGTGGGCGGCACCCATAGTACCCATACTGAAGCCAGACCAAAGTGTTCGCTTATGCGGTGACTATAAGTTAACTGGACACAGAGTGGCCAAACTTGATAGACACCCGATACCGAAGATTGACGAATTATATTCAAAATCGGCAGGGGACACAACATATTCAAAACTCGACATGAGTCATGCCTACAGCAGGTAGAGTTGGAAGGAGGGTCTAGTCTTTGTAACCATCAATACACATCGAGTATTGTAGCAATATACTCGACTACCCTTTGGAGTCTCATCGGTGTGTGTTATTTTCCAGCGTACCATGGAAAATCTGCTTCAGGCACTGCTCCATGTCATTGTTTATCTGGATGACGTCTTAGTCACTGGAAGAACTGACGAATAACACTTAGTTAATTTGGAGGAGATGCTGAAACGCTTCTCACAAGTGGGGGTGCACTTGAAGCGAGAAAAATGTCTTCTTCAAGCCAAAGTAGTAGTTGACTTGGGCCAAAAGGTCAACGCGCAGGGTCTGCATCCCATGGAAGATAAGGTCAATTTGCAAGGCACCTGCACCGAGAAACACGACAGAACTAAAATCCTTCTTAGACATGATAAGCTACTATGGGCAATTTCTCCCAAATCTATCAGCCGTACTGGCTCTGTTATACACATTTGCTTAAGAAAAACATAAATGGATTTGGCAAGCTCTGCTCCAGGATGTGTTTCTGAAGGTAAAGCAATTGTTAAGCTCATTGGCCCTGCTGGTCCACTTTGAGCCAAAGAAAGAATTGATTTTAACTTGCGACGCATCCCCTTATGGAGTAGGAGCTGTAATTTCACATCGGATGGCGGATGGCGGATGGCTCCGAACGACCCATTGGTTATACAGCTTGCACGCTCAGTGCTGCAGAGCGATGATATTCTCAAATTGAGAAGGGGGTCTTGTCTGTTGTGTTTGGTGTTTGGAAATTCCATCAATACCTCCAAGGCCGCCATTTTCACACTCTATCCAACCACAAGCCCCTGCTGGGATTATTGGAGAGGATAAGGCATCCCCCCCATCGCATCTGCTCACATCCAGTGGGCACTGATATTGGCTGCTTACGAATACACTTTTATTCAGCGATCGGGAAGCCAGATCGCACAAGCTGATGCACTGAGCCGCCTCCCCCTGCCAGATAACAACGTAAAGGTTCCAATTCCCCAGGAACTTGTCTTAGTACTAAATTTTTTGGATTCCTCCCCTGTCCAGGCCAAACAAATCCGTGCGTGGACAAGCTGAGATCTGCTTTTATCTCATATCTTGGAGCAGGTCTTGAATGGATGATCAGGTGAGCCAAAGCCTGATGACATGAAGCCCTATTTCAATTGTAGATATGAGCTCACCTGCCAGGATGGCATATTGCTCTGGGGAGCAAGGGTTATTGTGCCCCCAAGAGGGCGAAGGCCATTACTGGCCAAGTTACATAGCGTTAACCCTGGCATTAGTAGGATGAAGATGCTCGTGCGCAGCTACTTGTGGTGGCCAGGAAAACGCAGACATCAAAACCCTAGTCAAAAGTTGTCTTCAATGCCAGCAGGTACAAAAGCTACTCCGTTAGCTCCATTGCACCCCTGGGAATGGCCAGGGCGGCCATGGGTGCGCCTCCACGTTGACTACATGGGGCCCTTCTTGGGCACGATGTTCTTTTTACTAATAGACGCCCTCTCCAAGTGGATCGATGTCTACGATCTCTGGTCACCGACGTCTGCTGCCACCATAAACCGTTTGCAACACAATTTTGCAGTGCCTGGGTTGCCAGAGGTGCTTGTGTCAGGCAACGGGACTATATTTACCAGCAGGGAGTTCCACAGGTTTACAGCCTTCAATGGAATAACCCATATCAAAACCTCACCTTACCACCCCGCCTCTAATGGTTTGGCTGAGCGGGCAGTCAAAATATCTGGGATGATAAAGCTGGACGGGGATTCCACCAGCACCAGATTGTCACGGTTCCTGTTCGCATACCGGACAACGTCACACGAGACCACTTGTATGGCCCCCACTGAATTACTAATGAAGAGACGTCTCCGCACCCATCTAACTCTTATCTGCCCAAATTTAGGGTAGAGAGAAGCCAAGAGGCCCAGAAGGCTAGACATGATGGCCATAATCATGAAAGAAATTTCACGGTGGGAGACACAGTTCTCGTGAAGAACTTTGGAGATGGGCCCAATTGGCTATCAGGTGAAGTGAGTGCTGTGACAGGACCTCTCTCCTATAAAGTATCAATAAACAGCCGAATAATTAGACGACTAACGGATCACCTCCGGAGAAGAGAGACAGTCCGACAAGAAGGAATAAAGTCATCATTTGAGTTTGAGTCTGAACCACACATGGAAGAAGTGTCACAGGATTTAGAAGTATCAGTGGGGCCTGTTGGATACAAGAAGGTCAAAGACACAAACTTATCCACTTCCACTGAAGAGCCTGGTGGACAGTTGACCACCTGAGAAGGGAATGTCGGAAAAACCTGCTGAGGCCATTGAGCTACGACACTCGGCAAGTCCAAGGAAGCCTTCTGAGAGACTTGACCTGTAAATAGTTATTTATGTAAATAATTGGGATACCGTGATGCTCGTCAATTGTACTTTCAAGTAAAAGGAGAGGGATGTGGTAAAGTGGAGTGCTTGTGTACCTTGAAGAGAATGTAGTTAGTTGATCATGTGACTATATTGACCAATCGCTACACAGCGTGGGCCTCTTTGGTAACTGTAAGTCCAGAGCTGGAGGTGATTGAAGAAGCATACATGGGACAGAAACATTTGCTCGGTGGGTGGGCGCGTGTCCGACCCGCTCGAGCGTGAAATGGCGCGCGCGGCTGTCGGCCGAATGTGCTGATATCAACATGCAGTCGCACGATAGTTTGGTCGACGGGAGCATGCTGGAGCCGGCAGCACGCCCGCCGACAATTAAAAGGCCTGTTAAGGCCATTAAGTTACCAATTAACTTAAACTTTTTAGAAACCTCATCCACTAGACAGGATGAGGTTCCCAAAAGCAAATAAAGATAAAATAAAAGCTTTAAAATTGAGTTAATAACATGTCCCTGCTCATGTGGCAGAGTCATACGGGGGGACATGTTTTATTACAATTTTATTTTCTTCATTTTCTTTTTTCAACAACGCTTCATCTCCCTGAGGCAGCGCTGTGCCTCAGGGAGATTACGAAGCGCTCACTCACGCCCATGCACGAAGTTCCCGCTCACCTTCCTCCCCCCGACCCGCACAGGCAGCGCTGAGCGCTGCTGCTCGCGTTTCACGCTGGGCGGGCCTTAATTGGCCGGACAGCGTGAAATCGCGCTCTGTTCCCGATCACGGGCGGCGGTCAGCTTCCCGACCACCCATGCCCGCCCCCACCAAACCCGCCCAACAAGGACAAAATTCTGCCCATAGTGTTCGTGCTCTGTCCTTAGTTCCAATAAACTACCAGTGTTTGTTCAGTTAATCGGTCTCTCTGTCGGCACCGTTTCAAACACCAACACATTAGTGTTAATATCAAGGGCGCAGCTAGAGTTTACTGGACAAAGTGAACCTGATAAACAAAAACATAAAAGTAATGTTGGCTGAGGGATAGATATTGGTCAGGACCTCTCTTCTTCAATTTGTGTGATGGATCCTTTACATTCAGGCGAGAGGACAAACAGGGCCATAGTTCAATGCCTCATCTGACCATGCAGAACTCCCATGGAGAGAAATGCCTTGGAGTGTCAGCCTAGATGATGTACTCAAGTGTCTGGAGGAACTTGAACTCACAAATTTCTGATTCAAGAGGAAAAAGTGTTACCATTGTAGTCAAGACCAAATAAATGGCACATGCTGGAAAGTGTGATCTATCACCCTGCTCCTGGCACAATGCCACACTGGCAGGGGACCCTGGGTTGGAGAACCAGAGGACACATATTTAAGGTGATTGACAAAAGAACCAGCGGCGAGATGAGGAAAAAACTTTGTATTCAACAAACGACCAGGGTTTGGAATGCCTGATAGGGTGGTGGACACAGGCTCAATAGTATTCTTCAAAGTGAAATTGGATGAATACTTGAAGATGCAAAAAATTGCAGGGACACAGGGAAAGAGGGGGAGTGGGACTTACTAGATTGCTCTTTGAAAGAGCTGGTGCAAACTTAATGGCTCAGGTAGTCTCCTTCAGCGCTGTACTATTCACAGGTTCTATAGCATGGCTACAGGAAGTTGGCCCATAAGCTATCAATTACCTCTACTGGGCATGTCCCTTTCAATATGAGCTGTGAGCCACATTTTCCATATGCTCCATTTGGCTATACGTCAGTACAAGGTTGAAGCTGCTCTGGGAACTTATGTTAATCATTTCGGTTACCTGGCTCTGCACAATTCTGAGTGGTCACTTGTGGACTATTTTCATGCTAGGAGCCAGCAGTCCCAGCGCACAATTTAAAATTTGCCAGGAGCACAAAATTAAAGCTTGGAAGTAAAATAAATTCAATAACGTTAGACAAACCTGCTTACTATTTTGATTTTAATCTCATTGCTATTGTTTTTGACAGGTGTGGGGGGGGTGGGGGAATGGTACCAGGGTATGCAAGTGATGCAGATTTGTCTGAGGTCTTGACAGCTTAATGGTGATTACAATCGTGCAGCATTTTCCTGTCATGTTGTTATTGAAGAATTGGTGCCAATAGGCTTGCAATTATACCAAAGCGTGGACTTCTGAAAATTAATCGCACACTTCAGAGCTCACATGCGTTTCTATTACATTTTCTTTAAACTTATGTCTTCTTAATTCAAAAAGCCTCTCGTACTATTTTGTCTGCAGCATGTAGGGTTTTATTACCTGTCATCGGATAAAGTGAAAACATTTTTTGTGTCACAATGAATCTGAACACCATATCGAGCACTTCCATTAACTGTCATGGAATTAAATTACATTTTTCTCTGTGTCACTTTGGGTCTTTCTTTCAGTGAACATTCTTGACTGTTGCAATGGGAAGCTGATCTGATCAGTGACCTTTAGTCATAGATATTGCATGGGTATTGCTGGGAGGAGTATATGGGTGTAATGTATAGCCAGGCAGTAATGAATGAGAAGCTGTGGAACTATCATGTGCATTATTACAGCATGGGCTGTTTAAATTCTTAGCTTTATTCTGTACAAAACAAAAGCCAGGGCTTTTCAGTTATTCTCAGCTATCTCTGAGAATCACACCGTAGTGAGTAAATTGATGAGAGGGAATTAACTGAACAAACTACAAAAGAATACTATGTAAACCAATGAAAATAATATTTTAAAAATGTGCTTTGTTGGCTGTAAAAAGCACTTTGGGACATTCTGAGGCCATGAAAGACACTGGGCAGAATTTTCTGGCTGATGTGTGGGTGGTGGAGTCCGCACGTCAGCGCTTAAAATGTCGCGCGAGCGTCCCGATGTCAGCGCGCGGTATCGCGATATTTCGGTCGGCAGGCGCCACAGCAGCGGGACGCTCACCCGCCATTAATTAAAGGCCTTGTTAAGGCCCTTAACTTGCCAATTGTCCAGGATTTTGAGGGGCCCGTGCGAACTTTGGGTCGGCGCCCGGGCCCAATGGACAGGTGGGTAGGAGATTTTTTAATAAAAGTCATGCACTGGCAGGATATGTGGACTCAGAGGGTCTGTTCATGTTTTCCATGAAGCTTTAATTGCAGAAAGTGTTTTAAAGTTGCCTGTTTGACTGTTAGTAGTTCACATTGATTTCCAAGAGCTTTTTGTCTACTTTGAAACCGGTCTGCAGACAGTAATCTTTCTCGGGCCTGCAGCTTTCCGGAGGCCTCCAATTAGCCTGGGGATATGGGTTCTGACATCACCACTGGAGGCAGCTCCTCTGAGGAGGAAGGGGAGAATAGAATAAGGAGGAGGCCAGGACTGAACAATCAGCCTCCAGGGGAGCCACCTTTGGGAGGCCAGGTGCAGGTACAAGGGGCGCAGGACCAAGAAGTTGTCCAAGGTGGAAGGGTCTGCAGAAGATGTCACTATCCTGCTGCCAGGGTATACAGGCGGAGAAGCAGCTACCTCAATATGACTGAAGTGCAGTACCGAAGGAGGCTCCGACTCTCAAGGGAGACAGTCAACTATATCTGTCAGATGATTGGCCCTGAGATCTCCTCTAACTGTGTGGACGGACACCCCATGCCAGTGGTTCTGAAGGTCACAGCTGCCCTCCACCTCTATGCCTCTGGCTCCTTCCAGGGCTCGGTGGGTGATCTTTGCGGCGTCTTCCAATCAGCTGTCCACACTTGTGTCAAGCAGGTTACAGACACTCTGTTCAGATGGGTATTGACCTTCATCCACTTCCGCTGCGACCAGGCAAGCCAGACACAGCGAGCCAGAGGCTTTGCAGCCATTGCTGGCTTCCCCCGCGTCCAGGGTGCAATAGACTGTACACATGTGGCCATCAAGGCACCAGCAGGTGAGCCCGGTGCCTTTGTCAACTGGAAGGGCTTCCACTCCATGAACATGCAGATAGTGTGTGATCACAGGATGCTGATTCTACAAGTCTGTGCAAGGTACCCAGGCAGCTCCCACGATGCCTAAATCCTCAGACACTCCCAGGTGCCGGGGCTCTTCAGTGCTCCGGCTCAGCTGGATGGTTGGCTGCTGGGTGACAAAGGCTATCCCCTGCGTAGGTGGCTCATGACGCCTCTCCGCCATCCAAGAACAGAAGCTGAGGAGCGGTACAATAGGAGCCAGGGCACCACAAGGGCTGTGGTGGAGAGAGCCATCGGTCTTCTCAAGATGATCTTCCATGGCCTGGACCGCTCAGGGGGCGCACTCCAGTACCTCCCAGATTACGTCTTTCTGATAGTGGTTGCGTGCTGCGCTCTGCACAGTCTTATGCTGGAAAGGGGGGATGCAGTTGACGATGAAGACGTTGACGCAGTGGATGAGGCTGCACATGATGAATCCAGCAGTGGCTCAGAGGATGAGGAAGCACAGGGCGATGATAAGGGGCAGCACGTCGACCCGCTACTACACCAAGGAGGCAGGGACACCCGGGACAATTTAATCCAACGAACCCAAGTTCTTTCTTTTAATAACTTTTAAATTACCTCAGAAATGTAGAAACCCCTTTACTATTAATTCCCGTAACTATTATTTCCAATGGACAATGATTATTACAATCAAATTTTCTTATTGAGCAATTGTCGTGTACAATCGGTTATCTATTTCTCTCATTATTGTATATCATCAGTGTTATGGTCCAGACTTTCTTCAACAATCTTTTTTCATGTAAACAAACTGCACTTCTTATAAATGGAAACATGTATGTTTTGGCTATAATGAGTCAGCATACCCTAGATCACAGTAAATTGCGTGAGGGTACATGCTGTTACAATCCCCATAGAGACTGATAATTTTTTAAAAGGGATATGAATTTCCCAATGACCGAAGGAATTGCGCGACAAGATTTCACATTCTGAGACTTTTACTGCAACAAGCAAACTAAAATCAACATCAATATGACTTAGTGGGCAACCAATATGCTAAACTACAGAAAACGTTCTTTCCCCATTAACTAATTAACACTACCAAAAACCCCAAGTCGCTTTTATATGCTATGCTATACTCTCAGCAGATATATAGCCCTGTAAATAAAGTCCCAAAATCCTTCTGACCATTCAACGTGTTCACTTCTCCCTGTCACATAGAGTTTGTTTTTCAGCGTCCCTTTGAAAGTCCCTTCTCTCAATCTCCTGATTATCATCGAACTGACTTCCAGCAGCAAGGTGCCCTCTGGCATCTCCTTGGTCTTTAAAATCTCTATCCTTCTAGATTCTTTAAACAGGGAATCCATTTCCACCAGCATTCTGCTTGGTGGTTAACTCCCAAACAGTTTGTCTCTCTGCTTGGCACACCAGCAGCTCTTTTCAGTCTTTCTCTCCCGGTCTCTGGACGATTGGCAAGTTAAGAGCCTTAACGAGGCCTTTAATTAATGGCGGGTGAGTGTCCCGCTGCTGTGCGCGCCCGCCGACCGAAATATCGCGATGCCGCGCGCTGACGTCGGGACGCTCATGCGACATTTTAAGCGCTGACATGCGGGCTCCACCACCCACACATCAGCCAGAAAATTCTGCCCAGTGTCTTTCATGGCCTCAAAATGTCCCAAAGTGCTTTTTACAGCCAATAAAGCACATTTTTAAAATATTATTTTCATTGGTTTACATAGTATTCTTTTATAGTTTGTTCAGTTAATTCCCTCTCATCAATTTATTCACTATGGTGTGATTCTCAGAGATAGCTGAGAATGTGCCCTGACTTTTGTTCTGTACAGAATAAAGCTAAGAATTTAAACAGCCCATGCTGTAATAATGCACATGATAATTCCACAGCTTCTCATTCATTACTGCCTAGCTATACATTACACCCATATACTCCTCCCAACAATATCCATGCAATATCTATGACTAATAGTCACTGATCACTGCTTTTTTGGACATTGCTGTTGTCTCTCTTTGCTCTCAGCATGAAATAAAGTTTTGTTATGGGTGCATGTTCCATTTTGATTAAGGCATTGTTAGGCAGCCCATGAATTTCTGTGCTCACCAAATTAAAAGTGGGATTTAATGGCTAGGAGGATTATTGCAAGTGAAGAAGGTGCTTACTAGTTTTTAAACTGTTTCTTTTCTGCCAGTATAGGCCTTTGCTTTCAAAGAGTCCAACCTCAGAATATGGTCAAGATCACAGCAATCATGCCAATGAGATTTAGACTGCTCATACCCGCCATAATACAGGTCTTGGTACACTTACCTAGTAGTGATTGATCGGAACTGCCGCGAAGGGTTCTATTTCAGCTCAGAGTCAGATGTCACCTGCTATTAGATCACCTGCAATTATTTTTTACTATAGGCTTAACAGTAACGATCATGGTCCTTTCCTCACTTAACTGTTATACTTGCACCTCCTTCCAGTCAAGTTTAGGCATCACCTCTTTAGGCAAGTGTGAACTGTGCACACCACCATTGTTCTGCTCATGACTCTGCAAGAATAGAAACTTTAGGCTCATAGGTTTACTTGTGGCTAGCTAAGTGTTAAAGGTAGTATTCAGGAAAGCTTCAAGCCCTGCAGTGAATTAGGAATTATTTCCTAATAAGAAATAACCAAGTCATTTGTGCTTGTGCATCTAGAACATTTAAATATAATTTGTTAGGTGGCAGAATAACAAAATATCTTGTGGCTTCAACATGCATCCAGGGGAGGGCAAAATTGGGTAACAAGTCACTGTGTGATTGCTTGGGGCAACATTGACTGAGGATTGTGATCAGGTCACTGTACACCCTCATGGCCAACTGGAGACCCAAGGAAAGGAAGCAGAGAAAATATAATATCTTTAAATGATCAATTTAGTTTCTGTGCTTCAGCTATGACCTAAAGATTCTCTAGGCCATTCATGTTAAGACTTCTCAGTAGGACTTCAGTGACTATCTTTCATTGGTAGTAAGATCATGCAGGTGATAAGATGAGCTACACATATAGCACAGAAGCAAATCTTTAAGGTGCAAGGAAATGGCATAATGAAATAGTTATAATTAGTGTGTAGGAATGATAAAACATATGAAAAAAACTATGACTAGATTTTGTTATCACCTTTCATTATGTGCGCATAAATATTCAGTGCTTTTGTACAGATTACAGTTTTATCCCAAATATTCAAATACAGCCAAACTCATCGTGATGACATGTAGGAATGAATTTGGGTGTTGTTAGTTTTTTTTCCCCCCTGAGATAACTGTCTGTACAACTAACCCATTGTATTCTGATTAACATCTTTTGTTATGGGAAGTTCTGTGTCAAGTAAAAATTCATCCAAGGCTTGCTGGAAATAAATAATTGTGTTCATTTCATCCCCTGAACTCCTTTAGATTCATGCGGACAGAAATCCAGGAAAAAATGAACGAACTGTGTATACAGAGCTTACTTGGTCAAGAGAGTAAAGACATCTTTACACTCTACAAAACACAGTAAGTATTCTATATTCATTTGTTATCACAATGTCAGTGATCTAAACACCTTGTGTCGGCCCCATTTTTGCAGCAACCACAAGAGCTTTATTGCTATTGTTCAAAAGCTTCAAATTCCAATTTTATGATATGACCTGCCTGCCAACCTTTAGTACAAGTTCACAGCTCACAAGGTGGCCTTTCTGGGCATGATGTGGAGCATGTGCTAAATGTGGTTGTGAAGGTTTGCCCTGTTTTCTTTTGCTAGCAAAATCACAGACATTCTAAAGAAAATACTGAGCGGAAGAAAGAGTCAAGGTACATAGGAACATAGGAAAATAGGAACATAGAAACGGGAGTAGGCCATTCAGCCCGTTGAGCCTGCTCCGCCATTCAATTAGATCATGGCTGATCATCTACCTCAATGGCACTTTCCTGCACTACCTCTATAACCCTTGATGTCATTAGTCTCCAGAAATCTCTTGATTTCTGTCTCAGACATGCTCAATGTTTGAGCTTCCACAGCCCTCTGGGCTAGAGAATTCCAAAGATTCACTACCCTTTGAATGAAGAAATTCCTCCTCATCTCAGTCTTAAATGGCCTGCCCCTTATTCTGAGATTATGTCCCCTGGTTCTTGACTTACCAGCCAGGGGAAACATCCTATCCACATCTATCCTGTCACACCCTGTAAGAATTTTGTAAGTTTCAATGAGATCACCTCTCATTGTTCGAAACTCGGGAGAACACAGGCCCAGTTTCTTCAATCCCTCCTCATAAGACAACCCTGCCATCCCAGGGATTAGTCTGGTGAACCTCTGTTGCACTCCCTCTATGGCAAGTATATTCTTTCTTAGATAAGGAGGCTAAAACCGTACACGATACTCAGGTGTAGCTTCACCAAGGCTCTATATAGTTGCAGTAAGACATCTTTATTCCCATACTCAAATTCCCTTGCAATGAAGGCCAACACACCATTTGCCTTCCTAATTGCTTGCTGCACCTGCATGCTAGCTTTTAGTGACTCATGAACTAGGGCACCCAGGACCCTTTGGAGATCAGCACTTTCCAACCTCTCACCAGTTAAGAAATATTCTGTCTTTTTCTACTAAAGTGGATAACTTCACACTTATTCACATTATATTCAGTCTGCCATGTTCTTGCCCATTCACCTAGCCTGTCCAAGACTGTTTGAAGCTTCCTTGCACCCTTCTCACAATTTACATTCCCGCCTAGTTATGTGTCATCAGTAAATTTGGGAATATTATAATTGGTCTCCAAATCCAAATCATTATATAGTTTGTGAACAGCTGTGGACCTAACATTGATCCTTGCAATACCTCACTAGTAACAACCTGCCATCCTGAGAATGACCCCTTTATTCCTACTTTCTGTTTTCTGTCTGTTAACCAATTCTCAATCCACACGAGCACATTATCTCCAATCCCATGCACTCTAATTTTGCTTACTAACCTCCTGCTTGGAATCTTATCAGAAGCCTTCTGAAAATACAAATACACCACATCTATTGGTTCTCCTTTATCTATGCTACAAGTAACATCCTCAAAAAAGTCCAACAGGTTTGTCAAACCTGATTCCCCTTTCATAAATCCATGTTCACTCTGCCCAATTTTACCATTCATTTCTAGGGCTGGAATTTTCCAACTCCCCCCACCCCCCACCACTGCCACGGGTCGAGCCATTGAAATTTCTGTTCACATCAGTGGGATTGGAAGGTCCCTCCAGTGTGAGGGGCTGGAAAATTCCAGGCACATGTCCAGTTATCACATCCTTTATAATAGATTCTAACATTTTCTGGCATCAGAATAACAGGTCTATACTTCTCTATTCTCCCTCTCCCTCCCTTCATAAAGAGTGGGGTTCCATTTGCTACTTTCCAGTCTGCAGGAACCTTTCCAGAATCTATAGAATTTTTAAAGATAACTACCAATGCATCCACTATCCCTATAGCCACCTCCTTCAGCACTGTGGAATATAGCTCATCAGGTCCAGGGGTTTTATCAACCTTCAGGCCAATTAATTTTTCGAGTACTACCTCTTTATTAATACCAATTTCCTTCAGTTCCTCATATTCACAAGTCTCTTGGTTGCCTACTATTTCTGAGAGATTTTCTGTATCTTCTTCCATGAAGACAGACACAAAGTCTGAGTAATTGTTTAGTTCCTCCACCATTTCCCTGTTCTCCACCATAAAGTCTCTTGTCCCCACCTGTAATGGGCCCACATTTGTCCTAGATAATCATTTCCTTTTCACATACCTGAAGAAAATTTACAGTCCACCTTTATGTTTCTCGCTGGCTTGCATTCATATTCTCTTTTCCCTTTCTTTATCAGTTTCTTGGTCCTCCTTTACTGGGTTCTATATTGCTCCCAATCTTCAGGCTTACCATTTTTTCTGGCATCCTTATAAACCACTTCCTTTGATTTGGACCATGTAATACTTCTTTAAATACTAGCCATCAAATCTTTTACTGTATCTACCCAATCCACCATAACCAACTTGCCCTTCATACATTCATAGTTTCCCTTGTTCATATTTAAGGCCCTAGTTTCAGAATGAACTAAATCACATTCAACCTCACAGCTTTGGTTCAAACATGGACAAAGAGCTGAACTCCACTGGTTAGCATTTGACTGAGTGTGGCATAAAGGAGCCCTAGCAAAACTGGGGTCGATGGGAATCAGGGGGAAAACTCTCCACTGGCTGGAGTCATACCTAGCACAAAAGAAAAATCACAGAATCTCAGAATCTTTACAGGAGGTCATTCGACTCATCAAGTCTTCACTGGCTCTCTGAAAGGGCATTCTACCTAGTCCTGTTCCCCTGACTGAACTACATAACTCTGCACATTCCTTCTTTTCAGATAGCAATCCAATTCCCTTTTGAATACTTCGATCAAACCTGCCTCCACCATTCGTAGGAAATTCACTCCAGGCTTCAACCACCCTCCAACCATCCTCACTGAGGGGGTCTGCCACAATTTACAGGAGAACATTAGTAAACATGCAGAACAGGTAAGTAATTGGGAAATTAAGTTAAATGCAGATACGTGAAATAGCGCATTTTGATAGGAAGAAGAGGAAGGCCACTTATTGTTGTAAGGCTTGAGCCTAAGTGGGGTAGAGGAACAAAGGGATCTCAGAGTGCAAACATTTCAATCACTAAAAATTACGTCACCAGTTAGCAAAGAAAGCACTAGGTTTTATGTCTAAAGGAATTGAAATGAAACGTAGGTAAGTTATGCTAAACCTGTACCAAACCTTGTTTAGACTGTACTTAGAGTACTGTGTATAGATCTGGTTGCAATATTATAAAAAGGTTATTTATAGAGGCACCGGAGATGGTGCAGAGAAGACTTACAAGGGTGATACCTGAAATTCATGGGTATACATATCAGGAAAGGATTGATAGGGTAGGTCTCTTCTCTCTTGAAAAAAAGAGACTGAGGGGTGACCTATTAGAGTCCTTTAAAGATATGAAAGGCTTTATTAAGTAGATGCAGAGAGAATGTTTCCTCTTGTTGGGAAGGAGGTAATAAGAGGCTATCAATATAAGATAGTCACCAAGAAATCCAATAGGGAATTCAGAAGAAACTTCCTTAACCAAAGGGTAGTGAGAATGCGGATCCCACTACTAGAAGGAATTGATGCAGCAAATAGTTCAGATGCATTTGAGGAGAAACCGCACAAGCATATGAGGGAGAAGAGAATAGGTGGTTATGATGGTAGATTTAGATGGGAGGAGGCTCAAGTGCAGCTCCAACGTAAACATCCAGTATAAACATCGGCATGGACTAGTTGGGCCAGATGGCCAGTTTCTGTGCCATACATCCAATGTTAAAAAAAGGTATTGGAGAAAATAATGAGATGAAAGATAGACAAATCTCTAAGAGCTGTTGGTTTCCACCCAAAGGCACTAAAAGAAAGTGAAGGAATTGTTGATTCTTGAGTTCTTCCCAAAATCTCTTGATTCAGTAATTGTTTCCTTAGATTGGAAAACTGACAATTTCATTCCATTATTTAAGAAGATGGTTGTGGTTGTTGGAGGTTAATCATCTCAGTTCCAGAACATCACTGCAGGAGTTCCTCAGGGTAGTGTCCTAGGTCCAACCATCTTCAGCTACTTCATCAATGACCTTCCTTCCATCATAAGGTCAGAAGTGGAGATGTTTGCTGATGATTGCACAATGTTCAGCACCATTTGCAACTCCTCAGACACTGAAGCACTTTATGTCCAAATGCAGCAAGGCCTGGACAATATCCAGGCTTGGACTGACAAGTGGCAAGTAACATTTGCATCACACAAGTGTCAGGCAATGACCATCTCCAACAAGAGAGAATTCAACCACCGCCCCTTGACATTCAATGGCATTACCATCGCTGAATCCCCCACTATCAACATCCTGGGGGTTACATTGACCAGAAACTGAGCTGGACTAGCCGTATAAATACTGTCGCTACCAGAGCAGGTCAGAGGCTAGGAATCCTGCAGTGAGTAACTCACCTCCTGACTCCTCAAATCCTGTCCACCATCTACAAGGCACAAGTCAGGAGTGTGATGGAATACTCTCCACTTGCCTGAATGAGTGCAGCTCCAACAATACTCAGGAAGCTTGACACCATTCAAGACAAAGCAGCCCACTTGATTGGCACCTGTCCACAAACATTCACTCTCTCCACCACTTAGGTTGTAGCAGTGTGTACCATCTACACGATGCACTGCAGAAACTCACCAAGATTCCTTAGGCAGCACCTTCCAAACCCACAACTGCTACCACCTAGAAGGACAACTGCAGCAAACAAATGAGAACACCACCACCTTGAAGATCCCCTCTAAGCCACTCACTGTCACTGGGTCAAAATCCTGGAACTCCCTTCCCTAACAGCACTGTGGGTGTACGTACACCACATGGACTGCAGCAATTCAAGAAGGCAGCTCATTACCACCTTCTCAAGGGCAATTAGGGATAGGCAACAACTGCTGGTCTAGCCAGTGACCCCCACATCCCATGAACAAATAAAAAAAAAGAAATTCTATCATATTATTACCCAAAGGCTCCTTTACAGCATGCTTATTAATTAGCCCTTTTCTTTTTACATAATACTAAATCTAAAATAGCCCACCCCTTAGTTGGTTCAACGCACTGCTCTGGAAATCCATCTTGCATACGCTCCAGGAATTCATTCCGCACATTAGTGCTAATTAGGTTTACCAGTCTAAATGTAAATTGAAATCGCCCATTATTACTGCATTACGTTACATGTATCTCTAGGGGGCCCAAAAGAAGATTTATTTGACAATTTTGAAGTCAGCTGTGCACCCTTATTACTTTGCTGCTGTGACTTTTCTTTCTGACAGTACCTAGTGGCAACTTTTGTTTTAATCGCCTAAAGCTGCCTTCATGTGGCATTCCCAAAGGCCATTCTCCCATATGCACAACTGAATTCAAAATTGTCAAATAAATCTTCTCTTGTATTCCTTAAACAAACTTTAAAAAACACCTAGATAAAAACAAAAAGCTAAAAGCTACTGCGGATGCTGGAAATCCAAAACAAAAACAGAATTACCTGGAAAAACTCAGCAGGTCTGGCAGCATCGGCGGAGAAGAAATCAATTAACGTTTCGAGCCTTCATGGCCCTTCGGCAGAACTGAAGCATAGTTAGAAGAAGGGAGAAATATAAATTGGTTTAAGGTGGGTGGGGGGGTGGGGGGGGAGAGAGAGACATTGAGGGTGTGGTGATTGTGGAGAGGAGCAGATAATCAAAAGATGTCACAGACAAAAGGGTCAAAGAGGTGTTGAAGGTGGTGATATTTGTCTGAGAAAAGTGCTAATTAAGAATGGAAGACAGGATATTCAAAGTACAGCTCTAGTGGGGGTGGGGTGGAAAGACTAACAAGGTTTTAGTTTAGATTTAAAAATAATGGAAATAGGTGGGGAAAGAAGAATCTATATAAATTAAAAAACACCTTGCAACCTGGAGCACCCTTATGGATGAATGTTGGGAAATTGCTTGCATGGCAAGTAATGTTATCAAAACATAGAAAGAAAGTACTATCTCTGGGGCGGGGTGGGGTGGGTGGGGGAGGGGGGGGAGTCCAAAAGGTGGAACAGCCATAAAATTAAAATTAGGCCTATTCAAGGGTGATGTCTGTTGGGTGGGCGTGGTGACAGAACGGTAACTGTTAAAGAAGTCTTTGTAGTCTTCTGTAGGTTAGCTGCAAGTCTTTATTAACTACTAGAACTATTTACACATGTACAGTAAGGGGTACAAGCTTGGAGCTGTCTCCATGCTTAGGTCTATATATGTCTCTGCTCAACATCACATTGACCCCTGGGTCTGGATCAGGTGCCTTCTTATACAACTGTGTGGGTGGTAAGGAACTCAGTGCCACATTAACTGTGTGTGTGCCAGGCCCTTATAGTACAATGTTAGGAAGCACACCTTCACAAAAGGAGTGTTAGAAAGCTGGAACTCTCTTCCCCAAAAGGCGATTCCGACTAGGCCAATTGAAAATTTTGGAACTGAGATCGATAGATTTTTGCTAGGCAGGGGTGTTAAGGGTTACAGGACTAAGGTGGAAAGCTGGAGTTAAGATACATTTCAGCCAAGATCTAATTGAATGTGGAAATGGCTTGAGCGTTGAATGACCTATGCCTGTTCTTATGCTTCTTTGTGCAAAATGTTCTTATTGTTAGAACATTGTCATCAATTTCCCAGTTTTAGGTAGGGGCTTCCTGTCACCAAGAAGATCATCATTGGAAATGGATATGTGATGTGCACAATAATCACATAACATTTCCAAATTGGCAACACTCAGTTTTAACACTTGAAAATGAAGGGTTAGAACATAAAAACATAAGAACTAGGAGCAGGAGTAGGCAATTCAGCTCCTCGAGCCTGTCCCGGCATTCATTATGATCATGGCTGATCTCATTTCTGCCTCCAATTTCCCGACCTCTCTCCATAACCTTTCAACCTATTACTAATTAAAAATCTGTCTATCTCCTCCTTAAATTTATTCAGCGACCCGGCATCCACTGCACTCTGAGGTAGTGAATTCCACAGATTCACGACCCTTTGAGAAAAATAATTCCTCCTCATCTCGGATTTAAATTTACCACCCCTTAGCCTAAAACTATGGCCTCTCATTCTAGAATTCCCCACAAGGGGAAACAGCCGCTCCACGTCTACTTTGTCTATCCCCTTTAGCACCTTATATACCTCAATTAGATCTGCTCTCATCCTTCTAAACTCTAGTGATTATAGGCCTAAACTGCTCAATGTCTCCTCATAAGACAAGCCCCGTATCTCTGGAATCAATCTAGTGAACCTCCTCTGAACCGCCTCCAGTGCAATTACATCCTTCCTCAAGTAAAGGGACCAAAACTCTACACAGTACTCCAGGTGCAGTCTCACCAAGTGTACAATTGCAACAATACTTCCCTATTTTTATACTCTATTCCTTTAGCAATAAATGCCAAAATTCCATTTGCCTTCCTTATTACCTGCTGTACCTGCATACTAGCTTTCAGCGATTCATGCATGAGGACACCCAGATCCCTCTGCACTGAAGCATTCTGAAGTTTCTCTCCATTTAAATAATAAGTCGCCTTTTTATTCTTCCGATCAAAATGGATAATCTCACACTTACCCACGTTAAACTCCATCTGCCAAATTTTGGCCCATTCACCCACCCTGTCCATATCCATTTGTAAATCTCTTATTTGCTGATGAGGAAGTCCATCCGTAGCAAAATGATTCTAAGGAAAGCTCTCAGCCTTGAGTGCACTCTGTTCATAGAATACTAAACAGTTGTAGAGTTTCATGGATGGGACCTTTAAAAGAGGATTAGAGTTCAAAGAGAAAGTGCTTTCATCCAGAAGGCATCTTATTCAAACCTACCTTAAACTGCATTCATACTTACCATGTTCTCCTCCGCATGGGAGAGGAGGTGAAGAGAAAGGGAGAGGCTTCTTTCATCAAATTGTTGAGGAAAACAAGCCCAGTGTCAGCATAACTGAGAGCAGAAGCTGTAGGAAGAGGCGGCAGGAGGAGGGGGGAAGAGGATATCTGAATGTTTTCTGCAGGATGGAAGGGTATATTTAGCTTTCTGTTTAAAGGAATAATATTTTTTAACCTGAGGTTTCTAAAGTAGCGCATCTTCTGGAGTACGTCTGGTCTCTGATCATCCGAAAACCGGAAGATCTGGGCAGTTGAGACTCTGTTTGGCCTCTCAGGTAGATGTGAAAGATCCAATAGTGCTGTTCGAATATAAATTGGGGAATTCTCCCTGGTGTCCTGACATAGGCTATCCTTTAGCAAACATCTAAAAATAGGTTATCGATGTTCAATACCACATTGCTAATTTGTGGGAACCTGCTACGCAAAATCTGCCTGCTGCATCTCAAAAGTAGTCTATTGGCTGTAAAATGTTTTGGAAGTTCCTGAGGTCATTAGAGGCAAATTCTTTCTTTCTTCTATCCTGTGCGTGGTAACCTTCATTGTCTACAATAGACTGATCATTTCTACTACTACTTTCTCCCCTGCTGAGGGGAGGCGGTGGTGTAGTGGTATTGTTGCTGGACTAGTAATCCAGAGACTCAAGGTAACGCCCTGGGCCTCAGTTTGAATCCTGCCATGGCCGATGGTAGAATTTGAATTCAATAAAAATCTGGAATTAAAAGTCTAATAATGACCGTGAAACAATTGTTGTAAAAACCCATCTGGTTCACTAATGTCCTTTAGGGAAGGAAATCTGCTGGTCTACATGTGACTCCAGACCCACAGCAGTGTGATTGACTCTTAAGTGCCCTCTCAACAAGGGCAATTAGGGATGGGCAATAAATGCTGGCCTAGCCAGTGACACTCAAATCCACTGAATAAAAAAAACTATATTTAGATTGTACAGAGGTGTACTGTTCTATCTAATCATCTTAATGTAGATGGAAAAGGGCCTTTTAAATTTTAGTAGTCAAGGATTCATTGGATCTTTCTTAGTTATGCTTTAATGCTACATTGAGATTCCCACTTTGTTGTTATGTTGGGATTTTGACTGACTTGTAGACTCCGTGGGATGTATGTGTATTATACTTGTTTGTGGTAATGGCCAGGAATATACGATTATCTGATTTTCAGGCATTTCCAAATGCTCACTGTAATGTCTATAAAAGTAATAAAATGAATGTATTGAAATATATCCCCAAACCAGGTGGTATTGCCGCTGGACTCAATCTGTACCATTGCCAACCTTACTGTGCATGTGAAGGAGTTTGAGGGGGTGGGTGTACTCCAGGTGGGTGCTACAACTGACCACTAAGTCTTTGTACTAAGGATGAAGATGTCAGCCAGGATTCTGCTCTTGAGTCACAATTCAGTGAACCAATTGGAAGTGCATGCGTGTAAAAATTGGGTGAAGATAGGGATCAGAATGAAATGTAATTACCAACCTCCCAAGCCCCAACATGATTGAAATGTCTACTGAATCATTCTTTACACTGGTTGATGAAGCTCCATCATATGAATTAGATATCGCAATCACACAGCCTGTGCCAGCAAAAGTTATCTTCATGACAGGGGGGCAGAATTGAGGAATATTTTTCTCCAAGTAATTTCCGACCAATGTTTATGAGACCATTGTTAACAGTGGACAGATTGTCACTTTTATGACAGCACTTAATGGAGGACACTTTTTGACTCATTTAGATAAATTATGCCACTGATCCTGTTCAAGGTGATACTCATTCCCGGATTTATTTGGTGCATTTTCACTACATCTTCAACAGGCTACTATAGTTCATGGACCTCACTCCATCTCGTTCAATGTTTATTTTCTTACATCCAATTGAGAAAATAAATTCTACTGAGTTTTAACTACTTTGCACAGAATTTCCACAGCTCCCCTCCTTTCTTTAAGTTGAGGTCTTTTGCTGAAGCACAATTCAACAAGCAAAACTAGTCTAGAAGTAATTCATGTATTCAGCTATCCTTTAGATGACCGTTTGGATGGTGTGGTTAAGAAGGATATTCAATTGCAAGAGCATCACAATTGAGGCCAGTTCTGTCTCTGTCTTATTTTTCCACATAAACTTCCCAGCAGAAGTTCATAATCAGAAGCAGGAATCCTGGTGGACATGATCTTTAACCTGGGAACACTGAAGTCAAACGGTGTGGCCAGTTCTCACCCTTGATTGGGACCGGATACCTCAGCACAGAGAAGGAACTGAAACTGGAACCTTTTTGGTCTGTGTGGGTCAGTATCATACCAAGCAGTGAATTTACCCACTGAAAGAGTAAAAAAACTTTGGAAAAGATCTATTTGTCCAATTAATTCAATAGGGGTAATTTCTTAATTTCATGGGTGGAATTTTCCAAGACCATTGAAGGGGGCAAGTGGAGTGGGAAAGTGCTTTTATTCTTTCACAAGATGTGGGTATTGCTGGCTAGACCAGCATTTATTGCCCATCCCTAATTGAGTTGGAGATGTTGGGTGGGTGCTGATGGAGATGTGGGGTGGGTGCTGATGGAGATATGGGTTGGGTGCTGATAGAGATGTGAGGTGGGTGCTGATTGAGTTGTGGGGTGGGTGCTGATGGAGATGTGGGGTGGGTGCTGATTGAGTTGTGGGGTGGGTGCAGATGGAGATGTGGGGTGTGTGATTATTGATTTGCGGGGTGGGTGCTGATGGAGATGTGGGGTGTGTGATGATGGAGTTGTGGGGTGGTTGCTGATGGAGATGTGGGGTGGGTGCTGATGGAGATGTGGGGTGGGTGCTGAAGGAGATGTGGGGTGGGTGCTGATGGAGATGTGGGGTGGGTGCTGATTGAGTTGTGGGGTGGGTGCTGATGGAGGTGTGGGGTGGGTGCTGATGGAGATGTGGTGGGTGCTGATTGAGTTGTGGGGTGGGTGCTGATGTAGATGTGGGGTGGGTGCTGATTGAGTTGTGGGGTGGTTGCTGATGGAGTTTTGGGGTGCGTGCTGATTGAGTTGAGTTGTTGTGTGATTGATGATAGAGATGTGGGTGGGTTATGATTGAGTTGTGGGGTGGGTGCTGATGGAGTTGTGGGGTGGGTGCTGATGGAGTTGTGGGGTGGGTGCTGATGGAGTTGCGGGGTGGGTGCTGATGGAGTTGCAGGGTGGGTGCTGATGGAGATGCGGGGTGGGTGCTGATGGAAATGTGGGGTGGGTGCTGATGGAGATGTGGGGTGGGTGCTGATGGAGTTGTGGGGCGGGTACTGATGGAGTTGTGGGGTGGGTGCTGATGGAGATATGGGGTGGGTGCTGATGGAGATGTGAGGTGGGTGCTGATGGAGATGTGGTGTGGGTGATGATGGCGATGTGGGGTGGGTGCTGATGGAGATGTGGGGTGTGTGATGATGGAGTTGTGGGGTGGTTGCTGATGGAGATGTGGGGTGGGTGCTGATGGAGTTGTGGGGTGGGTGCTGATGGAGATGTGGGGTGGGTGCTGATGGAGTTGTGGCGTGGGTGCTGATGGAGTTGCAGGGTGGGTGCTGATGGAGATGTGGGGTGGGTGCTGATGGAGTTGTGGCATGGGTGCTGATGGAGTTGCAGGGTGGGTGCTGATGGAGATGTGGGGTGGGTGCTGATGGAGTTGTGGCCTGGGTGCTGATGGAGTTGCAGGGTGGGTGCTGATGGAGATGTGGGGTCACTGTAGCTGGAGGTGTTAAATCCCCATATTGGAGAATGTAGTGCTGTGCTTTCTGCACATGCGGGAATCTTGAATCTCACAATTATGGACAAACAGTGTCTTGGATGCAGATAACCTGGGACATGGGACAGCCACCCCAAATGCAGGGCGATGCCATAAAATTCGGTAAGGCTGCCTTCACCTGTGGCCATTAAGGTGATCACAGCCCTGAATTTCTTCATGCCAGGTTCATTCCAGGGCTCTGCTTGCATATTTTAGCATATTTCAATCTGCAGCCCACAACAGTTTCAGCCAGGTTTGTGAGGGTTTCCAACTAGATTCACTGCTGTGGGTGCTCAAGTTCAGAGGGCTGTTGATTTCACCTCCATTGCAGATTTATCACAAATCCAGGATGGAGTAGACTGCACCTGTGAGAATTAAAGGGCCATCGGAACAGCCTGGCCCATTTGTCAATTGGGTATTGTCAAAGGGGATCCTGCAAGTGTGTGCCCAGTATCCTTTGGCACCTTCAAGTTCCATAGATCCTTCTCCACACCAGACAGCCTCAGTGGATTGCTCCATTTAAGACATGGCTTCTGACCCCAGTGCGGAACTGCGCCACAGAGGAATAAGAGAGGCCAAAACCAGAGCCATCTCACCACCAGAGCCCCAATAGGGTAAGCCATTGGTTTGCTCCAAGTTAGATTCCATTGCCTTGACCAACCTGGTGGCACCCTTTAACGCCTCCTGGTGAGGGTATCCCGGATAGTTGTGATACTGGATAGTAGGGGCAGGCTCGAGTGGCTGAATGGCCCTACTCCTGCTCCTATTTCTTATGATATTCTGTGTGCTGTGCTCCCCTGCACAACCTGGCACTGCAGGGAAGGGCTGGAGCTGGTGCCATAGAGAGTTGAAGAACGCCCAGCAACCACACAGGAGGAAAAGGAGCGACCTGAATTGCCATTGCTGCTTGCAGCTTTCAACCAGCATGCCCATGAAGCCCGTAATGCTCTCATCCACCAGCCATCCTTCCATTACAATTCAGAGCCTTATATTCTCATCAGTTAGTCTCAGACCATTCTCCGGCACTTATCTGCCCAGAGCGAATGTGATAAGGAGCAAAAAAATTACTCCATAAAAATTAGCTTGCACAAACTCATGCCTTCATTGAAATAAACATCATCCATGTCACACTAACAATGTAATAACCACTCAAGTGACTCCCTTTGTGCAACTGAAACCATTTATACATACGGACATTCAAATTAGGGGCAGGAGTATGCCACTGGCCCCTTGAGCTTGTTCCGCCATTCAGTAAGATCATAGCTGATCTGATTGTGGTCTCAACTCCAAATTCTACCTGCCCCTGATAACCTTTTGAGTCCCTTGTTAGTCAAGAATCTATCTACCCCTGCCTTAAAAATATTCAATGACCCTGCCTCTACCGCTCTCTAAGGAAGAGAGTTCCAAAGATTCTTGACCCTCTGAGAGAAAAAATTTCTTGTCATCTCCATCTTAAATGGGAGGCCCCTTATTTTTAAACTGTGTCCCCTAGTTCTAGTCTCTCCCACAAAGGGAAACATCCTTTCAGCATCCACCCTGTCAAATCCCCTCAGGATCTTATGGGAAGAATTAATCCCCATTGGGCAGGCATGGAGCCGCCTGCTGCCCGTGATCAGCTACACGCCGCCATTGTGCGTGGGCGGGCCAATTAAGGCCCCGCCCAGCGTGTCGTGCACTCAGAAGCGCTCAGTGCTCCCTGTGCGGGCGGAGGGGAGAAGGGAGAGTTAGGGCCTGTGCTCTTTCGCGCAGGCGTGCGAAGGAACACAGAAGTCTCCCTGAGGCATGGAGCTGCCTCAGGGAGATTAATTTCATATTGAAATAATGAAATAAAGAAAAAATAAAATTTTTCAGGCATGTCCCCTCATGTGACATGTTTATGAATTTTGATAATAATTTTTGTTTCATTAACAAATCCTTCGTGAAACCTCATCCCGCCCGTGGATGAGGCTTCATGAAAAATGCGAAGGCCGCCTTGCCTCTTCGCCTGCCCCCCGCCAAACTTAAGGTTGGACGGGCAGCCCTGGCAATGACTTTAATTAGTTTATTAATGGCCTTAACAGGCCTTTGACAGTTCGGCGGGCACGCAGCTGACTCTGGTAAGCGCCCGGCAAACTAAAGGTTGGAATGTCGGGCAGTGACGTTGGGATACATGCCCGATGTCACCCCGCATCATTTTACACATCGCCGTGCGGGGCCCACCCCCGCATTGCCGAACAGAAGATTCTGCCCCATGTGTCAATAAGATCACCTCCCATTCTTATAAACTCCAGTGGGTACAGGCCCAGCCTGCCCAACTTTTCTTCGGTCAGTTGCCTCCGGATCCTCTTTTCACCCATCCTTCTAGGTTTGATGGTTACTGCTCCGGATCCTCTTTTTGGCTGCTCTTCTAGGTGGTGGTGACTGCCCCTGTCCTCTTTCCCACCCTCCACCACCCCCCCACCTTGCTTTATTTCCATATGCATTTTCCTTCTACCAGCTGCTGTCACTGTGGCTTCATAAGAACTGGGGGCAGGCTGCCCATGCCCTTGCTCTGACTTATGAAATATCCATGGCCTATGTCCTCTGGGTTTTTGAGGCCATGAGGACTCTGTCAAAGACTGCCCAAAGGACAGACTCTGTCATGGGGGCAGGATGCAATGTATGTAACTCTGACACAGGGGCCAAGGACAAGGGCCATGTCTGGGGAGCGCTGAGAAAAGTCCCCGCTGCTGTAGTGTATTCGCCAGCTTGTTCTCTATTTTATATATCTGATTTACCTCATCTGCAGAGATGACACCTGCTCTAAGTCTACAACAGGTTTATTTACAGTGCTTTAAAATATCTCTGCAATAGATGTCTCCGCTCGTGTCCACAGGTCTTTCTCTGGAAGCTTCCGTTTACTTTTCTCTCAAAAGCCCTTCTCAGGCTTAAGCAATCAAGCACGGTGAACATAGATCAGTGAACAGACTAATATAATCAAGAGAGACTGACATAACCCAGAGGGAAGATGGTGGTGCAGTGGTATTACCATTGGCCTGGTAATTCAGGGGCCCAGGCTAACTTTCTGCAGACATGGCTTCGCAATCAAATTAATCCAATTATTTCATAAATATTGAATTGAAAGCTAGCCATAGTAATCGAGCCCACGAAACTATCATAGATTTTTGTTCAAAACCCACTTGGTTCACTAATACCTTTAGAGGAGGAAACCTGCCATATTTACATCCTTACATGTGACTCCAGACCACACAGAAATGTGGTTGATTCCTATCTGCCCTCTGAAATAATCTAGTAAACCACTTGGCTCAAGGGCAATGAGGGATGGGCAACAAATACTGTCCTTGCAATCGATGGCCATATTCCATGGAAGAATACATTTTTAAAAACACAGATCGATTAAACCATTGAGCACTACAACTGCCATCATCCCCGTCTCCCTCTTCCCTCTCAGGGAGGTTCTCCAGCATTTCCCGGCTAACCAAAGCACTTGGCTGCAGTTGAGTGTGGTGTTCACCAATCAAGGCGGTCCTTTAATTAATGCTTTGCAAAGTTGTCACTATTCTGTGCAGGCCACTGTTGTGGGCCACCATCCACTTGGTGAGCTGCAGCATATGACTCTCCATGAGGTTGGCTACTCTTTCAATGGAGGTGGTCATGAGCTCAGCATGCCATAGCCATTGTGGCACTCATGGTAGAGGGAGGGAGACTCCTCTTACCTTCTGTGTAAGGGAACATATTGCTTCTGAAAATTCTGACACCCACACGTTTGACACCCCCCCACCCCACCCCCCACCACCCCCCACCGAGGCTCAGCGTCTGTGCCCAGCTGAGCAGAGCTTGTTCTCAGCCCTCTGACCGGGACTCTCTCCGATGTTGTCCCTGTCTCCAGCACCTGCCCCTGCTCATATGTGAAGTGCTCCTCACCATGTGCCAGCCTTTCTATCTGTGAGGTAGGACCCACTGAGGTGTGCGTATCTGAACTGGTGGAGGGTGTGCATGAGTCATGTGACAGGGTCTCCTTAGAGCAGCATCATGTCAGTCAATGTACAATGTGGTGACATTGATTCAGCACGAGTAAAGGTTCAGTGCCAAGTGATAGTGTGACATATATTCCTGTCCACAAGTCTCTGGGCCACCCCCATCTCCCTATCAACAACAACCTGCACCACTGCCACCCTGCCGCACTCCAGGGCTCCCTCCTCTATTGCGGTCAAGGTGGTCATGCTGGCAGCTCCAGTCCTGGTGCTCTGTCTCTCCTGGCATTTGTGGGCTCTCTTTTCTCCTGCAATGAGAAAAGGCAGAGTGTGAGGAGTTAAGTGATTGCTGAGAATGCAGGGATGGCATTTGAAATGGGTGACTGTGAGGAATGGGAGTGAAAGATTGTGGGTGAGTGTTACAGCTGTCTGTCAATGGGGACTTGAGGAGCAGCCTGGGGAGAAAGGAATGTGTGAGTCAGCAAAGTGTGTGTCTCAGATGATTGCTGTGCAGAAGGCTGCTAAAGAGGTGGGATATTGTTGGCTGTCAGCTGAGAGTTGCAGGCCATGAACCTGGCCAGACCTTAGGAGGTCATTGACCCATTTATGGCACTGGATCCATGTCCTCTGCACCACACCCCACCTGCTCACCTCCTCCGCAACCTCAAGCCAAGCCTGTTTGATGAGGCAGGCTGGTCTCCTCCTGCCGTCCTTTGGAATAAGGACCTCACTCCGTGTCCTGACTGCTTCCAGCATTACCTCCGGGGACTTATCCGTGATTCTGGGGGCAGCCTTTCCACGTCCTCCATCCATTATCGCCCCCTTTCCCGCTTCACACTGAGTGATTCACACCACACATTGGTGTCATTGTAGGTCCTTCCAGGGTCTCTTTAAATAAAGATCTTTTATTCCTGCATTTGACATCCTGCCCGCCCTCTCTAATTGGTCAGGGAGTCTGGAGGTGGACTGTTAATTGGTTTACTCTGGGAAAGAGCGACCACAAAACCTGCACACCCAAGGAGTTGGGTTGTAAACACAAGTATGTTCCTGCTGTTGCTCCAGGGATTACGGGGGGTAAGATTTCACCCTATGATTTGGCCATGAATCTTGCCCACCAAAAGCACATATTGGGAATGATGGGCAAGTCTGGGACATATATCACTGTCCCCTTTACAGTTGCTTGGTCAAAATCCTGGAACTCCTCTTGCAGGAGCATCTGCAGCACACACGTTAGAGCAGTTCAAGAAGACAGCTCACCACCACGTTCTCAGGGGTAGCTAGGGTTGGGTGATAAATGCTGGGCCTTGCCAAGAACGCCCACATCCCTGTAATTAATAAAGAAAATAGATTGAGTTAGATGTAGCAAGAGAGGACATGAAGAACAAGTTTCACATAGCACTTATTTAATAATCATATCCTTTCAAATAAAGTTCAATTTTGGTCCATTTCTGCGGAGGTGGAAGAGGTTGCTATGGATATGAGGAGATCTTAACTAAAGCAGAGTAATTAAGAAGATTGAAAGTACTAAATAATCTTTGCATAAAGTGCAGTAACCTTGCAGAGCAAGGAGGCACCGTGTGATCAGGTTGAGTGCTGATGACACTTAGTGGAGGTAATTGGCATTACACACTTTGAATTTAAACAAAAACAGCTTTGGACTGCCACCCTGAGGGCACCTATTGCCATAGTTTCTGGCAGTAGAAACTGAAGGAAGGTAGGAAGAAACAGACATCTGGGTGCAATGCATTCAATGCACTTTATTAGCTGTTAAGTTTTGACCTCCTCCACCGATAGGGGCTGAAAGACCTACTCCTGTCTCATGTTCCTACGTTCCACTGCTCGTGGTAGATCACAGTAGCAGACTTTTCAACTTCTTTAAGATCCAGGACAGGCCCATTACCAAAATCTGCAACACTTTATTGGTAACAGATGGTGTCTAGTTCCATTGCCACATTAACATGTGTGAAATAAAGCTCCCATATTTCTGCCCCAGCTCATCGCCAAGGGATGGCGGGGAAAGCAATGGAAACAACAAGCATATGCTTCCATTTTTTTTGCTTAAAGAATTAACTGGTAAGGAGTTAACTCTACATCACTAGTTTGTGAGAGTATGGCTGGCTATAACACTCAGAACTGGGGAATGTACAGTGCAACAGTTGACATAGGCTGATTAATGTCCATTAGGCATTCCACTTGTAAGAAATTGGGAACAGAATGAATGAATGTCAGTCAAGGAGAAATCCTAGGATGAAGTTAGGAGGCTGAGTACTAATGTGAGACCTGAGCAGATCACAAATTGAAAGAAGAACTCCCTTAGTGCATGGAGTGGGCCTCACGCCAGGTTACTGTTAGTGATCATTGGTGGGTGACATATTGCTGAAATGCCAACAGTGACTACACTTCAAAAAGTGCTTCATTGGCTTTGGGACCTCTATCATGGACAGAATCTTTGTATTTTCTTACCTCCTGTGATGTGTTTTTTGTCATGGAATGAGGTTTGTGTTTTCTTAGCCCTTTGAGTGTGCGTTCCAATTAAATAATTTCAGCAGCAAGCTTTTGTGATTTAAAAAGTAAAGATTCTTTATTCCCATACACTTTTCTTGAATTAATGCAACTTTACCTATTTGATCTCTCTCTCGCTCTCTCTCCCTCACACACATATGCATACACCAAGATTGGATACAGTTGAAGGTAATGTACTTTTATAGATTATAGTTATCTCAATCTCTGTTTATGATCTTTGGTCTCCTGCATGCCAGGCCTGGCTTTTTAAATGATTTTGATGATTTAAAGTTGAAGTAAGGGTCTTGTAAAACAAAGGGTTTGCAGCAGGTTGTGAGGTTTCTTGTAGTCGAAGAGCTAGGAGGTTGGTTCTCAAGGGAACTTTAAACTGGAAGATTGCCGGGGGGAGGGGGTGGTGGGGGGGTGACGGTGGTGGGGTAGGGGGGTGTCCTTCGGATCTTCTGATCTTCTGCATTCAAGGTGTTGCTGTTAACATCCTTGGCAGCTTGACGATTCACGGCTAGTTTGTGGCCTGGCTTTCTGACCAACTGATGACTGATGACTAACTGCAAACAGCTCATAGCTGATTTTTTTAAAGCAGACAAAAGCAATGACTGTCCCCATGTGACTTTTCAGAAGTTCAAGTCTTTTTCCAAATATGGTGTTTATGTTGATTTCACATCCTGTGTTGTGGGTTAACACCAACGAGTTTCACCCAGTCTAGTTTGGATGGAAAGGCCATCATAATAAAATGGGACTGTGACAGAAGCCGTTCACTTCCATCTGTCACTAGTTAAGTTTCGGTCTTCCCTTTTGTTCAGTATGAAACAATGAGTCAGACAGTCTGAAAATTCCATAGCCCTTTTGTGTTGGCCCAAAAAGATGTGTGAATTCACTGGATGGCTGTGAATATCCATATTTAATTAGTTATTCACCTGCAAGTTGATACTGACTGTTGCTCAAATGCCAAAGGTCACATGATTTACAGCAGCAATTTTAATAGCTTGTTTGTTTCTAGTTTTTAGAAGTATTGACTGAAAGTTCATAATACACTAGTCATGACACATCCTATGGTTATGAAAATCACTATGTGAAATGTCAGTTATTTCTCCCCTTCTACATTTGTCTGCCGATTGCGTTACTAACATGATAGGCGGGAATAGGCAATGCCACTCAGTGATAAGCACTTTGCTGCATTGGAGGTCTATTGGAGGTGTGGGCAGGAGTAGCAGTTCCCTCGCACAACATTATGCAAGGTACAGTTATCCAGATGAGTCTGGGAGATTCAAGCAGGAAAGACTACGCTGTGTTTCATCAATTTGATCTGATGTTAAAGGTCTTACTAGGGACTGTGAAGAATGATGGTGAGGCACAACTTGGATCAATAGGATTATTCAATTATGTGGAAGGGGTGCTCATTAAGGAATAAAGCTCTAAATCAACTGACGGTAAGGAAACAGGACTTTTCCAGCAAATTATGCAGTAATGACAGTATACTGCACAGAATCATTAAAGGGGGCCCACAACATTAGGGGAGGTGGTGGTTTAGTCACTGGATTAGTAATCCAGAGACCAAGGGTAATGCTCTGGGGACCCGGGTTCAAATCCCACCATTGGAGATGGTGGAATTTGAATTCAATAAAAAAAAATCTGGAATTAAAAGTCTGATGAAACCATTGTTGTAAAAACCCATCTGGTTCAGGGAAGGAAATCTGCTGTCCTTACCTGGTCTGGCCTACATGTGACACCAGACCCACAGCAATGTGGTTGACTCTTAAATGCCCTATGACCAAGGGCATTAAATGCTGGCCAGCCAGCAATGCCCACATCCCATGAACAAATATGAAAGAAAACACTCCACTCATTGTACTCTGGAGGATTCAACAAATTAAAATGTTGGGTTGAGAATGAAGCACAGACTTCATATTAGTGAAGGCATTCATGAGAGGTCTCATCATGTGGGTGGGGAACACTAATATGCTTTTATATGTGTATCTCTATTTTAAATCTAATGCAACAAAGTCAAGCAATGTCCTAAAATAAAAGAAAAATGCTGCAGATGCTGGAAGTCTGAAATAAAACAGAAAATGCTGGAAAAATCCACAGGTCTGAGAGAGAAAAAGAGGCAATGTTTCGAGTCCATATGACTGTTCTTCAGAGCTCTGACGAAGTCATACGCACTGTCTGCCTCACCACAGATGTTGCCAGACCTACTGAGTTTTTCCAGCATTTTCCGTTTTTATTTCAAACAATGTCCTAACTCCTAAAATCCAAAATGGAGACTGCCCAGAATATGTGTTTGCGGATCTGTGCATAGGTTTGAAACAAAGTCACCTGTTGGCAGCTGTGTTTATTTAATGGTGTCATATTCATGATGCTTATAGTCCAACAGTGATGTCAGCTGCTTGGCAAAGATGGATTGACATGTTTGACATTAAACGTTCACAATAGATGTATTTGAAAATTGAGATAAAATGTTTTAAAATGGATAGCCATGTTTGATATTATGTATAAAAGATGGATAGCTGTTTTTGATTTCTGCTATTTCATGTTAAGATGCATAGTTGCATTTGTTTTTGATATTACATGTTAAAGACAGGTGTGTTTCATAATTGATTTAACACATTAAAGGTGAATAGCTATTTTTGTTTTCTATTACTTGTTAAAGATGGATAAATGTGTTTGACGTTTAATATTACATGTTAAAAATATATAAATGTATCTATGTTAAAGGAGTGTTTCTTGTTGCACTATCTATAATGTACAAAGTATCCTGTGTATTGAGCTCATTTGCTTTGTCATACTTACTTCCTGTAACACCTTTTCTTGTCACACTTTAATTTGACAGAACAGAACTTGACATATTCAGTCACCATAAATCAGTTGCTCTTACATTGTTACAGGGCAAAACTCCCCTACTGGAGCGTCTCTGCGACACTATGAGTAATTTAGTAGGATATCTGCTGGTTATACATTATAAATTGTCACTTTCATTCCAATGTGGAAATTCTGCCAGGATTTCTTCCTCTATTTCCAATCAGGCACCGCTAAAATTATTGGATTTGCATTACCATTTAAAATTGTCTCATTATGCATAGGCACTGTTAAGCAGTGAAGCATTCGCATTTGTGCACTTAACCTTTAATGAGTCTGAATATGTGTTGAAATCATTGCTCCTGAGTAAGGTAATGAGAGTTCTTCTGTATGGGTACCCTTGCTGACAGTAGTCGCAGGTTCTGAATTGGAGGTTGATTGTTAGTTTGTTCAAGAGATCCTCAATCCAAAATCAGCTGCTCTCATTCTCATCTCCAAAAGTGTTCGATGTTCAAAGGAATGAGACATTAACAGATGCCGATTTTAATTTGCCCTTACTGACACTGCGATTAAAATGCATTCATCAGCAGTTAGCAATTTTGAGTGCAGTTCACGTTCTGTACTGTAGCAAGAGGCTAAAAATATATGTGAAATTAAGATTGTTTTGACAATACACAGTTTTAGTAAATTCTCCTTTATTCTGTCAGCCAGTCCCCTATGCAAAATTTAAACTCAGACCACTGATGAAATTTTTTCATCCATTATTGTTGTTAAAATCACCCTGATCATTCCGATGAATACTCCCCACAAACAGCTGACATGTGGCAACTAATTGAGGAAGATTAATTGATTCCAGCAAGTTTTGGATAACCATGTGAATATTTTAAATTGTCAGTACAGCAGCTCTCTGAAGAATGAGAGACAAGCAAGGCCAGTACTGACTGAAATGTTTCCCCTATAACCCTGATGGAGTCAGTTAGTTTGTGGCTCATTCTCCATTAACATGGGCCAAAAAATATGGGGCACTTCTGGACTGCAATAATATTTTCGTTATGTCTGAAAGAAAGAGGGAGATGGTGCAGAAAATGATGATTAATGGGCTTAGATCATCCCAAATAGATTTTTTTTTTGATAAGAAAATAAAATATACACTCAGTTTGGATAGACATGCAAAATTCTGCATCAGTGTTCAGGGTTAAAGTAGACAGTGTGATTCTCTACAAACTGAAATGACCAGTACATCTTATATCCCCAAAAAAACAGAACAGGAAACATAATTAAACAGTTATGACTATAAAGGGGATATTAGGATCCCTCCACAAATGACATGTTTTGCTGCTGATGTGACAGCCTGACTTGCAGACTGGTTAAGGGGAGGCACACTCCCTCACAAAGCTGGCTTCTTACCCATTAGATGAACGGACAGAGAGCAAAGAGGGAAACCCGGACATCTGCTACAACAGTTGAGAGGGAATAATCACGGAGTAGCAGATGTCAGCACCAGATTGGAGAATGGAGCTCGATTTTAGATGATTACAAAAGAGAGAGAAAGAAAGACACAGTTAAATCACCACACAAGCGTATGGAGCAAAATAAACATTTACCAAACCCATTTTGACACTTCTAACACTGCTGATTCCAACTGTACAATGACACTTTTTGTATGGGTGTTTTCAGTTGTTTGAGTTCTTGGCTTCCTTTATCGGTGATAAAAGGGGGGGAAAAAAAGGTCTGAGGAATGGGCCCATGTGATCCGCCAGCCTGCTTCAGCAAAACCTCCATCATTTACTTCGCAAATTGGACATTCGTAACTGCCGGGCATAACTTTCCAGGTGTATTAAGGTCCCCTGGCACAATAAGCAGGTGCAGGACAATGGCCAGTTCCAGCTTGGAGTCAGGCCAGGCGACCTTTCCCCAGTGAGAGAGTCAGGCTGCCTCTTGCCTTGGGCTCCAGAGCACAGAACTAACAGTAACTCAGCAGCAGCACTGTTCCCTGAGCCGGTTAATCGAATGTACCATTGAGGAAAATTGGCACACACGAGGGAGAAATAGATATGAAATGAAATCTAGGATTAAGAAACTATTTCCCCACCCCCCACATTGACAAGGAGAACTCAGCATAAATCTTCTTAGCGGTTGTTAAATCTATGAA
Source organism: Cetorhinus maximus (assembly GCF_964194155.1). Lineage (NCBI taxonomy): Eukaryota > Metazoa > Chordata > Chondrichthyes > Lamniformes > Cetorhinidae > Cetorhinus > Cetorhinus maximus. The sequence continues at coordinate 18,975,168 of NC_135903.1, read as the reverse complement.
TTACTTGTTTTTTTAAACAGTACCAGTGAAGTTCATGTGATCCGGCACTCTGCAAACCAGAATTCTCCCAAGCGGACTTTCTGATGTTCCCCAATACCAATCGTCACTTTAACAACCAGAAACGATTACAAAGCTCTCTGGAACCTGTGCTGTATACTGGATTATTCTATACTTTAATTTAGAAGTAAAAAGAATGCCGTTCTTTACTTCCTGTGTATTGTTCATTCTAAAAGGATTTTGCTGTATTCCATTGGTAAATGCCACTCTCCGTTAACGGGCATGTTTGATTAACCAGCACCACCCATTCCCCGCGTATGCCGGATAATTAAGATTTCACTGTACTCAGTATACATTAAACCATAGAATATTATAGTATGGAAGGAGGCAATCTGTTTCACCATGCCTCTTTGAGAGAGCTCTACAATTAGTCCTACTCACCATCCCTTTCCTTTCAACGCCCAGCAATCTTTTCTATATTTCCAATTCCCTATTGAAAGTTATTACTGAATCTAGTTTCCTCGCGCCCTTTCAGGCCATAAGCCTATCACTATGTAAAATGATTCTCCTCACCCCCAACAGAACTTTGGCTCTAGCTTTCCCTTTTCATTCTTAAGGGAGTTGCTGTTCTTCCAGTTTTCTGTTCTAATGTAGGATCTACACCCACAATGTTAACTTTTCTTTACTCTTTTTAAAAAGCTGACCTCTTTGCTGCGGACATCCATCTATTTTTATTGCATGAGCTCACAAGCCTCAATTTTCTGATCAATGTTAGTTTAATTCTAACAATAACTTATTTTGGTTTTCTCCTTTACTCTATTGTTTGATGACAATGGGTTCAGCTTTTCTTTATTCATTCATGGGATGCGGGCTTTGCTGGCTGGGCCAGCATTTATTGCCCATTCCCATTTGCCCTTAAGAAGGTGGTGGTGAGCCGCCTTCTTGGCTGAAGTCCATGTGGTGTATGTACACCCACAGTGCTGTTAGGAAGGGAGTTCCAGGATTTTGACCCAGCGACAGTGAAGGTGATATATTTCCCAGTCAGGATGGTGAGTGACTTGGAGGGGAATTTCCAGGTGGTGGTGTTCCCATCTTCCTTAGCCCTTTGTTAGTCCAAAGATATAAAATAAACACTTGAGTATCAGTTCATGTCAGCCGACTGCAGAGTGACAAGTTTATGATTAAGCAGTACCTGGACCAATGCTTCTTGACTGCTCATCAGGAGCAACCTGGCATTAAGTTGCTCTGACATAGTAGAGCAAGAGAAGGCTACCTATAGAAACAGATTAGACAATAAAGATTTTTAGCATAACTTGATATAGAATGAGGGTCAGTTCTTCATGGGGTCCACAGAAACTGGCAAAAAAAATGCATTTACTGAGTACAATACTCGCTGGTCTTCAGCAGGCTGATGTCTCAACACTTGTCTTCATTATCTTTTCACATCAGGTTCCACGCTCATATTGGACAAGGTGCTAGAAGCCTGCAGCTTGCATTGAGGTGGTCCACTGAGCTCCCACAGTGAGACATTAATTGAAGCCTTCAGCAGATTTAAGGACCAGGTAAAAATAGACACTTGATAATTAGCAGACAATGAGATTAGAAATAAATACTTAAACTCTGTATCAATTTTCCACTGAGTGTTTTCTTCCATCTTCCAGTTTAATTGTATATTGTTCACCTGAGATTAAAATAACACTTCTGGGTTTTTTTGTTATCACCGCACACTGAAAGTGTAAGTGCTTCCAACTTGTGCACTACTCAAGAGTACTTGCAAAATAAATTTACCACATAAACAAAGCACCGACGAACAAATGCTATTTTCTACAAATATCTGCATGTGTTGGTTCAAGGGCTACATGTACCTTTATTATATTCATCTGTTTTGTGTTAAAGTCCTGTAAGTGGCACATTAATAGATCACTTTCTTGATAAGTGGGCAGTAATGGACTTGTATTTTCAGGCCATTTTAAAACAAGTTTTATTTTACAAAATTATATTTTATTCATAAAATATCTAAAAGAACATTACAAAACATTTCAAAATGGCTATCACAGAAAGTGCAATGATATTCAAATTTTCTACATGTTGTACTCTGAGGTGCTTCAACACAATGAGAAGAACATTACAAACATTACAAAATGATCATTACAGAAAGCGTGATGGTATTCAATTTTTCTACGTAGATCACGTTGCACTTTGAGGTGCTTCAATACAGTTGTGAAATATGTAATACATGTAATATTTACTGTACACATTCAAAGTGAGTCAAGAGGGGTTCTATACAATTTCCAGCCTCTCGGTGCACTACGGATGAAAGGCCTTGGACAGCGACCTTTCCCCATTGTGCCTCTGTGGCAGCTGCCCCAAGCTTTAGTGCATCCATCAGCACTTAATCCTGGACTTTGGAATGTGCCAGTCTGCAACACTTGGGCAAGGACAACTCTTTGCACTGGAAGACCAACATGCTTTGAGCTGACTAAAGAGTGTCACCGAATTGACGATCATCCAGCTGCAGTTGATGTTTATCTTTGTGTGCGTCCCTGGGAACAGCCCATACAGCACAGGGTGCTCTGTCACAGAACTGCTTGGAATGAACCTCAACAAAAATCACTGAATCTCTCTACAGACCTTCTTTGCAAAGGCACATTCCACAAGGAGGTGGACAACAGTCTCTTCCTCACCACAGCCACCTCAAAGGCAACATATGGAGAGGGTGAGACTCCGAGAGTGTAGGAAAGATCTGACGGGGAGAACCTTTCTCACCACCAGCCAAGCTACGTCTTGGTGCTTGTTTGAAAGTTCTGGCCATGAGACACTCTGCCAAATGACTTTGACAGTTTACTTAGGGAGCTATCCAACAGGATCCACCATCTCCTTTTCCCGCAAGGCCTTCAGGATGTTACGTGCAGACCACTGCCTGATGGACTTGTGGTCAAAGGTGTTTCTCTGCATAAATTTTTCCATGAGGGACATGTGGTACGGCACGGTCCAACAACTTGGAGCATTCTACGGCAGTGTGGCCAGACCCATCCTTCGCAACATTGGGGACAGGTAGAACCTCAGCATGTAGTGACACATGGTGCTTGTGTACCAAGGGTCTACACACAGCTTGATGCAGCCACACAAAGATGGTTATCAGGATGAGGGCAATGTGAGGCACCTTTTCTCCCCCTGTATCTAGAGGTTTGTACATGGTGTCCCTGTGAGCACGGTCCATTTTTGACTCTAGATAAAGCGGAAGATGGCTCGGGTGATCGCCACAGCACAGGAATGAGGAATGGGCCAGACCTGCACATTGTGCAGCAACAACAACAGCCTCACACCTAATGACTAGGTTCTTACCCACAATGGAAAGGGAGCATCGCTCCCAGTTTTTGTTTGACCATAACTACTCGTTCATTCCAGTTTCTGGCCCATGCCTTAGTCCCTCCAAACCATATCCCCAGTGCCTTCAGGCAGTCTGACCTAGCAGTGAAGGAGACAATGGATCAGTCAGCTCAGTTCCCGAAGAACATGGCCTTGCTCTTGTTGTGATTTAGCTTGGCTCCCGAGGCCAAGTTGAACTGGTTCATCAGTCTGTGCACCAACAGTGGATCCAAGCAGAAGATGGTGACATCATTCATGTACAGGGAAGCTTTGACCTGGGTGCCTCCATTGTCTGGGATCATCACTCTTCTTAAGCTCGAATCCTTCCTGCTGGGCCACAAATTTATCATAACGAGTGATTGAAAATTGTCCTCCAAACAATTATTGCAGCAATACATAAGTACCAATTATATGAATGGACAACACATCATAGGCAGCATACCCATGATTTTCTGAAATGCACAGAAAATAGTGCTCATTCATTCACAAAATCATTCCTACAGTATCTATATTGTATTAGAAACTTGTATCTCTGCAGCACTTTCTGTCAACTTTTTTATATTATAAATTCTCATGCCCACCTTTAGAATGTAAATCTCCCATTCTGTAGCTATATCTCCTACCCATAGCGTCTCTAAATGCCTCAGTTTTGCATCCCCTAGCCACTTCTAATCCCACTTGTCTACCTCTCAAATTACATAAGGGATATTTAAGTCAACGTGTTAAATAAAAATAAGAACAGAATGTGTGATTTTTGAAATGGGGACTGAATTACATCTGCAAACCCTGGTCCAAAAATTCCCTGTTCTCCAACCCTGCTTCACCTGTGGACTATGCATGGCAGTGATTCCATCTGCAAACTACCATGGAAGATTAATTAATAAATAAAAATGGCAGAATTATTAAAAGATTGACGATTTTTAAAAAAACTAAAAGAGAACTGCAAATATTGTAACAGAAAAAAATACTGTATCCCTTTAAAGGCTTAATGGTATCTTAAACTCCTCTTTTAGCTGTGCAAAATGGGTTTTAAATGGAAAAGGATTCATCCTTGCTTATAAGCTGGAAAATTTCACCAGGTATTCATTTGAATATGTTTTCATCACTTCTGAGGCTTGAATGAGGCTAGAACATAAAATGTGCAAAGCAAGCAAAATGCAGCCATACAGAAAATTGCAGGGGGAAAGAATTGGTACAAAAATATTTTGTATAGGCCAGATTCTGAATTTGGAGTTTTCTCAATGCAATCAATCACTCCGTGGTCAAATGCTACAGGGAAATCAGCCTTTTAAATTACAAGAGGCACCTCTTCTGCTCGCATCAGACCCTGGCAAAAATAAGAAATGCCTGCTTTATGCCGGAATGCAAATGAAGTGAAATTGGCAGGATTTTCAACAGATGGCATTATCCCCTCAGTCCTGCCTCTTCTGGCGATGTCTCCTCAGGTGTGGGGGTGGGAGTGGGGAGGGGGCTGGCGGGGGTAATGGCAAATGGAACGTCTCCCCGCTCCCCGCTTTCAGTGGAAATTTCAACGAAAGATAAAGAATTTGCCTTTCTACAGTGCCTTTCACATCATTTCAGATTATCCCAAGGTGCTTTGCTACCAATTAGGTACTTTCAGAATACAAACGCTGTTGCAATGTAGGGAAATGTGGCACAGAAAGATTCCACAGACTCCACTAAGATGCAGTCTGTTTTAGTGATGTGGGTAGAGGGATAAAAGTGGACAGAAATCGTGATGGAGGCCCAGTGACCACCTTGCTGGGTAACAACACCAACATGTCGCAAGTTTCCCAGGAATTTCTGGCCGAATATGTTGAAAGACCTATTCACATAATTTCCAAATCCCAGTTCAGTAACTGGCACAATTGTTAAACACACATTGCTCCTCATGTACATTCAGCCATAGCAACGAACTTGATGCACCAATTCATCTCACCTCAACAACACTGCAGGTAAGTCAAATATTACGTTAATAAAAGAGTAAGATAGGATTAATTGCCTTTATCTGAGGTAGTGATTTTAAACAGATAGGTGAAATGTCAAACATCTCTGCACAAAACTATGCTACTTTTGTGCAAAAGGTCAACAATATGTTCAAAAGATGGAACAGCTTGTCTTAAAACAGAAATATCATCGTACTAACATGAGTTGGCGTGATCAGCTATCGAAATGGTGTTTCTCTTTTCTGTTTACATATTCATGAAGATCTGGCTGCTGAGGTTTGGGAACAAGGCCCATAGCTGGTGCTTTGGACTGAGGAGAAGAGAGGAGAGGGACACCTCAGTCACAGGAAAGATGGCTGCTTGCACCACAGTAGCTTTGACTTTAGTTGCTTGGTATACAGAACTTGAGTATTGCTGAGAAATGTAGTGTCTGTGGTATATGAAATTTCGTGCTGGTGTAATGCCAGGCACATAGGCCCAATGACTGGCAGATTGTATCCCTTTGGGCTGTTCGCAATAGGCAGAATACTGACCATACTCAACCATCCCATGCTTGTAAAACTCAGAACATAATATCTAACGTTAGATGTGATTCCGCAATTGGACAGCACTTGCTGAAGAATCCTGAGTGTGCTAAGAATTACACTAAGAACCAGTTTAAGATTACCAGTCAGGCTCACAATTTACACTTGCTAGAAGCTACATATATTCATATGCAGGGACCTATACCCTGCAGGCAAAAGGGACATGTCCACACATCGTACCTTCATTGAATTAAACAAAAACCTGGGGTATAAGATTTTCCTGGTGCATTTTCTGTGGCAACACCTCAACCAATGAAAGTTCACTTGCCAACCAATCAGCACCCTTTCCTCATGCAGTACAAATGTTGCTCTCTTTGAAATTTGGCATTCTTGCATTTGTCCTGATGGGTGCGAAACGAAAGCTTCGCCAGCATGTCTCTTTTTTCAGCTTTTACTTTAGTTCAGTGTGATTGACTGCTGACACATGGGCCTTGCACAGTTGACCTTAGCATTAATTTTTGTTTCACTAGCTATGATGAAAACGCTGCCCAGTTTAAAGCGTTTTTAAAGAATAAAAAACACCCCGATCAAATACAACTTTGCGCCGATGACAGAAAATCATCCCAAGGTGCTTTACAGAGGCGGAAGGAAAAAAAAAACAGTTGTATCTCTGAACCGAAACGAGAGTTTGTTCAACAAACCTCAAAACGACCTTCAGCTGCAGACACAAAGTCTCCGTTTCTCAGAAATGACGCGCACTCGAAGCTGCCAAATTCGTCAGTTTAGCAATGGACGATCCAGTGAGCCCTGCTGGAAAGTGAATGCGAATCGGATGTCAAGTACCAACAGGATTCGGCTCAGGTGTGATGCCCCCCGTGACTGAATAGGTTGGCAGTGCTCACAAATGACATGAAACGTTTAATTGGGATCATTCCCTAAAACAAATCAGCACCTTTGGAAGGGATGGATGGGTGGGGGAGGAGCGAAAATTAAAGAAGGGAAAAACTATCTGATCTATTTCTGTAAAACTAGTAAACTTTTAGCTGGTTCGGAAACCGCCAAATTTGTCAGTTTTAACCCCGAGCAGCATTACAAAAAGGATAACTACTTTTGTTTTGGAGTCCTCAGCTCTCTACATTTTTAATAAGTTCTGTAGGTTTCCAAAACTAGGCAACTGTTTAGGGAAAAATCCTCGCAGTCCATTTTCACACAGCAGTTTCAATATTGGGGGAGCTCAGCTGGTGCAGGAGCTGGAAGGGGAGAAGTCTCCGAACCAGCGAAACGATTTTTAGTTTGACAGAAATAGGTTGTCCTTCTCCAATTTTCTCTCCCTCTCCCCATCCCCTCCAAAGGTGCTGATTTGGTTTAGGGAACGATTCCACAAGAATCAGCCAATTAAACGTTCCATGTCTTTTGTGAGCACTGGAAACCTATTCAGTCACGGGGGGCATCACACCTGAGCCGAATCCTAATGGCACTCGACATCCAATTCGCATTCACTTTCCAGCAGGGGTCACTGGATCATCCATAATGGGAGTCCTGGCTGATTACATTTTCGAACCTATTGAGATTTGAGCTGGAAGGCTAATCCATAGAATACTTGGGTGAAATATGGCTATCTTGTTGATGCCAACCAGCCTCCAAACAGAGGCTTCCTCAGGTTTGCTCACAGGGGAACAGGAGCACACTTAAAACCCCTCAATTAAAGGGCATTAAAGGAGAGGTTTATCATGTTTCAGATTGCCAGCATCCGCAGTATCTTAGCGTTTTATCATTGCTCTTTCGTTCATCAAATAACAGCGCTGCCCATTGGAGTAATTCATTGTCTTGAGGAGGGCTTTGGGACCTCCTGAGAGATGTGATGTTGAGATGCCAGTTTGGCGCTAGCTCAGGAGCAGCTCTGTCAAGTTCTCAGCTCGGCCGATCTCTGCAGGGAGGGGGCAGCACTGAGCTTTCAGTGTGAAAGCAGGAAGTCGGGGAGCGACCCCACTCGCTGCTGCTGCTGCAACACGGTCACAAGGACCTGGAAGATGGACTATTTCTAGGTGAATTTCTCTCGACACCATCACTAGCATCATCCGTGGATCTGCTCTGCTCTTGACTGTGAATGCTCTGGCGTGGCAATTAGCCAGACTTTCCGCGGGAGAAACAAAGAGATAATAGAGAGAGAGAGAGAGAGAAAAAGTTGTGACTTGGAGGAGGGAAAAGAAGTTGAGAATAAAAGTGGAGCTGGTGTTTACATGGGTTTCTTGCTGGGTACTAAGGCGCTGCTCCGACTGGATAAAAGTGCTGTGAACTGGGGGCAAAGTGACCTAAACTTAATCAATGGATCGCCATCCAAACTCGATAGCTGTGTGGCTGCAGTTGGAATTATGTGTCATTACCATCCTGTTCACAAAAGGCAAGTAGTCTGACTGTCAAATAGCACTGAAGTATCTAGTCTCTCACACTGAACAGATCGCAGGATACAACCTTTCTAACTTTTTGAAAAAAAAGTTATAAAAATGTATTTTATAAGCTTTAGTTTGAATAATTCTATTACTTTTGGTGTTCAATTTTAATCTATATTCTCTGATATTTGTCTCGTATCGAAATTTCTTAAACTGAAGTGGAAAATACAGCGAATATAGTAGAGGTCCCGCTGTTTTAACGAATAGACCAGCGTTGCCTATACTGTAAAGTGGAACGTGACAATACCCAAGGTTTTTAACTCCAGGTTGTCGGTAGCTGTCCGAGACTTGCGGTGTTTCTCGCTGGTCAGTGATTAAGGAGCAAGGGATGGAATGAGATGTGACAGGGGCTCGCTGTGGAAACTCGCTAATGAATGTTGAGTGAGTTTCCTGGAGTGTGGAACCAAAAAAAACACGATTAGATTATTGACCAAGAAGAGCTTGAACTGCACTAATTGCATGAGAATATCTGTCAAAGGTTCTTGGGGCAAATTAGAACAATAGGGTCCTTTTCAAAATACAGGCACTTTTTTTCCTCTCCTTTTTCCTTTATATTATGTTTTTATTTCTTCATCTTTCCCCCCCTCAAACTGTGAAACTGAAACCCCCACCCTCTTATAAATTTCATTCTTCATTTTATTAACTTCAACTGCTTCTCCAAGGAAATCTGAAAAGGTCCTAATTAGTTACAGATGAAAGCCTCACTAATTCAAACTCTTTCCAATGACCCGAGTTAAGCCAGCCAGGCTGGCAATGATCTGATGAAAGGGGTTGTTTCGGGGTCAGTCATTGTTATAAACATTGATTCAAGTTTACAAAGCGTGTGGACAAAATTGTGTCGAAGACACGAACCATTAACGTTTCCTATTGCAGCTACTTATCCACTAGGTCCTCCTTATCATTATTAATAACAGTCCAGAAATTGCACACTGCGATATCTGCACACTAATGTTTAACACATTTATATGAAATTACCTTCTCCAGATTAATAGAAATATGTTTAGTTTTAAACAGCCCTGCTTAAATGGCAAAGTAACTTCGTAGGAACAAGTTAAGCTTCTGAGACTATTAGCGCTCATTGCAACGTTCAGGCTAATTCTGAACCACAAGTAATTATGGTCCTAAAGTCCCATTGTAGCTTGCAGAACCTCCCTCTCCTCCTTAAAACTCACCTTTTTGATCAAACATTTGGACTCCCCTTACCCCCCATATCTCCTTCTTTGACTTGACACCCGTTGGTTTTCGATTGTGCTCCTGTGAAGCAATGTGCACCATTTTTCTACATTAAAGGCATTATATAAATGCACACTGGAAGCATTTCCTACATCTATAGAATAATATAGTTGAAAATACATTGTTAAATCATAGGTACAACCATGGGTGGTAGGGGGCAGGTTGGGGGCAAAAGGATGTACTCCCATCTTATTTGGGATGGTACATGTTCCCACTCTCTCCCCCATTCCAAACACTATCAATGCCCCAATGTCTTCTCCAATTTGTTAAATGTCATTGTGCCTCTGAATGGAACAATTTGAAAAGGTAGGCTCCATTTCAGTTTATTAAAAAAAAGCTGTAGATTTAGAAGGTGATGTTTAACTTTCCTTGTGAGTTGATTTTACACGGGCTAACAATAAAGTTCAGGTTCCCCATTTTTAGGGCTGTGCAGTCCTTAACTAATTGCACGTTCTTGTATCTGGTCTGCCAATGATTTATCAAGCGTGCCCTCTGTAAATCATGCGCCTGACCATTCAGTAAATGATGAAGATATATAATCAGGAAATTTCAGTAAATGAGATCCTAAACTTCCAATGAACTCAGAGACTGCGGAGAATTGATTGTAATATTTAGTTGAAGAACACTTTATTCAATGTTGGTGAAAATGCTAAAGTTTATTTTCCTAAATAACTTGCATCGTTTTGGAAGAAAAAGCAAAATGACAGTTCCAAGAGGTAGCTCAGTGATTTGCCTTGAGTTCTTGACTCCCAACCAGAAAGCTGCTGATCTTGACTCCCTAAACTGTGGGGACGTCGCTACACTTGTGTGGTCTGGCAACTGTGGAAAAAAACAAAAAAGCAGGCTCTCCTAACACTGACCACCTTTGTCCAGTTTCTGAAAGGCATGTGCAACATCTGGCTGCATTGGGTGTTGCACAAGTTTAAAGCCCACTTTACGGGATCATAACAGCAAAAGGGGCTCTCATTCTGCGCAGCGGTCAACGTGAGTTTGTAACTATGTTTTAATTTAAGCTGTAGAGTTGCACAATAGGCAGCGTGCTTCATTTCCAAAGCTCTGTGTTGCTGGACCAGGATATAACGAAGGATCCAACAGCAAAAATGGCATCTGACCTCTTATCCCCACTCATGTCACATGCAGACTTTGCCCCTCTCGCTTATCTTAACAGCATTGCCCATTCCCAGGTCCCAACAGTTAAAATGTTCCACACAACATCCAATCACTTTGACCTGCATTGATCTATATGACTCTCACCCCTGTTCCTAATCATTCTCTTCAATGTTTCAAAGGTATTAAACAACATTTACTGCTTTAACTAGCAGTCAGTCCCTAATCTCTGTAGGGAAAATTATCCTCCTACTCACTAGTCTCACTTGAGGCTGATTAAAGTTATATTCCTGCCCTTCAGCTCTATCTTCACGGTCCAAGTTAAATAATCTGCTCACATCTATATTATTGCCATTTTAAAAACTTGCACCTTATCCTTGCACCTATAATTAGCCACACATTGACTCCTCCATTTCAATCACGATATGTGGTATGGGGTGGAGGAGCCATGGAATGGAGGTAGGTGCTTTCAAGCAGTGAGGGTTTAATTTGGACAGTCGCAGACACCCATTAACGGAGGAACTCAGAGCTACATTGGCACAAAACTAAGAGCAGGTTGCATACCTGTTCTGTTGTGGACTGCAAGGGAGGGGATTGTGGAGGAAGAGGGTATGGTGCATCAGGTTAAGTGTAGGCAATGCAGTGTGGGGCAGGATAATGCAATGGGGGTGGTGCAGTGTAGGTAAACAGTGCATAAAACCTAAAGGACAGGACTGGATTAAAATATAAAGCAATTGTAAATAAATAGCTCTCTCTTTGTCAGCAGAAGTAATAAATGAGGACAAATCAGGATTATAATACTTGTGTGCTAAAAGCTCTTATGTGATAGAGTCCAGTGGAAAAAGATTTCAATTCACACTCATTAGTTGTTGTCTGATTTATGGGAATAAAGATTGAGTCGTATACTTAAGGGGATAAACCTTACCTTTAATAATAAACAGGAACACATGGTGAATTATTGAATAATTTGGAAATGAGATTTAATTATTGAGTCACGGGTTATGCCCAAGGTATTGTACTTTGGTATAAGCCTAAATTTTTGGAGAAGGAGAGGACAAAACTGTAAATAAAAGTCATGTAAGTGATGTAGAGATTCAATGTGTGAGTATGGCAGGCCATTGGGACAGTGAATGATAGGCCACAGGATTGTAACCATGATTTCCACTCACGGTGACCTCCAGATCTTTGCAGTTGTTCGACAGGGATGTTGAATGTGAGACCCAGCATTTCTCCTCAGAGAAGGGGAACTAAAATGGCTGCTCAATCATGGTGCTCCTCACATACTTCCCACCGCAGATTGGAGAATGGCATTGGCAGACATCTGGGAGGTGATCACTTGCCTTTGTTTGAGCTCAAAAACGGTGGCCAGGATTTTCAGCTTCTGTCCTCACCAGCTCAAGATCTCCTGCCCATTCAGTTTACTAGGTAGATGAGCACAGCATTGGAATATGCCAGGCCATTGTGTGAAACAAGATAGGACATGAGAATGAAAGGGCAAGAAACAAAAGACTTCAAGCTAGAATATTTAATGGGAGTTGAGGTAATGTACCTATTTGTTCCACTCAAGTGGCTGATCATTGCTCAATCAGAGTTTGTTATCTGTGTTTTGCTCAATTGCCTCAGTCATGAGTCACTGTACAGTGATATGTAGCCACTATTGGTAAAATAAGATGAAAAATATCTCCGGGAAATAACTTGTATGACTTTAAAGCCTACAATTCGTGAATTCTTGTGCCCATCAAGGTTAAAGGTTTTAGTGACTGGGGAACTAAAAGTGTTTTCGTTATCTGCATTAGTTGACATGAAGCCCTTTCAAGTCAGGCATAGCATAGGTCAGATATAAAGTTAAGCTCATTGCCAATCACTGGGCCCTAAGACAGCCTCCGAAGGTACGTCCCTTTACATTGGGTTGTGAGTCACGTGATCAATCCATATGTTCCCTGGATCAACTGGTCAGTTTTACCAGTGCACCTTGTGAGGTTGCGCAGAACATACAATATGAGTAGGCATGTGCAGCAGACAGACACCACCATAATGTAATTATCTTGCACCAAGGATATTGGCATTCGTTCTTCAAGTCTTCACCAGGAGATAATTGTACCAAATATACAATTCTGTAGGTCTGGTGCTTGCTGTAAGTTCTCCATACACAGGATTTTGGAACCTGCTGTTTGCTGAAGGAACTTCATATGACCCTAACTGAAATCCGAATGGAGAAATGGGTCAATGATTTCACTGCACTGGGTTTTCTGCAACACAGGGGAAGACCAACCAAAGATGTTTGGATTCCATTCTAGTTTGCTCTTGGCAACCTCGTAGCCTCTTTATTGCCAAGTTACTAGATTGAGCAGGACATTTGGAATGCTCCTTTGTCTAAATGCCAGGGGAATCTGCTAAGATCGCTAACATGGACCCTACTAGGATCCGGAGTGAGACAACTCAAACTCATTTTACTCAGGACCCTTATGGCTGTCTGGAAGAGGAGACTGTTTATTCATCTGGGAAGAAATTAAAATTGGGTCTTAGAGGCAGTGATCTAATTATACTGCACCACCCAGCGCCCTTTGAAAACATGTTTGAAAAGATGTTATCTATTCCAAAGGACTTTACAAGCCAACATAAGAATTTTCAATGCTTACACTATATCATTGCGCTTTAGGTGATGGGATGTGTGGAGTACAAATTTGAAAATGATATTTTTGAAGGATTGTGCCAAATGATTACTGTTACTATTAAATATCCCTTTGGAGTTGCTAAGTTAGCTATGTTTAGCCAAGGCACTTGATTTTCAGGACACCACGCACAAATTGACCTTAACTCACATGGAATAAACGTTTAATATAATTGCCTGTTGCCTGTCCAATAAACAAAAGGTTAAGGATACATCTGTCTGTTTATTTTACTGTTGCAGTGATGCCAGCAGACTTCTGGTTGAACAGAATCTGAATGACTGGTTCAAATGCACGTAAATAACTCCATCATGGCATGGCCAGCTAAGTCAATAAGATAATTAGTCAATTATTGAATCCATTTGTGGGTCCTACGCATCTTCTGGCATTCTCCTGCATAGCTACTTGTGTGACAGCATTTGTTGGCTACCTGCTTGTTAAAATGCCAGCATTTCCACTGCCCTTTGTGAAGAAGTGCTTCCTAACATCACTTTCAATGATCGAGCTCTAATTTTAAGGCTATGCTGTCTTGTTCTGCATCCCTGCACCAGAGGAAGTAGGTTTCTCTCTACCTTCTGTCATAACCCGTTTACCTATCTTGAAAAAAAAACTTGACTAGATCATTCCTTAATCTCCCTATATTCAAGGGAGTATAAAACTAGTCCCCCAAATTTGTTTCATAATTTAACCCTTTTAGCTCTGGTATCATTCTGGTGAATCTGCACTGTACCCATCCATGGTCAAGGCACAGGAACCAATTGTAGCACCCCACTGATACCCTGGCTAGGACCTTGGCAAGACCTGTCAACAGAACTAGAACTTTCTTGGTCTGCAAGATTCATTTCCAGGTACTGTGTTTCCCAACCAAGGCGAGAAGGAGCTTTATTCAGATTTTTGAACGGCAATCCATTATCAAGACAGTGAGAGATAACCCGGAATGGATTTAGTGCCAGCTGAGGTAGACGGCACAGCTGAAGTCAGCTCAAGATACTTTTGGAATTTCAGAGGATTCCTGTTGCTGTCCCTTTCAGTTTCTGAGATAGACATGCAACAAGAAGCAGGAAATAACATTCCTGGGGCTTCTTTCCAATATCAAAGTGGTTTTCCTCTGAGATACAGTTAAGAGAAATCACTCTGCAGGAACATCACTTTTCAGGAAGTTGGATAGCTTTTACGATGAGTTCTCCTCCACATCTTGTGGTGCCCTTGATTATACTCCCTAATGAAGAGAGGCTGTGCGAGGAGTGCATCGATGATTAGAATGAAGTCATGCTGTGGGATATTGGTAACAGATGCATTAATGTATACGTATAAAAACCCACTATTTTAACAAAGGCATTTTAAGCCAGTTAACACTTCTATTAAGGAGCAGAATTTTGTAGCAACTGTTTAACCCATTGTGCACCAACAGCATTGTGGGTGTACCTACGCCCACATGGGCTGTGGTGGTTCTGGAAGACAGCTCACCACCACCTTTTCAAGGCAATTCTCAAAGATGACCAATAAATGCTGGCCTGTGGTGATACTCACATTCCATGAATGAATTAATAATAACTGATATCACTCAACTCAATTCAACCACAAAGTGTGTGGAAAGTCAACAATAAATAGCTATATCACACAAAAAAGCTGAATGGGCTTAGAAAGGATAGACACAGAGTGAAAAAGATACTTGGATTTGTAGTAAGATGTCATCTCCCATGGATCCATATTGGTGTCTATGGTCTAGATCTTTGGCAAGGAGTCTACTGTTAGGAGAGAAGGAGAGAAACTGGGAGAGATAAAAGAAATCCAATATACAGGCCACTTTATATCACCCCATATTTATTTAATTTGCTCAGTTAAGTGCATGAGCTTTGCTGGTTGACTGAGAAGATGCCATTCCCATCCCTAGTTTCTAGTTCAACTTTCAGATCAGTCACAGGGAATCTTTCTTCCTCTTCAATTCTGTCCCCATGTCTTGTTTTAATGGAAAATTAGAATGGAGGGAAACTGGCAGAAAGATATCGCATGAGCAGTCTCAAACAAGCAATAACAATGTGCAAGAATCTCCTTGACTGACATCACAAGAATGCCAGTTACAGTGTTCATTGGGAAAATTAAGATGACCAGGCTCAAAATGGGAAAGGCTCTTTTCAAATGGAACTTGCTCAGGTAGCTCGAAGATAAGTACTTACCGTTTGCAAGATTTGTCTCTTCAGTCATAAAGATCCTGTAACATAGTTGGGGAAGCTTTATTACATTACTTGTAACAGCAACTTTATTTTTTGATTTGACATCAGGATGTAGGCGACACTGGCAGACCAGGATTTATTGCCTATTGTCGTTGCCCTTAGCAGTCAACAGCACAACACAAGTTCGACTGTGCAGAGCTGGATGGGTACTGTCCCTGTAGGACGAGCATAAATCAATTGGCTTTTTATGCCAATTAAAAGGCGGCTTTCATGATCATTTTAACTTGCAATGGTGTACAATAAACTCTTAACCCTAGGGCTACTAGTGCAGCGTTAGAACCATTAGGCTATATTGAGCCATAGTAAACTTACTGTTTGCTGGAAATCATTGCATTTCTTGTGTGTGATGATATTGTGACAGAGAGGATGGCTTTGGATTCCTTCTCCTCCTTCCTATCCTCTCAAGCAATATTTCTCACTCCTCTTTACCTGGACATGTTTCCATTTGTAGTGTGAACTGTAGCTTTGGGGAAATCCTACTACCTCTCCCGAGGAATCAACTAAATTCATAGCATATAAAAGCAGCAGGGGACCCTTACCATCTATTCTGTTGAGAGGTATGTGTCTGTCTCATCTTTTATTAATATGCTGGGTTCTATACTGTTGTGACCATGCTACTTATAAATGTTTTAACCAAAAAGGTTCCTTGAGCATCACTGAGCCCTTGGTTCATGAACATAAGTAGATAAGAAATAGGAGCAGGAGTGGGCCACTTGGCCTCTCGAGCCTGCTCCGCCAGTCAATAAGATCATGGGTGATCTGACTGTGGCCTTACCTCCACTTTCCTGCCCACCCCCTATGATCCTTGACTCCCTTGTCAATCAAAAATCTGTCTAACTCAGTCTTGAACAAGATTCAATGACCCATCTTCCACTGCTCTGTGGAAGGGAATTCCAAACACTCAGGACCATCTGAGGGAAGAAATTCCTCCTCATCTCTGCCTTAAATGAGAGACCCCTTATTTTGAAATTGTGCCCCCTAATTGTAGATTCCCCCACGAGGGGAAACATCCTCTCAGCATCCATCCTGTCAAGCCCCCTCAGAATCTTATTTGTTTCAATAAGATCATCTCTCAATCTTGTAAACTCCAATGAAGAGAGGCCCATCCTGGTGAAACTGTTGGCCAGCCTATTTGTGAGTTATGAATAGTCATCTTATATGTCAATTATCCTTTACTGCATTAACAAAGTTTGGAAATGTTAAACACTGCCCCTCAAAAAAAAAAGAAAAATCCGAATTTTAACCAAAACTCCCAAAAGGAACCATGTATGTTCAGGTTCAATAGCAATTTGCATCCAGCCTGATTTTACTCTCCATTGCAGACATCTGACCTGAACCCACTCTGTTTTTGGTTTGGCTGAACCAGGGTTTGAGGTTGGGTACCCTGGTTTGTGCTGAGTTAGCTTGCCTCAGCTGTTGTGGCATTAGAGTTGGCCTCAGTGCCCATAAAATGAGGAAGAGGGAGAAAAACAATGAGTGTTGTCACTTCTGATCACTGTCCAGTGATCCCAGTTTGAAGTGTGGTGTAGATGGACATCAGTTGAGATCATTTTTGAACATGAATATGATGCCTCATGCTGGTAATATTGTCCAATATAGAGACTAGCCACTTGGATGGGGCACAGGGAGCCTCTGATGCCCTTACATAATTCAATGTTATGGCGAGATGAGAATATTGCAGGGGAATAGGGGAAGCTCTTAATGTTGGCTGGCTTCATGTTGAATGATGAACTTCCGTCGTTGAAAGAGCTATCCAGCTATTCCAAATTAAGGGACCTGAGAAGATTATGAGGAATTACCTGATTGCAGGAATAAAATCAATACTGCACTGTTCATGACAGATAAAAATATAGGTTGAAATATCTAAAATTACATCTTTCTGTCTATCTGGCTATATATCTACAAGTCATTTTAAAACAGGATTTCAATCCAGCAATTGTGGGCTATATCATAAATGATAATAATCACCCTTGGCTCAGTGGTAACAATTTCACCTCCCAGTCAGGAGGTTGAATGTTCATGCTCCTCTCCAGTGACTTGACCGCGTATTCTAGGCTGGCAGTTTTGTGCAGTACTGAAGGAGAGCTGCATTCATTGGTGGAGGTCTTTCAGGAGAGTTGTTAAACTGAGGACCTATAGACTTGTAAATTGGTTATAACCAAAAACCTGGACATTCTCCTGGTTTCTGGACAATGTTTGTTCCTTAGCCAACACCATTAAAGCAGATCATTTGGCCAGTTGTCTCTTTACTAGTCGCAGGGCCTTGGGGTATACAAATTATTTTCTGTGCTTCCCTATGTTACAATTACAATTATTTTAACAGTAATTCAATAGCTGTGTAGAAGCCTGAGATGGCCAGGAGCTGTGAAAGGTGCAATATAGAATGCAGATTCTTTCTTTTATCATATAATATTGAATTAAATGCCTATCTGTCACATTTCACACTTTAAAGTGACAGAAGATGTGACAGATGGCAAACAACCTCAACAAAAGAGAGAACAAAATAAAAACAGAAAATGCTGGAAAAACACAGCAGCTCTGGCAGCATCTGTGGAGAGAGAAACAGAGTTAACGTTTCGGGTTCCAAAGAAGAATCATGTCGGACTTCACTTTTTGTTTAACCCATGTAATAGTGATGCTAAATGAAAATTGTTCCTTTCTGCATCCTTACTGAACACAAAAAAAAACCCTTCAAAATAAATCTAAAGTGAAAATCAGATGAACCCATTATAAGATTGAAGGAATTTTTTGAACTAATGTTTTCATAGAGATTAGGATCATGTTAAAAATATTGGAATGTTTCAGATACATTTATTGAATCCAGGATACACCTTTAAAAATAGTACATAGTGAAAACTTCAATGGAAATCCTCAACATAGGATTGAAATGACATTTTCTCTTAACATAGGGAGGGAAAATTCTTTCAACAATCATCTCTCAAGTGGCCATATTCAACCAGAAATCAATGGCCTGAATCTTCTGGTCGGCGTGCAGGGGTGGGTCCCGCTCGCTGAGGCGTAAAATGACGCGTGGTAAGGTCGGGTGTGCGTCCCGACTTCACCACGCATCATTCTGATCCTCAGTTCGGCGCGCGCGCAGTGCAGTCGGCTGCACATCCGCTGAACTGTCTAAAGCCTATTAAGGCCATTTAAAAACTAATTAAACTAATTAACTGAGCTGCCCGTCCAACCTTAAGGTTGGTGGGGGGCAGGCGAAGAACCCAGGCGGCCTTCACATTTTTCATGGAACCTCATCCATGGGTGGGATGAGGTTTCATGAAGATTTTATAACTTTAATAAAAATTTTTAATGAAATTCATAGACATGTCCCAGCTCATGTGGAATTATCACATGAGGGGACACGTCCGAATAATTTTTTTCAAATTTTTTTTCAGGTTTTCACAATGAAATTAAACTCCCTGAGGCAGCTCTGTGCCTCAGGGAGATTTCTGCGCTTTTTCGCACGCATGCCCCGACTTTCCCTCCTCCCCCCGTCTGCAGAGGGAGCACTGAGTGCCTCCGGGTGCGTGTCACACTAGGCGGGCCGCTAGGCGCACGTAAAATGGCGGTGCGCAGTAGATCGCGGGCGGTGATTGGCTGCGCGCCCGCCTGCGTCCACTCTCACCCAACCCGCGTGACTGGGAGAAAATTCTACCCAATGTTGAAAAAAATCAAGTCAGCTCATCTCCTAAAATTAATAATGTAGATAAGTTTAAATATAACCAGAAAATGTTGGAGAAGTGCAGCAGGTCAATAGCATTTGAAAGGAAAAAGGTTTAGAATGTTGGGTGTAACCATTGAAGATTGATCGCAACCAATATGTTAAGCCATCCCTCTTCTCATATTTTTATGTACTCGTCCAGCATTTTCAGTATTTTTTTTCTCCCAGCAGTTGTGGTTTTCCTTTTTTCCCTCTCCACTTTAAATGTTAAACTGACTGAAATGTTGGCACAGAGCACAGTGCCACAGAGTGCTGAGGCATGCAATGTACCTACGAACCCTCATCTACGAGTTTTTGACTGTCGGCTGTTTAGATACTATGGGAGGCCGCCTCCAGTCCCTGCCGCGTGGGCACAACCATGAAGGTAAATTTGACACTATTTGCTAAGACTATTGCCTGGGCAAATTCTTCCTTTGCTTGGGACCCTGTGGTGTAGGCCTTCAAGGTTCTAGCAGGTAGCTGCACAAGACCTATTCGCTGAGATTTGGTGGCATTAGAATAAAAGCAGTTTTTTTGGCATTATTGAGGCCGAGGATTTCCTCAAAGTGAAGGGATCGTTGTTGGCAATTCACACGGAGCTCATGCAGCTCTCGTGGCCAGTTCAAAGAATGGCGGGCCCCAGGAAGTGGGATATGACAGCAAAAACCCAAAGACAGTAGAATACTACTTCAAATAAAATAAAGAGAAAGTAAGTACTTTTCTTAAGAAAATGTTGCAATGAGTGGCTTACTAATCATTTATTTCCTGAGTTGGAAAAATGGCCAAAAGATAATCAAGAGCATAAGAGAAAATCAAGATAACCAATCAGCCTGACTTAATAAAATTACAGACAAAAGGAACTAAAAAAGAAACAATCCTACCCTTTCATTAGCTCCAGTAATAAAAACGTAGAATTTAGAAAGAATTTCAAAAATCAGTTCTCTTCTCCTCCCAGTGAAAAGTTCAGCAAATTTCAGTCAGATTAGATAGAGTTACATTGAATTTACGACACTGAAACAGACCATTCACTCAACTGGCCTCCCACCCACCTTGCTTCATCTAACCCTGGCAGCATATCTTTCCATTCCTCTCTCCCTCATATGTGAATTTAGCTCCTCCTTAAATGCATCAAATGCTATTAGCTCATTTACTCCATGTGGTAGTGAGTTCCACATTCTAGTTTCCCTAAACTCCCATTTAATCCAGCTTTCAGTTTTACTGCTATGTTCCAGTCATTTGCAAAAGAGTCTGCTCCTCACTTTACATCCAAGTTAAAATTTTACCTTTACATTCTCCCTTGACGCCAGCACACACAGGCATGATTTTGATACTCTAGCCTTAAGTTTTTTTTAAACTGAAAATCTAACATGCACTATACGCTTCTTCTTCACTCTCCTTTCAGGTTTGGGAATGTGCTAGTTTGAACCATGCTACATATCGAAGGCTAAGAATGGTAATGCCTTTCAAATGGTTTCTTGATTTATTCCTTCAATAAGTCTCTGTCGGCACATTATTGTATGATATAATTCCCTTTCTTTAACAGAGACATTGAGCTGGATTTTCACTGAGTCGGATTGGGAGCCCTTTAAAAACGGGAGGTGGATTCTGATTCTGGGATTTCTGACCCCATTCCCAGGGTTTACGATTTTCAGCTCTGCCTTTTAAGGGCCCAGATTGGTTCATGTTGTGAGACCTTATCCTGCACTCCCGGCCTGGTTGGCTCCATTGCAGGGATAGGCATGTACTAGTCCTCTGCAATTTCCATGGAATCGGGCCAGCTTTTCAAAGTGTCATGGTTTACTGCACCTCAGAGGTGTCATGAACCAAATTCTGGGTGAGGGAGTCTTTTAAAAGGCCCTCCTCATGACCCCAAGCCAAGGTATGACCCTCAAACAACCCCTATGGCCCTCATGTTAAGCTATGGCACCACCCAACTCCTATGGTATCTCATCACCACCACACCCACCCATGTCAAAGTATGATCCCCACCCAGCCCCAATGGGGGGCATGAGGTGTCATAAGGGTTTTGGCCCTTTAACATTTCTTTTATTATTGTGGATTATTTTCTGTATTTGGACAATAAACAAGCCCTCATTCGGAGTTGTTTCTCATTGTGATGTATTTAATTGCTGAAATCTTCCTCTTCCATCTTCAGTTGAAATGAAGACTCATTGTACTGCCAGGACATCAGCAATGTCAAATCACTTTAGGTAACCTCTGCCCTTCCTTCCTGCTACAATTTTCAGGCTTTTAAACACCAAATTTAGAGTAATCTAATCACTGACTAACACTTGTTCATCTCCAACTCTCATGAACTTTTGTGAGGTCCCACTTTATCTGACTTAGTTCATCACATGGAATTTTTATTTGAAGAAGCAACCTTGTCAATTAATGTTTTGCTGAAAATTTTCCCGTTTATTTTGAGTGCTCAAGTGAACTGCATGGCGTTCGTTTTCCCCTGTATAATGACTACAGTTTTGTTAGGGTGGAAGATCCCCTCAGGAAGGGAGAGTAGGTGAAGGGTTGAATCCCCTCCAAGATTCTCCTGAACCTCTTGAAGCAAAATTCAAACATTAGAGAAAGTCAACTGCATTTCCAACAGATGAAGAATAATCCATGATGGAAGGAAGGGGTAAAAACAACAGCTAGAGAGAAAGAGAAAATAGAACATGGATAATAATACTTTGGTAGATTAATAAATCATGGTGGGACTGGTATTAACCTGTGTTATTTTTTCACTCTGACGTTCTTTGAATTGTAAAACTCCAGCTTCAATATCTGACCTAATGCAGTCAGCATAGATCCAGCAGATTTGGGCCACATGAGGACATATAGAGGATATCACAAAATCACAGAATGGTTACAGCACAGAAAGAGGCCATTCAGCCCATCATGTCTGTGCTGTCTCTCCGAAGGAGCAATTTATCTACTGCCACTCCCCTGTCTTCTTCCCCTAGAAATGCACCTTCTTCTTTTACAGATAATAATCCAGTTCCCTCATAAATGCCTCCACCACACTCTCAGGCAGTGCATTCCAGATCTTAACCACTCACTGCATGGAAAAGTGTTTCCTCATGTCACCATTGCTTCTTTTGCCGATCACCTTAAACCTGTGCCCTCTTGTTCTCAATCCTTCCACCAATGAGAACAGTTTATCCAAATCTACTCTGTCCAGACCCCTCATGATTTTGTGTACCTCTATCATGGCATACAAGGCTATGAGCCTAGTGCTGGAAAATGGGATTAGAATAGTTAGGTTCTTGTTTGACCGGTGCAGACTCAATGGGCCGAAGGGCCTTTTGCTGTGCTGTAGACCTCTATGACTGTATCAAATCTGCTCCAAACCTTCTCTTCTTTGAGGAAAACTGTCCCAGCCTCTCCAATCTATCTACATAACTGAAGTTCCTCATCCCTGGAACCATTCTCGTGAATCTTTTCTGCACCCTCTCTAATGCCTTCACATCCCTCCTAAAGTGGGGCACCCAGAACTGGATGCAATACTCCAGTTGAGGCACCCATATTGAAGCTGGGGGTGAGTAAGTGCTCCCAGTAATCTATCCATCGTTGCTCAAAGTGATCCTTTGGAAATGGGGAAAAGTTAGATGCAAAGCACGAACGACAAGAAATGAATCCAATGAATTTGTTTGGGCCACTTGTCAATTTTTTTGCTTTTTCTCCTTTCATTTCTGGATCATTCAAAGTGGCTTGGGTCACAGCCAAAACACTGAGTGCCAAATAACTAGATTCTTATATCTTTAATACAATATCTGAAAATGGTGATTTTTCTGTGAATTTCAAATTAATAATTTTCTGAATAAGAGTCGGAGAAATGCACAAAGACAAATCCCCTGTCGACGTTCTTAGATTAAATGGAGAACAAAAATCAGTAACTTCCTTCAGTTTTGATTTTTTAGTGCATTTCCCCAAGGTTTATCATGAGGGCTCCATAACATTTCTTGAAAGCAACTGCTGATTGAAATGTTCAAAGACAGACTAGTTGAGGCGGAACTCCCTGTCTATGTAATGTTTTTATTGGAATCATAATCGTAATAACAGAGTAATTTAAAGACCAGCAAAAGTCATAATACCAGGTAGAATGATAAACCAGGCACATCTGTATGTAACTAATTTGTGCTTCTCTGCTTTGATATCTTCGTCACCAAAGTAGTAAATCAAATACAGTTAAACGACTGACAAATAATAATTTGAAATGAGGCATTTTTTTGGATTCAGATTCTGAGGCACTGAGTGCAATCTTTTGGGCCCACCTCAAGCAGGAAGTTTAACGGGGTCGAGGGAACTTATTAAAGCGGAGGGGCCAAAATCAGTTTCCAGAGGGCGGGATGAACTTTTCCAATTGAGTTCTTGGAGCTTTAAAGGCAGGTCGCACTTCCCGATGAAGAGTGTTGGGAAGCCATTATGCATGTATTTGCATGTCATGCATGCTCATTAAAAGGCCAGCTAGCCAGAATTAAGTCCCCCCTCCAAATTAAGTTCTCCGCCAGTGAGAAATGTTTGTATTCACATTTACAACTGCACATAAGTGGCTTGCACCTGCTGAGGTAGACTCCTTCCATGATTAATGGTGAGCTGCTGCTGCAGTGTCCCCTTTGGAGAGTGTCTGGAAATGCCAGCCTGTTCTTGAGACTGCATGGTGGCAGCGGCAAGTTTCATGGAGGATGACCAAGGAATAGAGGAAGGGAGGCAGGCTTAGCGGGAAAGGGTGGAGCAGTGGCCAGGCAAGGGAGGCAGGGTTAGGTGGGAAGAGTGGAGCAGTGGCAGAGCAAAGGTGGACGAGTTAGCTGGGAAAGGTTGAACAGTGGGCAGGCAAGAGAGGAAAGGTTAGCACAGGCTCTCTGCAGCCAACAGAGCAGACTAATCTGTTCAAGTGAGGATTGGTCATGTTTTTGATTGGGGGATGGGCTGTCTGGACAGTGACGGTGGCAGAGGTGTCTAAATGGTGGGACCATGGATGTCTAGGTTTGGGTCCTGAGGGTTAAGATTAGAGTACTGGGAGGCAGAGGGTAGATTGGCAATGACGGGGCAGTTGGACCTGGTAGGGTGGGAGTGACAGGGTCATGGTCGGGTATGTAATGTTCAGGTGCATTCTCACCTCTATGGTCAAACCCCCAAGACAGTAGCATTCCTCCATAACTCGTGGGTCTCATTTCAGCAACTAGCAGCATAATAAGTATACAATGAGCATAAACACGGGGCAATTATACATAGATTTACAACCATGATTGATATTTACAGTGATCATACAGCTGTGCCTGTGCCACATTTGTGCCCTTAATGTTTTTTTGCCTTTCTTTTCCTAACACTACACTGAGGTGCAACCCTGATACCCACAGCTGAGGTGTAGGCAGCCTGCTGACTGTTAAGCCCTGTAGACTGTGAGGAGTTTGGCAGGTGCCCTCTGGTGGCCTGAGGCCTAGAGGGGCCTGGACTGCTAAGGGTCTCCTGCACAGCTGCAGGTGTAGCCCCTTTGGCTTGACCTGCTGGAGGTGATGGGGTTACTGGCAGAGGGGAGGTTGAGTGACAGGGCACCCTTGGAGTGCTCTGGGATGAAGCCCCCGATGTGCCTGGCTGGTGCTCCCCCTCCCTGTTGGTGCGTGATAGCACCTCCTTGGCTCCTTGAGGAGATGGGGCACCTGGAGGGAGGTTGAGGTGCCTCTTCCCTTTCTCGCCTAGCCATTGCTGCACTGCACTCATAGCTAGAGCGGTGGAGTGCAAGTATGAGTGTATATCTGGCAGCCACTGTGCATTCTGCTGGCCCTGGTCTCCAAGGTGTCGTCATCCTTTCCATGGAGGCAACCAAGTGCTTGCATGCCAGAGCCATGACATTAGGCAGAACGTGAACAGACTCCTTCAGCCTTCAGTCCGGCCTACGCATGGCCGCTGGCATCTCTGCCAGATGTTCCCCTGCCTGTTTCTGCATCTCCAACATGTCCCTTATGGTCCAGAGGCTCGAAATCAGCAGTGGCCTGGTCTCCAACAGCCCTCTGAGTGTTAGAGACCTCAGCTATCACTGCCTCCGCCAGCTGTGGACTCGTATCAGTGAGGTGCTCACCAGATTGTGAACCCCGAGCCTACTCTAGAATGTGTACCTGCCAAGGTGAATGTCTCTGTGCTGGTGGAGGATGCAAGTGAATCCTGTGATGGCGCATCCTCTGAGGACACACTCTCAGAGGTGGGATTGGAGCCGGAGCTGTGGGTGGGCTGGGTTCTTTAGCTCCCCCTTTTCTTGCTGGAGTGGAGAAGAGAAAGATTTAATGAATGTTTAACCAGGCTCCCTTATCTATGTCTCACTCTGTCGATGCATCTGACAACTGCAGACTGGAGCCATCCTCACTGGCTTACTGGGGAGCCCTGTCTCGCCTTCAGCCCAGGCATGGCCCCAGTCCTCCCCGGCTAGTTTGGCGGCTTCCTGTTCAAAGGTGGTGAGGACTCCTGAGGTCTGGCATGCCGCTGCCAGTCTTGGCCTGCTCCCGCTGAATGTGAAGGTTACTATCCTGCAAACAGACAGAAGGCTTGACTGACATCCCAATGGGTGCATGAGCAGTTTAGGAGCATGCATGCCTATGCCAGCTCCTGCACTCTCCCCAGTAACAAGCAACTGGTAGAACAATGAGAGCATTAAGTGGCTGGCACACATTCAGTACATATGCCCCATCTTCTGCTGAGTCCTGCAGCCCAAACTCCTGCCTGATATCCCTGTGCACTCACACACTTACACTGCCTGATGCCCTTATGTGTGTCACTTTGCAACAAGTAGGCAGTGCCACTTCCACTCCTGCCACCCAACTTAACTCCAGAATGGAAGATACCACCTGATGGTAGATTAATGGTTTGTTGACTTGCATAGGGATTGAAAATCAGGGGCAAAAGGAAGAGAGAAACTTAAAACTAGAAAAAAAGCACTAGGGAAACTAATAGGACTAAAGACTGACATGTCTCTTGGACCTGATGCCCTGCATTCTGGGGCCTTAAAGGAAGTGGTTGCAGAGATAGTGGATGCTATCCACTAAATTCCATAGATTCTGGGAAGGTCCCAAAGGATTGGAATGCTGCAAAATAACACTTCTATTCAAGAAAGTAGAAAGATATAAAGCAGAAAACTATAAGCCAGTTAGTCTAACATCTGTCATTGGGAGAATGTTAGAATCCATTATTTAGGAGATATCAGCAGGACATTTAGAAAATCAAATATAATCAGACAAAGTCAACATTGTTTTGGAGAAGGGAAATCTTGTTTAAAAATTTATTAGAGTTCATTGAGAATGTAACAAAAAGGGTGGTTAAAGGGGAACCACTAGACGTAATGTATTTGGATTTCCAAAAGGCATTCAATAAGATGCAACATGGAAGGTTACCGCTCATGGCGTTGGAGGCGATATATTAACACGGATAGAGAATTGGCTAACTAACAGGAAACAGCTGGGATAAATGGGTGATTTTTCAGGTTGGCAAACTAACTAATGGAGTGCCGCAGGGATCAGTGCTGGGTCCTCAACTTTTTACAGTCTATATTGGCCCAAATCCTCTGTTCAGCATCGGGGCCCCTGTGTCTGACACTGATCAGAGAGAAAACTACCCGCTTCCTTTCATGTGACTTTTCAGCCCAAACTTCCAATTGAGCATCTTGCAGAACCCCCTCAGTGCAGGAATCCAGGAAAGACAGCAGTGAGGAGAGTTCGTGCAGAAGCTATGCCCCCATTTTATGACACGAGCTGACATATTCTGCCACGTGTTTAAAGGTCCCGAAGCTTCTTAACATGTTAGTGAATGAGTGTGTGAGTGAATTGTTGAGTGAATGGGTGAGTGTGTAAATGGGTATGTGGGTGAGGTAGGTGGGTAGGGTGGCAGGTGGGTAGGTGGGTTGGGAGTAGGTGGTGTTCAGGGGGTAGTACTCAGGGGGTCGAGGGGGGAGGCGGGGTGAGTGATGGGGATTCCATTATAAAGTTACCCAGGAGCTAGAACAGGATTTCTGTGTCTAACATTTCATGGGTAACCATCCAGGTAAGTAAGTTGGAACCATCTGAAGTCTTGGGCTCGAGCGCAGAGCCAGACACTTTTCCGAGGGTCTCTGGGAGCAGGGGAATTGCCCATTGGAAGTTCAAACTTCCTGGGCAATTCCCATGGATTTAGTGCATCAGGGTCCCGACGTGCATCTTGGGTGTTACGTCTGGCCTCTGACAGTCCAGAGACTGGAGATCTAGGCCATTGATGACTTGGAGAAGGTAGAGACTGTATTGTAGTCAAATTTGCTGATGATACAGGAAAGCAAGTTGTGAGGAGGATTAAAAAGAGTCAGCAAAGGTATATAAATAGGTTAAGTGAGCGGGCAAAAATTTGGCAGATGGAGTATAATGTGGGAAAATGTGAGACTGCCCACTTTTGGCAGAGACTGCAGAATGCTGCGGAGAGGAACCTGGGTGTCCTTGCACATGAATCACAAAAAGTTAGTGCACAGATACAGCAAGTAATTAGGAAAGCAAATTGACTATTCACCTGTATTAAAAGGGAGAAGGAGCATAAAAGTAGGAAAGTCTTGCTACCACTGTACAAGGCATTGGCAAGACCACATCTGGAGTTTAGTGTACAGTTTCTGTCTCCTTACTTAAGGAAGGATATATTTGCATTAGAAGCAGTTCAGAAAATGTTCATTAGGCTGATGGGATGAAGGGTTTGTCTTATCAGGAAAGGTTGAGCAGTTTGGGCCTTTGCTCATTGGAGTTTCGAAGAATGAGAGGTGATCTTACTGAAACATGTAAGATTTTGAGGGGGCTTGACAGGGTAGATGAGAGGATGTTTCCCTTCATGGGAGAATCTAGAACTAGGGGGCACAGCTTAAGAATAATGAATCTCTCATTTAAGGTGGAGATAAGAAGGCATTTATTCTCTCCGAGGGTCTGTGGAATACTCTTCCACAGAAAGCAGTGGAGGATAGGTTATTGAATATATTCAAGGCTGAGTTAGACAGATTTTGATCTGCAAGGGAGTCAAGGTTTATGGGGGACATGCAGGAAAGTGGAGTTAAGGCCACAATCAGATCAGATATGATGTTATTGTATGGTGGAGCAGGCTTGAGGGGCTGAATAGCTGACTCCTGCTCCTATGAACTTATGATCTTACAAAATTGCACAATGAAAGGCCAGTGTACAAATATTTAATGTACTTATCCAAACCTTCTCTTATTGCTCTATTAACAGAAGCTTTATCTTATTTATTTTAATGGAGTTGATGCCAGTGCTAAAATAACAGAGCCAAGAACTTGGACAAACTTGTACTCCAGTATCCACTGGTGCAATATCAGTGCTATTGTGTTATGATGGCTTCATTAGGGGTTGTTCAATATATCTATTTACCAACTTGTCTTGTATTTATGTACAGTGAATCCTCACTTAAAGTTGATGTTGCCTTCCTGAAAATTGCACCTTTAAGTGAAACAACTTTAAATGAATCATGGGTTACCATAGGGATCAATGTTAAAGCTGGAGTTAGGTTCCTTAAGACATTTCTCACCTGTAATAAACAGTGCACAAGCTGAAATACCATACCAGGCATGCACAGCACTATGCATTCCTTGCTCAAATAACTTGCAAAGTAAAATAAGTCACTAAATATAAAAGAAATACTGTATAAATTGAAGGGAGAACATTGTGGGGAAAGAGCTACATGGAGTTGAATAGCTATTTCAAAGAGCCAGCACAGGCATGATAAGCCGAATGGCTTCTTTCTGTACTGTATACTTTGATTATTCTATAATTCCATGATTAGAAGCTGAAGAGAGGTTTTTTTTTAACTTATTCATTCATGAGATTTGGGCATTGCTGGTTAGTTTAGCATTTAATGTAGGAACTTCAACAGCCCAGGTATCAGAGCTGGGGCCTCAACATTTTATAATTTGTCTCAATGATTTGGGTGAAGGGACTAAAGTTTGTTGCTAAATTTGCTGATGACACTATGATAGATAGGAAAGTAAGTTATGAAGAGGAAACAAGGAGGCTGCAAAGGGACATAGGTCAAGCGAGTGGGCAAAGATCTGGCAAGTGGAGTATAATGTGGGCAAATGTGAAATTGTTCATTTTGTCGGGAAGAGTAAATAAAAGAAGCCTATTATCTAAATGGTGAGAGATTGCAGGGCACTGAGATTTAGAGGGATCTGGATGACCGAGTGCATAAATCACAAAAGATTAGTCTGCAGGTACAGCAAATAATTAGGAAAGCTAAGAGAATGTTTTCATTTAGTAGGGAGGTTAAGCTTCAGTTTTAAACGGCATTGGTGAAACCACATGTGGGGTACTGTTTACATCATTGATCACCTTATTTAAGGAAGGATGTGAATGCATTAGAAGTGGTTCAGAGAAGGTTTACTAGACTAATACCTGGAATGGACGGGTTGTTTTATGAAGATAGGTTGGACAGACCAGGCTTGTATCCACTGAAGTTTAGAAGAGTAAGAGGTGACTTGATTGAAACCTTTAAGATCCTGAAGGGTCACTGGGGTCACTGTTTAAAAATAAGGGGTTGCTCATTTAGGACAGAGATGAGGAGAATTTTTTTCTCTCAGAGGGTCATGAGTCTTTGGAATTCTTTTCCTCAAAAGGTGGTGGAAGCAGAGTATTTGAATATTTTTAAGGCGGAGTTAGATAGATTCTTGATAAGCAAGGGAATGAAAGGTTATCAGGGATAAGCAAGAATGTGGAGTTGAGGTTACAATCAGATCAACTATGATCTTATTGAATGGCAGAAGAAGCTCGAGGGGCCAAATGGCCTTTTCCTGCTCCTAATTTGTATGTTTGTACATTCCAAACTTATGACCTCTACCACCTATAAGGACAAGAGCAGCAGCTGCATGGAAACACCATTACCTGTAAGTTCCTCTCCTAGCCACACGCCACCCAGACTTGGAATCATTGTTCCTTCACTGTCGCTGAGTCAAAATCCTGGAACTCCCTCCCTGACAGCACTGTGGGTGTACCTACACCACATGGACTGCAGCAGGTAAAGAAGGCGGCCCACCATCATCTTCTCAAGGGCGATTAGGGATGGGCAATAAATGCTGGCCTAGCCAGCGAAGCCCACATCCCATGAACAAATAAAAAAGGAACACCTACAGTGCTGTTAGGAAGGGAGTTCCAGGATCTTGACCCAGTGACAGTGAAAGAACTGGGATATAGTTCCAAGTCAGGATGGTGAGTTGCTTGGAGGGGGACTTGATTTGGTGGTGTTCCAAGCATCTGCTGCCTGTTCTCCATCTAGGTGGTAGTGTTTATGAGTTTGAAAGGTGCTGTTGAAGAAGCTTTGGTGAGTTTCTGTAGTACATCTTGTAGATGGTACACACTGCTGCAACTGGGCATTGGCAGGGAGGGAGGGAGTGAATGTTTAAGGTGGTGGATGGTCTGCCAATCAAGCAGGCTGCTTTGCTGTAGATGCTGTCCAGCTTCTTGAGTGTTGATGGAGCTGTACCCATCCAGGCAAATGGAGAGTTTTCCATCACACTCCTGACTTGTGCCTTGTAGATGGTGGACAGGCTTTGGGGAGTCAGTAGGTGAGTTACTTGTTGCAGGATTCCTAGCCTCTGACCTGCTCTTGTAGCCATTGTATTTAAATGACTAGTCCAGTCAGTTTCTGGTCAATGGTAACCCCCAGGATGTTGATGGTGGGGGATTCAGTGATGGTAATGTCATTCAATTTCAAGGGGCGATAGTTAGATTCTCTCTTGTTGGAGATGGTCATTGTCTGGCACTTGTGTGGCACGAATGTTACTTGCCACTTGTCAGCCCAAGCCTGGATATTGTCCTGGTCTTGCTGCATTTGGACATGGGACTGAGTTGATCAACCTCCAACAACCACAACTATCTTTCTTTGTGCAAGGCATGACTCCAACCAATGGAGAGTTTTCCCTCTGATTCCCATTGATTTCAGTTTTGCTAGGGTTCCCTGATGCCACACTCTGTCAAATGTTGTCTTGATGTCAAGGGCAGTCACTCTCACCTTCCCTAAGTCCAGAAGTCTGGTCCTTTGACTCTTTCCCTAAACTCCACAGAAAGTCTCTGCCATATTTGCTTCTCTAAAATCTAAACGCTTTCTTCTGCAACTCTTCCAGTCTTACAGCTAAGTGCATTTAAAAAAAAATTTTTTGGTAACCTGGTGACCTTTCAATCATGAAACGCTGCATTATATTTTAACATCTCCTTTTATCTCTGCACATTATGTTTAGTTGGCCCCAATGATTTTCTTCCCGAACATTTATCACCCTTTGAAGAAAACATTTAATCCTGTGTCACAGATCGCTGCCCAAGTCTTTCAATCACCTTCAGGTGGGTTTCCAGCATTCTTTGCCTGAATTTCCATTGATTAATTTCAATCGGATTTCTATTCACTTAATGTATACTGACCTGCGATGATGACATGCAACTCTGGCTCTGCACAATTCTCACTCCAATGGACAGCTCTGGCATTGACACGTAACCCTGATGCCGACACACAACTCCGATGCCAACACTGGTGATGCCACAACTGGAGTATTGTGTGCAGTTCTGGTCACCACATTACAGGAAGGACGTAATAGCTCTGGAGAGAGTGCAGAGGAGGTTTACAAGAATGTTGCCAGGGTTAGAAAAGTGTAGCTATGAGGAGAGATTGGATAGGTTGGGGTTATTTTCCTTAGAAAAAGAAGGCTGAAAGGTGACTTGATTGAGGTGTACAAAATTATGAGGGGAATAGATAGAGTGGACAGGATAAAATTGTTTCCCTTGATGGAGAATTCTAGAACCAGGGGACATAGATTCAAGATAAGTGCCAGAAGGTGTCAGGGGGACATGAGGAAGAACTTTTTTACGCAGAGGGTAGTGGGTGTCTGGAATTCGCTGCCCAAGTTGGTAGTAGAGGCAGAAACTTTAAACTCTTTTTAAAAAGTACCTGGATCTGTACCTTAAGTGCTGTAAGCTGCAGGGCTATGGGCCGGGTGCAGGAAGGTTGGATTAGAAAAGGCACCTGGGTGTCCTTGGGCTGGCATGGACAAGATGGGCTGAATGGCCTCCTTCTGTGCTGTAACTTTTCTATGGTTCTATGGTTCTATGCAACTCTGAAGCCAATAATGCCTACAAATGACATAGAAATGAACGTGACAATGCAAATCAGAAAAGCAGGCCCTAATGAATAAGTGACTTTAAAAAGAAACAATGTTAAGCGGGGCAATTTAAAGCAAGGACTTACAGGACCAACCTTGCTCTAGTGTATTCATCACACTTGAAAATGTCACCTATACAAAGTCTCTTGCTATTGTTTCTGATTGATTCAAATCTCATATCTGTAATATCTCAAAAAATCACAACATAACAGAAACAGGGCCGATCAATGTGTAAGTGCATTTTGAAAAATACTACAACAAAAAGTGAAAGGCCAGTTAATACTGTTTCCTTTTTTCTGACCTGCAATCGGAGATTTACGAGCAGTTGCCAAGCTCCTTCAGTGACAGCAATTCATCTCTAAGTGACCTCAGGGCGTGCCCACTTGTAGCAATTATAAATTGTAGCTTTAAGTATTGCTCTGCATTATCAATAATAAATAGTATGTTACATAGTCTAATGTTTCTGTTTTGAAACAGATTTTTCTTTGACTTGCTGTAATGCCATAAGAGATCCATTAGAGCCATATAATTTTTTTTTTAAATTGCCGAAGGAGCTCTCTGCTTTTCCTTTGACATGTTGAGGTGTTGACATTGCAGTGCAGTGAGAGTTCCAGGACCAGATTCTCAATAAAGATAGATCCTGTTCCCTATTGAATGTCTCTCTCGATTTCCCCCTTACATCTCTTCTACTGAAAGTGAGAACTCATATTTGGGTATTCTTCCAGAGATGCTGATTACCTTTACCCAAGAGCTCATTCTTCTTGTGTGAGCTTGACTGTGAGTGTTGGTAGGCCAGTCAACTTTGAAGATGCAAAAGAATTGCGCCCAATTCTCTCCTTAGCATAGTGTCCACCAATATGCATTTTGCAGGGTGGGTCTTTCCTTGTGCATTTTCCAGAATAGCAACTTCTCCTCCACCTCTAGCCACTGAGCCCAAATGTCATGTCCCTTTTGAAGGGTCATCTGAAATTATCTCATTCAACACAGATGAATGATTTTAACCTTAGATTTTCCAGTTCCAAATAGTTCAGCATCACATCACATGATATACTTACCCACTGAGGTAATGGGGAACCACCTTGGTTTTGTTGGAAGTTATGTTTTCCTTTTTTTTGCCACCTGCAATCTATCCGTGATATACATTTCCTTTAGCTCACAATACAGGTTAGTGATCTGTTTTCGCACCACTGCCAATATTTATTTCCCATCCCTAATTACCCTTGAGAAGAAGATCGTGAGCCACCTTCTTGAACTGCTACAGTCCATGTGGTGCAGGTACACCCACTCTGCTGTTAGCAAGCGAGTACCAGGATTTCGAATCAGTGACAGCGAATGAATGGCGATATAGTTCCAAGTCAGGATGGTGTGTGACTTGGAGGGGGACCTGCAGGTGCTTATGTTCCCATGTGGCTGCTGCCCCTGTCCTTCAAAATGGTAGACCGCAGGTTTAGAAGGTGATGGCAAAGGAGCCTTGGCGAGTCGCTACAGTGCTTCTTGTATATGGTACACACTGCTGCCACTGTGCATTGGTGGATGAGGAAATGAATGTTGAAGGTGGTGGATGGGATGCCAATTAAGCAGGCTGCATTTTCCTGGATGGTTAAGCTTCTTGAGTGTTGTTGGAGCTGCACTCATCCAGGCAAATGAAGAGTATTTCATCACACTCCTGACTTGTGCCTTGTGGATGGGGTTTGGGGAGTCAGGAGGCAGTTATTCAACACAGAATTCCTAACACCTGACCTGCCCTTGTAGCCAAAGTATCTATAAGGCTGGTCTAGTTAAGTTACTGCATCACTGGTTGCTGGGAGGTGCATGATAGTGGTGAAGAGAATTCTCGGTCCAATCTTCCCTCCCTCCCTTCAAAGATGTACCTCATTGCAACAACATAACTGGACTCAGGGACTTACCCTGTGAGGAATAACATGTGCAAAACCACATCAGACTACATTGTGGCATAGTGTTTGGACCATCGCCCAGCAATTAGATTTGAAGAGATTCAGCGCTTAGCAGAAATCACAGCCTCTTTGAATATATATGAAATAAGGCAACACACCTTCATGCCACGGAACTTGCTTCCACATATGGCAATTGAAGCTCGATCAATTATTAATAGTAAAACTGAGATTGATCATTTTTTCCAAGCCAAAGGTATTAAGGGGATGGGAGGTGGGTGTGCAGATGGGTTCATGGCATGAGGTCACACATCAGCCACAGTTTAATTGAACGGCAGAACAGGCTTAAGGTGCAAAATGTCCTATTCCTGTTCCTATGTTTGATGGAAGCTCTGCAAAGGAAAATATAGCCAGTATCAGCCAGACGGTTCATGGTGAATTCAGGTGCAAGGATCAACAATTTTATTGATCAGGAACATAACTTATAATTGACACACACTTGATGTGAAAGTGAGCCTTAAACTACTCACCTGAGTTACATCACATTGTTCATGTTGATGCAAGGCCAAAATCACTTTCCTTCAATGCAAATAATGTGGTGTGACTGGCCTATTGTATCGTAAGAGTATATTATTCAACAACTTATTTGGAACTTAATTTCTTTCCATTTGTTGCACACCTCAACACAAATGTAAAGATTTTTCACGCTGGTGCATTTGTGCTATATGTTTAGCATTTTTCAAACTATTTAATGAAATATTTGGGATCCCAAGGCTTCTAACCATAAAAATCTTGCACTTACTGTTTAAAAATAACCTGACAGTTTAAGATACAGCAGCATATCTGAAAGTTGACTACATTGCTGAATATTGTCCCTGGCCTGGCTCCCAAACTAATCAAATATAGAAATGATGGCAATTATAAAAACAGTAAAAATGCATTCAAACACATGTTTAAAACTGGTTGCTACATTCCTGTGTTGAATACTGGGCATTTTTCCATTTGAGGTACCCACACTAGTATTCGGTACAGTATTTGATGGTGTCTGGCTTGTTAGCAACTGAGAGTTGCCAGCCTCAGACTAACAGACTGGATATCCCTGACTGACCACAGGGCCTTGGAGAATGTTCGAGTATTGGTAAAGAGACATCTGAGTTTACAATAGGAGTTCATAGAATGGACAGTGCAGAAACAAGTCATTTGAAAAAACTGTCCATCCTGATGTTTATGCCCCACAATTCTCCCACCCTACGTCATCTAACCTTCACAGCCTATAACCTTCTACTCCACTCTCCCTCATTTTTTTATCTCACATCCGTATAAGAGCTTCTATGCTATTTGCTTCAAACATTGTGGTAACATTATCAACATTCTAACAACTCACTGGGTAAAGAGGTTTCTCCTGAATTTTGGATTGATGCCCACTGTTGTTGTAGAAAGGACTTCGGCTGTATTTCCAACCAAGTTTAATGAATTTAGGAGCGTGCAATATATTTGCTATATATGGGGGAAAATACAGATAAATATAACTGAGCTCTCCCAATGTTTAATTGGGTAAATGCACTACAGTACCTGGTGATCTGTGCAGAGCCAGAGGGCTCCAGGTTTGAAACACGGTCCTTGCTGAATTAGGCGATCTCTGCCAGGGTGACATTGCAAACGTCGATGTTGCTCTGAGCATCCCCAAGCTAGTCAGGCAGAGCTCCTGATTCTGATTGCTATTCAGTCAGCAAACCCGAGATTGTGGATGTTGGTGAGGACAGGGTGAGGTTCAGCTGGATGCTCCGGACAGCCTTATGGTCTGCCGACATTTACAGTCCAGACCTCCACACCAAGAATCACCATTTGGCTGAAATCCAGGAAGGCTCCTTGGGCTGGTAAAACCAAACCCAAACATCAATCAGTGACTTCAGTATAAGGAAAACTGTTGTTTGATATGCAATTCTTCTGGATTCAGTTATGACATTGGTGGTTTATCTGTACTATGTATTGTAATTTGCACATATGTTTATTGTCCAACCCATTAGTTTGGGTAGGGAGTTGATAGGAGGTTGGAGACAGAGGGAGGGGATCATAGACATGTACTGAAATTGGCAATATAGTGGTGCCTACAGAGATTTGTTCTGGGGCCTCACCTTCTCACGATATTTACAAATGTCTTGAATGAAGGAATGGGGGGCTGTATATCTAAGCATGTTGATGTTACTAAATTAGGTGGCATATAGCATAACTAGGAACAGAAAGTTGCAAAGGGTTATTGAAAGATTAAGTGAATGAGCAGCGCTGTGGCAGTTTGAACTCAATGTGGAAAGACAAATCAGAGTATTTTCTAAATGGTGAGAAGCTAGGAACTGTGGATAAGTAGAGAGATTTAGGGATCGCAGTACAAAAGTCACTAAAATCTAGTGGGCAGGAACAAAAATGGATTTGATCTCAAGGTGGCTGGGACACAAAGGGCTGGAAGTTATGTTACAACTGTACAGAATATTGGTTAGACCCTATCTGGAGTATTATTTTGACACCACACCTCAGGAAGTATATTTAAGCCTTAGAGGGGGCAGAGTGCAGATTTGTCAGGGTAAAACCAGGACTAAAAAGTTAAATTATGTGGACAGCTCATATAAACTCAGCTTAATTCCTGTGAATGTAGAAGATTAAGGGGTGATCTAATTGAGGTGTTTAAGATGAGGAAAGTATTTGATAAGGCAAATAGAGAGAAATGATTTCTTCTGGTAGGGGAAGCCAGGACAAGGGGACATAACCTTTAAAATTAGAGCTAGGTTGTTCAGAGGTGATGTCAAATAGCATCGGTCACAGGGGGAGAGGAGCAGTGATGGAAGCCGGACCAAAAGGTAAGTGGGGAATAT
Organism: Cetorhinus maximus; assembly: GCF_964194155.1. Classification (NCBI taxonomy): domain Eukaryota; kingdom Metazoa; phylum Chordata; class Chondrichthyes; order Lamniformes; family Cetorhinidae; genus Cetorhinus; species Cetorhinus maximus. The sequence continues at coordinate 18,938,039 of NC_135903.1, read as the reverse complement.
TTGCCGGAGCCAGTCAGTCAGTCAGGCAGGCAGGCACTGGCAATTGGGGTGGGGGGGCCACAATCAGGAGGCCAGGGGGTGGAACAGGAGGGAGTGCCAATCACCACTGGGGTAGGATGAGGAGTGTGGGGGGCATCCGTTGGGCACAGGGTGCAGGAGGGGACCGCCCCCTGAGATAAGCTTTTACCTGGCGGCCTCACCATGTGCACCCTTCGGCTGCTGCCGGTAGAATACCAGAGAGGTGGGTAGGCAATAGGCACAGTGCACCTTGTCATGCCACCCGATTTTACACCTCCCCCCACCTGCCAACCCCCTTCCTAAGTTCCAATTGTGGCATTCTGGTTTCTCTAAAGTATTAGTAAATACCTTTTGCCATTTTTTAATATTACCAATTTTGCCCTTGTTACCTCAGTTTGCTCCTTCAGGCCAGAGCATTCAAAGGTTTCAGTGTGAATAGCTCCATTGCTATCAACACCATTGCTCCAAACCAACTGTCGGGGAGATTGCACCTTTTATGGTAGTAATGATCTCTGTCAAACTCTTCCCCCAGCTCAGTTTTCCTTTCCACATTAACACAAGGGCCCTGGCAGCTCCCCATGAGTTGGTGAATCCTGAGGATGAAGGGGAGCTCAACTAGAATGGGAGCCAAATCCTGAACTGAAATCCTGAATCATTGCAGTGGTCCAAAGTAGAAATGTATTCCATCATATAGAAATTGTTAATATTTCACTGTCCTTCAAGAGATAAAAATAACATTCCAAATGATCTGAAAATCTTATTCAATGGTTCTGTGTCTTGAACCTTCAACTAACAAGGTTAGTGATGGTTCCAACTTACTTGTTGTTTATGGCTTTTGATTTCCCTCACCAAATGCTCTCACTAATCAGAACTTCTTGTCTTTTTCAGGTGAAATCAGATGCTATTGTGATGGGCCACAGTGTGTAGCAACAGGTTACATGTGCAAGTCCCAGCTCTCTGCCTGCTTTACCAGACTGCTGGACCCTCAGAATGTCAATTCCCCCTTACTGCATGGCTGCATGGACACTTTCTCCAATACAACAGAAATCTGCCATTCACAAAGATCCTACCACCATAAAGGACACTGGTCACTCTTAGAGTGCTGCTGGGAAGATATGTGTAATTATAAAGGGCTACAGGAAGTGTTGCTGCATTCTGGGAGTAGCATGTCAGGTAATGAATCTTAAAGCACTATTAGATCATAAGACATAGGAGCAGAAATTAGGCCAATCGGCCCATCAAGTCTGCTCCACCATTCAATCATGGCTGATAAGTTTCTCAACCCCATTCTCCTGCCTTCTCCCTGTAACCTTTGATCCCCTTACCAATCAAGAACCTATCTATCTTGGTCTTAAATACACAATCTGCCATGGTAGGATTTGAACCAAGGTCCCCAGTGCATTACCCTGGGTCTCTGGATTACCAGCCGTGACAATGCCACTGCCTCCCCAAGTTGCGTTGTTCATTTGAGAATAGCTTCAATAGGGTTTGTCACCTCATGCAAAGAGTGAGTAAGGGATCACACTCCACTGGTCTGGCACATAGGGCAGTATCACAATGTACTGGGACACTGAACATTCCCAATTGAATTTTTCCAAACATTTTCCTTTTTTTTGGTTACATTTTCAAGTTTTGTCTCATATTTTTCCTCACCATGTTTTATTGTCAACCTTTTTTATGAATTTAAAAACATAAATCATTCCTTAATTCATAGGTGGCACAAAGCTTGACGTAGTTTTGGTGCGTCAGAGTGAAGTTAGGAATTCTGGAATGGGCTTTCATTTACAGCCATAAAGATGTAGTGATTTGGAATGGGAAAAGAACATTTTGTCCGTTAGGGGATGTCATTCCACCCCCTAAGTTCCATTCTCGATCCAATTGGGTCATTTGTCATCCAATCCCTTGTTCTCTGTTGCCACTGAAATGGGGATTGATACAATTCCAATTTGACTATTTTAATCAAGTCAACACACATTATTAGGAGCCAGTCTAACATCATCAATCAGTCAAGTTGTGAAAAGACTATTCCACTTAGGTGTGTCCTCTTTAGGTTAGAAGCTGGCTCTATTGTTAATGTTGCAGAATCATAGGTGCAACTATCAGGATGGGATTGGGATGAATTGGAGATGGGTTTTCCCTTCCTTCAAATACTTTGACATTGCTTTTGTCTCCCTCTCCCCCTTGCCTCAAATTAAACTTAGTGCTCCCCCAAACAGCTTTCAATGTGTTGTACCTCTATTCACAAAGTGCCTTTACACTTACATCATCAATGCATTTCAAGATATTAGGTAGGGTTGCCAACCTCCAGGAGTCTCCAGGAATTGAAGATCAATCTCTAGGACATTGCTATGTGCTTTGTGAGAAAAATCATCAGGACGTTAAAAAAGATTGTTTATTTTGTCATTTTCTTTGAAAATTTTGCTTTACCAGGTATAGAAATATTGAAAAAAGGTTGTGTGACTGACAGCCAAGCATTGTCCAATTGGGTAATGAGTCTTTTTGCTTTCCAGTAGGTGTAGGAAGGTAGTGCATCACAAGGATGGATGTGTTGGCCGACTAATGGCCTGGTGTGGGGGCAAGTCATGTGATGAAGCCTCCAGAAATACATTTAATAACACTTGGCAACCCTAATTACAGTCTAGAATTCTGTTTCCTACTAGCCTATATTCTCTGATGAGAACAGATTTAATTTCTTTAGTTTATGTTCATAGCTCAACGATGTAAAACTGGAAATTATCCGTTTAATTTCATTTCCACTGCCTCTATATCCTTATATAAGAACAGTGACCACAGCTGTACACAATACTCCATGTGTGGTCTTGCTAATGCTTCATAATGATCTAAGTGTTGTACTCCTGCTGCAGGAGCAACATTCCATGGTTCCCACAGCTGAGTGGGAATGGTTTATAGAGTTATTATTTTCTGTTGTGCTCCACAAAAAAAAAAAATCTCTTCATGGGAAACAATTGTGGCTTCATTAGATTCTATTTAGAAATTAGAGACAAACCTCTCTTAATGCTCTGAAAGTGCTTCTCCAAAGCAAATTCTTATGAGGTGACACCAATGCTGTGGAGGATACAAAGACCACTTCATTAAGTTGGTGTCTATGTAGCCTTCAGAGGAAAATCAATGGCAAATGTAAACCTATGCCTCCGCTCCAGGGGCTACCATTTTGTTTTCATATCTCTGACCTATATGCACCTTTCCCTAATCCGGAGAAGGTCTAAGTCTAGAAAGAAGAACACAAGTCTTGCATTTATTTAGCGTTTTTCATGATCTCAGGACATCTAAAAATGAATTGTAGTGAATTAATTATTTTTTAAGGATAAGAACTGTTGTAATGTAAGAAACCTGGTGGGCAATTTGTGCACAGCAAGGTGCCACAAACAGAAATGTGACAATGACCAGGTAATTTGTTTTAGTGATCTTGGTTGAGGGATTAATATTGGCCAGCACAATGGGATAACCTTCAAAACCAGCATGACATCTTTTACATCTACCTGAGAGCGCAGCCTTGGTTTATTGTCTCATCTGAAGACAGTATCTCCAACACTGCAGCACTCCTTCAGTACTGGACTGGAGTGCCCACTTAGGATTTTTGCTTAAGGCTCTGGAGTAGGACCTGAATCTACCAGCTTCTGATGCAGAAGCAAGAGTGCTACCGAACTGAGTCATGGCTAACAGTTAGAAAATACAGGTTGCGATTACAACCTTTGAACAATTGCGTAACACTGCACTATCTTGCACATATGCATGAGTGTCACTGCCACCTCTTTATGTCCACTTCAGGAAATAAACAGGGTGAATTCAGAGCACTCGTTGGTGAACAGCTTCCACAAGAAGTAATGAGCATCTTGACCATCCAGTGCCCCAACAAATTGAACTTTTGTCCTGTGTCCATTGATGGCATGAGTCACTAGTTTAGATGTTCTAGATGCCAGCCAAAATACCATTAATATGCCCTATTTAACCGAATCACAAACAGGTAACACCCCGTAACAGTTCATTGTTCATGTAAAAGCACCAGGGAAAATGCCCTTTCATCTTGTTTATGTCGGTGGTTCACAAACTTTGTTCATTGAAGGACCCCTTTTCAAGAAGAGTAATAGTCACAGACCCTCATTTAAAATATTGTATTATATAACACTCAGTATGAAAGTGCGGATTATAATGAGTGTTTTAACAATGCTTTTAAGCAAACAGGAAATTACTTAGAGTAGCAATTCGAGGATAATTTCACTGATGTAGACAGTGATGAGACAAACCAGACAAGACAGAGATAAAGGGTAAGTGTGACTCGGCTAACATTCTAGTGCGTGCCAACAAAACTGCTTTAATGTGGCTGATGATTGGGTATGTCTGCCATTAACAGGCAATCAGTTCACAGATCTCATCCAATACCAACAGTATTGGCCAAATCAGTATTAACAGCAGTTTCGCCCTATTTGGTTGTTTTAACTTCTGCAGGTAACTGTTTTTAAAAAAAAAAAATCCCATAAATTTACAAATTTCATTACCTACAGTTCTATCAGAGTACTCAGTTGAACGTGACATTCACAGGAATATTTTACAGGCCTGAGCAAACCCAGGCCAGTTTCTCAGTGTTATTTAATCATGCACAGAATTCACATTATTGCAACATGGTGGAATATTTAAGTAAGCTGAGAGCTTTTCCCCAATTACAAGGATCAAACCAACAATATAAATAGAAAATACTGGAAATACTCAGTGGGCCAAGCAGCATTATGATAGCATTCTCCCTCTGCCTGGGTGGAATCCTGTGCCCTCTCTCATGGCGGGTTTGGTGGCAGGAGGGGGCATTTAATCAGGCACAAAGGTGGGGACCCCGCCATCTTCCCTCCTCCACCCTGATTAAGTCCACGATGAGAAGGCCTGTGGACAGTCTTCCCATCCCACTGCCAATTGAGGCCCTTAAGTGGGCAATTAATACTTTCATCCTGCCGCTGCTGCTAAAAAACCCAACGGCGGGGTGGGGAGCAGCCATGTGGGGAGCATGGCAAGCAAACCCTTGTGGGGTTGCCTGCAGGGTCCCTGGGGAGGGGGAATCCCTTGTTCAAAGGCACTCAGTGCCTGATTGAGGGGCCCGTCAATGGGAATGTGGCCCACTGAAGGCCACCCAACTGCTCTTGCTGCCGACCCAACTCACCCCTGTGACCCCCACACCGCAACCTCCTTCCTTCCATCACTTAACTGTGCTGGGTCCCTCCTCGGTGCAAGGCCTTGGGTGGGTGTAGTACCAGCAGCAGCCACCACCACCCCTGTGGTGCTGCTGAGTACAGAAAATTGGCCAGCAGGTCTTGGCAGTCAGGACTCCCGCCCCCGGGGTCCTTGATCCCAAGGGAAGGCCTGCCGCTTATAAATTTGAGTGAGTACATTGAAAGTCGGGTCTTTGTGCAGCATTTTTCTTTTCCAATACAGATTGTTATACATTGGAATCTTGCCCTTCTTCACAGTGATGGGCAACCATGGGTTGCCATGTTTTTCAGCAGTGAGTCTCACATTTCCTTTCAGTAAGAGGGAAGGTGGGAGGCTAGCTGCTGCCTTGATAGTTGGGTACATTTAATTTCAACTCATGGGGTGGAATATTGTGCAGATGATGAGGTGCTGGCTGGAGAGTCACCTCCTTTCAGGAAGGCCTGCCATATTTTGTGCCACTCAGGCACTTGAAAGGCCAGTGGAATATACATTGCAATCTAGGGTGGACATCTTGCCAGCTACTTGTGCGAGACTAACACTAACTATTTTTAATTTATTCAAATTTTACAAAATCCACAGACCCATTTGAGAACCACTGGCTTAGATGGAGGATATTTAGTTGTCAAAATCAGGGCCTGACTGACATGAAAATAGAGATGAGGCTACCCAAATGTTGACTTGAGTGCCTCCGAACCCAAGATAAAGTAGAAAAGTAAATAAAAAGCTGGAAACAGAGAAATGTTACTAGCTGGTGAATAGTACTACACAGTGCAAGATGTCAAATAGTGAACCTTCATAACAAAATTGGAAGCAATATTTAGCGACATAAGGGAGGAAGTCTATTAAAGGAAAATTGCCAATTTCTCTGTTGGCTTGTTTTTCAAACCCCTTCTGCCTTTCCTCCCTGTCTCTCCTCTCCTCTATAAAGTATTATGATGTTCCTCTCAGAATGAGGAAATTATGCATCTCAATGTAGTACCCTATATGTGCAAATGTTACCTCTATGTGATGTCCCCATATTGGATTTTAACAAATTTGAGTGAGTACAGGGCTGGTTTACGTCACAAACAAGCAGGAAAGTCGGGTCTTTGTGCAGCATTTTTCTTTTCCAATACAGATTGTTATACATTGGAATCTTTTGAAAATTATTCATAAGAATTGTTTATGTAAGCAGAAAAAGCTGGAAAATCACAAGTAATGCATTGTCAGAACCCTGACTTAATTGATTACGTTCTGCTGTTCATAAAATGTAAGTCATCCAGAGTACTGTGGCTTGAGTCTTCACTCATTCTAAAGCCTGTCCTCATCTCCTCCCCTCTTCCTCATCACCCCTTCCTTATCAACTTCCACAGACTTCCCAAAACCCAGAAAAGCAACTTTATGCAGTGGCAACATGAGTGGTATTCACCACTAACAGGATGCTGCCGTCAAGCCAAAAAGACATTCTGCCTTTCACACAAGTGAGTAATGTGGTATATGAAATTCAGTGCCAGTGTGATGCTACGTATGTAGGCCATACGTCCCAAAGACTGGCGGATCACACCGAACAGCATCTCTCAGCTGCTGTTCGCAACAGGCAGGGTACAGACCGAACCCAACCAGCCCGTGCTTGCAAAACTCAAAACACAGTGTCCAACATGAGATGTGATTCTGTGATTGGACAACATTTGCTAAATAATCCTTAGTGCGCGAAGAATTACGCTGACAATCAATTTAAGATTGTCAGTCAGGCTTGCAGTGTGGTGCATTTGCATGTACTGGAAGCTACATATATTCATACACAAGGCCCTGTTCTTTGCAGACAGGAAGAAAATGCACACACATTGTGCCTGTTTCAGCTAAACAAGATGTGACAGCCATTCGCTGACTAATTCTTCACGGCAATGCGCCTTGATCAATCAGGGTCAAGCTGCTTGGTTTAAATTTCAAACAATGCTTGGCAGTTAACTGTCAGTCACCATCACTGGTGCATTCTCCATGGCGACACCACTTGCCAACCAATCAGCACTCTCATCACATACAGTATAAATTGTTGTTTTTCCCCTTATATTTGTATTCTTGCAAAGTGTCCTGGTGAGTGCAAGACGAAAAGCTTAGACGTGTCTCTTTTTCAGCAAGACTTTTAAGATTCTTGTCCTCAACTTCAAAATTTTTTATTGCCAATTTTCCCCCAGTCTTCATGATGCTCTCCACTCCCGTGTCCCTTTGCATGTCTTTTAGTCCTCCAGTACTTCTGCTTCCTCAATCTCTCTACTCCTGTATTAGTGGTCTATCCTTTAACTAACTTCCTTTCCCCCTCTGAGCCTCTTTCCCCAGTATCCCTGCCTTAACAAATGGGCAATTTGGATTCAGCCAACAATTATGTGTAGCTCCTTGATAGGAGCATTGACATATGTTGACCACATTCCTAAAGGTTACATTACATGACCTCCTGCCGCCAACCATTTCAACTATCCCACCCCCTCCCCACACCACACTCCCACCCTCGGTTGCCCAACATGTCTATCCTTGCAGTGCCATTCTTTCCAATGGCCAATCAGAAAGTGAATAGACTCCTTGTTACCCAATTGGATGATCCTTCATGTCAGTCAAGCAGTCTTTAATCGCATGTATTAAACAGAAGTGTTCAAAGAAATCATATCACAGAATGACAGAATCTTTACGGTGCAGAAGGAGGACATTCGGCCCATCGTGTCTGCACCAGCTCTCCAAATGAGCATCATGACCTAGTGCCATTCTCCTGCTTTTTCCCTGTATCCTTGCATATTGTTTCTATTCAAATAATCATCTAATGCCCTCTTGAATGCCTCGATTGAACCTGCTTCCACCAAATTTCCAGGCAGTGCATTCCAGACTCGAACCATTCAGAAAACACAAGATTTTTCTGAGTTCCTTACAGCAATGTCCTGGAGATTAATATTTAATTCCTGAAGATGGAAGGTTGGAAATGCTATTCCCTGATTTTCATTTCTATTCACTTCCATTGGGGGAGACAAACAACAAACAAATGGATTGATATCACCATTTTACATTATCACCAAAATCAAAATTATCAGTGCAAATGGTATGTTGGCCTTCATCACAAGGGGATTTGAGTACAGGAGTAAAGATGTCTTGCTCCAATTGTATATAGCCTTGGTGAGACTGCACCTGGAGTATTGTGTACTTGGTCTTGGTCTCCTTATCTAAGGAAGGATATACTTGCCATAGAGGCAGTGCAATGGAGTTTCACCAGACTAATCCCAGGGATGGTGGGTTTGTCTTATGAGGATAGATTGAGGAAACTGGGCCTGAATTCTCTAGAGTTTTGAAGAATGAGAGGCGATCTCATTGAAACTTACAAAATTCTGACAGGCGTGACAGGGTAGCTGTTGTTGGCTGCTTCCCCTGGCTGGTGAATCTAGAACCAGGGAACAATGTCTCAGAATAAAGGTCAGGCCATTTAAGACTGAGATGAGGAGGAATTTCTTCACTCAGAGGATGGTGAATATTTGGGATTCTTTACCCCAGAGGGCTGTGGAAGCTCAATCATTGAGCATGTTTAAGACAGATAGATTTCTGGATACTAATGATATTAAGGGATATGGGGACAGTGGGGGAAAATGGCGTAAGAGATAGATGATCAGCCATGACCTGTTTGCATGGCGGAGCAGGCTCGACAGGCCAAATGGCCCACTCCTATCTTCTATGTTCCTAACTCTATACCTCAAGATAGAAGAAGGTACTTTTCACTACAAAAACAAAACAACCTTAAACTATCACTCTTGAAACAGAATCATTGAACAGAATCGATAAGAAAACGACTAATTTTTGTATAATATTAATTATGCCAGCTGGTTGGTGGCAGGTAACCGAATTCAAGGCCTTGCTTCAGCCTCGAGTTCTGACATAAGGAGGGAGAGGAATCTCTTGAACGATCCTACGCTTTGTGTAGGTGTCCTGTTGTTCGAGTGAACATCAGTGTAACGGTGATGATAATTGGGCCCTGATCTGATTGTTGAGCGCAATAGAATCAAGCCATCCTACATTTATTTAGATTTGCACTGTGTGGAGTATAACTCCTGTCTGATATGCAGAGCCCGCTGTGTATGGGTAGCTGGCAGAGTAAGAGCCGGAACCAGCCACAGCCCACAGTGTAGCTTCAAACTGGCCAAATTGTTTCTTGCACTCTGCAGACACCGGTAGTGTAGCACTGATACAGCCTTAGAATAGAAAGCAATCTAATGGGTCTTGAGTTCAACTCTGAGAGAATGCAGGAAGAACATGCAAGGCTTTCTAATCAGAGTGTGCGAATGCATGCATGTGTTGCATGTATGTGCAATTTATATGAATGCGCACACATGTGTGTACAACATTTATCACATTCCAATTTTAAAATTTAAAGGCTATACCTGTAATCTTAAACATCTGTGGGTTCCAGAGACTAGCAGAGGGGATTCAACAAGGAGAGGGTTAATGTGTTACCAACTGTAATAGTTTAAAGATGGGTCGTTGATATTGAACACAAACATCCTGTCATTTTTATTTTAAATACTAAGCTTTATGTCGTTTTTCTGAAGAAATACGATTTTACAAATATAAATCTTTACAAACGGAGTCTGTTTAAAGTAATGAATAACAGTAATTTGAATGCTAACCATCAACTTTAAACTGTAACAATTAGAAACCACTGATTTATAGGCCATGGTGAACCAATTATAGGGCTTTAATTACTTCACCCTGATCCTCCTTCTGTTTAAAAGATCTTTAACTGCTACAGAAATCATTTTACCAATTGTTCTGCCTCTTAAAGAAGAACTTGCCCTGTTTAAATTGTGCAGTCACCGTCTCCACGGAGCTTCAGATTGTGGACTAGCTGCCTCCATGTTTCACAACCATGGCCTAAGCTACTGGTGTGAGGCTGCACTCTCAAGCTGAGTCGCCTAGTATGGAAGAGTTGGTGGGCCTGATTGTGTTCCCGATCACAAGAACGTTGCAGTGCTAAAACTCATTGGCGCTCTGACACCCTGAACAGAATGGCATTACTGTGCGATGAAGCTCTGGTTCCCTTATGGTGAGTTCCTGACCCTCAGCTGCACTGTATTTGGGGCAAGGGCTAGAACTGAGTCGAAGGGAGACGCTTGCACAAAGAAAGAGGGAAAAACAATCGGAGACTGAGTCATCCCAGGCCATCAGCATTCAGTTACGAGTGGCAGTGATAGAGACTTTCATAGTAGTCTTAATCTCCACTATCCCTTTCAGGGATCTGCCCATGTTGCAGAAAGTCCTAAAGAAAGAGAGTGAGAGGGAAATAAAAATAACATAGACCAGCTTTACAAAAAATCTGGGATAGATTCTGACTGGGAGCAGGTTTTGAGTGGCTAGCTGATGTATTGCGACCATCAGCCATCTGGTAGCCCTGACAACAGCAAAAACAATTCATATTTATATAGGGTCTTTAACATGATAAAAAGCCTCAAGATGCTTCACAGGAGGGTGATAAAGACATAAGACATTATTAGGGCTGCTGGCCAAAAGCTTGGTCAAAAAGGTATGTTTTAAGGAACAACTTAAAAGAGGAGAGAGAGTTAGAGAGGTTTAGGTTGGGAATTTGGGAGCTTAGTGCCCAGGCAGCTGAAGGCACGGCCACCAATGGTGGTGCAACTAAAATTGGAGATGCTCAAAAGAGCAGGATTGGAGGAGCGCGGGTATCTCAGAGGATTGTGGAGCTGGAGAAGATTACAGAAATAGGAAAGGATGAAGCCATGGAGGGATTTGAAAACAAGGATGAGTATTTTAAAATTGAGGTGTTAGTTAACTAGGAGCAGTTATAAGTCAGTAAATTCAGGGGTGATGAGTGAACGGGACTTAGTGCAAGTAAGGACATGGGCAGCAGAGTTTTGGATGGCCTTAAGTTTACGGAGGGTAGAATGTGAGAGGTTGGCCCACAGTAAGTGGAAATAGCCAAATTTAGAGGCAACAAAGGAGCTAGCGAGGGTTTCAGCAGCAGGAGAGCCAAGGCAGGGACAGATTCAGGCAATATTACAGAGATGGAAATTAGCTATCATAGTGATGGCACGAATATGTGGTCAGGAGCTCAGACTTGAGGTCAAATATGACATCAGGGTTGCGAACAGTTCAGCTTTAGACAGCTGCTAGGGAGGGGATGGATGGCTAGGGAACTGAGTTTGTCATGGGGACCATAGATAATGGCTTTGGTCTTCCTAAAATTTAATTGGAGGGAATTTCTGCTCATCCAGTACTGGATGTGGGATAAGCAATCTGATAATTTAGCAGCAGTTGAGGAGTTGAGAGGGGTGGTGGTGAGGTACAGCTGGGTGTCATCAGCGTACACGTGAAAACTGACTGTGTTTTGAGATGACGTCGCCGAGTGGCAGCATGTACATTGGGAAATAGGAAGGGGGCCAAGGATAGACCCTTGGGGGCTACCAGAAGTAATGGTGCAGGAGCAGGGTGCAAAGCCATTGCAGTTGATAGTCTGATTACAATTAGATAGGCAAGAATGGAATCAGGTGAGAGCAGTCTCAGCTGGACACTGGTGGAAAGGCCTTAATTGGAGGAGGCTGGCGTGATCAATCATATTGAAGCCTACGGACAGGTTAAGAAGGATGATTTACCTCTGTCAGATTCACATAGGATGACATTTGTGACTTCAATAAGAGTCGATTTAGTATAGTAGGAAGGTGAGTGAAGGGCCAAAGGCTAAACAGTTGGGATTTTGAAAATGCAGTTGCAAGTGAATTGGAGGAAGGTTTGTTTTCCAGGTGCGAATACAGAAGGAAGTAGGATTGGGATGGGAAGGGGGACCTGGGTGGAAAATGATACAAGAGATACAAAGGTGGCCTTAACTGTGATTGGTGCAAAGTCACTTGAGATGGCAAGGTCAAGGTGGAGACCAGAAACATGAATCGGGGCAGTCAACTCAGAGGGGAGATTGCATAATGAGTTGAGATAGACATCATTGAGGGTGAGAAGTTGCTCAGTGCAGAGGCTGAGGGAGAAAAGCAGTGAAGATAACTCAGTGGTGGGAGGACCTGTCTGTTTTGAGTGCCAGATCTCATTAGCATAGGGTTGGCCTTCTGCCCTCAATGGAAAATGAGCACCCAGAGGTACTAACCCACTGGCTCTGGGCTACAACATCAGGAACGCTGGAAGGTCAGGAGGGGTTCTGTTCTCCGAGGGCAGGGGGGAGATCAGGAAAACCCTGTGAGCACTTTCGGTGTGGCAGCTTGATTGTTTTGGATCCTGGAGAAGTTTCTGACTCCTTTTCACCTGGATGGGCAGCTAATACCATGTGGAGCATGCAAAGGGGAAACTGTTTGAAATGTCGTTAAACCTTGCTTAGCATCTGGGAGAACCAAACGTCTGACGCAAATAGATGTTGTGATAATGGGAAAGTAGGCCCTGGGGTGAATAGGTCTGTAACACTGTTGGCAGGGCGAGGGCAGTAATTCATTCCCACCATTTTCAGAGTACTCCACTCCTCCATGTTTCCTCAAAATCTGCCCCACAGTTTGCGACCTTCTTTGTACTTTCTTCCCTAATGTGCTCTTGCGAGGGCGGGACTCTTGTGGTTTGGTTCACTGAGTGCTGGCAGCCATTTGGTCCCTGGTTCATTGCCTGAAAAGGCAATCTTCGTTTGTGAGTCTGCACAGTCCACACTGGCAGGCAAGTTGACTAGAGGGTGGGGGGAGAAAATAACAGCCAAGTCCAATCCTGTCCTGATCCAATGCCCATAAACGCTCACTTTCCAGGAGATCAGGGGCAGGAACTTGGGATCATTTTTCCTCTCTGGGGCTTCTTAAGATGGTCGATTGTAACATCCCCATTTGCTGTTAAGGCGGAAATTAGCCAATTTAGCAGACCAGGGATCAAAATTGGGTTCTTCCTAGTTAGTTCCATGCTTTACAGCATTTGGTCATTAGACGGAAGCATACAATTTGCTAAGCACGATTAATTTTCCCTCATTCAGGCCCATTATCACTACAGACTTGAGTTAAAAGACTAAGGGCGGAATTTTCTGTGCCTGCTGGCGTCGGGCGTGTTTGGTGGCATGAGCGGACAGTATGGCATGAAAGCCAAAAATCGATTTCACGATGTCGTAAAACCAATCTGCAGTTGTCCGCTCAGCCCGTCGACGGTGGGCTGTGTTCCCCATCATCGGACATCGGGAGCCTCATTGTAGTACATCAGCATATCATTATAAGGCCATCCCACTGGATTCATTTCCTCCTCCCCCCCCCCCCCCCAAACCAAGCTGGATCATCCGCCTAAACCAGCGGGAAAACACTCCGGTGCAGAACACGTCTGGACAAGTGTGACGTGCAGAGGTCGGGACTTACCACCAGGGCCTTGCTCACATCGTGGGCATCTGAGGAGCAGAAGATGCTGGAGCCCAACAGCAATGGGATCCTGGAGGAACGTGCATGGCATGCTGGATGGATTCTCACGGACATGGCTCTGCTGGGAAGCAGCTCACGGAAGTTGGAAAGTCACTGTTGATGTTCACAATGGATGATGGTCGAGGGGGCAGGAGAGGAAGGTCTAGGATCAAATGGGAGAGGAAGACGTGTTGGGGGGTGGAGAGGTTGAGAGGGGGGAATTGAAGGTGTCAGGGGGTAAGGTTGGGAGGGGGGAATTGAAGGTGTCAGTGGGTGAGGTTGGGAGGGGGTGAATGAGGGTGCCGAGAGGATAAGGTTGGGAGGTGGAGCAAAGTTAATGTGAAACTGAATCATCATCATCCTGTCCAAATCGAAAGTGAAACGAGATTTGTGGTGGGCGAGATCAAGGGCTGCAAGGGAGTGTGATCAGTGCATGGGTGGAGATGCTCAGATGGACAACTGAAAGTTAACCCCAGCAGGCAGCATTGAAAATCCTCAGGATATTGAGGTGAGTTGATGCAGGAAGGATCTGCATGCATCAGAGAGTGATTGCACGAGGCTCCGAAAGACCTTGCCACATACACACTTGTCCCTCCAGGATCACTCGTGGGCCGGCTGCTCCCTCAGCAGTGACAGAGGACGAGGTTGAGGGGCTCACAGGCAAAGGGGACTCGGAGTGGACAGCCTCTGAGATTCCTGTGTGGATGATCCAGGGATGCCCAGCTGCATCTCCTCCTCCCCGAGGGCCCTGGCCTGACTAACTGAGGGGAAGGAGCACCTGGAGGGACATCGAGGTGCCCCGTTACCCTCGTGCATTGCCACTGCAGGAACTCACCCATGGCTCCCGCGATGGAGTGCAAGCTTGTGCGCAACTTCGCGTTCTGCTGGACCAGGGTCTCCATAGCGTCCGCCATCTTTCCCATGAGACCTCCATACACGCACATGTGGATACCCCTTCATCAGAGAGCAGGTGGAAGCACTCCTCCGACTTGCGAGGCATTCTGTTGAGGGCCTCCAACAGCTCTGCATGATGTTCCCATGCCTTCTGCTGACTCTCCACGATGGGTTGGAAGTTCTCCGAGTACCAGGGTGCTTGGCTGAACCTGCCTCCTCCTGTTGCGGACGTGTGTCCGTGTGGTGACCATCAGATTGTGAACCCGAGCCTGTTCTAGATCCCACCGAGGTGTGTGTCTCTGTTGCAGGTGCAGGGTGTGGGTAAGCGTTGTGACGGGTCTTCCAGGCTGCTTATTTCCAGTTCTTCAATGGAGGAGGTGTCCTCTTGGCTGGAGTTGAGGACCTGGATGGAGCTGAGGGACTGGTTGGCTGAGGGTGTTGGTCGCTTGGCAGAGCTCCCTGTGAACCAAAGCAGAGATAATTAATGCATGGCAGCAGAGTCAAAAGCAGGAGAGAGAACACTTACAGTTCCGCTGAGAGAGGGTTGATGTGGTGCAGGATCCTCATGAGGGTGTTCACTGCTGATCTCACCGTCGCTGCAGGCATGGTTCACGTCCTCAACAGTCAGCGTGATGGCACACTCCTCAAAGTGAGTGAGGGCCCTAATGTGGGCCACGCCACCCCTGGTCTGGGTCCACTCCCTGCTGTTGTGAACCAGCTTCTCCTGCATGAAAACAGATGGAGAGTGTGAGCAGGATGCATGGCACTGTGTGGAATATTTGTGTGGTGAGCGGAGCAGTGGATGGGATGAGGATGTGAGCCCGAGAGGATATGAGTCTGATGGAGATGTGAGGGTGTGTGTCAGAGTTAGTGGGGTTGTCCCTTGAGGTGTGAAATCCCTGTGGATGTGTGATGGGCTTGTGGGTTTGTGAGTTGAGAGTGATGAGAAGAGCGACTTAGCTTGGCTTCATGTGGGAAACCGGGAACATTTCCAATGCCTGGGACCAGCATGTGTGCAGGAAGTGTGTCCAGCTGCAGCTCCTGGAAGCTCGGGTTTCAGAGCTGGGACGGCGGCTGGGGACACTGTGGCGCATCCGCGAGTCTGAGAGCATCGTGGATAGCACGTTTAGAGAGGTGATCACACCACAGCTGAAGGGACTTGAGGAAGGAAGGGAATGGGTGACCACCAGGCAGTCCAAGAGAAACAGGCAGGTAGTTCAGGAGTCCCCTGGGGTCCCACTCGCAAATCGGTATTCCATTTTGGAGGCTGATGAGGGCGCTGGTTCCTCCATGGAGTGCGGACAGAGCCAAGCGTCTGGCACCACAAGCTGCCTGTCTGTACAGGGGAGGGGAGGAAGGGAGGAAGAGCAATAGTAATAGGGGATTCTATAGTCAGGGGAACAGATAGGCACTACTGTGGCCGTCAACATGACTCCAGGATGGTATGTTGCCTCCCTGGTGTCAGGGTCCGGGATGTCACTGAACGGCTGCAGGGCATCCTGAAGGGGGAGGGTGATAAGGCAGAGGTCATGGTACATGTTGGTACCAATGACATAGGTAGAAAGAGGGATCAGTTCTTGCATCAAGAATTCAGGGAGTTAGGCAGTAGACTAAGAAGCAAGACCACTCGGGTTGTTATCCCTGGATTACTCCCAGTGCCACGTGCTAGCAAGCACAGAGATAGGAGAATAGCCCAGATGAATACGTGGCTTAAGAGTTGGTTCAGGAGGGAGGGCTTTTGATTCCTGGATCCCTGGGACCGTTTCTGGGGAAGGTGGGACCCATACAAGCGGGACGGTTTACATCTGAACCAGAGCGGGACTAACATCCTTGTAGGTGGGTTTGCTAGTGCTGTTGGGAGGAGTTTAAACTAATTCGGCAGGGGGAGGGGACACATAATGTTAGCAGAATAGGGACACATCATACTACACTAAAACAATCAAGTCTGAGGGAGTACAACTCCATTAAGTTTCAAGGGAGTAAGGCAAGGCTGGATGGCCTCTACTTTAATGCCAGGAGTATTACAGGTAAAACGGATGAGTTAAGGGTGAGGATTGACACGTGGAATTGTGATATAGTAGCCATCACTGAGACGTGGTTGAGGGAGGGGCAGGATTGGCAGCTCAACATTCCAGGATATAGAATCTTCAGGCGAGACAGGGGAGAGGGCAAAAGAAGAGGAGGCATTGCATTATTAGTTAAGGAGTCAGTTACTGCAGTAAGGAGAGATGAAGCTTTGTGGGTAGAGCTTAGGAATAAAAAAGGAGCAGCCACATTGTTAGGTGTTTATTATAGACCCCCAGATAGTCAGCGGGAAATTGAGGAGCAAATATGTGCACAATTTGCAGAGGTGTGTAAAATCAATAACAATAAGGTAATTATATTAGGTGATTTCAACTTTCCCAGCATTAATTGGAATAGACATAGTGTTAAGGGCTTGGATGGAGTGGATTTCTTGAAATGTGTACAGGAGAACTTTTTAGGTCAATATGTAGAGGGTCCAACAAGGGACGGCGCATTGCTGAACCTAATTCTGGGGAATAAAGCCGGACAGGTGGCTGAGGTGGTGGTGGGGAAGCATTTTAGTGAGAGCGACCACAGAATTGTATAATTTAAGCTTGTTATGGACTAAGAAATGGACAAGTTGCAAAAAAATGTTTTGGATGGGGGTGGAGTGGACTTTAGTAAAATGAGGCAGGATCTGGCCAAGGTAGACTGGGAACAGCTACTTGTGGGGGAATCTACAGAGGAATTGTGGGGGCTGTTCAAAAAGGAAATGTGGAGGGTACAGGCTCAACATGTTCCCGCTAGGGTGATAGGAAGGAGTAACAAGCCCAGAGAACCATGGATGACTAGAGATATTCAGGATACGATGAGAAGGAAAAGAGAGGCTTTTAGCATGTACAAGGGAAGCAAATCAGCAGAGGCATTAGTGGAATACAGAAAGTGCAGGGTGGAGCTTAAGAAAGCAAATGGAGAGCAAAGAGGGGATATGAGAAAACTCTGGCTGGTAAAAGTAGGGAAAATCCCAAGATATTCTATAAGTATATCAATGGGAAGAGGATAACCGGGGAGAGTGTAGGGACCAAGGGGGCAACCTATGGGTGGAGCCAGAGGACATTGGTAGAGTGTTGAATGAATGCTTCACATCCGTCTTCACCCAAGAGAATGAGGATGAAAGTATCAAACTCGGGGAGAGAGACTGCGAGGTTCTTGGGCAAATTGATATAGGGAGTGACAAGGTTTTGGAGCTGTTGTCAGGCTTAAAAGTGGACAAATCTCCAGGTCCGGATGATTTGTGTCCCAGACTGCTGAGGAGGCAAAGGAGGAGATCGCAGGGGCTCTGACCCAAATTTTTAATTCCTCTCTGGTCACGGGAGAGGTGCCAGAGAACTGGAGAACAGCTAATGTGGTTCTGCTATTTAAGAAGGGCTGTGGAGATAAGCCAGGGAACTATAGGCCAGTGAGTCTCACATCAGTGGTAGGGAAACTATTGGAAAAAATTCTGAAGGAGAGAATCTATCTCCAATTGGAGAGGCAAGGTTTGATCAGGGATAGTCAGCATGGCTTTGTCAGAGGGAGGTATGCCTAATAAATTTGATTGAATTTTTTGAGGAGGTGACCAGGTGTGTAGATGAAGGTAGTGCAGTTGTTGTAGTTTATATGGATTTCAGCAAAGTCTTTGACAAGGTCCACATGGGAGACTTATAAAGAAGGCAAATGCATATGGGATACAGGGTAATTTGATAAGGTGGATTCAAAATTGGCTTAGTTGTCGGAGACAGAGGGTGATGACAGAAGGATGCTTTAGTGACTGGAAGCCAGTGTCCAGTGGCTTACCATAGGGATCTGTGCTAGGTCCCCTATTATTCGTCATTTATATAAATGACATAGATGACTATGTGGGGGGCAGGATTAGTAAGTTTGCGGATGACACAAAGATTGGCCGGGTGGTTAACAGTGAGGTTGAGAGTCTTGGGCCACAGGAAGATACAGATGGGATGGTCAAATGGGCAGATAAATGGCAGATGGAATTTAACCCTGAAAAGTGTGAGGTGATACACTTTGGAAGGAATAATTTGACAAGGAAATATTCAATGAACGGCATGACACTAGGAAGTTCTGAGGAACAAAGGGACCTTGGCGTGTGTGTCCATAGATCTCTGAAGACGGAGGGGCATGTTAGTGTGGTGGTGAAAAAGGCACATGGGACACTTGCCTTTGTCAATCGAGGCGTAGATTCCAAAAGTAGGGAGGTCATGTTGGAGTTGTATAGAACCTTGGTGAGGCCACAGCTGGAGTACTGTGTGCAGTCTGGTCACCACATTATAGGAAGGATGTGATTGCACTGGAGCGGGTGCAGAGGAGATTCACCAGGATGTTGCCTGGGATGAAACATTTAAGAGATTGGATAGACTTGGGTTGTTTTTGTTGGAGCAGAGAAGACTGAGGGGCGACCTGATCGAGGTGTACAAGATTATGAGGGACATGGACAGGGTGGATAGGGAGCAGCTGTTTCCCTTAGTTGAAGGGTCAGTCACGAGGGGACATAAGTTCAAGGTGAGGGGCAGGAGGTTTAGGGGGATGTGAGGAAAAACCTTTTTACCCAGAGGGTGGTGACGGTTTGGAATGCACTACCTGGGAGGGTCGTGGAGGCGGGTTGCCTCACATCCTTTAAAAAGTACCTGGATGAGCACTTGGCTCGTCATAACATTCAAGGCTATGGGCCAAGTGCTGGTAAATGGGATTAGGTAGGTAGGTCAGATGTTTCTCACGTGTCAGTGCAGACTCGATGGGCCGAAGGGCCTCTTCTGCACTGAGATTCTGTGAACGGATGAGACCATTCATCCTTTCGTGGCACTGGGTGGCTGTCCTCTTTTGCAGGGCATTGGCACTGACCGCCGCTGCCACCGCCTCCCATGCTGGATTGATGATGCCACTGCCCCTCCTGCAGCCAGAATAGGGGTAGAGGACATTACGGTGGGCCTCCATGGCATCTAAA
Organism: Cetorhinus maximus; assembly: GCF_964194155.1. Classification (NCBI taxonomy): domain Eukaryota; kingdom Metazoa; phylum Chordata; class Chondrichthyes; order Lamniformes; family Cetorhinidae; genus Cetorhinus; species Cetorhinus maximus. The sequence continues at coordinate 18,918,527 of NC_135903.1, read as the reverse complement.
AGGAGCTCGAGGGACGCATCACTATAGCTTTTTGGCTTTTGGCACCACTGAGAGGTGTGTCTGCGGCTGGACTTTAAATATGGCGCCCGGCGTGATAAAGCGGCAAGGTGATGGCATGGTGGGTGAATGAGACCCCGCCTGCCATTGAAAGGGCGTGTTTCCCAGGAATGTATAATTAATGCGGCGGGTTTGGGATAATACAGTGGGAAAAGCCGCTATGGTGGCCGGTGGGTAAATCCCGCCCGTCACCGCATTTAGTGGAAATCTGGGATGATTCCGCTCCAAATCTCACTCCTCTCTGCCTGTTACTCTTAGCAATAGGATGAAGAAAAAATCCAACTTGCAATATTGCACTGGACGGAAGCTTCCAGTTAAACTGCATTGTGCAGTATGTCACACAACTCTCCATTAACTTGGGATGAGTACATTAAATATACTCAAATAAAATTGAGAAAAATCTCTTCTGTAGACCAAACTAGCTACCCTTGTAACCTTAGAAACCTTAGTAACCTTAGAAACCAGGAGCATTTCAGTTAACCTGGAAGTTTAGGTCTTTTAAACTTTATCACTCATGACCAACGATTGACAAAGGTAATCAAGAAAATTGTGCTGACTATGATGAAGAGTCCAAAGCTCAGGGGACATAATTTTAAAAATTCGGAGGCTAAGGGTCTCATGGTAAGGTAAGGTAAGCTTACATGGAACTTTTTCACCCAAATAATATTGTTTTGAAAGTAAATCACAGAGCGAAAGCCACTGAAGTATAAATGTCTTCATAAGATAACTGGATGTGTATTTGGAAAGAGTAGTAATCGAGAGGTGAGATAAGAAGCATTAGTGGGGTTGGCTTATTGAGAAATGATAGCCTTGTTGTATCAAATGACCTTTTCCTGTGCCTAACAATTCCTATGTTGAATCCAGTCAATGGCCGGGATTTTCTGTGCCCGCCAGCGTTGGGCGTGTTTGGTGGTGTGAGCGGACAATATGGCGTGATTGGTTTCACAACGGTGTGAAACCAGTTTGTGATCATCTGCTCAGCCCGCCGATGGCAGGCCGCATTTCCCGCCATCAGGTGTCAGGGACCTTGTTGTAATACATCTGCATATCATTATTAGGCCAGCCTGTCGGAATCCTTCCACCCCACTGGATCGTCCGCCCACATTGGAGGGAAGACACGCCAACGTATTTCATAACAGCACATAAACGACGTGCACTTGGTGGGCTGCACTTCGCTCAGGACTTCAAGGTTTTCTGCCTACCTTCCTTTGGTCAGCACTCGCAGTCATCGGTGCCAGGCTTCACAGAGGGCACCACATCACTTTTAGGGGGGCACACGGCAGGTCTCTACCTACCAGATCTGCCATATGTGGGTGGCTTTTCAATGGCTGCAGGACTAGGGCTTGCTTGGCGAAGGGGGAGAAATGGCCTCAAGCAAGGGAAGAGGCTTTAGAATGAGGGCTGTACTGGGGAAGGAGGGTAACCCATGGCGTGTGTGGGGGCACATGTTGATCTGTGCAAGTGGCCTCAAGATGGTGAGGGCTGAGGAGGCAGTGTCCAGAGGAGATGAAACCAGATGGAGATGTGAGGGTGTGTGTGTGAGAATGGGTGGTGATGTCCCTTGAGTTGGCAGTGAGTGAGATGCCAGTGAATGTGTTGCGAGCTTGAGTGTGTGAGTTTAGAGTGATGAGATGGTTGCCCTACCCTGGCTGCAGGGATGAGATTATTCATCCTCTATCTGCATTGGATGGCCAACCTCTTCTGTGCAGCATTGGCACTAGTCACCATTGCCACTGCCTCCCAAGCCTGGTTGGTCACGCCGCTGCCCATTCTGCGGTCAGAGTGGACATAGGGGACATCACCGTGGGCCTCCACGGCGTCCAAAAGGCATTCCTGTGACACGTCACTAAACCTAGGGGCTGCAGTCTTTTTGCCTTTTGTGGACATCTTACCTGCAGTAGTTGTGAGCTGGAAGCACTGAGAGGTGTGCGCGTGGCTCGATGAAGCGGCAAGGTGATGGCGTGGCGGGCGAATGAGAGCCCGCCCACCATCAAAATGGCATGTTTCCCGGGAATGCGTAACTAATGCAGTGGGTTTGGGACGATACAGCATGAAAACTCACAATTGCAGCTGGTGTTTTACCTGCCTGCTACTGCACTTAATGCAAATACGGGATGATTCCACCCAGTGAGTTCAGCCTCAGCTGCAATGATTGGATTTTGGTAGCATGTTGACAGGAGAAAGCTTGTGAAGCAGAGAATGAGTTAAGTGATGTTGCACAAGGAGAAGCTGATCCCTTGACCCGAGTGCTTGGTGTTTGTTTATAAGTATATCTGGTTATTAAGCAGTTGTGTAACTAGATGCTACTATTTCTGTGTGAATTGGTGGGAAAATAATTGTTTATGAATCTAACATAAAGGGAATGCCTTCCAAATGTAAGGAAAATATGAATTCCCTGATCAGATACAGACTAAATACTCTTATTAACAGAAAAGAAATTATGTCAATAGCTCATTAAATAATAAATATTTTGACATGTAACTTCATGATTCATCATTTGGTTTCAAAACATGTACCATTTTACTATAGTTTCACAGAATGCACGATATAAGGATCCAGGACAGGAGTTCCACGATATTAAATTCCTCCTTGAATAGAAACTGTTTAGAATAATCCTGTTTGATTGTTTGATTTGAAGAAATCCAATGTAATCAGTCATCTTTCACTGACTCCATGCATTGCCTTGCAAGATACAGCTTGTAGGATCTCTCCAGCTTGGAGGATGTACATTGACCTGGCCAGACTACATCTGGAGTACAGCGTCCAGCTTTAGCCAGTGAGACACAAAAGAGAAACACTCAAGCTTCGGGGACAGTGCAGAGAGGAGATATGTGGTCGTCTACGGGCTGAGTCATGAGGAAAAGCTGGAGAAAATAAGATTCTTCAACCTTGAATGGGAGTGGGGAAATGACAGTGTACCTCATAAATAAGATAGTAAAAAGAATAGATCACTTCAGAACATGAATTACAATTAAATCGCACCGTTAGATTAGGGGTAGAATCTTGTGCCTTCCCCCTGTGGCTAGTTTGGCGGCAGGGGGCATTTAATCTGGCGGGAGGGTGGCAGGTGGGGAGCCCGCCTGCAACCTGGTTAAGGCTGTGGCGGGGAGACTCGTGAACAGCCTTCCTGCCCTGCTGCCAATTGAGGCCCTCTAAGTGGCCAATTATTGCCCACTTAAGGGCCTCACCTTGTCGCCGCTGGTACCAGCCCAGTGGCGGGCAGGAGGGTTCGCCAGCAAATCTGTGCAGGGTTGCTCGCAAGCTCCCAGAGATCTGTACAGATGCCTGATCACTCAGTGCCTGATAAAGGGACTTGGCATTGGGAAAGGGGGGGGAGTGGGTGGTGCAGTTGATCCCCACCTCGCGACCCACTTCCCACCATCACTCGTCCGTGTCCTGGGTCGTGCAATGATCCTGGATTTTGGGAGGGTGTCATACCAGCAGCAGCCACTGCCTCCCTGGTGGCGCTGCTGTTCAATAGAGCTGCCGGCCTCTGATTGGCACTTCTTGAACTTTGATCCTGGGGGAAGCCCACAGCTGGCCTGCCCATGCGCCTGACTGGCCCAAGATGTGGCAGGCCTTCCCGAAAAGAGGCAATGAGGGGCTTAAGAGGGCTTTTATTCTCTCAATAATATGTAATATAACTAATGAGATTAGTGTGAGGTCAGGCTTTGGCTTCAGATATTGGATCAATTAGGTGTTCCAATACAACTGCAGCCTCACATTAGTCAGTTTGTGTGTTAAGCCAACTTTTTAATCATTTCAAGTTAGATTTTAAGGATTTTCCAAGTGACTTCCTTGAAGTGTCTTCAAGTTATTATGCTATTAAATTAGGAAATGTTGACAGCACTATGCTGCTGGTTGTGGAAATAACATACAGTCAAGTATCCATGTACCATACAGTGCTTTCCTTTGTAGAATGTACCTTAGCTCAGTGCCATACCATTCTGAAGGCAAATACCGCTCTCAAATGCTACATGATGCACAGCAGTGGCTCTATCTGAGAGAAAAAAAATTGGTTCTTTTGAAAACTAATGTTACAGCGAGGGGTATTGCAAGCAGTCTTAACTTTAATCCTTGCATGTTTAGACCAAAGATCCTTCGAAATGGAATTGTGTTGGAGAGTGTTCAGAGATGAGAGAGCAGGATGTTCTGCAACTCAGCACTCTAGAAGCCCAATTATACTGGTAAACCTCTTTCTACAGTGCCTGTTCTTGGTGCTGTGGAAACTATAGCATTTATACTAAAGGGCTGTTTCTACAGCAATGGATCAACTGTTTAATTCTCTGCCAAATTTCTCCCTCCAGTGGCTCATCTGAAGGTGTTGACTCCATGCCAAAATAGTCATTATTCATATGAAAAGACAGAAGACTTGCATTCATATAGCACCTTTCATGACTGCCAGGTGCCCTGAAGTGCTTTATGACCAATTTAGTACTTCTTGGATGTGCAGTCACTGTTATAATATATAAAACACAAAAGTCAAGTTGCACACAGCAAGCTCCCACAACCAGCAATGTGACAATGACCAGATAATCTGTTTTTGTAATGTTAATTGAGGGATAAAAATCGGCCAAAACACCAGAACTATGTCTCCTGCTGTCCTTCAAAATTGTGGCATGGGATTTTTACATCTACCTGAGAGAGAAGGCAGGGCTTCAGTTCAACATTGCACCCAAACGACAGCTCATCTAAGAGTGCAACAGTGGCTGACCGCTGCACTAGACTGTTAGTCTTGTATTTTGCCCTGAAACTCTGGAGTAGGATATGAACCCAGAACCTTCTAACTCAGAAACAACAGTGCTACCTACTGAGCCATAGCTGACACTCTGATAGCTGAGGCTGTGGTTCTCAACCATGGTGGGCATCGCAGCTGAGGCCAATCTTCTCCTCATCCTGGCATCCACGCAAGCATATTCCCAACAAGAATTGCTCAATTTAAGTCAGGAGCCAATAAGCAAAAACCAAAATCAAAACACTTAAATTACTGAGTGCACGGATTTTTGCTGCTCCTCTGCTGTGCAATTCATCCCACAGAACAAGAGCCGATATGGATAGGATGAGCCAAATGGCCTTCTCCTTGTGTCTTTTGATTCTATGATTTTAAGAAATGTTGCAGTTTACAACACTACGCTATATTAATGTTGTACAGTGAAAGGCACAGAATTGTGAATTGGTGTATGTTTTCATCTTTTTCGTTGGAATAGTCAAACGTCTACACTGATTAGAAATAAACTTGAGTTACAATAAATTGCTAACATGGCCTCTCGATCCGATTTCAGACCAACGAGCCAAGAAGCAGCAGGCCTCTGGGAATCGGAACCTGGCCCACCAGCAAGAGGCCAATGCCAAGGAGATCTGGTTCAGGGCAGCCGTGATAGCTGTATGCATTGCGGGCGCCTTCATCTTGGTGCTGCTGGTCATGTTAGCCCTGCGAATGCTGCGGAGTGAAAACAGGCGCCTGCAGCGCCAGCATCAGCAGATGGTCTCGCGGCTGCATTATAGCTTTCAGAAGCCTCCCGTAGAAAAATTCCTGGTGGGAAACTTGGACCTTGAAGCCACGACGATGACTGCCAGAGACCATGAAAACTACTGCATGGTGCATAATAAGCAACAGCACTTGGACCCGTACAGTGAAAAACTCGGCTCGTTTTTTCCTTGGGATGTACACAATGTCCACAAGAAGCCAACCTTGGTGTGATTAGGGGTATTTCTGCTTAACTATTAACTTGCCTGGTAAATCCCAAGGCTCACAGTTAATCATGCAAGTTTAAAATTGGCCTCTTATTTCTATGAAAATACAGTCATGATTAATAATGAACCAATTGGCAATGCTATTTTGTAGTTTTTGACTTGGTTTGATGCCAGTTTCTGGGTTTCTATTCTTGATGCCCTGGCACAGTTTTACTTGCCAATGTCATGTGATCTCTTGTAGGGGGAAAGGAGGGTGAGATATAGAGTCCAGTGCTTTTCTCTGATGTAATTGCCAGACTGTAAACTCCAATGAGACCCTGCTGAATAAGAATTTCAAATACTGATGGATGATGGATGTCAGGCTTATTTGATACACACCATCTGAATGATAATTGTATCATAATGTACATTATAATTACAAATTTTGTTAACATGGTAATCTTTTTGGTACCTTTATCTGATTTTGTTTCATATATTCTGCCTACAGGACAAACTTCACCTCATTCTCTTATCCTATGGCAATGACATTTTGTAAAACAATGGAGGGTGGTGGCACATGGGACTGAATTTCACTAGCCTTTTTGGGCATGAGTTGGGAGGTGGGAATGCTGGCAAAATGGCATCGGAAGGCAGTGGGTGGTGTGCCCATCATCTTCCTGCCGCCATGCCATTTTGACAGCAATGCGAAAGGTGGCAGGTGGCCCACTTACTTGGAGTTCAATTGAGCCAATTCTGTGGCCAATTAAAGGCTTCTCCCTGCCCATCACTGATATTTTACCAGTGGTAGGGGTGGCCCTCTGCTGTATGATGAGATTGCCAGGTAAACCCTGGTGGCCTCCCAGTGGGCTCTATTTCGAGAGGTGGGGTGGTGTGTGGTATGTCCTCATTTTTGGGCGCTCCTTGGCTCATGAACAGAAGGGCCCCTTGACAGCAAGGTCTGTCTCCATGGAAATGGCACTGCCTGCCCTGAGTGACACCTCACTGCCCCCCCACACCTGCTACCCTTCCTGGAGCCTGCCTGGCTGACCCTGGCACCCTCATGGCTCCACTTACCTGATTGTGAGGGTGCATGACCATCAATGCACCCTCACCCTGCAGATGCAGTCCCTGTAGTGGGGGTGGGTGGGGGGGAGGTCCCGCCATCGAAGCTGAAATTTGGCAGGGGGGTGGTGGGCGAGGGGACACATTTTGTCAGCAACATTCAATTAAATGGCTACCACCCCTATTAAGGGCAGTGGCTCATTCCCAAGAGCTGCTGGCCACTGCTAGGGGTGGCATTGCTGGGATTGTTGAGCTTGGGCAAGATGGTGGCATAGTGGCGATGTCACTGGACTACAAGTCCACAGTCCCAGGCTAATGGTCTGGGGAGACAGGTTCAAATCCCACCACAGCAGTTAGTGGCACTTAAATTCAATTAATAAAAAAATCTCAAATTGAAAACTGTTCTCAATGATAACTATAATTGATTGTTCTGAAAAAACATCTGGTTCACTAATGTCCTTGAGGGAAGGAAACATGCCATCCTGACTTGGTCTGATCTACATGTAACTCCAGACCCACAGCAATCTGGTTGTCTCTTAATTGCCCTCTGAAATGGCCTAGCAAGCCACACAGCTCAAGGGCAATTAGGCATGGGCAACAAATGCTGGCCTTGCCAGTGCCACCCACATCCATGAAAGAATAAAAAGCTGCCAGCAGCTCTTGGGAATGAGCCACTGCCCTTAATAAGGGTGGTAGCCATCTAATTGAATGTTGCTGACAAAATGTGGCCCCTCGCCCACCACCACACCCCCCCACCCCCCCGCCCCCCTGCAAATTTCAGCTTCGATGGCGGGACCTCCCCTCCTCCCCTCCACCCACCCCCTACGTAAAATTTAGCCCATAGCAACAAAACTTGGGAGGAACAGGGCAGGCAGCGAATGCAAAGCCATCAGGGAAAGATATAAACCAATATGGTGAAATACAAAACTGGGTGTGAACCACAGGAATTGCTAGGCTGAGAAAGACCAAGATTCATCCAGCTCACCTTCCACCATCCTGGCAGCTGCATGATCCAACGGTAGTGGAGTTGATACAGAGTAAAGCTCCCTGTGCTCTGCCTAAACAATTTGCCTGAGCCCTGCTCTCAGAAGCTTATCTCCACAGCACCTATGCAACGTTCCCTTCAGCCGTTGTAAGTAGTTCTTGGGCCCTTTCATGTGAGTTGGCCAGTTTAGTGCTATATTAGGAGTGGTTTTGTGCTGTTGACTCATGCCCGCTGGGGAATTGGCTGAGGCTGCCTGAGTTGCCTTCTTGCATACAACAGAGAATTGAGGGTTCATCCCTTCTAACAGAGCTCTATTCCAGTTAAGGGTTCAGGTGAAAAGATGTTGTGATGCCCACTGTACTATTTCAACCACTTGTCTATGAACAAAAAAGGCTGTGTGTGACTGGACTTCACTATAATGGTGATTTATTTTAAGATTTATTTAGAAGCCAGGAGGAGTTCACATCCCTTCTCATTCCTTGTTGCTGTTAGATCCCTGTCTCATGTTTAAACAGAGCCAAACAGTTAGAGGTTCCTGGGATGTTCATTGAAAATACCACGGAATATTACAAAGCTTTTAGTTAACCACGGAAATACTATCAGCATAATCGATGACAACGCATCTGGACTCCACAGACAAAAATATGAGTTTTCAGAATTGGTCCTGAATCAAAGGAAACTCTTTTGATCGGAATCGAATTACCAGCAATTTTTTTTAATCACAAGATTCTTACGGGGGGATTTTTAATTAGTTCTTTTTAAGTTAAAGAACCAAGATGAGTCTGTGGAATTAAAATACAAATTAACAATGAACCAATCGAATGGCGGAACAGGCTCAAGGTACTGAAGTGCCTATTCCTGTTCCTATGTTCTTAAAAGGTACCCAAACTCTGAGTGTGCATTACAGCCTTACACTTATCTATAGTTGAAGAAATAATATATATATTATAGACACATGCAGAGTCTTAAAGAAACTGGGCAAAATTTACACACCTTGGGAGCAGGCTGGGAGATGGGGAAGCATGGAATTGGGAGGGAAGGGGGGAGTTGAATTCCCATCATCTTCCCAAACTGCCCTCCGACTAAGTCACAAGTGAAGAAGGTCAAGGATGGCCTTCTGGCCCAGAGGCCATAAGAGGCCCTTAAGTGGTCAATTGGTTATATTTTAACAGCAAGGGGGCAAGGGGGTTGTTGGTGGGGTGGGGGGTAATTGTACACCACGTGGGCAGCGCGCCCAATAAAAGCTGGCGGCCTCCCTGTGAGCCTGAGGGGGGTCTCTTGATTGGACACCCATGGAGGGGGCACGGTGGCAAGAACCTCTTCTGCTGAAAGACAACCCCTGCCCTCAGGTCAGGCCACCACACCCTCACACCCACCGCGCTTTCTGCACATGTTGGAGTTCAAGAAGCTCCTGTCATTAAACCAAGCTTCAGGATTTCATGAAGAGAATTAGCATAGAGACTGAAAGTGCCTCAATGTTGCAACAGAATCCACTTTTTTGAGGACGGTGTTGTCAGTAAAATGCTATGTGTGTCAGATCAGGAATAATTTGGGATCTGGTGTTGCTCAACTGACCGGATATGAAGCAACAATAAACAAGGGCATCAATTTGCTGCATTCACAGAAAAATGGACAGAACCACAAAACATGTTTGTGAAAACACTATTTAAAAATCTCCAAATCCAAAGCAATAAAAGCAGAATTTGTCTTATTCAGTCACTTTTAATCTATAGTACAAAAGATGAGTAGAATGACAACTGTAACTGTAATGGTTGTAAGTTTACTTTAGCCCAGGTTGTTGTGATGCTTTGTTCACCTCTGTAAGATGTTTGGTAAGTAAATCTATGGGTGGAATTTTCTGCTCTTTAAAAATATGTAGGTGTGGGGCCATATCTGAGATAGAATTTTCGTTTGGCATGTGGGCCTGCGCCCAACCTGCTCGAGCGTGAAATAGGGTGTTGGACGAGCATCATTGCACACTTGCGCGATATTTCGGTTGGCGGGCACGCGAGAAAGCCGGAAGCGCGATTTTCCATTGCCCGTCCACTGTTACAGTTGGCGAGCAGGCGAATCAGCCAGGCAGCCTTTGCATTTTTCCAGAAACCTTATTGCATTTAAATCCTTCAGTTCCCTGAGGCAGCTCTCTGCCTTCAGGGAGCTTTCATTCTGCGCTTCTCCACGTCCGCGCTGATTTCAGTGCTCATCCTCCTCCTGACCCCCACCCCAGCAGCGCTGAGCATTTAAGCGCGCGCTCAGGGGCTGATCGCAGGCTGCTCCCGGGCCTACCAATCACACCCGCACACCGACCTAAAAAACCCTGCTCCTCCTGGGCGCCGAACCCACTGACGTCTGCAGTCCTCCCTCCTGAGTGAATTTCCTGGAGGCGGCCAATTAGCAGGCTGCCTCTGCGGTTTTGATGCAGTTTAGGGGTGCTGGGTGGGCTGCGCAGGCAGGAAGGTCAATCGGATTGCCCAGGGTGAAGGACAGATACAGTAGTGGAGGCTGTGTGCTACTGATCTGAATGGAGTAGGAGATTGTAATACAGGATGGAAGTGCAGTTCTCATATGAGACTGCCAGCCTATCCCTCCCAGCCAGTGCTGTCCGGTGGAACCATCTGCAGTGAGGCAAATCCACTTGCAAGTCTTCGTGGGCAGGAGGCCTGGGGATTGCTAGTTTTTATATTAACGTTATAACTCCATGCTGATCTCATGGCACCCTGACCTCCCGCTCTGCCCTCGCCAAAACCGCAGACTCTTCAATAAGTGGCTTAGTAGTTCAATTAGTTCCTCAATTACCTACCCGCTGCTGGTGGGCGCTTTCCGCCATCATTTTGACCCCGCCTCTGGCAAGATCACTCGGAGGAAGGAGCGCGTCGACGAGCTGATCAGACATATGACTTTCTAACATTGCCCCCAGGCTTTGCCTCCACAGGACTGGGAAAATCCCGCCCTATGGACCTGGAGCCTAATTATAAAACCAGAAGGGAATGGCGGAGATTGGATTGCTATCTGGTTGTTATATTATGTTAAATACGTTCTATTCCATTGAGTTTAATTTAAAGCTGTAAATATTATCTGTGCAGCTTGTGTAGTAATGAAACTTCAACATGTCAAACTAAATGTCTCCCTTGTCTAATTTTCCCAATTAAGGAAGGCCCCCATATAGTTGCCAATATTCAAAGCACATAAAGTTTAACCTGTTATTGAGTAACAGATTTCATCTGGGGACAAGCGAGGCAGGAAAGTGTATTGAACTAAAGTGGAACATTACTTCTCTGGGTGCAGGTGCAGGTGTGTTGTATGGAAAGAGTTGGAGGCTGTGCAAAATCCACTCAAACATCGAGCTGACTGACAAATGACCAGCAATCCCTGCATTCTAAGTGCCTGTAGTGGAATCCTGTCCTGCTCAATGAGTTAAACCAGGCGAGAATGGGGACTGTAACCAGATTGCACCTGAAATCAGTGAATACCGTATGGGCAGAATTTTGCCCTCGTCAGGAAGGCGTGGCAGGCGGGCACGGGGGCAGCTGTGAAAGTGACGGCCACCTGCAATCAGGGCCCCACCGCAATTTAAACGCTGGCCGGCCCATTAAGGCCCGTCCAGCATGAAACGAGCGCTGCAGCGCTGCCTGTGTGGGCGGGGGTGGGGAGGAGGAGGGCGAGCGGGGAACTTCACACACGTGGGCGGGTGCGCGCAGGAAAAGCTCCCTGAGGCACTGGGCTGCCTCAGGGAGATGAAGATTTTTGAAAATAAAAAAGAAACATTTTAAAAACGTTAATAACATGTCCCCTCATGGGGACTCTGTTACATGAGCGGGGACACGTTAGAAATGAGTTTGAAAATTTAACTTTTTTTTTAATGACTGATTGAAACCCAATCCAGCCCGAGAATGAGGTTTCGCAAAAAATCCAATGGCCGCTTAGACCATAGGACATAGGAGTGGAAGTAGGCCATTCAGCCCATCAAATCTGTTCTGCCATTCAATGAGATCATGGCTGATCTGATAATCCTCAACTCCACTTCCCTGCCTTTTCCCCATAGTCCTTGATTCTCATACTGATAAAAAATCTGTCTATTTTAGCCTTGAATATACTTAATGACCCAGCCTCTACAGCTCTCTGCAGTACAGATCAACTATCCTCTGAGAGAAGAAATTCCTCCTTATCTCTGGTTTAAATGGGTGGCCCCTTACTCTCCTCTGGTCCTAGAGTCTCCCACAAGGGGAAACAACCTCTCAGCATCTACTCTGTCAAGCTCTCCTCATAAGAAAATCCCTCCATACCCGGGATCAACCTAATGAACTTTCTCTGGACTGCCTCCAGTGCCAGTATATCTTTCTTTAGATAAGGGGACCAAAACTGTTCACAGTATTCCAGGTATGGTCTAAGTAGTGCCTTGTATAGCTTTAGCAAGACTTCCTTATTTTTATACTCCATTCCCTTTGAAATAAAGGCCAACATTCCATTTGCCTTCCCTATTACCTGTTGAACTTGTACGTTAGCTTTTTGGGATTCATCCACAGGACTCCCAAATCCCTCTGTGCTGCAGCCTTCTGCAGTCTTTCTCCATTTAAATAATATTCAGCTCCTCTATTCTTCCTGCCAAAGAGCATAACCTCACATTTTCTCACATTATATTCCACCTGCCACTTTCTTGCCAACTCACTTAACCTGTCTATATCCCTCTGCAGACTCCTTGCGTCATCCTCACCACTTGCCTTCCCACCTATTTTTGTATCATCCACAAATTTGGTGACAGTACATTCACTTCCCTCATCTAAGTCATTAATATATATTGTAAACAATTGAGGCCCCAGCACTGATCCCTGTGGCACTCCACTAGTTACAGGTTGTCATCCTGAAAATAACCCCCTTATCCCAATTTTCTGTCTTCTATCAGTCATCCAATTGTCTATGCATGCTAATATACTATCCCCAACACCACGGGCTCTTATTAAGTAGCCTTAGCTTGGCCTTTTCACCTGCCCGGCAACCATAAGGTTGGATGGGCAGTGCAAAATTTCATTTAATTAGATCTTTGATGGCCTTAATAGGCCTGTCAATTGTTACCAGCTGCACACAGGAGTCAGCAATGCGCCCGCCGACAATTAACAGGCCTATTATCACGTGAGCACACGCCCACCCGACAAGTGCAATATTCTGCCCTATATTATTGTTAAGGAGATCAAACACTGGAACAGAACAGTGTTGGACACAGCTAAACTTCATTACCTGTGGTTTTCTCACAAGTGATCAACCCACAATGGGCCTATGGGAGAACTATGGAAGACGTGGATAAATGAACCAGAAAATCTAACATAAACTGTATCTATGAAACTGCAAACATATTTCCCATTAGGCTGTAGGTACTGTTGTTTATGTGCCAGAGACTTGAGCACAAAGATCTAGGCTGACACTCCAGTGCAGTACTGTGATGAGCTACTATGTTGGGCATGCCATCTTTCAAATGAGTCAAGTCATTAAAGTGACACACTGTCTGCCCTCTCAGGTGAATATAATCACTGCACTATTTCGAATAAAAACAGGGGAGTTATCCCCAGCGATCTGGTTGATAACTATTCCTCAATCAACACTACAAAAACAGATTATTTGGTCATTATCATATTGCTGTTTGTGGGAGTTTGCTGTGACTACACTTCAAAAGTACTTCATTGACTGTAAAGCACGTTGGGAGGTCTTGAAGTAACACGATAACTTAATGTCCCTTGCTTACTAATGCATGTATTACATGCTGGAGCTTCCTTCTAACAACACCGTGGATATACCTTTCAGATGAACTGCAACGGTTCAAGAAGGTGACTGACCACCATCTTCTCAGGAGCAATTAGGGATGAGCAACAAATACTGGCCTTGCCAGCAACACATCTCATAAATGAATTAAAAAAAGGTTGAGCAGTGGCACCTTGAGTTATAAAGATCTGTCAGGCATACAGTGCAGAGAACTAAAACTGGGTACCCTGCCAACAGATTTTACCTGTTCGATACTTGTAAAATTGCAACATAAAAAGTAATAAATGTGGCTGCAAATTTGTTAAAAGCTAATAGAGAAACTGAGAAATTGGGCTCAGTAGTGCCCTTTTTTTGGTATCCTGAAAGCCATTAGGGATCCAAAATGGCTTCCACAATGTGTGAAGCACCCAGATGCCATTTTGGTAAAGGTGTTAACACACAGTTAACATCTGACAGAAGTATGAAGCAGGAAGACCATGACATCAATCAGCATGCAACTCTGATAGAACGTCAGCACTGCCACCTTGGAGCTTCACAGTCGTGCCAATGGCATCATTTAACATTAAGCAGCAGGAGGAACCTCCAGCAGTGCAGTTTAAAGGGATCGTCAACTACTTACAGGTTAGTTGCTGGTTGATTTCCTCTGGCTATTGCTAGGTTCATAAATGTTTTTGGTGCTTTTCATAGCTATTTCAGTCTCAAAGGTCTGCAGAGTAGTGTGGCAAGTGCTGAAATATCTATTGCTGACTCCAAGGTTTCTGCACAAACCAGTTGCTCCCAGACATGAGTGCACACGTAGACCTTCCTTTTGGGATGGATCATAACTGGGAGAATGAGCAGAGGCCATGCAAGGCAGGTGAAGTAGCTAGAAGAGGGAGGAAGAGGGGGAAAAGACCTCCAAGCAGGAGGCCTATCCATTCAGCATGTTCAGACGCCAATTCTACCTGAACTTCAGCGATGACTAATACTTGGAGACATCTTCACTTCACTAAGAAGGCCCTTAGTGAAATCTGCCAACTGCTGTAGGTACAACTTCAACCTTACAACCGGCAAGGACTGTAAAAGTGACCAGATGAATGAAATTTTATGCATCTGGCTCCTTCCCAGGCTGTTTTTGAAGAAATTAGCAACATCTTGCAGTTTGTAGTCCATAAGGGAGAACATTGAGAATTTCTATTAAAACAGAAAGAACTTCATTTCATTACCTATTGTCAGGGAGTGAAGTAGGCAGAGTGATCGATGAATTGCCTAGTTTACCTGCTTTTCTGTGAGACAGTATGACATTTATGACACGCACATTGCTTTGCGGATACCACATGTTAACTCTGCCATGCATCACTCCCTTTGTGTGCAGCTGGTGTGTGACCATAGCCAGTGCATCATGCAGACCGATGCCCTGGCAGCAGTAGTGATGCACTCATTCTGTGGCAATTGTCTGAGCCAGCCACCAGGGCAAGCCAAAGAGTGACAAGGGCTACCCACTGACAACATGGATTGAATTTTACACACACAGTGCTGTTAGGAGGGGAGTTCCAGGATTTTGACCCAGCGACAGTGAAGGAACAGCGATATATTTCCAAGTCTTGGAAGAGTGACTTGGAGGGGAACTTCCAGTTGGTGGTGTTCCCATCTATCTGATGCCCTTGTCCTTCTAGATGGTAGTGGTTGTGGGTTTGGAAGGTACTGTCTAAGCAGCCTTAACGAAATCCTGCAGTGTATCTTGTCGAATGGTACACACTGCTGCTACTGTGCGTTGGTAGTGGAGGGAGTGAATGTTTGTGGATGTGGTGCCAATCAAATGGACTGCTTTGTCCTGGACGGTGTCAAGCTTCTTGAGTACTGTGGGAGCTGCACTCATCCAGGCAAGTGGGGAGTATTCCATCACACTCCTGACTTGGGTTGGGCTAGTTTGATCCACAAGTATCATCCCCCCGCTAAACCAGGAAAGACAGTCCCTGAAGGGCTGGCTGGGAAATGGGCGGCAAGCAGACTACAATCCCCAGAGGACACTGTGGTCAGGGGCAGGGGCATGAGTGGGGAAAGCGGTAATGTGACTTGTCAAAATAAACACCAGAGTTAAGATGTTGGGTGAGAGTAGCGGCTAGACACGTCTGTGACAGAGGGTAAGTAGCTCAGTTGAGATTGAGATTTTCTTGTTGCTGATATTTCCAGTATCTCTCCCCCCGCCACCAATTATTGTGTACAAACAGCAGAAAGAGGATGTGGGACAGGATTTGCATTTATGTATCTATGCTCATAGTGAACTCATAGAAGCTCTGAAGAAGAGTCATACGGACTCGAAAAGTTAACTCTATTTCTCTCTCCACAGATGCTGTCAGACCTGCTGAGTTTTTCTTGCATTTCCTGTTTTTATTATCATAGGATATGATTACTACACCATGCCGCTGGATTCAGTGGTATCACTTCCGCCGACGTCACCCAGAATATGCCCAGCCAGACTTGGCAACCCTATCAGCCATTCTTCTCTCTCAGGTCAGATTTGACTTTAGCACCAGCTCCAACCCAAATACACCTCGCCTTTAAGAGGTGCAGGCTAGTACAAGAGCCAATCAAACAGTATACATACTATGTACACACAGTCAATCAACTGTTGGCGCTGGCTGCACCCAGAATCGGGTATTGCTTCTTCATAGGAAAGAAAAATGTAAAATAATTTGGTCAGGTAAATGTATCTTCAAAAGATCCATTTTAGTTTAATTTTAAAAAATGAATTTGACCTTAAATATCCACTTCAGCAACGTTACTTTGGGAGTCACCATAATGAGCAGACAGCAAGAGGATGCCGCCCTGTTGGCATTAAATTGAATGGGGTACAGGGTAATTACCCATCTCAATTCTTGTGCTTAGGGGCTATCCAATTTAGCCCCCAAAAATCTCTTCTTATTCCCCCAAACTGTAGTGGAAATAAATCTTATTAACGTAAGCCCATTTAGATACATTTCAAATCAAATAGCATATGAAAAATTATCTCCTGTAAAGAATACCTTCCGTGAACCAAATTCTGCTCAATGGTGCCTGTGAACATGGCTGCATGTGATTAGTACATGGCATGTGTGTGATATGTCCAGTGAATGAAGGCCAATTCAAAAGGTGCAATTATCCAAGAAATATCCAACATCTAATAATGGTATTATAACACAAGGTGATAGTTTTCTCTTCTGTAATTATAATAAAATTGTTGGGGCCCAGGAATCGAGCATTGCTTGTCCACAGGAAAGAAAAATGTAAAATAATTTGGTCAGGCAAATGTATCTTCAAAAGGTCCATTTTAGCTTAATTTTAAAAAATGTATTTGACCTTAAATATCTACTTCAGCAATGTTATTTTGGGAGTCACAGCTTCCTCTGGACACAAGTCTGGCATGTTTGAATAAAACAATTACTCTGCTGTATGTTACAATAGGAATGGTGATTATTCATCTACAAAATAGCCCAGAGGATGCCAAGACTCACAGGACTGAAAATTAGTTTGTGCATGATTCCACTGAGCAATACAGACTGCGTTGATTCTCCAGGAACAGACAGCGCTGCGGGCATCTACCTACATAAACCGAGCAGGTTTTTCCATTGGTATCTTTGAAGAAACACACATGGGCCACACAGGTAATGGCCGGTAATGTTGTCTGTCTCCAGGGATTGGACATTGTCCACATAGCACTGCTTTGAACTGGTGCCATGAAAGCAAATTTTTAGTTCACAGAGCCAGGATAGAACTTTGTGTCAGCCTGGATCGCCAACTCCTCTTGGACGTGTTCCTGGAGATTTATCATTGCTGCCATTTGTCGCCAAATGCATCCTTGTTTGCGGCTTCCCACCTTCCCATGGCCAATCTGAAAGTGAATGGACTCCTCATTAACATTGGCCCACAATCATGCAGCATTATCCTCTCCATGTTACATAGGAACATACAAATTAGGAGCAGGGGTAGGAGAGAAATAAAATGTCTCCTCATCTCTGTCTTAAATGGGTGACCCCTTATTTTAAACAGTGACCCCTAGTTTTAGATTCTCCCACAAGAGGAAACATCCTGTGTACATCCACCCTGTCAAGATCCTTCGTATTTGTTTCCTAATTAATAAAGTATTCAAAGATTTCCTCTGAAATGCTCCTATGATTTTTCTCCTGGGTGTTGCTTGCAGCAATGTCCTGGAGATTAATCTATTATCCCTGGAGACTCCAGGGCAATCCTGGAGGGTTGGCAATCTTGGTCAGCATTGTTAAGTAGGGCTGAATGTTACTAGTACTATTTTCACAACGTTAAGGTAAGGAATTGCGTGTCAAGATGAATTAGCCCAATGGCTTTTCACCATACAAACCTGGCAGAACAAGTGTGGTGATAGAGTTACAGATACCTCACCTTGTCTCTCAAAGCGATTTCACAGCACTTCACAGATAGTGAATTATACTGACTCATACATAGACAGGCCAGAAAATATCCACAAGCAATTTAACAAATAACCAATTGATCTGTTTTTGATTTACTTATTGACTGGGCGAACTCCCTGTTCTGCTTCAAAAAGTGCCTTTGAATCTTTAACATCCTCCTGAGCCATGGTTTGTTGTGTTGCCCAAAGGATAGGAGCTCCAGCACTCTCTCACTATTACACTAGAATCAGCCTCGATCAGGGGTCAGCAGCTTTAGGAGCCACATGCAGCTCATTAAGGGCTTGTGCTGCTCTCAACATTAATCGATCAAACCCATTTTGATAATATCTAAATGGCTTGTTTCGCTTTTTAAAACCTTTGTTAACATTGTACTTGTGAGAAAGTATTCAATTAGCAACTTCTGCGTAAAAATATCTTTACAATAATGTTGAAATGTGTCTCAGGCTTGTTTTCATTATTTTTGGCATTTGAGGAACAGGATTGTGGCTTTTAAGATATTGCATTTTGGACTAAATTTAAAATGGCTCTTCTTGTTATTAAGGTTTCCAACCATTGGCTTTGATCTTGGAATAGGACTTGAAGCTGCCTTATGATTCAAAGACGAGAGTGCTACAAATAGTTCCCTTCATTGTAGGGAATAAGGATAAACCTCTAATTTACTCTCTAGCACAAAGTTTTGCAATACAGGGGCACATTTTAGGAATCTTGGCACTAAGATTAGTAAGCCTGATTCATAAGCTACCTCATTTTTCCATTTAATCATAAAAAAGTTTCACCATGGGCCCTAATGTGTTGATTGCCATATCGACTGTGTTATGTTATCACTCCCAGGATAGGGAGTATAAGAAATTAGGGTCTTGAATAAACATATATTTTCTGCATAATATAACACCCCCTAAAAAGCTTTCTAAAAAGGCAGCAATTTTTGAACAGTCTGTGGAAACAGGCAAGCCCACTTAGCTCATGTTGCCATTCCTAAGTTAAGATGGCGTCTTCTATACCCCCTTATCTATGCAATTGTTTAAAAATCACCAGGCTATATATGACCCTCAGCAAGATGTAAACTAAAAAGCTGACCTCGAGTAGAGTGGGGCACAAGGTGGGTGGTAATCACCCTGACACTTTGAGTACCTGTCCTAAATCCATTGGTCAGAATAGTTAGATAGATGATTGACACTGGGTAGGCTACCAGCCCCCCAAAAAGGGTGTATAGATTGGTGTCATACAGGTGGTAGTGATCTGAGGTGCTGCTGAGGCGCTGGTGAGGTAGCAGTGCTTGTTGGGCAGCTGCCTTCTTCAAATGGAAGACGGACCAGAGGAAGAGGAGGAAGATCGAGCGATTGAGGGAAGAGTTTCCTAACACTTCGACTAGAGACCGGAATGCTGTTATCATAAGCTGTTATGGGTCATATACTTTTTTTTGCTGGCTAATTAGTTAATGTATCATATCTAAACTGTTGTTTCTTAATAAACTCAATAAACTATCTTAATATTACATACAAATAGTCGACTGCCTATTTAGGTATGTGTGGGCCCAAATCTAGAAGTCTTACAGGAGGCCCATTAAGGAGGCAGCTCCACCACCCCTCTTGCCCACCAGCAGCCCACACAGTGAAAGCTGCTGGGCTGGACGATTGGCATGGACCTCCCCAGTGCTGGTTGAATCCCGGCGGCAGTGGTATGAGGGCCTTAGGTGAACATTAATTGGCCATTTAAGTGCCTGAATTGGCCAATGGGTGGGCCACCTGACGTCACCCCCCCCACTGCCAGTAAAACTGTGGTGGAGGTAAGGGCGGATGGATAGGCAATGGGCAGGGTGTCCATGGGATTTTACAGGCCCTCCCCACCTGCAAACCCACTGCCAGTGTGCCATGAAATCAAGTCCCACTTGAAAAAAATCTTTGTGTAAAATGGTGTAAAACAGTTCAATGCTAACTTCCCTGGAAGCTGTCCAATATCTTTATTTAAAGGCTATCATCTTCTTTACAGTTACTTCAAGTAAAATGGAGAGCTCCAGGGAAATGAAGTTTACCCAGTGTGACATTGGTTTTTGACAGTCATGTGTCAATTCAGGCAGAAACAGCAGATCTGAAAAGAGGCTCATGCTTCACCCAGAATGGTTGAACAGACCACTGATAGCTTAAAGCAGCCCTTCACCTATCTGGTGCCATATGACATAACTGTACAGCCAAAATCTCCCGAGGCTTTAAGAGAATACTGGTTATCTGCAGCACCTGATAGGGTGTCTTGACAAACATCTCGGTGACCAGGATGGCAAAGTCATGGTTGCAGCAAGGGGATGAAAATGCCAAAGAGGAATTAGCAGCTATTCCAGTAATTGCCCCAAGCATTGCTTCTGAATTCCATTAAAGGGAAAAATCACATCTGCTAAATCGGTAAATCACCTTGCCCACAAATTCATTCTCAATCCTTCAAACATCATCTATTGGTATCTTAAGTCTTCTACATTATAATCAATGACAAATATATATTCAATACAATGACCAAGTTGGGCGCACAGGGTTTATTCCTCCTAATCTTGGTAGTGTGAACTGATACAGTGCTCTCCCTCAGTTTTTGTCCTTCATTTCAAATGTGTGACACTTTACTTCTAACCCCTTTCAAGTGATCCTGCTGTGGGATGTGTGCGTGTGTGTGTGAGTGTGTGCATGTGTGTGAGTGCGTGTGTGTCCTTGTGTGTGTGTGCGTGTGTGCATTTGTGTTGGCTTGTCATACACTTACAAAGATAGGTTTCTGGGATTCCCGCGATCCTAAATGTCCCGAAGCTTCACACTGTAAGGCACAGCATTAGCCACAGCAAAGATCGTATTGGCTGGCATCGTGTTGCCTGGTAACACCTCCCAAGCTTGGTGCATTAGGAGCTTCTGGTGGAAGGAGGCTAATCTTTTAAATTCAATGCTTTAAAGAGTAAATGTTTGCAATGAGACTTGCAGCTTCAAAGTTCTGAGTGTACTCAAAGTACAGGTAACTGCACCTCAAAAATGTGCAGGGGTTGCAATCTGACTTAAGCTCCAGAAGTGTCCGTCTGTGGCCTCCATTACTGACCTGGCCAAAGTTCACAAGTCAGGGGTCGGAGTGTGAGTGGCAGGCCTTTGGCAGGTTGGGAATACTCTTAGGATATAAAAAACATTTTGTCCCTTCACCCTCAGAATCGAAGCATCAATACAATGTGGATCCCACATCTGCCCATCAATGATGCACACGTATGTAAGACCAGGTGTGTCCACACCAACCCTACGCCAGATCTTGAGTGAGGGCCAAAGTGCAGTTAGAAAGTGCCCAGTTTCAGTCTAACTCTTTTAATTGATGATCTTCTGGGCACAGCAAAAGGTCTGCCCAACAAGGCTATACAGGAAACATTAGCAAAGGGATGGGAACTTGAGCTTTTGGGTTATGACCAAGTTGGCAATTTCTCCATTAGACACTGGACAAAATTGATGGCTGCAGATTTTCAGTCTCCTGATTATGCTCCCTTTTGTTTGGCTAACCCAGTATGGAGGAGGGAATTCCCATGTTTTAGCTCACAGGCTGCAAGCTGCAAAGCCATCTGGCAACCAGCAAGAGTCATTCCTCGCAAAAACTTGTCATTCCCAATGAATCCTCTAAGCACAAGACCAGGAATTTACAGGAATATACTATCAATCAGGATATCAAATGTAGAAAACGGAACAAACACAGTGGTATCGTTGAGATTGACCATCTGAGCAGGGGGAGCTTCACTTTACAGCTAGGCTCCATTGGCATTGCCTCACACTGACACTGGGCACCAACAATGAGAAAGCATTTCACTTTCTAACACTAGCGCTCCACACTCAGATGAACACAAAGTAAGCTTATACGGCCATTAAATTAACAAAGGACTTGAAATGAATAAACATCAAATGGAGAGGCTAAGTCCCCCAAGAAAATCCAAAAAGACAAAATCAATTGAAACAAGCTAACTAAAAGAAGAAAAAGGATGAAAATATTAGAAGGATAAGAGAAATGAAGGAAAAGTTGGTGACATATAAAATTGGCAAACATTTTTGTTATCAGAAATCTATTCTTGTTTTAAAGCCAAACGGCATTTTACAGAACTATTCTTAAAGAGGAACTGTCACTCTTTTCAGGGGGTTACTGTTGGAATAGACTGCTTTGAACAATCCATCAAACTATCCTCAGGACAAAGGTGTGTTCATGGACTGCTGCAGTACTTTTAAAAAATATATTATTTTAAACATTTGTTGAGGTAAACATAACCCATGTCATGGCAAACTTGTCAAACATGTTGTCGTGCAATTATGGCCCAACCCTTCAGCACTAAGTAAATGTTTAATTCTATGAACACCTATGATTTGTTGTAGATTCCATCTTGTCTGAACACTTTCTGGAATGCTCTTAGCAGCGCAAGAAAAAAAAAATTACCCTGTCACATTTTATTGCCATCGGACTACAATGCATTTTACATCCTTGTAATTGGTTTTAAAAAATGACAGACATCTTGCAATGAAAAGAAACATATTTCACTAAATCCTGAAGCTTAGTTCAAGATCACTCTGACAACCAATGGGGGACATGCTGATTTTGGGTCTAAAGTTTGTTAAAACAAACCTTTGTAATCCTTTTTATAGCAAGACTCCCAAATTTGAAGGTTTAGAGGTCACTGCTACTCTCAAGAGGGTGGTACTGTTATTGTAAACTGTCTTGCAGGGCACTTCATCATGTTTATAAACAGGGATGACATTTGGGGGGGGGTTCAATTGAATTTTGGCAGGGGTGCAAAAGCAGGCAACCAATGGCCAGTAGTGGATTGACCACCCATCATTCGCCTAGTCCAAACCTCCAATCTGTTGACTTTAGTGGAATGGAAACGAGGGAAAGTGGAAGACCAAATCAATAGCACAATGCTTTGCAATCCATGGAAGTTGATTTTCAGCCCCCTGACAACGGCCAAGGAGTGATATTGTGCGCTACGATGTGTGGTAGTATCTGGGTTGCAAATGGAAGATTGGCAAGGGTTACCACTCCCATCTCTAGTCTGTCTGAGTTGTACGTGTGGGGACCTGATTGACTTGGCATGCGATGCTAACTACAGCTAGATAGCCCGCTGGCACTTACAGCCAGAGCAGACCCATGAAAACCGATGCTAGAGGTTATAAAAAGAATAAAAGGATAAAAGAAAAAGCTCTGTATCTGAATGCATGTAGCATTCGAAACAAAACAGGTGAACAGCCAGCGCACATAGGAATAAATAATTATGATTTAATAGCCATTACGGAGACATGGCTGCAAGAGGACGTGGATTGGGACCTGAATATTGAAGGGTACAAGATATTTAGGAAGGACAGGAAGCGAGGAAAAGATGGAGGGGTGGCTCAGTCAGTTAATGGTGGTATTAGCATAATAGAGAGGGATGACCTAAGCTCAGGAAACCAGGATGTCAAAATATTTTGGGTAGAAATGAGAAATGGTAAAGACAAGAAGTCACTTGTGGTAGTTGTATACAAGCCCCCTAACAGTAACCACATGGTAGGGTGGAGTATAAAGGAAGAAATAATTGGAGGTTTTCAGAAAGGCACAGCAATAACCAGAGGAGATTTTAATTGACATATAGACTGGAAAAGTCAGATGGGCAAAGATAGCCTAGATGAAGAGTACATTGAATGTCTTCAGGATATTTTCTTAGAACAACATGTTCTGGAGCCAACCAGAGAGCAAGCTATACTAGACCTGGTATTGTGCAATGAGATCCAAGTAATTAATGGTCTCATAGTGAAGACGCCCCTAGGTAGCTGTGACCACAATATGATTGAATTTTACATTCAGTTTGAGGGAGGGGGGAGTGGGTCCGAGGCTATGTTTTTAAACTTAAATAAGGGCAATTATAAGGGCATGAAGGCTGAGCTGGCTAAAGTGAATTGGCAAATTAGGTTAAGGGATAGGTCAATAGGGATGCAGTGACTAATATTGAAGGGGACATTTCAGAATATACAAAATAGATACATTCCAAGGAGTAAGAAAAAGTCCAAGCAATGGACACACCATCCGTGGTTAACTGGAAAGGTTAAAGATAGTGTCAAGCTTTAAACAAAAAGCATATAATTGTGCAAAGACAGGTGGCAGGTCAGAAGATTGGATAGAATATAAGGAAAAGCAAAGAATGACTAAAAGACTAATAAGGAGGGAAAAATTAGAGTCTGAGAGAAAGCTAGCCAGAAATATAAAAACAGATATTAAGAGTTTTGATAAATATTAAAAAGAAGCAAGTTAACAAAGTGAGCATTGGTTCAAGAGAAAGTGAGTCTGGAGAATTGAAAATGGAAAACAAGGAGATGGCAGATGAATTGAACAGGTATTTTGCGTCAGTTTTCATTATAGAGTATACAAGTAATGTCCCAGAAGCATCTATAACCAGGACATGTAAGGGAAGGAAAAACTCAGGAAAATTACAATCACCAGAGAGGTGTTACTGTGCAAATTATTGGAGCTGTGGGCTGACAAGAGCTCGGGTCCTGATGGACTTCATCCTAGAGTCTTAGTAGAAGTGTCTGGTGAGATAGTTGATGCATTGGTTTCAATTTTCCAAAACTCCCTAGATTCGGGGAGGGTCCCATTAGATTGGAAGATAGCAAATGTAACTCCATTATTCAAAAAGGGAGAGAGACAGAAAGCCAGAAACTACAGGCCAGTTAGCTTAACATCTGCCATAAGGAAAATGATAGAAGCTATTATTAAAGAAGTTATAGCAGGGCACTTGGATAAGCTCAAGGTCATCAGGCAGAGTCAACATGGTTTTGTGAAAGGGAAATCATGTTTAACCAACTTATTGGAGCTCTTTGAGGAAGTAACATGTGCTGTGGATAAAGGGGAACCGGTGGATATACTGTACTTAGATTTCCAAAAGGCATTTGATAAAATGCCACATCAAAGTTTAATGTGGAAAATAAAAGCTCATGGTATACAGGGTAACATATTGACATGGATAGAAGATTGGCTGATTGACAGGAAGCAGAGAGTAGGCACAATGTGTCTTTTTCAGCTTGGCAAAATGTAACGAGTGGTGTGCCACAGAGATCAGTGCTGGGAACTTAACTGTTTATAATTTATATAAGTGACTTGGATGAAGGGATGGCTGGGATGGTTGCCAAATTTGCTGATGACACAAAGATAGGTAGGAAAGTAAGTTGTGAAGAAGACAAAAGGAAGCTACAAAAAGATATCGATAGGTTAAATGAGCGGGCAAATTTCTGGCAAATGGAGTATAATGTGGGAAAATTGTCCATTTTGGCAGGAAGAATAAAAGAGAAGCATATTATCTTAATGGTGAGAGATTGCAGAGCTCTGAGGTGCAGAGGGATCTGGGTATCCTAGTGCATGAATCACAAAATGCTAGTGTGCAGGTTCAGCAAGTAATTAGGAAAGGTAATAGAATGTCATCATTTATTGTGAGGGGAATTGAATACAAAAGTAGGGAGGTTATGCTTCAGTTATACAGGGCACTAGTGAGACCACATTTGGAGTACAGTGCACAGTATTGGTCACCTTATTTAAGGAAGGATGTAACTGTGTTGGAAGCAGTTCAGAGAAAGTTTACCAACTAATACCTGGAATGGGTGGGTTGTCTTATGAGGAAAGGTTGTCAGATGAGGCATGTATCCACTGGAATTTAGAAGAGTAAGAGGCGACTTGATTGAAACATATAAGATCCTGAGGGGTCTTGGCAGGGTGGATGGGGAGAGGATAAGCAAAAATGCAGAATCCATGTGGCAGACAGAAAAGAAAGAGTGGAGCTGGAGAGAGGGGAGGCAGTCAACAAGTTGAGTGGGAAACCTGGATTCCTGAGCAATCGGAAAATGTGTTTAGACCTGCTGCTGCTGTTTTTTTTTCACTTCTGAGTGATTGAATGACCAGAATCAGCCATACTATGCGAAGGTAAAGACATGGGAGATCCATGCTACCCTGACTGACAAGAGCTGGGAGTTGAGAAAATTACAGAAAAAAGAGCAACATAAAAGGAATATTGCATGGGATGAACCCTGTTTATGCAGAAATTGCTGCCTGTGGAGAATCAGCTAAGCCCTTGAAGGAAAGGGACCAGAATTCTGCTTTAAAGGCTGTGTAGCTGTAACTGGGACCATACAGGTGGGGTGGACCACCTATTGTCTTTTTTCTTTTTTGAGAATGTCTTTGTTGTATCTGACTCCATATGTCATTTATAGTTAGTACCAACCATGTTTTGCCTGTTAATTTATGTTGATTTCAATTCTTGCTATTTAAGCGTAAAGATCTCCACTTGGATCATAACGTCTTGCAACAGGCATTATCTTATAACTAAATTTTCCAAAATGCTTTATCTTAACACCAGCGTTAAACCATTTTGATGTTAAACTACAAATCAGAAAATCTAAACTTCTTTATTTTCAGAGTAATGGTAAAAGCACAAATCTAACCCCAGAACATTGACACAAATCTTGGGATCCCATGTAATAAAAATAAATCTGGCTTGATTACTATAATCCACTGGTTTTGATTATTACTCAGCATCGAAAAAAATATCAAGTCCCGTGTAAGACCAGTGGTTATGCATATCTGCACAGTTCACTGACTAGTTCTCTTGCTAATGCAGAGTCCCCTGATTGAAGCTGTGATCATTAACTTTCAACTGGAATAAACTGGTGGTTAGAAAGGAGTTTCAGCATGAAATGCTGAAATATCTGATCATTTCACTGATAGCAGTGAGTTAAACGCTATTAGTTGTGACATTTTCTTTTGTTCTCAAACATAAGAGTAGAAATATATCTCAAAAATAGTTGTGTAACCATAGGGAGGAATACCAGTTTTTTTTGAGATGGACTTTAATTTGATGGTAGTTTATCAGGACACTAAAGTGGCCATTAAAGAATTTGATTGACTGGACAAACACTTGTTAAATGCAGACAGCTGCAGCCTCATTCCTTGAAAAGTTTTGAGATACTGTACATAAAGTTTCAATTTGCAAATCCTTCAGATAACTAGGAAAGAGC
Source organism: Cetorhinus maximus (assembly GCF_964194155.1). Classification (NCBI taxonomy): domain Eukaryota; kingdom Metazoa; phylum Chordata; class Chondrichthyes; order Lamniformes; family Cetorhinidae; genus Cetorhinus; species Cetorhinus maximus. The sequence continues at coordinate 18,891,570 of NC_135903.1, read as the reverse complement.
CAGGAAGTACATTTCTTCATCAATCACACTGACATGTTTCCCCCTCTTTAATGCATTCCATGATACTCAAGAAAACAGCACATTCCCCGTTGGAGGGAGACAGAGAATCTAATTGACAAGTTGTTAGGTTTAGTCTGAAGTTTGAAGTCTTAGGGTTTAAACTGAGCAATAATAATAAAGTGTGGCTAGGGGCCTGGGAGCTACAATAATTTAGATCAATGCTCTTTCAATTCTGAGAACTGGCTTTGTACCTCTCCTCTGATGATTCTGAAGTTTCAAAGTGCAAGGAGCGAGCCTTACCTCCTGGTGGTCCCAATTTAAATGGGATATCCTGAAATTGGGTTGCCACTTGGCTCTACTTTTTTGCCAGCTAGGGCCTGACCGGAATGCTAGTCATTCCTACAGTAGATACAACATCCTTTGGTTTACCAAATGTTTATGTCACAAAGAAAGAAGTTCAGATGGGGGAGGCAATTTCGACCAAGCACCTCATGCTTCTTTAAAAAAAAACTAGTTCATAATCAGAGCATATTACTGCCTCTTGAATGATTTCAGACTTTTGGCTTCCACTCCCCAAACCCAGAAGACCATTTCTGATAATAATCGCTCTCTGTTTGAAGAAATACTTCTCTTGAACTCACCTTTGTGAGTTTCTACGCATGACTTCATGATATAACTTGAAATGATGTTCAGGACTAACATGTTCTACCTGGTATTTTCCTCCCCTTTATAAGATCCCTTCCTTTTGGAGCTGAGGAGCTTGGATTTTTCCGACATTTCCACGCAAGCCCTTGAGGTTCACCGCCCTTCTCTGCACCACTACCAGTGAATAGTTAAAAGAAATTTCCATTACATGAACATTTACCTTCTTGATTCTGCTGCACTGTTAATCTGTCGTTTCTTACAGTTTAAAAAGAGTTAGATCCACAGCACTGTGCAAATAGAATATGTGTTGGTTTTTAACTGTCCTTTGAAGTGGGAATCTTTGCATCTGTCATTTGAATGTCACTGACTGTCTGAAGGCCCAACCAGGCCGGGCCTGATCAAAAACACCCGAATACAATCCTAAGCAGCAACGAGCACCAGACCTGCTGCAACAAGCTCAAAAATACGACAACAATCAGCAGATTTGCTGATTCTACAATAAATTGCACTCCTGATGCAAGCGGCGACCCAAGAATGACCTTTCAATATATTGCAGGTTGAGAAATGTCAACCCACTTGAAAGCAGTTCCGAGCAGGCCTGAGAACAGAACACGCTTAACTGGCAATTGCTGCCCCATCCAGAGAGGCCATGGTGGGTTAATTAAAGAAAATATGATAAATTCTCTGGAAACAGGGCTGGTGAGTTGTGTCAGCATTTGGTGGGCAGCGGGAAGATTTCCTCTGTTTGATATTTGTTGCTCCTACTTATCTGATGGTTTTCAAATTGTAAAGTTTCCTTAAAGCTTGTTTATAATTTTTCTAAAGAGGAAATTGTAACTTTTATTTAGCTTGAGCAACCGCATTTACAACCTGACTGCACATAACGGCCGGGGGAATTTTTACTCCCTGTGCTCAATACTCATCTTTACAACTCCGTTCCTCGTAACGGACGGAAGAAATCGTTCCTGACCTCTGGAAGAAGCAATGCATCCTCTTCTCCTCTGAGTCTAATTACACCATAATCCAAGAGACTGTATGACGTTGGCGCTGAACCCCTCAGGAACTCTGCATCAAGTGAAGAATCTTTGCAGTGTTGAAATTTGTGTTAGCTATCTGTCTGTTCTGTCCAGTTTGCGTTGTTAAATTTGTGAACAACATGCGGTACCGATTATACGCTTCGATTAAAAATATAGAAGAGATAGTCAAGTCACTACCGTGAAATAACTCTGAACACTCGTTTAAAATTGCCTTTTAATTTACTTTAAAAGCGACTTTAACCCAGTTGAAATAAATAGTTTTGTAGCTCCTTTCAAGTAGAAAAGGGGAACAAAAGCAAAAATAGCTGGAAAAACTCATAAGTCTGACAGCATCTGCGGAGAGGAATATAGTTAACGTTTCGAGTCCACTCGAAACGTTAACTGTGTTCCTCTCCGCAGATGCTGTCAGACCTGCTGAGTTTTTCCAGCTATTTTTGTTTTTGTTTCAGATTTCCAGCATCCGCAGTATTTTGCTTTTATATAAGTAGAAAAGGGGGTTCAGTTTAGGATTTTTTTATAATTGTTCATTCTTGAGTTGTGGGTGCCACTGGTGAGGCAGCATTTATTGTCCATCTAGGTCCTGCGAAGGTGGTGGTACAGTTTCTACTCGCAGAGCAGTTGCTACGTAGCTGAGTGGCTGGCTGGAGTCTTTCTGAGGCCATTGAGAGTCAATAATGCAGGGTAGGACAGGAGTCACATGTAGGCCACATCAAGTATAGCGGCAGGCTTACTTTCTTGAAGGGTGCCGGTGAACCATTAGTTTTATTTTTGGCAATCCGACAGGTTTCACTGGGCAGAATCTTGCCCTCGTTGGCCGGGTGCGGTGGGCGGGCCTGGGGGTGGGGGCAGTCGCAAAGCCAACTGCCACCTGCGATCGGGCCCTGATACGAATGTTAATTGGCCAGCCACCGTGAAACACGCGCTGCAGCGCTCAGCGCTGCCGAGGTGGGAGGAGTGCGAGCACTGATGGTCGTGCATGCGTGTGGGTGCGTGCAGTAAATGCTTCCTGAGGCACAGAGCCGCGTCAGGGAGCTGAAGATTTTTATCAATATAAATGAAGTCTTTTAAAATAATGAAAACATGTCCCTCAGGCAACTCTGTCACATGAGTAGGGACATGTAAAATATGTGTGCAAAACGTTTCCATTTTTTTTCTTTAATCACTGGACCAAACCTCATCCCTCCTGTGGATGAGGCTTCGCCAAAAATGCAAAGGCCGCTTGGCTTTTTCGCCCGTCCACCAACCGAATGGTTGGACGGGCAGCGAAAAATTCCAAACAATTAGTTGATTAAGGGCCTTAATAGGCCACTTAATCATCGGCGGGTGTGCTGCCGACTCCCGAGCGTGCGCCCGCTGACTGAAATATCGCGCGAGTGTGCGATGACGTTGGGACGCTCACCCGATGTCATTGCGTGTCATTTTACGCTCATTCGGCTCAGGAGTGCTCCCGCCTGATGAGCGCAATATCTTGCCCGTGGTGATTCTCCCCACTGCCCCACCCCCAACTTCCAAATCACAAATTATTAGATTATTTGAATTCGATTTCACAACTTGTCACAGTTGCTATTGTCAGCCGGTCATCTCCTCTGAGACAGAAGGTTACGGGGTTGAGTCCCTCTCCAGAGACTTGAACACGAGTTAGGTTAATACTTCAATGCAGTGCTGAGGGAGTGCTATATTGTCGGAGGTGCCATCTTTCGGATGAGACGTTAATTGAAGCCCTGCCTGCCAGCTCAGGTGGGTGTGAAAAATCCCACAACAGTATTTGAAGAAAAACAGTGTATTTATCCCTCAACCAGCATCAGAAAAGTAGATAACCTAGCCATTAGACCAGATCTTCCGATCAGCGGCGATGCTGCACACATTGGGCAGGATTTTACGTTCCCACCGAAGTCACTGGATGTTGGCATGACTTGCCGCATTTGACGGCCCTTCCCCCACCGCAACGGGGTCCTGAAATTCCGGCCATTATTACTGACTGCGTAAATCATTGCATCCTTACCTGTTTGCACACTTTCAGCAGGGGCCGCCAATCCCGGCTGTAACAATGAAGCCTCAGCACAGCGACCCAGGGGAAAACTGGCAAATAGGAGCAGTGCAGAGGACACACCCCTTTTTATGACCTCAGCAGCCATACTCAGGCAAGTTTTTAAAGGTCTCAAGTCCTTCAGTGGGTTTAGTGGGTGAATGAGTGTCTGGGTGGGTAAATGTGTAAGTGAGTATGTAAGTGAGTTGGTGAATGGATGAGTGGGTGAGTGAGTTGCTGAGTAGGTTGCTCAGTGGTTGAGTGGATTGGTGAGTGGATGAGTGGGTTGGTGAATGGGCGAATGGGTTGTTGAGTGGGTTGCTGAATAGGTTGGTGAGTAGTTGAATGGGTTGGCCAATGGGTGAGTGGGCTGTTGTGTGGATTGGTGAGAGGGTTGGTGAGTGGTTGATTGGGTTGGTAAAAGGTTGGTAAGTGGATAAGTGGTTGAGTGGTTGGTGAGTGGGCTGGTGAGTGGTTGAGTGGGTTGGTAAGTGGATGGATGGGTTGGTAAGTGGATGGATGGGTTGGTGGGTGAGTTAGTGGCTGAATAGGTCAGTGAATGAGTGAGTAAGTGGGTAAGATTGCAATCTGGTCATTATCCTATTGCTGTTTGTGGATGTTTGCCGTGCAAAAATCGGCTGCTCTATTTCAACAGCGACTGCAATTCCAAAGTACTTCATTGCCTGTGAAGCGCCTTGAGATGTCTGGTGGTCATGAAAAGCTATATAAATGCAAGCCAGGAAGTGCAAGAGAGGGAGGAACTCAAGAAAATTGCAATCACTGGGAAGTGGTACTGAGCAAATTGTTGGAGCTGCGGGCTGACAAGTCCCCGGGTCCAGATGGGCTTCACCCTAGGGTCTTAAAAGAAGTGGCTAGTGAGATAGTTGATGCGTTGGTTTTAATTTTCCAAAATGCATGCGATTTGGTGAAGGTTCTATTAGATTAGAAAGTAGCAAAGGCAGAATTAGATATTCACAAAAGGAGGGAGACAGAAAGAAGGAAGCTACAGGCCAGTTAGCTTAACATCTGTCATAAGGAAAATGTTAGAAGCTATTATTAAAGACGTTATAGCAGGGCACTTGGAAAAATTCAAGATAATCAGGTAGAGTTAACATGGTTTTGTGAGCGGGAAATCATGTTTATCCAATTTCTTGGAGTTCTTTGAAGAAGTAACATGTGCTGTGGATAAAGGGGAATCAATGGATGTACTGTATTTAGAATTCCAAAAGGCTATTGCAGAAAATAAAAGATCATGGTGTAGGGGGTAGCATATTGGCATGGATAGAAGATTAGCTAGTTAACAGGAAACAGAGAGTAAGCATAAATGGGTCATTTTTTGGTTGGCAAGATGTAACGAGTGGTGTACCACAGGGAGCAATGCTGGGGGCTCAACTTTTTACAGTTTATATGAAAGACCTGGATGAAGGGACCGAAGATATGGTTGCTAAATTTGCTGATGACACAAAGATAGGTAGGGAAGTAAGTTGTGAAGATGATATAAGGAGGCTACAAAGGGATATAGATAGGTTAAGTGAGTTGGCAAAGATTTGGCAATTGGAGTATAATGTGGGAAAATGTGAAATTGTCCATTTTGTCAGGAAGAATAAAAAAGATATCCAAATGGTGCAAGACTGCAGAGCTCTGAAATACAGAGGGATCTAGGTGTCCTAGTGCTTGAATCACAAAAGGTTAGTATACAGGTACAACAAGTATTAGGAAAGCTAATAGAGTGTTATTGTTTCTTGTGAGGGGAATTGAATACAAAAATAGGAAGGTAATGCTTCAGCTATACAGGGCATTGGTGAGACCACATCTGGAGTACTGTATAGAGTATTGGTCTCCTTATTTAAGGAAGGATGTAAATGTGTTGGAAGCAGTTCAGAGGAAATTTACCAGACTAATACTTTGAATGGGTTGGTTGTTTTATGAGGAAAGGTCAGACAGGCTAGGCTTGTATCCACTGGAGTTTAGAAGAGTAAGAGGTGGCTTGATTGAAATGTAAAAGATCCTGAGGGATCTTGAAAGGGTGGATGCAGAAAGGATGTTTCTGCTTGTGGGAGAATCTAGAACTAGGGGGTCACTGTTTAAAAATAAGGGGTAACCCATGTAGCACAGAGATGAGAAGAAATGTTTTCCCTCAGTGGGTTGTGAGTTTTTGGAACTCCTTTCCTGAAAAGATAGTGGAAGCAAAGTCTTTGAATATTGTTAAGGCAGAGTTAGATAGATTCTCGATAAGCAAGGGGGTGATAGGTTATCGGGGGTAGGAGGGAATGTGGAGTTGAGGTTACAAATCTGATCAGCCATGATCTTATTGAATGGCAGAGTAGGCTCGAGGGGCCAACTCCTGTTCCTAATTCAGATGTTCGTGTGCTCGTAAGTCTTTCTTGGTTCGCCAGAGTCACAAAGGTATATCCTTTCTTTTTATCCCTGACCTCTACCACCTACATTAACTCTCCGCTTTCTTCTTAAAGAGAATTTGGCAATCTCCTTTGGCATTACTCAGACAACCTGGGGTCTGAAACACATTTGAGGGGCTGAATTTTCCGTTCGTCGGGTGGGCAGGTCTGCCTCAATCGCGGGTGGGCCGTGCCGCCATTTTACGTGGGTGGGCCAATTAAGGCCCGCCCAGCGTGATGTCCACCGGGAAGCGCTATGCACTCCCTGTGCAGGTGGGGGATTCCCTAAAATCGAGAGTGCGCTCTTTCACGCATGCGCACAAAAGAGCGCACTCATCTCCCTTAGGCTAAGTGCAGCCTCAGGGAGATCGCGTCTACTTTAAAAATATTAAAAATAGAGAAAAAAAAATTCCCTTACATGTCCCCTCATGTGACAATGTCACATGAGTTGGTACATGTTCATAATTTCCATAACAACTTTATTAAAAATTTTAAAACCCTGCATGAAACTTCATCCCGCCGCTGGATGAGGTTTCATGTTTTCTCTTTTGCCGCCGGGGCTCCTGGCTGACCTGCTAACCTTAAGGTTGGACGGGCAGGTCCTTTAATTGCTTAATTGATCCTGTCAATGGCCTGAATTGGCCATTGACAGGTCGGCGGGCGTGCAGCTGATTTTGCTGAGCCCCCACCTTCCTGAAAATTTAAATGGGGCGGGGTGACGTCGGGGGTTCCGCCCGGCATCATCCCGCGTCATTTTACGCATCGGCAGGTGGGCCCCGCCCCCCCCACTCGCCGACAGTAAAATCCTGCCCGTGATGTTAATAGCTGCTAACCTAGATTGCATTCTTAAGAAAACCGTTCAAATCTAGGGGCAGGATTTTCAGGTCGGTGGGTGGCCAGATCGGAGGGCCCGGGAGCAGCCAGGGACAAATCGCCGCCTGCGATCGGCCCCCAGCCGCAATTTCACGCTGGTTGTCCAACTAGAGGCCAGTGGGCATGAAACGCGCGTTGAAAGGCTCAGTGTTGCCAGGATGCGGGGGGGTGGTGCAGGAGGAGGGCGAGCGCTGAAGTCAGCGTGGGTGCGGGGTTAGTGGGAAATGAAAGCTGCCTGAAGGCAGAGAGCTGCCTCAGGGAGCTGAAGAACCTAAATTCAATAAAAACAGATTTAAAAATCCGAAAAAAAATGCCCACGCATCAAAATGAGTCATCCAAACATATGGATGCTAAAATTTGTGTCACCCGACAACATTGCGTGGTATTTTACGCCTGACCAGGCTGGGCGCACGCCCGCCTGCGGGACATTAAGCTCTGCCCCTCAGCGCTTGTAAATATCCAGCTCCGGCTCTGGACAACTGAGTCTGTCTTTTCATTTCTTAACGCTTTGGAGTGAGATGTTTGGCGAATAACAACTCACTTGTTGCACACTTAGAAAAAACTTTTGTTTCGAGAGATGGAGGAAATCAATCCAGGTTGTGAGTGGAAAAGCGATGAGGTAAACAAAAAGCTCCACAGTTTTAAGAAAAATAAATCGGTTCCACTGTACTTTCGTCATGCTGACACTGAGTAGGTAATGATTGGTGGGGACAATCATCTATGGGAAAAATTAGGGACCAAATCAGCACTCACATAAAATAATTCATAGGCCAGGATATTTAGGTTGGCGAGCATGGGGGACGGGGCCCGGGGCCCACTCACTGATACGTAATATAACGCGGGATAACATCGGGCGGAACTCCCAACGCCATCCCGCATCATTTCAATTTTCAGGTTGGCGGGGGCGCAGTCAAATCAGCTGTGCGCCCGCCGACCTGTCAAAGGCCTATTGAGGCCATTTAAAAACTAATTGAAATAATTAATGGACCTGCCCGTCCAACCATAAGGTTGGCGGGCAGGCTGGGAGCCCTGGCGGGCTTCGGAAAAAGCATGAAGCCTCATCCACGGGCGGGATGAGGTTTCATGAGGGTTTTTAAAACTTTAATAAATGTTTGATTAAAAGTGATGGACATGTCCCAACTCATGTGACAGTGTCACATGAGGGGACATGTCAGAGAAATTTTATTTTTGCCCCTTCACCATTTTTAAATTTGGCGCCGATCTCCCTGAGGCAGCACTTAGCCTCAGGGAGATGAGTGCGCTCTTTCACGCGCATGTACGACAGAGAGTGCTCTTGGCTGAGGGATTCCCCCCCTCCACCTGCACAGGGAGCGCACAGCGCTTCCTGGCGGACGACACCCTGGGTGGGCCTTAATCATCCCGCCCACGTAAAATGGCGGCACGCCCCCAATTGGGTGCGCCAATCGAAGGCGCGCCTCCACGTGCCTGCTCCTGCACTTCCCCCCCAATGGGGGGAAAATTCTTCCCATAAAGTAGCAGAGAAACAGAGGCAGCTACCTGTGCAGATACACGCAGCACAAATATATAAGAATCACTGAAGCATAGAAAATTTACTGCACAGGAGGCCATTCGGCCCATTGTGTCCATGCTGATTGACAAAGAGCTACCCAGCCTAATCCCATCTTTCTGCACTAGGTCCATTGCCTTGAAGGTCACGGCCTTCAAATACACATCCAAGTACTTTTTAAATGTGGTGATATCTTCTGTCTCGACCATCCTTTCAGTGAGTTCCAGGCCCCTACCATCCTCTGGATGAGAAAATTATTTCTTCATCTCCCCTCTAATCCTTCTGCCAATTACTATACTTTAAAAGTCAATGCTCCAGATTTTTGACACCTCCATTAAGTTAAATAGGGCATCCCTATTTACTCTATCTAGGCCCCTCATAATTTTATGCACCTTAATTAAGTCATCCATCAACTTCCTCAGTTCACTCCAGCCTATCCAATCTTTCTTCATAGCTAAAATTTTACAGTCTTGGCAACAGCCTTGTAAATCTCCTCCACACCCTCTATAGTGCAATCACATCCTTCTTGTGCTATGGTGACCAGAACTGTACATAGGACTCAAGCTGTGGTCTAACTCGTGTTGTATTCAGTTCTGGTATAACCTTCCTGCTCTTATATGCTACGCTATGCCTTAACCAAGAAAGGAAAGCATTCCCTGTGCCTTCTTAAACACCTTATCAACCTGTCATGCTACTTTTAAGGATCTGTGGGCATACACTGTAAGGCCCTTCTGTTCCTCTACAACTACTTAACATTCTTCCATTCATTCTTCCATCCTTCCATTCCTTGACCATATGAAGTTAAATTAAATCCTTATACCTAGAGATATGTTATTTTAATTATGGGTGATGGTGCAAAGCGTAGGGTTGCCAACCCTCCAGCATTGGCTTAGAGTTTCCAGGAAGATTGAAGATCATTCTCCAAGGCACTGCTATGTGCAGCCCTGGAGAAAAGTCATCAGGATATTAAAAAAGATTGTTTTTTTGTCATTTTCTTTGAACATTTGTCTTCACCAGGTAGAAAAATATTGAAAATGGTGGGGGGGAAAGGCTGTTTGACTGACAGTCAAGCATCATCCAATTGGATAATGAGCCATTTCGCTTTCCTACTGGCATAGGCAGGCAGTATGTCACAAGTATGGATGTGTTGGCCAACTAATGGTTGGAGTGTGGAGCAAAGTCATGTGATGAAGCCTCCAGGAATACATTTCATCACAGTTGACAACCCTAGTAAAGAAGGATAGAAAAGCAATTGGAAAGATGCAGTGTAGATTCACTAGGACGTTGCCAAAGATGAACTGTTATAGTTATGAAGAGAGACTTGAGAAAAAGGATTTTTGTTTCATTAAAACAGAGAGTTTTAAGGAGTAAATCGAGTGAGGCTTTCAAGATTATGACGAGTTCTGATAAGGTAAATACAACAGATTGTTTCCACTGGTTGAGTAAGATGGTAATGATAGTACACAAACTTAAGATAATTACAAAAAGGATTGCAGGGGAGGTTTGAAAAACATCCTTACGAAGAGGGCGGTTAAATGTGGGATTTTGTTTTGGCACAAACTGTTACTGAAACAGATTCTATCAATTATTTTTAAAGGGAATTAGGGGGTTGTTTGAAAAGTAAGAATATTAAAGAGTTTGGGGAGTGAGCAAGCAAATCGAATTAAACTAAATGGTTCATGCAAACGCACATTGGATGGGCAAAATTTTACAACAGCGGGATTTTTCGTTCCCGCTGTCGTCAATGGGATTTATAATGGCTCCCCGCATTTTATGTCCCCGTCCCCGCTGAAACAGGGCCGTGAAATTCTGCCCGATGAGTTGAATGACCTCCTTCTGTATTGTACCATTCTGGAATTCTAAAATACTGCAGCTGCATTAAATACAGGAAATTAAACACTGACCAGTGAACATTACCAAAAATTAAAAAGCAAGAAACATGCACACGGCAGAAATGTTTTCAACTGTGGCACTCAGATTATTTGATGCACAGTTTACATAATGGGAATTGCTTAAAACTGCCCATTACCTCTCATCATTATGGTGCACTGGTGTTAATGAAAATCAATAACGTTTCTCTAAAGTTGTAAGAATGGGAATAAATTATATTTGAAGTCCCAATGGAATTCAGTAAAGAAAAACTCATTAAAGGGTGTCAGATATTACCATGGAAAATGTAAATTTATCTGACAAAAACTTCGAGCATCCCAGTGTTCTACCTTATTGAATGGCAGAGCAAGCTCAAGGGGCCGAGTGACCTAACCCTGCTCCTACTTTGTATGTTTATATGTTCATATGCTCATCATCTGACTTCACCGATTAAGGTAAATACCGCAATAGTTAATGAAAACACATCTTGCATTTTACACATGCATTTAGACAATCATTATTCACCCACTTGTCTGAACACCTCACCCCTGTGGATTCAGTCTGTACTATTTACAGGATGCACTGCAGCAACTTCCTAATGCATCTTTGGCAGTGCATCCCAAACCTGCGACATCCACTGCCCCGAAAAACAAGGGCAGCAGGCGTATGTCAACACCACCATTCCCAAGTCACCTTCCAGTCGCACACCATTCTGATTTGAACATATGAGAACATGCTGTGGAGACTCAAAGCTGTATCTCACTGCTCCACAGCGCTTTGAAGTGGTGAAGTTACTTGGGGAGAACCAAGCGGAGAGGTTTGTGATTCTTGTACAAGTTAACAAATGGCATCTTAAGCCCTAGAAATGTCATGAAGAGATTGTTTTTCTCCACAGCAATTAATTACAAACAGAAACATTTGCAATCCTCCTGTGGTGTGCCATACATGCCAATAATTTAATTATTAGCTTTGTTTGCTCCACAGCGGCTTATTCCTGTGGCGTATATTACTTCAAGAATTTTCTTCTGTTCCCTTGTGACATCCTTCTGTTCTATCTTTTAGAAAATATGAACCTGGTCTTGACATCTTGTAAATGTTGACTATTTACTAACAGCTATTTACAGGTCCATGGGAAACACATAGGAAGTTGGACACCCTAGTCATGAAATGACTCTATGGACTTCAAGTCTGCCCACAGTGTCATTAAATTAAATACCTTTACGAAGAATAAACAAATTATTCCATTATAATTTCATAATAGGGGCAAAGATGGCTAGTGCGTGGTTCAGAACAACACCAGCAGGGCAGATTCCTGGTTCAGTTGAGGTAGACTTGGGGCCTGCTTTCCCGCCCTGCCCCTGGGAGTGGAAGGCAATGGCAATAACCACCACTGGGGAAAACCAGAATTTCCAAGGAAATGGCTCAGGGTTAAACATCAGCAGACAGTGGTTGGGATTTTCCGGTCCTGCCAGTTGCGGGCATCAATGCCCAGGTGGAATGGGGAAATTTGGACAGCGGCCTAAAGTCAAATGACTTTTGGCTGCTCTCCAAATTTTCCTGTCCCATCTGCAATGATGTCCACTAATGGCGGGACTGGAAAATCCCACCCAAAGGGCCTGCCTTCATGAATGAATAACTTCATAACAGCGTTTAATTTCATTTACATTCAAACCTCTTTCTCTACATCTGACCTTCCCTCCCCCTCCATTGCACACCTTCACATGTCCTGTCGATCTCCCTCCTCCATCTCTTCTCAGTTCTTATTGCTCTCCCTTCCCATCCTCTCCTACCTCTCTCCCCCATACCCTTAGATTCCTTTCCATTGCTCCATCCCCACATCCTCCAATCCCCTAGCCTAGAAACTACTCTCGTGATATTAACCTATGAGTGCAAGCATGTTGGATCATATTTCTTCCTCTCTATCCCTACTGGTATCCACTGCTACCAGAAGATCTGCTGTCATGGTATGTCACGCATATTTGTCTTTTGTCATCCTTACAAATCCACTGTAGCTTGACTGCAACCGCTCTGTGATGTCCATCATCCAACTATGCCTAAGTTGGCCCCTCTTTCTGCTGCCTTCCATTTTGCCCTCTAGAAATGATCTCTGTAGCTTTTCAGCTCTGATCAAATGGCCAAAATATTGACATTTTCTTTTCTGGATGTCACTTTTTAAGAGCTCTTTTTGTTCTTGTAATTTCAAGGACAGCTTCATTTGTCTCATCTGTAGATGGAATTTTAAGCATTCGTCTAAGCATCAACATTTCAAAGGCCTCTATTTTCTTCCACAGCCTTTATTTATCGTCCAGGTTCCTGAGGCACACAGGATATCATCTCATGAGCTTTTCCCTTGTTACCAGATTGTTTTTCTTATTGTTAACACACCCTTCATCTTCACAAAATCTTAGCTGCTGTTTTAATGAAGACCTTTTTAATATTGGCTCATTTTAAATATTATGGTGAAACAATTTGGAACAGAATTAGTCACATAAAAGGACAGAATGCTTGCCCACTAATCTCACAAACTAGTTCTTACTTTATGACCCATTCTTTCCATTGCTCCATCCCCACATCCTCCAATCCCCTAGCCTAGAAACCACTCTTGTGATATTAACCTATGAGTGCAAGCATTTTGGATCATATTTCTTCCTGTCTATCCCTGCTTGTATCCACTGCTACCAGAAGATCTGCTGTCATGGTTTGTCACGCATATTTATCTTTTAAGCCGGTTTATTTTTCCTTTTATCCATGCAATCTCCCATTCATTTGTACCTTTTCAGTTTTATTTCTTTATGGATATTTTCTACAAAGGTTGTTTAAATTTAATTAAGAGTTTTCTCACTTCCTGTGCCAAACCTTTTCCATGTTTTGGCTCGAGCTTGAAGTTTGGTCTCCTGTCCAGTCTGGTCCTTGTCCCTGTTACGCCATCAGGAAAGAGGAAAGCAGGGATGGGACAGGCACTAGTTCTCCCGACCTCTCCTGAAGGTATCAGAAGGTTAAAGGCACATTTCCACGGGGACCATTTTTCTTCCGCAGCGAGCACTCACTTATTTGACCATCATATTTAAGCCTCTTCCTGCTATCCCCTGGATGTCCGTATGTGATCACGTCCATAGAATTAGGAAAGCTGACTGATTTTATCCCTCCCTGTGCATGGATTTAAGGCAAATTATAATATCCCATCCTTCATCTCAGCTATGAGATTGCCCAGATCAACATATATCAAGGATTTAGCATCGAGCATTTCTATTCGCTTTGGCAATATAGCAATCTATTTGAGCAGCTGAACTCTTTTCCAGGCAGCAGACATGTTAACCAACCCCTCTACCTGAAGATAAAACTCACACCCCTTTTCCACTTCCCTGAAATCCTTTCATGAACTTTTGAAAAAAAGCGAGAATAATTATTCCTTAAGTGATTTCTTGTGGAAGGATCCATTCCGCACCTGCTCAATTTGCTTGGAAAACGCAAAATAAATTATCTGCCTTCAATTGCACATGCCAGCCTGTGGTAAGGAGCCCTTACTTCAAGAAACAGAACAGGCAGCTTGCGAGCAAAATGTGATGAAGCCTTAGTGACTTCATGTGGAGAAATATCGAGGAACGTCCTGAGTGCAGGAAAAAAGATTTGAATTTGCATAGCGCCTTTCATGATGTCAGGGCATCCCAGAGTGTTTTACAGTCAACTCAGTCAATTGAGGTGTACTCATTGTGATGTAAGAATTGCGCAGGCTTAAAGGCCGGAATTTTCTGGCCCCGTTGGCATCGGACATCAATGGCGGGCGAGGGAGACAAATATGGCGAGAAGGCCAAAAATCAGTTTCACGCCGTCATGAAACCAATTTGCGATCTTCTACTTCACCCGTCAATGGAACATCATTTTACTATATTTGCATCTATTTTAGGCCCTGCCCCCCGAATTATCCCCCCACGCTGGATCATCCAGGCACGTTGGCATGATGCACTCTGGCATGTTTTACAACCGTACACCTGGTGACCCGCACTTCACTCAGGGATTTGAGGCTGGTTTGCCTGCCTTGCTCTGGCCAGCACTCGCAGTCATCAGTGCCAGGCTTCTCAGGCAGCACCACATCACTTTTAGGGTGGCTCACGGTTAGGTCTCGACCTACCGGACCAGCCGCAAGGCGGGGGTGGCTTTTCAGTGGCTGCAGGTCTAGGGCTTACTTGGAGCAGGAGGAGAAGTGACCTCAGACATGGGAAGAAGTTACAGAGTGAGGGCTGTACTGGGGAAGGGGGGTATCCCAGGGTGTGTGTGGGGCCACATGTTGATCTATGAAAGTGGCCTCAAGATGGTGAGGGCTGAGGAGGCAGCCCCCAGAGGAGATGAGACCAGATGGTGACGTGAGGCTGTGTGTGAGAGAGTGAGTGGCGATGTCCCCTGAGCTGACAGTGAATGTCTGATGGCCTTGTGAGTGTGTGAGTTTGGAGTGATAAGATGGTTGTCTTACCCTGGCGGCATGAATGAGGTCATTCATCCTTTTCCTGCACTGGGTGGCCGATCTCATGCATTGGCATTGACCACCTCTGCCACCGCCTCCCAAGCTGGAGTAGTGAGACTGATGGGCCTCCTGCAGCCAGAGCAGGGGTAGAGGACATCGTGGCGGGCCTCCATGGGGCCCAGAAGGTGTCCCAGGGATGCATCACTGAATTGGGGGGCTGCACTCTTCTTGGCTTTTGGGGCCATGTCATCACTGGACCAGTAATGAGCTGCAAGTATTGAGAAGTGTGCGCGCGGCTGCAGTTTAAATATGGTGTCCTGCGTGAGGAAGCAGCGAGGTAACGGCGTGACAGAAAATCAGATGCTGCCCGCCTGTGAGATGTCGTATTTCCTGTGGCTGCATAATTAATGAGGCAGGAATAGGACAATACGGCGTGAAAACCCGCCATTGCAACTTTTTTCCCGTCCACTACCACATTTTGTGTAAATCTGGGACGATTCCGCTCAAAATGGGATCTCCTGTTGAACTCTGGAACGCGCAAGGTACAAAAGACAGCAATGTGATAGTGATCAGATAATCTGTTTTTTTAGTGATGTTGATTGAGAGATAAATATATGGTTAAGACACTAGGGACGAACACCCACTGTTCTCCTTTAAAATAACACCATAGGTTCTTTTGAAACCATCTGAGAAGGTGGGCAGGACCTCAGTTTCATGCTTCATCCTAAAGACAGCACCTCCAACAGTGCAGCACTCCTCAGTGCTGCACTGAAGTACCAGTCTAGGTTATCCACTTCACTCTCTGAGCTTTAACCCACAGCCATCTGATTCAGAGGTAAGAGTGCTATCAATGAAGCCAAGGCTGACACCAGTACTTTAAAAGCAAAGTGTTGCCATGATATATGTTTAACAATGTTAGACTTGAAATGGGACCTCCTGTTGAAAAGCAATCAATAGCGGAAAGGCTCTTCTGCAGAGGCCAGGAGACAAATGATGACCCACAGATCAAATAGGATAATTCTCAGTTTCATTGGTCAGCCTTTGTCCTCATTTTAATTATTATTGGTTGGAATGTCACAGACTGTGTAGGATTATAGAGAATGGATACGGTTTTTACTTACAGCGCAGAACTCAGTACCAGGCAAGCAAACTTCCTAGCTGCCCTGTTGATTGGGATGTATAGTATAGGGGTTTGGCACATATAGGGTCAATGTGAGGCTGAGTACAATACCTCCCACAAGGTGATGTAAGGGAACACATGACCTGCGCCTAGGGAACAAGGTGGTGTTGGACAGAGCTGCATGCAGAACTAAGTATGGAGACAATTTCTAGCTTGTACCCTTGACTGTATATTTGTAAATAGTCCTAGTAGTTAATAAAGACTTATAATTTACAAACTAAAGACTATGAAGACTTCATTAAACCTACCGAGATGTAACCAACACCCCACATTAGTATGCAGGGCTAGATAGTTTGCATAATATGATACACCCCTGCTACTGATGGAGCAGCCTCTGACTACATATAAAGGGAATTTTCCAAAACTGGGATTAGCCTTTTCAATTTTCCAGAGCAGACCACTGAATCATCAGTAAGGGAAAGTGGCTTGCTGTTGTGGTGTGACAACAGGGAGAGAAAACACATGTACGCAAAGTAACAGGCTTCTCTTCCATCTGAAAACTACATTCAAGATTAATTCTAATTAGAATTGTTACTGGGTGTCTTTTAGATTGTTTTTTTTTCTGCCTGAGACAATCATGATTCCTATAGAGTCCTCGCTGCCTAATAATATAATAAATATCTTAGGAATTTATTTTTTCCGCAGTGTCTACGTAAAGATCAGTGGTAATGTGTACTCCAAAAACAGGAAATGCTGGAAGCGCATAGCAGCTCAAGTCAGCACCTGTAGGCAGATAAACATTTTGGATGTAACCCTTCATCAGAATGGTAACCTTTGCATTTGTGCAATAATTTTCTAACTGCAGGAATACAACGTTAATGAAACAAGCTTGAGCTATGATGACTTCAGTGGAGAAGCATGAGCTGGGCGTGTTACAAATTATGGCATTTTGGTGGAACAGTTCTTTCATTTCCTTCTTCGCCAAAAGCAGAACACATTGAAGCTAAGGAATAGTGATAGTGTGCAGGACAGACAAAAACTCTGATAAAGGCTCGTGCACTGGGATAACTGAAGATAATTTTGTTTCGCAACCATTATGCACAGTTCACTCATTTCACTGGAGGCCTTTATCAGTTCTCTTGGCATTCTTCCAGAAATGTTTAACTGCGAATCAGGCTGGAGTCCCAAGAGAGGGAGGCTTAGCTCCAGGTCAGCTTGGCATTCTTTCCACAGTTGTCTAATCAGAAGGGAGGGACAGTTTAGTCTAAGGCTGCTAAGCAGATTAAAATGTGACTGGACAGAGATAAATAATTGAAAGAACAAGTAGTCAAAATACCATTAACATTTGCTGTACTTCAATGCAACATAAGAGCCAACTGTAAATATATCAGCAAGATTAACTTCAAAGGTAAATGTACTTCAGCATGAGTGCTGTGACCCATTAAGTACTCAGAGTGTATGACACTTAGAAGCACAACACTTTCTCTATCGAACCTTTGTGTGATTATACCAAAATTATACACAATATATTAAAGCTCTTTCTAAAATATTCTGCTTCTCCCACACCACTGTCCTAACCGGTCTTCAAAAGCCTTGCTGTCGTTATTTGTATGGACATCTCCGCTGGTGCTATCATTGCTGTCGCACACTTTAGTGATATGGGAAGGTCCTCTTTGCCTTGAGAAATTTCTCTACTTCCTTCTGAGGCAACATCGATTTTTTTTCAATCACTTCACCAACGCCTCACCACCAGCCATTGTTCACAGTGGAAATGACTGCATAAGTGCTTCAAATTGGTTAGCTGGTTGGGATGGCAAAGGACTGTAAATACAGTGAATGCTGGAATGCTAAAACAAAAACATGCTCGGTGGCTCAAGCGGCGGTTCTGGAAAGAGAAACAGAGTTACCGGATCATAGACAAAAATTGCTGGAAAAACTCAGCGGGCTGGATTTTGCCGTCGGTGAGCCCGGGACGGGGCCTGATCGCCGATGGCAATATGCCGCAGGATTCCCCCCGACGTCATCCGGCCTCATTTAAATTTTCAGGAAGACGGGGGCACAGCAAAATCAGCTGTCCGCCCGCCGACCTGTCAATGGCCAATTGAGGCCATTGACAGGATAATTAAAACAATTAAAGGGCCTGCCCGTCCAACCTTAAGGCTGGTCGGCAGGCCAGGAGTCCCGGCGGCAAATAGAGAAAACATGAAACCTCATCCACCGGCGGGATGAGGTTTCATGTAGGGTTTAAAAAAGTTTATTAAAGTTTCAGTGAAATTTATTAACATGTCCCATCTCGTGTGATATGTTAAAGATTTTATTATTTTTCTATTTTTAATGCAGCATCTCCTCAGGGAGATGTGCGTGAAAGAGCGCACTCTCGCATTTGGGGAATCCCCCCTCCGCCCGCATAGGAAGCGCATGGCGCTTCCCGCCGAACGTCACACTGGGCGGACCTTAATTGGCCCGCCCACTTAAAATGGCAGCGGGGCCCGCTTCTCCGGCAGGGATCGGCTCCCCACCCACCGGAGACTGGGTCGGGCCCACCCGCCCGACAGGCAGAAAATTCTGCCCAGCAGGTCTGACAGCATCTGTGGAGAGAATGACAGAGTTAATGTTTCGAGTCCGTATGACTCTTCTTCAGAACTCTGTCTTTCTATCCACGGATGCTGTCAGATCTGCTGAGTTTTTCCAGCAATTTTTGTTCTTGTTTCAGATTTCCAGCATCCACAGTGTTTTGCTTTCAACAGAGTTACTGGGCTGGATTTTCTAAAAGGGCTCAGGAACCTGACATCCAGATGAATTCTCTGTCTCGATCACCCCACCAACACCTCCCCCCTGTCCCCAGCCCCCCCAATTATAATATACAACTGGCCTAATTGGCCAACAGGTGAGATTGGCATCCCATTTGTAGCTTTGAGCAACACCAGGAGGTAGGAGCTGCCTGCCCTGACACCAGTGGCCAATGCAGGTGGCAGCCATGTTGGGGGCTGCTGCTGTTGCCTTGCTGAAGAGAGCACGCAGCTTGTCAGAGGGTCAACAGCATCGACAGGACTGGAAGGGGTCATGCAGGAAAAATAAAGGTCCAGCATTCACACCTGTGCAGGTAGGTCCCGGAAAAAACAGGTAAAACATAAAGACAGGTAAATTTTAATTTGCCGTGTGGTGAACCAGACAGCTCTGCACCAACGTGCACCAGACTGTTCTACTGCACTGAACAGGTCCCTTAGCAAGCTCCTTGAGGAGTTTACGTGGCTATTAATTGGTGGCGAGCGACATTCCATCCCCCCCCACCACTACAGCCAGCCCTTTGAAAATTGCAAACTGCCCTGGAGGTGTGAGATCCTGAAATGGCCCCCAGGCTGCGATTTTTAGATCCCACCCACACTGGGTCCCGACCCCACAGTCATTTGAAAATCCAGTGCAATATTTCAGCCTTTAACCAAACTCTTCTCTCCCTATTTTGATACAGAAGAATACGAAGGATATGAATGGAGCTTGCTTTGCTTGATTCAATCAATATAGATGAAAAAAAACACAAGCCTAGAAGAGTTCAACAGTGTTTAATTGAAATAAATGTATTAAAAGCTAAAGGCGTAAGCTGATTATTTCGCCTATGTTTCCGTATAATGTTAGAAAATTTACAGCAACAAACAAACTCTTCCCTTTTCTGGATGGTGAATTTGCACTAATTAGGTAATATCTGGGGACATTGAGAAGATTAAAATCTTTTTATTCCTGTTAATATTTTGCTCTTTTTGAATATTAAGTTTGTACTGTGTGGTTACAGGTCTACTCAATTTTGGGGATTTATTGCCATCCAGATCAGCTGTGTCTGTGGGCGGGATTTTCCAGCCCCTCCCATCACCGGAATCGTCTGGTCCCATTGGAAGTCAATGGGCTTTTGGCTGGGCCGCCGAATCCCCCACATCAGGTCCCATCACAACGGAGCCGGAAAATCCCGGCATGTGGCTCTAACTGGTGATTGGGCTCTTCCTGTCATTCCCCCCCAATCAACACTCTCCTGCCCATGCATCCAAATTTGAGTTGATTTTCGGATTTATCTAAATACATTTAATTTTGAACCTTAAAGGGCTAAAAATCTGGATGTTTTAATACAGATTGAACATGTCGCTCTCTTGAAAGCTGGGATCAATTTTGTATTTTTTTTAATAATTGGAAATGAATCAGCAAAAAATGTTTCTGGAAATATGGTTGAGAATAAAACACATTTCCACTTATTAATCCAATGCCAATTTGAAGTTTTCAGGTAAGGTCTGGCACCAGTTAAATCATCCACACAGGAGTGTTCTCCATTGCACCAGATTGAGCACCTTGATCTGAATAAATAGAAACGGCCTAAACTCATCTCACTTGCTGGTTACAGAGTTCCAAAGAGGAGAATTCAAGCCCAGGGACCAATCCCTGCTCAACTATTTCTTGCCTGAAAAAAGAATGGCTGGCAATTGAACATTGGGGAAATTGACAGACATCATGAAGATGTGCTTTATGCCAAATGATGATTTTTAACCCACCAACTGGAAACCTGAACTGAACTTTTAAAAGCAGATTTTTTTCAAAACAGAGAAAAAAGTAACTTGAACTCACAGCCCAAGTTGGCTAACCAAATTTGCATTACTATACATTCCACACTCCAATTGGTTGGAGTGGAATCAGTCAGTCTGCAAAACCTATCAAAGACAATGACTTCAGCAAGGTGTGAAGGACTCACAGCTCCTGCCTCATTAGCAAGGCATCTATGGCAATCACCCAAGGTATTCAACTGTTGGAGATGGACCTTTAAGAGTAAGCACTTGAACAATAGGACCCTGGCTAAATTAACTTCCAGGCATGACCTAATAAAATCATCTTTGTATATTATGTATATGTAGGCAATGTCTTTTTTTCAATCCCCCTGGCAGTTGTGGCAGTTGAGGAAGGAAGGCCACATGATAAGCCAACCCTTTGTCAGGTTTAAGCAAATGTTTTCTCAGCTGATCTGAGGGCAAGTAGCTTAGGGAAAAGACCTAAATGGGATCTGTCCTACCTCTTTTTCCCAAACCAGATGGTAAGCCTTGAGCCCTGTTTGCTGACTGTGATCATCCAGAGACACCCTGCTGCAGACAGAGGTTTCTTAAAACAATCCAACCCAGCTCTACCATCACCCGAAGAACAACCTATTCAGTCATCTATATATTTAAATCGGAAGCAATGAGACCATCAGATTCAGCCTGAAGCCAGCCGAGTCACCAAACTATGGGTTACTTTTTTATGGCCAACTTATCCTTCCAAGCCTTGTAATCTGTATTTGCGTGTGTTTGAACTTCAAGTGTGTGTGTGATACTTAGATCACTTTAAGTACAATAAAGATTACCACTTTTTTGTTCAACTCAAAAAAACCTGTCCTATTGGTTCTTTTATGCTTACAGTAAGCAAGCAGTTAAGTACTCACTGAATTGGCAAGCAAAACAAATCTGCTGCAGTCAAATGAGGAGAGAGCAAAGAGGGGAACCATTCTACTTAGACTACTTAGGCACCTCACTGCCATCCAAGCAGGTTTGTAATTTGTGTCTCAGGTGGAAAGCTGCCTATATAAGCAAATCAGAATGCTACACCAGTTGTAGGAACCCATTTGCAATTTTCAGGTACAAATTATGGAGTGTGCATGGCAGTGAGTGGTCTAAGCAGTTCTGCTTAAAGGAACCATTCACAAATACTCCAAAGATCTTTATGAGAATGCTTGTTGGATCAAGGGAAGCAAGAGGGAATTCAAGAGAAACTCCCTTTCCCAGAAAGTGTTTAGAATGTGGCGCTCACTACCACAAGGAGTAGTTGAGGTCTGTAGAATGGATGCGTTGGAAGGGAAGCTGGACAAACAAATGAGGGAGGAAGATATCAAAGATAGGATTAAAAGAAGAGTGTTGGCTAGAGGCTCTTGAGGAGCATAAACACTGGTATTGACCAGTTGTGTCGAATGGCCTGGTTTTGTTCCATATATTCTATGTGCATAATTCCATGTAGGAGTGCACCTCCAGGCCCGACAGTACTGTCCCAGGCTGCTGACTACCCATGCTCAGCCCCTTCTTTGATTAGATTACCCTCCCCTCCCACCCCTTGGTCTAGCTGTCTCAACATAGGAACTGGCTCATTTCCCACTATGCCAGAATCGACAAGTGGAGTGACAATTTGGTGCTCACAATGTGCCGGACATGTTAAGTTGATTCCAATCTCCCAGTGGTGGTTTCAGCAGGGAAATGCAAGGCCACTATTTTGGATGGAAATCAAAGAAAATCACTCCCCACCCTTCTCCATGCATCCTGATTGAATGGGCCCATCATAACACCCAACTGCCTGTGTTTGAGTCACTATGTCATAGAAGGAGGCCATTTGGTCCATCAAGTCAATGCCTTCTTAGCTACGTCTGTATTATACAGTACAAACAAAGCTGGTCTGCTGAAGAAAAGGAAAAACTTTCATTTATATGGCAGCTTTCATGACCTCACGGTGTCCCAAAATGCTTGGCAGCTACTGAAGTAATTTTTGAAGTGTATCCACTGTTCTCTTGTGGCTCCAGCTCCAGGCAGCTTGCTCACAAAAGCTCCTACAAACAGTAATATGATAATGATCAGGCAGTTTAGATATTTTTTATAGTTCATAGGTTTTGGGCATCGCTGGCTAGGCCAGCAGTTATTGCCTATCCCTAATTGCCTTGAGAAGGTGGTAGTGAGCTCCCTTCTTGAACCGCTGCAGTCCCTGCAATGTAGGTACACCCACAGTGCTTTCAGAAAGGGAGTTCCAGGATTTTGACCCAGTGACAGTGAAGGAAGAGTGATATATTTCCAAGTCAGGATGGTGGGTGGCTTGGAGTGGAACTTCCAGGTGGTGCTGTTCCTATGTGTCTGCCACCCATATCTTTCTAGATGGTAGTGGTCATGGGTTTGGAAGGTGCTGCCTAAGGAGTGTTGGTGAGATCCTGCAGTGCATCTTATAGATGGTACACGCTGCTGCTACTATGCGTTGGTAGTGGAGGGAATGAATCTTTGTGTAGTGCCAATCAAGTGGGCTGTTTTGGCGTGAAGCTTCTTGACTGTTGTTGGAGCCGCACTCATCCAGGCATTTTGTGTATGCAGCCTGACATAAGTAGGAAATGATACTGAAGTTCTGGCATTCTGTTAGCATGTTCCATCACATTCCTGACTTGTGCTTTGTAGATTGTGGACAGGCTTTGGGGAGTCAGGAGGTGGGTTACTTACCACAGGATTCCTAGCCTCTGACCTGCTTTTGTAGCCACAGTATTTATATGGCTAGTGCAGCTCAGTTTATGGTCAATGGTAACCTCCAGGATGTTGATAATGTGGGGATGGTAATGTCATTGAACGTCAAAGCGCAATGGTTAGATTCTCTGTTGTTGGAGATGGTCATTGCCTGGCACGCGTTTGGCATGAATGTCACTTGCCATTTGTCAGCCCAAGCCTGGATATTGGCCATGGACTATTTCTGTATACGAGGAATTGTGAATGGTCCTGAACATTGTGCAACCATCAGTGAACATACCCACTTCTAGCCTTATGCTGGAAGGAAGGTCATCAATGAAGCAGCTGAAGAAGGTTGGGCCTAGGACACTATCCTGAGGAACTCCTGTAGTGATGCCCTGGAACTGAAATGTTTGACCTCCAACAGCCACAACTGCCTTCCTTTTTGCTAGGTATGACTTCAACCAGCAGAGAGATTTCCCCCAATTCCCATGGACACCAGTTTTGCTAGGGCCACACTCGGTGAAATGCTGCATTGACGTCAAGGGCAGTGACTCTCAGCTCACCTTGGGAGTTCAGCTCTTGTATCCATGTTTGAACCAAGGCTGTAATGAGGTCAGGAGTAGAGTGACCCTGGCAGAACCTGAACTGAGCATCAGTGAGTAGATTGTTGTTAAGCAAGTGCTGCTTGATAGCACTGTTGATGATCCCATCAATCACCTTACTGATGATGGAGAGTAGACTGATGGGGCAGTAATTGGCTGGGTTAGATTTGTCCTGTTTTTTGTGTACAGGACATATCTGGGCAATTTTCCACATTGTCGCGTAGATGCCAGTATTGTAGCTGTACTGGAACAGCTTGACCAGGGGTGCGGCAAGTTCTGGAGCACAAGTCTTTAGTACTATTGCTGGAATATTGTCAGGCCCCATAGCCTTTGCAGTTTCCAGTGCCTTTAGCCGTTTCTTGATGTCACGTGGAGTGAATCAAATTGGCTGAAGACTGGCATCTGTGATGCTGGGAACCTCCGGAAGAGGCTGAGATGGATCATCCATTCGGCACTTCTGGCTGAAGGTTGTTGTGAATGCTTCAGCGTTATCTTTTGCACTGATGTGCTGGGCTCCCCCATCATTGAGGATGGGGATATTTGTGGAGCCTCCTCCTCCAGTGAGTTGTTTAATTGTCCACCACCATTCATAACTGAATGTGGCAGGACTGGAGAGCTTAGGTCTGATCTGTTAGTTGTGGAATTGCTCAGCTCTGTCTATCACTTGCTGCTTATGCTGTTTGGCACACAAGTATTCCTGTGTCATCGCTTCACCAGGTTGACACCTTATTCTTTAGATATGGCTGGTGCTGCTCCTGGCACGCCCTCTTGCACTCTTCATTGAACCAGGGTTGATCTCCTGGCTTGGTGGTAATGGTAGAGTGGGGGATATGCCAGGCCATGAGGTTACAGATTGTGCTTGAGTACAATTCTGCTGCTGTTGAAGGCCCACAGCACCTCATGATTGCCCAGTCTTAAGTTGCTAGATCTGTTTGAAATCTATCCCTTTTAGCATGGTGGTAGTGCCACACAACACGATGGAGGGTATCCTCAATGTGAAGATGGGGCTTTGTCTACACAAGGACTGTTCGGTGGTTACTACAACTGATCCAGACAAATGGACAGATGCATCTGCGGCAGGAAGGTTGGTGAGGATGAGGTCAAGTGCGTTTTTCCCTCTTGTTGGTTTCCTCACTACCTGCCACAGACCCAGTCTATTAGCTATGTCCTTTAGGGCTTGGTCAGGAGTGGTGCTACCGAACCACCTTTGGTGATGGGCATTAAAGTCCCCTACTCAGAGTACATTCTGCATGCACCCTTGCCACCCTCAGAGCTTCCTCCAACCTGTGTTCAACATGGAGGAGCACTGATTCATCAGCTGAGCGGGGCTGATTGCTGTGCACCATTTGTTTTGCACTCTCTTCTCCTGCAAGGACAGAGAGGCAGGATCTATGAATGAGAGCAATGGAATGTGTTGAGTAGATGGAGGGACAACATTTGTAGACAATCATGGTGTGCAATAGGTGTTACTTTACATTAAAATGAGAATAAGTCAGTATGTCAGCCTTATTTCAGTTGGTCGTCCTTGTTAATATGGCAATCACCTTGTTAAAACCAATTGCTAGTTAAACAGGTGATGGGCATTGATTATCCCATCTAAATAGAATAAAAAGGTACAGCTGGAACACTTCATGTGGCAGCTACTTGGAAGTCAGTAGCACTGAGGAGTTGTCTTGAAAATAAACCAGCTGGAACCAAAAGACCAGCCTGGATTAATTCTTCCACCACAACCTCTTATTGTGAGTAATAGTACTCTTGCCTCTGAGCCTGAGTTGTGGGTTCAACTGCCACTCCAGGACTGAGGACAACAACCTAGACTGACAATCCTGTGCACTTCTGAGGGAATGCTGAATTGTCAGAGGTGCCATCTTCTGATGAGACATTAATCTGAGGCTCCTTCTGCTCTCTCAGGTGGACATAAAAGAACCCCTGGCACTATTTTGAAGAAGAGCAGCGGACTTATCCCAGGTGTCCTGGCCAATATTTATCCCTCAAGCAGCACAGAAACAGATTATCTGGTCATTATCACATTGCTGCTTGTGGGAGTTTGCTCCGGCTGCATTTTCTGACTGCACTTCAATAAAGCACTTCATTGGCTGTGAGACGCTTTGGGTCAGCTGGAGCTGTGAAAGGTGCCTTAGAAATCTAAGACTTTTGAGTCACTGATAGATGGTGACAGACTGGGATGTGAAGAGGTGCTTGGAGAGGGATGGGTGAGTGATGTGAAATGGTAGGTTTGGGAAGTTAGAAAAAGTTGGGGTTAGGAAAAACTTGAATGTGCTATTGCACTCACCCTTGCTGCCATGGTTAGATGATTAACCCCTTTCTGGGATTGTATCTAGGAGTGTGGCAACACACTCCTGCCACTAACTGCCTGAGCAATTTTTAGCCACAACTTCTTGCTCCCAGTGGCTTGTCCCTTCCTCCCATTGGAAAGGAAGAGAATCTCTCTGTGGGGTTTTGCAGCCTAGGGAGGCATCATTGCAGTGAGGTGCTGCCTTGCAAAGTTACGCCTATTGCGGCAGTTTTTTGCTCTGTTGGAAATCCTGGTCAACGCTTAAAGTTTCATCTCAGGAGCGTCCCGGGAATTACTTCAGACTGATGTGGGTCATCATCACGTCCTCTTATGGGTCGAGAAACATGCAAGTCAGATGATGATGCAATGGCTGTGTTAGAAAGCTACTGATAGGCTGTAAAAAAAAAAATTCCAGGTTCCCCAAGTGCTACCAAGCTCCCTTAAAATCCAGCCCTCTTTTTCTGATTCAGCATTTGAAATTTGTGTGTGGAGCACTTAAAGCCAAGTAGCTAAATAAAATCAGTTTCCATTTTTAATTATTTTAATTGCTGCACATATGAAATTAGGACACGGAGGAGATTTTAGAAGGGTTTCACAAATGATGAGGATTATAGGTAATGGCAGCCACTATTTTGAGCAACAGGTTCAAATCACAAGTGTACAACTCTGGGAGGGCAATTGATGCCACATTCAAGGAAACTTACTTCAATATAAATCAATGATTGCATGAGAGAGTTGTCAAAATTGGACACATTGCTATCTAATGGTGGCTTGCAAATCACTTTAATAACAGGAAGAATGAACGGAAATCAGTCTGAGTCTGTTGTTGCTATACAAACAGTCTGATCTATTGCACAATATATTTATTCCATGCTACAGCTGTGAGTGATAAATGATCTAACGGTTGCTGCACATAAATCCCATTACTGATTAATAGTTTGTACTTCTTTATTGATTTAACAATAGCAGCAGTTCAGCATGACGCTGAGATACTTATGAGATCCAGTGTTTAATCAAATAATAAGGTTATTTGAGTTTTGACCAGTACAGCCTGTAAATTAGCATGTCACACTGTGATACTGAGGGTTATTTTCAGTGAACGTTCTGTACAGAAAATGAATAAAGATGGGATAATGGATTATCGGCAATAAGTTAAAAGGCAGTAATTCTGCTGAGTGGTTCTGCTGATCTCATCAACTGTGAGAAAAACAGATTTTAAAATTAATTTTGTCTCCTCTTTGACCTAAGTAAGGAGGTGGTTCTCCAGCCTGACAGTTCCAAGTGCACATGCATCATCGAGCCAGTGAATATTAGTAGGCTATTTAACTGTGCTTTTATCAAGGGTGGGATTTTGGATTGACCAAGAGGGCGGGTTTGAGGGCAGGCTGGTGTGCCAGTTTCCTGATGTGAGGCCAACACACTCAAACTTTGAAAGGAGCCGGAAGAGGCAGCCCATCCAAACTGCTTAAATAGCTACTTACGGCCATTAATGAGCTTGTTGTCAGCTCATTTAAGGGCCAAGTAGCATTCAATTGTTTTGTTTTCGATTATATGAGTTTGTTTACTATTGATGCTCACCGTGATTGATTACTAAAGCCAGGATGTGGACTCAGAGAAAAGGAAACAAACGGCAGAAAGAGCTGGAAGCCAGAGCTGGAGCGTGGAGTAGACATTTTAAGGCACAGTGAATAAAATTTGTTCCTACACATAGAAACTAGTGTCATCTCTGCATTGCTCTAAGATATATAAAATATACAACAGCCAGATTTTAGTTTTAAGGGGCAGGTTCACTGTGCTGTCAGAACCACTACAGGGAGGAAGAGGAGGAGGCAGTGACTTAGTGGGGAATGATCTGGCATAGGGGCAAAATGCAGCATTGAAGAGAGAAGGTTGAAAGATAGGCTCACAGGTAAGAAATTGTGCTCCGTGATAAGCAATATGCTTCATAATTCTGCACCCTTGACGAGGGTTCTTTTGTAGTGGGATGTTGGGGTTGTGGGGAGGATGGGTGATTGGTTCAGGCAGACTCTACAGCCTAATGCCTATAGACAAAGGGCATAAGAGGAAATGGGATCAAGCCCCACGGAGCTTAGTGCTGACCAGCGAGGAGGAGCAGCAATTCCAGTGAAGAGGTACAGCCCTGGGCAGCAGGGGCACAGGGGTGAGGATGGAGCTGCATCTTAAAAAATCTTCACCAGCTCACTCCATCGCTCTGCCAACCCCCACTTCCCATTCTCTGGAATATCGTCAGCATTAAATGGAAACGCACAAGTCAGCCTTAGTGTACAATTCTCCCAGTGCTTTATGGCTTCATTATTAATGAATAGATCATAAACAAGTGACTCACAAAGTGGCGACACTAACGCAGTTGTCTCTGTGGATGGCCACTCCTCCGAGGTGTTCCCTCTGCACCTAAGGATGAGGCAGAGACAGGCTGCTTGTTCATCCCTGTCTGCACCTGAGATGTCAACCTCGCGATGGAAGTGCCAGGGGTGGGTGGCACCTCCAAAGGCTGCTGCACCGGCATCACTGTGGAAACAGACTCAGTCACAGGGTGTAACTCTACAGATGCTTTGTCCATCACGGGGGGATCCGGGGGGAATGCGGTAGGATGATAATGACAGAGCCTAGTGAAGGGTGGCCCCCACAACATCACCTGTCGCCTCCTCAGCCCTTTCCTGGTGCTCTTGATTACTGGAGTGCACCACTAGCTACAGTGCGCTCCGTGCCGTTCTGTGCCATTTGTGTCACTGAGTGGTGCTGCTGAGTCTGCCATACATCCTGTGCGTCTCAGCGTGCTGTCCCTGCATGCACCCTGATGCTGCACATACTCACCAAGAGGTTGACCAGACTCTCAACAGAGGAACTCCAGTCCTCAAAGCACTGAGTTGTTGTGTGTAGGAGACTCCTCCATACACATCCCGTGACCCCACCCTGCCTTCTTGACATGTGGGCACACACCTCACGCAGGTCCCAATATTGAGCCATCTGTACCATGGCTTACCTCCAGGGCTGCGCCTATCCTCCATTCTCCTAAGATGACTGGCCACAGTTGACTCTGCCACCCCTGAATCCCCCAGCTCTCAAGTGACTTGTGCTCTACCTGTGCTACCGTCTGTAATAAAGTGTGTGGACCCACTGAGGTGCAGATATATGCTCTATGCTATATGCTAGTAAGACGGGACAGTGTAGGCTCTGAGGTCTCTTCCTCTGACTCCTCGGGAACGTGTCTCCATGTGGACTTCTGCCCTTCTGCAGCTGCTGTGAGAGACATTAGAGAAGATGGTGATGAGAGATAAGTACAGTCAACAGATGCTTGTGTTGCTTAAAAGAATGAGAAGGCAGCTTATGCAATGACAGCTGGTTGCATGGGGAGCATATGATATTGCAGTCTGCAACCTCCTGACTAGCAGCTAGGCTTCTGACCTATGCCTATGAGTCAGTGAGGCATCTGAGCACACCCCTCTCCCCTGGTGAGAAGAACTCTCTTTGCCCTCAGGAAGCCCCCCTCTTTTGCTTTCTGGTGACTGCTGACTAAGAGGCAGGTGAGGCAGAGGCATAGTGGTATTGTCACTGGACTGGCAATCCAGACGCCCAGGGTAATGCTGCGGGGACCTGGGTTTGAATCCCACCACGGCAGATGATGGAATTTGAATTCAATAAAAACCTGGAATTAAAAGTCTAATGATGACCATGAAGACATTGTCGATTGTCATCAAAAAACCATCTGGATCACTAATGTCCTTTAGGGAAGGAAATCTGCCATCCTCACCTGGTCTGGCCTACATGTGCCTCAAGATCCACAGAAATGTGGTTGATTCTTAAATGGCCTAGCAAGCCACTCAGCTGCCTCAAACCGCTAAAAAGTCAATAAAAAGGAATGAAACCAGACCGACCACCCGGCATTGACTATGCACCAGAAACGACAACGGCAAACCCAGCCATGTTAACCCCGCAAATTCCTCCTTATTAACATCTAGGGGCTAGTGCCAAAACTGGAAGAGCTGTCTCACAGACTAGTCAAGCAACAACCTGACATAGTCATCCTCACGGAATCATATGTTACAGCTAATACCTTATACCCAGACACCACCATCACCATGTCTGGGTATGTTCTGTCCCACCTGCAGGACAGACCCAGCAGAAGTGGCGGCACAGTGGTATACAGTCAGGAAGGAGTTGCCCTGGGAGCCCTCAACATCAACTCCGGACCCCATGAAATCTCATGTCAAACATGGGCAAGGAATACTGCTGCTGATTACTATGTACCACCCCCACTCAGCTGATGAATCAGTGCTCCTCCATGTTGAACACCATGTGGACAAAGCACTGAGGGTGGCAAAGGTGCAGAATGTACTCTGGGTGAGGGAATTCAATGTCCATCATGAAGGGTGGTTCGGTAGCACCAGCATAGACTGTGCAGGCTGAGTCCTAAAGGACATAGCTGCTAGGCTGGCTCTGCGGCAGGTGCTGAGGGAACCAACAAGGAGGAGAAACTTACTTGACCTCATCCTCACCAACCTGTCTGCTGTAGATGCATCTGCCCATGACAGTATCGGTAGGAGTGACCACCACACTGTCCATATGGAGGTGAAGTCCCATCTTCACATTGAGGATAACCTGTATCGTGTTGTGTGGCACTACCAACATGCTAAAAGGGATAGACGTCGTACAGACCCAGCAACTCAAGACTCACGAGGCATTGTGGGCCATCAGCAGCAGAATTGTACTCAACCACAATCTGTAACCTCATGGCCCGGCATATCCCCCACTTTACCATTACCACCAAGCTAGGGGGTTAACCCTGTTCAATGAAGAGTGCCGGAGGGCATTGCTGGAGAAGCACCAGGTATACCTAAAAATGAGGTGTCAACCTAGTGAAGCTATAACGCAGGGCTACTTGCATGACAAACAGCATAAGCAGCAAGTGATAGACAGAGCTAAGTGGTCCCACAATCCAGTGGATTGGATCTAAGCTCTGCAGTCTGGCTACATCCAGTTGTGAATGGTGGTGGACAATTAAACAACTCACTGGAGGAGGAGGCTCCACAAATATCCCCATCCTCAATCGTGGAGGAGCCCAGGGCATCAGTGCAAAACATAAGGCTGAAGCATTCGCAACAATCTTCAGCCAGAAATGCCAAGTGGATGATCCATCTCGGCCTCCTCCAGAAGTTCCCAGCATCACAGATGCCAGTCTTCAGCCAATTAAATTCACTCCACATGATATCAAGAAATGGCTGAAGGCAATGGATAGTGCTAAGGCAATGGGCCTTGACAATATTCTGGCAATAGTACTGAAGACTTGTGCTCCAGAGCCTGCAGTGCCCCTGGCCAAGCTGTTCCAGTACAGCTACAACACTGGCATCTTACCAGCAATGTGGAAAATTGCCCCGGTATGTCCTGCACACAAAAAGCAGGACAAATCCAACCCAGCCAATTACCACCCCATCAGCCTACTCTCCATCATTAGTTAAGTGATAGAAGTAGTCATGAACAGTGCTATCAAGCAGCACTTGCTTAGCAATACCTCAGCACTGACACTCAGTTTGGGTTCCGCCAGGGTCACTCTGCTCCTGGCCTCATTATAGCCTTGGCTCAAACATGGACAAAAGAGCTGAACTCCAGAAGTGAGATGAGAGTCACTGCTCTTGACATCAAGGCAGCATTTGACTGAGTGTGACCTCAAGGAGCCCTAGCAAAACTGGATTCAATGGGAATCGGGGAAAACTCTCTGCTGGTTGGAGTCATACCAAGCACAAAGGAAGATGGTTGTGTTTGTTGGAGGTCAATCATCTCAGTTTCAGGACATCACTACAGGAGTTCTTCAGGGTAGTGTCCTCGGCCCAACCATCTTTGGCTGCTTCATCAATTACCTTCCTTCCATCATAAGGTTAGGATAGGGGATGTTTGCTGATGATTGCACAATGTTCAGCACCATTCATGACTCCTCAGATACTGAAGCAGTCCATGTCCAAATGCAGCAAGACCTGGACAAGAGCAGGTCAGAGGCTAGGAATCCCGTGGTAAGTGACTCACTTCCTGACTTCCCAAATCCTGTCCACCAACTACAAGGCACAAGTCAGGGGTGTGGTGGAATACTCCCCACTTGCCTGGATGAGTGCAGCTCTGACAACACTCAAGAAGCTTGACACCATTCAGGACAAAGCTGCCCATTTGATTGGCACCACATCCACAGACATTCACTCCCTCTACCACCAATGTACAGTGGCAGCAGTGCGTACCATCTACAAGATGCACTGCAGAAATCTGCCAACGCTTCTTAGATAACATCTTCCAAACCCACGACAGTTACCATTCAGATGGACAAGAGCAGCAGATGCATGTGAACACTACCACCTGGAAGATCCCCCCGCTCAAGCTGCACACCATCCGGACTTGGAAATATATCGCCGTTCCTTCACTGTCGCTGGGTCAAAATCCTAGAACTCCCTTCCTAACAGCACTGTGGGTGTACCTACACCACATGGACTGCAGCGGTTCAGGAAAGCAGCTCATCAACACCTTCTCAAGGGCAATTAGGGATGGGCAATAAATGCTGGCCTAGCCAGTGAAGCCTACATCCTGTAAATGAATATAAAAAAGGCCGTCTGCGCTCTGAAAAGGGTCATACAGTCTTGAAAGGTTAACTCTATTTCTATCTCCATAGATGCTGCTGGACCTGCTGAGTTTTTCAAGCATTTTATGGTTTTGTTTCAGATTTCCAGCATCTGCAATATTTTGCTTTTATCATCTGAGTCTCTCTTGCCACTCATTTTGCCAGGCCTAAGCAATTCTTGAAATGTTACTGTACTGCACCAGTTCCTCCTCACCACTCCTCAGCTGCTGACCTCGTGTGCCACCACCAGCCATGCTCTCTTGGTGAGTCTTGCTGGTCTTTTCTGTTGCAACTGATATGGAACAGTATGTTCCTGCGCACATTCGCCAACTCCTGCAGGACTTCCAGCGAGGCATCAGAAAAACATGGGGGGGGAGCAGCTACCCCTGCACGAGTGCCCTCCCTGCCCATTGCCCTCTGCTCGGGGTCACGCTTCCATTTTCCGGGAGAAGGGCAGTTTCAGCAATGGCTACCACCTACCCTTTAGACCGAACTCATTGCTGGCTTAGTCCTGCCTCCTTCCCCATGTCTAACGCCGCTAACTGGGTAGCCAGTGCACCTCTTGACCACATCAGTGCTTTGCATCTCAAAATAGTGGTGGGTAAACATTTCAGTTCAGGACCTGGAAGTAATTGTGACACGAGGATTCCAAGCTAGAAATTGATATTCCATCCCTGGTATCCACACTTGCCAATTGGTAACATAGGATAATAGTTAGGAGTGGAATCACTGACTAACCTTTCCTCTTCCTCTTTATCCCAGCTCATGGTCTAATATGTTGGGAGGATATGGGATCCAGCAGCCAAACAGATGCAAGTATCTCACTGGATATCAAAACCAGAATTCATAGCTGGAGCTACATTCTCCACTCAGCACAATAGGCTGGAGTGAGGTTTGAACTCCGCACTTTCTGACTCAGGGTTAGGAAAGGTACCATTAAGCCAAAGTCTCACTCCATTTTATACAGAGGCCAGATTTTTCCAAGGTATTTCCAAAGGTACAGAACCGGGACATGGCTTCGGCCTACATTGGTGCTTTATGAACTAGATGCATGTAGTTAACATATCCACACGTCCTTGCCATGGAGTTATTCAATGTTGTTGAATTCTTTTTTACATAACATTGTCTATTTCCTATCTTTTCCCATTGAGAATATTAAATAATACATTTTCAACTAATTATAGAAAATATGGAGAATTCCTGGTCCACAGTAACTGCTGAAAAAGGAGGGAATCATACAGCAAATGAAATATGAACATTCTTGCACAAAAATATACTATGTTCATAAAATTTCATAAAAGTACATTACATAAACATTCAAATTTGACATTACATAAGGTGTAAACCAAACCAGTTTCTTCCAATCTTCCAATCAAAACAGAAAATGCTGGAACAGCTCAACAGATCAGGGAGCACCTGTGGAGAGAGAGAAACAGAGTTAACCTTCGAGTCTATATGACTCTTCTTCAGAGCTAAAGAGTTTCTTCCAACACTGTACGTTACTCACAATCTTTACAATTGCAGTTAAAATTTAAAATATTCATTACATGTCAAAAGTAAAGCCTGAGGGGTTTTACCCAGCTCCTAGCCCCTTGGAGCACTATGGCTAAAAGGCCTTAGGCATTGGCCTTTTCAAGTGTGTCTTTGCAGTAGCTGCCCCAAGCTTTAGTGCGTCCCTTCCCTTGGAATGTGTCAGTCTGCAACATTCACTCGTGGACAACTCTTTGCATTGGAAGACCAGCAGGTTTCGGGCAGACAAAAGTGCAACTTTCACCGAGTTGATGTTCCTCTAGCAGTGGTTGATGTTTATCTCAGTGTGTGGCCCTGGGAACAGCCCGTAGAGCAGAGAGACCCATGTCACAGAGCTGCTCAGGATGAACCTCGACAAAAACCACAGTATTTCTCTCCAGACCTTCTTTGCAAAGGCACATTTCAGAAGAATTTGGACAATTGTCTCACCATCACCATAGCCTCATTGGGGGCAACATGCGAAGTAGGTGAGACTCCGAGTATGCAGGACGAATCTGACAGGGAGGGCCCTAATCACCACCTATGAACTTTGTAGCGGAAAGGAAGCTGACAATGAATTATCAGAACAATTCAGTCATATCTTCTGTGGAGTGTCCAGTTGTTACTCATCACTTACCTCAGCCTGACCAATCTGACTGATCATTTCTTCAGGTCTTTCAGTTTTATTGTTTAAATTCCCTATCTTCAGTAATTGATTGGCTAGCTGCAAAATGGAATTGGATATCAACAACAGCAACTTGCATTTATGTAGCATCTTTAACGCAATAAAATGCCCCAAGGGACTTCACGGGAGAGTTATCAACCAAAATCTGACACTGAGCAACATAAGAAAAAATTAGGGCAAATGGTCAAAAGCTTGGTCAAAGAGCTAGGCTTTAAGGAGTGATGGAGAAGCATAGATGTTTAGGAAGGGAATTCCAGAACTTCGGGCCTAAGCAGCCAAATACACTGCACTGATGGTAGAGCAATGAAAATCAGAGATCTTGCAGAGGTCTCTCTCCACCTGTAACCTGTGTCTAACACAGGTAGATTTAGATGTCCATTGTAATCCTAACAGTGTATGAATTGTGAAATATGGGCAGCAGACCCTGTGCTACAATTTCTAAATCTGATGGTTCATGAAGGTACTGACAGTAACTATCATATGTATCATACACTTTTATCATTTGCATGGTCCTGGTATCTCAAGCTTACTTATCCCCACTTTAATAATGAAGTTATCTAGTTTTCAATGGAGAAAAGGAACAAGAAAAAGCAACATTTATTTAAGCATCTTTCATGTTGAGAAACCTCCCGAGCACTTCACAGAGAACCCTCCCCCCCCCCAAATAAAATTGATGCAGAGCCAAAGAAGATATGAGAAGGGGTGACTAAAGATTGGCTAAAGAGGTGGGTTTTAAAGAAGGAAAAGGGTTTAGGAAGGAATTCCAGGGTGCTGGAAGTACAACCGTCAATGAGTTGAAGAGATAGAAGTATACGGATATGACCAGGTTGAGAGCTGCAGACAGTGCAGATTGGGGTTTAGGGTTTGTTATGATCCCAACTGACATTACCCTGGACAAGCCTGATCCCAGAGTGGAACCCAACTTGATAGGTCCTAACTTTTATTTGTTTGTTTAGATACGTGGAGAGTAGCTACTGAACAGAGGCACAGGGGTCAGCTGGTGAACATTTAACAAAAGAATAAAACATTTATTCAACAAGAAAAGATGAACTATATTACAATACTCCTTCACCCACAACCATACCTTTTACAGATGCATACAAGTTTATAAGGATAACATAAGTTACAAAAGCTATCTTATACTTTAATGTTCACAGTAAGTACACAGTCCATATAAATCTATGGCACCCTGTGGTCAGACATACCACACTCTGAAACCAAGTGACAGATGCCATCTCAACCAGATGCTATGGATCTCTCCTCAACTCCCTCCAGACACTTATCACATGCGAACCAAACAGTCTCATTGAATTCGTCCTTCACACGAGGGTTTCCAATCTCCATTCGCCAAGACTTTGCCTTGGAATCTTCTCCCAAGCCGACGCTTTCTCTCAGACGCTCTCTGTAAAGGTTCACCTCCAGGGTTTCAAACTCTCCTTTTGATGTTCCTCTTCCCTGGGTCACCACATGCATTCAGAGAGGGAACTTGTGATTGTCAATATTGAAAAGCAGGAGCAACCAAGTGACCTCTAGCCACCCTGGCGGCTGCAGCTGGGGTCTCATCATGTGCTCCAGGATGCATGTCTGCATTCAGATCCATGTTGCACTCCTCCGCCTCATCATTTCCACCCCTATCATGTCCTCAGGGCGAAGTTCCAGTCCTACCTGGAGGGCAAATTTGTGTAATGCATAGCATGCTACTCCAATCTCCAACACTTTCACAGGAGGGTGCTGCAAAGTGCCCCCTGACCTGTCCAGGCAACCAAAATGTGACTTCAGCGTTCTTATTGTCCTTTCCACCACCTGACGCATTGAGACATGTGCGCGCGGTTATATGTTTCCTATGCTGCATTGCTGGTCCCGCAGTATGGTGTCAACAACCACGTTTTCAGTGGGTAATCCTTGTCACCCAGTAGCCATCCTGAAATTTGAGGTAATGCACTCATGGTCTGGTGCAACCTTAAGTTTGCCAGACTGACTGAATAATGAGCACTTCCACAGTTATCACAGGTATTGAAGATATAATGAGAGTCTTCAATTGGGCATCACAAACAATCATGACATTCAAAGAATGGAAGCCCTTCCTGTTGATGTAAGAAACAAGGTCATCATTTGGTGCCATCAGTGGAGTATGTCTTCCATCAGTTGCCTTGCGGACAGCTTTGGAAAGCCAGTAATCCTGTGGAACATATTGGATCGCTTCTTCACCTTCACATAGAACATATCAAAATTAATAAAATCAGAAGCCTACGGTAGATTCCTGGTGAATGCAGGCCCTCGCAGCACTCTGGCAGGTGGTGGACATGTCACCAGTATCTGACTGAAATGACCCACATGAATAAAAATTCAGTGCAACGGTCACTCGCATTCCAATTGATCAGTCAGTGCAGCATTTGGAGCTTGGCTGAAGCATAATCTCCTGCGCACAACTCCTCCAACATCACATTGTATGACGTTCGCTCCCGACGCATTCTCAGGCCTGGGTAGTTTATCTTTCTTATCAGCAAGCGGGTATGGTGCCTGAAACAAAAACAGAAAGTGCCTGAGAAGCTCAGCAGGTCTGACATCATCTGCGAAGAGAGAAACAGGGTTGACTTCTCAAGTCCGTCTGACCCCTCTTCAGAGCACTGACTCTTGGTGCCTGACTCTTCTTTCATGGCCCCTGTGCCTGTGTTGTTCTCTTTCTCAAACTAACAACGTTGCGTGATGGAAAGCAAGATTCCTGAAGCACCAAAAGGTCTCCACCTCACCATTTGAATCCACAAGAGATGCTGTGGTACCTTTTCAAGTGATAGCTTATGTTATTTTTAAATCAGATGTCTTGTCATGAAACATTGCACTTTTCTCAAACATTCTAAAAAAACAAATAACATAGAGACTTGTAACAATGAATTCAAACTTGTTGCAGACCTATATCACATAGTACTTTAAAAAGAATTCTAAAACTCTACATTCCATTTAACAGCAATGTAAAAGTGAAATAAGCCATACCGCATATCTATATTACATAGTCCCCGTATAGAACTTGCTGAACAGCCATTTTGCACAAAAAAGTTCCAAAAAAGTCACAGATATCTTTTTTAACATTCTGGAGGGTTGCCGATGATTTTGAACATTATTAACATTTTAACAGACCTTCAGCAGCTCTGCGATACAGCTGCTGTCTGTTCTCTTTCAATATCAAAATCTGTTATGCTGGCCCTATGCCAACAATGAGATCATCTGGGCAGATCGGTGCAATTTTCTGGGCAACTCCTGGGTATCCACCCTAAGCCTCCGTGCTTATGCACGTTTCTATTAGAAGCCTGAGACTGCCGGAAAAAATATTGCAGCAATCCGGGTAGCGTAAAACCAGCTGCCAGTACTACATTCAGTTCTGGGCACCACAGCTCAGGAAGGATATACTGGCCTTGGAGGGGATGCAGTACAAATTCGCCAGCATGATGCTAATAGTGTTAAATTATGTGGATGGATTGTATACCTAAGGTTTGTATATTGACAATTGAATGGTGATCTAATTGAGGTGTTTAAGATGATTGAAAGGCTTGATAGATAGAATGAAATTATATTCTTTGGTGGGGTGTCCTGAACAAGGGAGCCTAACCTTACTTTAGAGGTAGGCCATACGAGTGTGATGTTAAACAGTACTTCTTCACACAAAGGGTATTGGAAATCTGGTACTCAAATACATGGCTTATATTTATGAATATCCAATAGGCAGGAAAAGACCAGCAGGCCCATCGAACATGTGCAAACATGTGCAGCAAGGCATGATGCTGACACACCCTGTGACCACACAGGGAGGGAATTACTGAGGTAGCCAAAGTGCATTTGTTTCCTCTGGCTGGGGAATCTTGAACACAGGGCAGGATCTTCTGGTCGGTGAGCGGGGGGGGGCGGGGCCAACTCGCCTACACGTAAAATGGCGCCGGATGACGTTGGGCGGAACTCCCGACGTCACCCCGCATCATTTCCATTTTCAGGTCGGCGGGGGTGCAGCCGAATCAGATGCGCACCTGCCAACGGCCTATTGAGGCCATTAAAAAAACAATTTAGATAATTAGTGGACCTGCCCGCCCATCCTTAAAGTTGCCTCCGTGCGGGATGAGGTTTCATGAGTGATTTAAAATCTGCACATTGAGTTGTAATAAAAGTTATGGTCATGTCCCAACTCATGTGACATTGTCACATGAGGGGACATGGAAGGGAAATGTTAGGGTGGTTTTTATTAAAAATTTGAAGTCCGAACCAATCTCCCTGAGGCAGCACTTAGCCTCAGGGAGATCAGTGCACTCTTTCACGCGCGTGCGCGAAAGAGCGTACTCCCGGCTGAGGTAATCCCCCTGCCTGCACAGGGAGCGCATATAAAATGGCAGCGCGCCCCCGATTGGGAGCGCCGATCGGAGGCGCGCCTGCTCGCGCCCGCTCCCGCACATCCACCCCCCCACCCCCCGACGGGGCGAAAATGTTTCCCATAGAGACACAGCCTCAGGATAAGGGGTCAATAACTTAGGACTGAGATGAGGCGAAATTTCTTCAGCCTAAGGCTTGTGAATCTTTGGAATTGTCGACCCGGGGGCTGGTGAATGCTTCATCTTTGGCTATATTCAAGTCCCAGATCAATAGATTGTTGATCTCTTAGAGGATCAAGGTATATGAAGAGTGGGCGGAAAAGTGGAGTTGAGGTAGAATGTCAGTCATGGTTGTATTGAATGGTGGAGCAGGCTTGAGAAGCCAATTGGTCTAGTGCTGCTCCTAATTATGTTCCTCTGCAAGGAGACCTGATCCAAGTTCAATCTCCCATCAACAGACTTGTCATTTTGGAATCAGTCTGAACTTAAAAAGAGCCTAGATATGTCCACCCCACCCCCCCACATAGAGAATAGTTTCCAATTAGCTATCAAATAACTGGGATGCATGGATTTGAACTCACGCTAGTCAGACAACAAACATCAGGAACTGCTTCTGAGCAATATATTGTGTGAGCGCAGTGTCACAACCCTGTCAACATGGCTAATCACCAGAGCCTCCCGAAGACTAAGTCCATAGCTGGAGGCGTTAAGCGGCAGCAGCAACTATTTGCTCCCCTTCAAATTTATCACGATGAACACTGAATTGTGGGGCAGAATTTTATGCCTCGCGAGCGGGCACGCGCCTGACCCGAACAGATGTGAAATAACGTGAGAAGACATCGGGCAAGCATCCCGACGTCATCCCACATGCGGGCAATCTTCAGGTCAGTGGGCGTGTGCGGGTGTTAGATCCACGCCCGCCAACAATTAAAAGGCCACTTCAGGCCAATAAAAAGGCAATTGTACTCGATTTTACATGGCTCATGTGATTTCTCGCTGGTTGCATAGGCAAAATTGGCTGGCAGGCAGCCCATTTTTAATGGAACCTCATCCAAGGGCATGATAAAAAGGGTCAGCAGCATTGCCAGGGTGAGGAGTGAGGAGTTTAGGAGATCGTGTGCTGCTGGTTGCTTATTTGAACTTGACAGCTTCATCTCTGTTCTGAGCTTCAGTCTTAGCATTTCTAGGCTTCATTTCAGGACTCATTGGTGTCTCCAAGGCCCCCAGAGGATTTTAACTATGTGGACCCTTCCAGGTATCAGACAGCCTTCTGTTACCCTGGTAATGAGGATTGTGATCTCTGCTGATGGCGTGTCGTCTGAGGGTGAAGAGGGGGCAGAAGGGAAAGGAGGCCAGGTGTCCCTCTGCAGCTTCCAGGGGAGTGACCTGTGGGAGGAGAGGCTGTTATGACACAGCAGATGGTAAATGCTGAGCTATTCAAACCCCAGAAGGAAACTTGAAACAACTGTCACAATTAATTTTCAATTTGTATGTTTTGAGATGTGGGCTTTGAATTCAGTAATAAGACCACTGAGTCTTAAGAGGTTTTTATAAAACTAAATTAAACATTTATTAATAAAAGAAAAGATTGTAAGCACATACTTATGTCTACAAATTACTACTATATTAACTTCTAAATCCCCTAATTAATTTAACTGCCAGTTACACTTTCGTTAAGGCAACAGTAAAACATAGATTTTAAAAGACCCAGACAAAGTAAACGATACCTTGAACAGCCAGATTCAAAATGAGTTTTCTTAATTTCAGTCCCTGGAGGCAGCAGTTTGGTACATACAGGCCGCATGCTTTTCACACTTGTTGGATCTTAAACTGCTTCCCTTACAAACAGCCAACACTCCTTTATAGATATTTTCCCCTTTGAATGCAAATTCCAGTTGTTACACTATGTCTTTGGACTTTATCTTTCTGATAATAAAGAAACTCTCATAGCACTAAGTTTTACCAGTAATCTTTGGGAAAAATAAATATACCCTTTCTAAACTTCACCTAGCAAGGAGACACATTGCACTCCCTCTTTTGAAAACAATCTAGCCTAGTTTATTTAAAAATGGAAATGTTCCCTTGATACCTATGTTTCTGAACTTCCCCATGTTTACCTAATTAACATTTCAAACCCAGTTGCTCTTCCTACATCAAAGCACCCAGACTAGCTGCCTCTAACTCAATTAAGTCTCACACACCCATATACATAGGCACATAGATACATCCCACTATTACTCTATTTTACAATAAATTCCAATAACATTATTAGAATTGTTATATCTTCCTGACAGAGATGCAAGCACAAGGAGCGCAGGGCCAGCAGATAGTACAGGGCATAAGGGGTCACAGAAGATGCCACTATCCTTCTGCCATGGTTTACAGGTGGTGATGCATCTACCTCAATATGTCTGAAGTGCGATGCTGAAGCAGGCTCTGCCTCTCCAGATGTCAGATGATTGGGCCTGAGATCACCTCCAAGTATGCGATGGACACCCCATGCCAATGGCTCTGAAGGTCACAGTGGCCCTCAACTTATATGCCCCTGGCTCTTTCCAGGGGTCAGTGGGGGATCTTTGTGGAGTGTTCCAATCAACTGTCCACAGTTGCGTCAGCCTGGTGACTGATGCTCTGTTCAGGTGGATAATGACATTAATTCATTTATGTACGGACAAGGCCAGCCAGAGGGTTTGCAGCAACTGCTGGGTTCCTCGCATCCAGGGTGCAATCGGGTGCACACATGTGGCCATCAAGGCGCCAATGGGTCAGCCGGGTGCTTTCATCAACAGGAGGGGATTCCACTCGATGAACGTCCAGATAGTTTGTGGCCACAAGATACAGTTTCTACAAGTCTGTGCAAGTCGGTACCCTGGCAATTCCCGCTTACTTCCTCAGACCCTCTCAGGGGCCAAGGCTCTTCACTGCTCCAGCTCGACTGGGTGGACGGCTGCTGGGTATCAAGGGCCATCCATTTAAAAGGTGGCTTCTGACGCCTCTCCATCACCTAAGAACAGAGGCAGAGCAGCGTTATAATAACAGTCATGCCTTCACAAGGGCAGTGATAGAGAGGACTATAAGTCTTCTGAAGATGCACTTCTGACGCCTGGACTGTTCAGGGGGAGCACTACAAAACCCACTAGAGTGGGTGTCACTGACAGTGGTTGTATGCTGCGCTCTCCACAATCTGGGTCTGGCAAGGGGGGGACCCACTGGTGGAAGATGATCTTAAGGCAGCTCCAAAGGCTGCAGAGGATGAATCCAGTGATGAGTCAGAAGAGGAGCACAGTGAGGAGAATGCTGAGGGCATGGAGGCAGACCTCTGGATCCTTCAGGGAGGCAGAAACACCAGGGATGCCTTGATCCAACGCTCCTTCAATTAGGCTGCCAAAGGTCTGCTTCCACCTCATGCCAGGGCTGCCACCTCCATCCCGGATGTCTGAAATAACCTTTCCTTTGAACCAAAGTCCACTTAGTGCCTGTGCAATAAGGTTTAGAGCCACTCACATCCAGAATTAGATACTGGCATGCTCGGCATCTACAAAACAAGTGATGCATACTCAGGTCATTAAGACAAAAGCAAAATTTATATCATTTTGACACCCACATCAAATGACCAGAACTATATATGGTGTTAATGGCCTCACCAATAAACATATTGACAAAACATGGCAGAACAGAAGATCACCCGTGAACAGTCCCTCTTGTGCTCTTGGTGCCTTAAACTTAGTTGTGAGTGCTGTGTCTTGTGAGTCCCGCTGTCTCAATGTAGGAGGCAGTGCAGTCAGATGAGGGTCAATGCAGTGCTCATGCTCCGCATGGACTCTTCCACAACGGAGATCATAGAACGCATACCCTCATGGATCTCCACCAGATCCTCCTGCACGTCCTGTTAGACATCGAGCATCAGCTGCTTAATGGACAATTCCAGAGGTTCATCATCTGCCTTCAGTTCAACATTGTCCTGGTCTCCAGCAGTCCTCCGACTGCTGGCACACTTGGCACTCTCTGCCTCCACCTGTTCCTCAAGCGAGTATGAAGTGCCCTCACTGCTGTGCACCGACATTCTAGCCGATGATCTAATGCCCACCGAGGTGCTGGTATCTGTGCTGGTGCCTGGTTCAGAGAGCGGGTGTGACGCAGGTGCATCTAAAGCCCCATGGTCCTCTGGTGTCAAGGGTGTCTCTTTGGGGTCCTGCGAACGAGTGCCTGCTTCTGAATCTAAGGGAGAACAACAACATATCACTAGTTTAAGTCATCACACTGTCACTGTGCATGCCAGGCACCCTGGTGGCACAATGGAGATCTGTACCATGGTGCTATCATCTTTCAATGATCAGTGGGGGCTCCAGGTTTGAGGGTTCCATTAATGATGAGACTATATAAGAATGTTTGCACAATCCGACACTTTCACCTTTGTGTACTGCACCCTGACCAAGGTGGGTTGTGGTTCTCCAGCTCCAATGCATCCATTTCGTGCCTCGTCTAGTTTAGGTGGTTTGGGGGACCTCTGCTTGTCCTTGACCTCTCAATGGTGTTATGGATCTTCTTCTCCTGAAAGGACAGAGGACAGAGGAGCATTGATCATTTCACTCTCTGCCTGCAGCGCCATTGCAGCCTGGCCAACCCCACCTGAGGAACATCTTGCGGGGCAGATCCGATTTGTGGCCCTCGAGCCGCAAGGCACTCAGGCCAAGCAGGGCTCACCCCCTTGGCCAGCTCTGGTGCCTCTGATTG
Source organism: Cetorhinus maximus (assembly GCF_964194155.1). NCBI lineage: Eukaryota > Metazoa > Chordata > Chondrichthyes > Lamniformes > Cetorhinidae > Cetorhinus > Cetorhinus maximus. The sequence goes on along the minus strand of NC_135903.1, from coordinate 18,847,567 downwards.
TTCGCACTCAGGCTCTAACAACTTTTAGTTCACACCCCCGGACAACCAGCCCTTAACACTTCTCAACACTGATCCATGCCACCATGATGCTCACCCTTGCTGAATGTAGCAGGTCGTTGAAGCTTTTGCGGCACTGCGCCCGTGTGCACCGCACAACGTTGTGGCTGCTGACCTCGGCTGCCACCTCCTGCCAGGCTTTTTTTGGTCAGGTGCGGTGGCCTCCTTCTGCCATCCCTGGGTACGAGAGTGCCCCGCCTTACATGGACCTCTCCAAGAGGACTGCAGGGCACATTCCAAGAAATGGGGGTGCTGAGTGCCAATCCGACTTGCCCTCCTGTCTGGATTTTCCTGCCGCTGCTGAGGCCTTTGTTCCAGTTTCTGGACTGACTCTAAAGATTTTCCCCTGGCAGCCTTCAGGGAGCAGTATTTGCTGGTTATAAATTGCCCGCTGGGTCGCCATTGGACCCGGCGCCCGACAGGCCCCTGCCCCTGCCCAGCCCTTCCCGACCATTCAGAAGACGTGTTTCACACTGGGCGGACCTTATTTGGCCATCCAGCGTGAAATCGTGTTTGCAACGCAACTGCGGCTGTGAGCGGACTCCACATCTGCTTCCGTTCCCGCTGACTTGGCGCACAAGGCAAACATGAAATTTGGTCCATGGATAAATAAGCCTGTGTTCTTAAAGCCTGGCCCTCAGGCAATGCTTTCCAGCAGCTGCTACTGAGAAGGTCAAGAGCAAAACCAATGATATCCAAGCTCCTTTCCAAAGTGAATAACTCACTACTTGTTTACCCAAGGCCAGTCCACCATCAACAAGGCTCAAATCAGGAGTGTGATGGAATACTATCTATTTGCTTGAATGAGTGCAGCTCCATCAACACTCAAGAAGCTCGACACCATGCAGGACAGAGCAGCCTATATGATTGGCCCCCCCATCCAACACCTTAAGCATTCACTTCCTTTACCACCGACACACATATGCACTGCAGCACCCCGCCAACTCCCTTTGATGGCATCTTACAAACTTGCAATATTTACCACTTGGAAGATCAAGGGCAGCAGAGGCATGGGAACAACACCACCTGCTAATTCCCCTCCAAGTAACACAATATCCTGACTTGCAACCATATTGCCGAATCTGCACTGTCACTGGATCAAAATCCTGAAATTCCCTTCCTAACAGCACTACGCATGTACACCACATGGACGGCAACAGTTCCAGAAGGTGGGTCACCACCACGTTCTCAAGGGTAATTGTGGATGAGTAAAAAATGCTGGCCTAGCCAGTGACACCCATTCCCATGAAAGAATAAAACAACAGTCATACGCCACCTTGATTTGCACATACATTACTGTTCCTTCATTATTCCTGGACCAATAGCCTGGAATTCCCCACCAAATACAATGGCAGGAGCAACATCACCATAAGCACTACAACAGCTCAAGGAGCAGGCCCACCGTCATATTCTCAGGGTACCCAGAGATGGGCAAGGAGTGCAGCCTTGCCAAGGACAAATTAAAAAAGACATCTGTCATGCCAAGCCTTGGAATTTCCTCAAAAATAATGCAATGGAGAATTTGAAATCTGATGATTGGCTTTTGACTGAAATATGAATCTATCTCTGCTCTTTTTTAGATTCTGGCAGAGCTGCTGTGTATTGAAGGATTCCTGACAGTTAAATTCAGTTTTATTCTTTTTTGAGGATTTTATTTCAGCCCCTTTAATGTCACTTGCATGTAACAACAATCCAGGTTTTCAGATTATTGCCGTTTTTAATAGCTGTTAGTCTGTATAGATACGGAATAATGTTTTTTTTTTGCCGACATTAGCTATCGCAGAAGCTACAGTAATTATAAAGCCCTCGCTGGAATGTAATTTGGGTTTTAGGGGGAAGGGCAAAGCAAATCTGTTATAGATTGTGTACTTTTTTCGCTTGATGATATCAATAAAATTGAAGTAAAATATGAAGGGAAACATGTCCACACAACACAAACACATGGCTGAATCAAGGAACTGAAAAATTCCACGGACCCTTGCAACTGATAGAAGAGTTTGCACACCCAGGCCAGCTCAGACATGGCCACTTCATGTGGGCTGAAGAAAGAACTCTTTGTTGAGTTTTTTTGATAAGTGCACTTTGGGGACATAGCATTCCACTCTTGAAGTTAAGTGTAAAACTCAGGAAGCAGATAACCCAGTGTTTAATCTTATTGGAGGAACAGGCCCATAATAATTCATTTGAGTCTGGATTAATTTAACCTCTTAAAGGATTCTGGTAGACATATTTGCGCACCATTTAAATCTATCTCTTTATTTCCCGAATTCTATGAATCCTTCACTTCCGGCAATCTGCAACATCCCAGGTCAAAATGGGATGCTGCAATTGAACTGATAACAGCAAAGTTTGTCAACATGGATCAATTCATCTATCAGTTTGATTTTATTTTGCCACATATCCCACGGGGAAATAAACTAAAGCACCATTGACATTTGGTCAAGATTCTTGGAATACTTTGAAAATGTAAATGGGTGTGTGTGTGTATATATCTCCTCAGTATGATAATGACACTCCCTTGAATGGTTTATAGGATACCAAATGAGGATCAGGGACATGCCCAGCTTACACCATGATTTAAAAAGTCTTGGGTCTTGGCAACTCACGAGTGCTGATAAGTAAATTAAAGTATTTCTCCAGCATAGAGTATATTGAATATATACTAGGTCCAGCTCTACGGTATATTGTCCACAGATGAGGAGAACATTTTGTTTTAAGCAAACTAATTAATAGCAGCCTTCAAATAATGGGAATTTTGCTGAAAAGAGAGACATTTTGCCGAAGCTTTTCATCTCACACTCATCAGGACGCACACAAGTTTGCCAAATTTCAAACAATCACAACAATTTATACTACAGGAGAAAATGGATGCTGATTGGTTGGTAAGCCAGCTCTGATTGGTCCAGGCATTGCCATAGAGAAAGCAGCAGGGAACCAAAGACACCCCAAGCTCCTTTGTAAACCAGAAAAAAAAAAGACTGCCAGGCTTGAACATATTAATTTTGTTTGCAGAGGACCGGTCACTGCATATGAATGCATGTCTCTTCTGGCAAGTGTAAATGAGCCACATTATGAGCTTGATGGATTATTTTAAATTGGCTGTTAGTGGAGTTGTTAGCACACTCAGGATTGTTCAGCAAATGTTGTCCATTCACAGAATCACGTGTAACAGAAGACATTTTGCTTAGGGTTTTGCAAACATGGGCTGGTTGAGCACAGTCTGTACTCCACCTGTTACAAACAGCCAGAGGAACATGCTGTTTAAGTCAATCAGCCAGTCGCTGGGACCATACGACCTACGTACCTGGCATTGCACTGGCATTGAAATTCATACATGATGTGGTAGGCAGAATTCTTATTGGACTGACGGTAACGTCCTGATAGCGGAAAAAACCACTCGTGTAGCTATTGCATAAGTAACAGCGAGAAACAGCTTGCTTAACCTGTTGTTCAGTTCCTTGAATCAGCCATGATGTGTTTGTGTTGTGTGGACATGTTTCCCTTCATATTTTACTTCAATTTTATTGATACCATCAAGTGAAAAAAATACACAATCTATAACAGATTTGCTTTGCCCCCCCAACCCTAATTACATTCCAGTGAGTGTTTTATAACTACTGTAGCTCCTGCGATAGCTAATGAAGGCAAAAAAAAAACATTTTTCCACATCTATACAGACAAACAACTGTTAAAGAGAAAATTCAATGGCAATAGTTGTTTCTCTTTGAAACATATAAAATTCTGACAAAGATGGGCAGGCTGGATGCAGGGATAATGTGTGCTCTGGTTGGGGGGTGGGGTCTAGAACAAGGGGTCACAGTCTCAGGATACGGGGTAAACCATTTAGGAGATGAGGAGAAACTTCTTCACTCAGAGGGTAGTGAACCTATGGAGTTCTCTACCACAAAAGGCTGTGTCGCTGAATATATTTAAGAAGGAAATCAATAGATTTCTGGACTCTAAAGACATCAAGGGGTATGGAGAGAGCGTGGGAGTATGGCGTTGCAAAGAGGATCAGCCATGACCATCTTGAATGGCGGATAAGGCTCAAAGGACTGAATGACCTACCCCTGCTCCTATATTCTATGTTTCAAATTTTTGAGATACTTTGTTTTTCCAGGGCAATTTGAGGTAGACCGGGGCCTTCGGCCCATTTATGAGTTTGTGCCAAAACAGTGAACAATGATCTGATCAGGACAGCCCTTGTCCGACAGGATATCTTTGATGCACTCCATTTCTGTGTCAAGCTTGCAAGGTGAGCAAATAGCTTGGGCCCTATTTACAAGATTGCTGACCAGGCCAAACCTATAGCGCATATGGAGTTATACGAATCTCAATGTGTATATGTGAAGGTAGGCTTATGTTAGAGAGTGGTGGAGAACCCATTAGTGGATTTCTCAACCAGCACATCGATGAAAGGGAGCTCATTAGACTGCTCCACTTTAAAAGTGAATCTGAGTGTGGGATGGAGCATCTTTAGGTGTATAATAGAATGTTGAAGCTTCTCTACAAATTTACCATTGGTCACTCCATGGAAAGATAAATTTCTATTGCCACTTCAGTCCCGGTCAAGCGGCAATAAAGGTAAATAGATTTATGACATAAAGAAACCTTTTTACATGGAGTGGCATCGATCCAAAAAGACCAGGAGGGTTCTAAGTTCAGTTCCTGTTGGTCTCAGCCATGGCAACAATGAATGTACTACACATTAGCAATGACACTTGGACAATTTAAATGACTACTGGAATTCACCTACTGATGACTTCTGACATTGATGCCAGAGGATTTAAATGGAGCCCTATATCTGTGTGTGTGTGTGTGTGTGTGTCTATATGTTGGTCGGGGGTTGTAGTGCAGTGTGCAGAGCGGGGTCAAATAAATAAAATGTTTTAACTTTTTCGGGGGGCCAAATGGCGTCCCCGGCCTGGATTCCAGGTGAGTCCCAGAACTGCCAGTCCAGTGGCAGATGCTTTGGTGTCGCACCTGAGGGATCCCAGACTGGAGCTCAGAAAACTCCTGGCCTAGCCCGGAAGCATGTTACCATCGTTTCCCATCATTAGAGCCCAACCTGCATGTTTAAAGATGATCCCTCTGGCTTCGGATGGGTACTTTTGACAATTCAAATTTGCAGTTTGTCAGATCGAGGTGGAAAGCCAGTGCGTAATTCACCCACTCCATCTTAACTGACCTGCACAACTGGTTTCCACTGGTGTTACAATGCCAGTGATCATAAACCAAAATAACCAAATTTACTGAATGACTGCCCAAATGAACAGATTACTAACAAGATTTCATTTTTTTTTGCAACTTTTACTTTAATACGAATCAGAATCAATGCAAATTAACAGGCAAATCATGGCTAGTATGAACTACATGGAATAGCAGATACAACAATGACTATGTCACTGGTTTAGTAGGCAGTCCATGCCACCTATAGGTCCCTGTTTCTGCTACGCGAGTCTTCCAAGCTCAGTTCCAGATCTTTCTTTCCAAGAGTAACTAATTCTCCAAAGATAGCAGCTTCCACATAAACAGGGTTCTGCCCATGTAATCTTTTGTGTATGCCGTACTTCCTTCTGGCACCTTCTCAACTCATCTCCAGCTCTTTTTCTTCTGCTTCTCTTTCTGTCTGCATCTGTGTGCCGATTCTCTTCTGCCTCCAGCTCTCCTGTCTTGCAGGTCTCCTTTGTGTTTGGCCACACAGCTTTCGTATCTTAACTTTCTCCCTTTTGGTACTGCTTCCAGGTCACATGGACAAGTATTTCTTATTATTCAAAAAAATTACAATTGATCCTTTACAACTGATGAAAACTCTTAAAAGTCCTTTTTAAACATTCTTAAAAATGATTGCTAGTTCCCCAAACATTTTAACATAATCACTGTTACTGTTATTGCTTCTGGGTCAAAGTCACAGTTGAAGGAGGAGGTTAAAACTCACTAGGTGGTCAGCTTGGTTCATCGATATTACTCTTGCTTTCGGGTTCAAGTCACAACTCAGGAGCTGAGCACATTATCTAGATGTTTTGTTACAGTAGCAAAAGAATGCTGCATTGTCAAAGCTGTTGCCTTTATATAAGACATTTTGCTGACTTGACTGTTTAACTGGATGTAAGGAATCCTGAGGCATTACTCAAAAAAGAGCAGGACAGTTCTCTTGGTATCTTGGTCAACATAATCTCTTAACCAATACTACCAAAAGGGATTAACTGGTCATCTATCTCACAGTTGTTTTTGAGACCTTGACCCGCTGTGAACATAGGAACTTAGAAACAGGAAAAGGCCAGTCAGCTACCCAAGCCTATTCCGGCATTCAATGTTGCCAAAAATTGCACACGTGGCTAAATTTCCAAAGTCAAACCCAAGTCTTTTCTTTCTTTCCTTCCCTCAGCGTTCTAAGGGGCATGCCATAAGGCCTGGTGTCTTCACCATAATGGGCTTTGCCATGTTTCCAACAATAATTCCTTCACTCCTGCTACCATGCACCTTGTGAAAATTAGGGGAAAATGTTCATTTAGTTTCCTACCATTTCTTCTTTTATAAATCCTATCCTTTCTTTAACTATTTTATTTACTTTAAGGCCTATATAAAATGCTTTACAATTCCTTTTATATTAATTGTATCGTAAATATGCCTCGTTATTTTTGAAAAATGATTTTTTTTAAAAACTTTCAACTGACTGGAAATCTGGTACTTTGAAAAATGAGACAACAAGTGGCTTTGAAATGCTTGGCCACTTTCCAAGGCGAAGGTGAGAAAGGAAAACAAGAACCCCCTCCAAAAGAAAGTGTGTAGAGAGAGACATTTTAATGGAAGCCTACAGGCATCAAAACTCTACACTCTAAGTAAAAAAGAGATTAAAAATGCCAAGTGCTGAATTTTAATCAACATTAAATACAATGGGAACTCCTAACCAGCCAGATTCTCCCAACAGATACTCAACCGCACCGCCAACCCCACCCGCCTCCACCAACCCCCAACCCACCTGACCCCGGGGAGGACAAAATAACTCCATCTCCTGTGGTTTCTACTATCTGAGATGAAAGATCAAAATGTGATCACTTGTTCTACAACAATGACAACAAGACATGTTAATCAAATTCCTTTTTGGGAATGTATGGACCGAAGATTTTTAACAATTGGTTTTTGCCAAGCCAGAGACAGAGAGAAGTCATCAAAGTCATCTGAAAAAAAAACCTGCTGAAGGGATCAGTGAAAGGAACCTTTCTCAACAGGAAGGGATTCCACTCGATGAACGTCCAGATAGTTTGTGACCACAAGATGCAGATTCTGCAAGATACCCAGGCAACTCCCATGATGCTTACATCCTCAGACACTAACAGATGCCAAGGGTGTTCACTGCTCCAGCTTGACTGGATGGGTGGCTGCTGGGTGGCAAGGGCTATCTGCTGAAAAGATGGCTTCTGACACCAATTCATCACCTGAGAACAGGTGAGAACCTGAGAACAGAGGCAGAGCAGCATTATAATAGGAGTCATGCCTCCACAAGGGTGGTGATAGAGAGAACCATAGGCCTTCTGAAGATGCTATTCCGATACCTGGGCCGTTCAGGGGGAGCACTACAACACCCCCCAGGGTGGGTGTCACTGATAGTGGTTGCATGCTCTCCACAATCTGGCACTGGCAAGGAGGGATCCATTGGAGGAAGAGGATCTTGAGACAGCTCCACAGGCCACAGCTGATGAATTCAGTGGTGAGTCAGAAGAGGAGCCTGGTAAGGAGCACAGTGAGGATGTGGAGGCAGACGTCTGGATCCTTAGGGAGACAGAGACATCAGGGACGCCTTGATCCAACGCTCCTTCAGCTAGACTGCCAAAGACCTGCTTCTACCTCATGCCAAGTCTGCCACCTCCATCCCGGATGTTTGAAATGACCCTTTCCTTTGAACTCAAAGTCCACTTAGTACCAGTGCAGTAAGTTTTAGAGCCACTCATGTCCAGCATTAAATACTGGCATACCCTGCACCTACAAAACCAATGAAGCATTCTCAGGCCATTAAGACAAAAGCACAATTTATATCATGTTGGCACTCATGTCAAATGAACATAACAATATATGGCATTAATGGCCACATCAGTAAACATATTAACAACAAATGGCAGAACAGAAGATCACCCGTGAACATTCTCTCTTGTGTTCATGGTGCCTTAAACTTACGTTTGTGAGTGCTGCGTCTTGCTGCCCCCCTGTCGCTGGCAACGGTATTGGAGGCAGCCTGCTCACTGTGCTGTTCTGTTGGGTTTGATGACCTTGGTAGTCGCCCTCTGGCCAGTGGAGCCTCTGCTGGCCCTGCCTGGGAGGGAGCGGCCACGGCTGGCCTCTCTCCAGTCCTCGCAGCGTCATCAGATGCCACGGTCACTGGCAGAGGGGTGGAGGAGCTGCTGCCATCATCCGGAGCCCCCTGAGAGGAGTCCGCAGAGATGACTGGCAGCTCGTGTGCCAACATGAGGTTGTTCTGGCCCGCCCTGCTTGCATTGAAGGACGGGCACCTAGCTGGGATACTGGGTGCCTCATCCATCTCCCACACTGACACTGACCACCTGAGGTCAGTGCCTGTAAAGTTCGAGCGTGACCCCTGGATCCCCTGATTCTGTCCCAGGAGCTGCCTCTCCATGAGAGTTGCCACTCTCTCAATGGAGGAGGCAGTGCGCTCAGCTATGAGGGTCAACACAGTGTTCATGCTCCTCATGGGCTCCTCCACACAGAGACCATGACATGCAGACCCTCATGGATCTCCACCAGGCCCTCCCGCACAACCTGCTGGATATCCAGCATCAGCCGCATAATGGACTACTCCAGAGGCTTATCATCTGGTTTTGGTTCAGCATCTTCCTGGTCTCCAGCAGTCTTCTGTCTGCTGGTGCCCTGGGCACTCTCTGCCTCCGCCTGCTCCTCAAGCGAGTGTGAAGTGCCCTCACCTCTGCGCAGCAACATTCTAGCTGATGATGAAATGTCCACTGAGGTGCTGGTATCTGCACTGGTGCCTGGTTCAGAGAGGGGGTGTGACACAAGTGTATCTGAAGCCCTCTGGTCCTCTGTGGTCAAGGATGGCTGTTTGGAGTCCTGCGTTTGAATGCAAGCTGGCAATTCTAGGGGAGAACAATGACATGTCATTAGTTTAAGTCATCACACTGTCACTGTGCATGCCAGGCACCCTGGTGATACCATGGAGATCTGCATCATGGTGCCATCATCTTTCAATGATCAATGGGGATTCCAGGTTTGAGGCTCCCATTAATGGTGAGACTACACAAGAATGTTTGCACAATCTGACACTCTCACCTCTGTGCACTGCACTCTTACCTTCGTCAGAGACCCCTGCCTCTCCATGACCAGCTGACCGAGTTGGGTGGCGGCTCTCCAGCTCCAAGGCATCCATCTCGTACCTCGTCAGAATGAGATTTGCGGGGGCTCCACTTGTCCTTGACCTCTCGATTGTGTTATGGCTTCTCTTCCCTTGAAATGACAGAGGAGCATTGATTAGTCCGCTGTCTACCTGCAGCGCCATTGCAGCCTGGCCAACCCCACCTGAGGAACACCCTGCAGGCACATTCAAGTCGTGCCCCTCGACTGCAAGGCACTCAGGCCAAGCAGCCAGGGCTCACCCCCTTGGCCGGTTCAGGTGCCAGCGACAGTTGGCACTCAGACTCTAACACTCTTGAGCTCCATGGGGGTATGACCAGCCCTTAACACTTCTGCACGCTGATGCATGCCAACTCAGTGCTCACCCTTGCTGAGCACAGCAGATCTTTGCATCTTTTGTGGCACTGTACCCATGTGCACCACACAACATCGTGGCCGCTGACCTTGGCTGCCACCTCCTGCCAGGCTTTTTTGGCATGGTGCAGTGGCCTCCTCCTGCCATTCCTGGGTATTAGAGTGCCCAGCCTGACACCAACCTCCTCCACAAGGACCATGAGGCACTCGTCCAAGAAAAGGGGGGCCAAGTGCCTACCCTACTTGCCCTCCCGCATGATGTTTCCAGCTGCTGGTGAGGCCATTTTTCCAGTCTCCTGGACAGACTTCGAAGATTCTCCCTTGGCAGCCTTCAGGGAGCTGCCTTTGCTGGTTTTAAAGTGCCCATTGGACCCGGCGCCTGATAGGCTCTTTCCAACCAGTCAGAAGACGTGTTTCACGCTGGGTGGTCTTTAATTGGCCAGTCAGTGTGAAATCCCATTAACAATGTGACCGTGGCTGGGTGCGGATTCCACATCCACTTCTGTACCCGCCGACTTGGCGCGCACGCCAAGTGTGAAATTCAGGCCTTCTCTTAGTTAGGAGGAAAGTTTCAAAAGGCTAGGGGTTTTTGGAACAGAGGAGGCTGAGGGGAGGCCTAATTGAAGTATATAAAATTATGAGGGATCTGGATAGAATGGATGGGAAGGCCCTATTCCCCTTGGTTGAGGAGCCCATAACCAGGGGGAATGATTTAGGATAAGAGGCAGGAGATTCAGAGGGGATTCGAGGGCAAATATTTTCACCTAGAGGGTGGAGGGGATCTCGAATTCACCACCTGGAAGAGTGATAGAGGCAGAAATCCGTGTAACATTAAAAGTGCTGCTCCCTGAAAGGATACAGGCCAAGAGCTGGAAAGTAGGGTTAGACTGGATGGCTACATGTCAGCCAGCATGGACATGATGGGTCCAATGGCCTCCTTCTGTTCTGTAAATTTCAATGATTCTATGATTTCTGACCTTTTTTGCTTCCAAGTACTTTCTATTCTCCACTTGATTTTCTCTTGTGTTACTAGCCCTGTGTGTTAAGAGGGGTAAATTGAGGCCACTTGTCCCTGATTTTATGTTCATTTTTTATGATCATATAAACGATGATTGAAAACTGTTCCCCTGCGTTTGTGTTTTTTTTTATTTCTTGCCCCCAATGCCCCCATCCCCCAATCTTCCCAATCTTACTACTTTAGCTCTCCACCCTCACATAAAGTTTGAGACAGAGTCTCTGGCTGTTGCCTCCTCCCTGATTCCGCTGTTCATTAATAGAACATGCTCTGCCTGGTGCTCTGTCCGAGAGCTCATAAAACTGAGGGGAAGTTGAGTTCAAACATCAATCATAGTTTGAGTTCAAGCTCGAGCTCCCCAGTTGGGAACAGGCCACTTTACATTAAATTACATGATCACCTCATGTGATGTCTCACACATCCATTCCTGGTGGAATCATTGCAAACCATTACAGATCTCTCTCTCCCACCTCCTCTCTCCCAACCCCTCTCACATATGCACGCACACAAAGCTGCAGGAAGGGAGTTCATCATCAAAGTTCAAATCCCGTTACTCCAAGCAAGTTAAATATTCAGGAAAACTCTGTCACCACTTTGGCCTCTCCAGACAAGAAATCATCTTGATTTAAACTGTGTGTGATATAGGCTGTATATTATTCTATATAGGGGAGTTAAAGGATTATCATTAAAAGTCTCACAATCATAAATGCAGAGTGTTTATAGGGTAGGGTAATGTAGCTGTAAGTACTTACATCTGTATTTGTCTTAAGATTGTACATATTAAATCAACCTAACCATTTTATAGGTGTCCCTTAACAGAAGGCTCCTCTACATAGTCCAGGAGTCTCTCATTTTAATCCTGAAGATCCAACACAGATGCACCGAAGTATGTCAGCCAGGAGCATCCTGCAGAGTGCACTTATAAACCGATGATAAGTTTTCCTATGCTTTTATGTTTCATGTGTCAAGGGGGAGCTATGATCTTTGCAACTTTATTGTTGAAATAAGCCTTGTTCTTGCTGGAATGGTTACGGACACCAAGGATGGTGCTGCTTATCCTGCTTTCAACAGCTATTATGTGGTTAGGCCACAGTTTGTAGACTTTCTTTCAAGTCTGCCCGTCAGTCTCCAACTCCGCCCGGCTAATATAAAAGCATTCTAATATCACTGGAATCTTACTGAGATTGGAAAGATGCCTTTACATAAAACGTACACAAATCTAAGATATGTATCAATAAAAATGTGCAAAAGTCAAACTGACCCACCATGATAGTTACTTATTAAGCGTATGGAAAGGGCAGGCACAACGATTGCATTTGGATTTATTCTACATGTTTTGCTGTGGGTTGTCGATCAAAATCTGCTGAAACAGTCCCACAAGATGATCTTCTCCCTTCCCTCCCCCACTCTCCCAAGGTACTTACTTCCCAGCTGTTCAAAAAATAAATTTTCACTGTCCCAGTGAAAATCCTGGAGTTGGACTGTTGCCTGTGTGAAATGACACCTAGAAAATCCAGGATGAATCTCATTAGACCCAGTATTCGTATATCCATGGGAATTCCTGTATTTTCAGTTAAAGTATCATGATCTAGAAATTCAGCCATGCAGTGTTCATTTCTTGGAAACTAACCAGCCCATTATATGAGCTCTTATGATGGTGGCCAGGGAGCACGCACACAATTCCAACTGGAAGTACACCACTCACCGTATTAGACAAAGCAGTTGCACTGGCTGACAGGAGCACACCTCAGGAACATTGAAAGACCAGAACGGTTTATTCTCACGGCATTCTAACATAGGTGGTGGGGTTGATGAACACCGTGGTCATGAGGACTCGAAACATCAACTCTTTTCTTCTCCGCCAATGCTGCCAGACCTGCTGAGTTTTTCCAGGTAATTCTGTTACCGTTTCAGAGAGGGCTGCTTACCTAGTTTCAAACTTTTAAAAATGATTATTTTTAACTGTCACTGCTCCCTGGGCAAGCTATCTTATCCTGGCACAACTGAGATCCATGGATCACTGCTGAGCTGCCCCTTTATCTGGTGCCCTTCACGACTCCATATATAAAAGTGTATTCAAGGTCGCACCCATGACCAGCCTTTAGACCTGGGGCGTGTGTGAGCTGGAAAATGTCTATCCCATTGCCTGGTGCTTCCACAAGACAAGCAATATGATGCAGGGAACCCAAGGAAGCAAGGAGGGAGCTACAACAGATCAAACAGACCAAGCTGGAAAGTAATAAAAAAAAGCAAGACTTAAATAATTAACAAAAGAAAGGAAATGAGTAGGGAAGAAGAAAAAATGGGGTAATGAAGGAGGGCAGATCAAATTAAAGTGTTATTTAAAATTTGACTTAAAACATTTACTTTGCTTATGCTGGTGTATTTTTCTTTCTCAATGGCCAGGGGAAGGGTCAATGTTTGATGGCTAAGGGGTGGCATGGGGTGGGGAGGGGAAGTGTTCAGTTGCCACCAGGGGAGTGAGGAGTGGCCTGTGTTCTTTGAGTGTGAGTTTGGGGAACTTATGACCCTTCAGGCTCAGCCTTCAGATAGTGGATTTGGGAGCTTTCCTGCTGGCTACCAGCACATTGTGCTGTGCACATTCAGCAGCTGAGTGAAGTGTTGAAGCGTTCGCAAAGCAAAAATGGGTCCTGTGCAAGCTGTGCTGGAACCTAATTTGAATAAATTATCCTGCCCTGTAAATGTTCCCTGTGTGCGGCTCTTGTTGTCAATGCAAACGCCTTATCTAATATGGTGGGCAGTGCGTCTCCAGCCAGAAATGTTTGCATGCTCCCTGCTCACTATATTGGGAGCTTAGTAGATCATTTAGTGCCTGAGAAATGAACACTGCGAGGTTGAATTTCCAAACTATGATATTATCACTGAAAATACAGGAATTCCCATGGATATACGCATGCTGGTTGTAATATGATTCTTCCCAAATTTTAGAGACGTCATTCCATTGTGAGCAATGGAATTCTGTCCAAATATTCTGTATAATATGATACATTGTAAGGTTATGCAACAGTATTTGCGTTTGTTCACCTCTGGAAAGCCTTTGGTATCATTTTCCAGAGATGTTATCAAAGCAATGAGGTGATGTCATTCATATCTTCAGCAGAAAATGTCTGAAACATCATTGCTTACTATATAAAAAGAAGCCTAGTGCCATAACATGCCTCTTTGCAGCTCTCTCCATTCTTCAGATTGCAACACTCTCTGAGAACACAATAGGGGCAATTTTAATTGAACCCACCCATTGAAAAATGCCATGGGATTGGTTGGAACGTTGATTTTACAGCCTCCTGCTTAATTTTACTCTCTAATAAAGTCACTGGAGAATAATATTGGGTTGGCTGTACAAAATCAGCCCAATATTCTTCTCAAGTGACTTTATTAGAGAGTAAAATTATGGAGGGGGCTGTAAAAACAGCATTCGGCCCAATACCTCAGTTTCTCGATGGACGGATTATTCAGTGATTAAGAGTTTGCTTCCAAATATTGCTTTAAATATTTAGCCTTCGATCAACATCACAAAAAAAAGCAGATTATCTGGTTTTAGTCACATTGCTGTTTGTGGGAGTTTGCTGAGTGCATATTGGCTGCCGCATTTCCTACACCACAACAGTGATTACACTTCAGAAAGCACTTCATTGGTTGTAAAGTGTTTTGAGACCTCCGGTGCGGCTGAAAAGTGCTACATTTCAGAATGTACTTTTACTGTGTTTCCAATTCATAGTGTTGTAAAGCACAATACATATCCAAGGCACATATCTCTTTCTGTCTCACTCTCCCTCTCTCAATTGGCTTTCTAGTACGAGTCTGTTCCAAATACTCTTTTGCACTGTGACCTTTTTGGAAAAGTGCGTGAAATAACTTTGTTGAAGAGTTCTGTACACTGCAGTTTAATTTATGCAAGTTTTGTAATTTTTTGACAAGCAATAAAATTTCACACAATACCAAAAAAAAAAATAAATAAATGCAAGTCTTTCTTTCTAAATTCTTTGTCACGTTCACCATCAGATATTTACGGAGGATTGGGGGAGCTTTTTGGCAGAGTGGGATACATTTTCATTTTGTTTTCCTCGAGCACCTCTCTTCAAATTTAGGCTCAAGCTTATCCTTAAAGGGCATAAAAATGGGGAAAGATGTAAAATGGACCTCCGACTCATTAAGACCCATTTTACACTATGACACAAAGTCGAGAACTACCCCTAGTGCGTGAAACTCTTTGTTGACTGTAAAGGCTGTCATGGGTAATTATGATATCAGGATGTCATCGTTGGTGAAGCTGGACTCACAATTCCAGCTGTCAGTTTGCATCGAACCATCATTTCATGCCTAACAGTTTATTAACTAAGAGGAAATGTTCTACACATTTCATCCAACCCATTTTGTAACGTTATGCTTTATGACTGCGTGCTTAACTTTTTACAGATAAATGGTGCTCAAAAGGGGCAAAGAAAAATTATGATAAGTTGAGAGAAAATAATTACAAGAAATATGAAACAGAATCTAACAACAGAGTTTAACAGGTTAAATAATTTGTGTATTGTCAAAATTACATAATGATATATTTAATTGCTGCTTTAAGATAACAGCAATTGCCCACTGACTGACACACAGAGACTTATTCATAATGGACTATGGTTGATATAATAGTCCGCTATGATCACAAATGCCAACAAACTGTTTGGAGCCCTGATGTAAAACTTGCAGCTCCATAATCTCATTTAAATCTATTGTTTCCTCAGGGTCATGTTGCAGGTTCTGTAGGCAAGCCATTGAAAATAGCCAGGCTGGGCTGGATGCTGAAATAATGACTGCTTTATGAAGTTATTGGTGAAATGCTATGAGCTAAATGTTTGGGGTTTGGCTAAAAGAGAGTTTCACAGGAGTTCAGCGAGACTGCTCACAGGACCTGCAGCAAAGACTTGTGATGCTCATTACTTTTATTTAACAACAGCGCAGCTCAGCCAAAGACAAGGAGATAATTGGAGTGAAAGTGCCAGTCATGTCTGGTGAGGGTCTGTTGCACAAACAATTGTCAGATTGTTTGACTGAGCTAATGAGACAACCCTAAACACTGCAGACATCTGAACAGTAATTAGCATGGGATTTTGAACTCATGCATCCAGTGTTGTGGGTAGGGTGAACTGTTTAAAACAATGGGCTGCCAGATCTAAAGGGTCTGCTTCAGTAGTAGATCAGCATCTTAGCCAGGATTTCAAGATGCAACCAGAAGACATAAATGAGGGCACATTTAAACCTTTGCAAAAGTAAGCCAAAAAAAACTGAACAAAATGATACTAGATGGGATCTTTTTAGGTTATAGGAAAAACTTCAATACTTTTTTGGGAACTGTTACTACGTTTGTTCTGTTTTGTGATATCTTGCACCAAGATTAATGTAGTTAAAAGTAACTTGTAAAATAGTTTCTAAGGACAGCAATAGGGAGCTGACGGGTATGTTTTGGCTGAAGATGAAGGAGTTATATAGCGCGTTCACAACCTCAGGATGTCGCAAAGCAGTTTACAGCCGACAGGTACTTTTGGAATGTAGTCACTATTATAATCGTGGAAATGTGGCAGTTAATTTTCACACAACTAAGCCCCCAGAAACAGCAATGAAATAAAGACCAAATAATCTGTTTTAGTGATCACTGTTTGAGGGATGAATATCAGCTCTTCTTTGAAAAAATGTCATGGGATCTTTTACACCCACATGAGAGGCATGTGGGCTTTGGTTTAACCCTTCCTCCAAAAGACAGCACCTCCAGCAGTGCAGCACTCCCTGAGTACTGCACGGGATTTTGTGCTCAAGTTCTTGGAGTGGGGCCCCATGATCTTACGACTTTGAGACAAGACTGCTACTAACTGAGCCACAGCTAACACTGGTCAGTTTTATAAAGTGACTTACCCACTTCTGATTTGGTGTATGGCCTCTTCCCAAAGGGGCCACCCTTTCCCTTTTCAGCTACTGATAGATCTGCTGTGTATTTACAGCACTTTTTTGTTTTTATTATTAATCACTTTGCCTGATGTATAATTGTACAGTGTCCTCTGAAGTTGGCTGAATGGGACTGCCCACTGCAGGCCTCAACTCCACATTATCTAACTTGGAAGACAACAAAGTTGAAACAGCTCAATATAGGAGTGAATTGAGAAAATCCTTTGCTTTACTAGAAGCTCTGTGTTTATTTCAATTTGAAAGTACAGCCAGGGGTATTATATTAATACCACGAGAAATAAAATGTAACGTTTGCCCAAAACACTAGATGTAATAGGTGTAGTGGTGATGTCACTGGACTAACAATTAAGAGATCAAGGCTAATGCACCGGCAACACGGGTTCAAATCCCACCTTGGCAGCTGGTGGAATTTGAATTCAATTAATAAAAATCTGGAATTGAAAGTTAATCTCATTAATGGTAACCATGAAATTATCACTGATTGTAAAAACCCACCTGGTTTACAAATGTCCTTCACAGAATCACAGAGTGCAGAAGAGGCCCTTCAGCCCATCAAGTCGGCACCGACACATGAGAAACACCTGACTCACCTACATAATCCCATTTACCAGCACTTGGCCCATAGCCTTGAATGTTATGAATTGCCAAGTGCTCATCCAGGTACTTTTGAAACGATGTGAGGCAACCCGCCTCCACCATCCTCCTAGGCAGTGCATTCCAGACCGTCACCACCCTCTGGGTAAAAAAGTTATGCCCCACATCCCCCCTAAACCTCCTGCCCCTCACCTTGAACTTATGTCCCCTCGTAACTGACCCTTCAACTAAGGGGAACAGCTGCTCCCTATACACCCTGTCCATGCCCCTCATAATCTTGTACACCTCGATCAGGTCGCCCCTCAGTCTTCTCTGCTCTAACAAAAACAACCCAAGCCTATCCAATCTCTCTTCATAACTTAAATGTTTCATCCCAGGCAACATCCTGGTGAATCTCCTCTGCACCCCCTCCAGTGCAATCACATCCTTCCTATAATGTGGCACCCGGAACTGCACACAGTACTCCAGCTGTGGCCTCACCAAGGTTCTTTAGGGAAGGAAATCTGCTGTCCTTATCTGGTCTGGCCTACATGTGGCTCCAGACTCACAGCAATGTGGTTGACTCTTAATGACCCCCTGAAATAGGGGGCAAGCTACTCAATACCTCCAGTGGGTAGCAGGCCACTCTGTTCAAGGGCAATTAGGGATGGGCAACAAAAGCAGGCCTTGCCAGTGACACCCGCTTCCTGTGAAATAATTAGAAAAAAGATAAACACTACTGAATAAAAAACTCCCATAATGTCCTAATGTGAAATGTTTGACATCCCTGTTCTAGTTCCTGGTCTTTTTTGATGTTTTGTTTTGAAAAATAGTCTCCCTTTGTCAATTTTAAACATTTTTTGTACTCATGAAAGTGAAGGACAATGGTGCTGGAAAGTGAGACTTAGAGATCTTACTAAGAACACTGAGCTCGGAATCAGCTTTAGAAATGGTTGAATCATTAAGGTCACTTGTCGTCTGAGGTAGAGGTCAGGCCAGTTCCAAATTGCCAAAATAAGATTACTTCAGATAAAGATTTACAATGTTCTATTTTATTGTTGCATTGGAGTCTCATCAAATTTCATTGTAGATTTGAATGTCCTATTGAATAAAGTTGTTGATCGCTTTCACAGCAATGATCATTCAGCCTTTGTGCAGTGTCTGCTTACATTACAAAACCTTACTGTTTTGTTGGCCCACCCTCTCTTTGGTTCACAGAATGGTGTGGAGTAATTGGATGATGCCTCCCCAATCCCCTGCCAACAAGTCCACCCCCCCCTGCCCCGCCCACACCGACCCTCCATTCTGCAGTGAAAATGGGAAGTTTTTGTGAGCAGATCAGCATTTTCATGATTTGGAGTATGAGGAAATAATGCCTTCAGTAAGAGGCTGGCAAAGTTAAGTGCTGAAGTGGAGATTTTTTTCCTCCAAATTTCTCCTTATCTCTGCTGAAGATGGTAATTATCATTGGTGTATAGTTCCAAAGCTCTATAGCATCTTGTGTAAGTAGCCATTCATCATTGCGGCATCTAACAGTTCATGTTGTCAAGCTTTCAAGCGTGGGTGACACTTCGGGGAGCTTGACTCTTTAAAAAAATATCATTCTTGGGGTATGGGCGTCACTGGTATTCAATACCAATCCCTAGCTGTCCTTGAGAAGCTGGTGACTTCTTGAACAGCAGCAGTCCATGTGGTCGATCAATTTACTAACATTTGCAAATTTGGGGTGGTTTTATGTCCTAGGGTCACATCTGGTAGGAACTACGCTCAATCAGTGCAAACTTATCAGTTAGCGTGCTCCCCCAGTGCTGTTAGATAGGAAGTACTGGGACTTTGACCCATTGATATGAATGTCCCTTCAGGATGGTGTGCAATTTGGAGGGGAACTTGGATGTGATGGTGTTCCCAAGAATCTGCTGCCCTTGCCCTTCCAGGTGGCATGGTTTGCAAGATTGGGAGGTGCTATCAAAGATAGTACAGTGCAGCCATGAGTGTCAGTGATGGAGGGAGTTTAAGCTTGTGTCTGGCTGCAAATCAATTAGAATGTTTTCTTGAGTGTTGAAGTGGCACACATCCAGGCAAGTGGAAAATATACCATCACACTTCTGAGTTGTGCTTTATAGGCAGTGGAGTACCTTTAGGGAGTCAGGGGGGAAGCCACTTGCTGCAAAATACCCAGCTTTGAAATGGTCCAGGGAGTAACAGTGGGCTGAATTTTACGTGTCCAAAGCTGGACTGTCGTAATCCTGCAGAAGGGTTAAATCCAGTGTGATGACATCCACAATAATAGGGCAGGTGGGCAGGTTCTAAAATGGGCAGCCCACCAGACATTTTGAAATCAGTACTTTAATGCCGATTAAGGTACCCAACAGCCCGATTGACTGCCATAAAAAGTTGTTGATGCTATAATATGGTAGGTGCAGGAGAAACATGACAGGTGGGAATCACATTTCTTTTCAGTACCGGTGAAAGGGTGGATTTTAAAAAATTCTTTCACAGCATGTAGGGGTCGCCAGTTAGGCCAGCATTATTGCCCATTTTAATTGTCCTTGAGAAGGTGATGGTGAGCAGCTTTCTTGAACTGCTGCAGTCCATGTGGTGTAGGTACACCCACCGTGCTGTGGAGGAGGCAGTTCCAGGATTTTGACCCAGCGATAGTGAAGGAACAGTGGTGTATTTCCAAGTCAGGCTGGTGAGTGACTTGGAGGGGAACTTGCAGGAGGTGCTGATTCCATGCATCTGTTGCCCTTGTCCTTCTTGGTGGTAGAGGTCGTGGGTTTGGAAGGTGCTGTTTTACGGAGCCTTGGTGAGTTGTTGCAATGCTTCTTGTAAATGGTACACATTGCTACCACTGTGTATCGGTGGGGAAGGGAGTGAGTGTTGAACATGGTGGATGGGGTGCCAATCAAGTGGCTGCTTTGTCCTGGATGGTGTCAAGTTTCTTGAGTTTTGTTGGAGCTGCACTTATCCAGGTAAGTGGTGATAGCATTCCATCACGCTCCTGACTTGTACCTTGTAGATGGTGGACAGGCTTTGAGGAGTCAAGAGGTAAGTTATACACCACAGAATTCCCAGCCTCTGACCTGCTCTTACAGCCACAGTATTTATATTGCTGGTCCAGTTCATTTTCTAGTCAATGGTAACACCCTGGATGTTGATGGTGGGGGATTCAGTGATGGTAATGCCATTGAATGTCAAGGGCAGGTAGTTGGATTCTCTCTTATTGAAGATGGTCATTGCTTGGCACTTCTGTGATGTGAATGTAACTTGCCAGGCCAAGCCTGAATGTTGTCCAGGTCTTGTTGCATGTGGACATGGACTGTTTCAGTATCTGAGGAGTCGTGAATAGTGCTGAACATTGTGCAATCATCAGCGAACATCCCCATTTATGACCTTATGATGGAGGGAAGGTCACTGATGAAGCAGCTGAAGATGATTGGGCCTAGGACACTACCCTGAGGAACTCCTGCAGTGATGTCCTGGAACTGAGATGAGTGACCTCCAACAACCACAACCATCTTCCTTTGGGCTAGGTATGACTCCAATCAGTGGAGAGTTTTCTCCATGATTCCTGTTTACTCCAGTTTTGCTAGGGCCCCTTGATGCCACACTTGGTCAAATGCTGCCTTGATGTCAAGGGCAGTCACTCTCACTTCAGTTCAGTTCTTTTGTCCATGTTTAGGCCAAGGTTGTAATGAGGTTAGGAACTGAGTGGCCCTGGTGGAAGCCAAACTGAGCATCAGTGAGCAAGTCATTTCTGAGTAAGTGTCGCTTGGTAGCACTGTCGATGACCCCTTCCATCATTTTGCTGATGATCGAGAGTAGATTGATGGGGTGGCAATTAGTCAGCTTGGATTTGTGCTGCTTTTTTTGTACAAGACATATGTTATCCACATTTTCCACATTGTCAGGCAGATGCCAGTGTTGTAGCTGTATTTCAACAGCTTGGCTAGGGGCATGGCTAGTTCTGGAGCACAAATCTTCAGTACTATTAATGGAATGTTGTGAGGACCCACAGCCTTTGCAGTACCCAGAGCCTTCAGCCATTTCTTGAAGTCAAATGGGGTCAATTGAATCAGCTGAAGACTGGCATCTGTGGCATCAAAATGGATCATCCACTCAGCACTTCTGGCTGAAGATTGTTGCAAATGCTTCAGCCTTGTCTTTTGCACTGTAGCAAAGATGTGATTGATGCATGTGTGATTTTTAATTTCATCGGCTGATCAAGCATATATTGAATGGTTTAAAAAGTATTTTTAAAAAGTAAGCATAGACACTGACTTCAGATGGCTGCCACAAGTCACCTGATGTCTGGTATTACAAGTTGACTAGTTTTCTGCAAGATTCCAATGTGGAATACAATTTAGACATGCCCAGGTATCCTCCTATGGTATTTCACACCTGCAGATGTCAAAATATTTGCTGGAACTGTACTGGACTTCAGATTTGTGTTTCTATGCATCTACCTCTCAAGCAGAGACAGAAAGTCTACCAGGACAATAACTATATGGAAAGATGTTCTTCCCATCTCATCTAGATGGATAATGGATCACTCAGGAGTTAATGGTTAGGACATTACATAATCTCATCGACTCAGCCATAAAACAATAGCCATGGTCTGTCCTGATATGAACTAAGCAAATACATTCTGAAATCATTGCAGGAAGAAAGGTCATGTGACTAGAATAACAATTTTTGAAAACTCTTTTATTTCAACACGCAAGCTGCTAATAGTCAGGAACTACCTGCCAGTGGGGGCTGTAATACTCTCCCCCTCCCTTTATCTCCCAAGTTCAAGGCCCGATCTCTGTGACAATTTGAAATCCAGCACAGAGATTGAGAATTCTCATCTAAAGGAAGCTCAAATGCAACAATCATCGACTTTTTAAGAAGACAGATTACATTTTAAAATAAATTGTCTCCAGCAATTGCAGTTTACATGGGCTTCAGCTCCTGGAATTTCAAGACTACCAGTGAAGGACTCATAAACAGTGAACTCTCAATTTTTTTTAACTTTTAGCATTTAATTTTAATTTGACCAAGAAGTGACTTCTTACTGGATAGTTTGTAATTCTGACGTGCCCTCCTGCACTCTTCATTGAACTAGGGCTGATCCCCCAGCTTGATGGTAGTGGTGGGGGTGAGGTCGATACTTGGCTTAAAAGGTGAGGATGCTTAGAGTTAGGTATTTGTGAAAATTTTGCTGTTCTTACACCCCTGATCATATTCAGGGTTATTCCTTAGGGGAGGGTCCAAGAAGGTTGGTGCTCTGGTCACCTTTGACCATTGTACCATTTGTGGTGTGAAACAGTGTACCCAATGGGCATTGTACATTCTATGAGAGGCACTTCCTCCAGTGAGAAGGAGAGGAGGAGGAGGAAGATGAGAGAGAGAAGGAGAGGCCAACTGACCAGGGGCAGGTGCAACATGAGTTGCAAGAAGGTGGACAAGCTGCTGAGGACCAAAGGGCTGCAGAGGGGAGGCAGCAGCAGGCACTCAGATGTAGGCGAAGGCTGCACTCAGCCATCTGAGCTTATAGAGTCTGAATGTCCTACCGAAAACAAAGCCAATCACTGTTACACTGCAGGTCGATGGAAAACCCCTGAGATGAATCAAGTTGAGATTTCGCCTGAGGGATGTATGGCCGACTCTAAAGTCAAACTGAAGGACGAGGCTAAACTCTGTGGCAGACAGAAGAAGACAAGATGGAAGATAGTTCAGAAAAAACAATGAATGACTCCCCACATTACTACAGGCTCAACACCTTCAGAATTACTTATGATGCGCTGCCTTCATACGAGATTAAGCCTGGTACTTCCCACTTTGGAGGGGAAGGTAGAGATCGGTCAAGGGGATCAAAAGTGACTCATGATTTGCATAGTCGCGAGCGAGAATTTACTGTCGATGAAACAGTATTTGTACGAAACATCGGTGGTGGATCCAATTGGTTACCTGGTGTAATAGTTTCTGTGACAAGACCGTTGTTGTACCACATAGAAGTGGAGGACCGGATCACCCGAAAATATGCGGATCATTTGAGAAGAAGGGAGATACCCCACAAGCCGATGTTCCACCTGTAACCATTGTAGAATGTGTGGTCCCCATTGTGATTGATCAACCAAGGATAGACATACCAGATGCTTCTGTCAGAGTGGATAACACTGAGCTGCCTGTGCCTAAGGAGGTACCTGATGTTGCTGCAGTTCCAAAAAATGAAGATTCAGTAAGAGATTCTAAAGTAATAGAGCTACGACATTCCACCCGGATCAGGAAACCACCTGAGAGACTAAACTTATTATTTCCTAACCCATGTATATATTTATAATGTCATGAATGTAACTGTTCTCGTAAATACAAATTGCAAAAATAAAATTAAAGGGGGAGGAATGTAGTAACTGTAGCTTTAAGATTTATTGTACTGTGTCGTATCACGTGACAATGTGAACGAATCAGCCCTAAGTGTGGGGAACCTTAGGAGTGGAGTTTTGTGTCTAGTTGTGGATCTTGATGGAAGCATGTAATGACTGCTAAAGCCCTGTAAATAAAGCTCAATGTTTCTCATGAGAAACCTGTCAGGAAAATCAAGTCTGTAACACACCCTCAGACATTCCCAAGTGCTGGGGATGTTTACTAGGCCCAGACACTTTGGATGGATGGCTGCTCGGAGGCAAAGGATACCCTGAAGAAATGGCTGATGACTCCAGTATAAAGTCCTAGGACGGAGCCTGAGCATTGTTACCATAAAAGCCATGCAACTACCAGGTCAATCATTGATCAGACCCATTGGCCTGCTCAAGATGAGATTCCAATGCCTGGAGAGGACAGGTGGGTTGCTCCAATATACACCAGCCAGAGTCTCCCTCATGGGGGCAGTCTGCTGTGTGCTGCACAACCTGGCCTCCAGAGAGGGGAAGCTGTGTCAGAGGAGGAAATGAGGGAGACAGCCCATCCCTCTCATGAGGGGTCAGAGGAAGAGGAGGGTGAACTGCAGTGGGGAACTGTCCAAGCTGGTCCAGAGGGAGGGTCTGGATGTCCATGAAACACAGGAAGCTCTGATCATCAGAAGATTCCATTAGCTGAATTTCTCCAACTCAATATCATCTTCATTGCCATCGGTACCCTCTCCATTGCTGCTCCATGGCATGAACACCACTGCTGTGAATGGAGTGTTACTCAGCCAAATAATGTCAATCAGAAGGATGCACATAACCACAAAATCCCATAAAGGCATCAAATAAATCCATACCCATACATTCACACAGAGATAATGAACAAGTGCAGCAAGGTAAAATTTGGAAAATAACAGTTATTTAACTACACAATAACTCATAACAATGTTCAAATCTCACAAATAAGAAAGGCGCACATGTGCACCCAAGTGTGACTAATGTGGGTGTTTTCTTGATTCTTTTCTGGGTGCTGTGGTGTGGTGCTCCCCTCTCACTGCCAAATGCAGTGAAATCAGACTGCTGGCTTTTTGCCTGAGATGACATTAACGGCCGCCTTCTGATTGACTGGGGCCATGAGAGGCAGTGGGAGTCTCATGCTCAGCGGCTCATCAATCTCTGCGGCACTCGGAGGCATCAGTGCCAATGGTTGAGGGGCAGAGGATAGGCCGTGGCCTTCAGAAGCCAGAACCTGAGAGGTGCCCCCCCCCCGATGGCTTCGGCAGTTGCACCTCCTCTGCCGTGATGTCCTGATTCCCTGAGAGGCAGTTTCAGGCTCCTCACCCCTGCCTCTCACCCTGACTCTGGGGCCCGGAGATCAGGGACAAGACGATGGAGCGTAGGTCAGAATGCATACCCAATACTGCGCCAGTGATCTGCTGTGTTGGTCCTCCATGACATTCGCCACTCCGTCAATAGAGGAAGTCATGTGTTTTGTTGTGTGGGCCATCGCAGTGCTCATGACATTGATAGAGTCCTCCAATGCCCATGCCAGAATGTGAAACCCCTCTGATATCTCTGCCACATCTCCACGCACCTCACGCTGGATGTCCAGCATCTGCTGCTAGATGAATGACTCAGGAGGTTCGTCATCAGCCTTGGACACAGCATCTAAAGTCGCCTCTAGAATTCATCTGAGTGCCAGAGACCTGCTCCATCTCAGTCTCTGACAACTGATTGTGCAACTGTGATGTGCTCTCACCAGTGTGTATCCATTATAGGTGTTTCCTTTGCCGGCATCACACTTTATTCTATGCTCTTTGCCAGTTACCAGGTATGGCAGTTCCCACCATCCTTCTTAACTCCCATTGCCAGACAGAGTCTCATGTGTGCATCTTGCCACCTTACAGACTTGGGCAACATACAAGACAGTTCCACAAAGGTCCCATGTCATACCCTTCCATATATGTCCATCTCCAGAATGGTGACATGATCACCCTTGTAGATCGCAGAAGGTTGTTGAGCCTTTTGCTGCATTGCAGCCAGGTTTACTGCACGATCCAAGGCTGTTGACCTCCACTGCAGCCTCTGTCCAGGCAGCTCATGTCTGGCTGGTAGGGCTCCTCTTCTCGTTGGCTGGCATGAGGACCTCCCGCCTATCACTTAAAGCCTGGAGGAGGACTTGCAGGGTGTCATCGTCAAATATTGGGGCTATCCTTGGTCTGGGGCCCTCCCCATTCCTGGCTCCATTCTCTCAGCCATCTGGGTTAATGGCTCCATAAACACTTGCTATTCATCAGGAGAATGGGTCAGCTGCATTTTTAATGTTATTTTTTCCATGACATAAGTCCAGAATGCTTCCAAAATAGATGATTAGGTGTATGAATTTATAAACAAGCTATTACCTACTGCAACAATTTACAAGACATAGGAAGTAGGAGTAGGCCATTTGGCCCCTTGAGCTTGCTCTGCCATTAAACAAGATCATGGCTGATCTTCTGCTTCAATGCCATTTTCCTGCACTATTCCCATATCCCTGGAGGAGGACTCACAGGTAGTCATTGTCAAACCTTGGGGGCCATCCTTGGTCTTTAATACCTCTGCCTTGAGCATACTCAATGACTGAGCTATCACAGCCCTCAGGGGTAGAGAATTCTAAAGATTCATCACTGCCTGAGTGAAGAAATTCCTTCTCATCTCAGTCCTAAATGGCCTACCTCTTATTCTGTGACTATGTTCCCTGGTTTTAGACTCCACCAGACACCTCCCCCAACCTCACCAGCTAGGGGAAGCATCCTTCCTGCATCTACCATGTCGCGCCCTGTAAAAATGATGTATGTCTCAATCTTCGAAACATGAGACGATGCTGTTATAGAGTTGATTTTCTCGGCAACTTTTCTTGGTGAAAACATTGAACTTTATTTACAAGACAGTAGCAGCAGCTACACGTGTGCATCTAACTCTATAACTAAAGAAGAACTCTCTCCTCGATGCTCCCCACACTGCTAACTCATTGGTTTACACAGATCATATGATCTTACAACACAGAATTATTCTTAAAGCTACAGTCCTATGTTTATCAAAACTATAATTACTTCAGGTACAGACCCGGTCTCCTCAATCTCTCCTCACAAGACCACCCCAGCATCCCAGGGATCAGTCTGGTGAACATTCATTGCACTTCCTCCATGATAAGTATACCATCCCTTAGGTAAGGAGACCAAAGCTGCACACAACACTCTAGGTGTGGTCTCACCAAGGCTCTACACAACTGCAGGAACACTTCCTTACTCCTGTACTCAAATCCTCATGCAACAAACGCCAACATACCATTTGCCTTTCTAATTGCTTGTTGAGCCTGTATGTTAGCTTTCAGTGACTTAAGAACAAGGACACACAGGTCCCTTTGGACATCAACGCTTCCCAATCTCTCACCGTTTAAGAAATACTTTGTATTTCTGTTTTTTCTATCAAAGTGGATAATTTAACATTTTTCCACATTATTTTCCATCTGCCAGGTTCTTCCCCACTCACTTAGCCTGTCGAAATCTCCTTGTAGCCTCTTAGCATCCTCCTCACAACTCGCACTCCCATATTGTTTTGCATCATCAACGTGTCAGAATTCAAAATCTTCACCATAAATTGCTCAGGTGCTCAAACCTTACTGTTTTCTGGTGCAGCTGCCACAGCCCCATGCCAGGGGGCCCTTTAAAAGCCTCCTTTGTCCCCAGATGGCCCGCCTTTAGTTGCCAATTGGGTGCGCTGCCCATCACCTCCCAGTGCTATTGGCTGGCTCCCTGCCAGGCAGCTGTTAATTGGATACAACATGTATTACGTGCCATCTTTCAAAGTTGGGCGTGAGATTGGGTGATCCACTGATTTCCGCAATGACCTCCTGATCACTGCCGAGCTATGTAACATTCTGGCCAGTATTTATGTGGCTGTGACGGTTGATTTTCTGGTCGGTTGCAACCGTTAGGATGTTGGGGGTGATTAATTCAACCATAGTAATATTATTAAATGCTAACAGGAGGTGGTTAGACTCTCTCTTGTTGCCACTTGTACGGCACATGTTCCTTGCCATTTACCAGCCAAAGTCTGTATGGTGTCTAAGGCTTACTACTTACTGGCATAGACTACTTCATTACCTGAGGAGTTCCAAATGGAACTGAGTTGTGCAGCCTTCAACAAACAGCCCCATTTCTGGCCATATAATGGAGGGATGGTCATTGCAGCTGAAATTGGTTGGGCCTAAGACACTATCCTGAGGAACTCCTGCAGTGATGTACTAGGGTTGAGATGACTGGTCTCTAACAAATACAACCATCTACCTTTCTGCTAAGTATGGCCCCAGTCACTGGAATGTTTTCTCATTGATCCTCATTGACTTCAGTTTTGTTAAGGCTTCTTGGTGCTACACTTGGTCAATTTCTGTTGTGATAATCACTCTCACTTACCTCTGGAATTCAGCTCCTTTGTCCATATTTGAACCAAGGCTGTGATGAAGTCTGGAGTAAATTGGTCCTGACAAATCCTAAACTGAGCATCAGTGAGCAGTTTATTGCTAAGTGCTGCATGATGGCACTGTTGACAACTCCTTCCATCACTTTGCTGATGATTGCTCACTGAATGAAAAACAAACAGAAGAGCTGGTCAACCTTTTCCCCTCTAACATAATGAGAATGATAGATAATGTATAGCTTGGAAGAAAGCATTTGACTTTATTCAAACTTATATAACATAAACATTCAAAGCACAGATTCTAATATGGAATGGAAGCAACTCGCACCAATGATCCTTAGCAGAAATTGCAACTCCTGAACGGCCCAATTGAAAGCGATTTTTCGTGGCCCGTCCAACCTTACGGTTGGTGGATGGGCCAATCGACTAGGTGGGCTGTACATTTTTGATGAAACCTCATCCGAGGGCGGGATGAAATCTCTGTTAGGAAATAAAATAAAAAGAAATATCTGGGGACAGCATTTTTATGAGGCATGCTTTTAGATGCTTGATTGTGCTGCATGGATGCTTTTTGCAGCATTTATGGGCTTTCTTTTAATCTGTGGAGGCCTGCAGCTCCCTGGGGCAGCTACCTGCCTTCAGGGAGTGAAGTGGAGGCGCTCACCAGCAGCTACGGTGTCATTGGCGCCAGCCCTCTTCTTGCCACCAACGGCAGTGCTGAGCCTTTCTCCGGGCAGCCAGCATAAGATTGCGGTCGGGGGCCAATCACAGGCAGAAGCGCATTTCACTTCCGCTTCTGGGCCTGCCAAGCGCGCATGCCCAATGATGGAAAAATGCAGGCCCTGAATTCGCAGTTACCCATGCTAAGGATTATGGATATGGCATGCTACACACCTGCAATAAGACCGCATGCCACTCCCCACCCACCCCATCGCTACACCAACAGAATTAACTGATCCTGGGGAAGAAATTAATTCATGTAGCCTCGTTTCTAGCAGCATTACACAGACTCACATCGATTTCCCCACAAAGCCAGCTACCTGCACAACCCACACTGTGTTCTTTAATGTATCGGTGAAGAACACATTGCAGCTAATGGTCTGTAACTCCGCTTGACTCAGGGAATCAGCGTAAGTCTGCCTGGCGCTACTACAATGATGCTATGAAATTGAATTTCTCCCCTACTAAGTTTTCTGCTGCATATGTTTTTCCAGTAAGTTCGAAACAACTAGTGCGCACTTAACACTTACCATTACAGGAAAGGTGCACATGACAAAATCTGCAAATTGATTATGATTGTATATCAGAATGTTGATTTATTAATAATGTTATCCCACCATTTCCATCCTGCTGTGCTTCTCATGCCATTTTCATGTCATGTTGTCTGAATTAGGCCCTTAATTTCCTAATAATCCTAAATGAGAATTTTAAAATTGTCCCATTATTATGTCCATCAATGAATCACAATTGCTCAACAGTAATGGCATTACTGTTGTCTCTTAATTTGCCCTCTATTTTTCAAAACGGTTTGAATTACATTTTTTTTTTACAGATTTTAACAACCTTCAATTAAGGTGTCATATTTATGTGGCATAATGCTTGCACTACACTACCTATCTGAGGTTTATGTTGAGGTTCTGAAAGTCATTTATGTAAATTGGAAAAGCAATGGCCCCAGCACTGAACCCTGATTGTCATTTAAGCAGTACAGCCCCCACCAAGATAGTCACTTGTGGCAAAGCATTCTGGAGTAGAATTTCCAGTGATGGATATTACAACACAATAACCATGTTGAGCAGTTTCTCATCTCCATACGCATGGCAGATGGCAGTACAAAGTGGTGTGGCTAATTTAGCTGAACAGTTATCTATATTGCCACCTGCCATTGTGCCAGGGCAACATTCGTGTCAGCTCAATGCCAACCTCAGTAACGCAGATGATAGATACAATAGTGATGACTTTCATTACTGTTGTGTACAGTTTTGTTTTCAAACTCCAAACAGATTTCAACCACTTACACTCCGCTGTGAAGTTACAGTTTATACTCACACCTCACTGTTATGCTCTCCTTAAACCAAGCAACTTCTGGACCTCCCTATATCTTTGGGACTGCATTCACTCTTTGACTGGCATGTTCCTACACTTGGGAACAGTTTTTTTTAATATATATTTGGGCATTGTCCACCACTGAAAATTCTGCTTTCATTTCTCTATTACAGGAGTTATCAGGCAAATAAGTCTTTACCAATAACTTGAGAAACGTTGGCTTGATGACCAGCTGTTTTGCTCCCAAAGTGTCCACTCCACAGTGTGACTAACAAACCGTTTAACTTTTATATCAGATAACTGGTTTGCCAGCTACTTGAAAAGTGTTACAGGCCCATTATTACAGCTGCGCTATGGTTGGCTGAAAATTTTAAATTGTCACTTGCAACACCGCCTTCTCAGATATCACAAAACTCATCGCGATGAATACTAGAATTTTTTAATGGGTTATTATGATTGAAAATGAGCATTTCTCCTGCTTTTCAATGAAATGAGAATGTCAGGCCTTGGGCAGCATGGGGAAGACATGCCTTGTGGGCACCAACAATGAGAAACTGAGTGGAGTCAGGGTAACTGAAACCACATTGTTCAGGCAATGGGATCAGATGTGGGCTTAAATCAGTTTGGAGCTTAGATGTTTAGTATACAAAACCAGCGTTGGCCATGGTTGAATCTGTATATGAATCCTGTGACCTGTCTGTACCCTGAAGGGTAGATGCTATAAATTCTATTCATTATAGGCAGGATAATTGGTGGGGCCCACTGACCTTAGTGTCCATATCCCATGGTGAGTTTGTGGCAGGTGAAGCTCCATGTGAAGCTGTAATTCATAAAACCTGTTCCTAAATGTAATAACAGTCTAGAACGATGTAATTTCAATACACCTTAAACTGTCATTAACATGCATTTCATTTTTTTGAGACTAGAATATATCATAAAAGCTGTAGATGGCAAAGAATGAATAATAGGTTTGGAATTTAATCGCTGGGTTCATCTAAAACCACTCAAACCTAGAATAAATCACAACTGTCATGCTCATTCCAAATCATCTCATCATTCTATATATAATTTGCACGCAACACTGCTGTACATCACAAGTCTCTATCACAGTAAATGAAAGAATAAGATATCTTGTTGTGGTGCAAACATGATCTGCCTGTAGTGCTGAGATTATGGCGAGAATAAGACACAAAAGCAAGGTCAGGCTGAATGTTGCAACATAAGTTGAGATCGGAGCCTCTGAAAGTAACCAAAACCCCTTCCCAGTCCGAACTTCACTATAAAATAGCTGCAGCAAGAATGCAGTAATATGGCTGAGTGTTCTGTCACCAAACATTGATGGATCACAGAACCCTGAAATACCTAAGCCTTAAGCCCACAGATACCAGTGAGCTCTGTCTTTATCACCGATAATACCGCTGGGAGTTGGGATAATGTAACAAGTGTTCAACAACTACTGCTGGCAACGATGTTGTTGATCCAGAATAGCTTGAGATCTGTAGTAATTGTCCTGGCATACTTGAAATCGTGGTGGTAGCATAAGTGTATAATACATCCAGCTTATAATAAGATCACACAATCTGTGAAATCATTAGCAGCCTATCTGATTGCTGCTTCACAACTTTGCTAGGTCTAAAAGCAATTATTGCTCCTAAATCCTTGTCCCTCTTTTTTCTTTATTCCCATTACATTTCCTTCACCAGCCACATGAACAGAATAATCAAGTCCAATACTATCATTGGGGATAACTGATAGGAGGAAAACTCTTTTCAGGCAGATTCTTTCCTGAAAAACCTCTTCTTCTCTACTGAATATGGAGCAAGGTATTCCATGTACCAACCTCACTCAAAGGCAAAGCTCAATCAATAAGAGCTAGTGGATTTAAAATACAGATTGGGATTCTTTGGGTTTGAAGTCCAAGGCTGTACAATGAACACTGCCAGGCTGTGTCTCTCATCTTTCAAGGCCAGGATGAGTTCGCATTTTGGATTTAACTTGTCCCTTTGAATGCATAAATCCTTTGATGTGGGCACTTTGATATTTTCCTATTTACTTCAAACCTGGAAGTGGAATTATCTTTTGCTACAGTAACACTAATGTGCAATGCATTTATTTCCTTATTTTTCATTTCTTTGCGTGATGGTAACTTTCAAGTGAGGAAATGAAAACTGAAATGAAATGACTGAAATGTAGCAATGTTTTAGTTAAATACTGGTGCTTCTGTTCCTGAGATTTGTTTAGAGAACATCAAAAGACTTGGATCAAAGTAAAAGTAATGGCAGTGCGGCGGGATGAGGATTGAAGGAGGGTGATCAGAAGGGGGCTGTAACATTACCACAATTTCTACTAACCTCTCCTGCCTGCAATTCAAGAGGCGGGCGTCAAGGAGCTCACTAAAACATGCTGAAATGGCAAAGAAATTATTAAAAATGCAGAGATATGAGGAGAAAACCTCCCCAATTGTTTTTCCTTCCTCTGCGCTTTACCTCCCCTCTTGGCACTGGATCAAGTTGGCACCACATCAAAGGATCAAGTCAGATCAGTAATGTTTGCTCATCCTTATTTCAATGAGACTAGTTGTGTTTGGTGGTAGGCATCTGTAGCAGTGCCAAACAGGAATAGATTTCTTATTCCTTTCCTGAATATTTTTGGGGTTGCAAATCAGAAACAAACTTCAAGCCATCTACAATTCTCATTTATTATTGGTCGCTCCCATGAACCATCGTAAATCGAATTTAATTTTTCATTAGTTGCTTTTAACGGCTTGCAGCCTGTCTGTCTGCTCCCACGAGCATTCTAACTGAATGCTATCTATTTGTTGTAATTATATTTCAATTTTAATGAAAGCAAAGGACAAGGCTCGGTTTATGGTCTGTTAATCTGGAAAGTCTGTGGCCTTTCTCCATGAAACATAAATGTTAGACAGTTTACCTGCATATGGGCACAACAGATGGTATAAACCTGCTAAGGATATCTAAAGGTCTTCAGTGATCAATAGTCAACTGGCAGACAACTGATGTTCCATTAATTCTGCAAATTTTCTCTATTATAATTCAAAATCTTATTAAGGCACTAAATGATTACCGTTTGTTCCAAATTGCGAACATTTTTAAATTTAGTTGTACCTTCTTAAGGTTTCCTACCTCTTTGTGCAAACAGTGCAAGTTGGGTTATTCATACATTTGTTCCTCTAGGTTTGACTCTTCCAACACATTCCTTGCTGGCCTCCAACACTCTACCCTCCATTCACTTGAGATCATCTAAAACTCTGCTGTCTGTATCCTTATTCGCACTAAGTCATTTTCACCTATCGTCCCCGTGCTTAGAGGTTTACATTGACTTGTCTTTAAGCGACACCTCGATTTTAAAATTCTCATCCTCATTTCCAAATCCTTCCACGGCTTTGTCCTTCCCCAACTCTGTCATCTCCACCAGCCCCACAACCCTTTAAAATATCTGTGCTCCTCTAATTCCAGCCTCTTGGGAATCCCTGATTTTAATCACTCCATAATTGGTGACTGTGCCTTCGGCTGTCCAGGCCCAACAATTTGGAATTCCCTCCCTAAACCTCTTCACCTCTCTATTCTCCTTTGAGAACCTTCTTAAAACCTATTTCTTTGACCAAGTTTTGGATCCTTCCTGAATACCACCTTATGTGGGGAGGTACCACATTTTGCTTTATAACATTCCTGTGAAGAACTTTGGGGGTTTTTATTATGTTAAAAGTGCTACACATCTACAAGTTGTTGTTGTAGATTGGGACACCCTGCCTGACCGACTGCACTAGATTTGCTGCTAGACAATGATATAAGTTTGGAAGTGGAAAGGAATTTTTGCAGAGCAAATAGATCTTCCCATGTGTTCTGGAGACCATAGTACTGATGCCAACACCAGCAACAGTCATTTCAGCCTGACATCAAAATAGTTTAGTTTTATATGGAGCACATTGTTTTCAAATGAAAAATCACAATCTATGGATAAACTGAACGGGATGAGTTATTTCTCCGTGTATTATTTTGTGTAATTAGGAAAAATTCTGTCTATTTGAAAACTTTCTGCCATGCAATAACCCGTGAAAAATATGCTGGCATTAAGCACAGCACAATATGCATTAAATTCAATAATTCTGCAGATTTATCCTTGCTTATGTTTAGAACTGTGTAATCATATAATTTTACACAGCAATTATTTATATATATATAGTTGAATGCTTGCCTAATCTAGCACCCCCATATAGTTTCCAAAGCAGGTAACATTTATTCAGGGTCTAAATCAATATCAAAATTAGTATCCCTCAACCCCCAGACCCTACACCCACCCACCCCACCCCCCCTAAGCTGAAGTCAACATTTATAATGGAACAAGGACAGCATTCCATACTTTGAAGTCCTTAGTAGCTAAAAATTGGACATTAGCTAGAGAACAAGAGAAAGGAGCTCATTTGTCCCCATTGTCTGAAAAATCATGAAGGGATTGCCGATAATTAAAAAGCATTTTAGACGATAGTCATACTAGCAACAGGGGTCTACCCGTTCATTATTTTTTGCTGAAAGCTATCTTTAGAACTTTTCACTAACACTGTTGAGTTCAGGGAAATTTAGCAAATCCAGTGCATAAAGTTTCTAAACCTTTCTGGAATGGTCTTCCCTTCACATCTCTATTATATACAAGAGAACTGCCAGCAAGCTCTCTGGCACTTCCACTATATGGAAAGTCAAAATTGCCTTTTTGACTGTGTTTAATAAACATTTTTTCCCCCAGGACCTATAGAGAGGAGAGATTTTCATCCAATCAGCTCAGGCTATTGTCAAAGGTGTCATAGTTGAAAGTCCCTCATGGATCACCGCGCTGATCCACCTTGAGAGGCTTGTACACTCCGACGATCCCTTAAGCGATGCTGTTAGGAGCTTCTTGCTCCTGGTAGGGCCACCCATGGTGGCAATATCAGGGGGAGGTGCCAGACAAAGTGCAGTCCAAGAATTCCTCAGCGGCAGAACAGGCAATGAAAGACTATGCATCTCACTGGCTAGGAAGGTGGAAGAAGGTTGCAGCAGGAAGGTGGACCCAGCCATCGTGGTTTGACACGTCATCAAAATCTGATCACCAACCCGTCAAGTTTGTGTGGACAACGCCACTGCCCCAAGTTCCCCACATTAAACAAAATCATGCACAGGCTTCAGTGAGGGTCCATTTACTAAGTCCTGTGGTGATGCAGAATTGGCATCGGGGACAGGGCTGGGAACCTGGGAGACCATGGTCAAAAATCTGCACACAGGCGACAGGTGCATAAAGGTTGTTGGACACCTGTGTTGTTGGATGTTTAAGTCTGTGGTTGGTCTCCATGTAGAGTACTGCATTCAGTTCAGGGCACGGCGTCTGAGGAAGGATATGTTGGCCTTGGAGGAAGATTCACCAGATTGATACCTGGGTTAAAAAGAATTAAATTATTAACTCGAGAGTTTGCACATACAAGGCTTGTATTTCATTGAATATTAAAGATTATGGGGTGATGCATTGAGGTGTTTATGGTAATTAAAGGATTTGACAGGGTAGATAGAAATGGACTGTTTCCTTTGATGGGGGAGTCCAGAACAATGAGGCATAACCTTAAAGTTAGAGCTAGGCTGTGTAGACTGAACACAGGAAACTCATCTTGCTCAAAAGTCATTGGAAATTTGGAAGTCTTTTCCCCCAAAAAATCTGTTGTGGCTTGGTCAGCTAATTCAATCAAGATTGAGATTGATAGCTTTTTGTTATACAAAGGGTTGTGGAACCAAGTTGGAGTAGATAAAGTTTAGGCACAGATTAGCCATGATCTACTTGAATGGCAGAACAGGGGTGGGGGGGTGGCTTGAGTGGTCTGCCCCTGTTCTTTTGCAATGTAGCCTGACATGAACCAAAATATCTGGCCATAGATCATGGAGTTGGTACCATATACAGCAACAACTTATATAGCACCTCAGAAAATCTCCTAAGGCACTTTACAGGAGCGTTATAAAGCAAAATTAGAAACAGAATCTTATCAAGCAGTACTGGGGCAAATGGCCAGTCAACTTAGTCAGAGTAGTAGGTTTTGAGGAGCATCTTAAAGGAAGAGAGAGAGGCAAAGAATTGGAGAGATTTGGGGAGAGAATTCTAGAGCTTGGGGCCTAAGGAACTGAAGCATTGCCTTAGTGGAGCAATTAAAATCAGAGATGCTCAAGAGACCAATATTAGATGAGCACAGATATCTGAGGGTTGTGGGGTTGGAGAAAATTAAGTAGATAAGAGTGGTGAGGTCATCGAGGGATTTGAAAACAAGTATATGAATTTTAAAATTAAGATATTGCTTGACCAGGAGCCAATGTGCGTCAGCAAGCACAGGGGTGATGGGGGAAACTGGACTTGGTGCAAGTAAGGACATGGACAGTAGAGCATTGAATGATCTTAAGCATACAAGGGTAGAACATTAGAGGCCAACCAGGAATACTTTGAGAGGTAACAAAGATATGAACCGAAGGTCTTAGCAGCAGATAAGCTAAGGCAGGTGTGCAGTCGGGTGATGCTGTGGAGGTGAAAATAGCTGGTCTTAGTAATGGTGCAGGGATATGGTCAGAAGCTCATCCCTGTCAAATGAGACACCAATGTTGCAAACAGTCTTATTTTAGTCTCAGAATTGCCTGGGGGAGTTGGTAGCAAGGGAACAGAGTTTGAAGTGGGGACTGAAGTCCATGACCTCAGTCTTCCCAAAATTTAATTGGAGGAAATTTCTGCCCATTTTGTAATGGACCTTGGAGAAGAGGCCTGATAATTTAGTAGTAGAGGTGATGGTAAAGTAGAGCTGGGTGTTGTCAGCGTACAAATCAAAACTAACGGTGTGCTTTCAGATCATGTCACCAAGAGGCAGCATGCTATGAAAAATAGGAGAGGCCTGTGGAGATGCATCAAGATCCTCTTTCTCCAGTGGGTACCCCCTTGCCAGTGCCAGATTGTGGAGAGTGCAGCATGCAACCACTATCAGTGCCACTCACTCTGGGGGCTATTGTAGTGCACCCCCTGAACGGTCCAGGCATCGGAGGTGCATCTTGAGAAAACCTATGGTTCTCTCTACCACCGCCCTTATGGAGCCATGACTCCTATTGTACCGCTGCTCTGCCTCTGTTCTTGGGTGGCGGAGAGGCATCGTGAACCACCAACCAATAGTGCTTGTCACCCAGCAGCCATCCATTCTGTCAGGCTGGAGCAGTGAACAGCCTCGGCACCTGGGAGTGTCTGAGGATGTATGCATCATGGGAGCTGCCAGGGTACCTTGCACAGACTTGCAGAATCTGCATCTTGTGATCACACACTATCTGCATGTACATGGAGTGGAATCCCTTCCTGTTGATGAAGGCACCCGGCTGACCCACTGGTGCCTTGTTGACCGTATGTGTGCAGTCAATGGCACCCTGGACGCGGGGGAACCCAGCAATCACTGCAAAACCTCTGGCTCGCTCAGCCTGGCCGACCTCATCTGTAAGGAAATGAAGGAAAGTCAATACCTGCCTGAACAGAGCCTGTGTCACTAGTTTGGCGCAACTGTGGAGAGCTGATTGGGAGACTCCACACTGATCCACCACTGACCCCTGGAAAGAGCTGGAGGCATAGAGATTGAGGGCCACAGTGACCTTCAGAGCCACCCACACTGTCGGAGCTGATCTCAGGCCCAATCATCTCACAAATGGAGGTCACTGTCTCCCTTGAGAGACGGAGCCTCCTTCAGCATTGTGCTTTGAACATATTGAGGTAGCTGCATCGCCGCCTGTAAACCTTGGCAGCAGGATAGTGGCGTCTTCTGTGGCCCCTTTTGCCTTGGGCTACCTGTTAGCCCTGCCCCCCTCGTGCCTGCGCCTCTCCTCCCACATGTCCCTCCCCTGGAAGCAGCATTGGGACACCTGGCCTCCTCTCCCTTCTGTCCCTCTCTTCCTCCTCAGAGGAGGTACCACCAGCAGAGACCAGAATCCCCATTACCAGGGTAACAGAAGGCTGTCTGATACCTGGAAGGGTTCACAAGGTCTGAATCCCCAGGGGGCCTTGTAGACACCAATGAGCCCAGAAATGACGTGTGCAAATGCTAAGAATGAAGCCCCAAATAGAGATGAAGCTGCCAAGTACCAAAAAGCAACCAGCAGCAAACTATCTCCAAAACTCCTCACTAGTCACACTGGCAATGCTGTTGACCCTTCTTATCCCACCCGTGGATGAGGTTTTGCAAATTGTGGGCTGTCCGCCTACCCTTTTTGCCTGTGTGACGAGCAAAAAATCGCACAGGCAACGTTGAATCACCGTTAATTGGGTTGTCAAGGGCCTTAACTGGCCTCTTAATTAATGACGGGCGCTGCTCTGACCCCCACATGTGCGCGCCGACCAAAATATCGCGCGAGTATGCGATGACATTGGGACACTCGCCCGACGTCATTGTGCGTCATTATACATTCGTTTGGGTCAGGCATGCGCCCGCCCAACAAGCAGAAAATTATGCCCATGAAGACCCATGGCAGAAACTCGTAACCCTGGGTATACATCATCCTCAAATCAAGGAATGGCTGCTGACAACCAAGTTGAAAGGATACCCAATCCCAATTAATACTTTCTTCTGTTTAATATTCCAATCCAAACAGATGTAAGAACATAAAACAATCTAGAACAAAAAAAAAAAAAGGCCATTCAGAAGGTAATATTGTAATCCTCTGGTTATGGCAACGTAAAAGTACCTCAATTATTCCGGAGAGCCTGTTGGTGCAGGTTGGAACTGGAACCAATCTTTATGTGAGCATTTATTTACAGAGTTATACATTGCAAGCATCCGCCTCCTAAACCAACCACCACAGTTTCAGTCTGTGCCCATTAATAGTGGTAGAAGTGAATCCCCAGTTAATGCCCACCACCTGTAGACAATTTATATACAATTAACAATCCTGATTGGAAAATTGTTCCTAACTTCTATCTCTCTTGAATTATGAACTTTCTTCCTAATATCAATTTTAAATTGATTTTGTTTTCCATGTGAATTATCTCTTTTGGGCCTTTTTTTGTTGCTTAATTTGAAGCAACATTCCAACGTTACCAAATTTGTACCTCAAAATATCTTGACGAAGCCCATCTTGCTAACAACCTTATTCTTTCTAGACTGTGAATCCTATGTTTCTCTTTGCAGCTTATTCCTTTGTCCTTCAGGTTAACCTTTTTTTGCCATTTATATGCATTGTGCAAAGGGAAGATTTTCGGGAGCGTTTGTATATGAAAGCAGGGCATATGGACACAAGACGAGACCATCGCAATCTGCAAGAATACAATGTCAAAATCATTATGATAGGATAAGACCATTTCACCAAATGCACCTGGAATCAAAATAACTCTTCATTTGATTGAGCAACATTTTGTCCATATTAAGCAATTGGATCAGATCAAAAATAAACCTACTCATAAATTGATAACAAACCTCTTTTACAAGCACAATAGTTAATTCAGACGCAACTTGAAATTAAAACTCTGATCCATATGAAGCCTAAATAACTTAGCGAATGGAAATCTCTTTTGCCCAGAGATACACAGTGTCCTGCCCAAAGATGGGAAAAACACAGACTTCATTCTCATACTGGGTGCGAGTTTAATTACATTTCCATTCATGTGAAATTGAGGACCAGGCATAAAAGTCCAAAAATAAAAGCCAGCAAGGACTTGCTTTAGACAGACACTGTAATGGTTTAATAGTTATGTTAATGAGGCAATGAGGTTAATGATGATGTCAGCATGACATCAAAGTCAAATGACCAAGAGAAGAAGACACAGAAACAGACCGTGGCTATAGAAGCATGTGCTTACCATAAGGCCTTTGTGAATAGTTCTTAATAAATAGTTTCAAGAAAAACTATATGCCGACTATCTCAAGTCACTCATAGAGGTAGCATACTGGTATTGTCCCTGGACTAGTATTGCAGAGACCCAGGGTAGTGATCTGGGGACACGGGTTTGAATCCCATCACAGCAGATGTGAAGTTTGAATTCAATTAAAAATCCGGAATTGAATGTCTAATAATGACCATGAAACCATTGTCAAAAAAACCCACCTGGTTCACTAGGGAAGGAAATCTGCCACCCTTACATGGCCTGGCCTACATGTGAGTCCAGACCTACAGCAATGTGGCTGGCTCTTAAATGCCCTCTGAAATGGTTTAGTAAGCCACTTAGTTCTCAAGGGCAATTAAGGATGGGCAATAAATGTTGGCCTAGCCAGCGACACCTCCATCCCATGAATGAATTTTTAAGTAAACCTTGTCAAGGCATGATTGAATCAGACACTGGACTGAAGATTGATCTAACCATCC
This sequence comes from Cetorhinus maximus, assembly GCF_964194155.1. Taxonomy (NCBI): domain Eukaryota; kingdom Metazoa; phylum Chordata; class Chondrichthyes; order Lamniformes; family Cetorhinidae; genus Cetorhinus; species Cetorhinus maximus. The sequence continues at coordinate 18,806,978 of NC_135903.1, read as the reverse complement.
AATTTCCTGGCAGTCACTTGCCTAAATTCTGGTAGTGGTATCAATCCACTGAAAATTGCACCTGGTGCATCAGTTTGACATGAATGAGGATTGAGACAAGCTGCAGTTTTTACTTTAGTTCCACAGATCAGCATCAACCCATAGAAAGTATCTTCTTGCATGACAGATGAGGACATCTTCAGGCCTGAAATCAATAGCAGCCATGTTAAATGGCCTGTCCATTATTACAGCTTTCAAAAGAATGATGGCCATTTGAGTTGGGCCAGTTAGAATCAAAGATCCAGGAAGAGAGAGGAGTTAAGAGGAGGAACTGGGGACAAAATCCTGGTTACTGTACATTCTGATTGTTTTTAACATAAATCTGAATAGTTCACAATTGACACTATATACTCCAGATATCAAAGATTCCATTTGTCCGGAAAAGAACAGGTTTTGTTCATAAAAAGTTTTCTTTTTAGTGAAGTGTTCAGGCTTTTCAGACAAGAGGAATTTTTATTTCAGTGTTTGTGATTTTATATTAAATTGCATGTTTTTAAACATTCATACAAATGTATGGTAAAGTGGAGAGCTATGTACCTTTAAGAGAATGTAGTTAGTTGACCATTTGACTGTATTGACCAATCGCTACACAGCGCGGGCTTCTTGGATGACTGCAAGTCTACAGCTGGAGGTGATTGAAGCAGCACACATAGTGTTAGTTAGTGCTCTGTTCTTAGTTCCAATAAACTTCCAGTGTTTGTTCAGTTAATCGGTCTCTCTGACTATATTGTTTCAAGCACCAACTAATGTGTTAATATCAAGGGCGCAGCTAGAGCTCACTGGACAAAGTGAACCTGATAATCAAAAACATAAAACTGGCAACGAGGATGAACCGGATCAATTGGTGGCAATCAAGAAAGCCGCGTTAAGCCAGCTACGTTGCTTCGTCACTACCTTGAAAGCTGTTTGAAGGCGCAGTCTCCTTAGTCCTTGAGTGTGCTGCGGGTTTGGGCATCTTGAACCATTCGACCCGTTTCCGATGACTGGTCTCATTACGTCGAGCACCAAACGTTCTTTACCACTAACGACACCGCTGGGGAGGGGGGAGACAAGAAGAGGGTGATTTTTTTTGTCCATATGCGGGAGCAAAACGTATGGGCTGATCTGCAGCCTCACATCACCAAACATCCCCGATACGAAGACTTTCAATGAGTTAGTAAACATAGTAAAAAACCATCTGAAGCCAAAGCCCTCAGTCACTATGCAGCTTTTTAAATTCAATTCAAGGAATAGGCTTCCAGGAGAGACAATCGCTGGCTTTGTAGCTGCTTTAAAGGAATTAACAGAATATTGTGAGTTCATAAATTCAATTAATGACATGTTGAGAGACCGAGACTGATTGATATGTGGAATTGGGGACGATGCTATTCAATAGCAATTGCTATCTGAAACTAATCTGGACTTCAGTAAGGCATTAGAATTGGCAACAGCCATGGAGGGCGCTGTTAGAGACTCGGAGGCAATAAAAGATACATAAAATGGCGCTGTCCATCTTGTAGGGTGGGAAGGGCCGGAAACAAAAGGTGGGAAAACATCGGACTCCGCAGAAAGGCAGGGAATGCCCACTATCTACAGACCATTGAAGAACAACAGTACTACAGTGAAAACCCGCAACATCAATAAGATAAATGCATCCAGGCAGCCTGCAGGCAATCGATAGTTCAGGAATATCGCATGCTTTCTCTGCCACCGCAATGGTCACATAATGTGGCACTGTCAAGATCGGCTGAGACAGCATTTTAAAAACAAAGTGAGAAATCGCGAAATCTGTCTCGTTGAAGAACCAGAGGAAGCAGAATCTGACATCTATTCTGAAAGTGGGTAAAACCGAGCCAATTCAGGTAGCCATTAGAGTCAATGAACAACCCATCAAGATGGAGGTCGATACTGGGGCATCAATGTAGTCATAGGAGAACATACGTTCAGACACTTGAATAAAGGAGTCCATCCTTTAAGTTTGGAAAAATCAGACACTAAATTAAAAACATATACGAGCGAAGAACTAAGAGTGAAAGGGATATGTCAAGACCTGGTGCAGTACGGGGATCAGTCTGCAAATTTACCCCTTAAAGTAGTAGCTGGGATGGGCCCCAGTTTAATTGGTCGCAACTGGCTCAAAAAGATTAAATTGCAATGGGCTGAGATTTTTCAAATCAGAACAAGAAACTTACAGGAATCGTTACAAAAGTATGCTTCCATTTTCTGTGACAAGCTAGGAAGAATTCGTGGGCTACAAGCCAAAATGCAACCCCCAGATTTATCAGAGCCAGACCAGTCTCATATACTCTAAGGGACAAGATTGAGACCAAGCTAAACAGGCTGGAAAAGTTGGGTATCTTACAACCGGTGCAATTTTCTGAGTGGGCGGCCCCCAAAGTACCCATACTAAAGCCAGTCCAAAGTGTTCGCTTATGCGGTGACTATAAGTTAACTGTAAACAGTTGGGCCAAACTTGATAGACACCCGATACTGAAAATTGATGAATTATATTTGAAATTGGCAGCGGGCACCACATATTCAAAACTTGACATGAGCCATGCCTACAGCAGGTAGAGTTGGAAGGAGGGTCTAGTCTTTGTAACCATCAATACACATCAAGTATTGTAGCAATATACTCGACTACCCTTTGGGGTCTCATTGGCGGGTGCTATTTTCCAACGTACCATGGAAAATCTGCTTCAGGGACTGCCCCATGTCATTGTTTTTTTGGTGACGTCTTTGTCACTGACTTAGAACTGACGAAGAACACTTAGCTAAATTGGGGGAGATGCTGAAACGCTTCTCACAAGCAGGGGTGTGTTTGAAGCAAGAAAAATGTCTTTTCCAAGCCAAGGAGGTAGTTTACTCATGCCATAAGGTCAGCGCGCAGGGCCTGCATCCCATGGAAGAAAAGGTCAAAGCTATTCGCGAGGCACCTGCACCAAGAAACACTATGGAACGAAAATCCTTCTTAGGCATGGTAAGCTACTATGGGCGTTTTCTCCCAAATCTATCAGCCGTACTGGCTCCATTATACACATTGGTTAAGAAAAACTATAAATGGATTTGGCAAGCTCCACACCAGGATGCATTTCTGAAGGTAAAGCAATTGTTAAGATCATTGGCCCTGCTGGTCCACTTTGACCCAAAGAAGGAATTGATCTTAACATGTGACGCATCCCCTTATGGAGTAGGGGCTGTACTTTCACATCGGATGGTGGATGGCTCCGAACGACCCATTGGTTACACATCTCGCACACTCAGTGCTGCAGAGCGACAATATTCTCAAATTGAGAAGGGGGTTTGTCTGTTGTGTTTGGTGTTCGGAAATTCCATCAATACCTCCAAGGCCGCCATTTTCACATTCTAGCCAACCACAAGCTCCTGCTGGGATTATTAGATAGGATAAGGCATACCCCCCATCGCATCTGCTCACATCCAGAGGTGGGCGCTGATTTTGGCTGCTTACAAATACACTTTTATTCCGCGATCGGGAGGCCAGATCGCACATGCTGATGCACTGAGCCGCCTCCCCCTGCCAGATAACAATGTGAAGGTTACAATTCCCCAGGAACTTGTCTTAGTACTAAATTTTTTGGATCCCTTCCTTGTCCAGGCCAAACAAACCCGTGAGTGGACAAGCTGAGATCCACTTCTATCTCACGTCTTGGAGCAGGTCTTGAATGGATGGTCAGACAAGCCAAAGTCTGATGACCTCAAGCCCTATTTCAATTGCAGATATGAGCTCACCTGCCAGGATGGCATATTGCTCTGGGGAGCAAGGGTTATCGTGCCCCTGAGAGGGTGAAGGCTGTTAGCGCTCACCCTTGCATTAGTAAGATTAAGGTACTCACACGCAGCTACTTGTGGTGGCCAGGGTTGGATGCAGACATCGAAAAACTAGTCAAAAGTTGTCTTCAATGCCAGCAGGTACAAAAGCTACCCCCCCTTAGCTCCACTGTACCCATGGGAATGGCTGGTATGGCAATTGGTGCGCCTCCACGTCAACTACGTAGGGCCCTTCTTAGGCATGATGTTCTTTTTACTAATACGCCCACTCCAAGTGGATGGACCTCTACAAAGTCCGGTCACCCACGTCCACTACCACCATAGACAATTTACGATAGAGTTTTGCAGTGCATGGGTTCCTGGAGGTGCCTGTGTCAGACAATGGGCAGAATTTTACCGTCGGCGAGCGGGAGCGGGGCCCGCTTGCCAACGTATAAAATGACGCGGGATGACGTCGGGCGGAACTCCTGACGTCACCACGCCCCATTTAAATTTTCAGGAAGGCGGGGGCGCAGCAAAATCAGCCAATTGAGGCCATTGACAGGATCATTTAACCAATTAAAGGACCTACCTGTCTAACTTTAAGGTTGGCGGGCAGGCCAGGAGCCCCAGCGGGAAGTAGAAAAAACATGAAACCTCATCCACACACGGAATGAGGTTTCATGTAAGGTTTTTAAATTATTAAAAAAGTTTCGTTGGAAATTATGAACATGTCCCAACTCATGTGACATGAGGGGACATGCAAGGGAAATTCTTTTTTCTATTTTTAATATTTTTGCACGTAGAGCCGATGTCCCTGAGGCTGCATTCAGCCTCAGGGAGATGGGTGTGCTCTTTCATGCTCATGTGCAAAAATGCGCACTCTCGGTTTTGGGGATCCTCCCCTGCCTGCACAGGGAGCGCATAGCGCTTCCCTGTGGACGTCACCCTGGGCGGGCCTTAATTGGCCCACCCACATAAAATGGCACCGCGTCGCTGATCGGGGGCGCTGATCGGAAGCGCTCGCCCATCTGCTTCCTCCCCGACGGGGGGAATATTCAGCCAAATGGGATTGCATTTACCAGCGGGGAGTTCCACAAGTTTACAACCCTCAATAGGATAACTGCTATCAAAACCTGGCCTTACCACCCCGCCTCTAATAGTTTGGCTGAACGGGCGGTCCAAATATTTAAGTCAGGGATGATAAAGCTGGACGGGGATTCCATCAGCACTAGATTGTCACGGTTCCTGCTCGCATACCGGACGATGCCACACGAGGCCACCGGTATGGCCCCCACTGAATTACTAACGAAGAGATGTCTCCGCACTTGTCTAACTCTTATTAGGCAAAATATAAGGGGGAGGGTGGAGGGAAGCCAAGAGGCCCAGAAGGCTAGACATGGTGGCCACAATCATGAAATGAATTTCACGGTGAGAGACACAGTTCTTGTGAAGAACTTTGGAGATGAGCCCAATTGGCTATCAGGCCAAGTGAGTGCTGTGACAGGACCTCTCTCCTATAATGTATCAATGAATGGCCAAATAATCAGATGACACATGGGTCATCTCTGGAGAAGAGAGATAGTCCCACAAGAAGGATTGCCGTCATCATTTGCGTTTGATTCTGCACTACACGTGGAGGAAATGTCTCATGATTTGGAAGTACTGGTGGGGCCTGATAGACCTGAGAGGGTCGAAGACACAAACTTGCCCGCTTCCACTGAAGAGCCTGGTGGGCAGTTGTCCCCTGAGAAGGGGGGTCTCGGAAAAACTAGCCGAAGCTGTTGAGCTATGATGCTCGGCACGTCCGAGGCAGCCTCCTGAGAGACTTGACTTGTAAAATTTATTCATGTAAATAATTGGGATGTTGTGATGCTTGTCAATTGTACTTTCAAGTAAAAGGGAGAAGTATGTGGTAAAGTGGAGTTCTATGCACCTTTAAAAGAATGTAGTTAGTTGACCTTTTGACTGTATTGCCCAATCGCTACACTTAGCTTCTTGGGTAACTGTAAGTCTAGAGCTGGAGGTGATTGAAGCAGCACACATGGTGTTAGTGCTCTGCCCCTCATCCCAATAGACCACCAGTGTTTGTTCACTTAATTGGTCTCTCTACCTGTATGGTTTAAAGTGCCAACTACTGCGTTAATATCAAGGCTGCAGCTGGAGTTCACCGGACAAAGCGAACCTGATAACCAAAAACATTAAAAAATGCAATTTAAGCTCAGTGTTCTCCTGTAAGCTCTTTGGTACAGTTATGACCTAAATTGCCTCTTATAGTTGCAGCTTCTTTTCAAATTCATCGCAATGCAATAAAGTGAGGAGGTTTATGAGGCACATCACACAACTATGATGCCAGGAGCGAGTACTTAAGGGGGAAAAGATTCCACTTCAGACCTAATAGGGATCTGATCTTAAACCATGGGTAAAATTGAACTTCGGCATGAGAGCAGAACGGGCTGTAATGGTTTGGCCGCCTGTTATTAACCCTGATGATTTTCCTTTCCACTGGCTGCAATGAATTTGGATTTTTTTTCCCTCATAGGGGAGGATTTTATGAAGCCCACAGAATGGGAGCAATGGCATGTGGGGTGACTTAATTAGGCAGGATGTGAAATTTCTATTTCTTAGCAATGGGTCGAAATGCAGTGGGGTGTGTTTGCTGTGTGTGAGGTCCCAAACCATCCTGTGGTGGGTTCATGCTTGCAATACATTTGCATGCCACGAGCACTCATTAGTGTAAAACATTTTTTAATTATGTCCTACCTTCAAGACAAAGTCAGCGGCGCACGAGAATCTTTGGCACCCAGTTCACATTTGCTTCAAGGTGGTGTGTATCAGTTGGCTAGAGGCAGTTGTATCTGAGGTCAGCAATTTTCCTTGTTGAACTCTGTGACACGAGGGAGGCGAGCAGGAGAATGGCAGCTTGCATGGAGGCTTGGGACCAGAAATGGCGGTAGGAATTTTCCATCCCCATTGGCGTTGGGCGTCATGGCGGTCATGAGCAGGCAATATGGCGAGAAGGCAAAAGATTGGTTTTATGCCATTGTGAAACCAGTTTGTAACCGCCTGCTTCGCCCACCAATGACAGGCCACGTTTCCCACTGCTGGACATTGGGAATGTCATTTAAATAGATTTGCATCTAATTATAAGGCCTGCTCACCGGAATCATCCCCCCTAGGCCGGATCATCCAGGCCCGCTGACGTGTTTCACAACTGTACATAAGCGACGTGCACCTAGCGAGCTGCATTTCTCTCAGGACATTGAGATTTGTTGCCAATCTTTCTCCAGGCAGCAGTTGAGGTCATTAGCGCCAGGCTTCATAGGCAGCACCACGTCACTTTTAGGGGGGCTCACAGGCAGGTCTCTACCTACCAGGCCAGCCTTGAGGCGGGGGTGACTTTTCAATGGCTGCGGAGCTAGGGCTTGCTTGGGGAAGGGGGAGAATTGGCCTCAGGCAAGGGAAGAGGCTGCAGGACGAGGGCTGCACTGGGGTAGAGGGGGTATCCCAGAATGTGTGTGTGGGCGGGGGGGTCACATGCTGATCTGTGCAAGTGGCCTCAAGATGGTGAGGGCTGGGAAGGCAGTCTCCAGAGGAGATGAAGCCAGATGGACATGTGAAGGCTTGCATGAGAGAGTGAGTGGTGATGTCCCTTGAGCTGGCAGTGAGTGAGATGCCAGTAAATGGGTGATGGCCTTGTGAGCGCGTGAGCTTAGAATGATGAGATAGTTGCCTTACCCTGGCGGCACGGATGAGATTATTCATCCACTTTCTGCCCTGGGTGGCTGACCACCTCTATCACCGCCTCCCAAGCCGCTGCGGCGGGACTGATGGTCCTCCTGCAGCCAGAGCGGGGGTAGAGGACATCGTGTTGGGCCTCTATGGTGCCAGAAGGTATCCCAGGGATGCGTCACTGAATCGGGATGTGGCACTTCTCTTGGATTTTGGGGCCATATTTTCACCGGTGCCCTCCTGGACTGCAAGCATTGAGAAGTATGCGCGCAGCTGCAGTTTAAATATGATGGCCCGTGTGAGGAAGCGGCGAGGTAACAGAATGGCGGGCAAATCAGAGGCCGTCGGCCATCAAGATGCGTGTTTCCTATGGCTGTATAATTAATGAGGCGGGAATGGGATGATACAACACGAGTAGCTGCCATTGCGGCCAATAGGTAAATTGTCCTTTATCCAGCCCGCTATCGCACTTAGCGGAAATCTGGGATGATTCTGCTTGGTAAACCAGTGGTGAGGGGGGAGGGGGGGGTTGGGGGTTCAAAGGTTGGAGTTTGGTTTCATGGAGGAGTGCAAGGAGGGATCCAAGGGAAGACAGAGGGTGGGGTTGGGGGGCATGGAGGAGTGAAGTTGGTAGGCCCTGGCACCCTGAATGTGGTGGTGGGGTGGTGCGGACAGTCAGCCAAGGGCAAGAAAATGAAGGGCCTAAAGGGCAGGGTCTGTACTGTCCAAATGTGGGCCTATCTCAGGGTGTTGGCTGGCAGAGTCCTTACAGGGCTTTGAGTTCACCTGCAACATTTCAATTATCCCCACTGAGAGTGATTGCGGAGAATCGCCTTTAAGGGAGGGCCAGCTGAGCCTTTAGGTGCAGCCCTGTCCTACAGAGCGGTGAGTATAACCTGGACACCAACGTCAACTTTAATAAAGAATGAATGAAAAAAAAAACAACATTGTTTCTTCCACAGTAAAGGAAATGTCTCTAACAACAACGTAACCATAATTGTGTGCTAACCATGAGGCATGCCAGTACCTTTAGCTAAAACAAAAATACCTGGAAAAACTCAGCAAGTCTGGCAGCATCTGCGGAGAGGAACACAGTTAACGTTTCGAGTCCGAATGACCCTTCAACAGAACTAAGTAAAAATAGAAGAGAGGTGAAATATAAGCTGGTTTAAGGGTGGGTGGGACAGGTAGAGCTGAATAGAGGGCCAGTGATAGGTGGAGATAACCAAAAGATGTCACAGACAAAAGGATAAAGAGGTGTTGAAGGTGGTGATATTATCTAAGGAATGTGCTAATTAAGGGTAGAAAGCAGGACGAGCGAGGTACAGTTAGCCCTAGTGGGGGTGGGGTGGGGTGAAGGAATTGAGAAAGTCTAAAAGGTAGAGATTAAAACAATGGATGGAAATACATTTAAAAATAATGGAAATAGGTGGGAAAAGAAAAATCTACATAAATTATTGGAAAAAAAGGGGGGTATCGGAAAGGGGGTGGGGATGGAGGAGAGAGTTCATGATCTAAAATTGTTGAACTCAATATTCAGTCCAGAAGGTTGGAAAATGCCTAGTCGGAAGATGAGGTGCTGTTCCTTTAGTTTACGTTGAGCTTCACTGGAACAATGCAGCAGGCCAAGGACGGACATGTGGGCATGAGAGTAGGGTGGTGTGTTGAAATGGCAAGCGACAGGGAGGTCTGGGTAATGCTTGCGGACAGACCAAAGGTGTTCTGCAAAGCGGTCACCCAGTCTGCGTTTGGTCTCTCCAATGTAGAGGAAACCGCACTGGGAGCAACGAATGCAGTAGACTAAATTGAGGGAAGTGCAAGTGAAATGCTGCTTCACTAGAAAGGAGTGTTTGGGCCCTTGGACAGTGAGGAGAGGGGAAGTGAAGGGGCAGGTGTTGCACCTTCTGCGATTGCATGGGAAGGTGCCGTGGGAGGGGGTTCAGGTCTAGGGGTGATGGAGGAGTGGACCAGGGTGTCCTGGAGGGAATGATCCCTGCGGAATACCGCCAGGGGGGGTGAAGGGAAGATGTGTTTGGTGGTGGCATCATGCTGGAGTTGGCGGAAATGACGGAGGATGATCCTTTGAATGCGGAGGCTGGTGGGGTGATAAGTGAGGACAAGGAGGACCCTGTCATGTTTCTGGGAGGGAGAAGAAGGTGTGAGGGCGGATGCGCGGGAGATGGGCCGGACACAGTTGAGGGCCCTGTCAACCACCGTGGGTGGAAAACCTCGGTTAAGGAAGAAGGAAGACATGTCAGAGGAACTGTTTTTGAAAGTGGCATTATCAGAACAGATGCGACGGAGGCGAAGGAACTGAGAGAATGGGATGGAGTCCTTACAGGAAGCGGGGTGTGAGGAGCTGTAGTCGAGGTAGCTGTGGGAGTCGGTAGGCTTGTAATGGATATTGGTGGACAGTCTATCACCAGAAATTGAGACAGAGAGGTCAAGGAAGGGAAGGGAAGTGTCAGAGATGGACCATGTGAAAATGATGGAGGGGTGGATCATGAACTCTCTCCTCCATCCCCACCCCCTTTCCACTCCCCCCCTTTTTTTCCCAATAATTTATATAGATTTTTCTTTTCCCACCTATTTCCATTATTTTTAAATGTATTTCCATCCATTGTTTTATCTCTACCTTTTAGCCTATTTCAATTCCTTCACCCCACCCCCACTAGGGCTATTGTTCTGCTTTCTACTCTTAATTAGCACATTCCTTAGATAATATCACCACCTTCAACACCTCTTTGTCCTTTTGTCTGTGACATCTTTTGGTTATCTCCACCTATCACTGGCCCTCTATCCAGCTCTACTTGTCCCACCCCACCTTAAACCAGCTTATACTTCACCTCTCTTCTATTTTTACTTAGTTCTGTTGAAGGGTCATTCGGACTCGAAACGTTAACTGTGTTCCTCTCCGCAGATGCTGCCAGACCTGCTGAGTTTTTCCAGGTATTTTTGTTTTTGTTTTGGATTTCCAGCATCCGCAGTTTTTTGCTTTTATCCCAGTACCTTTAGCTGCCTGATTGAGATAGTCTCAACAAATAACGATGATGCACACATGAATAAAGTGAAACTAAAGCAATGTGAAATATTTACAAGCAAAATTTAAAAGTGAAAAATCACCCGTGCTACCCCCGTGCTCTCAATAATCTTATGTTAATAGCAGTGGAGTTGGGCAGGAAAGTTGTGGCAGTGACGAAAGCCTCACTGTTTGTCCAGGAAGCTCTTTTATAGCCCACCTGTAGCTGCAGCACTGTCAGCTGATGGTGGGTTTCACCACCGACAAACATCCCCCAACGCGGAATCACACGTGTTTCCCGCACACGCTGTCACAATTTAAATTTTAGTTGTAATCACAAGGGAATTGGGAAAAAGCAAGAAGGCCAAATTGGCGCGCACTTCCGGTTCCATCATCAGGAACGGCACACTGCTCATAAAATTCCGCCCACGGTATCTACGTAATGGAATAGTATGTAAATGCACAGCCTGGTGCAGTACTGCATAATCCATGACCGATGCCGACCTATAAGGTCCCCTGTTTAATCCGTGATTTGTGCTATTCTCTGATCACTGTTACGATGATGTTAGCAGCATTATCACAGACACATCATAGTGAGGGGAATTTTAACTTGGGTGTGTGGGTCGGATTGGGTGTGGGTGGGGTGGGGGAGGTCTAAATGTCCAAAAATGAGAAGTGTGTCGTAAAGCCACTGCAACAAGTGGGTTTCCGTGTTTTACTCAGGTAGGATGAGGGGCAGGCAACTAACCCCCTCGTAGGAGGTGGCTTGCTATTTTAAATATGTTCATGAGGTTGTACGGCTTGGATTTAACTGACTTTGCAGGTTAAACTGTCGCCTGTCAGGTATCCCAAGCTTCAGGAAATTCCGCAGCTGCCGCACGGTGAGGATAGCTTCAGGGAGAGCTCCTCCTGGGCCAGGGACAGGATTATTTATCTTTTTCCTTCCCTACAGTTTTGGAACCTGCCCCTTCATACGAGCACAACCCCACACACCTCTCCCCACTATCCCTCCCACTTCCCCCTTATTGGACCCACAACCTCCGGGATCAGAAACCCTGGGTTCGGACCGGGATCAGAGATTGGAAGCCTCCACCTCCTGGGGAATGGTTTAGTTCACAATCATCCCCGCTGTGGATCAGAATCTCCCTCACCTGCGGGGGTGGTATACCAGACTCTCCCTGTGACCAGAACCCCTCCCGAGATTCGGAGAATGGAACCCTCCCTAAACTCTCCCTACAAAACCCAGTGTTGGGGATTGGACCCTTCCTGGGATCAGCCTCCATATATTAAGGGATACTGGGAAATGGCGGGTATGTGGAGTTAGGTTGCAGATCAGCATTGATTTTATTGAATCCCAAAACAGGCTCAAGGGGCTAACTGGCTTGCGCTTATTCAAGTGTTCCCCTGAGGGTTGGACTCTCACATCCTGGGGTCAGGGCTCAGTCCCCCAATTCATGCTTCCACTAGCAGCAGCAGCAGACTCCCTACCTGCTCTTGTGCCTCTTCTCCAGCATTCCAGGCCAGACTGGAAGCCAAGCCTGTAAATCAAACTGACTGCCAGGCGGGGAAGATGTCAGCGACCTTCGACGCACGCTGTGAATTTAAAACTCATAGAAAGAGGGAGAAGCTAGACTTCCACACTTCTCCCCACTGTCTGGCCCCCTTGCATGGTCCCGATAGGTTAAAGGAGTTAAAAATCCCCCAAGAGAAAAACCAAATAGAATTCTTCACCCTGATCATAGTTCAGATTGTCTTGCAGCAAAGTATTTGTCTATGAATGTTGTAAATGGACAGTAATCTGGAGGAAATCCAGGCCATTGAATCGGAAAAGGCAAATAGGGCCTCAGTTTAACATTGCATCTGAGAAACATCACCTCAAGGGAGTGCTGCATGGTTGGCGTATCAGGCTAGATTATGTGCTCAAGTCTGGGGCTGAGTCTATGACCTTCTGACTTAGAGGCGAGAATGTTTCAAACGGAGCCAAGCTGCCTGAGATTCCACTTCAATAACATCATGGGCAATGACAGCAGGCTTTTGGCTGCATTCTCCGATGATAAGGAATTTTTTGATTTCATTTGCCAGTGGATGAAGGACCCAGCCCACAGCACTCGCTCAAAAAATTGGCTCCTTGCAGTTTAAGGTCATATTCTATTAATTAAACAACCCTTGGTTGTTCAAATACTTTCATTTCAGTAGCATTTTTGGTGTTACTGCTGTGTCTTGTTCAATATTTACCCCCTCAACCAGCACCACTGAAACTGATTATATGATCAATATCACGTTACTATTTGCGGGATCTTGCTATGTGCAAATTGGCTGCTATGTTTCCTACTTGACAACACTGACTACATGTACAGCTCCAACGACACTCAAGAAGCACAAAGCACCTGCTTGATTGGCACCCCATCTACCACCTTAAACTTTCACCCCCTCCACTGATGCACAGTGGCAGCGGCGTGTACCAACCACAAGGTGAACTGCAGCAACTCACCAAGGCTCCTTCGGCAGCATCTTCCAAACTCACAACCTCTACCACCTAGAAGGATAAGGGAGCAGCACCGCCTGCAAGCCCCCCTCCAAGCCACACATCATCCTGACTTGGAAATATATCGTTATTCCTTCACTGTTGCTGGAATTCCCTTCCTAATGACACTGTGAGTGTACCTGCACCAGATGGGTTACAGCGGTTCAAGAAGGCAGCTCACCACCACTTTCTCGAGGGAATATCACAGTGTCTTTACAGGAGGCCATTCTTATGTTTTTATTTGGCCCACTGAGTCTGCACTGGTTCTCTGAAAGAGCATTCCACCTAGTCCCACTCCCCTTGCCTTTTCAGGTAGTAATCCAATTCTCTTTTGAATACCTCGATCGAACCTTGAATATAACCTAAAAATCAGAGCCGATTATTCAAGCGAAAAGTCAGGAAATATTTCTTCATGCAAAGGAAGGCAGAAGTGATGAACTCCCTCCCCACATAGAGCAGTCAGGGCATTTAGGGACGGGCAATAATGTTGACATAGCCAGCGATGCCCACATCCCATGAATGAATTTTTTTTAAATCCCTAAGTGCTCCTTTGACTATAAAGCACTTTGGGTCACCCTGGCCCCACAAACATTGTAACAGATAGAAAAAATGTTCTTTTTCACCAGTTTCCTGGTCACTCAACAGCTGCCGAAATGGAACTATCATGCGCTGTTCATGTTCCACCTATTCCTCTTTCAAAGCGGCAAATCGAGGGACACAGGTTTAGGACCTCGAAGCTGCTCCTACCTGGTCTGGGTGGGAGAGCTGGCTGCTCATTTAGAAGCCTGCCCGAGAGTTCATTCTGCAGCCAAATGGCCCCCACCAGAATTCTGACTCCCTGTCAATTGTTCCTCAGGTAAGAAATGGGCAGCCAGCAGTTGAAATTCTCCCCATACTATTACCTGCATGCTTCTCTCTACTATTCTGTGTGGCAGAAAGTGGCGATATTGTCTATCTATCCTGATCCAATCTTCCTTATGATCTGCCAGATTTATTTCACTTCCTTTGCTCTGTACAGTTCCAATATTCTTCTCATCTTTTTTTCATTGTCCTACCAGCTTGTGGCCTACACTGTTTCCTGCAAAAGAGCCCAGTCTCCAATTCAAATGTCTTACAGTTTATTTTAATGGTTCTAATTTCCTTTTTTAAATGGCTTCTACAGGAATTGAATGAAATCATCACCCATATCCATCTTTTTCTTGCATTTGGACCATTTATTCACTCTTTAAGCCTTCACCCAAACTTTTGATTTCAGGGTTCTAGTTTATAATAGTAATTCCTGCATCGCCGACTGTGACACTGTAAAGCGCCATAGCCTTCAACTCAAAATGAACAACACAATGGGAGCTTCACTCATTATTATTGTAAAGAGTGCAGGACAGACTATTATAATGATAATTCAATATGCCCATTTCATTATGTTGAATAGTATGAATTATCACCATGATTAAATGGATGGAATAATTTTTCTTGTGGAATTGATTTCCATGAGCAGTTTGGCATACTGGATATTTAAGGCCAGCACAGCTGCCACTTTCATTGAGTGATTTGACAAGTGGCAGGCTAAGACCTGCAATTTCGGACCCACAGTTGCTGCACTCAGTACACAGATGGTTAAACAATAGCAATGACAGCAGTTCCTCGGCTGCAAATTGGCCTGAGCGGAGTCTCAGCCAGTGAACAGACATTTCCCCCAGGGCTCGGCAGTAACAGACACACTGTCTGCAACTAGCCACATCCATGGTCTGCGATGATCACATGAGATCAGAAGGAACAGCCACAGTCTCCGAAAAGGCCACAGAGGCATCTATTATAAAGAGACTGTTATTTGTCACAAACACAGACATCTAGAGACATAATCATCGGAGAATGCTGCAACAGGAACATCCCTATCATGACAAAAAATGCTGACAATATAAATAGCACAAGCAGCACGCAAGCAAGCACTTACACTTTGTTCTTGATTAGAGTGTCTGTTTTGCATTGTGTTTGATTTTTACTGACATTTATTTACTCCCTTCTGTCCAATACAGAACTTTCCAGAATTTCAGTAAAAAGAAAGAATTGCATTTATATGGCACCTTTCATGAGCAAAGTGAATATCAGCCAATGAAATACCTAGTGCAGTCATTGTTGTAATGTAGGCAACGTGGCAGCCAATTTGTGCACAGCAAACTCCCACAAACAGGCAATGCGATAATGACCAGATAATCCATTTTTGTGATGTTGATTGAGGGATAAATATTGGTCAGGACACCGGGCAGAACCCCACTGCTATTCTTTGAAATAGCGCCATGGGATCCTTTACATCTACCTGAGAGGGCAGACGAGGCCTCGGTTTAATGTCTCATCCGAAAGATGGCACCTCTGACATGTACTGGAGCATTCACCTAAATGTGCACCTGCCCTGATAATTTTTGAGATGAATGAAGTATTTAAAACTGACAATACGTCATGGTTAAATTCTATCCTCACCCCATAATCACGTAACTCAGGAATGAGAAAGTTTCGACCTACCAAGAAATTCCTCGTGAAAGGCATTAAATTGTTATTCCACAGGTGCTGTTTGGACCAGCAGCTACGCTTTCAGAAATATTAACAATATTTTGTTTCTTACTATATTAGCCGCAGTTCCTGTTGTACTATGCTGATTGCGCTGATATCCCACTGCTGTCAACCATGGTATAATATGGTGCATGTTGTTTCAACAGTGAGATCTTGAGACTTGTATATTTAAATATGAACCATCTATTGTTAGTCATTAACTATTTACACATCCCAGGTTACTGTCATGCATGGTGCTGTTACCTCCTTGCCGGCTGGTTCTAGACTGTTCTTTCTAGACTGTTCTCTCAGTCTATTACCATGTGACTCTATGCATCACACCATGGTGGTGGTATTCTCCAGTACCATGTTAAATCTTGCTCTGCCAAGCACCTTTACATTACAGTGGCATACAGACACACACAGCATCATACAACAGTTCCCACAACCAAACTTTGTCCCTTAATGATCTAGCAGTAATATCTTTCCCCTCACACAGGAGCATATCAGAGGAATTAACAATCACCCTACTTGCTCACTTATCAGACAGAGGAGAGACCTACAGACTATAGCCAGTGGCAACTTTATTGACAAACAAGTAACCAACGCACCAAATACAATGGGAATGTTGTCGATGATAAGTTGATTATCCTTGGTGATCAAGTTGGGTGGGAATGATACTGTGTTCTTTGCCAGCCTTCCTGCCACCACCATCCGTCAATGTGCAATAGGCCCACTGGCACTCATACTCTGGACTGACCCAAGGGCAATAGGCACTTGGATAGAACGCCAAAAAGAGCTGGCATCAAGGAACTGCACCCGTTGTACAAGTCACAACCTTCGAGACAGGAGCAGGAGGGGAACATTTTGCATTTTGAATAAAAACATTCCATTACAATAACATGGAAGCTCATGGAGCAGGAACCTCAATAATTATTTCACTCTGATGATGAGGGAGTAACTTTTTGTTGGCAGGTTTTTCAGCTAACAGGAAGTGATTTTATATATACACGAAATCAGCTGCTAGTACGAGGGAAATTATTTACATAGCTGCATAGCAAGTCCATCAACAATCTAGGGCTGATTAGAGTTTCAGTGCTCATGTTAATTTTTTTTCTCTGTATCAACAAAAACGGGAGTTTCTAGGAAAATCTGAACCCATTGCTGGATGTGGTTGGGGATTCTTCCTACTGAAAAGGATTTTCTTCCAAAGAAAAAAAATCACTGACAACCATCAAAGCCTTGGCCTCTTGGTAATGTGGGAACAGCTGGCTGTCCTTGAAATAGTGAAAATGACTGTCCCATGTTGATCTGCCAAAACTGCTAAATCCTGCTAAAACACTCACCCGCTTTGCCAAGAACTGTTATGTTAAAATCAAGATTCTGCATGGATCAGGATCTCTAACAACTTCAGATAAAAATAACCGATTTGAAAATCTCTGCAGCACAGTCCGTTTAAATGATTCATTTATCCATAACAACAGAAAGCACTGAGAGAAACATTTCCCAAAAACTTTTGAGAATTCATTGGTCCTCTTAAGTAAAATAACAGTGGCTTTCTGGCTTTGGAGTGAGGCATCAATGCTGGGATGATTGTGAAATATCTGATGGATAGAGCAGAATTCTTTTATATTTTAAGGCTATTCAGTGGGAATGAATGGAATATTTTTTTAGCCATTAGAATTCTGTGGGAAGATCAGAAAGATTGACCTCCAAAACATGCTGTGCCCTCAGAAACCTAGGCAGAGATTGTCACAAAAATAAGTGTCCATTTAAGTAAAATGGAAACCGTATTTGTGGTAGAATGACCTGAAATGGGAGGATAATTGAAGATTGGATACCATCAGATGGCATAAATTAATGGATCGCCATTGACTTGAAATGTTAACTCTGTTTCTCTCTCCCTAGATGCTGAGTATTTCCTGTTTTTATTTCAGATTTCCAGCATCTGCAGTATTTTGCTTTTGAATACCAATCATCATTCATTTCCTTGGAGCAATCCTATTTCCATGCAAGTACTTGGCCATCAGCTTCTGATATATGTACCCTTTTGACAGCTCAATTGTAAACACTATGAAATTTGTCACATTGTACAGGATCCAACAAGTGACAGAATGTTGACAAGCCTTCAGATGGAAGGAGATTAACAAAATCCAAATCTCATTTTCAGGATGTCAGGCACACACTTCATTTTGCCTCATAGCAGTGTGAACCCAATTAATGGGCTCTGGAAATGTGCAACATTCTTCATGAGCTCCCTAAGGAACAGAGGCTGGCAGTACTCAATTGAGAGCAGTCAACTCAGAGGGCAGAATTTTCCCATTGGCATCTGGGGGTGGGCCCTGCATGTCCACGCATAAAATGACGCGCGGTGACTTCGGGCAAGCGCCACGACATCACCCTGCGCCATCATCATATTTCATTGGGCGATGATATCTGCTGCGCGCCTGCCTTTAATTAACAGGCCACTTAAGGCCCTTGACTCACCAATCAACGCCAATGTTTTGGCACCCGTGCAATCTTCGGGTCGGCGCACGGGCGCAACGGGCAGGCGGGTAGGAGACATTTGTATAAACCTCATCCACAAGCGGGATAAGAGAGCTCACTGGGGTAGAGAGTGTGCTCTCTCAAGTATAGATTTTTCAAAGTTATTGAAACATGCCTGTGTGATCTGCAATACTTCAAAGCACATACCAGCTGCTTTGTCTGCACTCTTAACCCTCAGGCCAGCACTCTGTAGTGAGGAATCTTTTTTGGGTTTCAGGAAGCCTTCCCATAGCCTGGGAATGGGAGCTGAACTCTCCACTGGAGGTACCTCCTCTGAGGTGGAAGGGAGGGCTAGAAGGGGGAAGTAGCCAGGAGTGCACATTCAGCCTCCAGTGGAGCCACCTTTGGGAGGACAGGCGCAAGCACAAGGGGCGCAGGGCCAAGGGGTAGACCAAGGCGGAAGGGGTTTCAGAAGACACCACTATCCTGCTGCCAGGGTATACAGGCGGCGAAGCAGCTACCTCAATATGTCTGAGGCACAGTGCCGAAGGAGGCTCCGTCTCTCAGGGGAGACAGTCAACTATATCTGTCAGATGATTGGGCCTGAGATCTCCCTTAACTGTGTGGGTGGACACCCCATGCCAGTGGCTCTAAAGGTCACAGCTGCCCTCAACTTCTCTGCCTCACAGCCAAAGAAACTTAATGAAACAAAATGACAAGGCTGGATGGATGGCTGCTGGGTGACAAGGGCTATCCCCTCAAAAGATGGCTTATGACGCCTCTCCACCATCCAAGAACAGAAGCTGAGCAGCGGTACAATAGGAGCCACACCTCCACAAGGGCTGTGGTGGAGAGAGCCATTGATCTTCTCAAGATGCACTTCTGATGCCTGGACCGCTCGGGGGGTGCACTCCAGTACCCCCCAGATCGTGTCTCGGTGATAGTGGTTACATGCTGCACTCTCCACAATCTTGCGCTGGAAAGGGGGGACGCAGTGGTCGATGAAGATGTCGACGCAGTGGCCACAGCTGCACACGATGAGTCCAGCAGTGAGTCCGAGGATGAGCACGCACAGGGAAATGCTGAGGGGGTAGACGCTGACCTGAGCATACTGCAGGTCGGTAGGACACCTGGGAGGCCTTAATCCAACGAACCTTAGGATAGCACACCACAGATGGACCTCCAGGACAAGCCTGGGCTGTATGCTCCATACTCGATACCTAAGTGCCAAATCTTCCAGGTTAGGAACAGTAACTAAGGGCCTTGTTAATAAAGCTGAATGTCACAAAGCACTCCGAACATTTTTGGAAACCATACACATGCAGAAGAAAAGAAGCACCCTCAGCCATGGTCACATGTCTGAATTTAATATCACAGGCAAAGAAACTTATTGAAACAAAATGACAAGGGTGTTTCAATTCAAAGCAAATCATAAAGACCTCATCTCAGGCCAACACAAAAGCACCAGTGATAAACCCGTGGTGTGCTTAAGGCGCCTTATGTTTATGTTTCCGGGTCCTACATCTTGGTGCTGCCCGATCGCTGGGAGTGGGATCTGAGACAGCCTGCTGACTCTGCTGTCCTGTTGGCCTCGATGACCTTGGCGGTCATCCTCTGGCCCGTGGAGCCTGCGCTGGCCCCACCTGGGAGGGAGCTGCCAGTGCCACAGCTGGCATCTCCCCAGTCGTCGCAGACTCACCAGATGCTACAGTCACTGGGAGAGGGGCGGAGGAGCTGCTGCACTCATCCGGAGCGCCCTGCGGGGTACCCATAGAGATGACAAGAAGCTGCTGCGCCGATGTGAGGTAGCTTCGGACCTCCCTGCTCACCGTGGATGGATGGGCACCGAGCTGGGAAACCTGGTGCCCAGACCGTCTCCCATACCGGCTCTGACCAGCTGAGGTCAATGCTGATGTGAGGGCTTGCTGGTCAGAGTGCATCCTCAGGAAGCCCTGCTGATGGGTCTCCTGGAGGAGACTCTCCATGAGATTCGCCACTCTCTCCATGGAGGATGCATGGCACTCGGGCATGTGGCTCATTGCTTCGGCGATCATCCACATAGACTCCTCCACGACGGAGACCAAGCCAAGCATAGCCTCATGTATCTCCCCCAGATGCTCCCGCACACCCAGCTGTATTTCTTGCACTTGCTGCGTCGCAGACGGCTCCAGAGGCACATCATCAGGCACCGACTGAGCTTGTGGCTGGTTCCCTGCTATCCTCCGACTGCTGGCACCATGGGCACTCTCTGTCTCTGCCAGCTCCTCCAGTGACTGTGAAGTGCCCTCACTGCTGTGCCCTGGGACACTAGCCAATGTTCTAACTCCCACCGAGGTGCTAGAATCTGTGCTGGTGCCTGCCTGGCAGAGATGGTGTGACTCTGATGAGACTCCCGGGCCCTCAGGTGTGAGAGGGGGCCTCTGCTGCTCCTCCTCCTGCCTGACTCACCCTTCAAATGTGTTGAATGGAGTTAAGTTCTCATGCTTGAATGGTAGATACTGACTAAAGTCATTCCAAAATGTTAGGGCTTGCCCATTCCAGTCTAAGTACCTTTCTTTTTAAACAGTGCGGTGAGTGTCAGTTACTTTGAAACACCCTCTCTGGCACTGAAAGTTAACTATCACAAGTGCAGAGCCTCATTCAACTTTTAATTGCTGGAGATTATTTTGTTAAAGGTTTATTATTCTTCATTTTTTTCTGTCTTTCATTTTTCTCTCTCATAATCTTTCTTCCCCTCTCTCTATCTCTCACTCTGTACCTGATTTGATGTTGAATTGACTGTTCTAACCTACACTTCCTGGTTCCAACTTTGAGCTGCTCATTTTGTCACGAAGATAGGAAACTGTGACTGAATAAGAGCCACCTACAACTTCACCAGCTAACTATAGACATATTGAACTGTTTAAAAAAAAGATCTGTTTAAAAAAAAATACAGAAAAAGACACTGATGAAAAAGTGGCTGCTACGAGTCACATAATGGCTAAAACTGTAAAGCTGACCATTTTTCTGGAAAGTTTCTGTATGAATTGCACTGCAGACCTTTACATGGCATTTCATACCTGGGAGGGTGGGGGTGGGGGTGATGTCAAGGTCCACTTCAAACAGGGACACTCTTGGAAGGAAGGCTTTAAGGATGCAAAGTGCCGGATTTTAATCAGATACACATCAGGCATTCAAAACCCTCTGTGGAGGATGAAATAACCCTCATCTCCTATTGATTTATACCTTAAATTGTGTCAAAGGTTTCAAAGATGAAAATATCAAAAATGGGATTACTTGGTCTACAACAGTGTGTTCAAGACATGCGAATCGAATTCCCTTCCAGGAATATACAGAGAGGAGTTTTAAAAACCAGTTCTACCAAGCAGAATCAGAGAAAGAAAGCAGGAATAAAACGAAATGTGACAGTCATCTAAAACACTGCTGGAAAACAGCCGGAAAGCCCCCCTCTCCCCCACCCCCTAACATCACCACTCTCTCTCTCTCTCTCTCTCTCTCTCCCTCTTTCTCTCTCTTTCTGGTAGCTGAAAGAGTATTTTCAACAGAGCGCAGACCTGGACAAGAATTCCACAGAAAACCACCTAACAGCTGCTGCATTCACCAGTCTATGCCTAAAACACAAGCAAAGGACTTAATCGTGTATTGTTGTAGCTTTTATTGGACTCTAACTTTCTTACTTCTGATATCTGTATGGGCAGGATCTTAAAGTCGGCGAGCGCGGGGGTGGGGCCCACTCACTGACACGTAAAATGATGCGGGATGACATTGAGTGGAACTCTCGACGTCACCCCACGTCATTTCCATTTTCAGGTCGGCGGGAGCGCAGCCAAGTCTGCTGCGCAGCTGCTGACCTGTCAACGGCCTATTGTAGCCATTGAAAAAGTAATTAAGGTCATAAACGTACCTGCCCATTAAACCTTAAGGTTGGTGGGCAAACCAGGAGCCCTGGCGGGCTCCAGAAAAAGCATGAAACCTCATCCATGGGCGGGAAAGCTTTCAATAAAACTTATGGACATGTCCCAACTCATGTGACAGTGTCACATGAGGAGACATGGCAGGGAAAATTTTTAAACATGTTTAATGACAGTTTTAAATCGGAGCTGATCTCCCTGAGGCAGCACTTAGCCTCATGGAGATCTGTGCGCTGTTTCGTGCGCATGCATGAAAGAGCGCACTCCCGGCTAAGGGAATTCCCCCCGCTGCCTGCACAGAGAGCACATAGCGCTTCCTGGCGGATGTCACGTTGGGTGGGCCTTAATTGGCCCGCCCACGTAAAATGGCAGTGTGCCCCCGATTTGGGGCGCCGATCGGAGGCCCATACCCGCTCCCACATTTCCCCCCGATGGGGAGATAATTTTTCCCTATGTGTGTCATCGCGATTTTTTATTGTTCCTTTCTCATGTTTGATCATTAATAAATTCACTCTTTCTTTAACTCAAGCAGATCAGGTTTGATTGGCTCCTTATTAACAAATAAATACATTTGGATTGGAAAAGGCATTTACGGGCAAAATAAATTTTAAAAAAAACCTTTGTTGCAACTAACCAAGGGGACTGAACAGAAGGAGAGCCAACTCACTCCTCCTCATCCAGTCATAACAAAATCAGAATCCTTCAATCTGATTGGCTAAGGAAATACACAGTAGCTTGGCCTAATCACTCAGTTCCCAGCTGCCAACTGTACAGGGCGTTGTACCTTTGCTATCTCCCACTTATAACCATTTCCAGTCCAAAGTGTCATGAAAATTAAACAGGCGTGGGCCAGCCTTTCCAACGGTAGATGTCATTCACTCACCCTTTGCAGCAAATTCTGGGCCAATATAGTCATAAATTCTTTCAGAGTAATTGGTATATACAATAGATCTCTCGGCACTATGAAGCAGTTGCACATTTGTAGAATGGAAATCTTTCCTGTTGGTATAAACACTTACATTCTCAGAAATGCACATAGGTACACTTTAATGGGTAGCTGGAAAAACCAGTAAAACTTGGGAAATGATTTGGTACTGGTCTGAACTGGAGTTTCACTTGAAGGTATACAAGACCAGTTCAGACCAGTACCAGTCATTTCCCAAGTTTTACTGGTTTTCCCTTGTGGGAGGTGATCCCAATTGAAGAATGCTTCTTTAGTTCTCTGTCATTGTTGTTGGGAAGCTGAACGAGTGAAATATCCTGTTAAGCAAATTATGGACAATTTAAAGAATTACTAAATATTAATGACTAGCTGCCGCAGTACGGTTTGGATGCCATTGCACGATGTAGTGGGTACTCTCTTGGCACTAATTTGGCACAACTGCTGTGTAACTGGGTCTTAAAATCCTCTTGTGGCTCATTGCATAGTTTTCTACCCTTTGATTACTGACCTAAAAAGATGGGTTTCAATTCAATCCGAACATCTAATATGATGCATGAATCCGTTGGGTCATGTTTTTCAGTTTTCTCCCTGCTGGAGGATTAACTACAAGCCATTTTCAAATTGCGAGAAAATTATAATGTAATGTCAGTCAGAAATTAGAGACTTTGAAACAAGTTCCTGTGAATAAAACCAGGACATCTGTTGGAGGTCAGAGACTCAAAGTGCACAAGAAGACAAAACTCAATTTGAAATCCCTCAAACTGCATTGAGACCAGTCAAATGGGCAGATAAGTGGCAGATGGAATTTAACCCTGAATAGTGTGAGGTGATACACTTTGGAAGGAGTAATTTGACAAGGATGTATTCAATGAATGGCATGACACTAGGAAGTTCTGAGGAACAAAGGGACCTCGGTGTGTGTGTCCATAGATCTCTGAAGGCGGAGGGGCATGTTAATGGGGTGGTGAAAAAGGCATATGGGACACTTGCCTTTATCAATCGAGGCATAGGTTACAAAAGTAGGGAGGTCATGTTGGAGTTGTATAGAACCTTGGTGAGGCCACAGCTGGAGTACTGTGTGCAGTTCTGGTCAGCACATTATAGGAAGGATCTGATTGCACTGGAGGGGGTGCATAGGAGATTCACCAGGATGTTGCCTGGGATGAAACATTTAAATTACGAAGAGAGGTTGGATAGACTTGAGTTGTTTTTGTTGGAGCAAAGAAGACTGAGGGGTGACCTGATCGAGGTGTACAAGATTATGAGGGGCATGGACAGGGTGGATAGGGAACAGCTGTTCCCCTTAGTTGAAGGGTCAGTCACGAGGGGACATAAGTACAAGGTGAGGGGCAGGTGGTTTAGGGGGGATGTGAGGAAAAACTTTTTTACCCAGAGGGTGGTGATGGTCTGGAATGCGCTGCCTGGGAGGGTGATGGAGGCGGTTTGCCTCACATCCTTTAAAAAGCACCTGAATGAGCATTTTGGCATGTCATAACATTCAAGGCTATGGGCCAAGTGCTGGTAAATGGGATTAGGTAGGTAGGTCAGGTGTTTCTCACATGTCGGTGCAGACTCGATGGGCTGAAGGGCCTCTTATGCACTGTGTGATTCTGTGACTCTGTGAAATGAAATGTAGCCTCGAGAGTATAAAGGCTGTGGCTGTTTTATTAGGATGTGCTTAAAAAGCTACCTAAGGCATAGATTAATAGGGTCCAAATGAAAGAACCTGACAATCTCTTCAGATGGCCTAATGTAGTCTTCGAGGTTACTGTGCAACATAGAACATTCCAAACTTAATGCATTCTTCGGAAACTTATCAATGAGAAAAATCAAGAGACTTGGTGGCTGTCTGCAGACATTGGCTCTTATCCTTCATTTATCATTGTATTCACTTCCTGTAAATGATTTCCAAGAGATTAAGTTAGCATGCAAAGCCGCAGTTTACTTTTGCCAGCCAAATCTACACTATCAGCTCAGTTTCGTGACTTCAAAATGAGTAAATCATTCATCTCCGCTTGCTGTCTTGAGTCTAAATAGTTTGATTATCCTGATGTAAAGGACTGAGAATCCACCCCTCCAACCAAATCTTTTAAGCGGTTTTGAAGGTTTGATTGTTTTTTTTTCCCCTATTACGCATAGCTGCAGGCTCTTGGGCTTGGAGATTTTAGAAATTGTCCTGTTTTCTGTGGGCAGCTGTTAGCAATTCACTCGCATTAGTGTCTTGTGTTTACTCTTAGTCAGATCTCACTTAGATAACTGGCCAAATATCTGGCAGTGTGACATAAAGGTTGTGGAGCTTGTTACAGCAGCAGTAAGCTCTGCTATGCAGCAGGAAACTAAGAGAGATCGATTTTGGTTCGGTGAGGGTATTAATGGACAAGGAGCAAAGGTGAAGTCAAAATGTAGATCAAACATGTGGCAGCACAGACCTGAAGGGGTGAAGGGCTTACCTCTGCTCCTATGCTCGTCAAAGACCACAGATTCGTACCCATTTAAGAACAAAGAACAAAGAAGAACAAAGAACAAAGTACAGCACAGGAACAGGCCCTTCGGCCCTCCAAGCCTGCGCCGATCATATTGTCCGTCAACTAAAACATTTTGCACTTCCGGGGTCCGTATCCCTCTATTCCCATCCTATTCATGTATTTGTCAAGCTGCCTCTTAAACACCACTATCGTACCTGCTTCCACCACCTCCTCTGGCAGCGAATTCCAGACACTCACTACCCTCTGCGTAAAAAACTTGCCCCGCACATCTCCTCTATTGTTTTCTCCTCTCACCTTAAATCTATGTCCCCTAGTAATTGACTCTTCCACCCTGGGAAAAAGCTTCTGACTATCTACTCTGTTCATGCCATTCATAATTTTGTAAACTTCTATCAAGTCGTCCCTCAATCTCCGTCACTCTAGTGAGAACAATCCGAGTTTCTCCAACCTCTCCTCATAGCTAATAACCTCCAGACCAGGCAGCATCCTGGTAAACCTCCTCTGCACCCTCTCCAATGCCTCCATATCCTTCTGGTAATGTGGCGACCAGAATTGCATGCAATATTCCAAGTGTAGCCTAACCAAGGTTCTATACAGCTGTAGCTTTTATACACAATACCCCTGCCAATGAAGGCAAGCATGCCATATGCCTTCCTGACTACCTTATCCACCTGTGTTGCCACTTTCAGTGACCTGTTGACCTGTACACCCAGATCCCTCTGCCTGTCAATGCACTTAAGGGTTCTGCCATTTACTGTATAATTCCTGCCTGTATTAGATCTTCCAAAATGCATTACCTCGCATTTGTCCGGATTAAACTCCATCTGCCATTTCTCCGCCCAAATCTCCAACCGATCTATATCCCATTGTATCCTTTGACAATCCTCTTCACTATCTGCAACTCCTCCAACCTTAGTGTCGTCTGCAAACTTACTAATTAGCCCAGTTACATTTTCCTCCAAATCATTTATGTATACTACAAACAGCAAAGGTCCCAGCACTGATCCCTGCGGAACTCCATTAGTCACAGCTCTCCATTCAGAAAAGCACCCTTCCACTGCTACCCTCTGTCTTCTATGATCAAGCTAATTCTGTATCCATCTTGCCAGCTCACCTCTGATCCCGTGCGACTTTACCTTCTGTACCAGTCTGCCATGAGGGACCTTGTCAAAGGCTTTACTGAAATCCATGTATATAACATCCACTGCCCTTCCATCGTCGACCATCTTTGTCACTTCCTCGAAAAACTCGATCAAGTTAGTGAGACACGACCTCCTCTTCACAAAACCATGCTGCCTCTCACAAATACGCCCATTTGCTTCCAAATGGTAGTAAATCCTGTCATGTAGAATCTTCTCCAATAATTTCCCTACCACTGACGTAAGGCTCACCGGCCTGTAATTTCCTGGATTATCCCTGCTACCCTTCTTAAACAATGAAACAACATTGGCCATTCTCTAAGCCTCTGGGACCTCACCCATAGCCAGTGAGGATACAAAGATTTCTGTCAAGGCCCCAGCAATCTCCTCCCTTGCCTCCCTCAGTACTCTGGGGTAGATCCCATCTGGCCCTGGGGACTTATCCACCATAATATTCTTCAAGATGCCTAACACCTCCTCTTTTTGATCTCAACATGATCCAGGCTATCTATACACTCTTCCCTAGACAAATCGACCACTAAGTCCTTCTCTTTGGTAAATACTGATGAGAAGTATTCATTTAGTATCTCTCCCATTTCTTCTGGCTCCACACACAGATTCCCACCTCGGTCCCTGAGTGGGCCTACCCTTCCCCTGGCTACCCTCTTGCTTTTTACATATGTATAAAAGGCCTTGGGATTTTCCTTAATCCTGGTTGCCAGTGACTCTTCATGACCCCTTTTAGCCCTCCTGACTCCTTGCTTAAGTTTCTTCCTACTTTCTTTATATTCTCCACGGGCTCCATCTGTTCCCAGCCTTCTAGCCCTTACAAATGCTTCCCTTTTCTCTTTGACTAATCTTGCAATATCCTTCATTATCCAAGGTTCTTGAAATTTGCCATGCTTATCCTTCATTCTACCAGGAACATGCCGGTCCTGAATTCTTATCAACTGACGTTTGAAAGCCCCCCACACGTCAGTTGTTGATTTGCCCTCAAACATCCGCCTCCAGTCTAGATTCCTCAGTTCCTGCCTAATATTGTTATAATTAGCCTTCCCCCAATTAAGCACCTTAACCCGAGGACTCCTGTTATCCTTATCCACCAGTACCTTGAAACTTACTGAATTATGGTCACTTTTCCCAAAATGCTCCCCTATTGAAACTTCGACAACCTGGCTGGGTTCATTCCCTAATACCAGGTCCAGTATTGCCCCTTCCCTGGTTGGACTATCTACATATTGTCTCAGGAAGCCCTCCTTACAAGTTCTGCACCATCCAAACCCCTAGCACTAAGTGATTCCCAGTCAATATAGGGAAAGTTAAAATCACCCACCACAACAACCCTATTGCTTTTACATCTTTCCAAAATCTGCCTACATAACTGTTCCTCAATCTCCCGCCGGCAATTGGGAGGCCTATAGTAAACCCCCAACATTGTGACTGCACCCTTCCTATTCTGCAGCTCTACCCATGTTACCTCGCTGCATGAGCCCGCCGAGGTGTCCTCCTGTCGTACAGCTGTGATATTCCCCTTAACCAGCAGTGCAAGTCCCCCACCTCTTCTACATCCCTCTCTATCCTGCCTGAAACATCTAAATCCTGGAACGTTTATCTGCCAATCCTGTCCAACTTTCAACCAAGTCTCTGTAATAGCAATAACATCATAGTCCCAAGTACTAATCCAAGCTCTAAGCTCATCTGCCTTGGCTGTTATACTTTTCGCATTGAAACAAATGCGTTTCAGACCCCCAGTCCCACTGTGTTCAGTAATTTCTCCCTGCCTGCCCTTCCTCTTAGTCCTACTGGCCATAGTCACTGGTTCCCAGTCATTTATTTCACCTGCTGACCTATTGCTCTGGTTCCCACCCCCCTGCCATACTAGTTTAAACTCTCCCGAGTGACACTAGCAAACCTCGCAGCCAGGATATTGGTGCCCCTCCAGTTTAGATGCAACCTGTCCTTCTTGTACAGGTCCCACCTGCACCGGAAGAGATCCCACTGATCCAGATATCAGAAACCCTCCCTCCTACACCATCTGTTCAGCCACGTGTTCAGCTGCACTATCTTCCTATTTCTAGCCTCACTGGCACAAGGAGTAATCCTGAGATTACAACCCTAGAGGTCCTGTTTTTTAACTTTCTGCCTAACTCCC
Source organism: Cetorhinus maximus (assembly GCF_964194155.1). Lineage (NCBI taxonomy): Eukaryota > Metazoa > Chordata > Chondrichthyes > Lamniformes > Cetorhinidae > Cetorhinus > Cetorhinus maximus. Next base: position 18,778,255 of record NC_135903.1, on the reverse strand, counting down.
TGAACTCTCGCTGCAGGACCTCGTCACTCTTCCTGCCTATGTCATTAGTACCAATGTGTACCATGACCTCTGGCTGTTCTCCCTCCCCCTTCAGAATGTCCTGTACCCGATCAGAGACATCCTGGACCATGGCACCAGGGAGGCAACATACCATCCTGGTGTCTCTTTCACGACCACAGAAGCGCCTATCTGAGCCCCTGATTATACAGTCCCCTATGACAATTGCTCTTCTGCGCTTTGACCCCCCCCCTGCTGAACAACAGAGACAGCCGTGGTGCCACTGCTCTGGCTACTGCTGTTGTTTACCCCTGATAGGCCATCCCCCCCAACAGTATCCAAAATGGTATACCTGTTAGAGAGGGGGACAGCCACAGGGGATTTCTGCACTGACTGCCTGCCCCTTCTAGCGGTCACCCATCTATCTGTCTGTACCTTGGGTGTGACCACGTCTGTAAAACTCCTGTCAATGACGCTTTCCGCCACCTGAATGCTCCTTAGTGCGTCCAACTGCTGCTCCAACCGATCCATGAGGTCTGTGAGGAGCTGCAATTGGGTACACTTCCTGCAGATGTAGTTGTCCGGGACACTTGAAGCGTCACAGATTTCCCACATCCCACAGGTGAAGCACTTCACCCCAGCAACTGCCATTTCTAGAACTATTTAATAAATTAATTTAAATCTAATAACTGCTTATTGACTCCTTATTAACTATACATTCCCTAGGGCCAGATTTCTACTATAAATGCTAAATTCTAAGAACAGTAATCCCCTGATTCTGGTCTAGATACCCTCTACTTATTAATTAAGTGATTAATTTACTTGGATTAATTAGTTTAATTAATTAGTTTAACATGTTTTAGTTTCAAATTCAGTGTAGATTCTCTACCAGCCAATTAGGTCACAGATTTACCGTGATGCCACTTTTAAATTTTTTTTAAGACCCGAGGTCCATGAATCCCCGAGGTCAGGTTTTTATACTCACCTCTCTGGAACTCCGCCCTCTGACTCTGCTCCCTGGAACTCTCCTCGCGCTCTTTCATCCTGTGTCTCCGCCGCTCTCCTCGCGCTCTTTTATCCAGGGAATTATTTCACCAATTAAAAAAAAAAGTCAACCATAGCCTACAGTTACAATAGTGGCTGAGTGCTATGTCCCTGTGGTCAGTTATGTGAAACATGAATTTGTTACTGAGAACAGGAGACTGGCTGGTTGATTATGCCACACTTCAAACAACAGCCTTTTCACAGATCCTAAGTAGCTAGATTGCCATTTAAGCAAGATGACTGATGAAGCTCATAATCCAACTGTGGAGTTCTTAGTTCTTTTGTGTAATATCCCCAAGAAAATGCAGGAGGTTACAATTTACCTACTGATAATTCCAGTTTAGGCTGCCATAGTATATCATTGGAGGAATAGTTTGACTTACTTTTTTAATGCATTTAGGATAAACTGAATGAAATGCATTTCAGAAGCAGTTGCTTGTGGAGTAGAAACTTCAAATTACTTCTACATCCTTGAAGTCAAAATTGCCACAGAAGCTGTACCAAGGTCATTGACAAAGGAGGGGCAGGGCCTGGGAGGAGAGGTGAGGTGTGCAAACTCCCAATGCCATGAATTCTTGCATCTCCAAGTCTCACATAGATGCAGGGATACCTAGTGGGACTAGGTATATCAATGCCCTGAGTATTGCTACATGGTCTTAACTGGATGTCAAGGCCAAATTGTGGCCTGGGCATCTTAAAGGAAATCAAACTAATTCAATGTGGCTTCCTTATACAGAGGGTGCTGGTACCTATTGTTTCTGGGGTGTTCCAGCAACCCTTTGCCCCAGCTGACACAGCAGCTTGCTAACTTCACTTGGTAGGCTTCCTGGACATGGCCCTAGGGTTATGAGCACCTGCCATATGCATGACCTCTGAACCTGAGAGGTGAGGGTGATAGTGGTAGATGGGAGTGGGAGGTGTGAATGGGAAGTGGGAATGGGAGGTGGAGGTGGGAGTGGGAAATGGGAAGGGAAGGTGGGAGTGTGAATGAGAGCTGAAAGGTAAAAATGGAAAGTGGGAGTGAAAGTTCGGATTGAGAGTGGGAAGTGGGAGGAAGAGTTAGGAATAGGAACTCATCTGTGTATCCAAATTCCCCCTAAATGAATCTATGCTGCTCACCTCAACTACTCCTGGTAATTGTGAATCCCACACTCCAGCCACTCTCTGGATAATGACATTTCGTCTGAATTCCCTACTGGATTTATTAGTGACTGTCATATATTTATGGTTCCCATCAATTCTTGTCTCCCTTGCAAGTGAAAATTTCTTCATAACAACTATCTTATCAAACCCTTTTGCAATCTTGAAGCCTCTATCCAGTCATCCTTTTCTTCTCTTTCGCAAGAAAGACCCCCAGCATGCTCAATTATTTCTAAGATGTATAAACTTTCAGCTCTGACATCATTCTTGTAAATCTTTTTGCGCCTTCTCCAGTGTTTCTATATCCATGTTATAATTTGCAGACCAGGGTCTGAATTTTCCTCTGGGTTTAGAAGTGCATTTTGGTGTCCAAATGACTACACTTTCACTTTTTTGAAGGAAATCCGATTTTCCTCCACATTCTTGACTCCATGCCATTTTCCTCTGGCCTTTTTGCAGGTCAGGAATTTTTGGACGCACAAAACAGACGCCCACCCCCACTGAGGTTCCCCATTTTAAATTGGGGGTGAACATTGGATTTCCTCCAGCGTACCATTTTCGCCTGGTGATTTGTGGTTCTGGAAACCCATTGAAAGCACACTAGGTTTGAGAATTCGTAAGAAAATGAAAAGACTGCTGAGAAATCAGAAACATTCTGAAAGGTAAGTGTAAGGTGTTTTCACACCTTCAAATGTCACTATTAGGCGCTATATTGTAATGTAGGTGTGTTTGTAATCCAGCAATTTGTCAGGAATCTGTGCTGCTAAGGTAAATTTACCCTTAATTGGCCAGCGTTGTGTAATTGCTCACATTCATTACAGTACTTTTCCTATGGAGAAAGTAACAACATGCAGTGAAAAATGTTACAAAATGTCCTTTCAGCCTGTGATGTCATCTTTTATAATGGGACTTAAATGGAGTGAGAGCTTTCTCTGAAAAAAAAAACAGCTTTTAACACTTGAACTAAATCTAGCCACCCGCTACTGTTCATTAATTAACAGACACTCTGCTTTGACATTGAAATGAACATCTCCTGTTCTTTCCATCTCACAGAGTACTCAATTGTTTAGGCAGCTGTGTCCATGGCTATAATGAATGCTTGACTGAGTTTCAAGTGCTCATGGGTTTCAGCACTGTTGGTGTTCCATTCATCTGAGAATTAATTACAGTTTTAAGAGGCTGTAATAACAGATTGTGCATTTGATATGCTTTCTGGTTTGTTGACACATGGCTAATAGGATTACAAATATTACAAGATTTATTTTTCTTGTGGCAGAATGCATTTTTTTCTCAGTATCAATGATAATGTGTTTGATGGAGCCTTTTATTAAATGGTGAGAGGTTTACTTTTTTCTCAAGGAATGAAAAATATTTTCCATTGATGCTGCTTGGAATCTGAGGACTGTACATAGTGGATACTGGGTAAGTAGCTATGGTGGATATAAGGGGGTACATGGAGGGGTCTTGAAATGGCAGAAGAGGTGGGTGAGAAGGGTGGGGGGGTCATGACAGGTGAGATTTAGGGGGGTCTTTAACAATGTTAGGAACTGTGCTGTTGTTACTGAGAACCGAAGCAGCCTTCTCACCAGACCGCCTCTGCACCCGCACTCCTCCGCACTGGCCCGTGACTCACCAACTGCATTGCGAACCCGAATCCTGCAGGAATAGACAAAAGTCCCGGGCAAAGTCGCACATCAGTGCAGTCTGAAAGCCACAAAATGGCCCAACTCACAAAAATGCTCTCCGAAAAGGAAAACGCAGCCCCAGAGTTCCAACTGGGGTCTAACCAAGGTTCCATACCATTTTAAATAAATTATCTGCTCTTCAATTCAATTCCTCTATAAATGAACCCCAGTGCTTAGCTGGATTTTTTTTTTAATGGCCTTATTAGCCTGTTATTTGACTTTCTATGATTTGCATATCCCTCTGCTCCGATGCCACAGTCAGAGACTTGGGCAGAATTTTGCCTTTTGGGTCGGGACCCTGACTTCGCGGTTAAATGGGTGTCACAACCTCACCCTGTGTGGGCAGCAGTCACCACTGGCAGTGATTTTCCCCGTACTTCCCAATTGGAGAGGATGGGCTCACCACCCAATTAAGGGAGGGCAGGCGAACTCTTGAAGCTGGAATACCAATTCGGAAGGAGCAACAACCGACAGTGCAGGTAAGAGAAAGAGGACACCACCATTTTGCAATGCCCATTAATTAGGCCCGTATCACGCAATTCAGCACAAATTCCCACCGGCCTCCTCAGTGGGAAACAGTATCGGTTCTCGCCCCTGCCCATGGGGCTTAGGCCTGCAATAGAAAACCCATTGGATATAATTTAGATCTGAAATTTAAATGGGAAGATTAGAAATGAATTATCACATTGGACATGGGTAAGTAGCCAACCTGATTAACTATTTCAAATGCAATTCAAATTTAACAAGTGAAAGGAACATCATCATCCTGCACATTTTAAAAGTATTCCATTGAGAAAATGGCCTCTGTAGAATGTGGAGGAACATCAAATCTTTATGGGCAACATCATTCCTTCACCACTGACTGCAAAATCCAGGCCAATACGTCTACTTTATTAGTCCTTTTTACCTTGTCTGTTATTTCTTCAAGAAATCCAATAAAATTGGTCAAGCATTATCTTCCCTTTTGAAATCCATGCTGACTATTCTTCATTGTATTTTCAGTTCCTAGCTGTTTTCCATTACATCTTTGAGTAAGGATATCTTTCCTACTACCGACATTAAGCTTAATTGGCCTATAGTTCCCTGGACTTGTTCTATCATTCAAAATAAATGTATGACTGTTTTTCGTAGTGTAACCAACTCAATGAAAATAATACATTTTAAAACACTGACTGTTGTGCCTAATTGACATACGGAGAGAGATATCAATCTTTAAGAAAGAAGGTAATGATTGCAGAAACACAATGCAGAATATCAATTATAACTGGAAAGTCAAAGTGACCAAATGCTTTTGTGACACATACAATGGGGAGATAATATCACTTACAATTTAAACCATTTACTCCATGATTTACAAGTTCTCTTGGATTTAACTCATCCATGACACCTTACATTGCTATGCTGACTACTGTTGCCCTTAAATATCTCTCCAGTGGTTCTTGCTATTGGTCCAAGACAATATTTTCACCACTTGCCCAGGGCTAATGCGAAAGTTTCTTACAATAGGTGTGTTCTTTCCCCCCACATAGTTTCACAGTAAAGCTGCGAGCTTGACAACAGGTACTAAAAATAGATGACAAGAGTGGCCAATAGAGAATTAGTTGTTAGAAACCGTCAAGAGTGATCAGTGAGGTCGACAATGATCAGAAAGGCTGCGGAAGCCCAGAATCCATGGGATAAGTGCAGGGCAGAGCTCTTTGCTTAGTACTGATAACTAGCAAAAAAAGCCAGATAAATCTGACAGTCCTCACATTGATCGCAGAGCACATTACTTGAAATCTTTTAACATGCTGTGAAAGTCATGTAGTTGGTACACATTTATACTGGAAGCACTGAAATACATCTTCTTCAGAAATTGTGGTTTTGAAAATGGATAGTGACAAGTTATTTAACACTTTTAACATTATGCTTGGAATAGAACAAAATTGTAAACCTATTCTTTATAAACAGACTGTGACCTCATTAGACATAGCGCATAAAAACACTGCCTCTCTTACGTTTTAAAGTGTGTTCTCTTATATCCTGATAAGCTATTTAATAGGGTTCTTCAAAAAAATTGAACACGGTGCAGCTTGTGACCTATACTAGAGAGTGACCAATGTGGGTCTGGGCTATCAATATAGTTATATCTCTATCGCCCTCAAAGGGATGATGATGCTCCTTTCACTTGTTAAATTTGAATTGCAATTTAAATAATTAATCAGGTTGGCTACTTAGCTGTGTCCAATATCCAATTCAGTTCCAATCTTCCCATTTAAATTTTAGGTCTAAATTATATCCAATGGCCGGGATTTTCCATTCCGGGTCTAATTCCCATGGTGGGGGCAGGAAGCGGGAGTGTTTCCTGCTGCAGAGGCTAGTGGGAATTCATGCCAAATTGCATGATGTTGACCTAATTAATTATGCAGTCAGGGATTTCCCGACATATTGCATAGTGGGGCGGGCTGGATGATGCACGTCCAGCTGTCATATCAGGGCCGCATATTTAAAAGGCACCCGGACATCAACTTCTTTGTTGTGCACCCACCGTTGGAGGAGGAGATGGCCCACCGATCCCAGGGAGTTCTGGCCCTGAAATTCAGTGATGCTTCCCTCAAAGTGCCACTCAATGCAATAGATTGAGGCCAGGAGGCGCGTCCTGTACCCTGAGGATGCAAGGAGGTGGCCGAGCCGTGTGACCAACCCTGCGTGGGAGGAAGTCTTCAGGGTGGTCAGTGCCCATGGCCTCCACCAGAGGACTGTCCTGTAGTTCCGGAAACTGATGAATGACCTAATTCGTGCTGCCGGGGGTAAGTGAACCCTCAATTTCTCACATTCAGTGGTGAGGGCACCATCTGTGTGGCCCATGAATAAAAGAGCCACTCAATGTGATAGGGTGGTTCCTGATAGCCCCACCGCAGTCCATCTGGTCTGCAGGTGAAGAGGCCACTGTGGGTCCCTGATCCTTCCACACAGAGAGCTCAGTTGCTGTTTGGGACGGGGTGGGGGAGGGTGGTTAGGCATTGAGGGCACCAGCAAGCACTACTACTGACATGTCTCTGGGAGCTTTATCCTTCTATTTGCATGGGCGGAGGGCGCTGCCCTTCTGGACCTTGTGGACAACCTGCAGTGCATCATTCACCTGGCACACAATCCAGCGGGTTATTTGGAAGACTGGAAATGAGAAAGATCCATGAACCCCAATTGCTCTCAATCTCATCTTATCTCTTTGTGCAGGAAAAGATGAGGTACAACAGGAGAAAGAGAGAGAGAGAGAGAGAGAGAGGGAAGATGGGAGAGGGCCAGCCTAATCTCAAGAACCTCACTGAGTTCGAGGAGTGGGCAGCCGGCTGGCCGGGGAGAAACTGGACTGAGCCTGTGCAGATGGACAGGTTGGCAGCCAGCCCCCATCCAAGAAAGATCCATGCATAATGCAGTCACATAAAAACTTAAGGGTCATGTGTTCCTCCATGTTAGAGACAGCTCATGCCGTCACTCATTCTCTCCTCTCTCACTTACAGGAGCCAGGAGGAAGAGGGGAATGGAATAAGATGAAGCCCTGTCCAGCAGTTCCTCCAGCCCACGGATGACCAAAGACATTGGGGAGTAGGAAGAAAATGCACCTGTAGAGGTGTCGCAGCACTGACCTGCACCCTCCACCAACACATAGACACACACCTCACTGGGGACTAGACCTAGTTCAGGCCGGGTCTCACATTCTGGTGGTCACTGCATGGACTTCTTTCCACAACAGGAGGTGGCAGGGTCAGCCAAGCTCACCAGCACTCGGGGTACTGCTGGGTAAGAGGCACCTGCGACGTCCAAGTTGGATGACAAGCCTCTGGGGTCGGCCCTGCCTGAGATGCTGGAGATGCTGCGAGAGGCAGGGGAACATCAGGTAGAGGAGTCGGAGGCTCTCAACAGAGTGCCATGTGAGGCAGAGAAGTCTGTCCGCTTGCTGGCTGATGAAGTGTTTCTGACCTGAAGTTATCCATGTTGAGAACGCCCAGTTTCTGTTGGAGATGCGTATACTCCATATACTCCTATACTCCATCACTGTAACCATGGGCTATGCGAGAAGGAGATGGGGCACCTCGACCTCCCTCAAGGTGCCCCTTCTCCTCAAGGAGTCAGGCAGGGGACCTTGGGCACCCAAAGGGAGGAAGAACAGTTGTTGAACACCCTTGGGATACCCGGACTCTCTGAGGGTGTCCAATTCGACAGAATCCCCCTTGCCTGTGACCACAGAGGGAGCAGCTGCCCCACAGCAGGACTGCCAAAGTAAGCTGGGGTCCTCCAGGCCTCTGGTCTCCAGAGGATGCCCGCCAAGGTCATCCAAGACAACAGGGCAGACTAGTCAGCAGGCTGCCTCCACCCCTGCTCCAGATGTCTGGGGAGCACCTGGAAGAAGTGGTAGGAAATGCAAGATTAAGAAGTTATGATTTCACATGTGGTTGCACTATGATTGCTAATGTTATGACACTTTTGTAAATAGAGTAAATTTGCATGTTAATAAGGTCTGATTTGGTTTATTTGTGATTTGTAGTCCTTAAGCCTTTGCGCTACCATCCTGCCATCCCCCAAAATCCCCCCATCTTCAGGGGGACACCCCAGGCTGGGTCTATGCCCCCGGAATCATGCATGTGCAGGGAGGCAAGGATCTTTGCCAGGGCCCTTGCGAGCCATGTGCAAGAATCCTCCCATGCACACTGAGCCATTGCCCTTCATGTGCTCATCTATTGAAACGCCTTAGCATTGTCAGTACTACATGCTGGGGTTCCCCTCCAGTGTCCAGTTGAGCTGACTGGTTGCTCCACTCACCCTCACTGACCCAACTCCCATGCAGCATCTTGAGGTCGCCACCTCCATACTTGCAATCTACATAGCTGCAAGTGGCCATGGTGTGTGTGACTTTTAACGTTGAGTCCAACACTTTCCAACCTACCGCTGTGAACCAACCTGTCCCCGCATAACCCTTGATCCTCTGACCCATGTAGGTGAATGTCCATTGTCCTACCTTCTCGAGGAGTCCACTCCATGACAATAGATATGCCTACCCCAGAATTCGGTTTTACTTCCGTTACCCCTCCAACAACCCTCAGCGTCCCTTCACCTGTCATCATAGCGCCCTCACCCTCCCACCCTACAGGCTGCCAATGCCTCCTTTAACTGTTCACACATGCAAACCCCCTGACCTCCTGCCTGCACTTCACCACAGCCCTTCCCACCCTCCCTTTCCATACCAGCTCACCCATTTCATGACCCCTGCAGCATCTCTCTCTTTCCCCTACCACCCCCAACCTCCCCGTCCTCCTCTAAGCCTCCACACCCACCCCACCTCTTCATCTCTCTGCTCCCCATCTAATCACACCTCCAGCACAGACCATCACCGCCCAACAGTACCTCATGCAGCCACCCACCTGCAGCGAGAAAATTGACACCCGGAAGCCTACCCCCCCCCACCCCCAACCACCACCACCCCACCGTCGCCCCTCCCTCTGCTGCACATGCTGTTCCAGGATCCATGGTGACTGCAGGCCTCCATGTTCTGATCTCTGCTAGCTGCCCCAGGCCTTCTTCCAGGTCAGTCCCAACATATCCATGCCACATTGGATCGGACGTGTTCCAGACCAGTGTGATATCCCACTGGCCGCACAAATAATTGGACGGCCGGGGACAATTCCGGTCAGGCCTTCATCTGCATCCCATTAACAGGGTGTAAAATGGCTTCACGCCAGCCTCTGGTAGGAATGGGGATCCACCGTGACAGGCAGGAGCACATGTTCCCAACGGAAGCCGATTTTTCAGCTCCTGCCGCATTGTCCCCCTGCCTGCCATTAAACTTCCCATGGGAGGGGAACTGGAAAATCCAGGCCTACATTTCCTTCCAACTGAGTCAGTGCTTTGGAATCTGTAGCCATTAGAACCTGTTAGGGAGTCACAATGTTCCTTCAGATCTGACTTATTTCCCCATTAACTTTATACAGCTCCAGTTAGTGCTAACATCAAGCACTTGTAGATCAGGTGCAGCAAGGTTTCATCTGGAGTTAAAGCTCTTGTTACCCTGTCTGAATACCAACTTCAGAAGTAAACACCTGTTGACTCTGGCCAGGGGTAGGGCGCGAATTTCGATTTCTGCCTGAAATGGGCACAAAGTCAGCACAAAGTGCACTACCTGCTCAAAGGCAACGCTCTGTGTGCAAACCCCACTGTAGCCCACTGGGAGAGGTGGACAATCGGCCAGCTGCCAGCCTGAGCTGACCGGTTTGGGAATGGGAAGCAGAAGCAAATCCTGGTCAAACACAATCAAGTCACTAATGCCTTGCAGCATTTCTGCTGCTCCTTGTCCCACAGAAATTCTGCCAAAGACATTTTGAACATATTCTTGACCAGCTACCGGAATTCCCTTTAAGGGCCACTGCTTAGACTGCTCAACACCTGGTAAAATGATCCGAGAGTGTGTTGTGCCAATTGTACCTATTATCAGCAGGGTTCTTCCAATCTCACAGAATCCTGGGCCAGAATCTTCGGGTCAGCGAGTGGAAAATGACGCGCGGTGACGTAGGGCGTACGTCCCAACATCACTGTGCGTCATTCGATCTTCAGTCCTGCAGGCAAGCACCAGAGTCAGCTGCGCGCCCGCTGAGCGATCAAAGGCCTATTAAGGCCATTTAAATTCCAGTTAAAATAATCAACTGAGCTGCCTGTCCAACCTTAAGGTTGGCGGGGGGCAGGCGAAGATCCCAGGCGGCCTTGGCATTTATCATGTAACCTCATCCACGGGCGGGATGAGGTTTCATGAAGGTTTTTCAACTTTAATAAAAATTTTCAATAAAATTCACAGACATGTCCCAGGTCATGTGACACTGTCACATGAGGGGACGTCTTAAATATTTTTTTCTCCTTTATTTAAATTTTTAAATATCAAACTGACCTCCCTGAGGCAGCTCTCGCCCGCCCATGCCCGTTCCTGCCCAGCTTCCGACGGGGAGAAAATCCTCCCCCTGACTTCTGATTAAAGCGGCAGTTACACAATCCACCTGAAAATTGGATCAGGTAAGCCTTAGCATCCATCGGTGGCTGAGGTGTTTCCCCTCAGGTTTCAAGCAAGAATCTGTGCATGCTGATATTCATCATTTGCCGCTGCTGCCAGTTTGGTATTGTCTGCAAATTTGGCCACTTTGAATGTCATTTCATCCTCTAAATCATCTATCATGCCTATAATTAATGGCATCCCAACACTGACTCATGTGCCATTCCATTATCAACTGACTGCCAACCAGATGCCTTCCCATGCATTACATAGTATTTACAGCACAGAAACTGGTTATCCAGCCCAACAGGTCCATCTTGATGTTTATGCTCCACACAAGCTTCTTCTCACCCTCCTTCAACTGATCGCATCACCATGTCCTTCTATCCCTTTTTCCTTCATGTGTATATCTAGGCAATTGCTAGACGTCTCAACTACACCTTGTGGTAGTGCATTCTCTGGGTAAAGAAGTTTCTCTTGAATTCCTTATTGGATTTATTCATGACTATCTCATGCTTATGATCATTAGTTCTGGTCACTGCGAGTGAAAATTCTCCATTTCTACCCGAGCACCCACTTTCAACATCGTAAAGACTTCTATCTGGTCATCCCTCAGCCTTCTCCTTTCTAAGGAAATAGCCTCACTGATCAATCTTTCCTGACAGATAGAACCTCTCAGTTCTGGCAATATTCTAATAAATATTTTTTGCACCTTCTTCAGCGCTTCTTTAATCTTTTTATGGAGACCTTAACCATTCACAATACTCCAAATGTGGTTTGACCAAGGTTCTAAACAAGCTTAATGTAATTTCCCTGATTTTCAATTCTATCCATCTCGAGATCAGCCCGAATGCTTTGTTTGCTTTTCTATGGCCGTATAAACCTTAATAGCTACTTTTGGCACCTGTATTCACAGATCACTCTGCTTCTCAGACCCACTTAGACATTCAGTTTCCAAGGAGTAGGTGGCCTGTATAATCTTCTACCAAAAGGTGCTACTTCACACTTAGCTATATTGAAGTTCATCTGTCAGTTGCCCACATTCTGTATGTTTATTAATGTCTCCCTGTATTTTGTCGTAGGCTTCTCCTGTGAGGAAGAACTACATGAGAGTGAACTACAAACCCCTACTCATTGTCAGCCAACCAACCTTGCTATTTTTCAATAGACTTTTATATAATGGCCTAGTTTGCTATCTTGAAATCCAGGTAGGTAACATTCAGTGTCTCTCTTTTATTTATTAGGTCTGCTATGCCCCCAAATAAATCCAATGAATTAGGCAAGTATGGTCCCCGACTTTTAAAAGAGCCCTGACTGTCTCGGCTTAGCTCACATCCTTCAACATGTTCCCTTATATTATCCTTCCTGATATTTTCAAACACATAATGATGGTTTTGAGAAGGAGGAGGACAGTTCCTGGGCAGAGTGAATCATTAGCAAGGGAACTATCACAGGGGCCAGGAAGGGAAGTTGATTTAACTAGAGTTTAATGGAAATGGGATCAAGGGAGCAAGATGTGCGTCTAATGAACAAAATAAGCTTGAAGAAGCTATACTGAGTGATAAAGAGCAATTACAGAAAGAAACCGGTTCAGGATTAAGGCAGTGTGGAACTAGGGGGAGATTCATCTTGGTGGCAAGAGGAAGGTGGAGGGCAGGAGGGCTGCAGTTTTGGGAGTGAAGCCTCAGGGGTAACTGACTAGACGGACTTAATCTTAGTGACAAAGAAGTCCATGAGTCCTTATGCTTGTTGGAGGTGAGAGTGGAGGAGGCAGGGGGGAGGGGTTTAAAGTGAAGGTTGGTAGTAGAGAAAGGATGCTGGGAGTTATCTTTAGCCTTCAGAATGACCCTAGCATAACTGAAGACTGAGTGCCAGAGAAACATTCTGAGGAGACGGAGGCAGTGGGGGAATTGAGAAAGGACAGTGTGGTAGTCTTGCCTGTTGTCAGTGTAAAGCTGGTTCAAGATTACATTAATAGACATTCAATTGGCCATAGCGAATGATAAATTTTGGAGAAAAAAATTACATCGTCAGTAAAGCCAACCTTACTTATAGAACTGGTGATTTTGTTTGTGCTGTAAGATATTTCATAAATATGGCATACAGAATGTGAGAAGGGTTTTAATTTTTTCTAAGTTCACCCTTTTAGTTTGCTACCAAATCTTGAGCCTTTTACCCTCCCACCATTTGATCTTCAAGCACAAGATTCCAGATTCACGTTACTGACACCCAGCTCTGCCATTTCTCCACCTCCTCTGCCTTTCTGTTGGCAGACATGTTTGACTGAATCTTGGATCAGCTATAATTTCATCCATTACTCCAGGAACATCCTGGAGATTATAGATGACCCCTGACCATTTTTGTTTTGCGCTGCCAACATTTAAAATGTCATGAGCTTCTTTTTATTTGGCCAGAAAAAATACTCCCACAACTTTTGGAGTTGCAAGTCACGAGTTAATGAGCTTAAAAATGTCCAATTGAAGTTTTAAAAAGTAAAAATGAAAATGAAGAAATTGGAGGAAAAAAATAACAGTAAGAGGGAAGTTAAGTTTAAATAAATGTCATTAACATTGTGTTAAGTCTGTATTTTATCTCTAAAATCTTAGTATCAAAATAATAACATTATTCATGATGCATATGTGCCTATAATACAGTAATTATGTCATTTTCTATGGCACAGTGCATGAGCTGAAAACAAAGAAAACCATTGACTCCATGTACTGCAGGATCACTCTGCATCTTTCAGCAGTTCAAGGGTTAATTCTGGAGCCCCCAACTACAGTGCTGAGCTAGTTAACTTTCTGCAAGTTGTAAAACTAAAGCTAAAAGGAATAAGGTGAGAGAGTCAGAAACATTAAAAAGAAAATTGCTTTCAAATAATTTAAATTCAAATTCAAAGAAAATGATTGTAAAGTGAATCATTAACTGACCGAACAGCAGTTCGAATGAAGTTGAATATACTTCTATCTATTCATCATGTTAAGGGGTACATAACCCAGTGTCTCATGTAATCCTTATGGCACATCACACATTAGATTGTCTGAACCATTGCACCTGAGGCACTGACACCAGCAGAACAAAGGTGCTTGCACCTGAAAATATTCTAAGCAATTTCTAATTTATCTGACACATTGGAAATTAAAGTGTCTGCTTCAGCAGCTGCTGGGATGTGTTAGGAAAACAGAGACTACAGGAGCTTTCTTGTCACCAACATCATTATCTATTAGTTTAATAGGCACCCTCTGGATGTTTACGAGACAGCTGAGTAAATGAATATCACAAGAACTGTACAAACACTCCGGGATTTCTGAAGTGAAACTTGGTCAGAAGATAGTCAAGTTATTCCAGAGAGAGGGCATGATCTCCCAGCTCTCAACGCGTTGAGACGATGGAATTAGTGTCCACATTTGGGGCTTTGCATAGTCCCGGAAATGGTGCCGGATATTTCTTCTGGGAAATCAAAAAAACTGTGGATGTTGGAAATCTGAAATAAAACAGAATATGTTGGAAATACTCAGCAGTTCTGGCAGCATGTATGGAAAGGGAAACAGTTAACGGCCCAGACATTCCAGTCTCCAGCAAGCAGAGATCAGATGTAACCCCCCCCAAGATGTGCTTTGGGATTCAGCGGAAGTCCTGACAAACTGACTCCGTGGGAATTCCCTGGAAGTTTGAACTTCCGATGGGCAATTCCCTTGCTCCCTGGAACCCTCTGAGAATTTTCCAGCCCCTGACACCGGCAGGATCTTCCAATCCCGCCGAAGTCAATAGAATTTTGAATGGCTCATCACATCTGCCGCATCAAGGCCACTGTATCGGGGCTGGAAAATCCTGGCCTTCGACTCTGAGTTAGAGTCAGAGCCTTTGGACAGTTCCAACTGATCTACCTGAATAGTTACTCAGGAAATGTCAGACAGAAAAATCCTAGTCTAACTCCTGGGTGACTAAACAACTGAACCCCCCTACCTCCCCGCCCTCCCCCGCCGACTACTCCTCCTGACCCCTCGACTCTCCCCCACCTCTGACACCTCCCCGACCTGACCAGCTCCCTCCACCCATCTCCTCCCTGACTCTCCAATGCCTCTCCATCCACCGACTCCCCTCAACCCAACCTGGCTAGCCCCTGACCTGACCTGACTACCCTGACCCACCACCTCACTCGGCCACCTTCTTACCTCACCCGCCTACCACCATGTGTACATACTACCCTATCCCAGCTGCCACCCTACCCAGCTGTCACTGGCTCCCTGTCCACTTAGAGCCATTGGGAGTGAGATTCGAGGCAGGTTTGATGAAGTGGGGGACTCATTTGGACTCTCCAAGAGAGCCACCATTGAGGCTGCTGGTTGTCCTGAGGGAGAAATCTGATCATTGTGCAAAAGCCTCCAGAGACACCAGAGGTAGTGAGATGTCACAGGAGAGCAGGAGGCCTGACACCTGGGCAGGGCTCCCACTTACTTCATTGATGCTGATCTAGATGTGGAGCCCATGAGGGGGAGGAGGGAGGTACACTTAGACTGGCAAGAAGCGGCCACTAGGTCACACAGAGCATTGAATGCATCACTGGAGTGTGCTCTTACTGCCCCTGTTTACTGTTTTCCCTGCTTTGATGACACTTTAAACCCCTAGGGCAGGAAAAGTGATATGAGGTAGTGAAAGAGGTCACGGATGAGGGCAAAGTTTCTGGGCAGGTACTTCCTTCATTAGCTGTGAGTGGTTAGATGTTCCAGGCAGCGTCTGCCAAGCATGTGTTAACTCAGATATCTGAGACACCTTCCCATGTATGTGTTAACTCAGATATCTGAGACTCCCTCCCATGCCATGCCCCTCAGCCTTGATCAGTGGGGCTCAGTTGAAATATTTCTGAATCAGGAGATCTTTGACATTATGACACCCTCATGTTCCCTTCACTCCCTGAGCCATGCCCTGCCACCTCTCTGGTCAGTGTCATTTCTCTCTGCCTTCAATTCCTCCTCCTCTCTCAGTTGCTGATCCCGCTCCCTGCCAGCCTCCGCTTCCCTCC
This sequence comes from Cetorhinus maximus, assembly GCF_964194155.1. Lineage (NCBI taxonomy): Eukaryota > Metazoa > Chordata > Chondrichthyes > Lamniformes > Cetorhinidae > Cetorhinus > Cetorhinus maximus. The sequence continues at coordinate 18,762,354 of NC_135903.1, read as the reverse complement.
ACTCCACCTAATGAACAGTCTCCTTCCAATCACTTCTGGAGGGCCATGTTATGGACAGCACAGCAGGCTATCACAATGACCAAGATTCTTGCACGAGGTACTGGAAACACATCTTCAGAAGCCTGATGATCTGCTCAATGGTTGTTCTACTGAGCAGGTGGCATCGGTTGTATTGCCTCAATGCCTCTGTCTGGGGCTCCATACGGGGGGTGAGATGCTGTGCCTTTAAGGGATATTACTTGTTCTCTAGCAGCCATGTCCAGGCACTTTAGGGGCTGGTGAAGATCAGAGGCAGCCTAGACTGACAGAGGACGAAGGGATCATGGCATCTGCCAGGAAAGTGAGCACATACATAGAGTAAGCTCTTGTTGAGGTCAGAGACCAGTTAAGCATTGAGGGAGTGGAAGCCCTTCCTGTTGAAGAATCTCAGCGGCCAGTCATTGGGTGCCTTTATGACCACATGGGTGCAATTGATGATGCCCTGCACCTTGGGGAATCCAGTGATGGTGGCAAGACCCACTGTTGTCTTTCCATGCAAAGCTCTGTGTGTTGTGAAGTGAATGTATTGTCCAGCCCAAGCCAAGAGGGCATCAGTGATCAGCGAGATGCAGTGGTGCACAGGAGTTTGTGAGATTGCACCAATGTCCACAGCTGATCCATGGAAGGAGTCAGAAGCAAAGAAGCTCAAGGTTACTGTGACTTTGATTGCAGGGCATGACAAGCAGTGCAGAGAGATGCAAGATCTTTGGCGATGAGGGCACAGATGCCCATGACAAACTGCCAGGGTTTTGGGGCACTGGGTTTTGGTCATCTCCAGGTAGCTTGGCCTTTGGCAGTAGATCCTGTGTTGAGGATTTGGCCTTGTTGCATTCCGGTTCCTCTTTCCTCTCCTGTGCCCTCCTGCTGCTCAGGGCTCTGCTTTTCCTGTGAAGGGTATTTCTCCTCATCGCCACTGAGCCCAAAATCTGACCATCATGCCTTCACTGGTAGCTGCAGCCTTCCTTTTTGCAAAGACGGCCACCCTACTGTGATTGGCAATCTTTCCCCCTGCCCTTAAAGCTCCTGTAATGCCAGGGGTTTAATGCGTACTTTCCCCACCATCTGCACCATGCCAGGGACACCTCCTTATCAAGTGCCAAGATCTCTTTGCCCACTGGCCTTCTTGTGGCGTCAGCGTAGGGGCAGGCATGACTGGCTCCACATTCAGTTCCCACTTCCCTTCAGCTGATCAGCAACAAACAGCACATGTAACTCATGTGCCCCCTTCAAAATTCCAACCTACACTTCTAAAAAGCGCTTAATGAGCTCCTTCACCGCTTTCATTGGCCTCAATTGAGAGGTGAGTGGAATTACTGTCCTGCCCTCTCCTCATCCTGGTTAACAATGGCGGCGCCAGCAAGTGTGTCTCAAAACTGACACGTCAGCCGGCACCAATATTTCTGGGCTTCTGCTGCCTCTGTTCCCAATCTTGGAGTAGAGATAGGTCTGAACATTCAGCCTGTTAACTCTGTTTCTCTGTCCACAGATGCTGCCAGACCTGCTGAGTATTTGCAGCATTTTCTGTTTTTGGTAGTCTTGCTTGTCCCTGTTGCTCTTCTCAGGGTTGAAATTGGGATGCCCCGTTCAAGAAGGTTAGTTTTGAGGTATGGATAGCAGAGAGTGTTGGGGACTATCTTCCTTTCTGTCATATTAAACTTTACTCTAAAGTTATTAACTGTTATATACCCTTCAAAATCAGGCTTTTGTATTCATCACAGTACAGGATATATTCTAGGCTTCCTTCATTCCATCTCCCCCCCGCCTCCCCACCTCTCCCTTTCCTTTTCTTCCCCTCTTCGCTCTGCTCCTCAACTACCCCCAATGATATCATTCACCCACCCAACACCATCTCTATACCAGACTCCAGAATATTGGTGCTCTCTGTTTCCCGATTGCTAAGATTTGACCTCTTAGTTTGTAGAGTTTTGGAAATGTCTTAATTTTAATGACAAGACAGTCATTGGGACTGTGAACAGATCTTGTGTAAGGGCTGAATGTGATGGGGTCCTTTTTCCATCTGCTTTAGGATATCTTGTCTGGTAACAACTTACAGGATTAGTAGCCTACAGCAGCTGGACATTAGACTGTAACTGTGAGGAAGTGAGGCTGAGTGGAGAGGCAGGGGGTCTGGGCAAGACTGACAGGCATGAAACACCAGGAGACAAAGAGAGGCAAGCGTAGGGAGAAATAATCAGACCACAAAATGAAGCATTGAACATGACAACAGCCAACTGAATACAATGCAGCCAACAATTGGGCAAGTGAAGAATTGATTTCCTGCCACCTGACAATTGGGATAGGTAAATACTGGGGGCAGAACTTTACATCCCGTGGGCCAGCGCGCACCTGACCCAATTATCTGTAAAATCGCGCGAGAAGATGCTGGGTGAGCGTCACTCAGGGGGCGCGTGCAAAAGTCGAAAGCACACCCAGCAACAATTAAGCCCATTAACGGCGCAATTGCCTTTGATTTTTCATGGCCCGTCCAACCTTACAGTTGGCGGACGGGCGAATTGGTCAGCCGGCTTTTGCATTTTTCATCAAACCTCATCCAAGGGCGGGATGAAATTTCCATTATGCCATGAAATAAAAAATAAATATCTGTGGACAGCATTTTTATCAGCTACATTTTCAGATGCTTCTTTGTGATACACGGACATTTTCTTTGCAGCTTTTTAAACCTTTATTTGATCATTTTCAGGTCTGCAGCTCTCTGACGCAACTGTCTGCCTTCAGGGAGCTTTCTTGCGGCGCTCACCCCGTGCCGGTGGAAACGCTATCGCTCGCCCTCTTCCCGCCCCCACCCTGGCAGCGTTGAGCTTTTCGGCGCGCATTTCATACTGGCTGGTCATTAATTGGCCAGCCAGCGTGAAATCGCAGGAGGGGGCCTGTGTCCCGATTACCCCCAGGCCCGCAGATCACGCACACCCGCCAAAGGTAAAATTCAGGCCTGGGGATCAGGCTGGGTTCGGAGCAAAGGATGTTGTAGGTTATACTTTTGTTCTTTTTTTCCCTGGATTGTTCCACTTTCTCTCCCCATTGCTTTTAAACCCTGCTGCTATGTGTGAGTGGACAACCTACTTCTCATTTTGAACATTATCCATATACAACCTTCCATTGTGCTCTATTACTTCTTGTCAAGCTCTGGTCAACTTTTGGCCATGTTTCTGTTTGTCTTTTCCCCAAATTTGGAGACAATCTACAATGGTTTCCATTCCTTCATTGTCCTCTGTGTTGTTATGTGTTGGGAACGTTCAGAGGGCATTGCTGTCAAAAGGTGGATTAAATGTGCACAAGTTTTAAGAGTCTTCATCCAACTAACCTTCCCAGTAGCCACAATTTCTATCAATCATGCTAAGCAATTCAGTTTTTAATATTGGAACATTATTTTTATGGACTGTGTTTGTAAATGCCCTCTTTCTGTGGCTCTATTTAAACTTTCATCACTGAGGCAGATTCTCACTCATCATTGTTTGGCTTGGCGGCTCTCACCATGCTTCTGATGTACTGTTGTTCGACTGTCGCTATTCTATCTCGCTCATCACAGGCTTTAGCTCAAAGTACCAGTGTCATTTTCCTTCATGGACATTCAATTAGTTCAGTATCTGGCTTTAGTTGTGCATCTAACTAAAGGCACCCTAAGCCTTTAAATACATCTGCATATTTCTCTGCTATTTTTGGACATTTATTCCTAGTGACTACTTCAACTCTATTCAAAATTCTAACTGTTGCCAAGCTCATAGATCAATGGCTCACTGTACTTGTGAAGAGTTTTTGAAATACTAGGCTGAAGTATTTGGCTTTATACCTGTACACCATGTGCTGGATTTTATGTGCTCTACCTGCAGCTTGCCCACCCCACCCACCTTGAAACCTGTCGACAAGAGCACATAAAACCCCGCCCCATGTTACCAATTCCTCATGGCTTGATATTTTGGCCAGAGACCATCTACAATTTTTCATGGTCTTTCTCATTAAGAGGATGAGTTTGCAAACCTTAGCAAGTTGGTTTTATTGTTTTACACTTTACCTGACTTTGGTTGAACAGGTTTTCCTTGCATGTTTTTGCATAAGGTCATCTTATCTAAGTGAGGATGTAAATGCATTGGAAGCAGTCCAGAGAAGGTTTACCAGGCTAATACCAGGAATGGGCGGGTTGTCTTATGAGGAAAGCTTGGACAGACTAGGCTTGTGTCTGCTGGAGTTTAGAAGAGTAATAGGCGACTCGATTGAAACATATAAGATCCTGAGGGGTCTTGATAGGGTGGATGTGGAGAGGATGTTTCCTCTTTTGGGAGAGTCTAGAACTAGGGGTCACTGTTCAAAGATAAGGGGTCTCCCATTTAAAACAGAGGTGAGGCAAATTTTTTTCATTCAGAGAGTCATGAATCTTTGGAACTCTCTTCCTGAAAAGGTGGCAGAAGCAAAGTCTTTGAATATTTTTAAGGCAGAGGTGGATAGATTCTTGGTAAGCAAGATGGTGATAGGTTATCGGGGTAGGTGGGATGCAGGTTTCAGGTTACTATCAGATCAGCCATGATCTTATTAAATGGCGGAGCAGGCTCGAGGGGCTGAATGGCCTATTCCTGCTCCTTGTTTGTATGTTCATATGTTTGCATGATTTTGCACAGTAGTTACAACTCATAATGCGTTGTTGAACCACATAATCTGATTTTATTTTAAATTTCATGCATGGAGGAATGTTATTTACAGGGCTGTTAGTGTTCCGTAGATGTTCTTGCTGTGTTTTCTTATCTTGTGCTACTCTGAAAGTAACAGCTACTTTCTATAGATTGGTACTTTCTCCATTAGCAATCTAACTCTGATTCTTGATCATCTGTTATATTAATTGCCATTCTATGCCTAATAAGGGATCCATACACCTTGTTTGTAATTCAGATACTCAATGTTTTCTCTTTCCTCTTAATACCTGGTATTAAACACATTTTTTGCATATAATATTCAAGTGAGGTGCCATTTATTCCTCAAATCTGTTGATTAATATCTATCCAATCTCTCCCTCAGCATATATAATGGGATTCTGCACCCCAATGCTTCCTAACCAATTGCATAGAATAGAATGCAAGCCTGCATTTCTTTTTCTGATGTCTTTTATTGGTGCATGTTAATTTAAATATTCCATTTTCTCCAAGCATCTGTGACGTTTCCTTCCAATGCCAAACTTGTATTTATGTTCCGGTCTTGCAACCTATTTGAACAGATGACTAGTTAGCTGGGTAGATACGATAACTTTTTAAAAAATTTCTCAAGCATGAAATTCAAAAAATTATCAGTTAAAGTTGGGGATTCAGTTGGCTAATTTGTCCATGCATCAGTGGCATCAGGAGGTCACCAAATGCCAGGGCTTAGCTTCACCAGTTCTTTATGCTTTCAAGCTCCAACTGCGTTGCATCTCCTGGGAACTGTAGCCTTGTCAGGAATCAATTATCGATGTAGCAGGTGCTGAAAGGCCTCCAAACACTGAAACTTAGCTTGCGGCTTTGCAGCTGCGTTGGAATGCTGGTCATGTTTCTGGGGTGCTTGTGCTGTTGGAAGCTCCATATCCAAGGTAGTGGGGAGTGAGTTAGCAGCAAGGGGGTATTTAATGTGGAGATGAGGACAGTGTGCCTGAAGTCTAAACTGTTCAGAGGTATAGTGAGGTGCATTGTATTTTTTGTAGAAGGGCTAAAGTTGTTTACACATGTTGTGAATGGTTTTAGAAATATTTTTATAAACTGAATTTTACTATATTCGAGATAGCGGAACAGGTGAGGAATTGTTATAATGGCTGTATCTCAGATATTGGCCTAGATCTTCCAGTCTACAGATCATCCGACCCAAGATGTGTGTCGGGGCCTGATGTGCTGACTTCCATGGGAATTTCCTGGAAGTTTGAACTTCTAATGGGCAATTCCCCTGCTCCCTGGGACCCTGCACAAATGTCTCCAACTCTTGAGTCAGAGTTGTAGACTTTGGACAGTTCTGACATACGTCCCTGGATAGTTAACGAGGAAATATCAGACAGAAAAATCCTCACCTAACTTCTGGGTAACTACAGAACTGACCCCCCCACCCCAGTCACACACACTGACCTCCTAACTCCTCCCTCAACACCATGACTACCCCCATGACCCCCAGACTACTCCTCCAATGTCCCTACTCCCCCGACCCAAATCGACCTGACTACCCTTCACCCCCCCCGACCCCGGACCACCTGACTACCGTCCACCATTTGACTACTGCACCCCTGGCCCAACCTGACTAGCCCCCGACCTGACTACCCACCTGACTCGAATGACTACCATGCAACCCACCCACCACCTCACCCACCTACCACCCTATGCAACTGCCAACCTACCCACCCACTACATTACCCACCTGCCACTTCACCCACCTGGCACCCTACCCATTTACTTCACCCACCTAGCCAAACTATCACCCTACCCATTCACTCATTCATCCACCCACCCATTCACTGACATTCACACTGGACCTTTAAACTTACCATACGGCAGATAGTGGCATAAAAAGGGGACGTGTCTTGTCTTCCACTGATGCTACAGCCCTGTGATGGAATGCTCTGAGATATGCTGTGCTCCACGTTCTGGGGAAGCTGGACTTGGAGGTCCCGGTAAGAAATGCTGAGTAGCTCCTAGTGTGGAAAAAGTCTGAGCCTTCATTTCTCAGCACGGTAGCCATGCTGGTGCACGGTGATTGGCGGATACTTTTGATGGAATGTGATTGGGAACAAACTTGAAATTGGGAAGAATTTGTACCATCTGACGGATGATTAAAGAAAGAAGGAAAATTACCAAAATAACCAATTCGAAAGGAGAGAAAAACAGGGACTCAGCCAATGAGGAAGAAGTGAAGTTGACAGTCACAATGACATATGAACGTTATCAGGTTTCATCCCTGCCTGTCCGTTGATATTTAATGACAAGAATTGCCTAGAAAATGCTCGACATCATTTGGAACCTTCATTCTCAGATTTTCCAACTTGGACAAAACTCATCTGCACCCACTCTGTCAATCATGGGTGTAATTATTTCCCAGTGTATAAATATTGCGGCTTAGTAATACATACTAAACAGAGCCAATATGCCAGAAGTTCCTTTGACATTCTCTTCAGTTTGGAAATCACTAGTCAGTAAGTGAAACTTCCTGCAGGCTGTAAACAAATGTTATGACATCTTCCACAATATTTCTTTCCTGACAACCAATTCTGCTGCACAGCATTTTTAAACCCGTCACTTGAAACTGGAGTTTAACCCTATCTGCACTCATCTATAGATCATTGAGTCAGGGAGCTGTAATGGCACAGAAGGAGGCCATTCAGCCGCTCGAGTCCATACTGGCTTTCAGTGGAGCAATACAATCAGCTCCGTTCCCCCCACTCGAGCTCTGTAGCCCTGTATGTTTATTTCCCTCAAGTGATCATCCAATTTCCTTTTGAAATCGTTCATCATGACTTCCACCATTCTTGGAGGCAGCGATTTCCAGATCATTACCACTCGCTGCATTAAAACATTCCTCCTCATGTCCCCCTGCATTTCTTGCCCAAAGCCTTAAATGCATGTCTCCTAGCCCTTGTACCATCACTTATTGGGACAGCTTTTCTTTGTCTATCTGATGCAAACCTGTAATCTTGTACAATTTCCCCTCAAACTCCTTTGCTCCAAGGAGAACAGCCCTAACATCTCCACACTAACCTTGTACCTAAAATCCTTCATCCCTGGAATGATTCTGGTAAAACTCATCTGCACCCTCTCAGGGACCCTCGCATTCTTCCTAAGTTGTCAGGACCAGAACTGGATGCAATACTCTAGTTGTGGCCTAACCAGAGCTTTATGAAAGAGGAGCAAACCTGGATTAACCCAACCAAGAAATGAGGGGTTTGTTTCACCAAGGTAAGGAGAAGCTAACAGTTAAACAATTAACCTTATCTCATAATTGTCTTTCTTTTAGGTCAGTTAGATGTCAGCCAGTCGAGGAAATTCACCAAGGCTCCTTCGGCAGCCCCTTCCAAACCCACGACCACTACCATCTAGAAGGACAATGGCAACAGATACATGGGGACACCAACATCTGGAAGTTCCCCTCCAAGTCACTCACCAGCCTGACTTGGAAATATATCGCTGTTCCTTCACTGTTGCTGGGTCAAAATCCTGGAACTCCCTTCTGAACAGCACTGTGGGTGTACCTACACCACATGGACTGCAACGGTTCAAGAAGGCAGCTCATCACCACCTTCTCAACGACAATTAGGTATGGGCAATAAATGCTGGCCCAGCCAGCAAAGCCCCCCCACATCCCATGAATGAGTAAAAAGAAATCCATTACTAGGTCCCAGAGTCTCCAAACCAAATTAAGTTTGCATTTTCCTGATACAGTGTACTCTCTCCCTATAGACCCACGTTCCACTTATCTATACTAACAGTAAACTTCAGTAACATTCAAGGGTTTAGGACTTCTGCAAGTAGGCACAGGGGGAAATTGGAATTTACTCAGATAAAATTGTGCATTGATCACTGGTAAACTTGCCACTACTTGTCCGGATATGATAAACCTATCCATTAGACTTGACTCGCGTTCCAGCCACCATTGACAACTCTTTAATCAGATAATACTCCAGCACATCGAATGCTCATGTTGCACTGTACAGCAAATATTGCTGTATTGCTGAAATGCACTAACTTAAGATTAGTGCAGAATACAAATTAAATTGAAGTGTTAAATATAGACTAATGGATCTTAGAGCAAAATACAACACAATAATCCAGTAAAACAATTCTAATAATAAGAACTCATACCAGGCATTATTCCAATTTCTATCTGGCTAGAATATAATTCCACAGGCACCTCACTATTCTATATGTTGGAGCTTGCTGTGATATTATTTGACTAAAGGGATACCACAGCTAAACCCAATCTTGTACTCATGCAACATCCACTTACATGCATTTGGAGTAGTAACAGGCATAGTAATCAGGAATCCTCCCCTAACCTTGGAATCTCTTCCGACCTCACAATTCTCTGATATATCTGTGCTCCTCTGATTCTGGCCTTATGAGCTTCCCCAATTTTAATCGCTCCATCATTGGTGACCATGCCTTCAGCTGCCTGGGTCCTAACATCAGGAATCCTCTCACTGAACCTCTCCATCTCTCTCTACCTTCATTCCCTTTTTAAGAACCTCCTTAAAATCCACCCCTTTGACCAAGCTTTTGACCATCTGCATTAATATCTCCATATGTATGTGGCTCGGTGCTATATTTTGTTTTATAATACTCCGGGGAAGCACCTTTTACTTATTTCTACAATTTTGTTCTTGAGTGAGGAGTTTTGAGAACCCTTCCTGATATTCCTCTCTGAGTCCATGGAGCCATGTCAATTGTAGCACCTTCTGTGTCCTGTCTGAGGTAACTCAGGTTGGGTATAAAATGAAAGCAACACTCCTCATCAGTCAGAGCAGGTTAATCTCTCTGATAGATCACTACTCATTAACTATGTAAGCACCAAACTTCACTTGGTGTTTTCATGGTGCACCTTTTTTAATACATCACAAAGTTAGCCTATATATGAATTTTTCGAAGTAAGTCACACTGCAATTCAGTCTTTGGTTGTGAAAATATTACCTGAATAAAATAATACGATAATAATTATTGTTATTAGTTCCACACGGATAAAATTTCAATGCAGCAACACTACAGGGAAACACAACACACTTAACTGCCTTATATTTGCACCATGATATAAATTAGCATCACCGCTCAAGCCAATTGAATGATTTGCTGTTTCAAAATAAACAATGCGTGCTTCACGGTCTTACACTGAATATATCTAAAGAACATATAAGCAGCATATAAATAGTTAATATCAATTTTCAGGCACGGGGGATATTGTGGTGCGTGGATCTGCTAAATACTTTATGTTGTAGCTCTGTCTAATTTATGTTGCGGCCTGGGCCTTTTGATCTCGATTCATAAAGTCATTAATCATATAATTATTTGGTGGAGGTCTAGTGCACGTGTCTCAGAAATTTCAATTTTTGTTTTAGTTCCTCCATCGTTGTTATCTAACAGAACAAAGTTGTGCCACCAGTACAGAGTGCCTCCTGAGGCGAGTGTCGGTGTTCAGTTTGGTGTTGGTGAGAGCCCTTAGGTTCTCATGCTATTCTATGAGTGTCCACTAGGAGATGTGAGAGAGCATCCAGTAACCTGGGAAGAGCTCTGTGCTTCCCACTATTCTTGGCGAAATTTATAAGACACTTTGTCGCAATTCTTTCGATTTGAATTGGTTGTATGACGAGCTACACACACAGAAACAAACTGAAAGCAAAATCAAAAATGTTACTCCTGATGTAATGCTGGAATATGTGGTGGGGAGAGGGAGAGGGAGGGGGTGGCATTAGATGAGGATGGGATCAGAATTAGTTGTGCTTCCTTTCCTGGACCCACAAGATGAATAGACAATTTGGCAAGGATCAGTGAAAAGCAAGCTTACGTGTAACTCTATCCCCAATTTAAGTTGCTACCTTTAGGAGAGCATAGGGATGGGATGGGGCTAGACTTCTCGTCCTGTGAGTCTTATAATCGTGCCTATACTCACAGCAACAATTTAAACCTACACCGTGTTGACACTTCCAGTTGACACACTGAGGCCAATCGACTGGTACTTTCTACAAACACTGGAAAACAAATAAATTTTCACTAAATGTCTATTCAGTCCCATATTTGGGTGTAATACAAAAGCGGAGTGTTGCTTAAACGAAGAGTGTGGCACAACATTTCACTTATATTCAACAAATCGACACTTGAGAGATTAACCGAAGACTGGTGTCACTTTTGTATTACAGTCCAGCTTACCAGCAGGCCTTCGTTCTATATGCCGGGTTTCCAGTGTTGGATTCCACATCCACCTTGCAGTTGCTTCAGGACATTGTCACCTATCAGCTGCTTGTAGTTCAAGAAAGAAAGACTTGCATTTATATAGCATTTTATATTGGCCACGGGTCATCCCAAAGCACTTTGCAGCCATGAAGTACTTTTAAAGTGTAGTCAATATAATGTAGGAAATACAGGAGCCAATTTGCACACAGCAAGGTCTCACAAACAGCAATGTAATAATGAACAGATAACCTGTTTGTTTTTGTCATGTAAATTGAAGGATAAACATTGGCCAGGACACCAGGCATAACTCTGTTGCTGTTCAAAATAACGCCATGGTATATGCTGCATCCATCTGAGAGGGCAGACGGGGCCTCGGCTTAACATCTGATCCAAAGACAGCAGCCCTCAGTACAGAATTTAATGAGGGCATCAGGGGACCTGTCGAAGGCCACCAAATCTGGTGCCAGCCCACCAATCCCACCCCCACCAACCCCCCCCCACCCCCACCACCACCCCCCTCCCCCTCCTCCCCCCACCCCCCCCACCCACCCCCCATTGACCCAATATTAAATTCTGCCCTAGGAGTGAGCCTAAAGCCTACAGATGTAGAGGCAAGAGTTGCTTGCAACTGAGTACAGTTAACACACCAGGTCAGATGTCAGATAAAGTATGTAACGATAGCTATAAATAATTATAGCTTAAATAATTAATAGTCATAACTTATATAACTTTGGTTCCATTTTAAACTGTATTTTCTTCTTCTCTTGGGGGGGGGCGGATTCAATATTGTGATGCTTCCATATAATGCAATAGATGTAAACCTTTTGTTTCTATCTTATAAGCATTCTGTCACTGACATCATCAGCTCATTTATCAATTAGAATACACAGAGGATAGAGACATAGGGCAGAATCTTCTGTTCAGGGCCCCCCCCCACGGTGATATCGGGTGTGGGTCCCGACGTCACTGCGCGTCATTCTGATCTTCCGTTCAGCGGGCCCGCACCAGAAGTTGGCTGTGAGCCCACCAAACTGTCAAAGGCCTGTTAAGGCCATTAATGAACTAATTAAGCAATTTGACAGGGCTGCCAGTCCAACATTAAGGTCAGTGGGCAGGCGAAGAGCCCAGGCGGCCTTTACATATTTCATGAAACTTCATCCACGGGCGGTTTCATGAAGGTTTCATTAATTAAGTATAAATTTTTATGTAAATTCATAAACATATCCCAACTCATGTGACACTGTCACATGAGGGGACATGTCTGAATAATTTAATTTTTTTATTTTTTCCATGCTTAGAACTTAAGCTAATCTCCATATTACTGCGCTCTTTCACGCACATGCGCATAAGAGCGCAGGCCCCGACTCTCCCTCCTCCCCCCATCCACACAGGTAGCGCTGAGCGCTTCCGGGTGCGCATCATGCTGGGTGGGCTTTAATTGGCCCGCCCATGTAAAATGGCGGTGCGCAGCCAATCACGGGCGGTGATCAGCTCCACGCCCGCTCCTGGCCAGCCCCCTGATGGGGAGAAAATTCTCCCCATAATATCAGTTCCTCAGGCTCGTGTCCTAGGCCCAACCATCTTCAGCTGCTCCATCAATGACCTTCCTTCCATGATGAGGTCAGAAGTAGGGGTGTTCGCTGATAATTGCAAAATGTTCAGCACCATTCATGACTCCTCAGATACTGAAACAGTCCATGCCCAAAGGCAGCAAGACCTGGACAATATCCAGGCTTGGGCTGAGAAGTGGCAAGTAACATTCGCGGTACACAAGTGCCAGGCAATGACCATCTCCAACAAGAGAGAATCTAACCATCGCCTCTTGACATTCAATGGCATTACCATCACTGAATCCCCCACTATAAACATCCTGGGGTTACCATTGACCAGAAAATGAACTGGACTAGCCATATAAATACTGTGGCCACAAGAGCAGGTCAGAGGCTAGGAATCCTGCGATGAGTAAAACCACCTCCTGACTCCCCAATGCCTGTCCATCATCTACAAGGCACAAATCAGGAGTGTGATGGAATATTCCCCACTTGTATGGATGAGTGCAGCTTCAACAATACTTCAAGAAGCTTGACATCATCCAGGGCAAAGCAGCCCACTTGATTGTCACCCTAACCACAAGCATTCACTCCCTCCACCACCGACGCACAGTGGCAGCAGTGTGTACCATCTACAGGATGCACTGCAGGAATTCACCAAGGCTCCTTCGACAGCACCTTCCAAACCCACGACCACTACCATCTAGAAGGACAAGGGCAGCAGACAGATGGGAACACCACCACCTATAACTTCCCCTCCAAGTCGCTCACCATCCTGACTTAGAAATATATCGTCATTCTTTCAATGTTGCTGGGTCAAAGTCCTGGAACTCCCTCCCTGACAGCACTGTGGGTGTAACTATACTACGTGGACTGCAGCGGTTCAAGAAGGCAGCTCACCACCACCTTCTCAAGGGCAATTAGGGATGGGCAACAAGTGCTGGCCCAGCTAGTGAAGCCCACATCCCATGAATGCATTTTTTAAATAAAGTGCTTGCATGAGATTTTCATCCATCTTTAACTCAGTTGAAATCAATGGGGCTAAAACTTGGGGATTGATGCCAATTTACTGTCGCCCATGTTAAGATACCTCAGAAAATCAAGATTAACCCCTTTGTATCCATTTCCCTCCCTGGCAGCACTGTGGGTGTACCTGTGCCACATGGACAGCAGCGGTTCAAAAGGTTGGCTCACCACCACCTTCTCAAGCGAGCTATTAGGGATGCGCAATAAATGCTGGCCTAGCCAGTGACACCCACATCCCCTGAAGGAATATTTTTAAAAATTCTTGAAAATCAGACAAGCGAGCCTCGAATCTTAGTTTGAGGGTGTGTCACATTCTAGTAGCAATGTACCTGTGGCAATTTGGGCAGAGCTATGAAAAAAAAAACACCCAAGGCTCAGTCAGTTAGTGCTCTTCCTACATGAAGCTGAGAGGTCCTAGGTTCAATGCCCAGTCTGTTCTGAGTCATCTGATCTCTGGCAGGGAAGGAAATAGCAGTGATGTGGTGGGTTGCAGGACAGCGGGAAGGGTAAACGTTAGCTGGGCTCCCTCTCTAAACACTATCCAGTGGCTCAAGATGCGAAAATGGATATTGATTGATGATGGGATTTGGCTCAGTTCTGTTGTGCTCCATTGGTAAATAATTTGCCCACAATCGCTGATGAGAGGGTTTCTTGAGGAGATAAGACACTTGGGTTATGTATCCAGGAGTAAAAACACCAGAGCGGCAACTGAAAAATACTAGTAAACAATTGTCAGGAGAACAATTTCAGAGAATGCTATGGAAATATGGGCAAGGTTAACACAGAATGCCTTGTGTTGTGACAGTAAAGTTAAAGAAAGTTTTTTTTTACTAAATGGAGGAGGTTCAAAGCGACAGTTTACGATTTTTGTTCATACGTGCAGTAAATTATAGTATGGTTTTAATATCCATGCTTTATTTTGTACATGACAAGATTCAGTCAAAATCCCATTAATCATGACTGACATCCTATCCTTTAACTCTTTGCCCTGGAGATCAAATGATTCTCCTCATGTACATGGGAAATAGAACAAGAACTAGCATAAAACATGTCTTCATGTCCGATTGAAAAGATAGCATCTAAAGTATTCACGATTGCTTGCCAGCTTTTAATCTGATTAAGATAAATGGGGCTGCTAAGGAAAATCTGCAAACCTAGGGTAGAATTGACCAGAATTGGGAGTGCACCCAATTTCTTCTCTATATCAACCAACATCACTGAAAACAGATGATCTTGTAGCAAAAACAGAATTACCTGGAAAAACTCAGCAGGTCTGGCAGCATCGGCGGAGAAGAAAAGAGTTGACGTTTCGAGTCCTCATGACCCTTCAACAGAACTGAGTAATATTAGGAGAGGGGTGAAATATAAACTAGTTTAATGTGGGGGTGGTGGGGGGGGCTGGTTGTAGGGACAAGCAAGCAGTGATAGGAGCAGATAATCAAAAGGTGTCACAGACAAAGGAACAAAGAGGTGTTGAAGGTGGTGATATTATCTAAACGAATGTGCTAATTAAGAATGGATGGCAGGGCAGGCAAGGTACAACTCCAGTGGGGGTGGGGTGGAAAGACTGACAGGGCATTAAAGGTATAGATTTAGAAATAATGGAAATAGGTGGGAAAAGAAAAATCTATATAAATTATTGGAAAAAACAAAAGGGAGGGGGAAGAAACGGAACGGGGGGTGGGGATGGAGGAGGGAGTTCAAGATCTAAAGTTGTTGAATTCAATATTCAGTCCGGAAGGCTGTAAAGTGCCTAGTCGGAAGATGAGGTGCTGTCCCTCCAGTTTGCGTTGGGCTTCACTGGAACAATGCAGCAAGCCAAGGACAGACCTGAGGGCAAGAGAGCAGGGTGGAGTGTTAAAATGGCAAGCGACAGGGAGGTTTTGGTCTTTCTTGCGGACAGACCACAGGTGTTCTGCAAAGCGGTCGCCCAGTTTACATTTGGTCTCTCCAATGTAGAGGAGACCGCAAATTTCTAAATCTATACCTG
Source organism: Cetorhinus maximus (assembly GCF_964194155.1). Lineage (NCBI taxonomy): Eukaryota > Metazoa > Chordata > Chondrichthyes > Lamniformes > Cetorhinidae > Cetorhinus > Cetorhinus maximus. The sequence continues at coordinate 18,746,857 of NC_135903.1, read as the reverse complement.
TAATGCCCTGTCAGTCTTTCCACCCCACTCCCACTAGAGCTGTACCTTGAGTGTCCTGCCATCCATTCTTAATTAACACATTCTCTTAGATAATATCACCACCTTCAACACCTCTTTGTTCCTTTGTCTGTGACATCTTTTGATTATCTGCTCCTATCACTGCTTACTTGTCCTTACAACCACCCCCCCCAACTTCTCTCCCCCTACCCCCCCACCTTAAACCAGCTTATATTTCACCCTCTCCTAATATTACTCAATTCTGTTGAAGGGTCATGAGGACTCGAAACGTCAACTCTTTTCTTCTCTGCCGATGCTGCCAGACCTGCTGAGTTTTTCCAGGTAATTCTGTTTTTGTTTTGGATTTCCAGCATCCGCAGTAGTTTTTGTTTTGATCTTGTAGCACGTTGTTATTTGTGGGAACTTGCTGCATGCAGATCGTCTGTCTTGTTTCCCCTCTATTACAATCATGACAACACTTCAAAAGTGCTTCATTGGCTGTAAAGAAGTCATGAAAAGTACAATATAAATTGTTCTTTCCTCTTTCTTTGGAATTAATTGCCCCAACACAAAATTGTATTCTCAGGAAGTGACCATTCCAAATTGGTGCCACTACATTAAGAGGTCTTTAATTGTGGAAGAGAAACAGGTCCACTCTCAGAGGCTCCATTGAAAATCATATTTCAAGCCCACAAGGATACGAGAAACCAGGCCTTTTCCCAAATGAAAACAGAAGATGCTGGAAAAACTCAGCAGGTCTGGCAGCAGCTGTGGCGAGAGAAACAGAGTTAACGTTTCGAGTCCGTATGACCCTTCTTCAGAGTTGGCATTTCCCCAGTTCTCCCTTTCAAAGGTGAAATGCAGCAGGCGCCAGTGCAGAGGCCTTGTTCTGTATGGAATTAAGCTGGGGCCTTTCCATCGGCCAATATGCAGGAATAATTAGTTGAGGTTTAATGTTACTGTTTCTTAACCATCCCCGCCCTCCCACCCTGAGGCACATTGAATGATAAGACAGTAATAAAAAAGCACGGCAAAAGCGCTGGGATTTCGAAAGGACCTGCATTCTTCAACGTAGATGGATATCCAGATAGTTAACCCGCAGGCTAAGCGAGACAGTTAAAGATAAAAGGTAAGAAGGTACTATGTGCAGTACAGATAAATTAAAAAAAACAAAATTGCTTGAATAGTGTGTGACTTGAGCTATGTAGTACTGGGGATAATATTCATTATATTCCTGCCCCTTTATGGCTGAAAAAAATAATCCTTAATTTTTGCAGCAAGCGGAGAGAGGCACAACCTATCGTCCGTCTGAAGGAGAAAACAAGTAATCTCACTTAAAAAGGAGCATTGATCATTCAAAGTGCTTCCAGTTGTCTGCCACTATGAAGGGCCAGAAGCAAAGTGTGAGGTCTGTGCTGCAAAACTCTTTGTAGCAGGTCTTACAAAATGGCTGTGAAGGAAAGTGAGGACAAGTGTGAAAGGAATGAACAGGTATTTGAACTCTGAGAGTGTGCATTGACCTCAGGCACACACCCAGATACGTTTCCTTTTACCTTTTCATTCCCATCCACTTTCCTCCCCTGTCCCTCTAATCTATTATCGGAGTAAAATCAGGTTTGTTAATTCTGGCTGGGCATTTTCTTGGCGGTTTCTTCACATCAGCTCTCCCCTCAGGTGCCCCCATCTCCATGCTCTACCTATTGGTTGGTCAATGTGTCCAGTTCCTGGCACAATGTCAACTGGAAAACCAGCAGACTTTTTGGGTGGAATCGTCACAGATTTGCACTAAATGCGGTATTGGGTGGGTAAAACGATGTTTTGCCCGTCGGCCACAATGGTGGCTTTTCACGTCGTATCGTCCTAAACCCGCCGCATTAATTATGCATTCCCAGAAACATGAGTTTCCATTGTGGGCAGGCTCTCATTCACCCGCCATGCCATCATCACACCAGGCACCATTGTTAAAGTCCAGCCAAGCGCACACCTCTCAGTGCTTTCAGCCAATGACTGCAGCACAGAAGACAGGGTAGCTCCGAAAGGCAAAAAGACTGCAGTTCCCAGATTTAGTGAGGTGTCCCTCGATCAACTTTTAGACGCCATAGAGGCCTGCCATGATGTCCTCTACCCCGGCTCTGGCCGCAGGAGGGGCAGCAGCATCACCAATCCAGCATGGGAGCATGCCAATGCCCTGAAAAAGAGGACAGCCACCCAGTGCCGCTACAGGATGATGGTCTCATCCATTCTGCCAGGGTAATTCACTCTTCTCATCACTCTCAACTCACACACTCACAAACCCAACACACATCCACAGGGATCTCACACCTCGAGGGACAACAACACTAACTAACACACCCTCACATCTCCATCAGGCTCATATCCTCTGGAGCTCGTGTCCTTATCCCGTCCATGTCTCCGCTCACCACACAAACATTCCTTACAGTGCCATGTGTCCTGCTCACACTCTCTCCATTTGTTCCCATGCAGGAGAAGCTGGCTTACATCAGCAGGGAGAGGTCCCAGACCTGGGGGTGCAGTGGCCCACATTAGGCCCCTCACTCGCTTTGAGGAGCGTGTCATCGCGCTGACTGGTGAGGATGTGGACCGTGCCTGCGGCAATGGTGAGGCCGGCAGTGAACACCCACCTGAGGATCCTGCACCACATCATCCATCTCTTAACGCAACTGTGTGTGTTCTGTCTCTAGTTTTTGACTCTGCTGCCATGCACTAATTATCTCCACTTTGGTTCACAGGGAGCTCTGCCAAGTGACCGACACCCTCAGCCAACCAGTCCCTCAGCTCCATCCAGGCCCTCAACTCCAGCCAAGAGGACACCTCCTCCATTGAAGAGCTGGAAATAAGCAGCCTGGAAGACCCACCACACCATTTATCTATACCCTCTACCAGTGCAGATACACACACATCAGACCTAGATCTAGAGCAGGCTTAGCTTCACAATCTGGTGGTCACTGCATGGACATGCGTCTGCAGCAGGAGGACACAGGTTCAGCTGAGTTCCCTGGCACTCGGAGGACTGCCGGGGAAGAGGCAGCTCTGAGGTCTGAGTCAAATGGTCTGGGTTAGGCCTTCCAATTCATCCTGGAGAGTCAGCAGAAGGCGAGGGAACATCACGCAGAGCTGTTGGAAGCCGTCAACAGAGTGGCTCGTGAGTCAGAGGAGAGCATCTGCTTGCTCTCTGATGAAGTGGTGCCCACATGTGCACATATGGAGGTCTCATGGGGAGGATGGCAGGTGCTATGGAGACCCTGGTCCAGCAGAATGTAGAGATGCACACAAACCTGCACCCCATCGCGGGAGCCATGGGTGGGTTCCTGCAGTGGCAACACGAGAGGGAAATGGTGCAGCTCAGCATCCCTCCAGGTGCTCCTTCCCCTCCACGAGTCAGGCTGGGGCCCTCGGGCTCCCAAAGGGAGGAGAAGCAGCAGCTGGACACCCTTGAGTCATCCACTCAGGAACTTCAGAGGCCGTCCACTCCCTCCGAGTCCCCTTTGCCTGTGAGCCCCTCAACTTCGTCCTCTGTCAACGCAGAGGGAGCAGCCGGCCCACGAGTGATTCTGGAAGAAGTCTGTGTGTGGCAGGGCCTTTTGGAGCCTCGTGCAAACATTCTCCCACGCATGTGGATCTTTCCCATATCACACTCACCTCAATGTCCTAAGCATTTTCAATGCTCCCGGCTGGGGTTCGCTTTCAGTTGTCCATTTGAGTTGACCTGCATCTCCGCCCACCCGATGATCGCACTCCCATGTAGCACCTGATCTCGCCCACCACAAATAGAGTTTCAATTTCGATTTGGACAGCATGGTGCTAATTCGGTTTTACTTTTGCTCCCCTGTCTTTTCCCTCCTCTAATCACCCATTTCCTCTTCCCCATCACAGTTGACACCCCTGGCATCACCCTCCACCTCCCCTCCACAATCTACCAGCCACAACCCTTTTCCTTCAGGGATGTCCAGGTGGATGTGCACATTCCCTTCCTTCCCGAAAATCCTTCCCCCATCCACGTTAACCTCTCTGACCTCCTCCTTCCCACCTTCAGGGTCTGTGTCTATCTCCAAGTCCCCACCAACCACCCTCGCTATCCCTTCTACTGCTACCGTCGAACCCTCACCCTCCCACCATACTACCTCACTCTGCCCTCGGGTCATTCTCACCGTACCCTCATACCACTTCCATCCTCAGTTCACTCCCCAGGAGGCAGTCATGGACCCATCAGACCCCTCCTGTGCATGTTCACCTGGACATCCCCGCTCCAGACCCCTTCCCCCACCAGAATCCCTTCCCCCCTCTGGACCCCTTCACCCTCACTTCTTCCTCTAGCCTTACTCCTTCCAACTTCCTGACTCCTTCCTCCACCCATACCTCTTCCTCCACCCTTACTTTTTCCTCCCCCCACGGACTACCTCCCCTCTCTGCACTCCTTCCTCCCCCTGAACGTCCGCCCCTCTCTGCACTCCTCCTCCTCCCGGACTCCCTCCCCTCTCCACACTTCTTCTTCCCCCTGGACTCCCTCCCCTCTCTGCACCCCTTCATCCCCCTGGGCTCCTTGCCATCTCCACACTCCTTCCCTCTTCCTTTACATCTTCAACCCCCCTTATACCTACCTCCCCCAGTTGCCATCTTCTGCCCCATTACCACCCCCTCCACCGTACTCCTTCCCCCTTCCCAATCTCACCCCTAACATCTTCAATTACCCCTCCCAACCTCACCCCCCTTGACACCTCTTCCACTCCCAGTCGATCCTAAACCTTCCTGTCCCAGCCCCTCGACCATCATCCATTTTGAGCATCAACACTGACTTTCCACCACCCGTGTGCTGCTTTGCAACAGAGCCATATCCATGAGAATCCACCTTGCATTGCAAAGGACATTCCTCCAGGATCCCGTTGCTGTCGGGCTCCAGCATCTTCTGCTCCTCGGGTGTCCGTGACGTGAGCAAGGCCCTGGTGGTAAGTCTCAACTTCTGCACGTCTCAGTTGTCCAGACGTGTTCTGCACTGGAGTGTTTTCCTGCCGACTTGGGCAGATAATCCAGCGGGGGGAATGAGTCCAGCGGACTGGCCTTACAATGATATGCTGATGTATTACAATGAGGTTCCCGATGTCCGATAACGTGGAACGCAGCCCACCATCGACGGGCTGAGTGGACAATCACAAACTGGTTTCATGACATTGTGAAACCAATTTTTGGCCTTCTCACCATATTGTCCGCTCACGCCACTGAACACGCCCGACACTAGCGGGCACGGAAAATTCCGCCCTGTGTTCCCTGAAAAGATTATTCTTGACTGACAAACAACTTTCTGATTCCCAAGTCCAGTTATTTTAGAATAATAGTGTTGAAAGATTTTTTTTTGAATGCCATTTTGATTTTTCTCCTGAGTTGCTACCCACGGTGCCCTATAGGTAATTATCTATAGTCCACAACGGACCATAGGCATAGAGGGAGACAAGTGCTTATATAGCGTGAGGGGCACCGCTCCACACTGAACATGGGACAAGGCAAGGAGGCTGCCCTCCATGAACTACCACGTCCAGTATGAAGATACACTGTTGCTGTCATCTTGGAGGGTTGTCAACCCTAGGTACAGTTCTGCACATGCTGGTCAGCCTCTAGCCCAAGTATCCATTATTGATGGGTGAACTGGGACAGTGTTGCCTTGCTTGGCTATTTGATCCTGTAGGATCTCATAGCAGAACCAAATCTCTTTCTTAATCGATGTTCATATCCACACGCTTTAACAGGTCTCACTGGATAATAGCCACAAGCTGGAAACCTGCCTGAATTCATGGGGAAGGCGATACTGGAATTCCTCTATCACGGAGTCGGTGGAGGTCAGCTAACTCATTACAGACTGCAGATTGAATGTGGGATTTTCCTGGTCTCAGTTACCTCCTGTATAAATTTGCTGAGGTATCAGAGAGTTACTAGTAACATCAGGGAGTAAAACCATTCCTAAGTTAATTCGATCGAGTTTTAATGGAATTTGTATCTTCCTGTGCACATCACTGCCTTTGGGTTGATCAACCCTCCAGGATTACCCTAGGTTATCCAGGAATTAATAATGAATCTCCTGGATATTGCTGCAAGCAACCCAAGAGAAAATCATGATTTTTTAAAACATAATTTTTATTTTCATTTACTGTGAACACTTTTGTGTATTAGTAAAATATTAGAGAAATGGAGTGAAAGGCTGTTGAGGTAGGGAAGTTGGAGACAAGAGACCATAATAGATTTATTCTATGCAGGAAAAATCTTACTTTAAAATAAAAATAATTATTGATGAACTTAGAACTGGATATAACCAGAAGGTTGGATCTGCGATGTGGTTACAAGAGGCATTGATGTTCACCCATGATATAGTCCTCACGCTAACATTTTATAACTGCCTGGGGTCAATGGCAAATCCACATTGTTCACAATTGAATTTTCCCAGTTGGTTGACCATACACATAAACCTTTGTTGTTTGGTGATATTCCTGGGCAGTGGGAATTCTCTTATGGCTCTTGTCTTCTGCAGGCCTTCAGTGATTCTTGTTGCCTGTATAATATGGTCTAGGAATTTTATTGTGGGTTTCATACTTCTCGCTGAGTGTTAATCCAGCATCTTGCAGTGTTCTTAATACTCCTCTTACTCTTTTGGCATATTCTTCCTTTGTTGAGCCATGGGTTAAAACACTGTCCATGTGACATACGACGCCAGTATGTTGAACATTACCCTTTGTTCCTTCACTGTTGCTGGATCAAAATCCTAGAACTCCCTTCCTAATAGCACTGTGGATATTCCTACAACACATAGACTGCAGCAGTTCAAGAAGGCAGCTCACCACCACCTTCTCAAAGGCAATTAAGGCTAGGCAATAAATGTTGACCTAGCCAGTGATGTCCACATCCCATGAACATAATACACATTAAAAAATTTCTGGCATGGGTGTGATGATGAAGGGCAGATAGTTGAAACAGTAAGTTGCAAAGGGTGTTACGAAGATAATTGCCAGAATATGCTGCTTGTGTCGAGCTTTGTAAAGATTGTACTCTTCATGAGTTGGCTAGGTTCTCAACTACCGATGCCGTTGGACGTATTTCTTGTTCCACAGCCTTGTTCCGCTGTGTCAGGCCAACGTAGGTTCAGATGGAGCCATTTGACTTTGGAGTTGGTATCATGCCAGAGCACCACCTGGTTGGTTGGTTGGTTGGGGACCAGAAAAATAACCCTTTGTTGAAGCATTGCCTCAGTTTCACTCCTGACCTATTTTAGAAGCGGATGTAGGACCTTCCTGGGTGTAAATATGGATTTTACACCTGTCTTAAGTGTGATGTGGTACACAATTTTCAATTTTCCCAAGCCTCTGAAGAGTTTTGGAAACTCACTTCTAAATTTGTTGTCTTGTTCTTGTTCATTGACTTCACCAATTTTAAGAGTTAAGTTCAGACCTATGCAGGCTTTTCGGCCCAACAAAGATAATTCCTGTTTCTGAGTGACATAGAGTGTCTCAGAGATTTTTCTATTCTTGAATTTTAATGTTGCATCAAGCTGACCTTTAATGTTTATCTTGATTCCTCCTGAGCCTTGGCGTTGGATTGATGAAGGTTGTAGAGTAAGTTTTTGCAGCCACTGAACTCTATCAGATAAAACTGAGACTCCATCTCCTGTGTCCAATTTAAATTCTGTATGATGTCCATTGACTTTAATATTAGCGCTCCAATATTGGCTTTTATTTTCTTGTATTTCCTGTAGGATGGTGATTTCCTGGTTGCCTGGTTCCTGTATTTCTTGTATAGAGCTTCTTTGAAAAGACTTCTCTTTTTGCTTTGCAAACACAAGCTTTTTTGAACGACATGCTGTTTTAAAATGACCAACCTTGTAACACCCATGGCACTCTGTGGTTCAGACAGGACGTTATTCATACCTGTGGACCTTCTCCCCTCCGCAGTGGGGACATTGGAAAATGGTGGCTGGCACACTTTCAGTGCGCTTACCTGGTCGCTGCTACAATGTGCTTTCGGTTTTGCACCCAACAAAATGAATGGCTTCATGGGGCTGTTCCTGTGGGATTTCTCTTTCACGCCTTACAAAGACTTGATTTTGCCTTCACTCTTCAGCCTATCGAGCCAGTTGTATGGCTTTACTTCACGTCAAAATCTTCCCGAGATTGTAGAAAGTCTGACAGGGTTCTTTCTAAAACCCCTACCACTATTCTATCTGTTATCAGGTCATCTTTTAGTGTTCCATACTCACAGTTGTCAGCCAAACAGTAGAGATCATTTATAAATGAATCGATTCCTTCACCTGTGCTTTGGCTTCATTGATTAAATTTTGCCCACTCTATTAAAATGTTTTGACAGAGACTAATGTATGAGTCTAAGCCTTCAATTGAATCCTTATAGGAGGCTGTTTCTTCCTTCACCCCTGCCTGGCCAGCACAACATCTATAATGCTACCAACAGCATATAACAAGGTGCTGACCTAGTCCTTGTTATTCTTGCTCACAAGATCCAAAGAATTATGATACTGAGTGAAGCACCTTCTCCAGTTTTGCTATTTCTCAGCCTGTCTGGGGCCCTCTATGCTCTGAAATGATTCTGGGAGAGTTAGGATAGAAGTCATTGCTCACCTTGGGTTGAGGTTCCCATCTCGTGCTAGTTGCTGGGCTGTTCTCGTGGGTTCCCCCTCTGGTTTAATTACCAGTTTGGCCTCAAAGTCTTTCACCCGCTGCTCTCTGCTGCTGCTGGGCTTCTCTTCAGGCTGTTTTTTGCCATCCTTTCTCTGTGGCCCGCTGCCACCATCTGGTATTTTTGGTCTAGTAAGAAACCTGGCTCGAGACAAATACCTTTCCTTAAAAGTACTTTTGTTTTCATAACTAACTATATACAAGACTACAAAACATCAGGACAGAGTTACTGTCCTTCTCTTAGGTTCTTCTCACTCATCTCTCTGAGTGACATCATTATGACATGCCTCCTTATGCACATGCTCAGTAGCTATTATTAGAGTAGTGTTAGAAATAACCCTTTACCCTTCAATGCTCAAGTAGAACATATATTTCTGTGCATTTCTCATGGCCAACACTGCACAGTGTTTCCTCTCTTGTGACCTGACCATTTGGAGACTCCAGTCCTATTGTACAAGATATAGACTGGAACAGATCAGGGAAAGAGGAAGACCATAGAGGAGGGAAAAGTCATAGTGACATGCAGTTCAGCCAGTAGCCCTGCTCTGTATCTTTATGATATTCATCTGTTAGTTAATAATTTCATTGTATCATAATAGGCTATAGAAACATAGAAACTAGGAGCAGAAATAGGCCATTCAGCCCTTCGAGCCTGCTTCGCCATTCATTATGATCATGGCTGATCATCCAACTCAATAGCCTGTTCCCGCTTTCTCCCCATATCCTTTGATCCCTTTCGCCCCAAGAGCTATACTTAACTACAGAGCTCTGCACATTGTTAAGCTGTCATCTAGCTGGAAAGACCTACTCATGGATGGAGGAATGTGCAATTATGTGTGATTATGTGTACTATCACAGAGTTAATGGGAGAAATGGAAGTTAATGTAGTGTTGCATCAGTCCTTCATGGTGTGTAAAGAGAAAACTGATGGTGTTCACTGGAACTTTATGTTCCGTTTATGCATTAACATTACTTCAACTCTAGTTCTCTTTTGAGCATTGCCCCACTCCATTGCCACTCTGTCCAGTGAATCATAGTGTTGTTGCATTATGCAACATTCATCTATAGAACCAACATACCCATTTAAACAGGTGAGATGACATTTCTGTCTGACAAAATAGGAAAATGAACATGAGCTTTTTCTGTAGCACTACAGTTTTTACATAGGATAAAACAGAATGTCTGGCACAGAAACAGCTCCATGTCAGTGTTTACATTCAACATGAGCCCTCATCCATCCCTCTTCATTAACTTTCCATTCCTTGTGTTTATCTCTCTTCCCCTTAAAAGCCTTTACGCTATTTGCCGCAACTACTTCTTGTGATAGCAAGTTCCACATTCTAACCGCTCCCTTGTGGCTCTACCTGTAGCACACCCACCTCTCAGCTAGAAGTTCTAAGATCAAATCCCACTTCAGGACATGTTGGCTATAGAAGGAGCATTTATGACACAATTCAATAGGTCAATCAGCCTGTCAATGCTTTCTTGCTATTGCCAAAATTGGAGGGGGGGTAAGTGTGCATATAGCCAAACTCTTTAGATAAAGAAGTTTTTCCTGCATTTCACATTCGATTTAGTAGCTTGCCTTGTCATTCTGAGTACAGACATTTTAGAGCACATGGCATGTACAGGAGTTAACACTGAGCTATCAACAGTATCAGCTGTGGAGAAATCCTCAGCTTTTACATGCCATACAAAATCCCCTCTTTACCTTTCAAAGTTTCAGTAATGTTTTGCACTTATGAAAGATCTTTGCTGTCTGACTAAAATCTGTGCCTGTTCTGAATATAGTTGACAGTGTCATATTCAATTAATTTGTGGTCATATTGCTCACTCAGCCCTGGCCGACGTTTATTCCTGGCAATGGTGCTGTGAAGATTGAAGAATGCTGTAAGCTTAAAATTCCCCAAACTTGGCCAAATTGCCTTTGCTGAAATTAGATTTGAATTTTATATAAAATGAGTGAGTTATGGTTTCCACCCAAATTGACAAGCAGTTCAGAGCTAAGCCATATTTGTACTGTACAGCCTTTAGAGCTAGGCTCGAGTTCAATGGGTTTGACCTATCAGTTAGGCTAAATAGACAATTCAGAATGGGGTTGCTTCATTCAGCCTGACCACAGCTATTCCTCTTTAGAGTAGGGGCAGTTTTCCAACTGTTTATTTCCACTCTTGCAAACTGATCCCAAACTTACATAACACGATATATCAATGACACATAACATGACATGTTATTGCATGACATAACAGGGCATAACATGTAACTACTACATTTCAAAAGCAATTCACTGTGCAAGACGTTGTTCTTTATTAGTATTTACATAAGGATTTCATTTTCTAGGTTCCTGGAGGTTACATTAAATGAGTTTTTTTTAAAATTCTTTCATGAGATGTGGAAGTCACTGGCTGGGCCAACATTTTTTGCCCATCCCTAATTGCCCTTGAGAAGGTAGTGGTGAGCTGCCTTCTCGAACCGCTGAAGTCCCACGGTGCTGTTTGGGAGGAAGTTCCGGGATTTTGATCTAGCAAAATCGAAGGAGTGGCAATATAGTTCCAAGTTAGGATGGTATGTGACTTGGAGGGTGTTATAGAGTTGATTTTCCAGATAACTTTTCTTGGTGGAAACATTGACCTTTATTTACAAGACAGCAGCAGCTACATGTGTGCTTCTAACTCTATTACTAAAGAAGAACTCCCCCTCGAGGTGCCCTGCACTGCTAACTCATTGGTTTGCACCAATCATGTGATCTTACAACACAGGATTATTCGTAAAGCTACAGTCCTACGTTTATCATAACTATAATTACTACATTCCTCCCCCTTTGACTTTTCTGTACATTTTGTATTTACAAGGATATTTATCTCCTGACATTCCAATATTTACACAGGTCATGAAATTACAAGTTCAACCTTTCAGGTAGTTTCCTGATTCATGTGGAACATCGCAGCTCCACGACTTCCGATTCTTTTGCAGGAACCACATGCTCTGGAACCACATTAACCTCAGGTACCTCATTAGGCACAGGCAGTTCAGTGTTGTCCACTCCGACAGAGACATTGGGTACGTCTATCCTTGGTTGAACAACTTCAAAAGGAACCACAGGTTCAGCAATGGTTACAGGTGGAACATCATTTTGTTGGGGTATCTCCCTTCTTCTTAAATGATCCACATGCTTATGGATGCTCCGGCCCTCCACTTCCACGTGGTATGACAATGGTCCGGTTACAGAGCTTACTCTACCAGGTAACCACTTCAGTCCTCCACCGAAATTCCTTACATATACTGCTTCTCCAACAGTAAATTGTCACTCACAACTCTGCAAATCATGAGTTGCGTTTTGGTTCCCTTGACTTTTCTCTACCTTCTCCTCCAAATTGGGAAGTATCAGGTTTGGTCTTGTTCGAAGATGGCACCTCATCAATAACTCTGCAGGTGTTGCACCTGCCGTAGTGTCGGGGGTTGTTTTGTAATGAAATAGGAAATGAGCAAGTTTAGTTTCCAACGATTCACTTGTTAACTTTTTCATTCCGACCTTTTATTGTCTTTTCGGAACCTTCTTCCTTTTTGCTTTCTTCTTTCTACCACAGAGTTTAGTCTCGGCCTTCGTTTTGACTTCACTGTTGCCAGCCTTTTCTCAAGCGAAATCTGAACTTGTCTGAGTTCAGTCATTGCGTTGCCCATGATTTCATGATCTACTCACATCTTGGCCAGTTCTACAACCTTGCTTTCAAAGCCTCTTTAGCTTCATTCAGCTGATTCTTCAGCTCTTCTGACTCCTTCTTGTATCTGTTGGCTTCCTCCTGGAACCTTGAACATTGCTGCATCTTCTCTGCCAACTGGCTCTTCAATTTGTTCAGAGTGACGTTAAATTCTTTCTGGCTCTCTTCATAATTTTACAGAGGTACAAACTTTGACCTGAGGGATCCTTGTCATGTGTGAAGATCTTTCAACAGGTTTTCCTTTTCTTTGCGAAGCTCACTCGTTTCATCTTGAATTCTATCATTCAGCAGAGTCTCCTTGAGTTTCTTCTGCTGTTCTTCCATGTCGTTGTTTAAGATAGTCTTCATTTCTTCAGATTGCTGAATGTCTACAGACTCCTTTTTCATCCAGTTGTGGTCCTTGGGCTCTCCAGGTTCATTCTGAAGTACCTTGCCTTGTTCCTTTTCCAACTCAGGAACTCTTCGGGCTTCCTTTTGAAATCTCACTGGCCAATCAAGGTTAATTTCCCTCAACCAATTTCGACCTAGAAGGCTTAGTCCTTCACCTTCTACCACCATCACCGGTAGTTGTGCTAGTTGGAATCTGTAATAAACAGTTACTCTGGTGAAACAAAAACAAAAATTGCTGGAAAATCTCAGCAGGTCTGACAGCATCTGTAGAGAGGAAGACAGATTTAACGTTTCGGGTCCGTGTGACTCTTCATCAGTTACTCTGGTGATACCTTTTACCTGGATTTCTTCGCCTGTGTACGTTTTCACCTTGGCAGAGGTTTGTTCCAAATTTAATTGTCAAGCACGTTTATTTAAATATCAGAAAGTGTGTTCCCCTATTACAGTGGTAGAAGCACCCGTATCATTTTTAAGGGTTTGTCATTCACTTGCAATGTGCCAGTAATTGGCTCTGTCTTCCCAACTTTCACGTTGAATAAGGAATAAATGTCAGAATTGGTTGTTTCTGGCTCTTCCATGCTGTGTATTTCATTGGACTTTGTTTGTTGCCTGGAAGCTTGTTTTAATCTCGCTTTGCAACGTTTCCATATGTGCCCACTTTTATGACAAAAGTAACACTCCGCCTTTTTGAATTGCCAATCGTTAGAGTATGATTGTTTCCGCATTGATAAAAATTAGTTTCTGAATTTGCTGCTAAGCTGTTTCCTCTAAATTTTCAGTTAGCGGGGGCTGTTTCCCGCTCTGCAGCGAAGTCCCAGCTTTTCACGCCACTTTTGGTTGACCATACCCACCCAACTAGGAAAGCAGAGCCATTTAGCGCACCTTGAACTGCTTGTGAATCCCTTACAGTGCTTTCCATCACAAGCGCTAGTTCTAATGCTTTCTTAAAATCCAGCTACACTTCAGCCAACAATCTTTGCTGAATAGCATCCTCTTGCATGCCACAGGCCAAATGATCCCTGAGCATGTCATTCAGGGTTTCATCACTTAGGTAGCAATGGTCTCCCCCGGGGTTCCATTCCGTGAATTGAGCCTGGATCTCTGCATTGTGACTGAGGGCTTGGGTTGAAAATGTCCTTTAACGAGGTCTACTAATTCACTGAAGGTCTTCGAATCAGGGGCACAGGTCTGGCTCCCACAAATACTCAGGAGAATAGCTCTCCCCTTTTCCTCCCTCGTGATCTTTTTGGCTTGAAAGTAGAACGCAAGATGTTCTATATATTGAGACCAGTCATCTGTGGCTAGTTCAAAGGGATCAATTCTGCCAAGCTGTGGCATCGCGGATGAATATATCTTCCTTTCTTTTTAATTATCTTAGGTACTCACAGCCACTGGGTGAGGCACAGCACCAGATCTGATTTATCCTCATCACCATTTTATTATAGGGTTGATTTTCCAGGCAACTTTTCTTGGTGAAAACATTGAACTTTATTTACAAGACAGTAGCAACAGCTACATGTGTGCATCTAACTCAATAACTAAAGAAGAACTCTCCCCTAGAGGTTCCCCGCAATGCTACCTCATTGGTTTACACAGATCATGTGATCTTACAACACATGCTTATACTTAAAGCTACAGTCCTACGTTTATTAGAACTATAATTACTACAGAGGGGAATTTGCAGGTGGTGGTGCTTTATTGTAAATTCCACGTTTTTAACCACTGCCAGTTCTGTGCAACTTTGTTAGTGACTGATTTTTCAGCTATGTTGTGTAATTAGTAGTTTAGGTCAAACAGCCTGATCTGACCCAGTATAAAGTTGTTTGTTGGAAGATGTTCAGCTTGGAACTCCCCTTTATCACTATATTACTGCCACAGCACTCACATAAAGGTTGCAAATCATGCGCAATGAATGAATATAACAGTGGACGAGGCACATTTGAAGAGATGTCCTGCAGATTATTGTCAACAATACGAGGCAGAAAAGTAATACCTTGACAGGTCTAGAGGGCATTTGACAGATAAGCAGTGGGATCCAGTAGGCATGAGAATCAACCAGCACCAGGGTCAATTCTGGGTCTTTATACCTGCTGCATGTGGGAAGAGATAAGAAAGGTGGTGTCTGATTTAATGAACAACGCCTAAGAATGATTATTATCAATTATCTCACTTTATATGGGTCAATGTCACAATGACTTTAACTAGCAATATGTAGGTCTGAGGCACAATCATCTTACAAGGTTATAGCAAGATATTACATATATTTTCCTCATATTGAAGTCAATAGCTATCTGATAAAGTAAAAGTACCACTCGTGGTTAAAGACTGGCATTAAATGGCTTTATTATTCTGACTTATTCACTGTATTGTTTCAGGGCTTAATGTTGTCTATGACATCAGGAGAATTCCCCGCTTTCCTTTGAATAGTCCAACTAGATCTCTTATGTCCCCCTCAACAGATAGACAGGCCTAGGTTTAAAGGCTTTACTGAGGCAGTATTTCACTTTTCTACTGTAGTGAGCAGTGCATACAGTTGCCTCATCTCTCTGAGATTATCTGTCCTGTAATGCATATGATTCTTTCCTTTGCAGGAAAGTACAGTGGATAACAATGTACATTAATTACTGAAGGGTCACAATATATCAAACATCACACTCCTGGTAAGGACACTATAATGTAGCTAAGCCCCTGAACACATGACTTGTTGATGTTGAATTTTGTGCAAGATCCTAATGTTTAGTGTTTGCCCTATGTTGCTCACATATATTTATTGTGCAAATGATTGCCATCTGAATTATCTTGTTTCTGACCCTCATTCAAATCATTGCATATCGCAACAACAAATGCTCTAAGTTCCATAAGTATGAATCATGTTTGTTTCCTTTTCTTACAGAAAGGTAAGAACATGTCAACGGATTGAGTCTTCGGGCTGAATTTTACATTCCCCCGTCAGTGGATTTGCAGGTGGGGTGGGCTCCTGACTGCCCCACTACCCGTACCAACCTTTCTGCAATTTTACAGTGAGACAGACGAGGCCTAGCCCGGCGCGCCCACCCTTGCCCCAATTGAGGTGGGCAAATTAATGACCGCTTAAGGGCCATTTCCTGCCCGTCCTCAATTTTGAGAGTTGGCAGGAGGAGTTCAGACGCAAGGGGAAAGCTCTGAAAGTCAACCTGCGCAGGCCTTGGGTAAAATGGGAGGGCGGGCCTCCTTTCTACGTTGGGTGCCCCCCCCTACAAGGTCTATCCCCCGTGGATGCTCTCTCCTCCACTGGCCTCTCCGCTAAGACCTCCATCCCCCCTCCCCCGCTTGGGCCTCACCTCCCCTACCATTGTCAGGTCACACTTGCCTGGCCCTGGACTTTGGGGCTTAGAATCTGGGGACTGCATGTGGTCCCAGTCCTGGCCATTATGCTATTGGGCACCGCTGGGGCTAGCGAGCTGCAGCCATTCAGATTGGCCGGCAGCTCTCTGCGGCAGACCCGCCTCTCAAGTGAGTGAGGGGTGTTAAATGGCTGCTGGGCATCTTGGATCGGTGGGGATGCGTTCCCCACCGACTCTTTGGGTGGTGGGGTAGGAAAACCCGCCATCCAAAAAACCCTGCCCATTGAGATATTAGGGCCTGAATTTTACCCTTGGTGGGTATGAGCGATTGATGGGCCCAGGGGGCGGGAAATAGGCCCCCGACCGCATTCGGCCCACGACCGCGATTTCACACTGGCTGGCCGATTAAGGCCCGCCCAGCATGCAACAGGTCTTCCCAATGGTCAGGAAGGGCTGGGTCCAATGGGTGGCCCGGCGGGCAGATTAAAATCGGCAGAGGCTGCCCCCTGTAGGCTGCCAGGGGAGAATCATATTCAACGGTCTGAAGACTGGAGCTATGGCCTCCACAGTGGCTGGAGATGTCAGGCAGGAGGGCAGGCTGGGTGGGCACTCGGCCCCATGTTTTTCGGGCGATTGCCTCATGGTCCTGCTGGAGGAGGTGGGTGTCAGGGGGAGGCGTCCTCGTTCCCGGGGATGGGAGGAGGAGGTCACAGCACCAGACAAAAGAGGCTTGGGAGGAGGAGGCAGCCGAGGTCAGCAGTCACGATGTTGTGCGGTGCGCATGGGCGCAGTGCCGCAAAATGTTCAACGACCTGCTGCGGTTGGCAAGGGTGAGTACCGTGTTGGCATACATCAGTGTGGAGAAGTGTTAAGGGCTGGCTCAGGGGTGTTTGCGTCTGAGTGTCAACTGCCAATGAATGATGCTGGATCTGGCCAAGGGATGAGCCCTGGCTGCTTGGACTGAGCGCCTTGCTGCTCGAGGGCTACCACTCGGATGTGCCCTGCAAGGTGTTCCTCAGGCGGGGTTGGCCAGGCTGCGATGGCGCTGCAGGTAGGGAGTGAACTATTCAATGCTTCTCTGCCCTTTCAGGAGAAGGTGAGCCATAACAACATCGAGAGGCCAAGGGCAGGTGGAGGCTCCCAATACCTCCTAATATTGATGAGATTTGAAATGGACGCGTTGGAGATGGAGAGCTGCCACCAACCTCATTCAGCTGGTCGTGGAGAGGCAGGGGCCTCTGACGAAGGTAAGAGTGCAGTTCACAGAGGTGAGGTTTTCGGGTGGTGCAAACATTCTTGTGTAGTCTCTTAATTGATGGGAGCCTCAAAACTGGATTCCCCATTGATCATTGAAAGACGATGGCACCATGATGCAGATCTCCATGGTCTCACCAGGGTGCCCGGCATGCACAGTGACAGTGTGATGACTTAAACCAATGACATTTTGTTGTTCTCCCTTAGATTCACCAGCAAGCACTCGTTCGCAGAACCCCGAAGAGCCGTCCCTGGCACCAGAGGGCCATCAGGCTTCAGGTGCACCTGTGCCACAACCACTCTCTGAACCAGGCACCAGCACAGATACCAGCGCCTCGGTGGGCATTGGATCAATGGCTAGAATGTCAGCGCCCAGTGGTGAGGGTGCTTCACACTCACTTGAGGTGCAGGCAGAGGCAGAGAGTGCCCAGGGCGCTGGCAGTTGGAGGACTGCTGGAATCCAGGACGATGTTGAGTTGAAGGCTGATGATGAGCCTCTAGAGTCATCCATTAGGCAGCAGATGCTGGATGTCCAGTGGGATGTATAGGAGGATCTGGTGGATATCCATGAGCGTATGCATGCCATGGCCTCTGTTGCAGAGCATGGGCACTGCATTGACCCTCAAGGCTGAGCACACTGCCTCCTCCATTGAGAGAACAGCAAGTCTCATGGAGAGGCAGCTCCAGGGACAGAGTCAGGTGTTCCTCGGGTTGCACTTGGACCTGCAAGCCCATACACAGGCAATGGCCTCAGGTGGTCAGTGCCAGTGTGGGAGATGGATGAGGCACCCAGTATCCCAGCTAGATGCCCGGCCAACAATGGCGAGCAGGGAGCTCCAGAGCGACCTCACGTTGGGCACACGACCTGCTTGTCATCTCTGCAGGCTCCTCTCAGAGGGCTCTGGATGACAGCAGCTGCCACTCCGCCAGTGACCATGGCACCTGATGAGGATGCGATGACTGGGGAGATGCCAGCTGTGGCACTAGCTGCTCCCTCCCAGGTGGGGCCAGCACAGGCTCCACTGACCAGAGGACAACCGCCAAGGTCACCCAGGCCATCAAGGCAGGGGAGTCAGCCGGCTGTCTCCAATGCCAGTGCCAGTAGGGGTCAGGCACCAAGACGTAGCACTTGCAAGCATAAGTTTAAGGCACCATGAGCACAAGAGGGATTGGCCATGAGTGAACTCCTGCTGTGTAATGTTTTGTTTATATGTTCACTGGTTTGGAAATGAACACCAGAGATGGTAAAGTTAACTTGTTTTGAGTGTAAAAATTATATAAATTTTGCTTTTGTCGTAATGGCCTGACCTTTCACCTTTTATGTTTCACCTTTTCTCCTTGGTGCAGGGTACACCAGCATGTAATGCTGGACGTGAGTGACTCTAAACTTTATTGCACAGGCACTGAGTGGACTTTGGGATCAAATGAAAGGGCAATTTCAGACATCCTGGATGGGGTCAGCAGCCCTGGCATGAGGTGGAAGTAGACATTTGACAGCCTAGCTAAAGGAGCATTGGGTCAAAATGTCCCTGGTGTCCCTGCCTCCCTGGAGGTTACTGAGGTCTGCCTCTACACCTTCAGCATTGTCTTCACCAGGCTCCTCTTCTGACTCATTACTGGATTCATCCTCTGTGGCCTGTGGAGCTGTGTCAAGATCCTCTTCCTCCAGTGGGTCCCCCCTTGCTAGTGCCAGATTGTGGAGAGTGCAGCATGCAACCACTATCAGTGACATCTACTCTGGGGACTATTGCAGTGCTCCCCTTGAACGGTCCAGGCTATCACCACCCTTGTGGAGGCATGACTGCTATTATAACACTGCTGTGCCTCTGTTTTTGGGTGGTGGAGAGGTATCATATGCCACCTTTTCAATGGATAGCCCTTGTCACCCAGCAGCCATACATCCATTCAGGCTGGAGCACTGAATAGTCTTGGTACCTGGTAGTTTCTCAGGATATAAGCGTCATGGGAGCTGCCAGGGTACCTTGCACACACTTGCAGAATCTGCGTTTTGTGATCACACACTATCTGTACGTTCATCGAGTGGAAGCCCTTCCTGTTGACGAAGGCACCCGGCTGACCCGCTGGCGCCTTGATGGCCACATGTGTGCAGTCGATTGCACCCTGGATGCGGGGAAACCCAGCAATTGCTGCAAAGCCTCTGGCTCGCTTAGCCTGGTTGGCCTAGTCCATATGGAAATGAATAAATGTCATTACCCACCTGAACAGATTATCAGTCACCAGCTTGACGCAACTGCGGACATCTGATTGGGACATTCCACACAGATCACCCATTGACCCCTGGAAAGAGCCAGAGGCATAGAAGTTGAGGGTCACTGTGACCTTCAGAGCCACTGGCATGGGGTTTCCATTCACACAGTTGGAGGTGATCTCAGGCCCAATCATCTGACAGACAGTGGTCACAGTCTCCCTTGAGAGGTGGACCCTCCTTTGGCATTGCACCTCGGGCATATTGAGGGAGCTGCTTCGCTGCCTGTAAACCCTGGCAGCAGGATAGTGGCATCTTCTGTGGCCCCTAACGCCTTGGACTACCTACTGGTCCTGTCCCCCTTCTGCCTGCACCTCTCCTTCCGTGGGTCGCTCCTCTTGAAGCTGCATTGGGACACTTGGCCTTCTCTCCCTTCTGTCCCTCTCTTCCTCCTCAGAGAAGGTGCCTCTATCGGAGAGCACAATCCCCATTACCAGGGTTACTGGGGCTGCCTGATACCTGGAAGGGCCCACACAGTGAAAATTCTCCGGGGGCCTTGGAGATACCAATGAGTCCTGGAATTGCTGAGAATGAAACTTGGAACTGAGATGAAGCTGTCAAGTTCAAATAAGCAACCAGCAGCAAACTATCTCCTAAACTCCTCGCTACTCACAATGGCAATGCTGCTGACCCTTTTTATCCCACCCTTGGATGAAGTTTTGCAAAAAGTGGGCTGCCCATCTGTCCATTTTACTCATGCGACCAGCGCGAAGTCTCACAGGCAACGCAAAATCAGAATCAATTGGGCTTTTAGTGGCCTTAAATGGCCTTTTAATTGATGACAGGCACGGCTCCAACAGCTGCACATGCCTGCCGGCCTGAAGATTGTGCGTGCGCGGGATGACATTGAGACACTCGTCTGACATCATCTTGCGTGATATTACGCCCAATCGGGTCGCGCGCGCCTGCCTGCGAGGTGTGAAGTTCTGCCCTATGGAACAGAAGGAGGCCATTCAGCTTATCAAGTTCATGTCAGCTCTCTGTAGGACAATACAGTCAGTCCCACTCTCCCACTCGATCTCCGTAGCCTTGCAGGTTTATTTCCCTCAACAGTCTATCTGATTTCCTAAAGGTGTGTTTCTACTGAGTAGGAGCTACGCCTGGCTAAAGATTATGCTGATTTACGCCACTACATCTCAGTCACTTAGAAAGTAACCAGTCTTGCTTCAAGATACAATGTGGGAAGGGTTGTAAGACTCTATCAATCGATTCTAGGAAAAAAATCTGCTGTATGGCTATTGATTGTTCTATTTCAGAAAACCAGTTGATGAAGTGGAGTCAATCTTTACTTTCACATCAATTTACAAAGTTACAGCTGTTAAATTCATTGTTCATACATCGAGAAAAGGACACATCTGGGGTCAGTCTTTTCCCTAACACAGATTTATTCACAAAACCTCAGAGCACAGGCACATACTCCCTTTTTCCACAACCTGCACAGGTGTAAACCAGTTTTACGTACTGGCTGCTCCCACTTACAAACTAAAGCATGCACTTCATTGGAACAGGATTCCAACATTAACACAGGTACACCTCCTAACCCAACAACCATGGTTTTAGGGTGTCTATTTATCGGGAGTCATGTGAATGCCGGCCACTCGCATATAATTAAACACAAATAATAGGATTGATGATTTTTGCAGAGGGAGCCCCGTATAAACTATAACTAAATATATAATTTACATACATCGCAAACTGCTGATATTGATGTTCTGTGTTAGGATTTATTCACCTCAGAGGAACTTAAAATCACCCGTTTTAAGCCTCCAGGACAACAGAATTCAAACCTGACAAACCAGTAAATGAAAAAAATGAATGCAAACAGGACTGAGTTGCCTGGGTTTTGTAGTTGCATGCCAGACTTATAGAATTACATAGAATTTTATAAGTCTACAGCTTAGAAATAGGCCATTTGTCCAATTGGTCTACACTGGTATTGATGCTCCACACAAGCCTCTACACCTAACTCTATAACCATAGGTTGGACATTCCAACCTTGAGAATATTTGTTGAGGCACGCACTCCATGAAATGACAGCGAGCTTGATCACGGAAAGCAGACAACCATGAGTGGACAATTCACAGAGCTTAGTGAAATGTATGTGTCTATACTCACATGGATCAGTGAGCCAAACTGAGGCATGGCCTTCATTAGCAGCGTGCTCGTTGAAACACAGAAAGGCAGTTGGCTCTGATATTTCTGCCAGTACTTTGTCAGCACAACATTTAAACAGTTGATTGGTGCAGTTGTAGCAATTGTGCAGGCCTCTGGGTCTTTCAGTCTTGTCTGTTAGTACCTTATAATACTGTATCATAAAAACATCTCAAAGTGCTTCATGCAATAAATTACTTTGGAAAACAGTGACCTATTATCTCTGAACTTATTCCAACCGCTCCTCGCTGAAGTGGTAATCCTAGAAGGCCTATTTTTCAGGCAATGAATGCATTGAAACTGCTTTAATTGAGATTTGTTGGCACAGCTGTATTGTTCTGTGATGCCATTAACATGGCACAGAGCTGGTATTTTCAGTAAAGCAGCATTGTGCTGTTGGATTATATCAAGCCATGATATAGTGTCTGGCAATGTGAAGTGCATTGTCTTGTCCAGTCTATGCAGCCCTATCATTAGATGGATGCATGAGAAGTTGCCAGCTGCCAATGATGGCTCTTAGACTATTCCTGCCAAACATTGTTGGGTTCATGCCTCGCTGAATCCACCAGGCAACTTCATTGACATCTTATTTTTTAACTACTTCTTCTGCCCTTTAGTTACACCATTTACATGACATTTGAATTATTTACATTCTGAGATATTTTACTAGCTCTGCCCAGGACCTGACAAACACTTGGATTCTTCATTTTAACAATGTTACCAGTGAATAATTTGCTAGCAATGACCCGAAGAATAGTCAGTTGGACAAAGTGTAGGGGCGTTGAGAGTGCCCATAGAACCCATGTGATCATATCGTCAGGAGAACAAGTGAGAAAACTGGGCTGTAATTAACTTACTATGTAACTAGGGGTAGACAGGTAAGGTAAGTAATTAACTATTGCTCATGAGGAACCATAGGTATTTCTCTCTGTTAGAGAGACAAGTGGATATATAGTTTGAGCGGTGCCACTCCACATCAAGCATGGGGCAAGGTAAGGATGCAAGCCTCCAAGAACTCCTACAGCCAGTACAAGGATTGGACTCACATTGTTGGCAACATTGTGTGCCACACTCTAGCCATCTAAGCTAACCAACCCAGAGAGAGATCTAGATGGATGGCCGGACGGACGAATGAACCAATGGACGGATGAACAAATTCAATCCAGCTATTCAATGCAACTTTGATTTCTACAAGTTCCAGTTTCCTTTTTGTTGCCCATAAATGTTATATTGAAAGGCTGAGGTGAGATAGAATGGGAGGGGGCTCCTGTAGAGTAATGACACTAAGAGGTTGGTTGGGCTGAATAGCCTGTTTCTGTCTCCATATCCTATGTAGTTCTATGTAAGAGATCAGAAGTCAGCTCCCAAAATTAATTGAAGTCACTGCCCAGGATGTTTTTTGTTTATCATAGACACATCAGCACTGCTCTAAACAATCGAGTGGATTTGTAATCCCATTAGTTATTCCAGATATTCTATCCTGAAAAATAAAATTAGTCAAAAATAGAAATAACTATTATAATCCAGTGAATGACATTGACTAGATGGTGCTGTGATTGTTAGTATGAATGCAATGAAATGGAATATTATTGATCCATATAGGGTACTGTACCTAATTACAGCAGTGGACCAGCAACCCTGATGCCATGGGCTTAACTTCAACCACAGGAGATTGTGAAATTTAAGTCACAATATCAGGTAATTTGTGAGCTAGCACCAAGGGAATGGGCATGAAGGCTGCAGGATTGTTGTACAAACCTAACTGCTTCCACTTCAGGGAACCTGCTGCTCCTGCCCAGTCTGATGTAGAAAGACATTCAGCTCCACACTATGTGACTGACTCTTAATATAACAGCATAACAACATAAGAATTGGAGCAGGGGTAGCCCATTCGGTCCTTTGAGTCTGCTCCACCATTCAATAAGATCATGGCTGATCTTGTACCTCAGCTACACCTTCCCGCATTATTCCTATATCCCTTGATTCCTTAAGCATATAAAGATCTACCTATCTCTGGCTTAAATATGCTCAATGGCTGAACATTAATACCTCTCTGCCGCAGCAAATTCCAAAAGATTCAGTGCATAATTCTTCCTCAGTCCTAAATGGAAAACCCCTATTCTGAGACTGTGACCCCTGCTTCTAGATGCCCTATCAGCGGGAAGGATTGTCTCAGCATCTACCATGTCAAGGCCTTTAAGAATTTGATGTTTCAATAAGATCATCCCTCATTCTTTTGAAACACTAGGGAATTATAAACATAGGCTTCACAATCTCTCCTTACAATCTTAGGATGAGAAGAGATGGTCAATAAATACTGCCTCACCAGCATTGACTAAAGCTAAAGAACAGATAAAATCGGAGCCTTTAAGGAGGATGACAAATGTGAAATGAGGGTTAGGTGGAACCTTTGGGTTTTACAATAGAAGACCTGTTTTGCTCTTATATGAAATCATTATTTATGGCTGACGCCTTCTCCATAGGTTCTGAAGAAAGAAATTTGGGTGTTAACAATAGAATTATGACAGGATTGTGAGTCTGTAGGTTAGATTCTCACATTAGGAGTGTCCACATTAGGAGTGGTTAATGTTTCCAATCGAGACACCACACACTGAGTTATATTTGACTTACAGTAAGGATAAAGCAAGTTTCATTACAGTGGCAGGATAATAGTGATATCTCTATGCACTGGGAGCATTTTAACACAAATTGAAGAATATAACATGAAGATTTGATTAGTCTGTTGATAAAATACTGTTACGGACAGGGTGAGAAATAACTACTAAAACTCATGTTCCCTTCCCTTACTGTCCATAATCAGTGTATTTTGAAAGAGTGTGTGTTTCTTTACCCCTGAGTATGTGGGCAATTGGCAGCAAGCTTTTCATGGGTTTAAATAAAGAGGATTATTTAATTATGCATTCACCTCAAATATGTAATGCTACATCACTCACTCACGCACTCTGTCTCCCTCACTCTCTCACACATACACAGGTGGAAAATACAGTTGAAGAGAATAGTGCACTTTTACATGTTGTAACAAAAGAATAGTTTGCAAATCACATGATTGGCTCATCTGGAAAAAATATACAATGCAAACCGGGTGAAGAAGATGTTTTTCACCCCTGAAGTGTAGCTAGGTGAATTCAACAGTTGAAGTGATACATCAAATTTGTTGCAGGATTCCCTCGAAGACATGGATTTTCAGCAGGTCACAAAGTTAGTTACTTGTAGTCTCGTTACCAGGAAGTTGGTTTCCTGTATTGGTGGACTTGAAAAAGAACAGGCTCAGAGACCTTACTGTGTTACAGGCACCAGCACCTAAGGCACATGTATTGTTGCCCTGTTTGCTGCTGCTGTTTTTATTGCAGACAGCACTTAAAGGTACAATAGGGAACTCAACATAGCTGCCTGACCATGTGATTCTTCACCGTCCTTTTTTCCAAATATGATGTTGTGCTTCAGTGGTTTAGACACAACCTGGGCTAATGTGTGCAGACATTCACCCTGAGAAAATCACCATCCTGGGTTCAGAACACATCCAAGGCAGGAAATACCTGATGGATGGTTTCAGGGAATGGGACATCGTGGATTAGTCTTTCTTCTCTCCGCCCTCCTGAATTCACTGCCTTTTTCTGCAGTATGGCTCAAGAGGTACTTCACTGACTGACCATTCTTCCTGTCTGAGCCTGGACAGCTGGCACCAGCCAGTGATATGACTGTGGAGTGCACCACAGCTGAACCCGATGTCACCCTGAGCTGACTACCTATCAGCTGGGGTGAGGAGTTAATCCATGTATCAAGCGTTGTACAGGGAGCCTGTAGATCAATAAGAGTAATGGAAAGCAGGAGCTGCTGGATCATGCATGAGAATCTAAAGTTAAATATTCCCCCAAAATATTGGCTGAACTCAAACAGCCCTGGAATGAACCCCAAGCGGAACAGTGATTATTAGAAAAAAGTAACAATATAATCACAGCATAGTAGACAATTCATAGCAGCAGCTTTTTTATATGTATGCAGTTTGCATCAGTTCAGTGACAGGCTGCAAAAAAAAAACCTCTTCAGCCTTTCAGGTCAAGAGTGGCATTGTGACTGGCTGACAGTTGGCTGGGCTATCACAGGGTTTGCCTATGATCTCAAACTGCTGAGAACTTTTGAGATGCAGTCAATTTAAACAAACAGGAGAAGTAAGGAATTGTTCAATGGCAATCTGTCTTCTGTCTTTATCACTGTGTTAAAAGGAAATTTTTATATGACTAAGAAGATTGTGCTTTGAGGTAGGTCCATTTAATTACTTAAATTGCGACGAGCTTTCATAATAAAGAGAGAGAGAGAGAGAGGACATTCATTGGGTACCCTGAGCCCTGGGCCGAGAACTAGAGCCAACAATTTGTGTTCCTTCAGCCAAGAGGCAGTTTTCACTTTCTCCAGGTCTGTTTGTTTGATGCACAAAGGGAATATTATTCTGTGAAAACAATTCATTGAACCTCAGGAAGGGATCTCATAGAAAGAAAAAAATGGACCTTTTGTATAGTGAGACCTGAGCCAAATACTTGGTTTAGGACAAAGGTGGGCTTTCAGCAACTAGACCTACAGAAGAACCCTATTGACCACATTTACATGCTGCACTAAATTTTAAATAAAAGGCCCTTTTGAAGTTCTTTTTATGCATTTTTGAAATTAGTAGCTTGTTCACTGTCTGTTATCAGGTAGTCTTTAAAGACTAGTAACTGGATATCTTGGCAACAATATATCATGACTATGTTTCCTACTTAACTTTTAAAAAGGCTACAGTAATATTGAGTGTACTGTATTACCTCATGGGACGTCCGTACACCCCACCTACCGCCCCACCATTTGCCCAAAGATCTGTGGGCCAAGAATCAGCCTGCTCATGTAAAGGGTTAATATCAAGAGCACCTGATACTGATGTAACGACTGGTGTAACGGTGATGCAATGTCACATGACTGAGATCTGGAGGGAAACAGAAGTACAACCCCGTGTAGAGATACTGAGATGTACATAGATCTGTAAATTAACAAGAATGGTTTTTACGAATAACAGTTTATGGTGGTATTCTTAGGGTAACAGGCAAACCCTAAAGCAACTCCATCTAGACCCCGAACTCAAGGTGAAACATGATGACAGCGGGCAGAGTGTAAGGACCCAGAAAGACTCTGGGCCTGACAAGCGTAAAAGTGCCATAGAAACAGAGAATGGTTACAGCACAGAAGGTGGCCATTTGTTCCTTTGTGTCTATGCTGGCTCTCTGCAAGTTAGCTCCATTGCCCCAACATTTCTGTGTGACACTGAAAATCTTTTTCCTCAGATAACAATCCAATCCTCTCTAGAAAGCCACAATCTGTGTTTGATAAATCACTGTACACACCCTTTTCTCTGCATCTGCTGATGAAGTGGTCTATGGATTCTGTAGGATGCTGTCGAAATGACATGAACTCTACTCAATAAATATGAAAGTTTAACCTGATTCTGAACCAGTTTGTAGTCCATAGCTTTTGGGGATTCTTTAGCTTTTCTTCTGTTAATTCTGACATGTTCAGCCTGTGTAGACCTTCATTCCAAATTGCTAGGTGAATTTTTATGGCTTGCTTGCCTGGTTCAGACACACCTAAATCAAGAAACCATAGCGCTGTACGCTGTTGAAACATTTTGAATTTGGATAGTAGGTCAGCTGCATCCCAATTTAGACTGGGGAGTTTTGTGGACATTCTGACAATATCACTTTGACCTTCCTTCAGTAGGACCTGGGATGAGTGTCACTGTAGTTGTTTTTGCATGCTTTTTTGAAGTTCTGCCAAAGAAGATGAGTTGTGGTGGAACTGCATCACGGAGTAATGCCCTCTTTGCTTTTTATTCAATTTATTGTTTAGCAACTCCAGAAACCACCAGTTATAACCGCAACCTCCTTTGGCCTGATTTTTATGACTTGTGTTGCTTTTGCTGTTTGACTCTTCCTCACTAGCTATCGATCTAACCCACACCCCTGTCACTCGCCTTTTCCAACTGAGCTAACCTGGTGATGGTCCTCTCGACGCTGTCCCACTCACAGAGCTGACAGGCTATGTGCTGCAATCTCTCCACGAAGGGTCCGTATGTTTACCAGTTCTTCACTTGAGCGCCGCAGTGTCTTCAAAGCTTTTCGTCACAGTCACGATTCTGAGTTTTTAACACTCTCCAATGCTGTAATTTTGTTGTCTAAACAAAACATCAAGGGTCTTCTCATGCATGTTCACCATTTTCTAGTTGTACTTAGTCTTGCTGCCACCTATCTTATCACCGCTGATTGCCATGTCGTGTTATTATAATAATATAATGCCTTGGATTTATTTGCTGTACATGACACAAGGCACTAATAGCTCATAAGGGGCTGGGTAAACTTGCTGTGGGTTTGTTTATTAAGGCTAGGCATATGAGAACAGTTATACATAGGTATAAAGGGTGAAGACATCAGGGCTATGTGTGCTGCCCTCTGCTCAAAGCAAAAGCAAAGCTAAGATTGGGTCACATGACATATTTCCCTTCTAGTGATATCATGCCAATATCCCTTAAAGGCATATTCCAACAGGCAGTATATTAATAAACTACCTGACACTTCAGTGAATGTCAGATTGACTGATGTTGCTGATGTTACCAGAGTCAGAGCCATGATAGCTCAGCACTGTATCGTGGTGGGTTAGGTACATTGTGGACCTAGGTCAGAAGGGTGAGGTTACCCCCTCAGCACCCCCCACCCCTGCCTCTCCCCCACTAACCCTAGCCAGTACTTCCAGCTGTCTTGTGCAAGTTGAAAAGAAAGGAGTTCGAGTACCACAATGAATATCATCAGGGAGATGAGAAGATGAAGAAGGCATTTTTATTAATGTGGGACAGAGACAGGGCCATTTTCGCATCAAGTTACAAATTATAAGGAAATGTAATTGAAAATACTGATAGCACAGGCCCATGCCAAAACACACAGATATTAATGTTTCTATAAATATTTAGCAATATGAACAGTGAACCTCAGGAAAAGCCAGGATCTGGAACCAGCAACCACTCTGACAAGAATTCTTTGGCATGAATTTGCAAGAAGAGCTTCTAATGAAGATCCTGTGGGGACCAGTGAGATAACAGACATGTTTACATCAAGGTTTTATGAACAGACTTGAGATGTGCAGGATAACGAACAGATGGCAGCAACATTCAAGACAGAAATTCAATCGAGCAGCTCAGTCTCATGGTTCATGAATCTCAGTAAGGTTTACCCCTCCCCCCCGCCCAGAGATTGAATTTCTGCCATAAAATCATTGGCTAGACATTTACTGATTATTCTTTATAATTCATCCACTCAATAGTTTATTTTTTCAAAAGTATCTTTAAAATGTTTTATGTTTTATTTTACACTGTTATCCATGGCATTCCCCTCAGCTGTCCCATTTTAATTGGGGCATCAGATTAAAACGACTTTGCAATGGAAAACCGTCCGTGAAGTGCCAAGCCAGCAAAATCGAGACTCGTGGAGAACCTAAGCACTGAATTGAACTCCACCTTTTCAATACTTTGTACGTTTAGAGGTCTGATCCAACAGGTAAGCTGACTGGGAGTCACATGCAAACAGAACGTTAGTGGAGATGGTAGTAGGGTAAGGAATGGGCACATCAAGTGGAGACTCTGGTTACCTCAGCGTTTACAAATTATGCCAGCTGACATTAAGAAAGCTCACATTAACATGTAAGTAGGAAACTCCTTTGCCCATCATTTGAATAATCTCATTAACAGGTTTTAGGTAGGACAATTTGATAAAGTAGTTAAAATAATGAAGCAAAGAATTTCACGTCAAAGCATTAACACATTCCTGACTAACATTACACAGCACCATTCCAAGAGTGAGTGGTAGAACTCCAACTGACCTCACGCCAAGGCAGGGACTGTGTTGAAGTTGTCCATATCAACATAGCCCTAGAAGCTTAACAACCCTGGAGACATCAGCAACATCACCAAATCTAAGGTTCATAAATGTGTCAAGTCATTGATTGATGTGTTACCTTTCAAACTGAGTAATTTTAGTAGTTTAGAACAGCAGACTGAGCAAGCGGGGACATTTCATATAGCAGGATTCCTCAAAATGCAGGATGACAATTATGAAATCTAAATGGCAGAAGTGATCCCCACGCTCCTACAGACTTCTGAGACTTGGACAGTCTACAGCAGGCACCTCAAAGCACTGGAGAAGTACCACCAGCGGTGGCTTCACAAGATCCTCCAAATGTGGTGGCAAGAAAGGCAGCCCAACAATGAATGTCCTCTACCAAGGCAACATGCCCAGCATGGAGGCACTAATCACTCAAAACCAGCTCTGCTGGGCGGGACAGGTTGCTCATGTGCCTGACAGCAGACACCACCAGGAGCAACTGCTCTACTCAGGGATCAGTCACGTTAGGAGACTTCCCAGAGGGCAGCAGAAACACTTTGTGGATGTCCTCAAAGCTTCTCTGAAGAGGTCAGATTTTCTCACCTAGCTGCTTTGACCAAAATGGAGAAGGCTCATTCGGGAATACGCCAGATAGATCAAGAGACTTCATTGGGAATGCACTGAGGTGAAGTCAAGGTCAGAGGGAGCACACAAACCTTCAAGCACCTCATCCACCCTACCCTCCAAGAACCACCTGCCAATGCAAATATTGAGTGGTTCGTTCTTAAAATGGCCAATACTTACATCCCTCTGTATGAATTTCCTTTGGAGTAACTCAGCCCTTAACTGCATTAGATCATTACTGAAACCTTTGGAAAACACCCAGGGTTGTCTCTGGTCCAATCACTCCTGCTCCTGCTGTGAATGAGGTTAAGGTTTCACATGAAAGTGATGGGAGACCATCATCAATGTGATATCGAGTTTGAGCGTACTATAGAGACAATGTAAGGAGAGCAGTGATGTGATGCTTTGTAACAGACTTTTGCACCCAGTTCATTTGTTCTGTATATTTTTGTCCCTGTTTTGTTTTCCCTCTCTTTGAGAATTTCCCATTCCCCATAAGATTCCTGACCATGTTCCGGTCAGATAACCTGATCCCAGGTCCCTGTTTCTTCATAAGTGGCCACTTGACACATTTTTACATAGTGGCAAGTGCAGTGAATGGGAGATAAGTGGATGCCCCATCAGTGGTACTCACCCGTATTGGGATGAGATGTTAAACCAAGGTCCTGTCGGCCTCTTTTGGCGGCTCAGGAAGGATGTTAAAGATCCCTCAACTACTAGCATCAGAGATAGATTAAATGGCCATGGAAAGTGTTATTTAAGGTCAGGTGGTTTTCCTAAAGTGTGAAGCTGAGTCCCAGAGACTCCAGAGATTCACATTTTGCAGAAACCCATGAGTGGGGCAGGTCGTACTTTTCAATTGAAGGATTTTAAATCATTAAAATGTGATCAAAGGTGGCGGATGCGCCAAGGTTAAGTTTGTACAGTGCCCTTTCAGAATCGTTTGCTAAACTTAAAGAAAAGCAAAGGCTTTCATTTATATAGCACTGTTCATGACCTCGGGACATTCCAAAGCGCTTTACAACCAATGAAGTACTTTTGCGGTATATTCACTGTTGCAATGTAAGAAAGGCGGCAGTCAATTTGCACACAGCAAGCTCCCACAAACAACAACATGATCATGAACAAATAATTGGTTTTTGTAATGTTGGCTGAGGGATAACTATGTGCCAGACGCAGAAACCACAGGGCTATCCGGTCACTTGATTTTTGACACAGTTTTGAAAACCACTTATCACTCTTTTGTCCGCTATTCCGCCGTGTCCATCGCACTTTGATTTTAATTCCCATCCTCGTATTCAAATTCAGCCATGTCCTCACCACTCCCTAACTCTGTAACTCCCTCCAGCCCTAAAACCGCCTGCTACTCCTCCAACTTTCACCTGTTGTGCATCCTGACTTCCTCCGCCCCAGGATTAATGGCTGTGCCATCATCCTTCTTAAACCTCTCCACCCCGTTCTCCTGCTTTGAGACACCCACTAAAATCTTTGACCACGTTTTTTGGTCACTTGTTCTAATATCATTAGCTTATTGTCATTTTTTTTGTCAGATCACTCACCTGTGGGATACAGAAACAAAAATAGCTGGAAAAACTCAGCAGGTCTGACAGCATCTGCAGAGAGGAACACAGTTAATGTTTCGAGTCCGATTGACTCTTCATCAGAACTCAAGTGGCTTAGGATGTTTGACTATCTGAAAGGTGTTATATCAGTACATCTGCGGCCGTTGCTTTAGCCCTAATTAGGTTCCACTATGTCAAGCACATGGGCACATTACCGCTGTCTGAGATCTGAAACTGAGTCTGCACCATAAAAAATACATTCGCAGCGATCCCGAGGTGGAGATTCCAGGCTTCTTCTCGCTTTTCAAATTGCGTGTATTTCCAGAAATGTTTTGCTCAGGTGGATCTTTTTTGTGAGAGTACAAGAAACTGGAAGATCGAGCAGAGCATGTGGAACTGTTCCAAATCAGGACAGGGACAGACTGATTGTCACCTTATTAAAACTTTAAGGGCAATTTAACTTAAAGATAAAGCTCCTTTAAGTAACATCATTATTTGTCAAGAACAAGCATTGGCAGATGACAGTTTTCAACTTTGTTCACTACTGATTTGGAGTGGAATTAGGCTGTGTTTTTTTAAACATTTATTTTGTTACATCTACAGGCACTGACTTTAAGAATTCGGATGTGAGCTCTGCAGGAAATCTGTGCAACAGTGGCACCAGGTGGAATATAGCGGTAATGCAGTAAAGTGCTTCTTCAAGGCTGAATGTCCTCAAGAATAAGTGAACATTGGCGAGAATAGCATCGGAGGCTTTCATACTTCCACAGGCAGCTCAGTGAGCAAATGCACTGTACACAAGTACTGAGTTATATTGACCATCAGAAACCCAGGTTCAATACTTGCGCTGTGCTGAGTTAACTGATCTGGTAAGGCTACTGCTTGTAGTCTAAAAGCAGTAAATTTTAATGCCAGGCGACCAGCAAGGAGGCCGGCGTCATCTGTCCATATTAAGGCCCCAGGTCTCACTTGGAAGCTGCTGCCCTATTCCTGCCCTTTGTAGGCCCACAAGATTAAATATAGCAAATAGCTGAGCACACTGTGCTGATTTATCTAGATTTTTAACCAAACTGGGGTTGTGACACAACCTGTGGTGACATGAGAGAAAAGCTGGGGGTGTTTGTGACATTTGAACCCTGGGATCATGTTAATTTAATGCCTCACTCCAATCTGGTGTGTGTCCTACCTGATACATGGTATAATGCCTGCATCTTGTTTCAGCACCTAATAGCTATGAGTTTTTAAATGTTCCAGGGTCTTCACTAATGTCAGTCATGGTTGGGTCTTCACAGGACCAATGTCAACTGTTGTATCACGTGACAGGATGGAGTTACAACAAGTCTTATGATCTTGGCTCTTGGTGTATGTTCCATACGATATGACAGGCTGTAGGTGAGACTAACACCATTGCTGCTATGAGGGGAAGCCTACAGTCACTGTGTATATTAGACATGCTTCTTATGGTGTCATTCCTTACTATAGTTACTTGCTTAGGCTAGAAAAGATTTGGATAAAAGGCCTAAATAGTTTCTTCTTGATTTGTGATAGCGCAGATGAACAGATACTCTTTATCACAATATAATGATCTCTGTTGGAAGCCATCATCGGCACCAGTTCCCAGAAACATCTGTCAGAATGTTTATCACTGGAGATGGCAGCCAGCACAGGTTTTGGGAACTCACTATAAGTTCAAAGGCACCACATCTACATTCTGGCTGTCTGATAAGGGCGATGGAGCCTGGGCATGCGGGTTTAATCACAGGATGGGGGACCTTACGCCCACAGTCTGTGTCTTGTGGTTTTATCAGTTCTCTGCCTCCCTACTTGTGAGACCAGACACTGGGACAACATTCAACAACATCCATTACAAATATCACAAGCTGAGGGTTTTTTCTTTTATTCACTCACAAGATGTGGGCGTCTGTTGCTGGCAGGAACAGCATTTAGCTCCCATCCCTAATTGCCCTTGAGGGCTTGGTGGTGAGCCACCTTCTTGCTCTACCGGTCTGTGGCATAGGTACACCCGCAGCTCTGTTAGGAAGGGAATTCCTGGATTCTGACCCAGCGATGTAGTTCAAATGGAATGTTCCTTAAACTGGCAGGGGTCAAGGGTTTGGAAGGTGCTCTCGAAGGAGCCTTTATGAGTTGCTGCAGTGCATCTTGTAGATGGTATGCACTGTTGCCACTGTTCATCGGTGGTGAGAGGGAATGGATTTTTGTGGATGGGGTGCCAGTCAAGTGGGCTGCTTTGTCCTGGATGGTGTCAAGCTTCTTGAGTGTTGTTAGAACTGCACCAATCCAGGCAAGTGGAGAATATGATTTGCGCCTTGTAGATGGTGGACAGGCTCTGGGGAGTGAGGAGGTGAGTTACTCACCACAGAATTCCCAGTGCCCGACCTGCTCTTGCAGCCACGGTATTTATAAGGTTTGTCCAGTTCAGTTTATGGTCAATGGTGACTCCCAGGATGTTGACGGTGGGGAATTCAGTGATGGCAATGCTACTGAATGTCAAGGGGTGGTGGCATATTTCTCTCTTGTTGGAGATGGTCATTGCCTGGAACTTGTTTGGCATGAATGTTACTTGCCACTTATGAACCTAAGCCCGAATATTGTCTAGGTCTTGCTGTTTGTGGGCACAGACTGTTTTATTATCTGAGGAGCTATGAACTGGACACAATGCAATCATCAGTGAATATCCCAACTTCTGAACTTATGAAGGGGGGGAAGGTCATTGATGAAGCAGTTGAAGATGGCTGGGCCTATAACTGCCCTGTGGAATTGTATCAAGATCCTGGGACTGAGATGATTGGTTATCAAAACAGCCACAACTATCTTCTTTTCAGCTGGATATGACTTCAGCCAGTGGAGAGATTCCCTTTGACTTCAATCTTACTAGGGCTACCTTTAAGACACACTTGGTCAAATGCTGTCTTAATGTCTATGGGGTGGGAGCATGTGTGTGTAGTGGGTGGGTGTAGTGTAGTGTAGTGGGTCTAGTGGGATGGTGTAGTCACTCTCAACTCACCTCTGGAATTTCAGCTCTTTTGTCCATGTTTGGCCCGAGGCTGTCATGAGATCAGCAACCAAGTGGCCCTGGGGGAACCCAAAGTTAACAGGTTATTGGTGAGTAAAAGACACTTGATAGCATTGTCAATGACTATTTCCATCACTTTGTGGATGACTGAGATTGGACTGATGGGGCAGGAATTGATTAGATTCCACTTGTCCTTTTTGTGGATAGGACATAACTGAGCAACTTTCCACTTTGTTGGGTAGACACCAGTGTTGTAACTGTATTGGAACAGCTTGGTCAGAAGTGTGGCTGGTTCTACAGCACAAGACTACAGCTGGGATGTCGTCCGTGCCATAGTCTTTTCTGTATCCTGTGTGTAATCAGTCATGTCTTGATATCATGTGCAATGAATTGAATTGGATGAAGACCGGTTCTTGTAATGGTGAAGACTGAAATAAATCATCCATTTCGCACTTCTGGCTGAAGGTGGCCATAAGCACTTCGGTCTTGTCTTTTGACATGACACGCGGGGCTCTGCTTGATAATGGTAAGGGTAGAGTAGGGGAGGTGCTGGATTGGGATACAATTCTGCTGCTTCTGATGGCCCACAGCATCTCCTTGATGTCCAGCTTTGAGTTGCTAGAGCCGTTCTGAATCTATCCCTTTTAGCAAGATGGTGGTGCCACACCATGTGTTGGAGGATGTTCTCAATGTGAAGACAGGATTACAGCTCCACAAGGACTGTGCAGTAGGTGATGGGCACCATCTCCCACGCCATTCCACCCAATTTTAGACTGTCTCCTAGGTGCCAGCTCGCTTCCAGGCAGGAGTCTGTCATGTTTTAAAATGATATAAAGGCATCAATCACTCATTAGGGATTGGGAAAACACGTTGTGGGTTCATTTAATTAGGCTAGGCACATGAGGACAGATATACATGGATAGAAAGCTTGAAGACATCAGAGCTGTGCTGTGTTCTACTCACAGGCAAAAGTTAAGCTAAAACTGGATCGTAAGACACATTTCCTTTCTGGTGATGTCATGCTGCCATTCTTAAAGGCATATAAAAACAGGGCCGTAAAGTTCCAGCCAATCTCTTGGAGGGACTCACATAACATCAGTAGATTTTGCATTCTGCTATTCCGCCCTCAAGGTGAAAAGAAGCGACCTTTGGAAGGACTGCTCAAGGAAATGGTTAGAATTCAAACTGGGAGTTAGGAATGAACCATGAATGAAGATTAATTTGGATAATGAGCCTGGGGGGCGGTGGCGGTGGGGTGAGTGACTCAGAGTAAAATATTTTTACAGGTGCTTTGAGAATGTGGAATACACACAATGAATGATAATGAAAGGAAAGAAGAACCATTGTATTATCCATAGCTGTTAATAATTCCCACCCACCCCCACCCCCGTCAAATTATTCACCAGGTCTGTTTCCTATTTGCAGTTCATCTGTAAAAATATTTCCTTACAAATCACTGGACACGGGGACAAGGTTATTTTCACTTTAATAATTCCTACTTGCCCTTTATTTCATGATCGTGTCAAAGAGCAGTGTTAGTAATAACATTTACATATTATTTATGGCACCTCAGTGCAGGGTTTTTCCTGTGACATCAGGAATTAATCATCAGATTAGAGGAAAATGACCCACGACGTATATTACAAGTGTTTAACTTCCCCTCAATCTAACCTCCGAGCCACACGGATCCGTTTACTTACCCAGGTGCTGCCTGGTTATGGAGACTGACAATTTTCGCAATCGAGCCTTCTCATTGGTATTGGATGCAGTAGTGCAGTGGCTATGAATTCAAGTCCCGCCATACTATGAAAAGGAGTTCAATAATTTTGGTAATTTTAGATTTAGCACCAGAGAAATGGGCATTACCATCACCATTGTTCAGATGTCATTAAAACCCCAACTAAAGGTCACTATTGTTGTTCAGGGCTGGAACCCACCATTCCGATCTGGTTAAGCCTACAGCCCCCCTGTTGGTCCCATGTTAATACCCTCTAACAGCCTCTTGGAGTGGCCCAGTAAGCCACACAATTGTAAAACGAAAAGACTTGAAATACTTGTATGGTTTATTTGTGGAAAGCTGGTGTCACTGGCAAGTCCAGTATTTATTGCCCACCCCCTAGTTGCTGCAGAAGCTCCTTTTACAACCACTGCAGACTGTGTGATGAACGTACTCCCAGTGTTGCTAGTTAGGGAATTCCAGGACTTTTGCCCAGTGAAAGTGAAGGGCTGCCAGAAACTTCATTTGGATAAGAAGCCAGCCCATCACCCGGCTCTCAGGGCAACTAAGGGAGGGTAATAAACACGACCTTGCAGGCATTGCCCATAGGAAATAATATAAAGGAATAATTATCAGTATTTAAAACTGGTTTTCAGCTCATATCTATGGTCCAGATTTTGCAGGAGTGATGGCAGTTTGAACATCAGTGTTCACCAACATTACTCCTATGAAACCGACAGCAATTGCTGGAGTCAGCCAATGCTCAGAATAATGCAGAAATTGTTGTCAGTGATTCTCCACTTCGCCATTGGGTGTTGAAGCCCCCCAAGTCTGTAATCAATTAGAAACCACTGAACTGATCAGATCCATTCTTACCTCATTGAAGTTAGCTTTCCCTGAGTTTTTACTCTAGAGTATTCATTGTCCTTTTCCATAGGCAACATAAACCTTACGATACAATGGTCACGGTTCCCTAAATGTTCCCAACTTGATCCACTTGGCCCACCTCATTCCCAAGAGCCAGGTCTAGCAATGCCTCCTTTATTGTTGGACTGGAAACTTACTGCTGTAGAGAATTTTCATGAACACACTCTAGGAACCCTTACCCCTCTCTGGCCTTTACATTAATACTATCCCAGTCTATATTCAGATAATTAATGTCCCCCCATAATAATTCTTGTGCCTCTCTGTATTTTTCTTGCAGATTCATTCCTCTACATCCTTCCCACTAGTTGGTGGCCTATAGACTGCACCAAGCAATGTAATTGCACCCTTTTTTGTTCCTTATCTCTAGCCAATTAGATTCTCTGAAGGATTTTCCCCTCGGCGATTTGGGGGCGGGGCCCGAGGGGAAAATGATGCGGGATGACGTCAGGAGGAACCCCCGACGTCATCCGGGTCCATTTAAATATTCAGGAAGGCGGGCGGACAGCGAAATCAGCTGTCCACCTTCCAACCTGTCAATGGCCAATTAAGGCCATTGACAGGCTAATTAACCTTGTTAAAGACCCTGCCCGTCCAAGCTTAAGGCTGGCGGGCAGGCCAGGAGCCCCAGCGGGCTCTAGATTATTCATGAAACTTCATCCACTGGCAGGATAAAGTTTCATGTCCATTTTTAAAAAATTTAATAAACTTTATGTGTTTCTTATTAACATGTCCCATCTCGTGTGACATTGTCACATGAGGGGGACATGTTAACAATTTTAATATTTCTCTATTTTTTGACTTTTCTTACCTGTCAGTAAACTCCCTGAGACAGCACTTAGCCTCAGGGAGCAGTGCGCACTTTGACAGATGGGGATTCCCTCCCCCCCCTCCACACAGGAAGTGCATAGCGCTTCCTGTCGGGCAGGCCGCTGGGTGGGCCTTAATTGGCCCGTCCACTCAAAATGGCGGCGGGCCCCGTTTCGGTGGCTGGGGTCAGCTGCCCGCCCATCGCCGAGCTGGTGGGGCCCGCTCACCCATCGAGGGTTAAATTCTGCTCTCTGTCTTTGACCCCTCTGGGACATCCTCTCTCCCCAGCACTGTGATGCTCTCCTTAATCAACACTGCCACCCCTCCCCCTCTTCCTTACCTATCAGTGTGCGAAATAGAATAGACAGAGTCAAGGAACCTGTCAACCGCAGTGGGCTGAGGAAAAGGAAAGCATATTACATTCCTATTACTTATCTAACCTCAGCCAGTGTTGATGAAAGATCACAGATCTGAATCTTACTGTTTCTCTCTCCACAGATGCTTCCTGACCTGCTGAGTATTTCCAGCATTTCCTGTTTTTATTTCCGATTTCCAGCATCCGCAATATTTTGCTTTTATTCCAGTTATTGATGGCAATGGAAAGCTCTCAGCCCCAGACTGGCTGTTTGTTCTTTTGTGCCGTCCACAGTCCCCTCTGCAAATAGATCTCTATCAGTGACAGGGGCCGGGATTTTCCGTGCCCACCAGCGTTAGGTGTGTTCGGTGGCGTGAGCTGGCAATATGGCGCGATCAGTTTCAGGACGGTGTGAAACCAGTTCGCGATCGTCCACTCAGCGCGCCATTGTCACGTATCAGCATGTCATTATTAGGCCTGCCCGCTGGATCGTCCACCCTCCCGCTGGATTGTCCATCCATGTTGGCAGGAACATATTTCACAACAGCACATAAACAACGTGCACTTGGCGGGCTGCACTTCGCTTGGGACTTCAAGGTTAGTTTGCCTACCTTGCTTCGGTCAGCACTCACAGTCATCAGCGCCAGGCTTCACAGACAGCACCGCATCATTTTTAGGTAGCTCTCTACCTACCAGATCAGCCATACGTGGGTGGCTTTTCAATGGCTGCAGGGTGAGGTCTTGCTTGGCAAAGGGGGAGAAGGAGCCTCAGGTAAGGGAAGAGGCTGCAGGACAAGAGCTGCATTGGGGAAGGGGGGTATCCCAGGGTGTGTGTGGGTCACATGTTGATCTGTGCAAGTGGCCTCAAGAAGGTGAGGGCTGAGGAGGCAGCCTCCAGAGGAGATGAGGCCAGATGGACATGTGAGGGTGTGTGTGTGAAAATGGGTGGTGATGTCCCTTGAGCCGGCAGTGAGATGCCAGGGAATGTGTGATGGTCTTGAGTGTGTGAGTTTAGAGTGATGAGATGGCTGTCATACCCTGGCTGCACGGATGAGATCATTCATCCTCTATCTGCATTGGATGGCCAACCTCTTCCATGCAGTATTGGCACTGATCACCACTGCCATTGCCTAGCAAGCCAGCGTGGTAATGTAGCTGCCCCTCCTGCGGTCAGAGCGGGGGTAGAGGACATCGCCGCAGGCCTCCACAGCGTCCAAAGGGTGCTCGAGGGCTGCAGTCTTCTTGCCTTTTGGGGCCATGTCTTCTTTGCTGCAGTCCTGGGCTGGAAGCACTGAGCCCGGCTGTACTTTAAATATGGTTCCTCGCGTGATGAAGCGGCGAGGTGATGGCGTGGCAGGCGAATCAGAGCCAGCCCACCATGGAAACGGGCGTGTTTCCTGGGAATGCATAAATAATGTGGCGGGTTTGGGACGATATGATATCATGGCCGGTGGGTAAAACACTCCAGCACTTAATTCAAATCAGGGACGATTCCGGCCAGAACCTGTTAAAGATCCAACAATGCTAAAACAAGAATGCCACCATCTGGCCACATTAGGTAAAGTTTATTGGAAAACCTATTTTCAAAGATCTTTCTCCAGTGAAAGGTATTTCTATCTCAAAATAAATGGCTGAATCTTAAACGCAAGATGGGTAATCGGGAGATTATTTTTGTCTCAACTGCCTCATGAAGAACCAATTGACCCATTTCTTACTTAACTTCACAACAGTGTGCCGGAATTCTAAATAGGAATTGGAGCTAAGACGTTTAATTTGGAAAAGAGCAATTCAATGAAATCAAAAAGCATGACATGTCCCGTATTTATGACATAAGGAAATAACATTGTATCTCAGAGTAAACTGATTGGATGAGACAATGAAGCTGTTTAAATCACAGAAGACTAGTCTGCTGGTACAGCAAGTAACTCTAAAAGCTAATAGAATATTATTGTTTATTTGGAGGGGAATTGAATATTAAAGTAGGGAGGTTATGCAGCAGCTATACAGGACACTGGTGAGACTGCATCTGAAGTGCTGTGTACAGTATTGGTCTCCTTATTTAAGGAAGACATAAATACCTTAGACGCGGTTCAAAGAAGGTTTACTAGACTAATGCCAGGAATAGATTGGTTGCCTTATGAGGTAAGGTCGGACAGGCTAGACTTGTATCCACCGGAGTTTAGAAGAGTAAGAGGTGACTTAATTGAAACACTTAAGATCCTGAGGGGCCTTGACAGGATGGATGGGGAGAGGATGGTGGGAGAATCTCGAACTAGGGGGTCACTATTTAAAAATAAGGGGTCGCTCATTTAAGGCGGAGATGAGGAGAATTTCTTTCCTCTCAGAGGGTAGTGGTCTTTGGCACTCCCTCCCTCAAAAGGCAGTGGACGCAGAGGTAGATAGATTCTTGATAAGTAAGGGGGTGAAAGGTTATCGGGGCTGGGCAGGAATGTGGAGTAGAGGTTACAATCAGATCAGCCATGATCTCATTGAATGGCAGAGCAGGTTCGAGAGGACAAGTGGCCCACTCCTGCTCCTAACTAGTATGTTTGTATGTCAATTGTTCCAGTTTATAACAGAAGGAAAAGGAACAGGAATATAACTTCAGGCCCTTGAGCCTGCTCTGCCATTTAATAAGACCAGGCTGATTCCTGACCTAAATTTCACTTTCCTGCTCGATCCCATTATCCGTTGATTCCTTAGATGTCCAAAAATCTGTTGATCTCAAATGTCTAAGCCAGGGTATTGTTGAATATTCAATAATTAATGTACATTTCATTCTGCAACACCTCAACCATTCAGAGCTTTAATTTTAAGCTGAAAATGCTTCAAACCCTCAGCAGGCCAGGCAGGACCCGGGTGGGGTGGGGGGGTGGAGAAACATAGTTAATGTCCTGGATTTTTTCACCCTCGGTGTGGACAGCGGGAGTCAGGGGGATTCCTGCCTTGGCCTGCCCAGCTCAGGAGAAAGTGCCCGCAAAGATATGGTTTTCACTGCCAGGGGAGGGTTGGGGGTTGTAGGGGTGGGTGGGTGTGGGCTGCAGTCGGGCCAGCCGACCTGGGAAAGCATTCAAAGGCAGTGTTGGCGTGCTGGGCGCCGAGGCCGGGCTGTTTAAAAGGCCTGTGGGACTCCATCCCAGTTACAATGACAAAAGTGAGCCCTTCTAGCCCTTAACCCTCACACCCCCTCACCCCCACCACCCCCCACACACTCCCCATGCCCCATCCATGTCACCTCCTGCCCCTCCCCCATCTCCTCATGGCCCCTCAAGCACCCCCCATGCCAAGCTATGCCCCACACCCACCCCTATCATCCCTATACCCTCTATGCCAAGCTATGGCACGTCCACACCCATTCGCCCACTATACACTGTTTATGACTCATTATGCATTCTTAGCTGAGAGCCCAGCATTCATTAGACTGTTGAAACAGCTGAGCCCCAGGGAAAGTATTGCTTTATTGATAGCTTTGGCCTGCTGATCTCTTCAGTCAATTTCCCAATGCTTATTTTACACAAGATAAAGAGGTTTCGAGTGCTTACAATTTCTGCTATTGATACTTTCAAGGGTCTTGATGATTGACCTGTAGTAAAAGGAGTTTTCTTGAAGAAAGTGCAAAGTTATGAGTGACTGACTTGTTTTAAAGCTTTTTTTTACACATCCTGGGGCATGAGCGGCCATTGAGGGTGGGTGGGGTGGCATAACTTGGTATGGTGGGTACATGAGGAGGACTTATTGAACTTACCTTTCAAAAGGTTCCCTCATCCTTTGAAAACAGGCCCGACTCCATGAAAGTTGTGGGGGTCTACGACACGTCTTTCTCCGCAATGGAGTAATCCAGGTGGGAAGTGCAAGGTGCAGGATCACGACCTGAACCAGCCCTGTTAAAAGGCACTGCTGAAAATTGGAAACCCCGGGAATGGGGTCGGGAATCCTGTAATCGGGCTTCGGCCACCATTTTCATTCCTTGACCGAGTCTCCTCAACTCCATGCAAATCCAGGCCAATGTCTCATGTTGGTCATCGTGCACCAGAACAGTTGCGCACCTCAGAAGTACATCATTTCACGTAAAGTGTTTTGGGGTGGCCTGAGGCACCTGATCAATGCAAATCTTTCTTTTATCTGGATGTAGTGGGGTCAATTTGATAGCACTTTCAAAGAGCCAGCACAGACATGATGGGCTGAATGGTCTTCTTCCATGTGTATGATTTTATATCCAGCAGTGCAACATCCATCAGACAACCATGTTGTGAGTGATGTGTCCTCTTTCACAGGCCACTGCCATGAACTAATTATCTCTCCTTCCTTTCGCAGGCACATCTGGGAGATAGTTAATGGAGTCCATGTCCCAGGGCCTCCAGTTAAGCACCGAAGAAACCTCTGAAGAGGAATCTGGAGGCACCTTCCATGAAGTCCTGTCACAGCCTCACCCACACCCCCCACCAGCGCAGAGACACACACCTTGGTGGGACCAAGCTTTAGAGCTTTAGAGGATCACAATCCGGTGAGCACATCGCACTTTCTGATCCATTGCAGGCAGCGGCAGGGACATCCCAGGGTGTCCGACACTTGGAGGACTGCTGGAGGCCAGAAATTTGCTGAGTCCAAGTCAGATAAGGAGCCTCTGGACTCGGTCATGTCACAGTTGCTGGAGCTGCAAAGGCAAACTAGGGAACATCAGGAAGGGATGTCCGCTGCACTCCTCAGGTTGCAAGGCACATTGGAGGAGTCTGTCTGCCTTCAGTCTGAGGTGATAGTGCCGGCATTGCAATGCACTGAGGTCAACACTGGTAGGTTGGCAGCTACCATTGGGACCTTGGTCCAGGACTTCGCTACTGCACTGCTGCGTGGGCTCAACTCCATCGCTGATGCCATAATTGGCCTCCAATAGTGTGTACGCAAGACGGGTGTGCGGGGCAGCTCTATCTCACTCCAGCTACCCCTTCTCCTCAAGGAGTCAGCTAGGGGCTCCTGGGCACCCATAGGGAGGAGAATCAGCAGGTGTACCCCCCGGGGCCATCCATCCAGGTGACTCCGAGAGTGACCGGCCCATCTGAATTCACTCTTCCTGTGACCTCAGCAGCTCCAGCTCCACAGGCCAATGCCACACAGCAGGGCCCTGAAAGCAGGCCGGGGCCTCCAGATCTCACCCTTCAGAGGACACCCGCCAAGGTCATCACAGACAGGACTTAGCAGTCAGCAGACTGCCTCCATCTCTGCTGTGGTTGGCCAGGGAAGACCAAGATGTAGTGGCAGGGTTATGAAAGTTAAGAAGATGTAACTCTTTCAAGTACATTCACAGTTCTTGGTTTCCGGGAGTGGGACATGAACCCACAACCTTCTGATTCAAAGGCGAGGGTGCTATGAACTGAGCCACAGCTGACACCCCGTTAAGAAGATGTAACTCTTTCGAGTTATCAACAGATCGCATGTAACTCTTTCGAGTACATTCACAGTTCTTGGTTTCCGGGAGTGGGACATGAACCCACAACCTTCTGATTCAAAGGCGAGGGTGCTATGAACTGAGCCACAGCTGACACCCCGTTAAGAAGATGTAACTCTTTCGAGTTATCAACAGTCACAGATTGCAACTCTTTCGAGTACATTCACAGTTCTTGGTTTCCGGGAGTGGGACATGAACCCACAACCTTCTGATTCAAAGGTGAGGGTGCTGTGAAC
This sequence comes from Cetorhinus maximus, assembly GCF_964194155.1. NCBI lineage: Eukaryota > Metazoa > Chordata > Chondrichthyes > Lamniformes > Cetorhinidae > Cetorhinus > Cetorhinus maximus. The sequence continues at coordinate 18,702,449 of NC_135903.1, read as the reverse complement.
TGAGCCACAGCTGACACCCCGTTAAGAAGATGTAGTTGCACAGCCTGAGCACGGGTGTTAATCATTTGTACATACTGTCCACTATTGTTAATAAACTCACAAGAATGTCTCCCTGCCTATGGCTCCTTGTTCTGATGAACAGTGTTCTTGTTACAAGATAAAGGCAGGTGTTTCAGTCCAGGGCCTCTTCCCTGTGCTCTCTGCAGCCTTCAGACCAAAGGGATGGTCTGGCCTCACACTCACTGGACACATCAGTGATGCCTGCACCTCGATGGTGCTTGTCATTACTGCCAGAATGTTGTGGGCAGGTATCACAGAGTTCTGTCATTCTCTCTGTGTGCTCTCAGCACCTTTGAGGTGGGGCTGGCCCCCATCTCTTCAGTATCTGTGACCAGTGATGCTGTGCTCCTGAAGGGCTCAGGTGCTGAAGGTGGACAAAGGATCAGGTGCAATTAAAGTTTCATGGCTGCGTTTCCATGATATGATCCTGATCACAGAGCGCAAGCGAGCTGCCCTCGGCCAGACAGCAGTCAGACATTCTCAGAGGCTATGTGAAGACCTATGGAGTGTCCTCACTGCATGTTGTCATCATTCTCCTGCAATCAAACAGCTATTAGGGTCTCCACTGCATCTCTATGACAAGAGCATTATCACAGAAGGTATGTGCATTGCCATAAGCCAGGCTGGAATCAAATATTCATCGATGCAATGTGAGGATCTATGGTGTAACCTCACTGCATGTCGTCATCATCCTCCACAAATGTAACAGCGATGTGGGCCTCCCGAGCACGCCTGCCTTGTCTGACCGGTGCAGGGATCCCATCCCCATCATCATCGCTTTCAAGAACCTGATAACCCTCATCCCCATCGGTGTCCTCCTCATCAGAGGAGACCTCCAGCCCCTCCTCAGCCAGCTCCACTCCTCGTTGCAGCGCCAGGTTGTAAAGGGTGCAGCAGATGACAATGATGCTCAATTTTTACACCAGTGGCTCCTTTCAGGATTCCATAGATGACCCTCTGTGGACTGTATTGCAGGGCTCCACCAGCCGGTCCAGGAACTCCATCTTCAGCATCCCGATGGTCTGCTCCACCAATTTGCGAGTTGCCGCGTGAACCCTGTTGTACCTTCGCTCTGCTGCAGTCTGAGGCTGCCGTACGGGTGTCATCAGCCACGTCCTCTGTGGGTAGCCCTTGTCCCTGAGGAGCCATCTCTGCAGCTTCTGTGGACTCTGGAATACTTCAGGGATCTGTGACTGACTGAGAATGTAGGAGTCGTGGACACTCCCTGGAAACTGTGTGCAGACCTGCAGGATGCATTTGTGGTGGTCGCACACCAGCTGCACATTCAGTGAATAAAAGCCCTTGCGGTTGATATAGTTGACCGTGTGTTGCGACGGAGATCTGAGCGCTGTGTGAGCGCAGTCAATGGCATCCTGCACCTGTGGGAAACCCGAGATCTGGGCAACTCCAATCGCTCTTGCATCCTGACTGTCCTGGTCCCTGGCAAAATGTACAAAGTTGTGTGCCCTCGTGAAGATGGCATCCGTGGCCTTATGGACGCATTTGTGGATGGAGGCTTGTGAGATCCCACAGAGGTCACCTGTGGAGCCCTGAAAGGAGCCACTGGTGTAGAAATTGAGCATCGTTGTCACTTTCATGGCCACTGGCAGTGGATGCCCTCCATGTCCCTGTGGCACCAAATCCTGCAGCATGTGGCAGATGTGACCAACCAGTTCCCTAGACATACGCAGTCTTCGGTGACACTGGTTCTTGGTCATCTGCAGGAATGAAAGATGGTGTCTATCGACCCTGGGTCTAGTTAGGCGCTGACCAGCGACAGGTCACTGTGGCTCTTCAGTGGTGTGTGTGGGAGCCCCAGCTGCCCCTTCTTCCAGAAGGTGTTGCCTCTCCCTCTGCGCAGTAAGGCACCTCAGTCATTCTCTTTTTCATCATCTTCACTCTCTGTACGTCACGGGGCATACAGCTAGGTCACGAGGCTCCATGATCCTGATGTACTCCTCCTGCAGGATGAAAGGGAGAGATGGATGTGTTATCATGGGTGTACTAAGAACCTCTCCTGGTTAAGTGTGAGGGCCCCTTAATGCATCCCAGAGAGCGCTGGCCATCAGTTGGATGGCCAGAGATTAATGCGCTGCATGGCTGCCCGAAACCCCACCCACCTCTGCCCCACTCCACCCGACCGATTGGCGGCAGCTTTGCCCACTGGACTGCATACTGTGCTCTCAGCTCAGGTGCAGGCATTCTCCTAACCCACACTGCAAGGCTGCGCTGTTAGTTTGAACCATGGGGGAGACTGGTCCAAACCGGGATGCTGACATTGCAAGGGGCTGTGAGCCCCTCCACCAGTGACTGCTCCAGGGCCAGATTTAGAAAGGAGATTGTACACCGAGTGCAGTCGTCCAACTGTTCTGCAGTCCACCAAAACTCTCATTACTTTGCACTCTGTGCTCAAGGGGTGAAAAGCTCTGGAGCACTTAGTGGCACTTTGATGCCTCTGTGTTGCTTGAGTGGGCAGAGAAGCTAGAGACCCGACTCCAATCATATCAATGTGGCTGCGCCTGAACTGTCTCAGCTGCAGGTTTCCCTAATGCGTGGCCATATCCCTCGCTCAGCAACCCCTCCCCCCCACAACCCCACACATGCTTCTGCGCTACCTGCAACCACAGGGCAGCCATTTCCCCCCACCCCAACGCGCCTCAACTGCAGAGCAGCCCTTGCACCCGCTCCCAACATCCTTCAACATTGAAGTCCAACAGGCGACCCAGGCGAGTGCTCTGCAACGTTACTGTGCTCTCACCTCCCAGTTCCCCTTGAAATGCAGCCCGCCAAATGCAGGCCTTTTATATGCTGTTGTGAAACGTGGGCAGATGATCCAGTGGGGTTGGGTCGGGGTGGGGGGGTAAGTATTCCGGCGGGATGGGCTTGTAACTATATGCAGATGCATTACAATGAGATTCCCATGTCTGATGGCGGGAAATGCGGACCGACATCAGCGGGCGGAGTGGACGATCACAAACTTGTTTCACGATGTTGCGGAAACAGATTTTTAGCCTTTTTGCCATATTGTCCGCTCATGCCACCAAACATGCCCGATGTCAGCGGGCACAGACGATTCCGCCCCATATTAGACTGGGAGGACAGACGATTTTGTCTAGTATCCGGTAGAGGCTCCTTCTGCTAATGGTGTCAAATGTTTTGTGAGACCTACAAAAGCACGGTAGAGTGGTGTTTACTGCTCTTTGCACTTCTCTTGAAGCTGATGTAGGGAGAAGATCGTGTCTCCTGTGCATCTGCCTGTTCTGAAGTCACATTGTACCTCTGGGTATATTGTGTTAGCTGGTCGATGGAGCCTCGCTAGACTGGATCTGGCAAAAGCCTTCCCAGTGATGCTGAGGAGTGAGATGCACCAGTGGTTGGTGCAATCCCATTGATGGCCTTTATTCCTGGATAATATGATGGTGTTTGTGTCATGGATATCTTGTGGGACAGAGCCCACTGTCCAGCAGAGGAGGAGGAGGTTATGGAGTTAAAACAGCAGGTGGGGCTTTCCATACTTGAGTAGCTCAGCTGGTATTCTGTCCTTTCCAGATGTTTTCCTTGTTGTTAGGTATTGTATGTTGGTTATGATTAGCTAAGGAATGACCGCCGGTTTATTGGATAAACATAATTATATACAGATCTACCAGACCACATGTTACTCAGTCAAAGCCATGAACATTCTCTCCCTCGACTCTTGATCATGTGCCTCTTACATCATCATGTGGGTGGGTACGTTTCTCCAAGCCCACACATTAACTCTTTCAACCCTGAACACCCTAATACTGCATTAGGAAGTCAGCAGCCTTTTCAAGCTCAAGTAATGAGGGTTCTGCATGAAGATCGTACACGACAGGTAGCTGCAGAAGATCATCAAGCACGGGCAGAGAGATATCCGTCTCATGTGAGTTTAGCTCGGAGCAGTGCTCTACCCACTGAGGGCACTTGCTTGTTCCTGTCAGTGAGTACTTCCCCATCTGCGGATTTCACATGAGCAACGTTGGTGATGGTGGGGCTTGGCCTGTTCTGTTGTTGCTACCCATGATGCATATTGCTTGGATACCATGAAGCAGTCTTGTTGAACTATGTACATACCTACAGTACAGGGTAAAGGTATGGAGAGGACCCCATACTAGGCCCTTACATGTTGCTACCTATCTCTAGGCTGGCCTTGGCTCTAGGACATGTGCCTTCTTACATGACCGTATGGGTGATACTGTACTCAGTCCAATGTTAACCCTTTAGGTACCAGATCCTTCTACTACATCTCCCCCCACGTCTTTATCACTTGGATATAGACCGACATTAGTTTACTTACAGTTTGCTTCAAGTTTTACATCGCTATAAGTCTTGTGTACTTAACATTAGCATTGCAACTATAAACTATTCTAACTCTAAACTACTTTGTGATTAACATTATAACATTAACAGCATGCAGTAACAATATTCTTATTGCCCCATATACAGATGCTGCACCACACGTACCCCCCAACATGCCTCAATCGCAATGTGTGTGTGAGAGACTGAGTGTGTGTGAGCAAGTGAGTGTGTATGAGAGAGTTGAGTGAGTGTGTGTGAGAGAGTGAGTGTGTGTGAGTGAGTGTGAGAGAGTTGAGTGAGTGTGTGTGAGAGTGAGTGTGTGTGAGAGAGTTGAGTGAGTGTTTGTGAGAGAGTGTGTGAGAGAGTTGAGTGAGTGTGTGTGAGAGAGTGAGTGTGTGTGAGAGAATTGAGTGAGTGTGTGTAAGAGAAAGTGTGTGAGAGGGCGAGTGAGTGTGTGTGAGTGAGTGAGTGTGTGTGAGTGAGTGAGTGTGTGGGTGAGTGAATGTGTGGGATAGAGTGAGTTAGCTTGCGTGCAAGAGTGAGTGAGTGTGAGAGTGTGAGTGAGTGTGTGTGAGTGTGAGTGATTGTGAGAGAGTGTGTGAGTGAGTGAGTATGTGAGAATAAGTGAGAGAGTGAGTGAGTGTGTGTGTGTGAGAGCGTGAGTGATTGTGAGAGAGTGAGTGAGTGAGTGAGTATGTGAGAGTAAGTGTGAGAGTGAGTGAGTGAGTGAGTATGTGAGAGTAAGTGTGAGAGTGAGTGAGTGAGGGAGATGGGGAATTGGGGGAGATAAGGAGTCCAGAAACAGGAGAGCACCAGGATAAGCCCATGATTTCCCTCCCTGGCCCTAAGTGACAGGAGTCAAGGTGGGTCTCAAACCAATCTTTCTTCCTGTTTCTTCCTTTGCCAAACATGGTTACTGCTGCTTTGTAGATGATTGACCGCAGAGACTTCCATGTTTCATCTGTGTTATCTACATGATGATTTCATATCTGAAGTGATGCTGGAAATGTAGACAATATTGCAGAGAAGGTTAGTGTATAAAAGGAATGTATGAAAGGGAAATAAATAACTGAGAATTACAAAAAACACCTGCCAGAATTCTCCTGCATCAACATCACTCCACAGCCCAGATCTTCCAGTCTCTGCATGGTTGTACCCCTGAATATGCACTGGGGGACCCCTCGGTGGTGCCAACTCAAGGGCTTTGCGTGAATTTCCCGGGAAGTTTCAACTTCCGTTGGACAATTCTCCTACACCTGGAACCCTCTGTAACTTCGAGTAAGTCGGAGATTCTGGATGTTTCCGACTTACTTAGTGGAATAGTTACCCAGGAAAAGTTAGAAGGATTAAAATCAGTTCTAACTCCTTGGTAACTATAATTGTAAACAACACCCACGCACAAGTGACTTTGGGACATTTAAACTTACTAGCATAGGGCAGCTGGCGCTGTAAAAAGGGCACTTGGCTTAGCACCTCCCGATGCTCCTACACCACGAGGGAAAGACTCCAGGAGCAGATACGCTCCACATTTCTCAGGACGCCCGGTTCAGAGGTCCAGGCAAGAAATGTGGAGATTTGGTGCAGGGTAAGTAAATAGGAGTGGAGTGGCAAACCCGCGGCGATTGCCTCTCCACAGAAGGTCCAGCCCCAGGTGTTATACAGCCCCTTTGCACTTGATGTTGTAGAATTATGGAATCGTACAGCAAAGGAGGCTACTCAGGCCATCAAGTCTGTTCCAGCTCTTCCAAAGATCAGACTGGTTAGTCCCACTCCCCTATCCTTGCAATTTTTTGCTCCTTAAAGGATTTATCCACTTCCATTTTGAAGAGTGTGACTGAATCTGTATCCAACACCCCATCAGGCAGTGCACTCCACATCCTAACTACTGCTTCATAGAGAGGTTATCCCTCATGTTACCTTGGTTTTTTCAATCACCTTAAATCTGTGCCCTCTTTTAATCGACTGTACAGCCATTGTAAACAATTCATTTACTCTACCTAAAGTCTTCATGATTTTAAACACCTCAATCAAATCTCCTCTGAGCCCTTTCTTCTCTTCCATATGTGTCTGTACTGCTCTCTTGTTGGGATATTTTGATGTTTTTGTGTTTGTTTCCCTGAGTTTCTGGCCTTTTTTGCTCTCCCTCCACGCTCTACTCTGTCCCAGCTTTATTAATTCTATTCCTTCTCTGAAATTTGATCTATTGGACAATCCTTTAAAATATCTTGTATTGATGTAAAATGGATCACTACAGTCCTGTGGATTTATGCTGTTAGAATAAACCTCAGGGTTTAGAAAACACAATCTGATAGTCCAATCCCTCTACACCTCCATCCCCCACCGGGATGGTCTGATGGCTCTCCGCTTCTTCCTTCAACAGAGGCCTGAACAATCCCCATCCACCACCACTCTCCTCTGTCTGGCTGAATTTGTTCTCTCACTGAAGAATTTCTCCTTTAACTTGTCTCACTTCCTCCAAATAAAAGGTGTGGCTATGGGTACCCGCATGGGCCCCAATTATGCCTGTCTCTTTATGGGATACGTGGAACATTCCTTGTTAAAGTCCTACTCAGACCCCTTCCAAAACTCTTTTCTCGGTACATTGGTGACTGTTTCGGTGCCGCTTCATGCTCTTGTTTGGACCTGGAAAAATTTATCAATTTCGCTTCCAATTTCCACCCCTCCATCACCTACACATGGTCCATCTCCGACACTTCCCTTCCCTTCCTTGACCCTTCTCAATTTCTGGCAATAGACTGTCCACCTATATTCACCACAAGCCCACCAATTCCCACAGCTACCTCGACTACAGCTCCTCACACCCCGCTTCCTGTAAGGACTCCATCCCATTCTCTCAGTTCCTTCGCCTCCGTCGCATCTGTTCTGATGATGCCACTTCCAAACGACACTTCAACATGTCTTCCTTCTTCCTTAGCCGAGGTTTCCCACACACTGTGGTTGGCAGGGGCCTCAACCGTGTCCAACCCATCTTCGGCGCCTCTGCCCTCACAAATTCCTTTTCCTTCCAGAAACATGATAGGGTCCCCTTTGTCCTCACTTATCAGCCCACCAGCCTCCGCATTCAAAGGATCATCCTCCGCCATTTCCGCCAACCCCAGCATGATGCCACCACCAAACACATCTTCCCTTCACTCCCCCCATCACCATTCTCTCCGGGACACCCTGGTCCACTCCTCCATCACCCCCAACACCTCATTCCCCTCCCACAGCACCTTCCCATGCAATCGCAGAAGGTGCAACACCTGCCCCTTTACCTCCACCCTCCTCACTGTCCAAGGGCCCAAACACTCCTTTCAAGTGAAGCAGCATTTCACTTGCACCTCCTTCAGTTTAGTCTACTGCATTCGCTGCTCCCAATGCGGTTTCCTCTACATTGGAGAGACCAAACGCAGACTGGGTGACCGCTTTGCGGAACACCTTCGGTCTGTCCGCAAGCATTACCCAGACCTCCCTGTCACTTGCCATTTAAACACTCCACTCTGCTCTCATGCCCACATGTCCGTCCTTGGCCTGCTGCAATATTCCAGTGAAGCTCAACACAAACTGGAGGAACAGCACCTCATCTTCCGACTAGGCACTTTACAGCCTTCCAGACTTAATATTGAGTTAAACAACTTCAGACCATGAACTCTCTCCTCCATCCTCATCCCCTTTTTATTCCCCTTTTTCAGTATTCATTCTCATTTCTTAACTTTTATTTTTTCATATTTTAACTTTGATTTTTATCCACTTACTTTTATTTTTATTTAAATTCATCTTTAATCATTGTTTTATCCCCACCTTTTATCCTATTTTCAATTTTTTTTCCCACTACTGTCCCCTCCCTCCACCCTACAATCGCTGTCATTAACGCCCCTTTGACCTTTTGTCTATGATATCTTTTGCAATCTCTCCTTTGCCTCCACCTATCACTGGCCCCCTATCCAGCTCTACCTGTCCCACCCCCCCCCTTAAACAGTGTAAATTTCATTACATTTTTACTTCTCTTTAGCTCTGAAGAAGAGTCATAAGGACTCGGAATATTAACTCTGTTTCTTTTCTCTCCACAGATGCTGTTAGACCTGCTGAGTTTTTCCAGCATTTTCTGCTTTTGTTTACAATCTGACAGCCTAATGTATTTACTGCCTAACGTGTGTTATTAATGGTTAACACAGTTTTATTACAGTCTTACCTGCAGTACCTAGCATAGTCACTAAAATGGTGTTAACATGAATTGAATGCAGCAGGGAAAATATATTTGCCAGATAAATGAAAACCTTGAATATCTGAAGAGCATTTGGTTTGATATTTAGCAGAATTATTAATACACTATTGTGATTAACATTTTGATAGATCTAGGCTCGAAAATCAAATGGGTTTAGAGTGAGGATTATTGTTCATTCCTCTACAGACAGGTTATGAAGCAAGTGGTACATCCTCTTCTAATGTGGAGATGTCCTGATGCACACTGTGGTTTCATGGTGTTGCTGCACTTGGAAAATTACTGGATATGATTTCTCGGAAGAATTACTGGTCCAGAGAAAAGATCAGGTATTAATTGATAGTCATTCATTATTTTAATAAGCAGGAAAATGTGTTAGGATCGAAATTTGACTTCAGACACTGTAAGAACTAACTCTGAATTCTGCCCTGTCACTGTCATTGAGATAAGGAGGATACGCTATCCGTCAATATTCATGTGGCGTAGTGATCGCTCTTTCTTTCAGATGTATGTCTTTCACAGAAAATATTGACAGTATTGCGATTGTCAAAACACTGATCATAATCCTGGATTGCAATGTAGCAGCAATACAGGACTTGCCCTATAAGCCAATGGTCCTGGCAATAAGAACAACAGGCACAGAAAGGCTGCAGTTGTTGGTATCCAACAGCAGGTGGCACTGCGTCATAGGAAGACCAGCTCAGACCTTGGCTGTTGGAAGCCAAATTCACTCTTTGGAGAAAATGACTCCGAGAAGCAGCTGAAATGAATGGTGAAAGAAAAGGGAAAGAAAAGATGAGGACAGAGAGAAAAAAAAAATAATTTGCATTTATATAGCATCTTTTCCTCCAGCAGGATATCCAAAATGCTTTACAACAATGAAATACTTTTTAAAGTGTAATGCAGCAAACCCAACAACTGAATTGCTTCCAGCAAAGTCTCACAGTAGCAATTAACTAATCATCCGTTTAGGTGTTGGTAGAGGAATAAAGGACATTGGGAGAATTGTCCTGCTCTTCCATAAATAATGCTTGGAATCTTTACATCCACCTGAGAGAGCGGACGTGGCCTCAGACTAACATCTCACCTGAAAGACGACACCTTTAACTATGCAGCACTCCCTCGGTACTGCATGCTGACACCGAAAAGGTAAGGGAGAGTGTTACAGACTTGATTTTCCAGACAAGTTTCTCATTAGAAGAGGTTAACTTTATTAACAGGTTTTCAGCAGTAGTTACACACTTCCATCAAAATCCACAAATAAACACAAACTCCACCCCCTATGGTTCCCTTGCTTAGGGCTGATTCATTCACACTGTCATGTGATACTACACAGTACAATAAGTCTTAAAGCTACAGTCACTACATTCCTCTCCCTTTAATTTTTTTTTTGCAATTTGTATTTACCAGAACAGTTACATTCATGACATTACAAATATATACATGGGACATGAAATTATAAGTTCAGTCTCTCAGGTGGTTTCCTGATCTGGGTGGATCGTCTTAGCTCCATGACTTTAGAATCTCTTACTGAATCTTCATTTTCTGGAACTGCAGCAATATCAGATACCTCCTTAGGCCCAGGCAGTTCAGTGTTGTCCACTCCAACAGAGCCTATCCTTGGTTGATCAATCATAATGGGGACCACACATTCTACAATGGTTACAGGTGGAACATCGGTTTGTTGGGGTGTCTCCCTTCTTCTCAAATGATCCAAGTGTCTTTGAGTGATCCGGTCCTCCACTTCTATGTGGTACAACAACGGTCCGGTCACAGGAACCATTACACCAGGTAACCAACTCGATCCACCACTGAGGTTTCGTACAAATACTGTTTCGCCGACAGTAAATTCTCGCTCGCGACTATACAAATCATGAGTCACCTTATGATTCCCTTGACTGTTCTCTACCTTCCCCTCCAAATTGGGAAGTACCAGGCTTAATCTCGTTCGAAGGCGGCGTTTCATAAATAATCCTGAAGGTGATGAACCTTTAGTAGTGTGGGGGACTGTTCATTGTCTTTTCTGAACCATCTTTCATCTTTTCTTCTTCTGTCTGCCAAAGAGTTTAGTCTCGTCCTTCAGTTTGACTTCAGAGTCGGCCATACACCCCTTGGGTGAAATCTCAACTTGGTTCAGCTCAGGGGTTGAGCTACCCATGGCTTCATCTCCCACTTGCATTTTGGAAAGTTCCACGACTTTTCCCTCTAAAGCCTCTTTTGTTTCATTCAGCTGATTCTTCAGCTCTTCTGTCTCCTTGTATCTTTCGGCTTCCTCCTGGAGCCTTGAACGTTGCTGCATCTTCTCTGCCAACTGGTTCTTTAGTTTGTTCAATTTGTTCATTCTGCTTCTCTTCGGAATTTTCCAGAGGTGCAAACTTTGACCTGAGGGATCATTTTAGTGTGTGAAGGCTTTTCTTTTCCTTTGTGAAGCTCACTTGCTTCCTCTTGAATTCTGTAATTCAGCAGCATCTCCTTGAGTTTCTTCTGTTGTATCTACATGCGGCTGTTTAAGACAGTCTTCATTTCCTCAGGTTGCTGAATGGCTACACATTCCTTTTTCATCCTGTTAAGGTGCTCTGACTCTCCAGGTTCATTCTGAAGTACTTTGCCTTGTTCCTTTTCCAACTCAGGAACCCTTCCAGTTTCCTTTTGAAATCTCCCTGGCCAATCAAGGCTAATTTCCCTCAACCAATCACGACCTAGAAGGCTTGGTCCTTCACCTTCCACTACAATCACAGGGAGCTATGCTGCCTGGTGCTTGTAATAAACAGGTACAGTGGTAATACCTGTCACTTGTATGGTTTCACCAGTATATGTTTCAATTTGGCTGAAGTCCGCTCCATATTCACTTGTTGAGTACCCTTGTTTAAATATTTGAATGTGTGCTCCCCCACTACAGTGGTCGATGTACCAGTATCCACTTCCATAATCAAAGGTTTTACATTGACCTGCAGAGTAACAGTGATTGGCTCTGTTTTCCCTACTTTCACATTAAATAGAGAATAAACATCGGAATTAATGGTTTCTGGTTCTTCCACATTATGTTCTTCAATCAGTTTAGTTTGCTGCCTGGGAGTCTGTCTCAATCTTGCTTGACATTGCTTCAGTGTGTGCCCTCTTACGACAATAATGGCACTCCACCTCTTTAAAACGGCAAGTTTCAGGGATATGGTTACTTCCACATCGGTAACAATTCATTTTCAGATTTGCTGCTGAGCTGTCTCCTATATATTTTTAAAATTTTCGGGCAGCAGGGACTGTCTCCCGCTTTGCGGCCGACTCCCTGGTTTTCATGTAAGGGGCTTTTTCAACGAGTGCCAAAGTAAATGAGCACCAGTGAGTGTGAGGCGCCCTGTGTAACCAAGAGCAGGAGTTTTCGAGTGGCCACCCAGCCACCCAAAGAGTCAGCGGGAAGCACATCCCCGCCAATCATACCAGCACTGCGGCCATTTAACGCTCCGTGCCATATTAATTAGCTGGAGATGGGATTTCCACCCCCAACTCAGAGAGCTGTCGGCCAATCTGATTGGCTGACAGGTCAGTAGGCCCAGCAGCGCTAGTGGCAGGAATGGCCAGGTTGGCACTATAAGCAGTTTCCTGATTCTACGTCCCAGAGTCCAGGACCAGGTAAGCGTGGGAGGTCTGAAGGTGGGGGGAGAGGGGGGTGAGGCCCGGTGGAGAAAGGGGGAGTGGGGGTCTTGATGAAGAGGACAAGGAGGGAGGGTGGGGGAATCCACGTGGGACAGAGCTTTGGGAGAGGGTGCCCAATGTGGAAAGGGACCCTTAAGGGAACACCAACCCACCCCTTTCCACCTGAATCCTGGGCAGGGTGACCTGCTGGGCTTCCCCCCCCTGACCCCTGAAATCCTCCAACCAGCCTCATAACCGAGGCCGGGAAGGGAGTGGCCCTTAAGTGGCTAATAAATGGCGCGAAGGTGGGTAGGCAGCCCTAGGCCTTGCCTAGCCCACATACATTTGCAAACAGGTCGGGGGCGGGACAGCAGTGGGAAGGCCACCCATGGAATTTTATGGGCCCACCCGCACCCCACGCCCCGACCTGCTAGCCGGGGACCGTAAAACCCTGCCCTAAACGTGAGTGGAACTGGTAACAATTGAATGACGATACATTCTGTTGATAGAAGCACACCGCTGGAACAGTTCTTGCATAAGATATTAAGACACTTTTACCCAAAATGTGACCCAAAGTAGCCAGGCTTGTAAATGTGTCCAAGGAAGGATAAGTGAAGAGGTGCCATCATGATTCTGTTGTGTACCCCAACAACAAGCTGTGTTAGCATAGCATAAATGTCCCAAGGTGCTACTCAGAAGCGTGGTCAAACAAAACATGGCATCGAGTCATATTAGGCACTATTAGGGCAGATGTCCAAAACAATTGGTCAAAGAGGTAGGATTTAAGGGGCTTCTTAAGGAAGAAAGGGAGCTAGATGAGAGACAGATTGTTTTAGGGAGGGTATTGCTAAGGTTAAGGCCTTGACAGCTGAAGGCATGGCCACCAGTTGTGGAATATTTAAAATCAGGGATACTGAAGAGGCCAGAATTGGAGGAGTGCGGAGATCTTAGAGGGGCTGCAGGAGATTACAGAGATAGGGAGGAGCAAGGCTATGGAAAGATTTGAAAGAGAGTTTTAAAACTGAGGCCTTGGAGTTAAAGTAGGTCAGCAAGCACAGGGTAGCTGTGTAATCAGGACTATGAGAGAGTTAGGACACAGGCGGCAAAGTTTTGGATCAGTTCAAGTTTATGGTGAGTAGAATACTGGAAAAGCATGGATGAGGGATTCAGCGTCAGATCAGCTGAGACAAGGATAGATTTGTGGGATGTTACAGAGGTGGAAATAGACGGTCTTAGTGATGGCATGGGTATGGCTGGAAGGTCCTGTACGACTTCCCTTTTAGTCCTCAGTAGCGTGAGAGATGACAGTGCAGGGAATGAAACACTATTCCACTTGAGGGCAAACAGAATCACTCCTACATCTTGTAGGAAGGCCAAAACTCTTTTTGGACAGCACACTACACGCAATGATCTCTTTTCTTTAATAGGTGCGTGCTAGTTTTAAGCAGTGCAGGCTAGCTTTAAGGGGGCTAGGAAGTAGCCATATTGGACTTCTGCTGATGCATATAACCAACAAAAAGTGCAGTTAGCTCATGATAATGAACAGACAGCATTAAGTTGACATGCTGTATTTCACTGAACAGGTGCAAGTTAATCGTGCATTGCGATCCCTGCACCCATTATTGGGGAATATTGAATTCAGCCTCCTTTACACTCTACCCCAAAACTACCAGTGTCTATGATCCTTCGCTAATCACCCCTCACCCAGTTTTGGAGATTGAATACACAGTGTGTTCTTTTTCAAATTTTCAAGTCAAATATCTTTTTGTTTAGATTGGGAAGGATTCAACAACCATCATCACAAGAAATGGATGGGAATAAATCATCCCGAAGCACATTCAGCTGCGCTCAAATCCCACGTTCTGCTAACTTGCGCTGAACTAACTGCCCTGACATCTGACTCATCGATTGTTAATGTTTCCTTCTCATTGGCCCAATTGTGAAATCCCAGTATCAACATAATTACTACATTAGATTTATATGCAGGTTTTCATGGATCAAACATCAATCCCAACTCCGAACTTCTGATCTGCTTCAAATCCATGGGGGGGTGGATTGTACGACTCTGTCACTGTGGAGGTGGATGGTAAAATGTGGCGAGCTATTCAAACTCCCTTCACTTTGGCTGCAATGGAAGATCCCACTGGCCATGAAATTCCGCCTGTGGTCTGAGATCAAGATCATTCTTTTTTTATTCATTAATGGGATGTGGGCATCACTGGCTAGGCCAGCATTTTTTATTGCTCATCCTTAATTGCTCTTGAAAAGGTGGTGGTGAGCTGCCTTCTTGAACCGCTGCAGTCTGTGTGATGTAGGTACACCCACAGTGCTGTTAGGGAGGGAGTTCCAGGGTTTTGACCCAGAAACAGTGAAGGTGTCAATAATTATTTGGAGATGTGTGGAGTAAACAGGTAATCCCTACTCCACTGCAGAATCCCACCCACTTTTACCTTTCATTTGTCCCGCTGGGTCACAACATCATCACCATCAGGGAATGGTAGATAGTGGTAATGTTACTGGAGACCTAGAGGCCTGGACTAATGCTCCAGAGACATCAGTTCAAATGCCACCACAACAGCTAGGGAAGTTAATAAATCTGGATTAAAATGCTAATCTCATTAATATTGATCATGAAACTGCCATGATTTGTGCCCATCAGGAAGATGTAATAATTTTCATAATGTTATTGGAATTTATTATAAAGCAGAGTAATAGCAGGATCTGTGTCTATGGGTCTGTGTGTCTGTGTGACTTAATAGAATTAAAGAAAGCTGGTCTGAAGGCTTTGATGTAAGAAGAGTAGCTAGGTTTAAAATTCTAGCTAGGTAAACATGGGTGAAGTTTTAAAATGTGAGATGTAAAGGGAGCATTTGCATTTTTAAATAAACCAGAGCAGCTTCAATTCAAAAGAGGGCGTGAAATGTTACACCTAGCCAGAAGAAGTTAAAAAACAGCATGTTTATTTTTCCCAAGGATTACTGGTAAAATTAGTACTATGATAGATTTTTATTATTAAAGAGGTAAAGTTTAAAAACATAGTGAAACAATGGGAATTTGAATTCAAAGGGGAAAATATGTACAAAGGAGAGAAGGCTGTGTGTAAGGACAGGTATTTTATGGTCTAAAACAAGTGTGAAAAGCCTCCAGCATTTAAGCCTAGCTGCTGTTTACAAGAAACCGAAGCTGAGAAAATCTCACTTTAAATTCGGTTGTCCAGGGTGTGTGCTTTGCCTGGGTCTGTTTAAATGTTTGTGTTTTACTATTGCCTTAACAGAGGTATAACTGGGAGTTAGATTAATCAGGAGTTATCATAGTAGTAATTTGTAGACCTATGTATGTGCTTAAAATCATTTCTTCTATTAATGAATGTTTAATTTAGTTCTATAAAAAATAAGACTCAGTGGTCTTATTACTACTGAATTCAAGGCACGCATCTCGAAATAAATATATAAATTGCAAAACAGTTGTTTCAATTTCACTTTGAGATTTGTGCAGCTTAACATTTACCATCTGCTGTGCCATAACAGGGGACGATATCTGCCATCTAGACCGACAGCAATGTGGTTGACTCTTAACTGCCTGCTGAAATGGTGCATCAAGCCACTCAGTTGTATCAAACCATTACAAAAAAAGCACGGTGAGTGTACCTACACCAGACGGAGTGAAATGGTTCAAGGAGGCGGCTCATCACCACCTTCTCCATGGCAAATAGGGTTGGGTGCTCAATGCTGGCCTTGTCAGAAATGCTCACACATCAATAATTAATTTAAAAATGAGAGAAATTTGAGCTTTGTAGGTGGTTGAGCCAACTGAGGGAAAATGAGAGTGTAGTATTCAACTGTTCAGTGTTTGGGTGTGTGTGTTAACAGTTCTCTATGTGCTGTTAGTCAAGCCTGGGTGTGATTGCTAAGAAACAGAAACTAAACTGAAAGAGAGAAGCTGTAAGCATGAGAGAGCAGACATTTTAAAAAGCACTATAAATAAGTTTCCTGTTCAAACATAGAAACTGTGTATCATCTCTGCACACCTCCGAGGCATTGCCGTGAGGGAAGGTATATCTACCAGCGTGTCTGATTCAGCTTGATTTCATGCATCAGTGGGAAAACTGGCCATTGATTCATATAGAAATCCAGATCAACTAAACATCATCTTTCTCATTCAATGAGGTAAAGGAATGGGATTCCGGTGGGGCTCCAGATGTAAGTACAAGTTTCACACAAGTTTTATCTCACGTTGAGTGGCAGATTAAACAGATGCCAGATGGATTTCTGGATCCAAGAACAATTTGCAGGTCTCCTTACGGCAGGGAAACTCGCTTTTAAAAAAAATTGGAGAGTACAGCCTTTCTCCGGATTCCTCCCAGGAATGCTGCCACACGCAATGACAGCACGTGGCTCCGTGCCTGGGATTGTCCGCACAGCGAGTTCCATGATTTCAATTATACAACTCTGAGGAACTACAAAATAGACACCCACTGGAAAAGCAAAGCTCATCTATAGATCTAATTGTTCTTTTTGTTCTCCACCTCTTTCACTTGGCAGAATCTGAGTTTGGATGGTGGCGACAGAAACACATGGCACAGCAAGTCTGATGACAACCATCGTCATGGCTACAGAAACCAACATGTATCTATATAGTGCCTTCCGCTTTAAAAAATTCCAAAGCACTTCACAGTGCAAGGTGCAAGGAAATCAAACGCCAAGCCAAAAAGGACAAGATTAAAAGCAGGTAACAAAAACCTTCTGGTTGAAGTCCTGGGCTTTAAGATTTTTAAAACGAGAGATGGAGCTATTTGGGGAGGAAATTCCAGCAAGGAAGACCCAGGCAGCTGAAGTGGGCTGTAGGGAAGGGAGGGCACAGAAGGAACGAGTCACAGGAACAGAAAGCTTGTGGGGATGAGCTAGCACTGTGGTTCTGGAGGCGTACTACAGTGCTGGAGGAGCTAACAGGGAGGGGTGGACATTTAAAGACAAGACGGACAGGGAGACAAAATCACTAAAGAGGACGTGGGCTATGGATCAGCAGGATTTAAAATGGAGCAGGACTCTGGGTGTAGAGTGTTGGACGAGTGGAAGCTTATCATGGATGGGGGTGAGACTCCAGTAAGGACAACATTGGAATAATAGTGTGGACATGATGATGATGTAAGGATATACTTCAATTTATTGCTAAGGGGCTATGGGAAGTAAGCTGACAATTCTCAGAACATGGCATAGGCTTGTCAATCTGTCCTTTGTAAAGAACTGCTGCAGTTGTGTCTTTTCAAGTGACCTTTGAAATAGACAGATGGCATACCTCGTGAGCGGTCCCATGCCACCTGTGAGACTGTTGAAACTTGAAGGAGATGAAAGGCAAGTGCACCAGATGTCCTGTGGGTAAAAAACTACGTACAGGAGGAATATATGGGGAAAACCAATGACATATACCATTTTGGACTAAGTTCATAAGACCAAAAGACTTAGGAGCAGAAGTAGGCCATTCAGCCCATTGCGTCTGCTCCGCCATTCAATGAGATCATGGCTGATCTGATAATCCTCAACTCCACGTTCCTGCCTTTTTCCCATAACCCTTGATTCCCTTACTGATTAAAAATCTGTCTATCTCAGCCTTGAATATACTTAACGACCCAGCCTCTACAGCCCTCTGCAGTAAATAATTCCACAGATTCACTACCGTCTGGGAGAAGAAATTCCTCCTCATCTCTGTCTTAAATGAGTGACCCCTTATTCTGAGATTATGTCCTCTGGTCCTAGGCTCTCCCACAAGGGGAAACAGCCCCTCAGCATCTATCCTGTAAAGCCCTCTAAGAACCTTATATGTTTCAATAAGGTTGCCTCTCAGTCTTCTAAACTCCAATAAGTACAGGCCCAACTTACTCAACCTCTCCTCATAAGAAAATCCCTTCATACCCCGGATCAACCTAGTGAACCTTCTCTGGACTGCCTCCAATGCCAGTATACCTTTCCTTAGATAAGGGAACCAAAACTGTTCACAGTATTCTAGGTGTGGTCTAACTAGTGCCTTGTATAGCTTTAGCAATACTTCCCTATTTTGATACTCCATTCTCTTTGAAATAAAGGCCAACATTTTATTTACCTTCCCTATTGCCTGCTGAACTTGTTATGCTAGCCTTTTGTGATTCATGCACAAGGACCCCTAAATCCCTCTGTGCTGCTGCTTTCTGCAGTCTTTCTCCATTTAAATAATATTCAGCTCCTCTAATCTTCCTGCCAAAGTGCATAATTTCACATTTTCCCACATTATATTCCATCTGCCAAGTTTTTGCCCACTTACTTAACCTGTCTATATCCGTCTGTAGACTCTTTGTGTCACCCTCACCACTTGCCTTCTCACCTATTTTTATGTCATCCGCAAACTTGGTTCATTCACTTCCCTCATCCAAGTCATTGATATATGTTGTAAATATTTGTGGCCTCAGCACTGATCTCTGTAGCTCTCCACTAGTTACAGGTTGCCATCCTGAAAATGCCCCCCTTATCCCAACTCTCTGTCCTCTATTAGTTAGCCAATCCTCAATCCATATGAATATACTATCCCCAACATCATGGGCTGTTATCTTATTAAGTAGCCTTATGTGCAGTACCTTATTGAGCACCTTTTGGAAATCCAAATATATTACATCTACTGGTTCCCCTTTATCTATCCTACTTGTTACCTCCTCAAAGAATTCTAATAAATTTGTCATGCATGATTTCCCCTTCACTCTGATCGATTATTTTGTATATTTCTAAATGCTCTGCTATCTCATCCTTTATAATACTCTCATATTTTCCCAATGTTAAGCTAACTGGCCTATAGTTACCTGTCTTTTGTCTCCCTCCCTTTTTGAATAAGGGTGTTATATTGGCAGTTTTCCAATCCTCTGGGGCTTTTCCAGAATCTAAGGACTCTTGGAAGATTATTACCAGTGCATCCACTGTCTCGATAGCTACTTCCTTTGATATCCTAGGATGCAATCCATCAAGTTCAGTTCAATGTGGACTAATCAGAGACTGATTGTGTAACCCAGAAACCCATGAACGGGCACAGTTGGATCGACATGAGGATAGTTGTTATGCAGCCAAAGGATAAAAGGCGGCTAAGTACCCTCATCGCATGGGGCCATCGGAGCGAGACCATCAAGTACAGAAGTCCTACAGGAAGCAGACCGGTCCTAGTCAGATCAGATCCAATCAATCTGCAGTTAGTTTAGACTGACTACATAGGGAGTAATGCACATTCTCTAAAATTGTTTGTAACTCTTTAAGTCGTAAGCTTTTTGTTAATAAATTTGTTGGGTTTAGAGTAAAATTATGTCAGTTGTAACTCTCAATCTCTTGGATGTTACAATGGTAAATGGAATAAGAAGGGTAATTTCCATTGATCACTTTCGTATTGCAGACTGAATATGCATATGGGCTAAGTGATTAATCACTTCAATTCTCATCCTAACAAATCTTGTAACATTTCAATTGTTGAATAGTAGTTAACCAGTTAACCATCTAAATTTTTATAGATCCCGTAGAAGTATATTGAATTACTGAATGTACAGCACATAAATAAGCCAAACAACCCAACTGGTTCCATGACAGTATTTATGTTTCACATAATTATCTGGCTTCCCCTTAAATCAATCTATTTTTATAGTATAGCTTACATTCTCCTGACAGATTGCGGTGGTTTGAAAACTGTGAGTGTTTTATGTAAATTATAATAAGCAGTGTTTGACACATTGTTCAAAAGTGTGTACTTTGAATCAAAAATTGCAAAAGTTCCAAAATATCCCAATTATCTCTCCAGCTTGGAAATATCTGGGAAATCTAACCCCCTTTCACCTGTCTCTAACAGGGAGACTGAAACCAGATTAAGCACGTGAAACAATTGTGTTGTTTTTGAGTTGGTGCTGAATATCTTAACATTGCCAAAAGAAGCAGAAGGGAGATGAGAATTTTTTCATGCAGTGAGTTGTGACCTGGAACGCACTTCCTTAAAGGGTGGTGAAAGCAGATTTAATTTTAACTATCAAAAGAGAATTGAAAAGGGGAATATGGAAAGGTTAGCTAACTGGATAACCATTTCAAAGAGACAGCACAGTTACAATGGGATGAATGGCTTCCTTTTGTGCTGTTTCAATGAATAGTGCAGGCACAGCACCAGGCATACCTAAAAATGAGGTGTCAACCTGGTGAAGCTACAACTCAGGACTACTTGTGTGCCAAACAGCATAAGCAGCCAGTGTTAGAGCTAAGAGATTCCACAACCAACGGATCAGATCTAAGCTCTGCAGTCCTGCCACATCCAGTCGTGAATGGTGCTGGCCAATTAAACAGCTCACTTGAGGAAGAGGTTCAACAAATATCCCCATCCTCAATGATGGAGGAGCCCAGCACATTAGCGCAAAAGATAAGGCTGAAGCATTTTCAACAACTTCAGCCAGAAATGCAGAGCAGATGAGCCATCTCGGCCTCCTCTGGAGGTCCCCAGCATCACAGATGCCAGTCTTCAGCCAATTTGATTCACTGCACATAATATCAATAAACAGTTGAAGGCGCTGGATACTTCAAAGGCTATGGGCCCTGACAATATTCCAGCAATAGTACTGAAGACTTGGGCTCCAGAAATTGCCGCATCCCTGGCCAAGCTGTTCCAGTACAGCTGCAACACTGGCATCTACCCAGCAATGTGGAAAATTGCCCAGGTATGCCCCATCCACAAAAAGCAGGACAAATCCAAACCAGCCATTTGAGGCCCCAACAGTCTACCCTCGATCATAAGTAAAGTGATGGAAGGGGTCATCAACAGTGCTATCAAGTGGCACATGCTTAGAAATAACCTGCTAACTGATGCCCAGTTTGGGTTCCACCAGGTTGACTCAGCTTCTGACCTCATTACAGCCTTGGTTCAAACATGGACAAAAGAGCTGAACTCCAGAGGTGAGGGGAGAGTGACTATCCTTGACATCAAGGCAGCATTTGACTGAGTGAGGCATCAAGGAGCCCTAGCAAAACTGGAGTCAATGGGAATCAGGGGAAACTCTCCACTGGTTGGAGTAGTACCTCACACAAAGGAAGATGGTTGTTGGAGGTCAAACATCTCAGTTCCAGGACATCATTGCAGGTGTTCCTCAGGGTAGTGTCCTAGGCCCAACTATCTTCAGCTGCTTCATCAATTACCTTCCTTCCATCATAAGGTCAGATGATTGCACAATGTTCGGCGCCATTTATGAATCCTCAGATACAGAAACAGTCCATGTCCAAATGCAGCATGACCTGGACAATATCCAGGCTTGGGCTGAGAAGTGCCAAGTAACATTCGTGCCACAGAAGTGTCAGGCAGTGACTATCTCCAACAAGAGAGAATCTAACCATCACCCCTCAACATTCAAAAGCATTACCATCGCTGAATCCCCCACTGTCAACATGCTGGTGGTTACTATTGACCAGAAACTGAACTGGATTAGCCATGCGAATACTGTGGCAACACGAGCAGGTCAGAGGCTAGGAATCCTGTGGCGAGTAACTCACCTCCTGACTCCCTAAAGCATGTCCACCATCTACAAGGCACAAGTCAGGAGTGTGATGGAATACTCTCCACTTGCCTGAATGAGTGCAGCTCCAACAACATTCAAGAAGCTTGACACCATCCAGGACAAAGCAGCCCACTTGATTGGCACCCCATCCACAAATATTCACTCCCTCCACCACCGATGCACAGTGGCAGCAGTGTGCACCATCTACAAGATGCAATGCCGCAACTCACCAAGGCTCCTTAGACAGCATCACTCAAACCCATGACTGCTACTATAGGGACAAGGGCAGCAAATGGATGGGAACGCCACCACCTGGAAGTTCCCCTCCGAACCACTCACCATCCTGACTTGGAAATATATTGCTGTCCCTTCACTGTCGCTGGGTCAAAACCCTGGAACTCCCTCCCTAACAACACTGCGGATGTACCTACACCACATGGACTGCAGCAGTTCAAGAAGGCAGCTCACAACCACCTTCTGAAGGACAGTTAGGGATGGGTAATAAATATTGGCCTAGCCAGAGATGCCCACATCCCATGAATGAATTTTTTCAATTACATCCGTAATTCATTCATAAGTCCCATGATTTGCAACTGTTTCTTGGATGCAATTTCGCAGTGATTTTGACATGGGTGTGATGAAATTATCAGATTTGCACCAACACTCAGCAGACAGGAGTTGGGGATTCACTGGACTCTAAAGGTAAATAGAACAAATGCTTTTTCGAGAGTTTAGATTCACTTAGATTTGTCACTGTAAGGAGTGTGAACCCAGTTCTGTGTGCAACCTGGTTTGCAGCATTCTCAAGAGTTCTCGTTGGAACCTTCGAGCACTTTTAAAATCTACCTGAACTTGGCTTACGGATGTAAAGAGCCAGGATTCTCTTGCTACTGCTCTCCAACCCTTTATATTTCTAACTGTTGAAAGGAAGATCCGCCCCCAGTTGTATCCAGAAACACACAGACCTCCCAAAGTCATGTAAACAGGGTTCTACCTGACAGGAAGCTGAACTGCACCTACTGGTCTCAGATCACTTGCTGCATTGCGAACTCCTTCTTATCTGCTCATATTGAAAATGACCATTGCCTCTCACCTGTAGGCATTTATGATGGAGGTCCAAGTGTCTCTTGTCTGTGTTCTATAGGTTCTCCCTGTCCAATATGTGATGCTCCCTACAACAAGCAATGGAATAACATTTGATCTCACTGTAATTAAGGTCATGTAAGGTGCCTTTGCGCTTGCAGTCTGGACCACGTGATAATGACACAAAAACTCCTTCATAAACCTTGTTGTTATTCAGTTAGTCAGCGCTGCTGTAGCCAGTGGGGTCGTGGGAGGGGCAGAATTGTACTTGCTACATGTTGCGAAATTGCAAACAATTTTTATTTTCAATTAAATTATATTGTCCTTTTGCAAAGTGACCTGAGCATGTTTTCCCTTGCCACTGTTATTGCACACAGCATTGGTCTATCTTGCTTTCTTCCATACACAGCACTTCACTAAGTTCTGGCTGCAAAGCCAAATTCTTTCAACAACTCTGAGATTGCCTCTGTTACACATTAGTTTAAAGGTATTTTGGATTAGTTCAAAAGAGAAAGCGTTTTGCTCCCTTGCAGAGAAGCAGGCTGACTGCATTACCTATTTGAATGACTGAACCACATGAGAAGAAAAAGACTTAACTCCATGAGCTTGATACACAAAACTCTCCTGAGCTCCAAGCTGCACATTCTAGTAATGTTAAAAAGAATATGTACTGCGATTCATGAAAAAAGAGCAGGCTTTTCCCTCTTAAACCACTGGAACTGTTATGAAGTCCCCTTCCACCATACAGATTCTCATGGCAACTTCGTTATACACTGACACCATCATTCACATCTCGGTCACTTAAAGCAGGAACAAGGTGAAGGGGTTTTTGGCAGGGTAGTCATTCTTAAAGAGGAAAAATAATTTTATAAGAAAGAAACATATTGACTGGGTTTGCAAAACGAGCAACTGAAAATCATTAAGTTGATCTATGAATCATTGGGATTGGCAAGAGTGCATCGATAGATTGGATGGAAACTGGGCTTTGGCAAAGGAACAATTGTTTATCACTGGGGACATTTGGAGGCTGAGTGCAGTTCTTTTTAATAAAATACAACCAGATTTATTCAAGCTGATAAAACATTACTCTTTTATTCCTTCATGCCACTATCATTTATTGCTCATCCCTAAATTCCCTTGAGAAGTTGGTGATGAGCAGCCCTCTTGAACTGTTGAAGTCCATATGGTGTAGCTGCACCCACAGTGCTGTTAAAGAGGGAATTCCAGGATTTTGACCCAGCAACAGCGAAGGAATGGCAATACAGTTCTAAGTCAGGATGGTGTGACTTGGAGGGGAACTTGAAGGTGGTGATTATCCCATGTGTTTACAGTCCTAATTCTTCTAGGTGGTAGAGGCCACAGGTTTGGAAAATGCTGCCGACGGAGGCCTGGTGAGTTGTTGCAGTGCATCTTGTAGATAGTACATCCTTCTGCTGTTGTGCATTGCTGGTGGAGGGAGTGTAGTTCCAGGTCTTCCGATCAGCAGCAATGCTGGGATGACTGCCACTGACTGTGAAGATAACTACGGCCCTAACTTTTTCTGTTCTTGCAGTTGGGTCTTCCTGTCCCTGCTCCAGCAGTGATCCCTCAACATAGCCACCCTCAGAGAGCAATGGTGAAGAAGAGCAATGGCGAAGAGGAGCAATGGTGAAGAGGAGCAATGGTGAAGAGGATCAGCGGTGAAGAAGAGCCATTGAGAGGCCATACCCCCTTTTTATGGAATCAGCTGCCATATTTAGGTAAGTTTTTAAATGCCTTAAAGGTTTTAATAGGATTAGTGGGATGGGTAGTCAAGGGGGTGGGAGCTGTTGGGGGTGGCTGGGGCATTGTGGGTGATGGGTGCGCCCCGCTGTTAATTACTGATTAATTACCCACAACCAGGTTGACCTACTAGGGTCTTGGATGGAGCTCGCAACAGGCTCAAGTCTCCGACATCGGAGGGGCCCAGGCAGTGCAAAACTGCCGTTTGGAAATTTAAACTTCCCAGGCAGGTACCGCAAATTGTACAGGTCAGAACTTCTGGAGGCACCCAATGTGCAACAGTGGCGAACCTCTCAACATTCACCACTGTTTAAGGTGGCGGATAGGTACCAATGAAGAAAGCTGCTTTGTGCTGGAAATATATGCATGTGGTTGTCCATTTAATGAAACAATTTTATAGGTTCGCAAGTGGGTCAGTTTAAAACAGTGAAATGATCATGTTCACTAACTTAAAGTAATGTGGTACATCTCAAAGAGTTTCTTTATGCATTTGGTGTGGGGGCTTTAAGTTTAATGCTTTTTTTAAGCAAATGAATTTCCCTTTTGTAAACAAATATTGGGGTGGATTTTCCAGAATGGGAGTTGAGGTTGAACTGTCAATGGTGTCTGTCATTACCCCTCTGAAACTGACCGCAACTCCAGGATGTCGAGCATATGCAGATCGGCATGGAAATCTGGAAGTTGACGTGTGTCACTCAGGGCTCTGATGCAGGCTGCACTATTGAACCACCAGAATATTGAACTTAAGACTCTCACACCAAATGCATAACAAAATCCTTTTAGATGTTTTAGAGATCAAAGCCTGTTGAGGGTGTACAGGGATGTGGAACTCAAAACACAAACACTTCGGCCATGATTTTATTGAATGGTGAAGCAGGCTTGAGGGGCTGAATGGCCCACTTCTGCTTCTATTTCATATATTCGTATGTACCACGTCACTTTAAGTTAGTGAACATGATCATTTCACTATCTTAAACTGATCCAATTGGCAATCACTGAAACAGCAAGAGTTTCAACTTTCCCAACCCTACATTGCCATTTGAAACCCCTTAAGTGGCTACACCTTGTTCAGTCAAGTGTAACTGAGTTTTTAATGATGCTGTGGTTAATAAAGTTTCATGAACAACAGAACTTGGAGCAACTTATGCTCAAAGGACCAAATTTGTATGTTTGTAGAAGTGGCCCTGAAGAAATAATTTTATTATTGTGGACCGCTCTGAACAGATTAATTTGTAGATTTTTAAGCTAAATTTAAAGTTTTTTTAATAAGTATTTTCACAATACCTTAGCTTCTAAATTCACCCTAATTGTATGTTCCAATCTTTAATTTGCTCCACTTAAACAAAAAAGTGATTTAATTTTACTGCTTTTTATTTCCTGTTTGTGCAGCTGTGAAAATCCTTCAACGTGATTACCTGCTTGGACAGCCTGAGGACTTCACTCCAGCTCCATGCTGTAAATACTCAACAGTGTGTCGGAGGACATGACAGCTGAGTTCGATCCTGTCCTCACCTGACAGTTATTCGAGCACACTTCAACAGAGGTTATTGGGTGACAATCACAAGTAGGAACAGTTGGCAAATTGACTTTTCCTAATCCCGGGCCAATTATTGTAACCTGGCTGAGATGAGTTAACCCAGCAAAGACCAGGGGTCAAACCGAGATCACCTGCTCAAGATGGCTTAGAGATGGTCAGGTAGGATTTCAATTGAGCATAAAACTAGAACTGCATATTATCCGCCTGTTCTAGGACCTGCCCAATTTCCATTTATATTAATGGGAGGTCGATGCATAATGGCAGTTTTATGTTCAGCTGGCAAGTTGATAATCTACCCAATATCTTTAACTCTAAGATGCTGAGAGTAGCTGAGTTAGCTAAATAGTTACTGTTCTTTTTCAAAACACACCACACAGTCATTCTTCAGAAGCATGCTTCAGTTATACAGGGCATTGGTAAAACCACATTTCGAATACTGTGTACAGTTTTAGTCTCCTTATTTAAGGAAGGATGCAAATGCATTGGAGGCAGTTCAGAGGAGGTCTATTAGATTGATACCTGGAATGAGCGAGTTGTCTTATGAGGAAAGGTTGGACAGTGGGGGCTTTTTTTCCTTGGCATTTAGAAGAGTGAGGGGTGACTTGATTGAATATATAAGATCCTGAACAATATTGACACGGTGGATGTGGAAAGAACATTTCCTCTTGTGGGCGAGTCCAGAACTAGGGGGCACTGTTTTAAAATTAGGGGTTGCCCTTATAGGACAGAGATGAGGAGAATTTTTATCTCTTGGAGGGTTGTGTGACTTTGGGACTCACTGTGCCAGTAAGCAGTGGACGTGGGGTCATTGCATATTGTTAAGGCAGAGGTAGATAGGTTCTTGTTAGGCAAGGGAATCAAAGGTTATCAGGGTAGATGGGAATACGGAAACTTGAAACACAGACAGATCAGCCTTGATCTTATTGAATGGCAGAGCAGGCTTGGTGGTTGAATGGCCTACTTCTGCTCCTAGTTCGTATGTTTGTAAGTACAATATTCGTTTTAGCCCATCTCTCCCCCAACTCATAAAAACTTGTTCAAAACTTTTGATTTCAATGAAACTGAATGGATTCACTGATGCCCCTGCATTCATCACAAAACTATTGTTTTTTTTGAATTCAAGGATTTGACCTGCTGAGGTAAACTGATTAAGGGAACCACCTACTCAAAACTCAACATATAACGCAGGGTGCCATAGCTCTAGGGCACCTCAAACCTCAGCCTCCAGATGACACGTTCTCTCATTTCAAGAGGTGGAAAATCATTGCACTGGGGGTGAGCCTGAATTCCGTCTGCTCTATCCTAGAAAAGCTAAGAATCAAGAATTACCCTCAGGTTTATTTTGCCACCCTAAATGCATTATGGAGGGTGTAAGGATTAGATAGATAATGCAGGGTATAGGGGTTAGATGGATAAATGCAGGGTGTAAGGGTTAGATTGATAAATGCAGGGTATAAGGGTGAGATAGATAAATGCAGGGTGTAAGGGTTAGATAGATAATGCAGGGTGTAAGGGTTAGATAGATAATGCAGGGTGTAAGGGTGAGATATAATGTAGGGTATAAGGGTTAAATAGATAATGCAGGGTGTAAGGGTTAGATAGATATTCTGGGGTTCTTCTGAATTTAATTTTGAAATGCATGAACACCCTTATCACCAGAGATTACCTGAGATAGCTATGCTCCAGGATAAAACAGCCCAATATATTGACATAAAAACAAAAAACTACTGCGGATGCTGGAAATCCAAAACAAAAACAGAATTACCTGGAAAAACTCAGCAGGTCTGGCAGCATCGGTGGAGAAGAAAAGAGTCGATGTTTCGAGTCCTCACAACCCTTCAACAGAACTGAGTATAGTTAGGAGAGGGGTGAAATATAAGCTGGTTTAAGGTGGGGGTGGGTGGAGAGAGAAGTTGAGGGTGGGGTGGTTGTAGGGACAAGCAAGCAGTGATAGGAGCAGATAATCAAAAGATGTCACAGACAAAAGGATCAAAGAGGTGTTGAAGGTGGTGATATTATCTAAGAAAATGTGCTAATTAAGAATAGATGGCAGGACACTCAAGGTACAGCTCTAGTTGGGGTGGGGTGGAAAGACTGACAAGGTATTAGTTGTAGATTTTAAAATAATGGAAATAGGTGGGAAAAGAAAAATCTATATAAATTATTGAAAAAAACAAAAGGGAGGGGGAAGAAATGGGGTGGGTATGGGAGTTTAAGATCTAAAGTGGTTGAATTCAATATTCAGCCCGGAAGGCTGTAAAGTGCCTAGTCAGAAGATGAGGTGCTGTTCCTCCAGTTTGCGTTGGGCTTCACTGGAACAATGCAGCAAGCCAAGAACAGACATGTGGGCAAGAGAGCAGTGTGGAGTGTTAAAATGGCAAGCGACAGGGAGGTTTGGGTCTTTCTTGCGGACAGACCGCAGGTGTTCTGCAAAGCAGTCGCCCAGTATATTGACCATTTTCTTATGTCTAAAAGGCAGGATCACAGAGCATGGAAGAAATTGCTTTCAAACATCAATAATGAATAGAACAGCCATTCCCAAACTGTGAGTCACAGGAACAGTGAAGTTCCTCTTCTCCTAGATTGCACCCCACACTGGCCATGGCCCAGGTAGCATCTCAGCCTTCCCTTGCCCTCCTTGTCTCTCAATCTCTCTCTGAGCCATGGTTTCCTGCCCATGGTGGCTTCACTGAGTCTCGAAAACCCAACTAGGAACCTAGCGATGATGTCTCCACTGCTGAGCTTCTGCTTGTCAGAGCTTTAACCCTATCACCCTGGCACCGCGGAATGACCTGGACTCCAAAATTACCCAGCTCAAGACCCTCAACCTCTACTTCCACTGCTTCCTGACCAAGCTCCATGAGCTGGAGCAAGTCAGATGAAGTAACATTCTGGTGAGTACATAAACCAATAACATTTTTACAAAGTACTTTATAAACACAGATTTTCATGTTTATATGCTATATCGTATGTTGATCTATAATATGCAATCTTTAATAATTATACTGAATGTTACTATGCTGCTTTATTTCTGTTTTGGTTTTGTTGGCTTCTGGGCTCTTGTTAATTTTCAAGTGTTAAAATGGGATTGCATTGGAAAATAGTTTGAGAAGCACGGTGATAGAGGATTTTCCCTGCTATTTGACATTAACTTAATTGCTAATCTCAATCCTCAAACCCAAGTGAGAAGAGTTTCAAAATTAAAGGTCTTATGTTTAATGATATGCTTTGAATCTCACTATGATTTGTCAAATGCTCAGTGCAAAAGTTGGGCTACTTCAGAAAGTATTGGGTCCTGTGAAAAGATCTTAAAAATAAACTTCAGTGATTTATTTTAAATTTCACAATTTAAAATAGTAAAGCATATTCACTGTGTTTTTTAAGTTGCTCTCCCCTTGCCCTAATTGTTCAGTGTGTTTATCCAGCAAATATCTGAGTGAGACAGGTGCCCAGTGCAAGCTATGGTCCATGTTATTTACTCATCTAAACTCCTGGGTCAGAGAAGGGAAAATCATCCTTGAGTTCCATCCAGCGATCCAGCTTCTGCACAGGTATCCCATGAGTACAGACTCGTCTATGGTGACCCATGCAATTAAACAGCCAAACACCATTCACTTTTAAGTGGGCATCTGGTTCTCATAGAACAGAAGTCAGCACCCAGGGGAGAACTGGCGACCAGCAAAATCAGGGAAGGGAAAAATATGTTAAAAATAGCATTGATCTGGCCGAGGGAGACCAGATTCTATGCAAACCTCATGGCAGTCGGCATAAATGTACTTTCCTGTGATTAATTGCCGGCTACTTAATCACTGAAAATTTGTATTTCCCACAAGTTGTATATTGTTCGCAGGCACTATTGCAGTGTAGCTTTCCAGATCATTCAAGTCTGATACCTGAATAGCTTTTTTTTTCAAAGTTGCAGCATATAACATTGTACCTTTGGAAAATAATCACTTCCATGTTTCTTATTCCTTTCATCTGGGAAGGTATTTGAGATGTGTGTTTCATGAGTAATGCAACAAGGAACATTACTAAAAACAAAAGCTAAACGCTGCTGATGCTGGAAATCCAAAATGAAAATACTATGTTACTAGTTTATTTCCACATATTTTACTAGGGAATACATTCAGCTAATGGTGAAGTAATGGATTTTTCAGAACTGCTTTGTAAACCAGCTCTAAAGTGTAAAACAGTGCAAAATCTACTATTTTGCACTAAAGCTGGTTTGAGTTTATGACTAGTTTAAGTGTAAACGCTTTAACATTACTGTAAACTACCGGCCCCAATGAACAACTCTTGCACTGTGAACAACTATAGCAAATATAAATTTGCCGCCAATAGCAAAGTGGATGGCAGAAGACCTTCACTTTATCAAGAGTTAAAATTCGCATTCCTTGTTTTCAAATCCCTCCACAGCCTGCCCTATCTTTGTAATCTCCTCCAGCCTTGCAACCCTCTGAGATATATATGTTCGTCTAATTCCAGCCTCTTGAATTTTAATTGTTCCACCATTTATGGCTATGCTTTCAGCTGCCTAGGCTTTGAGCTCTGGAATTCCCTCCCAAACCTTCCCCTTTAAATCCCTGCTTTAAGGCATCCCTTAAAACCTACCTCTTTGCAAACTGGCTTTAAAGTATAAAAACACCAGAAATTATACTGTGCAAAATAATAGATTTTGTGCTAAAACAGGCTTGAGTTCATGACTCAATACCTCCTGATGTGGCTCGGTGCCATATTTTGTTTTATAGTGCCCCCGTGAAGTGCCTTGGAATGTTAACAGTGCTGGAAAGTGGGATTAAAATGAACGGCTAGTTTCTTTTCTCTCCTTTTGGCCGGCACAGACATGATGGGCTGAATGGCCTCTTTCTGCACCGTAAGTTTTCTATGACTCTATGGTATCAATACAAGTTGGTGTTTCTGAGTCTTCCAGTCTGCTTGAGCTCTTACCTCCCATGTTGCCCATATAAACATGCTCTACTCAACAAGTCCGAGTATTTATTGTGTCACAATGCAAGTATGCTCACGCGCTACACCCGAGCCAGGATCTTACAGCCCCTCCATGGCGTGTCTCCCTCCAACGGATGTGGCGAGCCATTTAAATCTCCGTTCAGTTTGTTGGGACCGTAATATCCCGCTGGGTAGGAGAGGCCCTGAAATCCTGGCCCAGGTTAGGGTTGGTATAACATTCACATAGGAACATTAGAGAAACAGCACTCAGAAGCCATTGGTTTTCATCTCAAGAGCCAACCTGAGTGGAGACCAGAATGAGTTCACTGCTTAAATATGAGAAACAGCACATGGAGGTTGTTCTGTTGGGAGTTGGATCTTTACAAAGGGTGAAATTTCCTTGTGGATTGAACGTAGCAGCAACAGAGAACACCACTGAGGGTAAAATTGTCTTCTCTGCCAGCCAGATAAACTATATTTTTTTGAGGTATTTGTGGAGAATCCTGTCAGACACATCTTCAGGTTTAGAAAAGAGCAAGCCTATCATGTCATCACTTGAATGTTTTTTTTTACTTGGCTTGTGGCAAATGCAGTCATTTTTAAATGAACTGGAGAACAGAATACAAAGCAGCAATTTGTTGATATTGTATCTGCAAAGATTTAAGAGTAACAACTTCTTTCCTACCTCAAAGTCCCTAAAGAGGCCATTTATGCCCACATTCAACCCAGAGCCAAGTGAGTCACATGTGGCCCTTGGCTGTCAGCTATTTGACTGTTCTTGCAGTGTAAGTGTCTCCCTAAAGGAAAAGAAAAATTACATACAACACAGAGTGTGTGCAAGGGAATGTAATGTAAATGAAACCCTGAAGGTCAGAGGAACAGATGACAATTTACAATCTAAAGCTGCAATGGGAGGGAGTACATGGCACACATGCCTGGCAACAGAATCATTTGTATTTGACTGCATCTCTCGATAGTCTTTTTATTGTACATAAGTAAGGTTATACAGAATGTTACAGTGAAAACTTGTAATTGGTGTGAAGTGTATTGGGATGTTTCTGAGAGATGTGATCAGACACTTAATAAATGCCAGTCTTTCTTCCTTTCAATGTGACCGTTTGAATGCTACTTGACATTTTCATTCAGGATTCTAGCTCAAGGGCCTACTACAATCAACTTGTGTTGAAGAAGAATTTCCAAATTAAGTAGGCAGTACGACTTAACCAAAATTCCCCCTGGCAGGAATTCCTTTGCTTCTTATTGAGCCAGCTTTGTGTAAAGAAAGGGTTAAATTTCCTTTGACCATTTGCTTAAACTGAATAAGACACTATTAAGGAAGCCATCGATTAGCTGACAGACGTCAAATCTGAAAAATATTATTGCCAAGAAAGAATTAACTTTCATGTATATTGCACAACTATTTTCTCAGGATATTTCAAAGCACTTTACAGAAATTTAATTTTTTTAAGTGTAATCATTTTGGTTATGTAGGCAAAAGCACTATTCAATTTGCTCACATTGAATGACTAATTCATCAATTCTTCGTGCTGGTTCTGAGAGGAATGTTGCCCAGGACATCAGAAGAACTCCCCTCCTTTGATCAGGATGTTTGATGATCATCTAAACCAAATATCCTCGGATTATCATCACATCCAAAAGGCAGCACCTCAGACAGTGTAGCACTCTTTCAGTACTGCATGCAAGTGTCAGCCCAGACTTCTCAAATTGGACTAGGGGTTCAGGAAGAACACAACCTTTCAAATTTTCACAGCTTTATGGTTGAGCTCGCTGTTTGTTCTAGCCTTTAAGTTGGTCCTGAAAGCCAGCAATCCTTGTCTGGTAGTAACCAGAGTTCCCTTTAAGATAAAAGCAAAATACTGCAGATGCTGGAAATCTGAAACAAAAATAGAAAATGCTGGAAAAATCTCAGCACGTCTAATAGCATCTGTGGAGAGAAAAACAGAATTAATGTTTCAAGTCCGTATGACTCTTCTTCAGAGCCCTGAAGAAGCTCTGAAGAGTCATACGGACTCAAAACGTTAACTCTGTCTTTCTCTCCACAGATGCTGTTAGACATGCTGAGTTTTTCCAGCACTTTCTGTTTTTGTTCCCTTTAAGATACCTGCATGCGCACCTGTCCATCAATCTTAAAGAAACCAAACAGTACAAGAAGTCATCTGGTACAGCAAACAGAAGTTTGAGAGAATATTGACTGTAACAATAGCAGAGGAGGAATTTCAAAGCAGTAAATTGCTTGTCCCATTGTTTTCCCACAATCAGGCAATTTACATGTTGTTGACAGGCGGCCATGACAGTATTGGTGCAGCTCTGGTGCTCTTAGAAGGTTGGGCTCCAATCACTGTGGTGATCACCTATCTTTTGGGGGACAGAGCTGATAGGTTTGGATGAAGATTTTAGTGGAGACAAAAAAAACTAGTTCCTTAATGAAAAGCCCTGATTCACAGTGGCAAATCTGCTTTTCAATAGTGTTCCAGTAGATGGAACCAGTCTGGATCATTCCAGTAGTCTCCACTTCTATTGCTGAATCGTTGTGCCTGCCTTTTGCACCATACTGCTTGTTGAGGGATTGGATATGGGTAAACAGAAATTACAGTGGGTGATGACATCTTACCCGTCCATTTCCATTCCTGATGTCAGGCTCCAAGTGTATTATGTGGTAGAGTCTGTAAATGGAGATGTTTTAGAGGTTGGCAGGTTGATACAAAGGACAGGACTGGAAAAGGCTATAGCATTTCAACTGTTCTATCACCAAATTTAAAAAAATGCCATACAATATTCTCTTATCCTCAATATGATAAAGTATCAAATATTTTATTGCCATATGACGCCTACCTGCAATGAAAGGCACCAACGTAATACCACATATGGCCACATGATGCTCCCTGTTTATCCCAGATAATGTGTATTCATGAGTTGACACTCGCCGCATGACACCACACCACCAAGTCAGTTTGCACAAAATCAACCACATTCCCTGTATTTGTGTGAGACTATTGACTTGCTGTCATCACTGGCCATTAGGTTCAAGGTGAAATATATCACTAGCTTTGGCATGAAGCCTCCCCTTTGCAAGCTCTCTATTGATTTTACCACAAAGTGAAGAGAAGAGCACTTCACCCTTTTTAGGACAATCTTGCTGTTTTCTTAAACACCTTTTTCTTGGAGGATTGGAACAGGCTGGGAATGGTTCAGCCTAGTTACAGTGAAGTGGCATCAGTGTTAGGTTCCAAGACAAGTACTGTGGTAGCTTATACTGTCAACAACATCATGCTAATGGAAGAATTACTAAAAATGCTGAAAATTTTAAGTAAAAATATCAGGAAAGCATCTGCAAAGAGAAAAGACAAGCTTGCTGTGTCAACCGTATAAGCAAAACTGAAGGCTGAAAGGTGCTAGGTATTTTAGCCCAGTTGGAAAAAACTGAGAGAAGGATGAGGGGAAAGGAGGAAACAAAGAAGAGGGAGAGAATTCCAGAGTGGGAGCATTAAATGTTCCCTTTGTCGCTTCTTATAAAACATAATGTATATTGTCAACGTCCTGGGGGTTACCATTGACCAGAAACAACTGCACTAGCCATATAAATACTGTGGCTACATGAGCAAGTTAGAGGCTAGGAATTCTGTGGTGGGTAACTCACCTTCTGATTCCCCAGAGTCTGCCCACCACCTACAGAGCACAAGTCAGGAGCGTGATGGAATACTTTCCATTTGCCTGGATGAGTGCAGCTCCACTAATACTCAAGAAGCATGACGCCATCCAAGACAAAGCAGCCCACTTGATTGGCACCCCATCCACCAGCTTAATATTCATTTCTTCCAACATCAACACAATGTGGTGTAGAGTGAAGGGTCAACATCAGGAGCACCTGATACTGATGTAATGACAGGTGTAACTGTGATGCAATGTCACCTGACTAAGGGACAGTGATCTGGCGGGAGGCAGAAGTACAAGCTCATGTAGAGTACTGAGATGTATATTCCGTAAATAAACAAGAATGGTTTTCTGAATAACAGTCAGCATTCTTAAGGTAACAGATAAAGAAGCACCATCTGGACCCCGGACTCAAGGAGGAACATGGTGGCAGCTGGTGGTTTTTGCCAACTGTGCATGTGCACCAGAAATGTGGCAGCAGACAGAGCATAAAGACCCAAAAAAACTCCAAGAGAGCACTGCAGTCCTGAGAGACCTCTGAATCCTTGGAAAAGGAAAGATTGAAAACTCACCTGAGAATGGAGCATTGTGGGTTCTGCAGCTGCAAGCAGACACACAGGCCCAGAATCCAGACAGCAATGAGTACAGAACATAGTCACACAGCCAAACTACTGATGCAGCAACTGACAGAGAGCTTAGGCTAAGCATGGAATCGTCATTGCTACCCCAGAACTGTTCCAAAGTGTGAATGGCCAACAACAGGCTCGACACTTGGGCAATTGGAGGAAAAGTTTCTCCAGATATAGAATGGCTTCAGGTTTGCATAAGAAGGAACAGAAGGATCAGGACAGTACTTTATTCTACATGGTTGACACCATAGCAGATGATGTTATTGCAAGAAAGGTTGTCGATGAGACTCGAGCTTATATGATGACATCCTCTAGGTATTTGATCCATACTTCAGTGTTCACAAAAGCTTGATCATTGAGGAAGCAAAATTTAATATGTGGAGGGAAAAACCAGGCGAATCCATAGATTAATTTATAAATGATCTGTACAGACTTGCGGAGAATTGCGACTATGGGACCCTCAGAGATTAATTAATATGTGATCGTATAGTGGTTGGGGTTTTGGATGATCATCATTTTGCAAATGAAGGAAGATTTCACTCTCACAAAGGCAGTACAAATAGTGTGACAGTCTGAGCTTAGGAAGCAAAACAGAATTATTTCTCTTGGAGAAAGTGATGCCCCTTTGGAAAAAAACAAGTGAAACCATTTGATATGTCAGACAAAAAACAGAAAGCACAGTGAAGCAAAAGTCTGCAAAATCAGGAAAAAGCACACCAAGTGGGCAATTAAGAATGGGCAATAAATGCTGGCCTAGCCAGTGATGCCTATATCCCTTGAAAGAATAAATAAATATTGGTTTAATCCACTGACTGAGTAAAACTGGCGTAATACAGACAGTAGCAGTTCAGCCACCTGATCTTCCTTGCCATTGACCATTTATATGCAGATCAAATCAAATTACATTATATTTTAACAGAGGTGTTAATTCATTTATTTTTATTGAGGGACCAGATTGTTATATTGAAGTCCCAGATGAACATTCCCTCTCTGTAGTAGGTGCTGGGGAATTGTAAACTTATTCTTAATGAACACATTTTTTGCTTTGCACTGCATCTAGCCCACGTATTACCTTCACCTCTTCGTAGGAGAGGAGTTTGTATAATATTACAACAATATTTTGCATAAAAGTCACACAGTTACTGCCAAAAGCCATATGGCTCTTCTTGTGTTTCATATAAAAAAGTGAACATACAAACAGGAAACCACAGCATCTCCCCTCCCATATCTCTATGCTCCTGTTGATTGTAGCTAAGCTTATGCGTAGGCATGAAGATCTTTAAGCCAACTGTAAGGGAGCCAAGGATAAATAGTTGGAATGATACATAGTGCACTAAGAGGCTTTCCATATGTTTGCCAACAGTCAAATACTCATCACTTAGCATCTTCTTTCTCAAGAGTGCTGTAAGATCAAATGGAAAAAATAAGCATGTTTTCATTAGCAATGAAGCCACCATGTAATAATACCCCCGATTTTGTGGTCAGCTTCGAACCAGTGACACCAGTCATTTGTTATATTTATACTTGCCTACAGACTTCCCATGGAATTTTGCACTAGAACTAATTGTGCCTAGAGAGCTAAAACAGCACAGTGATCTCTACAGGGGACCTGGACATCTGCGAGCAACTGTGTGTCTTCTTAACTAATCAGATTGAAGAATGCTTTATGAGGCACACAGTGTCAGGATCAGCAAGTGCACAGTAAAAATATTTAATTTAATCCCAAATTAAGTGCATTAAGCAAAAAAAAAGAGAGGGAAAGACAAGATTAAGAGAGAGAGAAAGAAATAAAAGAGAGAAATAGTAAAAGATGTCAAAGATCTTTGTCTTGCACTCAACAGGACGGACGCAAGAATGCCAAATTTCAAAGGGAACAACAATGTATCCTGCATGGGAAAAGGGGTGCTATTTGATTGGCAAGTCTGCTCTGATTGGTCGAGTTGTTGCCATGTTGAA
The DNA here is from genome assembly GCF_964194155.1 of Cetorhinus maximus. Taxonomy (NCBI): domain Eukaryota; kingdom Metazoa; phylum Chordata; class Chondrichthyes; order Lamniformes; family Cetorhinidae; genus Cetorhinus; species Cetorhinus maximus. Next base: position 18,665,106 of record NC_135903.1, on the reverse strand, counting down.
TGCACCAGGGAGCTATTGTTCCCCATGCTTTTGTTTAATCAAAAAAGGTGCAAAGTCTGGACATATTCCTTTTGCCTGCAGAGGACAGGTTCCTCCATATAAATATATGCAGCTTCTAAGTGAGCTACATTGCAAGCCCAACTGATAATCTTAAATTGGTTGTTAGTGTAGTTCTTAGCACATTCAGGATTGTCCAGGAAGTGCTGTCCAATTGTGGAATCACACCCGCCATTAGACATTATGGGCCGAATTTTCTCCCCATTTGGGGAGGGCGGGGTTGGGAGGGAGCGGGCAGGCACAGTCGGCTGGGCGGGCGCAATCGGCTGCGTGCCCGCAATCAGCTGGGCGCTGCCATTTTATGTGGGTGGTCCAATTAAGGCCCGCCCAGCGTGATGGGTGCCCAGGAGCGCTGAGCACTCCCTGTGCGGGCGGGGGGAGTAGGCTCAGTCAGGGAGTGTGCTTTTTTGCACATGCACGAAAGAGCGCAGCAATCTCCCTGAGGTGCAGAGCTGCCTCAGGGAGATTAGTTTAAGTTCTGAAAATTTTAATTAAAAAAATTTAAGACATGCCCCCTCATGTGAAAGTATCACATGAGCTGGGGCATGTCTACGAATGTTATTAAAAATTTTTATAAAACTGGCGGGATGAGGCTTCATGATAAACGCTGTCTGGGCTTTTAGCTCAGCTCAGTTTATTGCTTTAATTGATATTTAAATGGCTTTAATAGGCCTTTGACAGTTCAGCGGGCACGCAGCTGACACGGCTGTGCGCCCGCTGAACTGAAATGCTGAATGACGCGCGGTGACATCGGTACACATGCCTGACGTCACCACACATCATTTTATGCATCGGTGAGTGGGCCCCAACCTCGCTCACCGAGCCGAAGACTCTGGCCTATGATCTGAGTTTTGCAAGCATGGGTTGGATGAGTATGGTCAGTACTGCGCCTATGTGAACAGCCAAAGGGATGTGCTGTTTGATACAATCCCCTAGTTGGGGTGTACAGCCTACACATCTGGCATTACATTGGCACTGAAATGCATATACCACATTATCCATTTGTGTGGTAGGCAGAACATGTTTCTGGCTTGATGGCAGCACCCCGTTAGTGGCGAATGCCACTCATGTTGCTACTCCATAGTAGCAGCTTGAAATGGCTAGCTTCACCTGTTGCTGGTGAAAGGGAGCTTGTAAGACATCTCTGTCCAAAGATAAATTTGATTGCAGGATGGAGCGCATTGAGGTTTGTATGGAAATTGTTACATGCAGCTGCAGATTGAAATATAGCAAGCGTGTCATCCACATATTGGAAATAAACATGGGGTATGAGACTGGGGGTCATTCCATCAAAAACTCATTTCTCGTGAAAACCAACGAAAATGTTAGCAAGAGCTGGCCCTAGAGGGATACTATGGAAATATTTGGGCATACTTGGTGTCATTAAAGCTGAATTCAATTGCAGGAGTTGCTAAGTTCATAAGTTCAATGAATACAGAAGGTGTGTCTAGATTGCCATGATATAGTGATGCAGCGCAAATTTCAATGTCTTCCTTGAGCAGTTCATTAGTGAGTAGGCTCACAATATGCACCAAGCACAAAGACATGGCATTGCTGTCAAAATGTAGGTTGTGTATAGTCACATGTAGTATTTAATGAACTTAGCAACTCATGCAAGGCATTGAATAAACACAAGCATCGGGACAATAGTTCTCTGGTGTATTTGCTATGGCAACATGTCAACCAATCAGAGCTGACTTTCCAACCAATCAACACATTTTTTCATGCACATAATTTGTTGATCCTTTTGAAATTTGACATTCTTGCATCCTGATGTATGCAAGAGGAGAAAATTTGACAGCATGTCTCTTTTATCAGCAATATTCAAGTTCTATACTGCCAAGTGTCTAAAAAGCGAAAACTTAACAAGTAAGAATTATTTACTTTTAAAATCTCCAACAATAAATAAAAATGCAGAATGAGACTCCACACTTATAGAAGTTAATTTTCAGTGCCGAAGAGGTTATTTGGCTCTAATTAAGACTTATCCCATTAAAAAGTTACTTGTATTAGATTGCTAAAGCCCTAGGTTTTTCTGAAGAGTTTAGTGAGTTCTCTCACGCAACTTCACGTCGCTGCAATTGTTTCAATGCCAAGTCTTTCAGTGAGACACTGGTACAGCACATCTTCTGGAAAAGCAAGGCAACATGGACAGCATCCTCCTGATTTCTGCATTTAACTGTGCATGCGTGGTTGGAGAAGTTGGGGTCCAACTTACTCTTTAATAATGGTAAGCAATGGGAGCTTCACCATTATTCTTAATGCATAATCTGGGCCATTGTTTTGTATAAAATGACAGGGTCACAGGGTCTAATGGATCTGAGTCAAGTTGCTGAAAATGAGCACCTCAAGCTCCATGATAAAAGTCGTGCATCTTCTCTCTGCGCAATCTGATGTTCAGTACAAGTCTGATGCTCATGTCATCACTGACCTGGAGCACACTCAGTAGCGATCTCTTGTTATAAGCTGTCACATTATAACATTAACACCCCTGGATCCCAGTTCATGACTTTAATATTCCATTGTATAGTCTTATAGTTCATAGTTTGATTTTAAAAAAAGGCTAGAAATCTAAGTCATTTATTGGAAGTTGAGAGTATGAGGAATTGCCTTATATATAAGTCAATGAGTTGTGCTATAACTCACTTGGCAGCATACAGAAATTCTTGAAAGATTTGGAAATGCAAATAAGGAACGATGTATAATGGGTGGTTTATCCTATATCACCCATTTAAAATTATACTCCAAAAGTCAAAATTACTGCCCACTACCACCTTGAGCTTGGCACTCTCTTGATCTGTGTGGTTCAGTCTTACACCAGCCAAAAGGTGAGCTCAAGCCACTGTGTTTTGTAGCTGTGCCTTTAGCCATCAAGGGCATAAGCTCTGGAATTTCCTCCCAAAACCTCTCCACCTCTCTCTTTCTCTTCCTTTAAGACACTCCTTCAAATGTATCTATTTAACCATTCAACAATCTTAATATCTTTTTTTTTTGGCTCAGTGTCAACTTCCTGTGAAACACCTTGGGATGTTTTCCTACTTAAAGATGATAAATAAACGCAAGTTGTTGTTATTCATACATAGATCTGTTTTACATTATTAGCTGTTTATTAAGCAATGATACCCATGCACTTCAGAAAGCAGGTTTTCTCTGTACTGAACAGTTGAATTCGTTATAAATGCTTTATTCATTATCAACATAGTTAAAAACTCACACAAGGACAGAGTCCATCACGGTCCATGTGCTGAAGTTTAAGGTCTAAGCATTACATTTGTTTGGTGCAGCTTCTGTTTGTTGCGCATAGCCTGTGACCCCTAACATGATTATCATTTCAGTCAATGAAATGCATTAACAGAAAAATGTTTTGATCTTTTTTAATTCTGTAACCTACCAGATCGAAATATCCCAAGCACCAAAAAGCTGATAGATGGGATAGAGCAATAGTAATAAGAGGCTTTTAACTGCGCTGGCAAATCTCAAATTACCAGTGGGAGATGGGGCTTTAGTTGCAGTAGAGCAGGTAATGACAAGTGTACTAGGTATTAAATGAATTAATCAAAAGGTCATAACTAGGTCATCCTCTAATTAGAGACCAACATGCTTCTTGTGTCTGATCTGTTCAGTGTGTTGCAGTTTTAAGACTAGATTTGACCTTGATTCTGCTCATCGTTTTGGTCCAGCAGTTTGCCCCCTGCTCCTAAGGGTGCTGTCACTGTAAATGTGCAGACCTGAGTCAGCCACACTATACTTCCCCAACAGACCATTCTTCACAAGTGAGTCTGCAGTAACTCAGCACGCTATTTGACATTGGAAGGCATGATGATCGACCTCAGTTCTATCCTTAACTGAAGTAGATGCACATACACTTTCCGGTAAGGGTCAGTGCACAGTGGTCAGGCTCCCTGGACTGTTGAAGATTTGATTAAAGAGGAAAACATTTAACTTTCAGTCTCATTGTTCAATTGTGGATAGACCAAAAAGGCCTACACTTTGGAATTTCCTCCCTAAACCTCTTTGCCTCTCTACCTCATTACTTTTGGTTGTTTGCTGCAATATGTGGTTCAGTGTCAAATTTTGTTTGACAATGCTGCTGTGAAACGCTTTGGGATATTTTACAATATGTTAAAGGCATTATACAAGTATAAATTGTTGTTATTGTTATTGTTCTATTCAAACTATTAAGCTTTCTACGCTTGGAATATTCTTGCTAGATGTCCGATTTGGCAGACATTTAATCTAAAGAACCAACTTTTCATCTTCCCGGTTTCAGGTCCTGGGCTCACTTGGCGGACGTGCTACCCAGTGTGAAACTGAGACCATTCCCATGCTCATTTCTTAGATGAGGAGAGGAATACATAAGAATTGGAAGGCATTTTGTTTAAACAAAACATTTTAGAGTTTAGTTTGCAGATTTTATTCTTAATTCCAGAATAGGTAAAACCTCCAATATCAATCCTCTCCGATGATCAGTGACTACTCTGGATGTTATTATACTGACTCACTGGCATCACTAAGTCTCAGAACTGGGACTACTATCTACATACATTCACCAACAGGAAACCTCCTAGGACCCTATATATTTCCTGTTATTTTCAGAGCAAGGCCCAGGCTTTACATTGATTGATTCCTTTAACCACTAAAGGCACAAGACCTTTACAAGACTAGCCTGGATAGAGGATTGCCTGGCATGAAGAGCATGCATAAATGGGTCTTTGTCTGATTGGCAGGATGTGACTAGTGGGGTCCTGCAGGGGTCTTTGCTGGAGACTCAACTTTTTACAATTTACATCAATGACTTAGATGAGGGGAGCGAAGGCATGGTAGCTAAATTTGCAGATGACACAAAGATAGGTGGGAACATATATTGTGAAGAAGACATAAGGAGTTTGCAGACAGATATAGATAAGTTGAGTGAGTGGGCAAAAAACCTGGCAGATGGAGGATAATGTGGGAAAATGTGAAGTTGTTCACTTTGACAGGAAGAATAACAAAAGCAGAATATTACTTAAACGGAGAATGATTGCAGAATTATGAGGTATAGAGGGATCTAAGTGTTCTCGTGCATGAGTCACAAAAAGTTAGTATGCAGGTACAACATTTAGCCAAGAAGGCTAATGGAATGCAATCTTTTATTACGGGAGGAATTGAATATAAAAGTAAGGATATTGTGCTTCAGTTATATCGGGCATTGGTGAGACTGCATCTCAAATACTGTATGCGGTTTTGGTCTCCTTATTTAAGGAAGGATGTAAATGCGTTGGAGGTGGTTCAGAGGATGTTTACTAGATTGATACCTGGAATTAGCAGGTTGTCGTATGAGGAAAGGTTGGACAGGCTGCTGGAGTTTAGAAGATTGAGGGGTGACTTGATTGAAATATATAAGATCCTGAATGGCCTTGACAAGGTGGACATGGAAAGGATGTTTCCTCTTGTGGCTGAGTCCAGAACAAGGGGGCACTGTTTTAAAATTAGGGGTCGCCCTTATAGGATAGAGATGAGGAGAATTTTTTTCTCTCAGAGGGTTGTGCGACTTTGGATCTCTGCCTTAGAAGACAGTGGAAGCGGGGTCATTGAATATTTTTAAGGCAGCTGTTGATAGGCAAGGGAATCAAAGGTTATCGGAGGTATATGGAAATGTAGATCTCGAATCACAAACAGATCAGCCATGATCTTATTGAATGGCGGAGCAGGCTCGAGGGGCCGAATGGCCTACTTCTGCTTCTATTTCGTATATTCGTATTGCTATAGTACAAGAAAGTGGCACCATTGGATGATAGTAAATGCTCTCTTCTTTCTACTGCTCCCCTATAGGCGATAACTCTTCTTGGAATATGGAACAAAGGACAGCAGACACTTGACAGAATCTTCCACAAGTTGACATTAGACCAAGTTCAAATTTAAAAACAAAAAACTCACACAGCATGTAGACATGGAAACCCTTCTTGATGGATGTGGGCAGTAACCTACTTTAAAGAGGTCACTCATTGCAAAGAAAGCCTCTATCATACTAACTTTATTATAATAGTTTGATGTTTGTTTGTGTTGAGTGTGCTGTCAGACATCACACGTTGTATCGTGATTTCCTTGAATTTTACCTTATTAACTCAATGGCACAGTTCTAGGCTCCACTGTTGATGAGAAACAGTTTAGTAAGAATCCTCATATGGATCATGGTTTGTACTGAGACTCCTCAGCCTCATTGCACATGGAAGCAGGTAAGGTTGATGAATTTGTGTCTGTCCATGTATCGGCCATTCTGAGTCTGACTGAGTCAGGTGGACTTCTGGAGAAAACATAGCGTGAAACCTGAAAACTTCCAGCCTATACATTGCTAAGGTATAAGAGAGTAGCACCTTTGGATGATAGTAAATGCTCTCTTCTTTCTATTGCTCCCCTATAGGCAATAACCCTTCTTGGAATATGGATCTATGGACAGCAGACACTCGACAGAATCTTCCTCAAGTTGACATTCTCCTTTCACCCTAAGCTTCTGCAACTCTTTCCTCCTTTAACATGTTCCTTACAACCCATTTCTTTGAGCTTAAGCTTTTGGTTGTCTATCTTAATATCTCCTTATTTGGCTCAATGAGAAATTTTGTTTGAGAAGGATCTTGGGATGCTTTGCTGCATTAAAGGTGCAATAATAAATGACAGTTGCTGTTGTTGTCAGCCTACACATTGAGTGTTGACAGGCAATTCAACCCTGAGAATTGCATCATAGCTGAGTGAGAATCCATCTTCAATAAACATCCACACATTTGCACTTTCCAGCAAGAATCCTTCAATCATCAGGGATAGGCTCATTTTCCCCTTGGGCATTTGTGGCATTGCTACTACCATCTTAACTGGGAACAGTTAATTCAGCACAGACCAGGAATTAAACTTGGAGCCTTACTGGTCCATAGGGTAGTGTAGTTACCCATTGCGCCATGGAGTGGTGAGGGAGGGTAGAGAAGGAGGATGTCTGATGGTAAATGTTTTGGAATTCAAACCAAAAGTGGAAAGTATATATTCCTTAGTTTTATTTCAATGAATATTAACAAGAAATTGTCATCAGAAGTTTTAAAGGGAATTAATGTTAGTCCATCCTATCTCTTTGTTATAATTTAGCTTGGTAGTCAGGTCTCTGTAATTGTTATATGTCAGCAGATCTTAAAACATAGCAGGATAACTTTTGCTGATCACCATTATCAGCAAAATTGAAATCGATGTGCTAGAAGTAGGCACCGCAGGAAATCGTCTCCCTTTGTTTACAATACATAGCGACCAGCTGAATGACTCCACTGTGGTTATCCTGGCATTGGATACAGAGCACAGCAGCAGAGGAAATGAAAGAAGCAGGATCTTGCCCTTGCAAAGCACACTTCCCTCACTTTGTAACTTTAGACAGTTACCAGAGGCAGCACTGGGAGCTCCATCTGAATCCATTTACAGGCTGCTCCTACATTACAGGAACATCAACAAGGCTGATCTCTGATCAGATTACAGCTAATTCTTCCAATGATTTGATTACTAAAGATGTGATTCATACCCACTGGCCAACCAGTCCTCAAACCAAATACATCTTGCATCTAATACAGTATCCTCTTTCCAATCATGTCCTTTGTACAGATTTTGTTTACAGGAGATTATTGTATTTGCTTTTTACATGATGCCTTTCTGACTCCATTTTATTTACCAACATTATGTATAATATGACTGGGAACAGGTGGACCAGTACTTTTAAAGTTCTTACAGCGAGCTCCTTGAAAGACTTGCAAATATGTCTGATTCTAATTTATATCTTTTTATTCCATTCTTTCCATTGTGGTTGAGTTTTCCACTATTTGTGCTCAAACAATGAATATTTACTTGGCAAGAATATTGAGTGTGGCTGTGTGATGAATCTGAATTAACATTTGCCACCAGTGCTACCTTAGCTTATTGACTACAGTGTAAAATAGATTGTCCTCTTTTCAGATGGATCATTATTCACAGCGAGCTCCTTTCCCTTACTGGCCCTGGAGTTGGGAGCTTGGCAAAGGGTCAGAAGTTGCCTGGACCACAAGTCCTTAAGCCACAGATTACTTTTAAAAGAAAAGGAGGTGTTAGTTCCCATTCTATCAGCAGAATTCTGTACTAAAATGAATGAAATAATAGGGTCAAAATTTGCTGAGATCTTCACTTCTCATAAGCAGGAGAGAGATTCCACTAGACTTCATTTCAACACATTATCAAGCTATGGCCTATTGTCAGAAAGATCACTTAAGGGTGGCTGAAAATGCCTGACAGAAAAATCACACTCGGATGAAAATGGCACAGATTCAACTAATGGTTCTTGGTCAGATTCTAATTCACTACTCCTCTCAGACTCTTGTATTTAGACCTCTAAAGAGACCAAACTTTGCAGGTGAGCTGTGGTAAATATGGTTTTATTTAGTGTGTAATGTACCTTTAAGAATAATACTAGTTAGGCAAGATCACATGATCTATAGCACCAATAGGAGAGTAGCACGGGCTACCTCAGCAGCCAGTGTAGAGTCACAGTTGGAGTTGAAAGCACATGTATGGTTGCTGCCGAGTACATTGTAAATAAATTAAAGTTTTCACCCAAGAGGGGTCTGCTGATCAACTCTATCATTAATAACACAACCCGGCCACCCTACAACATGAGCTGACTGCTGCTATAGTTGATCCTTACTGTTTGTGACATTAGTATGTGAAAACTTCATTTCAGGATTTGAGCACAAAAATCAAGGCTGACACTCCAGTGCAGTACTAAGGGGAGTGCTGCACTGTTGGAGGTGCCATAGCTGGCATTAACAACTGCCTGTGAGAGCTGGAACAGGAGGGGGCATGTTTTGAAAATAGCACTCCTAGGTGGTCTTTCAATGCCTTTTGCAGTCTGGTGCATGTTAGTTCATAGTCAGGTTCAATTTTTATACTGAAAACTTTGGGAACTTGGAGGATCTTGCTCCAGATTGGGCATAGTGCCATTCAGTTGCCCATTTGCCGACTCCAAGGTGCTGCATCCTAGGCAGCGGCAGGACCTGCCACAGCTATTCCCTGCCTTTGCCTTTCACGCTTGGCACCACGAATTAAGTGTTGAGCTCACCTCTAGCCCAATTAGGGCATTTATATTTGACAATTGCGTTGCGTGAGCGAGAAAGATGCAGCATGGGGTCAGGACCCAGAAATTATCTGGGCAACCCAACCCCTAATTGAAAATTTAACTCCAGCTTTCAAATGAGATGTTTAACTGAAGCTGGCTCTGTCCTCTGAAGAGAACATAAAAGATTTCATGGAACTATTCTGAAGTAGAGCAGGGAAGTTATTCCCTGTGTCCTGGCCAATATTTATCCCTCAATCAACATCACATTACTGCTGGTGGGAACTTGCTGTGTGCAAATTGGCTGCTGCATTTCTTACATTATAACAGTGACTACACGTCAAAAGTACTAAATTGGCTATAAAATGTCTGGTGGTCATGAAAGGCGCTATATAAATGCAAGCCTTTCTTTCTTTTGTAGGATCTTTCTCCATCCAGAATTTGAACACAAACTTTGATCCTTTTATTTTGGCAGGTTGGCACCTTTGGCAGAGTGATAGCAGGAGGTGTGTGTGAAGATTTTAACTTGTTCACTGATCTCACAAATGTAATTTTGAGGCTGGCATAACTACAATCCCTCTCTGCTCTGCAGACATCTTTTGGCTGGAATGCCAATGGAGTCAGTTTTTAATGAATGAAAATGTCAGCAGCTGCCTTCACTGAATGACACAACAGTGGTGCTGCCTCTGGGACTGTAGATCTGATGGCTGCTATTTTGGCTGAGGGTCCTGGAATTGTGTTGATATTGCAGCTCAGATTATGATTCAATGTGTGGCAATAAGAAACTTGGTTGAATGAAGGATAAGTTTTCTAGTTCTGCGCTGCCAGTGCGAAAGCATCCCAGGAGCGCATATTTTTTTAAAAAATCATCTGCAAAAGTTGTGATTTTGCACACTTTAAACTAAAGGAAAATGAAGAAAATGTCTGCCCAGGTATGAGATTTTAATAAACACTTTAAGGTGCGCATCAGAAGCACAGAATTGCAACATCTACTCTACAATGCCATCAAGCACTGTGAATTATTCACAAGCTTTGAAAACACAGGCTGTCTTAATCAGTCAACTTCATTTTTTTAATTGTTAAAAAAAAACTAATAAACTGCAGGCCAGAACAATGTTCTACAGTCAAGCCTGACCAAGAAGAAAATGAGCTTTGTGATGCTCTTGAGTTTCTGCTGGAGATGAGCTGAGAGTACAGCTAAACTCTGATGGATTTTCAGTGCCACATTTTTTCAACTATTCTCTCTTGTGCTCTGGTTATTCCCACTCTGGCTTCTCATTGCGTTTAAAATTGTCCATCAATAAATGATGGAATCTTAGCCCGTCTATGCTCTGATCTGCATTTTGACGTTCTGTATACCAGCTGAAGCAAATACACGGGATGAGTCTACAGAACTTCCCGTACACAATGCAAATAGGGATCATTCTTTAATGGTGGAGACTTCCAAGACAGACAACTAAAACGGTCATGAGGGATAAGATCTGCTCATAGAAACCGTGGTAAAACTCCTGCCAAAGATAACAGGGCTTTAAACACCCGAATTCTATCACTTTAAGTTTAGTTTGAACCTGGTGCTATTAAACAGGTTAAGATTAAATGTCCCTTTAAAATGTTCATTTTAAACTAGTGCTGCGTAACTTCCCTTCCTCACCCATATGCAGACATTTCCACATGAGTACCTTGCCCTGGTGTCTGCTGTAGTTCCACAGGAGGGGAGTTAGGGATAAGTGTTTGCACATCATTCAGTGACAGGGATTTTAAACTGCTACACATTAACTGAAATGTTACCTACTCTCAAAGCTCTGAGCAGAACGGGCATTTGCTCATGTTCAAGTACTTGAGCTCTCATCAATTCTTAAAGGACAATTTGCAGCAGCTGTTGCATGAAACCTGGGAGTTCCTGTTTGCCCAGCTGGCCCAGAGCTCAATTAGGTAACTTATTGGGTTTTTGTTTTGAGGAATGGCTTCATCAGAACTGAACTAAGCCATCAGCAAATGTTCTAAATGAGAAATCAAAACAGGAAACAGTGGCAATACATAGCTGGTCCATTAGTATCAGCCAGTGAGCGCCGATCCCACCCGTGCCCTCCTGCAGGGTGGTCACCGCAGGGACTGGAAGTGGAGCCTAGTAACAATATTATTAAAGTTTATAAGTTTCCATTGTTTTGTTTTTCTGGTTAAGTTCGTTATTAGTTATCCCTTTAAAAGTGGGATTATGCGTTTCTTTGGTCAATGACACTGGGGCAACTTGTGCTTACTTGTTGGCTGTTCTAGAAAAGACATGCAGTGTAAATTAATGATTTAGAATAATTCAGATGTGAATATAGGAGGTATGATAAGTAAGTTCTTAGATGCCACAAAAATTGGTGGTGTCGTAAATAGTGAGGAGGAAAGCCTTAAATTACAGGATGATATAGATGGGCTGGTAAGATAGGCAGAACAGTGGCAAATGAAATTTAATCCCAAGAAGTGTGAGGTGATGCATTTTGGAAGGACTAACATGGCAAGGGAATACACAATGAATTGTAGGACCCTAGGAAGTACAGAGGATCAGAGGGACCTTGGTGTACATGTCCATAGATCCCTGAAGGCAGCAGCACAGGTAGATAAGGTGGTTAAGAAGGCATATGGGATACTTGCCTTTATTAGCTGAGGCATAGAAAATAAGAGCAGGGAGGTTAGTGTATAAAACGCTAGTTAGACCATAGCTGGAATACTGTATGCAGTTCTGATCGCCACACTTATAGGAAGGATGTGATTGCACTGGAGAGGGTGCAGGAGAGATTCACCAGGATGTTGCCTGGGCTGGAGCTTTTCAGCTATGAAGAGAGACAGGATAGGCTAAGGTTGTTTTTCTTAGAGCAGAGAAGGCTGAGGGGGTACCTGATAGAGGTATACAAAATTATGAGTGGCATAGATAGGGTAGATAGGAAGAAACTTTCCCCCTTAGCAGAGGTGTCAATAACCAGGTGGCATAGACTTAAGGTAAGAGGCAGGAGGTTTAGAGGGGATTTGGGGATTTTTTTTTCACCCAGAGGGTGGTTGGAATCTGAAACACACTGCCTAAGGGGGCGGTAGAGGCAGGAACCCTCACAACATTTAAGAAGTATTTGGATGAGCACTTGAAACTCCATAGCATACAAGGCTACGGGCCAAGTGTTGGAAAATGGGATTAGAATAGGTAGGTGCTTGATGGCCAGCATGGACACAATGGGCCAATGGGCCTGTTTCTGTGCTGTTTAACTATATGGCACTATGACTATGACATATGGAAGAGAAAAGGCAGTTTAATATTCTCCAACCTCAGATCTCACCAAAACATTAACCCAATCTTCCCTCCCTCCTCCCTCTCCCTTATCCACCAGTGCCCAACTGGCTTTTTCTGTCTTTTCAACAATTGGTTTTCTCTTTGGTAAGCAGAGCTTTTCTACCTGCGGTTTTCAAAGCTGCAGTTTTGGATTTCAAGATGAATGAAATCTGAACCAAAAAGTGAAGTGGAATCAAAGTGGATTGATGTTAATTCACGGACAAAAATCTCCCAGTCAGCGAGTGGGGGCGGGGTCCGCTCGCCGACACATAAACTGACGCGGGGATAGGTCAGGCATGTGTCCCGACGTAACCCCGTGTCAGTTAGATATTCAGTTCGGCGGGCGCGCAGCCAAGTCGGCTGTGCACTCGCCGAACTGTCAACGGCCTATTAAGGCCATTAAAAAACTCATTAACATGATTGATGGGCCTTAAGGTTGGCGGGCAGGCCGGGATCCCAGGCGGGCCTCAGAAAAAGCTTGAAACTTCATCCACTGGCAGGATGAGATTTCATGAGGGTTTTTAAATTTCTATTCAATGTTTAAATAAAAGCTATGGACATGCCCCAACTCATGTGACAGTGTCACATGAGGGGACATGGCAGGGAAATTTTGTAATCACCTTTATTGAAGGTTTTCCATCGGAGCCGATCTCCCTGAGGCAGCACTTTGCCTCAGGGAGATCTGTGCGCTTTTTCGCGTGCATGCACATGTTGTGACAGCTCTAATCCAGACTTACTCATGTTTTGCCCAAAAGTCTAAGTCTCATGACAACAGACATGACATGTCTTGCTAGAGAGCTATCCATATAGGATTGACAAGAGCAGCCATTAACCACTCCAGGACAAATCTTCTGATTGTCTTCAGTTTGTTGCAATCTGAAAGGCCAAGACGTCCTAACATCAAAGTATGATCATGTCATTACCATATTCACATTTTGCTTCAGTTTGTATCATTGCAGGAGGTGGAAAAGCTGTTGCTGATGGCATCCTAAATTATCTGCTCTTCAAAAGCGCCATTTTTATTTTGTAGTATAGTTATTGTCTAATCAGCGCAACTATACTTAGCTGATGATTCAAATATTTCCATCAGATTACTCCTGAAGTGGACTTAATAAACGATCAAAACACATTAGCTGTCAGGTTTTCGGCATTGATGTGATTTATGTAGAATAAGAGTTGTTTAACTAAACTTTTAATTTTTAAACTGTGACATGACAATTCTTATATAATGGATAAATGGTTCTTTGGCTGACAAAGCACTTTCAACACAGAATTGTGCAGGTTCACGGGTTTGATTCCAGTTTTAGAGGTGTGACGGTCCTGAGCCATAGCTACACAAAATCAAATACAGTAAACATGGATTTTATAGTTTCCTCCATGTTCAAAAGCATTCTGCAGAATCCATTCAATCAGGCCCACTTATGATGGTTGATGGAGAGTCACACAAGAAAAACTTACTACACAGTTCTTGTTTCATACTAATCATTTATACACTTCTTTACCAGCGGTCATAATCAACTCATCTTCAGGAAATGGTTTGTCATGGATTTGTTTTTGCCTGTTGTGCTGGTCACCAGACGTGCAGCTGAAAGATGGATAGTCTAATATGCTGGAAAAATGAATCATTTTAAATGGACATAATTGTGGGTTTTACATTTATATTAAAATCCTTGACTAATTCAGTAAATGTACAGAGCTTTCTACCAGAATGTGCAAGCTGGGAGACACTCCAGCACCATCTCCACTTAGAACCATCATGGAACCCATCACCATGAGAAAAAAAACCCATCACCCCCCATTCTCACAGCAACCGATGATGGGTGACAAATGTCGTCTTACTAGTGGTGCCCAAATCCAGATGACAAGTGTGAACTAACAGCCAGTTAAAACATCTCTGCTGAAATATTAAGAACACAGAAAGGGCACGATTGAAATAGTTCTTTGCTGGAAGAAAGATATATTTCTCTTAATTTAAACGGTGTAGGTACTGTCATCATGGAAAGATTTTCTACTTTGAGACGCTTGGGGACACTGGCAGCACATATCAGGAAATGACACACCCACTGATCTTAATTTTACATTCACTAAGATTAACGGTGGAAAATTATGGGCTGTGGATGTGCAATTTACAGATCTGCAGGAGCAATGTGATCTTGAAGCCCAGCTGGCTGGCCCCATTTTAAAAAAAAACATAACATATGCATTATTTATCTCTAATCCCCTCAGTAAGTCCTCAGTCAAATATTTATTTCATTCCTTCCTGAGGTTTTTGATATTATTGTCTCCTCTGTGGAAAATCTGGCAGACACTCATGATGGGCCTACATTACACTTCAAAAGCATTTCACAGATTGGAAGGTGCTTCGAGATTCCCTGAGGTTGTGAAAGGTGTTTTATAAATGCAAGGTTTTTTTTATATGCTTTACTTTGTGCAAAGTAATTAAATCTAAACTTTCTGTGCATCTTGGCGCTTTCAGCCCGAGTCTGTGCCCCTCTGTTGTAAATTGTGCTAGCCATGATGAATTGAAACCACAAGCAATTGTGTTGATTTCCTCAGGGTGGTTTGCACAAGAACGCGCCATTGTGAAAGCTCGGTGACAACAAATTTCACTGCTGAATGAAAAGCAGCATTTGTAAGTGAGAACAGAGCAATCGCATTATTACAGACCTTTGCTGAGGAAAGCATCACTTATACACGAGACAGAGAAGCCAGACAGAGAGCACAGAGATCACAGGCATGCATATAACACAGTCTTTTAAAACAAAATGTTCCTGGGACTCAGGCAGTATTTGACAGTTGATGGTAATATGATTGCTGCTTTTAGGATTCTAACAGGACTAGATAATGTAAATCAAGGACCAGCAGTTTCATCTTGTCCAGAAACCCTAGACAGATGGTAGAAGCAGATAGTATCAGCTCATTCAAATACAAATGAGGTATAGTTCCTACAGAGAAAAACATTGGATACAGTATACGAGTGATTTAAAACATGATGAGCAGAATGTAGTTCTCTCCCCTGTGGTGAATTTGATGGCGGGGCTTTTCATCAGTGGGATGGTGGTGGGTGGAGACCCTGCCACTTTCCTGTCTCCACTGAGATTAAGTGCATAGCTGAAAGGCCCGTGGATGGCCTTTCTGCCCCGCCACCATTTGAGGCCCTTAAAGTGGGCAATTAATGCCCACTTAAGTGCCTCATCCTGCCTCAGCTGGTATTAACCCAACAGCAGGAGGAGGATTGCCATGTTTGAAGCCCAGAAAGCGAACATTTGCGAGGTTGCTTGCGGACTTTCAGTGGGGATCCCTCACTCAAAGTTACTCAGTGCCTGATCAAAGGGCCTGGCATCGGGAAGAGGAAGGGATCGGCTGAGAGCCATTCTCCTGCCCTTGTTGCTGACCACCCACCCCCCACCTCCCCCACCCCCCACCCCCCCACCACAGCATGACCTCCACCCTGCGAACCCCTTCCTGCCATCACCCCCTCCTCTGAACTGTGATCCAGTGACAATCCTAGGTCTCGGGTGGGTGTCCTGCTGGCAGCAACCACTGCCTCCCCGGTGGCGCTGCCTCTGACAGACCACCAGCTCACGAAGAGCAGGACTAAGGTCCTTGATCCTGGGGGAAGGCCCGCTGCTGACCTGTCAAGTGCAAATGGAGCAAGATGTGGCAGACCATCCCTAAAAGAGGTGACACGGGCTCTGTCGGCTCTCCAGCTGGCAACCGGCAAGATTCCAACCCATATGTCGTAAATGTCGCATGCTAGAGTGGAACGGGCTGAATTTGGGCCAATGGATCCCAAAATTTTTCCTTATGTCATATCTGGACCTGTTGCAAACTATCTAATAGCAATTGATTGCTACGTTCTGTCAATAACTATAGTATCATGAGATGACCAGGATGGTAGAAGGTGAAGGAGATGGCATTTGGCCATTGGCCATTGGCTTTTTCCATCTAAACGTTCCAATGTTCATATTGCCCATTCCTTGTTGCAGGAGTGAGGCTTCCTCTTGATCAGTTTTGCATATTTTTTCTTTATTCTTTCATGGGATGTGAACATCACTGGAAAGGCCAGCATTTGTTGCCCATCCCTAACTACCCTTGAACGGAGTGGTCTGCTATCTCATTCCAGAGAGCAGCTAAGAGTCAACCACAGTTGAGAGAACAAATTTACAACAGTTGTTACGACCAGGTTAGCTGGAGTGAACTAACTCCTCTCTTCATCCTACTCCTGAGTTGGCTATAACAGAGTTTGAATTTACAATTTAATATATATTTAACAGCATGCAGCTCGATGCAAGAAATAAGTTAGCCAGGTTCCTTAAGTTAACAAGTAAAGAGCTGGTTTTATTGCTAACACTCACTCAGGTAAAGGTGCAGAAATGATTAACGAACAGCACACACACAATGCCAATACCCCCCCACCACTCCAACAAACCACCACCTCCACCCCACCAAGCATGCAAAAATAAGTAAAACTCTGCAGAGTTTCAGACATTAAAAACTTGGCCAAGTAACACGTAAAGTCAGAAAAAAAAGGCCTGTTTACCGCTGAAGCGGCCTAGTACACAGTGGCTGCTGGTCCTTGGGATTTCTCACTGGAGACAGCGATGTTGATTTGGAATTCTCCTTTAAGAGCTCTCCGTCTGTGGCAATGAGCTCTTTTGATGGCTTTTTCACATCACAAATAGTCCAGCTTTGATGAGAGAGGTTTCAGAAGAGAGAAGGGGTAAGGCCATTGCTCCAGTGCCAACTATCTAACTCTCCAACTATTAAAATCCAGTATCTTCTTTACAGACCTTCTAACTCAATCTCAGCTCCAATTTTGACACCATGTTACAGGCTCAATGGGTACAATGCTCCTTGTACTCTATCTTTAAATAAAGAATGAATGTAATATGACTTCTTGCAGCCAGTGCCACATGGCAGAGGTCACCTTACTGCGGCAAACCAGGTAGGATCTTAAGTACATGATTGCATTTCAATCCAAACACCAGCGGTGCTGCCATCCAATAGAACTGCCAGCTTCTGATTGGCCAACAGCCCTCAGCAAGTGGGGCTTCTGACCCCAGGGTGCTTAATTCCAAGGGAATGCCTGCCATGGGCCTGTCTAGTGCCTGAGTGGAACAGGATGCAGTAGGCCTTCCCAAAAATAGACTATGCTGGGCTCCTGCCAGCTCTGCAGCCGGCAGCTGAGACCCCCGTTGCCTCCACAAGATTCTGCCCGGAGTTTGGAGATGGGATCAGGAGATAAGGTTAGAGAATCTAGTATAGGGGTAACCAACACAATCCTACCTTCAACAGCCTTGCTGGAAGTAGAGACTGACTGGCAACAGCTACCTGCCTGGCATTAGCAGGGAGCTAAGTAGGTTCAATTAGCTCCCCATCCGGGGTGAACCTTAATCATTCCTCCAAGACCTTCCCAATGGTGGACTGGTCCCCCGCCTAGGGTAAAGACTGGCCATTGCCTGGAGACAGCCTCCTGGCTGCAGGCCAAGGGCCCAGTGAGGGGGCACAAGGGATCCCCTATGAGTTTATCATTATTTATAGGCTGTTCCCTGCAATTATTTGCAGGACAGCCCCAGGGAGTTTGTCTGTATTTACAAGCGGTCCTCGTGAGTGAGTCATTATTTACAGTGCCTCCCTTAAATTCACCCAGCCCACCAGTTCCCCTTCCACATTGATGGCCTGGCAACTGTGACCACATTTATTTTTTACACGATTATAATTCTTCATTTGGTACCTCCATCTTGAGGTGCCTTGTATTCTCCTACCCACATGGTACTGTGGGGAGGGTATAAAGTAGAGTGGAAGGAGGATGGGAACCTGAGCAGGGAGACACAAGAGAGGGAGACAAAGATAGAAACGAAGGACAGAAAAGTAGAAAGCAAAAGTGAAAGGCAGAGGAAACAAGGGCTAGCAGCAAATAGGGCCATAGTGCAAAAAAAAAATGTGCAATAATGTTAAAAAGACAAACCTAAAGGCACTGTATCTGAATGCATGGAACATTCACAAGAAGGCAGACAAATTACCAATGCAAATAGATGTAAACAGGAATGATAGGATTGTAATTACGGAGACATGGCTGCAGGGTGACAAGATTGGGTAGTGAATATCCAAGGCTATTCAATATTTAGAAAGGACAGGCAAAAAGGAAAAAGAGGTGGAGTGGCGTTGTAAGTTAAGGATGAAACCAGTACAATATTGAGAGCAGATATTAGCTCAGAAAATCTAGATTTAGAATCAGTCTGGGTGGAGCTAAGAAGCAACAAGGGGCAGAAAAACATTAGTGGGAGTTGTCTATAGGCCACCAAACAGTAGTGGTAAGGTAGGGGATGGCATTAAACAGGAAATTAGAGATGCATTTAACAAGAGTGCTACAGTCATGGGTGACTTTAACCTGCACACAGGCCAGGTAAACCAAATTAGTAATAGTACTGTGATAGATTAATTCCTGGAGTTTGTAAGAGATGTTTTTTTTAGGCCAGTACGTCAAGGAACCAACTAGGGAACAGGCTATGCTAGGTTTGGTATTGTGCAATGAGAAGGGGTTAATTAATAATCTTGTTCTGCGGGATCCTTTAGGGAAGAGTGATCATAATATGATGGAATTCTTCATTCGGAAGTGAAGTAGTCCAATCTGAAATGAAGGTCCTAAATCTAAACAAAGGAAACTACAAAGGTATGAGGGGTGAGTTGGCAATGATAGATTGGGGGACTTCATTAAAAAACATGATGGTAGATAGGCAATGGCTAATATTTAAGGAACAAATGCATGCATTGCAACAGTTTTACACCCCTTTCTGGTGCAAAAACACAACAGGTAAAGTGGCCCAACCATGCCAAACAAAATAAATTAAGGATAGTATTAGATCCAAAGAGCAGTTATATAAAATTGCTAGAAAAAGTAGCAAGCCCAAGGATTGGGAGCAGTTTAGAATTCAGCAAAGGAAGACCAAGAGATTGATTAAGAGGGGAAAAATAGAATATGAGAGTGAACTTGCAAGGAATATAAGAGTGGACTGTAAAAGCTTCTATAAGTATGTAAAAAGACAAAGTTTAGTAAACGCAAATGTAGGTCCCTTATAGTCTGAAATGGGAAGATTTATAATGGCGAACAAAGAAATAGCAGAACAATTAAACAATTACTTTAGTTCTGTCTACAGGGAAGAAGACACAAATCACTTCCCAGAAATGCTAAGGAGCCAAGCATCTAGCGAGAAGGAGGAATTGAAGGAAATTAGCATTAGTAGAAGAAGTAGTGCTGGAGAAATTAATGGGACTGAAAGCTGACAAATCCCCTAAACCTGATAATCTACATCCCAGGGTATTAAAGGAGGTGGCCATGGAAATAATGGATGCTTTGGTTGTCATCTTCCAAAATTCTGTTGAACCTGGAACAGTCCCAGCAGATTGGAGGGTGGAAAATGTAACCCCACTATTTAAAAAAGGAGGGAGGGAGAACACTGGGAGTTATAGATTGGTTAGCCTAACATCAGTAGTAGGGAAAATGCTAGAGCCTATTATAAAGGATGTGATAACAAGACACTTAGAAAATATTAACAGGATTAGACAAAGTCAGCATGGATTTATGAAAGGGAAATCATGTTTGACAAACCTACTGGAGTTGTTTGAGGATGTAACTAGTAGAATAGGTAAGGGAGAACCAGTGGATGTGGTGTATTTGGATTTTCAAAAAGCTTTTGATAAAATCCCACATAAGAGGTTAGTGTGCAATATTAAAGCACATGGGATTTGGGTAATATACTGGCATGGACTGAGAATTGGTTGTCAGACAGGGAACAGAGTGTAAGAATAAATGGGTCTTTTTAAGAGTGGCAGGCAGTGACCAGTGGGGTAACACAGGGATCAGTGCTTGGGCCCCAGCTATTCACAATACATATCAATGATTTAGATGAGGGGACCAAATGTAATATTTCCAAGTTTGCTGATGACACAAAACTTGGTGGAAATACGAGTGTTGAGGAGGATGTAAAGAGGCTTCAAGATGATTTAGACAAGCTGAGTCAATGGGAAAATGCATGGCAGATGCAATATAACTTTGGTAGGAAAAGCAGAATGGCAGAGTATTATTTAAATGGCAATAGATTAGGAAATGTTGATGTACAAAGGGATCTGGGTGTCCTTGTACACCAGTCACTGAAAGGAAGCACACAGGTGCAGCAAGCAGTTAAGAAGGCAAATGGTATGCTGGTCTTCATTGCACGAGGATTTGAGTATAGGAGCAATTATGTCTTCCTGAAGCTGTACAAGGCCTTAGTGAGACCACACTTGGAAGATTGTGTGCAGTTTTGGCCTACTTGCCTCAGAAAGTATATACTTGCCATGGAGGGAGTGCAGCGAATGTTCACCAAACTGATCCCTGGGATGGCAGGATCGTTGTATGAGGAGAGATTGGGTCGACTCGGTCTGTATTCACTAGACTTTAGAAGAATGGGAGGAATCTCATGTAAAATTCTGACAGGACTGGACAGGCTGGATGCAGGGAGGATGCTTCCCCTAGTTGGGGGGGCCTAGAGCAAGGGATCACAGGGTTTCTTATCATTTCTGGGGAGGTAGCATAGAAATATAGAAAATTGGCAGTGTTCCACTCTCCAACTGGGGATGCTGGCTAAACATCTTTTGGACTATCCTATTAAGCCTGCACTGGTTTACTCACTGTCCTTAATTGGACATGGCCTCAGGAGGAAGTTTCTTAATTGACTACCTCTGGGAAGATCATGACCACATTCCCAACCCAGAATTGATTTTGATGCCAGGGTCCTGACATTCTCAGCAAAATCCAGCCAAGTCTGCAGGGTTGCATGGGGGAGATGGTGGCAGAGTGATAATGTAACTGTATTAGTACTCCAGCGGCCCAGGCTAATTCTCTGGGGCCATGGGTTTGAATCCCACCATGGCAACTGGTGGAATTTAAATTTAATTAATAAACCTGGAACTGAAAAGCTAATCTCAGTGTTGGTGACCATGAAACCATCATCGGTTATTGTAAAAACCCATCTGGTTCACTAATGTCCTTGAGGGAAGGGAATCTGCTTTCCTTACCTGGTCTGGCCTACATGTGACTCTAAACCCGTAGCAATGTGGTTGACTCTTAACTGCCCTCTGAAATGGTGGACTAGGCCACTCAGTTTAAGGTCAGTTAAGGATGGGCAACAAATGCTGGCCTTGCCAGTGATGCCCACATCCTGTGAAAGAATAAAATAAAAATGTTCTCCGGTGAAAGATGTGAAGTACGCATTATGCTACACAACATTGCTAAAGATTGAGACCACACTATAGACTTAAATGAGCAACAAGAGGAATGCCTGGAGAAATAATGGAATAAAGATGATAATTAGGGCAGCAGTAGGAGACTAGACCTTACAATTGGAGAAAAGAGTAAAGGAGGCTGTAATATGGCATTTCTTTCCTTGATGTGCATTTTCAGTTATTTTATATGTTCTGCACGTTCATATATCCTATTTAAGTTTTCATTTTGGCATTGTAGACTCCCTGTTCAAAGAAATACTGCTACAATATTACATACTTTTATCAGGCTTGTTTTTTTTCATGTACAGGCTGTGTGCATGTTGTAGTCCTTAAGTGCATGTAGTATAGCTGTTTCGTGTTTTGATTTAGGATATACTGAGTTAAGCGTTTTACATACTAATGCTCCCCCTTTATATGATCCTCTCGCTGATGCCGAGGTTAAGCCAGATGGTTAGCTCATTATTGCACAACTGTCATGTGTCTCATGGACGCATGAGTAGAAATTGCTGAACCCAGTGCCCAAGCTCTTGATGTGTACACCAGGTAGACAAGAATTGACACTGGGGGGGGGGGGGAGAGCATAAGTATGTGACATATACCCTTGAAATTTCTTAAGCGCACATGTGCTTGCATTCCTAATGGAAGCAGCATTTCCAAGTGTGCACTTAACTTCGGTGATAAAGCTCAAGCCGTGATACATCTTAAAGTTCCTGAGTCTATAACCCAGAGTACATCCATTCACAAATATATTGCCAAGCCGCCTCTCTTCTGATTTTACTACTGGGCTGGCCTCTGCATTAATACATGTTATCTTGCAGTTCACTTCGGCTGCAATTAGAGAATTGAGCTTTGCACATTCTATGTTCCTTCACTGCTTTCCATACAAGATTTCCTCTGTACACAGCTGGATCAGGGATTATTTTCTTGCCTTTAAATAATTGGACATCTAGCTATTTGCTTCTGAAGTGTAACATGACAACTGGTCTAGGCTCATTTTGTTATATTTAGCTGGTTTTTGCAGTTTAAGAATGAATGGAGCATGTTAAGCAGCTAAAGGGAAATGTAACACTGGCATCCAATTAATGTATATTATATAATACAAATTTTGATTGCTGTATTTCATAGAAAAATATTGGCCACCTTGTTCCTTGTTCTTGTATAATTTTGCTTTGCAGTATTTACCAATAGAGATTGTAAGATAATTGTGTGCAGGTGTTACAGCATAGAAACAACATTGAAAGTCAAAAGGTTTAACCAGACGGCAATGGCTAAGTGGCACACTTTACTGCTTTTTCAAAGCAATATTGCAGATTCCATGAACGTCATATTTCAGTTTTCAGCTGTCAGATGGGATTCTGTTTTCTTGAAGTACTTTATATTAAAGTCAGTGTCAAACACCAGAGCTTTTGACATTTTGCACTTTTTCTTACATCTTTGAGAATTGCACTTTGTTCCTATAGAGAAGAGTAAGGTGTCCATGCCACTTCTCCAAGTGGTTCAGTGCATAAATGCATCACATGGTGCAGTATGACTACACAGGTCAGGAAGACTGGAGGAGCAGGCTCAAGGGGCCGAATGGGCTACTTCTGTTCTTATTTCTTATGTTCTTAAGATCACATCTCCAACAATGTTGCCTAGATCATGTGCTCAATCCTGAAAGGGGACTTAAAACCATAACCTTTTGACTCAGAGGCAAGATTGCTACCACTGAGCCAAGCATATACAGCGTGCATACCATCAATTTCCACATGAAATATCTTAGCTGTTACAGATTAGGTCAATAGATAACACTGGAAGCTTCCAACTGGCAATAAAAGCATGGCAGAGAAACTCAGTGCCAAGACCAGAGAATATTGGGTGAAGCACAAAGTTTCGAAAAATATGGAAATGGTTCATCACGGTTCCTGAATGTGACGGCAGAAAGCTGAGAACCATCATGGCTGACCAGATTCACCAGCAAGATATTAGTCTGCAATTCTTCTTAAAACACTCTCATTCCTTCCAGGTGCAAATACTGCAAGTACCTTTACTGTATTGATGCCAAAAAGAATTAGTTAACACAATAGGGCTTTTATCTGACTGAAGGCATAAATGGCAGATTTATTTTGGGAAAGCAGCATATGTTTGTATTTTATGGAGATATAGGGTAGAGCAGTAATGCATACAATAGACAGACTGATTCCCGAACAGATGTTTGTCGATTTGAGGCATAGATCTGATGCTTGCCAACTGCTGTTTTTGTGGGCTTCCCAAGACCATGCACCATTCCTCCTGCATAAGGGGAGGGCAGTGCTCATGGTTGCTGCAAATGACTACTTTAAGGTAGACAAAGCAAAGCAACCAGGCTGACTTTTCCTTATTATATGGAGGGGCAGGAGCAGTTCAGCTCCATTAAGTGTGTCCCATAATAGTGAACGGACTCACCATGGGAGAAATCATTGATATGAACTGGTAGCCTACAATATCTACACTTAGCGCACAAGAAATGCTGTGTGCTGAAGTGTATTAGTCTATCAACTCATTGCAGCATCTTCACCATTTTGAGGCTTAACCTTCGCTGATGAAAACGGTCACCTTGTTTTTTTCTTTAGAGGCAAAGCTAATCATCGACTGGTTTGATGCTGTCATTCAACTTGGTATTTAAATATAGAGTTTGCAGAGAAGGAAGAGTTTAGTTGCCCATTTTAAATAAACTAATAGGGGTGATGTTGGGTTGCCTCGGTCTCCATAACAGAAATACAATTGCACACGCACACCATCTTCGCATGGGAGTGAGTTTTGCCAGTCTTCATTTGGAGTTTTCAGTGTGCTACTTTTTTTTCTGTCACATTATAGTCGAAGTCTACATAAGTGTTTGGTCTCCTGTTCTATCTATGGGCAGCACTGAAGAGAGTTATGGAGCATTTAGTTTCTCACCCTCCTGGGTCAGCTGAAGGAGGTGATGAATGCGAATGCTCGTGTGTGGAGATAAAGCAGAGGGATGTGAGGAGGGAAACAAGCTGTATACTTCAAAATATGGAAGTCGGTTGATGCAGACGATGGTAGAATTAATCTTGCATAAAATTTGCCAGGGGGTAGCAATGTTTGTACCACAGCTTTTTATTCACTCCTGGTTTCAGTTCCTTCTTCCTGCCATTATGGAATGGTTCAGTGTGACAGACTGCTGGGAAATACTCACTGTAGGACAGATCTGAGAGTCCACATGCTGTAAATGGATCCTTCTACTTAACCCACTTAGTTCCTTTTCCAAAATCAATTGGAGGAGATGTCTTTGTGGCTAATATTTGCGGATATCAATCTATATTAAGGGTTTATGACTTTTCTTACACATAGCATAGAGGAAATATTCTCCCAAACTCTTAAGATGGTGCTTTGTAGCACATATAAATAAAAACATTTATTAAAGCCGTTTTTGATATTGGGTGAGACGCAAGCTATTCACAGAGATTATGAATATGGATTGGGAATAGGCACCATCAAGGATACTGCAGTAATGTCAAAACTTGGTTTGGCACTTAAATATTTGCCAAATTCTCAATATTAGCAGTCAGCCGTTTTTAGTTTTTATGGAATGAAAGTGCACTTGGCTTGAGACACATATCACATGAAATACTGTGCCAAAGCTCGTGGTCTAAAGTTACACTGTAATCCACAGCAAGCCAAGAATCAGCGCTTTCTGCATCGTAGGTGGGAGAAAATTCAAACAATAAAAGTTAGGTTCCACTTCCTTCTTCCTTTGCTAAATTGTGGGCTGAATTGTCCCAGATTTGCAGTAAGTGCAGTAGCAGGCAGGAAAAAGGACAACTCACCCGTTGCCTGCAATGGCAAGTTTTCACACCATATCATCCCAATCCCACCTCATTAATCATTCATTCTTGGGAAGCACGTGGGGTCACTAGAGGTGCATCCTCTGATTTG
The DNA here is from genome assembly GCF_964194155.1 of Cetorhinus maximus. Lineage (NCBI taxonomy): Eukaryota > Metazoa > Chordata > Chondrichthyes > Lamniformes > Cetorhinidae > Cetorhinus > Cetorhinus maximus. Next base: position 18,639,469 of record NC_135903.1, on the reverse strand, counting down.
CCCGCCCCACCGTCACCTCAGCCCTTCAGTAAGCCAGGTGTCATATTTAAAGGCCGCCCCTGCACAGAGCTAGTACTCTTCAAGGGATAGGAAGCTGTTGCAAATTGATGGCTGCCAAAGGAGGAAACATGCTACCCCCATATTCAGCGACACCTCTCTCAAGCACCTCCTGTATGGAATGGAGGGTAAATCAACCATCTCATCACTTTCAACTCGTACATTCACAAACCCATTTCACACCTACAGGGATCTCACAGCTCAAGGGCCAAAACCACTAACTCTCACACACACCCTCACATCTTCACCAGGCTCCTATCATCTGCAGCTTGCGTCCTCATCCCATTCTATGGCTCTGGTCACCACACAAACATTCCAGGCAGTATCATGTATCCTGTTCACACTCTCTCCATCCGTTTCCATGCAGGAGAACCTGGCTCACAGCAGCTGGGAGAGGTCCCAGATTGGGGATGGAGTGGCCCACATCAGGCCCCTCACTCACTTTGAGGAGCGTGCCATCGTGCTGAATGGTGAGGACCGTGTGTGTGGCGATGGTGAGGTCAGCGGCAAACATCCATGTGAGGATCCTGCACCACATCATCCCTCTCACAATGCAGCTGTGAGTGCTCTCTCTCCTGCTTATGACTCCCATGCAGCACCTGTTCCCACCCAAATTAAGGCTCCTTTCACTTTGCAGTTTGCAAAATGGTTGTAGTGAAGTATGTCTTCAGCTCCCCTGTGCTCTTCCCTCCCTCAGTCACTCACGTCCTTTTTCCCATCACTGTTGACTGACCTGGCATCACCTTCCACCTTCCCTCACCCTCCGTCACTTACCAGCCAGAACCCTTTGCTTTCCAGGATGTCCAGGTGAACGCGTGTGCTCCTTATCTTCCCAAGAATCCCACCCCCATCTCCAACCTTCTCCTTCCCAGCCCCAGGGTCCGTGTCTGTCTCTGAGTCCCCACCAACCACCCTCACTGTCCCTTGTATCACTACCGCCACAATCTCACCCTCCCACCCTACAGGCTCACTCTGCCCTCACTCACTCTTACCATTCCCTCCTACCACGTCCACCCTCATTTCGCTTCCTCGGAGGCAGTCATTCACTCCACATACCCCTCCTTTGCACATTCACCTGGACACTCCCCTTGCTCCTTCCTCCACCCTTACCCCTTCCTTCCCCCGGACTGCTTCCTTCCCCTTGGACTCCTATCCCTGCCCCCCAACCCCCAGACTCCTTCCTCCCCCCCAAAGTCCTGCCCCCCAGAACTCCTTCCTCCACCCAAAGTCCTGCCCCCTTCTGAACTCCTACCTTCACCCAAAGTCCTGCCTCCCAAAAAGTCCTGCCCCGCTCTGAATTCCTTCCTCCATTCAAAGTCCTGCCCCCCTCCAAGCTCCTCCACTCCTCCAAACTCCTTCCCTTACACCTTTCTCTCCCTTTACGTCTACCTCCTCAGTTGCCGCATTCTCCCCCATTACATCCATCTCCCCCTGTCCTCCCTACCCCCCAACCTCACCTTCCCCTGACACCATCGTTCCCCCCCTTCCCAACCTCAGCCCCCCGACACCATTGTTCCCCCCCACTCCCAAACTCACATCTCCAGAGCATCTAAACCTAGTTAAACCTAGTTCTTCCTCTCCTACCCACCCCCTGTGCACCTTCCTCTCCCACTCCCAGCTGGACCTTCCTCTCCCCCCTCGATGATTGCCTGTAGCAGTCCATGGCCAAGACGCTGATGCTCCACCTTCCATGAGCTGTTTCGCAGTGGAGCCATATTCGTATAAATCCACCCAGCATGTGATACACATGTTCCTCCAGGGTCCCATAGCTGTAGGGCCCCAGCATGTTCTACTCCTCGGGTGTCCGCGCTGTGAGCAAGGCCCTGGCAGTAAGTCCTGACTTCTGCATGTCACCCTTGTCAAGATGTGTTCTGCACTGGTGTGTTTTCCCGCTGATGTGAGCAGTAAGTTTGATGTGTGTGGATGATTCCAGTTTATAATGACATGCAGATGTAGTAAAATGACATTCCCTTCGTGCGGGGGCCTGAAGCTTCCGCCATATTGTCCGCTCATGCCCCCCATGACGCCCGACGCCAACGGGGACAGAAAATTCCGTCCACGCGTGAAATTACACAAAACCTCAACACATTTGTTTAAGGATTTCTGTGAATATAAATTTTCACACTATGCAGTCTAAACTCCTTTTAGCATTATCAGCAGCATCACCCAATGTTGCTTCAGGGGATATTGGGTAAGCAGTGTCTCAGACGAAAGTATCAAAAAAATCTGTGAACAGTAGCTGAGATACATTAACTGAACATACCAAATAGTTCCTTACAAGATTATGGACAGGTACTGGCAGAGTCAGCACTTTATTTGCAAAGTATTAGTTAATTCAAGCAGGAACGGAATTAAGAAAACATCTAGTGGTGCTTATCTATCATAATATGATAGGTTGACTAACTTACCTAACAATAACAAAGAGTCGGATATAACACACAGAAATAAAGCGTGTGATTTTGCCTCCTGATTTTTAGAATGGTTTCCAAAATCAGCTAATGCAAGTGCTTTGATGGTGCGATTTCCTAAATGGTGCACAATATCAAAATCTCGGAATTATCTCTTTTGCCGGTGTGGGTTACTGCACAGAAAGGAGCATGAAAAGAATGTGGCACATGAAGGCCTCCTCTGTTATTGATTTTCATACCAAGCATGATCAGAATCCGACCAGAATGATATTCCCATGACTTTGCTATTTATGGTTCCCGTGGCCACACTGTTTAAGGATCGCACAGCTCACAGCTTTATTTCTCCGCAGAGTCTTCACGGTGAAAGCAAGAAGTTTTCTCATCATTATAAGTTCATGCTTTGATTATTTCTCCTCGTGAATTATTGGTGCTTCTAATTTGATTGCTGGGTTAATGAGTTTTCTCTTCCATCGTTCAAGTAATTACATATAATTACAATAATGGATTGAAGTTGGGCTTGGCTGTCACAGAATCAAAAAGATTAGTCACAGACATGACTAAGTAAACTAGGGTTCAGCTAGGACTCCAACTAAAAAGGGACCTCATCTGTTCTCAGACTGGCTATGAAGGTAATTATGTCAAAATGAACTGCTCTGTAGAGGCAAAAACCTTTAGTTTTAGAATTGGCAAAATTGTATAATGCAAGATTATGGCATTTGATCTGTGTTTGTAATGGCAAGGTAATGGTATTCTGTGACAATGCTCACGCTAAAGGGATACTCTGATTTATAAATACAATTTTGAGATATCCAGTCAAGCTCACTGGCTGTTAACTCTGTTCCTTATTTAACTGCTGTCACCTTGACTTCATCCTGGAATCCTCAGCCGGAATTAAATTCAATAAATTTGATAAAATATGAATTGGCAACAGAAAATGACCAAGAAAGCTGCCAGAAAATCTTAAAACCCCACTGGTTCACTAAAGTTTATCAAAGATGGAACCTGAATGCCGACTGTCTGAGTCGGGAGACAATGGACTACACCTGGGGCGTGTGTCACTTCTAGATTGAACATTGTCTGTTGCGGCTGTATAGGCTGAGTTTGTGAGTGGCAGTCCCTTCCGCCGCTGGCACAGATTACGAGTGTTGGCCCAAGGGCGAGTAACTTTTATTCCTTCCGGCGAGCTCACTTTTCTGCCACCTGGTCATTTCTTTTGTCCTCCGCTTTTTTCACGCCGACCCTGACTGCTTGTCTCCAGGCACTCCAGTCAGCAGCAAGGACCTCCCATGCATCGACTCTGATCCCTGGCAACTTGAGGTCTCGATTACAGATGCACTTGTAGCACAGACATGGGAGACCTGTTGGCTACGTGCCGATAGCAAGCTCGCCATAGAGCATGTCGTTGGGGATGTGGCCATCATCTATTCGGTTCACATGTCCCAGCCAGTGGAGTCGTCGCTAACTCAAGAGGCCAAACGTGCTGGGGATCCCTGCATGCTGGCATACATCCATATTCGGCATGCTGTCTTGCCAGGAAATCCCCAATATTCGTCTGAGGGCAGCAGAGGTAGAAGTTGGAATTACTCGGCTTATTTAGACTGTCCGTGCTTTGCTACTGTGAAGTATGGTTCTGAGAACACAAGCCTGCTACACATGGAGCTTTGTATTTTCAGTGAGTTTTGCTGTTGATCCACACTCTACTCCTCAGCTTGGACATGGCATTTTCTATGACATCTGCGGCCTTGGCAATCCTGGTGCTGATGGCAGCGTCAAGCGACAGTTTGTTGGTAATCGGTGATCCAAGGCATGTGAAGTGTCGGCAACCTCCAGAGTGAGGTTGTCGATGTTGATGGGAGGTGGGATCTCTACGTCCTGGCCCATAACTTTGGTTGCCCTGATGCTGACTGTCAGCCCAAGCTCCTTGCAGGCCTGGGAGAGCAGGCCTACAAGCTATTGCAAGTGAACTTCAGTATGGGATGCCAGCACAGCGGCATCAGCCAACAGCAACTAACAAACTAGGACACACTTTACACGCTGTCTTGCCAAGTTGAGCGGCTTACCATCGGCTCTGGCATGCAGGTAAATACCCTCATTTGAGTCACCAAAAGCATACAATAGCAACATGGAGAAAAATATGCCAAAGAGAGTTGGCACCAGGACACAGCCCTGCTCTACTCTACTGCTGACCCTGAAAGCATCTGATATTGCTCCACTGACTGAACTCTGCATGTTCTTAAGGAAAGAAGGAATGACGCCCAGAATTCCAGGCAGGCAGCACATTCTCCAAAACAATCGAAAGGGTTCATCTCTGTTGACGAGAGCGAAGGCCTTGGTGAGGTCCATGAAGGCAATGCAGAGTGGCCTGCATTGTTTGCAACACCTCTCCTGTAACTGCCAAAGTGAGGAAATTAGGTCAACTGTCAATCTGCCAGCTCCAAATCCACACTGAGGGTAGATGTGTGATCCCAGGTCAGAGCAATGTGAGCAAAGATCTTCTACATGATACTTAACAAGGAGATGCCTCAGTGATTGTTGCAAATATTTTATCTTGAGGCACAAATCTTTCCTTCCAGCAGAGACACAAAAGTTTATGGAGATGCATCAGTGCTAGTTTTCCACTTCTGTGTCATTTTCATGCTATGAGCCAAAGCTCAGAGCTCGTGTGCGCTCCACTCTGCCAACCAAGTTCCCAACTTTCCAAGTGTGCATCTGCCAAGCTCACCAATGAGTGGGAGCACCTTGCAACCTCAAGGTGCTGAAGCTCTGTCCCTCTTAGCCACATTATTGCCCTGTTGCTCGAACCTACAACGTTGTGCGTTTCTCCACCTGTAATTGTCTAATTGGCCACAATATAGTTGGGATGCTGTGCTGTGCATCCCATCACCTAAGAACTCACCAGAGACATGTGATGTTGATTGCAAATGGTGATTTTTGGCTGCCAACAGAGCACAAGCTCTGGAAGCGCACATTGTAGATTTAGAAAATGGTGAGGGGAAGAATAGGATAGGAGTGAGGATGTACTGAAGCTGAAGTCTGCTCTTTACTAGCAGCAACTCGTCACCTTGAGGGCTTCATGGTGTCTGAGCATTTTGGAGTTTGCAGGGACCAAGGCTGCCATGAGGGCACAATGTGTGTCTTAAAGAGGAGGCATTTTACTGCCTGGCATGCAAGTGGTTAAATGTCGTCATCATCAGGTGGTCCACATGCAGAGTAAGGTGAGGATAAAAGCAGGCCAGCATCCCTAACTGAGAGTGCCGCACGTTAATGTGATAGAGAAGGAGGTGACACAGAGGATTGAGTCATCTCTGGTTAGATACAGACCTGCGCAATGTCCTCGGCTGCCTTGGCCCAAGTGTCACCGATCAGTTTCACCGTCGACATTACACAGAATGCCTTGTCCCATTGCTGGAGATGGAATTCCTTGGGGAGCTTTGTCAGTTTGAGGGAATACAACTTCGAGCCCACTGAGGATTGTGGAACAGCTCCTGGCTCTTGTAGGCTGCCATTGCGATTGGGATGCTGGAAAGAATCTTGAAGACGCTGCACCCCCTGTCGTCTGATGCCGGGACTCCTTCCTCCAGTTAGCACCTCATCTCAGCAAGGACACCTGTTCTCGAGGCTTCATCATCCCTCAGAGGATCAGAACAATGTGAGCCTGATGTGTAACTATTCACTCTCATGTTGAAGTGCATGGGTGAAATGAGAGGAATTGCAACCCTGGCGTTCATGTTGGCCCATGATGGAGGGCGCTTGTTCAAGAGGGTACTCACTGCAACTTGTCATCCTCCTCATTGGATATGATGGCTATGAGAGCCTCATACGCATGCCTGCCTGGTCTGCCCTATGTTATGGCCTCTTCCGCTGCAGCCTCGGCTTCCTTGAACTCAATGCCCTCATCCCCTTCAATGCCCTCCTCATCGGAGATGTGCAGCTCCTCCATGTCGGCACCTGGCAAGTAATCTCCTCTTTGCAATGCCAGGTTGTGTAGCGCACAGCAAGCCACAATGATCCATGAGACCCTCTGGGGACTGTACTGGTGTGGTCCATCAGATCTGACCAGGTATCGGAAGTGCGACTTTAAGATACCTCAGTGTGCTCCAGCAATGTTTGGGTAGTAACAGGATTCTGTGGCTGCCACACGGGTGTCATCAGCCTTTGCAGGTATCCCTTGACACCAAGGAGCCAGCCCTGGATCCTGTGTGGTCCCTTGAAGATGTTGGGGATCTGCAATCTACTCAAGATGTATGGATCGTGGATGCTTCCTGGGAATCTGGCACAAACCTGCGTGATAAGTTTCCCATGGTCACAGACCAGCTGTACATTGAGTAAGCGGTAGCTTTTCCTGTTTATGGTATTGCAGTGCCTGTTGCCAGGGATAGCCACATGACAAAAGCCTAAATTTCTTGGTCTCTAACTTTGCAACCCTTCCTCAGAGATACACAAAAGTAACCCAAACCAACTTTGTGACTTGCAGTTGATAGAGGAGGGAGTGTTTGTGCCTACTCCAAATGTCCTAAGGTTGTCTATCAGAATGTTTGGGAGAGAATCCAGCAGGTCTGATACCAGCACTCATCTTCATTCAGGTTCACATTTGAACCTGCATTAGTCCAATAATCACATTTGGATCACTTTGGGTTTCCTGAAGCCCAAGCTGGTCATCAGATAATTACTGCTTATTGCTTTACCTCCTTTTCTCTTTTTCCCTTTTCAGTGTTTGTGATGTCCTGCATTGTGAACCTCAAACCTTCACTAGGCTAGTTGACAAAAAAAATCATTAACCTGAAGCTCAAATCCACGAGGTATCAAATGTACCCTTGACATGTACGTGTTCGGGTGACCATGGAATAGGGATGCACAGTGTCCATCAGGTACTGGAAGCGTTCATCAGCTGCTTGGCATTGCAGGGTAAAATAAAACTGGAGTTAAAACCAGGTGAAGTAGAACAAGACAATCTGTTCAGATCCTGGCGCCTGTGTTTAACAAATTGCTACCAAGAAATGTCAGATGGTGATCCAAGATTTAATAGCCGTTCTATTCTCCCCGGTTAACTGATGTTTTACTTGACTGGATTAAAAAGCTACTCCAGAAGCAGACCAGCCATAAATCCATCAGGACAATTTATTTCATTGATCTGACCTGAGCTGTCATTACTGCAGATGCTGCACTTTGTCTTTGTGCTTCCTTTTAAAAAAATCAATTTATCATCAGTTTGCCCTGGAATATCAGGGAGGTCGAGTTCCAGCAGAGGGGAGTACCCAGTAAAACGTTAAAAGATGTTAATATGTCAGATTGAGGCATTCAAGATGTTTTTAGGCTAGGTCGAAAAGTCTCTCAATAATGAACTATTTTATGTTAGACAGTTAGTTAAAGTAGTGAGTGGCTAAATTGCACAGATCAGTGTGTGTGTGTGTGTGTGTGTGTGTGTGTGTATTTGGGGGAAGCTGCAGGCCCACATCTCTCTGCTCGCTTGTAAGCACCACTCACCCCCCCCCCCAACCCCCCACCCCCTCCACCCCCCGCGCGCCCCCCCCCCCCCCCCCCTGCCCCCTCCACCTTCCCCCCAGTTGCGTAATTTCAAGGATACTCTCCCTGTTGCAAGTCAATTGGAAAAGGTCCTTCTGGCCTACAGATGTTCCCACTGGACACATGTGGCCTTTACCCGTAAGGAAATATGAAACATTTTAAAATACTGGAATTTGGAAGCGCCCACGCTCCATAATGTCTTATGTGAGTCCATGCAAGAAGCTTCTATTGGCAGTGTTTTTGGTTCCAACTTGCAGGATTTATGTGAACATTGAAATAAACTTTGGCTTAGTTGGGAATCTAATAGCATTGGACATTACTTAGACTCCCTTCAGATCAAGATATTTGAGTCCACAAAGTTGGTGAAAGTACAAACATGTCAACGGTCACAAACCAACTGCACGATTATGGAATGAAATCCTTTGCTGCTCTTGTACCCTCCACCCATGGTTATGGGGGACACACAGAGACACATGTGTGGAGCCGATGGTGCACTGCTCCATTGTGAATCCTGTTATTCTGGTGAAGCCATGTGACCTTTCATCTTGCTTGTCCCTCCTGAGTGAGAAGATAATGTACTCTTCTTGCCTGGAGTAGGTGGCCTCCATTTCCTCTCGATTGCCCCACTGAATTGGAAAATGTTGGAGATGGCTCCCACCCCTGCCTGGAAGGACCCGGACACATATCAAGACAGTGGTGATCTTCACGGCCTCTGTCAGTTCGGTGATCATCTCCCTTGAACCTGAGGGAGAAGTGGCCCCAAAAATCCCTTGGTGTATAGAGTTTTCTGTATCCTCACCCTATTTCGCAAAGCTTCCCCTCTTTGCTGCCTGTGCTCTGCCTCATGTTCATGTTGCAGACCAAGAGACACTGCAACCACAGCCCCGAATATCTTGGTAGCAATTCCTGGCTCCTCCCTGATTTTAAGGCACCAGTTCTCAAAAAACATCTGCACGAAAACAACTCAGAACCTCCATAAAGTCAGCCAAAAGCACATTGCATGCAACTCACTGTTTAACACTAGTGCTGGGCCTCTCTTGACATACTGAATGTATATTCTTTGGTGATTGGCAAGTGAATACGTTGTATAGGTCTTCACAGTCCAACTTTGAATATATAACATCAAATCAAGGCTGAGTGATGTCATGTTAAGAGGCTTCTGGTGCACAAAGAAAGAAACCTGTATGAGAATCCCCTCTCAGCATGTGGCATTGTATTGGCTGCACTGGAATTTGGCTGGAGGTACATTGCATCCTACTCAGAGGGCCTTCAACTCCCTGTAGCTCTGCCTCCAGCAGTGCTAACGATCTAAATTTTATACCCCTATTTTTTGTGATAAACCCATTTTCAGCTGGATTACTCAAACTGCACTGAGTTACCACTCTTAAAAAAATCAAGGAATACATTTTGAAGTAGATTTTTTTTTAAAATTACATTCTAAAACACTTTGATGGCACTGGTGTGCAAATGTGTATAATTGGAAACTTGAGTGAAGAAACACTTTTCAAAATTCAGGCAATTTTGGGCTCAATTTTCACCCATTTCGCTGATTGCCTACAAGGTGGGAACTCTATTGCAACCTCCCACCCCGTGAAATTTCCTGGAAAGGTTCCGTACTCCATAGAGTGAAACCTATGACTTCAGACCAGCCTTAGAACAGAAATAGAGGCATCCAAATCCATGAGAACAACTTTATTAGTTTTGTCACTTCAGCTGGTGCTTAAACAAAAGGTTCTGAAATTGAACGTATAATCAGAGTAGCGTTCTATGAATGGTATGAAATATGTATATAGTTACTACAAGAGGTGTTTAATCTCACACGTGTTACACGTGTACACCTACTGTACAGTGCCCCTCAGGATTCAATTATCTATTGACCCAAAGCAAAGAACAGCAGATGGCAAATAATTGGAGGCAAAGTCACAATTTATTAAACAAATTACAGGGTTTATAGGTCCTACCTATCAAACTCCACCCCACCCCTCCCCTGCCTTTTTGTGCTTAATTGGTTGTAAATTGCTTCGGGACACAGAAGGTGCTACATAATTACAAGTTCTTTTGCTTTCTTTAAACCTTCTATTCATTACGTAATAACCGAGCCTCCTCCAGAATAAATGCATGAACCCCACTTTCATATCCCCACCATATCCGCGTAAAATTGAGGGACACATGCAGTCACCATGTAGTGATGTGAGGCCAAAATTTTGTTAACATTGCACTCCTCCTAGTTGTTTTTGGGAGAGAGAGAGAGAGAGAGAAAAGCTCATGATACTTATTTGAAGTGCAGCAAACATGGTGAGATATCATCAAATGTTTTTTAAAATTTTTTATATCTTTTCATTCAATCCGTGGAACCTTCAACTGTACACATGAGTTACGGAGAACCCTCTTCACTAGATCTCTGAAACTATATAAAATTAACAGAAGGCTATTTCAGCCAGAGTGCTGATCAAGTGAATCCCAGGCAGATTGCTACAGGCGCTATGGGATCTGTCAAAGGTCAAAGGCTGAGGATATAGCAGGGCAGTGACACGGTATCATTGTATCAACGTACACAATACAACTGATCAGGTCAGGCTAATGTTGAAAGCAGATGCTTGGTGAAGGTCAAAGGTGAGACACAGAGAGCACACTTATATATTTTTTTGAAAGTCATTTGGGGCCTGAAATTGAATCCTAGCTGCCAGCATTTATTAGAAAAAATCTCTCTAACCCAGAGAAGATTAGATTCCTATCACACATTATATAGATCTAATATTCTGGGCTTTTGTTGCAGAGTGTGTGAGAGAAATAAATAAATCTGTGCAGAGGGTGAGCCCCAAAATTAACACCTAAAAAATTTTTAAAATTAAAAATGTTTGAATAAAGAGATGTTATCCTGATAGATCGCTGTGTGAAAGTCATTCTCTTATTACAACATAAATCACATAAAGTATTTTGAATATATCTGGTATGTGATAGTCAATTACAACTATATAAATTTTGTGAGATTGTACGGCAATCATTAATCCATCGTGTGCCCATCATTATGCACAGCACACGCCGACTGTGTTTCCACAACTACAGTTGCTGGGAAAGAAAGTGTGAAAGATTAAATCGACTCACGATGTCCATGTTAAGACCTTTAGCCTATGACTCCGGTTAAAATCTATCCCAGACCTGGGGGTTAATTGTGGCTTTGAGCAGCAATGTAAAGTGGGCAACAGCAACTTAGTTGCTCCTGCTTGAAGCCAATGGAAATTGAAAATCGAGAGTGACGCACGGTGGGCGGCTGAAATAGTGCCACTTGCCGTACGCTGTCATCCAAAACCATCACCCATTCTTTCAATGTCTCCCTTCTTATTGGCCGTAAAGGTTCTGTATAAAATGGGTTTGGATATTATCAAACAAGCTTCTGCTGAGCCTGTGCCTATAGCACAGGACTCCCCTTAATTTTGAACCCCACGCAAAGACCACAAAAATGTCTGATGCAGGAAATGGGATTTGTGTAGTAGATGGTTGCCCTCCATGTTTGGGACCAACATAGCTGGGCTCAGCACAGGGAGCTGTGTCTTATCTGTTTTGCGTCCCCAGTGTGTAAAAATGCAATTATTTCCCTGCAGTACATCATGCATTAAGAGGGAATAATGTTACCGTTGGGAATTCCAGAGAAGCATAGGAGTTTACAGCACAGGAGGAGGCCATTTGGCCCAGAGTCTCTGTGCCAGCTCATTGTTCGAAGAATTCCTGTGCAACTCAAAGTGATTATTATGCAATTACAATGAAATTAATCAGTAGACTTAGATCCAGCTACATAGAAGCTGGAGCTAACTGCCAGAGGATGCTAGCACTCTAGAGGAGAAGATAGCTCGCCGGTCAATAACACCAGTTTATAACCATCCCACAGTATCACTCATTAAGCCCCTCAGGCAATTTTTTAGACCATAGACTCAAGTTTTCCTCATCTGTATTCCCCAATTTAGAGTAGAAAATCAAGGGCTTTCCCCATTTTACATCAGGTGTCTGAGGAATGGCAAAGCATTAAAGAAAGAATGTGCAAGTATGATGTATCTTACAAACACTTCACAACCTACCAATTAAGTGCAAGTCATGTGGCCGCTAAATTCACACGCTAAATGATCCCACAAACAAAGAAAAGAAAGACCAGTTTTTTTTTGGTGGTGCTGGACATGCCTGGAATATTGACCAGGAAACTGGGGGGATCTTGCTGGTCTTCTTCTGACAGTGCCATGATATCCTTGAAACCCACCTCAGCAGGCAGACTGGGCTTTGTTTAAAGGCTGTGCTGACGCCAATGCAACGCGACACAACCACTTGGCAGCGCACGGCTCGCAGATGCACAGATGCAGTGTGTTTGAGTGAAATGCCACTGCCAGCGACAGTTCAGGCAGCTGCCGGTAAGAAAGATGTCACTGCTCAATTGTTCACGGTCGAGAAATGCAAATAGCACCGCGTTCACACAAGACAGTCTGTTTTTGTGACAGGAAAGTGAGAGTGCTACCAACTCTTATAAAGCTGACATCCTAATAATGAATAATTTATTGGGATGAATTAGATTTTGTTCATTGGTTAAAAACTAAACAAAGTACAAAGATGAATGAGAACAAAAAAATGCACAAAAACAGCAAGAAAATGCTGTACAATTTTACCGAAGAGCCCCGCAATGTTTGGCAGGAAAATCAGCACATTCAGCTCATGAGTGGGAACGTGGTTTGGTTTAATGGAGCTGAACCAGATATCTTGGCAAAATGTCCGCGGCAGGACTCAAGTCTACAATCCTCTGATAACAGCATAATTTATACCAAAGTCAAGGGCGTTATCTATTAGGCCACACGGCCACTTTTGAATCACCTAATGGATAAGGCATCTGACTTCACGCTCTGCCGATGATGCACAATGTACGTCATATGAGCATGTGGAACTCAATGCTGGCAGTTTTTCACCCTGGACGTTTCGGAATGATGTCAGCAATTGCACTCTGCATACCACTGCGCATGTGCAGAGCGGTGTCAACAGCCACCTTAAATATCACCGGCCATTTCAGCAGCAGTGTCAACACACACTTTAATGTGAGACAGCGATTGTGACAATGTGCAGCACCGAGATCTCAGCCTAGATCGTGTGCTCAAGTTCTGGAGTTGGGCTTGACTTACCCTCCGGATTCAAAAGCAAAAGTGTTACCAATGACACTGGAAACGAAAACTGGGCTGAGTGTCATGACCATCTCAAAAATGGATTGTTATTAAATGACACGCTTCAAATAATTGTTAGTTTTTCACCAAACTAGTCTTACTTGTGTGATTATGGGGATGGGACCTTGGTTCCACTATGTCTGATGAGTCAGATTTGATAGACTGCATGGAGATATATTCAATATGTCCATTCACAATCACCGAGTAACAATAAGGGATAAAATGTATGACTGATTTTTCCCTTTCCTAGTCAAGGACCATCCCGAGTCCAATTGGAGCACTCCCAACAATGTCCCAACCAACTTCCCAGATCAACTAACTTAGTAAAATCCAAGGATTGAACTTTGGGGCTCTCTGGTCTACATGGCTCAGCCCTACTTTGGGCAGCATATTCACTAAGTGAGTCCACAGATCAGCTCCGTGAATATATATATATATTTTTTTGAAAAATATACTTTATTCATAAAAGATCTGGAAAAACATCACAAAACATTTCAAAATCACCATCACAAAAGTACAATCAGATTCAACTTTTACACATGGATCATGAGGTGCATCAATACAATCAATGAATATTACAATCATTTCAATATGGTCAATGCAGACAATCAGACAATGGGATTGGAGTTATCAACAGACATCATGTTGCACTCTGAGGTGCTTCAATAAAATTATAATACAACTAGTATTCAATGCATATTTTGAGCTGTACAGCCTGAGGGGCTCTAAACAATTCCCAGCCCCTCGGTGCACTATGGCAGAAAGGTCTTAGACAACAACCTTTCCCCATTGCGCCTTTGCGGTGGCTGCCCCAAGCTTAGTGTGTCCCTCAGCATGTAGTCCTGGACCTTGGAATGTGCCAGTCTGCAACACTCGGTCGGGGACAACTCTTTGCACTGGAAGACCAACAAGTTTCAGGCAGACCAAAGAGCGTCTTTCACTGAGTTGATGATCCTCCAGCTGCAGTTGATGTTTGTCTCGGTGTGTCTCCCTGGGAACAGCCCGTAGAGCACAGAGTCCTGTGTCACAGAACTGCTCGGGATGAACCTCGACAGTAACCACTGCATCTCTCTCCAGACCTTCTTTGCAAAAGCGCAATCTACAAGGAGGTGAACAACGGTCTCGTCCCCACCACAGCCACCTCGAGGGCAACGTGCAGAGGGGGTGAGACTCCTGGCGTGTTGGAAGGATCTGATGGGGAGGGCCTTTCTCACCACCGGCCAAGCTATGTCTTGGTGCTTGTTGGAAAGTTCTGGCGATGAGGCATTCTGCCAAATGACTTTGACAGTCTGCTCGGGGAACCATCCCACAGGATCCACCCTCTCCTTTTCCCGCAGGGCCTCTAAGACGTTACGTGCCGACCACTGCCTGATGGACTTGTGGTCAAAGGTGTTTCTCTGCATAAATTTTTCCATGAGGGACAGGTGGTACGGCACAGTCCAACTACTTGGAGCGTTCCGCGGCAGCGTGGCCAGACCCATCCTTCGCAACACCGGGGACAGGTAGAACCTCAGCACGTAGTGACACTCGGTGTTTGCGTACCGAGGGTCTAAACACAGCTTGCTGCAGCCGCACACAAAGGTGACCATCAGATTGAGGGCGATGTTGGGCAAGTTTTTTCCCCTTTTATCTAGAGGCTTGTACATCACGTCCCTGCGGACACGATCCATTTTCGACCTCCAGATAAAGCGAAAGATGGCTCGGGTGATCGCCATCGCGCAGGAGTCTGGAATGGGCCAGACCTGCGCCACGTACAGTAACAGTGAGAGTGCCTCACATCTGATGACCAGGTTCTTACCCGCAATGGAGAGGGAGCGTCGCTCCCACATGCCCAGTTTTCTTTGCACCATAGACACTCGCTCCTTCCAGTTTCTAACACGTGCCCCGGTCCCTCCGAACCATATCCCCAGCACCTTCAGGCCGTCAGCCCTGATGGTGAAGGGGACAAAGGATCAGTCAGCCCAGTTCCCAAAGAACATGGCCTCGCTCTTCCCATGATTTACCTTGGCTCCCGAGGCCAGTTTGAACTGGTTGCAGATGTGGATCAGTCTGCGCACTGATAGCAGATCCGAGCAGAAGATGGCGACATCGTCCATGTACAGGGAGGCTTTGACCTGAGTGTCTCCACTGCCTGGGATCTTCACTCCTCTTATGCCCGGATCCCTCCTGATGGACTCAGCAAAGGGTTCTATGCAACACACAAACAGGACAGGGGAGAGAGGGCAGCCCTGCCTGACTCCAGATTTAATAGGAAAGCTATCTGATTCCCACCCATTGATTGAGACTGCGCTACTGATGTTAGTGTAGAGCAGTTGGATCCAATTGCGAATTCCCACTCCAAATCCCATTTTGGAGAGCACATCCACCATGTAGGTGTGCGATATTCTGTCAAAGGCCTTCTCCTGATCCAGGCTGATGAGGCAGGTGTCCACACCCCTGTCCTGTACATAGGCAATCGTATCCCTGAGTAGCGCGAGGCTGTCAGAGATCTTCCTGCCCGGCACAGTGCAGGTCTGGTCAGAGTGGATCACCAACTCCAGAGCAGACTTGATCCGATTGGTGATGACCTTGGACAGAATCTTATAGTCCACATTCAACAGTGAAATGGGTCACCAATTTCTAATTTCCTCCCTTTCCCCCTTGTGCTTGTAGATGAGGGTGATGATGTCTTTCCTCATGGATTCTGACATGCTGCCGGCCAGGAGCATACTCTCGTACACCCCTAGCAGGTCTGGGCCGATCCAGTCCCACAGAGCCGAATACAACTCCGCCGGCAAGCCGTTGCTTCCGGGAGTTTTACTCTTCTCTAAGGACTCAAGGGCCTTAGTCAGTTCGTCAGGAGTTAGCAGTTTGTCCAAGCTCTCCCGTGTACTGTCGTCTAAGACCTCCGTGATAGAGGACAGGAAGGACTGGGAGACCGTGCTGTCTGTGGGCTTCACGTCATACAATCCGGCATAAAAGGATTTGCTGATCCTCAAAATGTCAGACTGCGATGACTTTACTGAGCCGTCTTCTTCCTTCAGGCTGCTGATCACAGAGCTCTCTCTGTGTACCTTTTGGAAGAAGAAACGTGAGCACGTCTCATCCTGCTCCACGGAGCGGACTCTGGAACGGAAGATGATCTTGGAGGCCTCTGAGGCAAAGAGCGAGGCTTGCTGGCTCTTCACCTCTAGGAGTTCCTCCTTGACATCGACCCCCATCGACTGCCGCCGGAGCAGATTCTGCATGTTTTTCTGGAGTCGGGACATTTCCCTCTGTTCATTTTTAGCTTTCTGGACGCCTTTGAGGATGAAAAACCTCTTGCTGTTTCCTTTGATCACTTCCCACCAGTGTGTCAGGTACTCAAAGAGGGGTTTCACGGTTCTCCAACCTTTGTAATCCCTCTTGAGCTCCTCAATGTTCTCTGGGGTCAGCAGTTGCATATTTAGCTTCCATGCCCCCCTGCCAACCTCTGGTCCTTCTCTAAGTGACAGTCAGCCAACAGGAGGCAGTGGTCAGAGAAGAACACCGGCTTGACGTTGGTGGATCTGACTGCGAACGCTCAGGACACAAACAGGAAGTCTATCCTGGAATGGTTGGACCCGTCTGGCCGCGACCAGGTGTATCTATGCTGCGCTCCATCTGCAGGGTTGCTGAAGACATCGTGCAGCTCGGCATCCTTAACTGTTTCCGTCAGGGATCTGGACGTAGCGTCCAATCTGCTGTCGGCCCTACCGGATCATCCAGCCGCATCGATGATGCAGTTGACATCATCGCCCAGAATGACCGGCCTGGAGGTCGCCAGCAGCAGTGGGAGCTGCTGAAAAACCGCCAGCCGCTCACCCTTTGTGCCGGGGCGTCCACGTTAATTAACCGGAGTGGTGCATTCTTGTACATTACATCTGCTACAAGGAGGCGCCTGCCCACCACCTCCTTAACCTCGGAGACAGTGAAGTTGCCTCCCCGCAGCAGAATACCCAGGCCGGAGGAATGAGAGTCGTTTCTGCCCGACCAGATCGATGGCCCGTGGGACCACCATCGTGACCATTGCCTGTAGGAGCTGAGGTGCGGTATCGCACACTCCTGCAGAAACAACAGGTCAGCTTTGACCTTGGCAAGGTAGTCCAAGGTCGCAACACATCGCGTAGTAGATTTAATGCTACGCACATTTATGGATACAATCTTTACACCCATTTTAAAGCATTTAGTCTCTTACCAAACCTGTTGTCTCTGAGAGTTCCAGACCTTTGGTCTGCTCCTGCATACCCATAGTGTTCACAAATTGCCTCACTTTGGATGGGCTGAGGAAACTGTCCTGAACCTCCCCATTGGAGATGTTCCGCTCAGGTGGCATCTGGGGGATCGTGCAAGGAATGAGATTTGAAATGTTCTCTGTTGGAGAAGTCTCTCCGATCCTCTCCCTCTCTGGGGCGTTGCTGCTCCCGGATTCCCGGAGCTGGGGTGCGCTGAGTGCCTCACTGCTCCCAGATTCCTGGGGCTGGGGTGCGCTGAGTGCCTCACTGCTCCCAGATTCCTGGAGCTGGGGTGCGCTGAGTGCCTCACTGCTCCCAGATTCCTGGGGCTGGGGTGCGCTGAGTGCCTCACTGCTCCCAGATTCCTGGGGCTGGGGTGCGCTGGCCTCTTCGGGTTGTGGGCAAAGTTGGGATGCGCTGGTCTCCTCATTGTCTCCAATGTTCTGGAGCTCGGGTGTCTCGTCCTCCAACTCCCTAGAGCTTTGCTGTTTCTTCTGTAGGTGCCGCCCTTTCCCTTCTTCGTCTGAAGAGCAGCTGCCCTTGTCATCCGTGTCGGATGGGAGATGCCTCTTGCCCCCTGTCTGGGAAGTGGCTTGGTCCCTTCTTAGCCCCTTCTTCCTTTTGGCTCTCTTCACCAGCTGCCACTCCTCCTGCTGATTTTCCGCTGCTTCCTCCTCCATTGATTCACTCTCCTGAGGAGTGGGAGGTTCAGGGGGCAGTCCTGTTGATTGGCTGTCTGATGCCTCAATCTTTTCCTCCCCCTTATCTCTCTCCCTGTCCTCCTTTGTCCTATTGGGCTCGCCGGAGGCCTTGGTGGTTGGGGGGTTGCAAGTGCCCTTGGTAGTAATGACACGAAGCATTTCATCTGCCTCCCCTTCGTTGGCTTTGGCTGCCTGTGCATAGGTGAGGCAGCGTTTGGGGCAGATCCTGTAGAGGTGGCCTGACTTGCCACACAGGTTGCAGCACTTAGTCTGTTTGCAGTCCTTTGTCTGGTGCCCTTCCTGCTTGCAGTTCTTGCAGAGGGCGGCGCTGCAGTTGGCCGCCACATGACCAGACTTACCTCATGGGCTGCCCAGCGTACACGAGGTAGCAACAGCTTCCCCCGATAGTGAAGCTGGAAGGAGGGCGGAGGATGGCTCCCTTACCATCGGCCTTTAGCGTGACCTTGATCTGGCGTTTGCATGTCCAAATCCCGAAGGCGTCTCTAATCTCGGTGCAGCTCCCAACCTTGTCGATGTACCTGGCGAGGAAGGTGAGCACATCGGCGGCAGAGACTTGGGGGTTGTAGAGATGCACCGTCACCACACGGTCCCGTTGCAACGGCAGAGCAAAGAGCAGGTCCACTGTCAGAATCTTCATCTCCGGCTGGTCTTTCTTCTCCTCGAACACCTTTAGGAACTTGATGCAAGCTGCCACATTCCTGAAGGTCACGTCGAAATATCCAGCGCTGGGGAAGTCTTGCAGGGAGTAGATCTCCTCCGCTTCAAATCCACACGCCTTCAACAGGATCAGCTTGGTGAAGAAGGCCCGATCCATGGGTGCTTGTCCATCACTGTCCTTCATCGCCACCTGAACGGTGTTACGTACCCCATGGTATGGGGCTCTACTGGTTATAGCCATCGCTTCACGACTACAATTGATCTTAGCCAAAAGGCCAAGAAGCGATCTTAGTAAAATTCAAGGATTGAACTTTGAGCCTCTCTGGTCTACATGGCTCAGCCTTACCTTGGGCAGCATATTCATTAAGTGGGTCCACAGATCAGCTCCGTGAATATATTTATTTACACGTAGAATGACCTTCCATCTTGTCAGCTCATGTTCTTGAATGCCGATCTTGTCTATAGCCAGCAACACGCCCGTTAAACTGATAGAATAGGAACTTCTTTAAAAAATTATTTTTATATCACAGTCCTTATCTAATCATCAGCTACTGCTGTGCTCAAATAACCAGTGTACTTGTGTTATTAACTTCAGAGAGTTATTCAGGCAGGACCATGGAAGGAAGGCTGAGAAACCAATGAGATTCATATGACTAATTTGGTTTGTGTTAGTGATGCACCATAACAGCACGTGGCTGCATTATCCAGCCACAGGCTGTTTGCTGTCATATTAGACAACATCTGTACTTAGATTAACAAACAATCGCATAAACCAGAGTTACAAATGCATCAGAAGCCAAATGAAAAAGACGCCAATAACTCAAACTATTTTACATAACGGTCTCTTGAAATATCCAAAGAAATATAGACCTAGGCAGGAGTCAACAGAGATGTAAATGTGGATAATTCTCCAAGTGACAAACTACCACTGCGTGGTCCACCCAGGATCTGTCTTTGCTTCTAGACGCAGATTGTAATGCTCTATCAAGATTGAGAAAACCTAGTGATCTAATTATAATGGTTTTGGATTTCCAGCATCCGCAGTAGTTTTTATTTAATTATAATGGTGTTAGACACTGATTGTTCAGGGTGTGTCTCCACTAAGTACACAAACTGATTTGAAAGAATAAGATTCGCTGAAGTGAAGAGCAGCTTTAAACACTCCGACAACATCACTTCAGTTTAGCTCTTGCTTTGTCACACAAGCTTCTGTTTGACTTGTCAGTGCCACTAGAAAATGACTATTTATTGTGTGAGATTAAATGCACAAAATGAATCAGCATTCCCAAACAGGATTTATATTTGTAGAAAAGCTGTGAGCACTATGTATGTCTGGATCGCACTAACCTGTATCATTAGGGCTTTTAAGGTAATCTCCTACTAGTTTAACATCGTATGGATTGAGATTCAACACCTTGGAGGAAAAGAATTAGGAAAAGTGAAGTTGTACCTTTGGCTACATAGGACACTGAATCCCACAAATGGGCTTGAATAATTACAAAACCATGAGATGTTTAAAAGCACCCTTACAGATTTATTGGTCCCTTTGTTCAATGAGATCAGAAGTGCCTTGTGCCACTAAGCAGAGTGACATCTGTGGAGACAATCTCTTCAGTGATATCAATTCACTTTGCAATGAATTGTGATAGGTGAAAGAATCTTGCTTTACCCTTAGCTTGTTTGGAACACTAAAGGAAGTTCCCACAGATGCCATTGCTGGTACATCTGGGACAGTGTTTAGTATCTGTAAGAGGCCTGACTCCCAGCAATCCCGCTTCATGGTCCTGCAACCTGAATCTCTGAGCCGGATTTTAACTCTGTGCAGATGAGTGGGCTCTCAATGAGTTGATATCCCACCATATGGGCTGAATTTTGTCCCGGTGGCAGCACAGGAAGTGACTGGCAAGGGGCTGGCCGACTGCTATAGTGCCAATCATGGCAGGAGGGCACAAGAACACAGGCACTAGTGCAATCTTTGAAAAGCAGACAGCACATCCTGCAAGTTGCTGCTGGAGCCCCCTCTCTGACTGTTCCCGCTGGAGCCTCCTCTCTGACTGTTCCTGCTGGAGCTTCCTCTGTGACTGTTCCTGCTGGAGCTTCCTCTCTGACTGTTCCTGCTGGAGCCCCCTCTCTGACTGTTCCCGCTGGAGCCTCCTCTCTGACTGTTCCTGCTGGAGCTTCCTCTCTGACTGTTCCTGCTGGAGCCCCCTCTCTGACTGTTCCTGCTGGAGCTCCCTCTGTGACTGTTCCTGCTGGAGCTTCCTCTCTGACTGTTCCTGCTGGAGCTCCCTCTCTGACTGTTCCCCCTGCTGGAGCCCCCTCTGTGACTGTTCCTGCTGGAGCTCCCTCTCTGACTGTTCCCCCTGCTGGAGCCCCCTCTCTGACTGTTCCCCCTGCTGGAGCTCCCTCTGTGACTGTTCCCCCCGCTGGAGCCCCCTCTCTGACTGTTCCTGCTGGAGCCTCCACTCTGACTGTTCCCGCTGGAGCCCCCTCTCTGACTGTTCCTGCTGGAGCCCCCTCTGTGACTGTTCCCCCTGCTGGAGCTCCCTCTCTGACTGTTCCCCCTGCTGGAGCCCCCTCTGTGACTGTTCCCCCTGCTGGAGCTCCCTCTCTGACTGTTCCTGCTGGAGCTCCCTCTGTGACTGTTCCTGCTGGAGCCCCCTCTCTGACTGTTCCCCCTGCTCGAGCCCCCTCTGTGACTGTATCTATGGCTGTCTCTCAAGGACAGACAGCCTTCTGTCTGAATTCATCCTCCCATGACCTGGGCTTGAGGTTGAGGCATTGGAGAACCTGCATCAGAGGCTGAAGGCATGCCAAGGCACAACTGGGCTACGTGCAGAGTAGCAGCGTCACTATCTGCTTGCAGGAGAAAAGAACCCACAGCACCCAGGAAAGGGTGAAGACCATGCATCAGAGAGCTGACCACTGCAGAGGAGGAGGGACTGGAACTAGTGGGTCCCAGGGTGACCATCCCAGCACAGGCGCAGAGATTGGAGTGTTTACCCCAGAGAGTGAGGAGACATGAGAGTACATCTGGCAGACTCACCAGAGCCGGTGTGCAATCATGAGTGGAAATTAATCCCCTCCCTCTCTCACACTCTCTCTCTGACCATTAATCCTCTCTCTTTTTTCTTTTATTTATTCACGGGATGTGAGCTATGCTGGCTGGGCCAGCATTTAATGCCCATCTCTAGTTGCCCACGAGAAAGCGGTGGTGAGCTGCCTTCCTGAACCGCTGCAGTCCATGTGGTGTAGGTACACCCACAGTGCTGTTAGGAACTGAATTCCAGGATGTTGACCCAGCGACAGTGAAGGAACGGCGATATATTTCCAAGTCAGGATGGTGAGTGACTTGGAGGAGAACTTCCAGGTGGTGATGTTCCCATCTATCTGCTGCCCTTGTCCTTCTAGATGGTGGTGGTCATGAGTTTGGAAGGTGCTGTCTAAGGAGGCTTGGTGAATTCCTTTCACTCTCTCTTTCTGCCCACTAATCCTCTCTCTCTCTCACTCTCTACACATTAATCCTCTCTTTTTCATACTCTCTGCCCATTAATCCCTCCTCTCTATCTGCCCATTAATCCTCTGTCTCTCTCTCTGCCTATTGATCCTCTCTCACTCTCTCTCTGCCCATTAATCCTCTTTCACTCTTATGCTGCCTAGTAATACTCTTTCTCACTCTTTTTTTCCCCATTAATCCTCTCTCTCTGACCATTAATCTCTCTCTCACACTCTCTTTCTCCCCATTAATCCCCTCTCTCTCTTTGACCTGTAATCCTCTCTGTCACTCTCTTTCAGCCCATTAATGCTCTGTTTCACACTCAATCTCTCTCTCTGCCCATCAATCCTCTCTCTCACTCTCTCTCTGCTCACAATCTTCTCTCTCTCTCTCACTCCCTCTCTGCCCACAGATCCTCTCCCTCTCTCTGTCACTCACACTCTCTCTGCTCATTCCCCTCTCTCCCGTGGTGGCCTCCAAAAATTTCCAGAATCAGCACTGCTGTCCTGAATCATATGCAAACGTTTCACTAACTCAAATTTGTGTCATAGGTTTGTGTTTTTCAGAGCCAGTTTTCCTTTTTATCAGTTCGCTTAGATTATTTTCTCTCAGTTTAAAATCGGTGCCCTGCTTGACCCTTGGGGCACGGCACCCTATGACCTCTGACATCACTTACAGCTCCAGACCACTGGAATCGCCCCGTCCACGCTGGATCGTCTGCCAATATTGGCCGGAAAACACGCTGGTGCAGAGCATGTCCCGACAAGTGCGACGTGTAGAAGTCGGGACTTACAGCTAGGGCCTTGCTCACATTGCGGGCATCCGAGGAGCAGAAGATGCTGGAGCCCGACAGCAACTGCACACCAGAGGAACGTCCATGGCAAGCTGGGTGGATTCCCATGGACATGGCTCTGCTGCAAATGAGCACACGGAAGTTGAAAAGTCAACACTGAGGGTGTGCTCACAAAGGATGATCACCGAGGGAGTGGAGAGGAAGGTCCAGCTGTGTTTTGGGGAGGGAGATGCACCGGGGAAGTGGGAGAGGATGGTCTAGGAGCGACTGGGAGAGAAAGAGGTGTCGTAGGTGGGGGCGGTGGCGGGGGAGTCAGGAGGAGGGAAGATGTTCCAAGGGGGGAAGGGGTCCAGAGGGGAGGAGGGGTCCAAGGGGCAGATGTCCAGGTGAATGTGCAAGGGAGAGCTCTGATGAGTCCATGACTGCCTCCTGGGAGCGAAATGAGGGTGGGCATGGTATGAGGTTATGGTGAGAATGACCGAGGGCAGAGGGTGGGCTGAGATGCAGGTCTGCTCAGATGGACAACTGAAAGCAAACCCCAGCGGGCAGCAGGTGAGTGTGATACGGGAAGGATCTGCGTGTGTGGGACAGTGCTTACACGAGGCTCCGAAAGGCCCTGCCACAAACACACCTTTTCCCCCAGAATCACTTGTGGGTCCAGCTGGTCCCTCTGTGGTGACAGAGAACGAGGTTGAGGGGCTCACAGGCAAAGGGGACTCGGAGGGAGAGGACAGCCTCTGACATTCCTGAGTGGATGACCCAGGGGTGTCCAGCTGCCCCTCCTCCTCCCTTTGGGTGCCTAGGCGCCTCAGCCGTACTGCTTGAGGGGAAGGAGCACCTGGAGGGATGTCGAGGTGCCCCAGTTCCCTCTCATGTTGCCGCTGTAGGAACTCACCCATGGCTCCCGGATAAAGTGCAGGTCTGCACGCATTTCCACGCTCTGCTCAACCAGGGTCTCCATCACATCCACCACCCCATGGAGACCACCATACGTGCACATGTGGACACTGCTTCATCAGAGAGCAGGCAGATACACTCCTCTGACTCGCGAGCCACTCTGTTGAGAGCTTCCAACAGCTCTGCGTGATGTTCCAGCCTTCTGCTGACTCTCCACGATGAGTTGGAAGGCCTAACCCAGAGGCTCGTCACCTGACTCAGACCATATAGATGCCTCTTCCCCAGCAATCCTCTGAGTGCCGGGGTGTTTGGGGGAACCTGCCTCCTCCTGCTGCGGACGTGTGTCTGTGTCGTGACCACCAGATTGTGAACCTGAGCCTGCTCTAGATCTAGGTCCCACAAAGGTGTGTGTCTCTGTGCTGGTGCAGAGTGATGAGAAGAGTGAGTTACCCTGGCAGAACGGATGAGACCATTCATCCTGTAACGGCACAGGGTGGCTGTCCTCTTTTGCAGGGCATTGGTGCTGACCACCACCTCCCATGCTGGATTGGTGATGCAGCCAGAGTGGGGGTAGAGGATATAATGTGGGACTCCACGGCGTCCAAAACGCACTGGAGGGACACGTCACTAAACCGGAGGGCTGCAACCTTTACACCTTTCGGGGCCAGCCTGTGATCTGTGCAGCAGTCCTGGGCTGGGAGCACTGAGAGGTGTGCGCATGGCTGCACTTTAAATGTGACACCCGGCGTGATGAAGCAGCGAGGTGATGGCGTGGCGGGCGAACGAGTGCCCGCCCACCATCGAAATGGCGTGATTCCCAGGAACGCATAATTAATATGGTGGGCTTGGGACGATACGACGTGAGAAGCCGCCATTGCGGCCGCCAGGTAAACGTCATTTTCCCCACTCGCTGTCACACTTGGTGCAAATCTGGGATGAGGCCTGCCCTAGTAAAATAGACCACAGGTACCATGGTTCCAGCTGAAGTCAGCTGAAAAGCACTGGTACCTACTCAGCAACTGGGAGTTCCTACTGGGTTTCTGATGAGTCCAGTAAAATTACCAGTTAGTAAAATCCAGCTGAGACCAGAATAAAACTAGTTCCAAGTTCAGGTCAGTTCAATCATCAAGCCCATGAGTGCCACCATGCCTCAGGCTTGTGAGCACCTGACTTCCTTTATCAAGAGGTTGGCGACCCTCATGCAGAGCCAGATACTGCAGGTACGCACAGGCCTGCACACCATCGCCATTTGCAGGGCAAGAGACCTGGTGTCTCCATCAAGTCCCAGCCCTTCTCTGGTCATCAGGGAGGTTTGGGTGAACCATGAATAGAATGAGGAGTGGCTGCCCTCCACATCTAGGTGGGGGCTTCTCTCAGGATGCTCCCGATGTGAACAGCAGTTCCTCAGTGATCCCAAGTCCAGGAGCAGCGACAGAGGCTCCTGTATCTGTGCAGCAGCCCCTCAGTCAGCTGGGGCCCTCTAGGCCTCAGGCTGCCAGATGGGTGGCTGCCAAGGTCATCCCAGGCCACAGGGCAGTATGGTCAGTAGCCTGCCTCCACTGCAGGTGCAGGGGAAGCACCTTGGAGCACCTGTAAGCGGGTGAAGATGATCACTTACACATTTGGGGTCTCACAGGTGTAACAAACTTGGTCTTAAGCTACTTTAACTAAAGAGTGGTCACTTTCATTATGGACCAGCTCTAAAGGTTTCCTTTATGCCTTGGCAGATATCAAACTCGCCCCTGCTCCCTTAATGGTTTGCCAATGTAGGGCCTGGTCATGTTTGCATATCATCTCAGCTCTGTGAGTGAGTGCTAAGATAAAAGCAAAAAACTGCGGATGCTGGAAATCCAAAACAGAAACAAAAATACCTGGAAAAACTCAGCAGGTCTGACAGCATCGGCGGAGAGGAACACAGTTAACGTTTTGAGTCCGAATGACTCTTCATCAGAACTAAGGAAAAATAGAAAAGAGGTGAAATATAAGCTGGTTTAAGGGGGGTTGGGACAGGTAGAGCTGGATAGGGGGCCAGTGATAGATGGAGATAGCCAAAAGATGTCATAGACGAAAGGACAAAGAGGTGTTGACGGTGGTGATATTAGCTAAGATATGTGCTAATGGTGACACTAAGGGTAGAAAGCAGGATGAGCAAGGTACAGATAGCCCTAGTGGGGGTGGGGTGGGGGGAAGGGATCGAAATAGGCTAAAAGGTAGAGATCCAGGTATTTTTGTTTTTGTTCTGTGAGTGAGTGTCTTGACTTGGGCACATGGTGCTGGGTAGTGACAGGGAGGCGGAGGAAGGTGGTATACATTTAGTCCAGACTTCACTGAATTCAGTAGGGTGGCGGTGCAGCATGTTTGCAGGAACTGGGTATGTTTTAGATTGTCCCATGCCTCCATCCCTGGCACATCTCTCAGTGCTCCCCGCATCTGGTTCAAGGGCTTCCTCGTCATGTGTTGCCAGCCCAGCTCAGCATCCTCCACCACATCCTCCTCATCAGATGAAGATTGGTTTTCAGTCATGTCCCCCTGATCTAAGAGGGCCTCCCCCCTCTGCAATGCCAGGGTGTGGAGAGCACAGCAGTCCACCACAATGTGTGACACCCTTGATGGGGCATACTGGAGGGATTCACCAGGTCAATCAAGGCATTGGAATCTCACTTTCAGCGGCCCAATGGTCTGTTCGATGGTCATTCAGGTGGACCCATGGCAGGTATTGTACCTCTGCTCTGCTGCAGAGCGCGGGTTCCTCACAGGCCTGAGCACCCATGTCTTCAATAGGTACACTTTATCTGTGAGAATCAGGAACCTTGAAGGTGAGCGGGGGGCCCAGAAAAGCTGTGGCACCTGGGAATGCCTGGGTATGTGCTGTCATAGCTTTCAATGGTCACAGACTAGTTGCGCCTTAATGGAATGGAGGTCCTTTCTGTAGATGAAGGCTGTTGGCTGTTCCATGGAGGCACGTTATGGCCACATGTGTGCAGTCTATGGCATCTTGCACGAAATCGAGTGATGGCTCCGAGGCCAGTGACTCTCTCCAGCTGACTGTCAAGGTTCGTTCAGTAGTGCACATAGTCACCAGCCCTCCTGAACAAGGCTTCTGTCACCTTCTTGATGCAGTGGTGCACTGCTGCCTGGAAGACCCCAAACCCCAAACCTGGAATGATCCAGATGCATGGAAGTTGAGTGCCATGATGATCTTCAGGGCCACAGGCATCAGGTGTCCACCAAAGCCCTGGGCCTCAGCTCATCCTGAAGCACAGTATATAAACCGGTGACGGCCTCCCAGGAGAGCCACATTCGTCATTGACACTGGTGCTCAGACATTTGAAGATAGTTAAGGCAATTCCAGTAGATTCTTTGCTGCTGATATGCCCTCTTGCTGCTGACGGTTGCTGTTGCGCCCCTGGTGTGGGGTCACTGGCTGTCCAGATAGCCCATGGCCCTGTCTCCCTCTGACCCTTTGCTATGAAGCATGTGGGTCTACAAAGACTGGGTGCACTAGTCCCAGGCTTTCCCTTCTCTCCCCCTAAAGCTTTATTCCACAGGGGTTGCTGCACACATGGCTAGAGTGGGCGGAGAGAGGGTGCTTCACTTACAACAAGACTGAGTGCAGAGTGGGTGCTCCATTGATGGTCAGGCTGGTTACTCCAAGGGGATGATGCATGGATGGCAGTGGGAGGGGCCATGGGTTTGTTCTCAGAGGATCTGAGTGGCAGTGATGTTAACAAAGGCAGGGTCCTATTTCAAGGGTCATTTAGTCAGCTAAAATATCTAATGGGTTAAATGGTCTAAAACTGATTATATTGCAGTAAGGAATGATGTAAACTAATCAAGCAGTGTAAAAACTAATTATGCGGAGTATCTTTGAAAAGTTTGTGGTTACAACTGCATCCTGTTACGTGCCAAACGAAACAATGGGACCCTGATTAAATCTGCTGATATGGTAAATCATGTAATCTTTATCTAACATAGTTGTAGTTAAAAACAAAAACAAAAATACCTGGAAAAACTCAGCAGGTCTGACAGCATCTGCGGAGAGGAACACAGTTAACATTTCGAGTCCGTATGACTCTTCAATAGAACTGAGGAAAAATAGAAAAGAGGTGAAATATAAGCTGGTAACCTCTTTTCTACTTTTCCTTAGTTCTGTTGAAGAGTCACACGGACTCAAAACATTAACTGTGTTCCTCTCTACAGATGCTGTCAGACCTACTGAGTTTTTCCAGGTATTTTTGTTTTTGTTTTGGATTTCCAGAATCAGCAGTTTTTTGCTTTTATCATAGTTGTAGTTAAACTGTCTCCTGTCTTATTGTGGAATGTACCATCTGCCTGTAATTGTATTACTGCGTTCTCCCTTTGATCGTGCTAACCATGACATAACTGTGATTTCTTGATGTACGAACCTTATATGGTATGAATTTTGTGTTATGAGCGGTATAAATGACGCTGGATTCTCTGTTCAGTGTAGTAGACGGACTAGGAACCACGTGTGGTGTCCTGAGCAGCCGACTCTCCAGCATGCTTGAATAAATATAGTTTTGCTTCTAACAAGTCAGTGTTCTGGTAGTTGTGTCGCTATTCGACATCCCCTTGGAGTAACCAGCCCGGCAGGTGATAGAGCACCCGCTGTTGAACAATGTCTGCTGGGCTCCCTTTCCTGCTTCCACCCAATGCTGTCCATGCTGCTTTCCCAGAGTTAGACAGAGGTCTCACCCCAGTGCTGCCACCTTTAACCTGGTGCAGATCAGAGCGATATCCAAGTGCGCCACTGATAAAATTCAACCCCCCCCCTCATTAAATGGCAGTGAGCACCATGCAAATTCATGGTTAGGTGACTGCTTAGCGATTCTAACTGCAGCCCCTTGGCACCTTGCTGGCAAAGCCGCCTTGGAATTTTCCAATCCCACAAAAATTCCAGAACCGGCTTTGGGGGCGAGCTCATCCCACTGCGTTACTTTGTCCCTCCACACCTCCCAACCCGCCCCTTCACCTTTCACAAAAGTCAGCCCTGTATGCAAACAGAAAACAAAGGGCCAGCTAGTCTCGCTCATGCTGTTCTGTGGAACACCACAGCTCGATGTAAATCCCAGGGAATCCCAGTCAGGGTGAATGTTGTTGGAGCCCATTCAAAATTCCAAACGGACTCAGATCAGACCATTTTGAGCTCATAGCTAAACTCCTGAAGTCATATTGTTCCAGGGAAACACAGCGACTAGCGTGTTATTGCGAATTCAGCCTCCTGATGGAAAATGTGAAACAAGACCAATGGTTAGTACTCCGGTTACTGCATGGTGACGAGCAGGCAAGAATTGCCCCACATGTCCCAAATGTAATTTCTTAGGCATTTTTCAAAAGGTGCAGCACTGCTAGGCACCTCTTGGTGGTGTTGCTGAGACATCACAGCCTGTTGCAGGTTCAGTTGTGTTACCAGGTACCCTGTACATGAAGCAGATGCAACATATCAATTTATTCCTCATCACTGTACCAGAAAACACTGCCTGTTGATGATATGGTGACTTCACTGCATCTGGATAACGTGGAATCAACTACTTGCTGTGTACCCATCCCCTTGTTTATTCTTCTCCTTCAGGTAGCATCCTCGATTATTTGAGGGTTGCTGAGCCACGATTTATGCAGTGATTTTTACTATGGGGCAGGCTGAGTAGACAAACACAAAGTCAACCTCAGCCAGAACAGGGATCAGACCCCGCACTGTTGGTTTTATTCTGAACCACACGTTAGCTGTCTGGCCAACTGAGCTAACAGCACCCCTACCCTCCCCACAGCCCCACCCACCCCACCCCCCCCACCCACCCCACCACCCCACCACCCTCTGTGTTTAACCTTGGAAAAAATGTTAGCTTCTCCGATAGTGTCGGTGAGGGGAATAGGTAAGGCTGGTGGGATGGCACCACCCCTGAGAATCCTTATTAGATTTGCCTCCTCTCCTGATACAAGTGGAACCCACAACGCTGGCTTTCTAAAAGCAAAAGTCAGTAATCTTATCTGGACTCTCGCCCCACCCAATGAAGTGAAAAAAATGTTGGCCTAGAAGTACTCATTCCCCACAGAAAGTATAGCTAGTGAGTGTTGAAAATGCTAAAGGGGCCAAATCTCTTTTATTCCAATTATCCTGTCACTGGGATTTGGGATGTGGTCAAGGACAGAACAGATAAGACTCAGCTGAATGTCCTGCTCCATTGCACATCCAACGACAGAGCAGGCCTCAGGCTGCAGGCATTTTAGCCCCCAGCTAGAAACATACGAATTGTTAGACAAAAAAATGATAAGCTTCATCTCTACCCCCAACAAGAATGGAGTTGTCGAATAATCTTAGCATGGTCATAGTTCATGCTCATTTAGTTTCCATGGCTTTAGCTTTCATGAAAAAGTCAGAAATGTAAAATTCATGGGAAATAAGGTAGGAGTACCACTATTCTTATTGCTTTTTCACTTATTGAGAAGGGGTGAGACCCGAGATGTTCTTGCTTCTGGTCAGAAGCACTCGGGTGGGAATGTGCAGGGTTACAGGGAGAAGGCGAGAGAAATTCAATACAGGCAAATTTGTTTTTTGCTCATTCAGGGAGCCTGTGCAGACATGATGGGCTGAATGGCCTCCTTTTGCGCTGTAACAGTTCTGTGATTCTGATTCTGTGATTTGTTAATCACAGTGTTGTAGCTCCCCACTCCGCTTTAGCTATAAAACTGAGATACTTTATACTTTTCAATCAGCCGCTTGTCTGTGATGCACAGAAACCTATTAGTCTCCAAACGAAACTACTGAGGAATCCACTTAAAAAAAAAGTTTGTTTGTATGATATAGAGCTCACTCCTTCTCCTTGTAGCCATAAATTTTCCTTATAGTTTGAACAGCTTAGACACAAATTGTCAAGAGTAAGGGTTTCTAATGTGAGAGCTATCAGAGTTTGACTGGCTAAATTCAGACTACTTTCCAACACAGGACACTGGTAAACTTCCCACTGCTTGTCAAGTTAGCTTTTATATCTTAAGTCTATGAGATCACTATCTAGTGAGCACATCGCACTGTCTGATCCACAGCAGGCAGAGGTAGGGACTTCCCAGGTTTCTGGCAATCAGAGGACTGCTGGAGGCCAGAACTTTGCTGAGTCTGAGTCAGATGATGAGCCTCTGGACTCGGTCATGTCACAGTTGCTGGAGCTGCAAAGGCAAGCTAGGGAACATCAGGAAGAGATGTCCGCCGCACTCCTCAGATTGCAAGGCATGATGAAGGAGTCTGTTCGCCTTCACTCTGAGGTGATAGTGCCAGCACGCCAACACACCGAGGTTAACACTGGTAGGGTGGCGGCTGCCATGGAGACCTTGGTCCAGGACTTCGCTCCTGCACTGCTGCGCAGGCTTAACTCCATCGCTGATGCCATATTTGGTCTCCAATAGTGTGTACACAAGAGGGGTGCCAAGCAGCTCGATCTCACTCCAGCTACCCCTGCTCCTCAAGGACTCAGCCTGGGGCCCCCGGGCACCCATAGGGTGGAGTAACTGCAGGTGCACACTCCGGGCCCATCCATCCAAGTGACTCCAAGAGTGTCCGGCTATTCCGACTCCCCTCTTCCTGTGACCTCAGCAGCTCCAGCTCCACAGGCCAAGGAGGGTACAATTGCCACACAGCAGGACCCCGAAAGCAGGCCAGGGCTCTCCAAGTCTCGGCCCTCCAGAGGACGCCTGCCAAAGTCATCACAGACAGGGCGTCACAGTCAGCAGGCTGCCTCCACCTCTGCTGTGGATGTCCAGGGAGCACCAAGACATAGCGGCAGGGTTAGGAAGGTGAAGGAGAATTAGCTGCACAGCCTGGGCGCGGGTGTTAATCACTTGTGTTCACTATTGTTAATAAACTCTCAAGAATGTCTCCCTGCCTATGGCTCCTTGTTCTGATGAGCTGTATTCTTGTCACTCAGATGTGAAACCTTTCTGCACAAGATAAAAGGCAGGTGTCTCAGTCCAGGGCCTCTTCCCTGTGCTCTGTGCAGCCTTCAGACCACAGTGATGGTCCAGCCTCACACTCCCTGGAAACATTACTGATGCCTGCACCTTGGCAGTGCTGGTCATTGCTGCCAGAATGTAGTGGGCAGGTGCCACAGAGTTCGCTCATTCTCTCTGTGTGCTCTCAGCACCTTTAAGGTGGGGATGTCCCCCATCTCTTCAGCAACTGTGACCAGTGATGCTGTGCTCCAGCTCCTGAAGGGCTCAGGTGCTGAAGGCGGACAAAACATCAGATGCTTCTAAAGTTTCATGGCTGCGTCTCTATGATATGACCCTGATCACAGAGCGCAAGTGGAGCTGCCTTCGGCCAAACAGAAGTCAGACATTCTCAGAGGCTATGTGAAGATCTATAGAGTGTCACCTCACTGCATGTCATCATCATCCTCCACAAATCTAACAGCTATGGGGGCCTCCCAAGTGCACCTGCCTTGTCTGGCCAGTGCGAGGACCTCATCACCGTCATCGTCAACCCCCCAAGGACCTCCTCACCCTCATCCCTGTTGGTGTCCTCCTCATCGGAAGAGACATGCAGCTCCTCCTCAGCCAGCTCCTCACCTCGTTGCAGCGCCAGGTTGTAAAGAGTGCAGCAGACAATGACAATGCGTGACATCCTCTGAAGACTATATTGCAGGGCTCCACCAGACCGGTCCAGGCACCGGAGCCTCATCCTCAGCATCCTGATGGTCTGCTCCATCAAGGTGCGAGCTGCTGCATGAGCCTCGTTATACCTTCGCTGTAGTCTGAGGCCGCAAATTCAATCGTTCTTGCATCCTGACTGTCCTGGTCCCAGGTGAATTGCACAAAGCTGTGTGCCCTTGCAAAGATGGCATTCGTGACCTCAGGGATGCGTTTGTGGGTGGAGGCTTGTGAGATCCCACAGAGGTCACTTGTGGAGCCCTGAAAGGAACCACTGGCATAGAAATTGAGCGCCGTGGTCACTTTCACAGCCACTGGCAGGGATGTCCTCCATGTCCCCATGGCACTAAATCCTGCAGTAACTGGCAGATGTGAGTGACCAGTTCCCTAGACATATGCAGTCTTTGGCGACACTGGTTCTCGGTCATCTGCAGGAATGAAATGCGGTGTCTATAGGTCCTGGGTGTCGCTATGCACCAACCAGCAATGGTTCACTGTGGCTCTCGGGCGGCGTGTGCAGGAGCCCCAGCCGCCTCTTCTTCCTGAGGTTTCTGCTCCTGCCTCTGTGCACCCAGGAGCTTCAGTCGCTCTCTCCTCCGTCGTCTTCGCACTCTGGTAGGCCATCAGGCATACAGCTAGTTCACCAGGCTCCATGATCCAGATGTACTCCTCCTATAGGATGAAAGAGAGAGACATGTGGTTAGCATGGGTGTACTAAGAACCTGTCCTGGTTAAGTGTGAAGGTCCATTAACGCTTCCCAGACCGTGCTGGCCACCACTTAGATGTCCAGAGATTAGTGCGCTGCATGGCTGCCCTGTTAGCTTGAGCCATGGGGGAGACTAGTCCAAACCGGGATGCTGACTTTGCAAGGGGCTATAAGCGCCTCCAGCAGTGACTGCTCCATGGCCAGTTTTAGTGACGAGATTGTACAATGTGTGCACTCGTCCAACTGTTCTGCAGTCCACTGAAATGCTCATGAATTTGCATTCTGTGCCGGTGGGGGGTGCGCGGTGGGAGGTGAAAAGCTTTGGAGCATTTGATGGCGCTTTGATGCCTCTGCGTTGCTTGAGTGGGCAGATAAGCTAGAGACCTGACCCCAATCATTTCAATATAATATAAAAGCAAAATACTGTGGATGCTGGAAATCTGAAACAAGAACAGAAAATGCTGGAAGAACTCAGCAGGTCTAACAGCATCTGTGGAGAGAAAGACAGAGTTAACATTTCGAGTCCTTATGACTCTTCCTCAGGGTGAAAAAGAAGTAAAGATGTGATTAAATTTATACTGTTTAAGGGGGGGGCAGAGCAGGTGAAGCTGGATGGAAGGCCAGTGATAGGTGGAGGCAAAGGAGAGATTGGCAAAGATGTCATGAACAAAAGGACAAAGGGGTGTTAATGATAGTGGTACTGGTTAAAGGAGGTGCTGATGGTGGCATTAAGGTCAGAAAGCAGAATGTGGGAATAGTAGGACAGGGGTAAGCACTCTGGAAAGAACAACATGAACAAGCGACAGATAGCCCTAGTGGGGGCGGGGTGGGGGGAGGGGACAGTGGTGGGGAAAAAAAGTCAAAAATAGGATAAAAGGTGGGGATAAAACAATGAATAAAAAATGAATAAAAATGAAAATAAATAAAAAATAAGTGGATAAGAAATAAAAATGAATATTGAAAAAAGGGGATAAAAAGGGGTAAGGATGGAGGAAAGAGTTCATGGTCTGAAGTTGTTGAACTCAATGTAAGATCCAGAAGGCGGTAAAGTGCCTAATCGGAAGATGAGGTGCTGTTCCTCCAGTTTGTGTTGGGCTTCACTGGAACATTGCAACAGGCCAAGGATGGACATGTGGGCATGAGAGCAGGGTGGGGCGTTGAAATGGCAAGGGACATGAAGGTCTTGGTCATGCTTGCGAACAGACCGAAGGTGTTCCACAAAGTGGTCAGTCAGTCTGCGTTTGGTCTCTCCAATGTAGAGGAGACCACGTTGGGAGCAGGGAATGTAGGAAACCAAATTGAAGGAGGTGCTGCTTCACCTGAAAGGAGTGTTTGGGCTCTTGGGCAATGAGGAGGAAGGAGGTAAAGGGGCAGGTGTTGCACCTTCTGCGATTGCATGGGAAGGTGCTGTGAGAGGGGGGTGAGGTGTTGGGGTGGTGGAGGAGTGAATCAGGGTATCCCAAAGGGAATGGTCCCTACGGAATGCTGACAGGCGGGGTGAAGGGAAGATGTGGTTGGTGGTGGCATCATGCTGGAGTTGACAGAAATGCCGGAGGATGATCCTTTGAATGTGGAGGCTGGTGGGGTGAAAAGTGAGGACAAGGGGGACCTTATCATGGTTCTGGGAGGGAGAGGAAGCTGTGAGGGCAGAGACACGGGAGATGGGTCGGACACGGTTGAGGCCCCTGTCAACCACCGGGAAAGCTCGGTTCAGGAAGAAGGAAGACATGTCAGAAGCGTCCTTTTGGAAAGTGACATCATCAGAACAGATGCGATGGAGGCAAAGGAATTGAGAGAATGGGATGGAGTACAGGAAGCGGGGTGTGAGGAGCTGTAGTCGAGGTAGCTGTGGGAGTTGGTAGGCTTGTAATGGATATTGGTGGACAGTCTATCACCAGAAATTGAGACAGAGAGGTCAAGGAAGGGAAGGGAAGTGTCAGAGATGGACCATGTGAAAATGATGGAGGGGTGGAGATTGGAAGCAAAACTGATAAATATTTCCAGGTCCAGACGAGAGCATGAAGCAGCACCGAAGTAATCATCGATGTACCGGAGAAAGAGTTGTGGGAGGGGGGCCTGAGCAGGATTGGAACAAGGAATGTTCCACATACCCCATAAAGAGACAGGCATAACTGGGGCCCATGCGGGTACCCATAGCCACACCTATTATTTGGAGGAAATGAGACAGGTTAAAGGAGAAATTGTTCAGTGAGAGAACAAATTCAGCCAGACGGAGGAGAGTGGTGGTGGATGGGGATTGTTCGGGCCTCTGTTCAAGGAAGAAGCTGAGAGCCCTCAGGTCATCTTGGTGGGCGATGGAGGTGTAGAGGGATTGGACTTCCATGGTGAAGAGGAGGCGGTTGGGGCCAGGAAACTGGAAATTGTTGATATGATGTAGGGTGTCAGAGGAATCGCGGATGTAGGTGGGAAGAAACTGGACAAGGGGAGAGAGAATGGAGTCAAGATAGGAAGAAATAGGTCCATGGGGCAGGAACAGGCTGACATGATTGGTCTACTGGAACAGTCCTGTTTGTGGATTTTGGGGAGGATGTAGAAGCGGGGTGTCCGAGCTTGGGAGACTACAAGGTTGGAAGCTGTGGGAGGAAGATCTCCAGAGGAGATGAGGCCAGTGACAGTCCTGGAAACAATGGCTTGATGTTCTGTGGTGGGGTCATGATCCAGGGGGAGGTAGGAGGAAGTGCCTGAGAGTTGGTGCTCAGCCTCTGCAAGGTAGAGGTCAGTACACCAGACAACAACAGCACCACCCTTGTTAGTAAGTTTGATGACAAAGTCAGGGTTGGACCTGATAGAATGGAGTGCGGCAAGTTCAGAAGGAGACAGATTAGAGCGGGTGAGAGTAGCAGAGAAATTGAGATGGCCGATGTCACACCGACAGTTCTCAATGAAAAGATCAAGAGCAGGGAAGAGGCCAGAGGGAGGGGTCCAGGTGGAGGGAGAATACTGGAAACGGGAGAAAGGATCCATGGAATGGGGGGAAGACTCCTGCCCAAAGAAGTGAGCACGGAGATGAAGGCGGCAGAAGGAGAGTTCAGCATCGTGCTGAGCCTGGAATCCATTGAGATGAGGGCGTAAGGGTGTGAAACTGAGTCCTTTGCTGAGCATTGAACGTTCAGCATCAGAGAGGGGAAGGTCAGAGTGTATGGTGAATACACGGCCGGGGCTGGGATTAGAAGACAGGATGGGGTCAGAGGTATGGGAAGGAGTGGAGGGTCCTGGATGGGCGCTGGTATCAATGCGTTGCTGGAGCTTGCGTTCCTTAGCACTTGAAAGGAAGAGACAAAGTTTCTTGTTAAGGCATTGGATGAGACGAAGAATAAAATGAAACTGGGGACAAGGACAGCTTTGAGATAGGGTGAGCCAATCATATCAGTGTGGCTGCACCTGAACTGTCTCAGTTGCAGAGGAATGGTCACTTTATACAAGGTTTCCCTAATGCATGGCCACTTCCTTTGCACACCCTGCCCCCCACCCCGAATGCTTGTGCGCTATGTTCAATGGCAGGGCTGCCCTTTACCACCTCCCATCATTAATCACCTCAACGACAGGGTTGCCCTTAACCCCAACACCCACCCAATGCCCCTGAAGCTTGAAGTCAACAGGCGACCCTGGTGAGCGCTGCACAATGTTACTGTGTACTTACCTCTGAGCTCCCCTCAAAGTTCAGGCCGCCAAGTGTACGCCTTTTATGTGCTGCTGTGAAACACGTTGGCATTGGGGGTGGGGGCTGGGGGGTGGGGGGGAGGGGGGGTGTGGGGGGGAATGATTCCAACAGGCTGGCCTGATAACGATATGCTGATGTATTACAATGAGGTTCCCGACATCTGATGGCGGGAAATACAGCCCGCTGTCGGCGTCAACAGACGATTGCAAATTGGTTTCCCGCCGTTGTAAAACCGATTGCGCCATATTGTCCACTCATGCCACCGACACTGGCGGGCACGGAAAATTCCGCCCATCGGATCTGCCTGGGTTACCAACTCTGTTACAGAGAATCAAGTCAGTCGCAATCTCACATCTCCTGACACAACTCCAGTTACTTTCCCCACACAGAGGAGGCAGTTACTAGTTGGCCATTAGACAATCTGCCTTGATTGGAGCTATTTCCAGGGAGAGAATGGGTGCCAGAACCTTCTCCTGTGCAGCACACTATAGAATGCTTGACCATAGCATTAACATGCACCACACCCCATTGAACAGTGTCTCCACCAGTTGGAGGTGGATCGTTACTCCTTCCCTTTCTGCAGTTTGATCAAATGAAGACACAAAATTCTGCACACATTTGAATTGACTTATTGACACCATCCAGCAGCCTTTTTCCTAAACTCCATGACTTTCCTCATCAGCTCTTTGATAGAAATTTTCTTTCAGTAATAGTGGAAAGACATACACAGCGCATCCCACAATATGCTTGTCATCCTGATGTTCCTGATATTGATGTCAACTGGTAAGTTCTTGGCTTGGTAAGTTCCAACTGGTCATAGGTCATTTGCTGTAAGCACCTCTGGAAGGATGCATGATGGCTTTTCATAAACACTGAGCAACATGTCAAACTCATCTGGCGCTCTCCCTCCTGTGACCACTTTTTCTTTTATCCTCCTGACAGCTTGGTCCTTGATCTTGCACATGGACTGAAGGAACCTCACCTGCTGAGTTAAATGAGTTAAATCTTGAAAGAAAACGATCTCAACACACAACCCACACACCATAAGCTTAACAAGGATTGGTTTTTGCTTCCTTTGAAGGCAGATATGAAAGACTAAAATATTCCTTGCTCCTCAATCAACCCATACCCAAAAAACAATATCCAAATTAAAGTTAGCATCACCAGAACCCCTAGATATCAACATGAGCCTCAGGTGGAACATAGCCTTTACACATCGATAGCATCAAATTTCCTTCTTACCCAATGTGAACTCACAATAGATGGGATATCATTACCATGTTTTACTGGTTAGCGCTACTGTATATT
Organism: Cetorhinus maximus; assembly: GCF_964194155.1. Taxonomy (NCBI): domain Eukaryota; kingdom Metazoa; phylum Chordata; class Chondrichthyes; order Lamniformes; family Cetorhinidae; genus Cetorhinus; species Cetorhinus maximus. Next base: position 18,601,137 of record NC_135903.1, on the reverse strand, counting down.
TTATATGTCAGATCGATGCAGAGTTGACATTAGTTTATATGTGTGTAACAGGTTTTATTCACAATGCTCTAAAATGTATGCTACATACTTCCAGCTCTAGCTTTCATCTCTTTCTAAAGCTTTGCTTATTTTTCTCTGAATCCACACCCAGGCTTAACTAATCAAGACCAGTGAGCATCAATAATAAAGAGACTCATAGAATCAAACACAGAATAATTGAACACTACAAGCACCTTGTTCAAGATGATGAGCAGAATCACACATGATGCTCAGGTAATCTGACAATACCAGAATTTCATCTGTGAAAAGAACCATCTCATTTTTTTCAGAAATGCCTGATACAGATGATAAAGAATGCCTTGTATCCAATGCAACGTTGACAAAGATGTTGACTAGATATTAATGAATTGTGTGGCTGTCGTCCCTTTCTGAATGACCTGGGCTCAGTGTGTCTCCTATCTACCCTTACACGGATCTTGGGAACTCAAGGAAAACATCTTGGATAAGATCCAGTGTTCAATGTTAGACATTCAAACTTTCTTTGTGTGAGTAATAAGGCTGCATTATGGTCTCTAAGTCAGCATCTGTTCTGACTACCAGAGCTTACAATGAACAACTGAGGAGAAAAATGCAGATGATACAATTAGTGGTGGCTTTATATACTACAATATTCATCCACAATTAAAAGCACATTCCTTAGTCCAGGCAATTTACGTAGCCCATAGCAATCAGCAGAGCTGTGAGTCACAGCTCTGTTAAGATGCTTTCTTGGCTCTAGCCTGGAGAGGTCACTCAATACTGGTTGTATGCTTTTGATAAAGATCAGCAGGCTCCTCCTTGCTGCAACCATTAAAGTTATTTATGTGATCAATTCATGTAATTTTTCCACATTTGCCCCCTTCCCCGCTGTGTGATTGTGCCTTTCATATGCACATTTGCTAATAATTAAAATGTACAATGCAGGTTTTAATAGATTCATCAGATTAACAGCCATACATGAATCATTTGATGTGTTAAATATTCCTTATGCAGACGCATTATAAAATTGATGATTGGCCCTTAATACTTCAATTAACACAAACTAGTGATGTCTGAAGCAAATCATTTAATTGTTGCTGCATGAGAAACATGTAAAACAAAGGTGTATTTTTGCTTTTAAAAGAAGCCAATTGTTGTGAGTGGTGGCCAAGTTGGTACCATTAATAGAGTCGATCAGCAGGCACTTTTTTGGGTGGAAACTTATAGGTTATTTGCAAAGGTACTCAGCAGCAACTATATGTGTGCTTCCAATCAAACTCGATCTCTACACTAACTACTAAGGTAGCCCGCGCTCCTATTGGAACTAAAGATCATGTGATCTTCCTTAACAAGCATTATTCTTAAAGGTATGTTACACACTAAATAAAACCATAGTTACCACACCCCTCGCCCTTTACTTGGATATACATTTTATATTTACAAGTACAAATTTCTCAAGACAACAAAATATTTACTGGCTAAGGAATTTGCAAGTTGAGTCTTTCAGGTGGTTTCCTGGTACGTGTGGAACATCGCAGCTCCACAACTTCAGATTCTTTGTCAGGAACCTCCTTTTCCAGAGTTGCCTGAACATCAGGTCCCTTGGTGGGCTTTTGCAGTTCTGTATCCTCAACTCTTACAGGAACATCAGACATGCTAGTCCTGGGTTGAGTATCCTCAACAGGAAACGCAGACCCGGTCATGATCACTGGTGGCACCAAATCCTGGTGACTTGTTTCTCTCTTCCTTAAATGATCCACATGTCTCCGTATGACTCAGCTTTCCACCTCCACACGGTAAGATAGAGGTCCAGGCACTGCGCTTATTTCACCCGGTAACCACTTTGGTCCTTCTCCAAAGTTCTTCACGAATACCGGCTCTCTCACAATAAATCCCCTCTCAGGACTATGCCAATCATGTCTGGTTTTATGGCTTCCCCGACTCCTTTCCACCTTCCCCTCTAAATTTAGCATTATTAAGCTCAATCATGTCCTTAGATGACGTTTCATCAATAACTCCGCAGGTGTGACACCTGTTGTTGTGTGAGGGGTGGTCCTATAATGGAAAAGAAAGTGTGCCAGCTTGGTTGCCAAGGAATCTCCAGTTAGCTTCTTCATGCCTGCCTTGAATGTTTGAACTGCCCTTTCGGCCAGTCCATTTGAGGAAGGGTGGTACAGTGAAGTTTTCACATGAGTGATACTGTTGAGGCTGATAAACGGCTGAAACTCAGCGCTCGTAAATGCCGTGCTGTTATCAAAAACGACTACCTCTGGTAGTCTGTGAATGGCAAAGCTTTGACGTAGCCTCTCAACTGTAGCAGAAGACATTGGTGACTTCACCTCATAAATGTTCATCTATTTTGAATGGGCATCAGCAATGAGCAGAAATATTGTTCCCATGAAAGGTCCCACATACTCCATTTGTAACCGCACTCAGTGTCTTCTTGGCCACTCCCGCTGGTGTAACGGAGCTGTCACTGGCAATTTTTGCAGTTGCTGACATTGCACACAATTCTTCACTAAATCCTCTATTTCACCATCCATCCCAGGCTGCCATAGGTAGCTGCGGGCTATGGTCTTCATTCGGGATATTCTTGGATAGGCACTGTGTAGTTCAATTAAAAGTGGCTCCCTTCCCTTTGGAGGAACTATCACTCGTGCACTTCAGAATAAGATGCCATCCTGGCTGGTTATTTCATGTCTTCTGTTGAATTACAGTTTTATTTTGTCAGATACGGGCTCCTGTGACCAACCGTGAAGCACTTGTTCTCGTACTTGAGATAGGACTGGATCCCGACTTGTCCAGTCTCTGATCTATCGAGCGTGTACCAGCGAGGAATCTAAGAAATTTAACAATAAAACAAGTTCCTGTGGAACTTGGACGTCCTCATCATTTTCTTGTAAAGGCAAATGGCTAAGTGCATCAGCATTTGTGATTTGATTGCCAGGCCTGTGTAAGCAAGTGTACTCGTATGCTGCCAGGATTAAAGCCCATTGTTGTATTCTTGCCAAGGCTATGGGTGGGATAGCCTTGTCCTCATTGAATAATCCTAGCAATGGTTTGTGGTCTGAAATGATTATGAAATGACAGCCGTGTATGTACTGGTGAAATTTCTAGACACCATAGATGATTGACGGGTCTTTTTTTCTATCTGTGGTAGGCGTTCTTGATACATAAACTATAAGCTACTCCATGCTATTGTCCATCAGATGGGAGAGCACTGCTCCCACTCCGTAAGAGGCTGCATCACATGTCAGCACCAATTCTCTCATCTGGTTGTAATGCACTAATAGATTGGACGAGTGCAGCAATTGTTTCACCTTTATGAAAGCTTCTTTCTGGGGCACCTCCCAAGACCAACGTTGGTTCTACTTGAGTAGAGAATGCAGGTGGGCCAGCACTGTAGACAAATTGGGTAAGAACCGCCCAAAGTAGTTGATCATTTCTAGGAATGATTTGAGCTCTGAGGTGTTCTTTGGCGCAGATGTCTCTCTTATGGCTCTCACTTTCTCCTTAACTGGGGTGAAGGCCCTTTGAATCTATCCGGTGACCCAAATAGATTACCTCCCTCGCTTGGAACATGCACTTTTCTTTTTTTAAACGCACTCCAGCCTGCAAGGAACGTTTTAAGACTTCTTTAAGTTTGCCAAATGCTCTTTTTCAGAGAATCCTGTCACCAAAACATCATCTGAAAAGACTACAATCTGGGGCAATCCCTGCAGTAAACTTTCCATTGTTCTCTGGAAGATTGCACAAGCTGAGGAGATGCTGAAAGGCAATCTAGTGTATAGGTACAACCCTTTGTGGGTATTAATTGTGACAAATTCCCGGGACGCATTTTCTAACTCTAATTGTTGATAAGCATGACACACATCAAACTTCGTGTAGATGGTTCCGCCTGCCATCTACAGGTCTTCGAGTTTTGGTATGGGGTGTCTGTCTAGCTTAGCAACTTTATTAACCATCAATTTGTAGTCTCCACAAATTCGGACGCTTTGGTTGGGTTTAAGGATGGGGACTGTGGGGGGTTGCCATTCTGAGAACTGCACAGGTGTATAAAGCCCAACTTTTCTAGTCTGTCCAGTTTGGTGTTGACTTTTTCTCGCAGCGCTTAAGGTACTGGTCTCGCCTTCATGAATCGGGGTGGTGCCCCTGGATCCACATGAATTTTTGCCAGCAGCTCCTGGATCTTCCCAAGTTTGTCCTTGAACACTGTGGTGTGCTTTCAAAATAGCTCTGGTAACCCACTTGCTCTCAACTGGAAAATTTCAGCCCATTCTAACTTAATCTCCTTTGGCCACTTTCGCCCCAGGAGGCTTGGCCCTTCGCCTGCTACCACCGTCAAGGGTAGCTTTGCTGATTGACTTCCATAATGGACAGTTACTCTACTTATGCCTCTGACTTGAATATCTTCCCCCGTATATGTTTTTAATTCGGCAGTTGCTTCTTCTAAATTTAATTGATGTTCCCCATTATTCAGATTCTGAAGGTATGTTCCCCAATTACTGTGGTGCAATCTCCTGTGTCCACTTCCATTCTAACAGGTCTGCCATTTACTTTCACTGTTACAAATATTAGTTCTGACTTTCCAACTCTCAGATTAAATGAGTAACTAACTGAATTTGTTGTTTCAGGCTCTTCTAAATTGTAAATCTCAATGGGTTTTTTCTTTTGTTTAAAAGCCTGTTTGAATCTTTCCATGCACTGTTTCATTATATGTCCATTTCTGTGACAATAATAACATCCAATTTTTTTTAAACTGCCGGTCGTTAAAAGACTGCTTGTTTCTACCGCTATTGGAATTATTCTTTATTTTTGCTGCTAAGTCATTTTTCCTAATTTCTCGGCTAGTGGGATCTGTTTCCTGCTTCTCAGCAGAGTCTCGTGTTTTCGCACCCTTTTTGGCTGGGGTTTCCTGCCCAATGTGGAAGACTACGCCATTTTCCGTGCCCTGCAAGGCTTTTGAATCTCTTACATTGCCAGTGCTACCTCCAGCACCTTCTTGAAATCCAAATTCACTTTGGACAATAATCTCTTCTGAATCGTGTTCTCATTCACACCACACACTAAGTGATCTCTGAGCATGTCTTTTAGAGATGTACCAAACTCACATGTTCAGTTAACTGCTTCAAACTTGCCATATAGCATGCAACTATCTTCCCTGGGGCTCTATTTCTCGAGTTAAACTTGAACCTTTGCATGGTTACTGAGGGCTTTGGTTGATAATGGCCCTTCATGAGGTCCACCAATTTATCAACATTTTTCAAATCTGGGGCACTGGGTGCAGTCAAACTTGGAATCAAGCCGTAGGTTTTATTCCCACATGTACTTAAGAGGATCGCTCACATCTTCTCTTCCCCCATAATCTCATTCGCTTGGAAAAAGAATGTGAGGCGTTGTATATAATGAGACCAATTGTCCGTGGCCGAATCAAAAGGATCAATTCTTCTGAATTGCAGCATTTTGAGAGGCAATTACTTTGTCAATTCGAATGAAATTTCTACTTACAATTACTGGGTAAGGTACAGTGCCGATTTCGTTTCACTTGATTTCTTCAGTTAAACTTGTTTTATCCTCATTGCCAGTTTGTTGTGAGTGGTGGCCAAGTTGATACTATTGATAGAACTGATCAGCAGACACTTCTTAGGTGGAAACTTTTAGTTTATTTGCAAAGGTACTCAGCAGCAACTACACGTGTGCTTCCAATTCAAACTCTATCTCTACACTTCTAACTACAAAGGTAGCCCGTGCTACTCTCCTATTGGGTACTAAAAATCATGTGATCTTCCTTTACAAGCACTATTCTTAAATAAAACCATAATTACCACACCTATCCAAGAAGAAACTCCATAAGATTTTCATTAGCCCAACAGAACTGAGTGCTTTAGACAAAATAACAATTTGTTTACAGGCCATCTTTCAGTAATTTCATACATTTGCTGAAACTTTAGATGCAGAAGGAAAGTTTTAATAGAATCCTCAGATTAACCATCAATCAACTGATGTAAAATCTCTATTATATTCTATACAGAGGTTTGTTGAAAAAAGTCTTCCAAAACCCAACTTCACGGGACAAGAATCTCATATTTCAATGAAAGAATTGAAAGGAAAGAATGAATCAAAGATTTAAAATTGTATTTACCCACAAAAGATCCAGAAGATCAGGTTTAACATTGCTTTTAGGCCACAATAGCAGAAGGCAATCAGGCATTAACCCCTTAACCTTGAGTTTGTCTCCACTCTGAGCTGATGTGATGATATTGCTGATCCCTGGAAGGAAGGGTCCTCTGCTTGGGTAGATTCAATGTAAATCCTCATAGGCTCTTAAATTAACAACTTCATATTCATGCAGCAAGTTCACCCATATTTATAAAAAGAGTTAATTCTCCTGAAGAAATTGCCATCATTGCGCTACAGAAAAGATAAGGAAACAAAGAGGGAGGGAAAAAGAAGAAGGAATGGGAATAACTTGCAACATAGAATGCCATTCAATTTCTATTGGCTAGATTGCAGCTGATAGAAGAGTAAACATTGGAGGGTGTTAACCTATTGTAGCACCCGCTATAGCATTAAACTTACTCACAGAATCATGGGGACACATTGACCATGTGAATTCAGGAGCTGTCTTCTGAATCAGCCCTCCCTGCTCACTCCCAATGAGGGAATGGGAGATGAAAGATACTGGAAGGTTTGAGAGCGCCCAAGGTGTTCCTCTGCAGGTTGGCTTTGATTCACTATGAATGCTTATTAATATCCTTGCCTTATGTGATTCAAGTATGCAGGTTTTCATGTCCACCTTGGGAAATTAGGCACCAAACTTTGGTCAGAATTTTCTGTCCCTGTTGGCGTCGAGCGTCATGGTGGGCGGGAGGGGACACCATGGTGAGAAGGCCAAAAATCAGTTTTAAACTCGTCGTGAAAACAGTTTATGATCGTCCACTCCACCCGTCAATGGCGGGCCACGTTTCCCTCTGCCGCACATCGGGAACATCATTTTAATACATTTGCATCTAATTATAAGTCCTGTTGACCGGAATCATCCCCCCCAGGTCAAACCCCAAGTCAGCGTGATTTCAGATCGGCATGCTTCCCGTCTGTCTTTAAAAGGCGTGCGCTTGGCGAGCTGAACTTTGAGGGGAGCTCAGAGGTGAGTACACACAACCTTGTGCAGCGCTCGCGGACATCGCTTGTAGGACATCATGGAAGAGATGCTGCATATTCGCGGGGTGCACAGGCAAGTCACTTTTTCCCAGCTAGCTTCCAATGCACTGCTGGGACCAGGGCTCCAGTGCGGGTCAGGCTGGGGTGGGGAGCAAGGCAGCACAGGCAGACTGAAGGAAATACTCAAGCACATAACGGGGGTGGGGCAGGGAGAGGCGGGTGAGTGAAGTGGCCACACACTTGGAAAATCTTGTTAAAATTGAGCATTCTTCCTTAGCTGAGACCATTCAGCTGCAGCTTCAGCCTCTGAAGCTTTTCTGCCCACTCAAGCAACTCTAAAGCATGAAAATGCCACCAAATGCTCTCAAACTTTTCACCCCTTGGAAGCAGACAGCAAATTAATGTGCGTTTTAGGGGACTGCAGAGCAATTGGCTGACTGGGCAAGTTGTAGAATCCCCTTGTGAAAGGCGGCCATGGCGCAGTCACTGGTGGAGGCGCCCACAGCCCCTTGCAATGTCTTTATTAATGTTTGGACCAGTGTCCATTATGATTCAAGCTAACAGTGCAGCCTTGCAGTGTGGGTTAGGAGAATGCCTGCTCCTGAGCTGAGAGCACAGCATGCAGTTCAATGGCCGAAGCTGCTGCCAATCGGTCAAGTGGCACGGGGTGGGGGCAGGTGGGTTTTGGACAGCCAATCAATGCACTGCACACTGGCCATCCAAGTGGTGGCCAGCACCCTCCGGCATGCGTGAAGAGGCCTTCAGACTTAACCAAGAGAGTTCTTAGTGCACCTATGTCAAACCACAAGGTTCTCTCTTTGATCCTGCAGGAGGAGAACATCAGCATCTTTAGGGGAAGAGAGTGGCAGAGGCGCCTGGCTTGGAAAAGGGAGGAGCACCTCCCTCAAGTTGAAGGACAGCAGAGTCTGCTGCGCACGCAGCTGAACATCCACAGTGAGCTGTCATTAGCTCACTAGACCCAGGGCCTATAGATGACTCCTGTCATTCCTGCAGATGACTGAGAACCAGTGTCGCTGAAGACTGTGCATGTCTAGGGAACCGGTAGGTCACATATACCACCTGCTGCAGGATTTAGCTCCACAGGGAGATGGAGCATGTTCACTGCCAGTGGCCGTGAAAGTGACCATGGTGCTCAATTTTTATGCCAATGGCTCCTCCCAGCGCTCCACAGGTGACCTGTGCGGGATCTCACAAGCCTCCACGCACAAGTGTTTCCAGGAGGTCACGGATGAGATCTTCGCGAACGCACAGAAATTTGTGCATCTTGGCTGGATCAGGAATACCAGGAGGCAAGAGCGCTGGGATTTGCCCAGATCCCTGGTTTTCCACAGGTGCAGGATGCCAATGACTGCACTCATGTGGTGCTTAGATCTCTGTGACAAAAAGCAATCAACTACGCTAACTGCAAGGGCTTCCACTCACTGAACATGCAGTCAGGACACTCCATAGACCCTCACATTGTCTCTGTGAATGTCTGACTCCTGTCTGGCTGAGGGCAGCTCGTTTGCGCTTTGTGATCAGGGTCATATCATGGAGAGGCAGCTGTGAAACTTTAAAAGCACCTAATCCTTTGTCAACCTTCAGCACCTGTCCCCTTCAGGAGTACAGCATCACTGGTCACAGATGCTGAAAAGATGGGGGTGGGGCAGTCCCACCTCGAAGGTGCTGAGCGCACACAGAGAGTATGATGGAACTCTGATGCCTGCCCATGACATTCTGGCAAGAATGACCAGCACCATCGTGGTGCAGGCATCACTAGTATGTCCAGTGAGTGTGAGTCCGGACCATTACTTTGGTCTGAAGATTACACACTGCAAAGGGAGGAGACTCTGGACTGAGACACCTGCCTTTATCTTGTGCAGAAACCAATGTTTCACATGTGAGTGACACGAACACTGCTCATCAGAACAAGGAGCCATAGGCAAGGAGACATTCTTGGGTATTTATTTACAATAGCGAACATTAAGTACAAGTGATTGACACCCATGCCCAGGCTGAACAACTACGTCTTCTTAACCTTTCTATCTCTGCTGCGACATCTTGGTGCTCCCCCGACATCCACAGCGGAGGTGGAGGCAGCCTGCTGACTGCTATGCCCTACCTGTGATGACCTTGGTGGGCGTCCTCTGGAGGGCCAAGACCTGGAGGGCCCCGACCTACTTTCAGGGTCCTGCTGTGTGGCAGTGGCACCCTCTTCAGCCTGTGGAGCTGTGGATTCTGGGGTCATGGGAAGAGAGGATTCAGATGGGCCGGACACTCCCATAGTCACTTGGATGGATGATCCCGGGGTGTGCACCTGCTGATCCTCCTCCCTATGGGTGCCCGATTGCCACCAGCTAACTCCTTGAGAAGAACTAGTAGCTGGAGTGGGATCGAGCTGCCCTGTACCTTTCTCATGCATGACACTGTTGGAGGCCAACTATGGCATCAGTGATGGAGCTGAGCTCACCTAGCAGTGCAGGACCAATGTCCTGGACCTAGGTGTCCATCCTACCAGTGTTGACCTTGGTGCATTGGCATGCAGGCGCTATCACATCAGACTTAAGGTGGATAGACTCCTCCATTGTGCCTTGCAATCTGGAGAGTGCAGCAGACACCCCTTCCTGATGTTCCTGAGCTTGCCTTTGCAGCTCCAGCAACTGAGGTATGGCCAACTCCAGAGGCTCATCACCTGACTTGGACTGAGCAGATTCCTGACCTCCAGCAGTCCTCCGAGTGCCGGACACCTGAGAAGTCCCTGCCGTCACCTGCTGTGGATCAGACAGTGCGATGTGCTCACCAGATTGTGACCCGGAGGCTACACTCGAAATAGGTCCCACCGAGGTGTGTGTCTCTATGCTGGTAGAGGGTGTGGGTGAGCGCTGTGATGGGCCTTAAATCAGGGTGTGATCAGATTCTTCTTCTGGTGTCTCCAGGGCTTGAGTCAAGGACCTTGGTCTTGGGCCCCCGTCTCCCAGCTGCTTCCCAGATGTGCCTGGAAAAGCAAGGAGAGATAACTATTGCATGGCAGTGGACTGAGGAACAGGGGAACTGACTCACAACATGGTTGTCTGATGGATGCTGCACTTAGTTGAGTGCCACCAACCTCACTGTCAGCACAAGAGCAGCCCAGATTGTCGCTGGCCAGCTGGATGACTCTATTTTCAAAGTCTGTGAGGACCTTTATGTCGGGTGTTCCTCCACCAGTCTGCCACCTCGCCCTCTTGTTGTGTGCCAGCTTGTTCTTAATGAAGACAGATGGAGAGAGTGTAAGCAGGACGCCTGTCAGGCTAGATGATAAAGATGCCTGGCATGTGTGGGTGGTGAGTGGTGCTATGGATGGGATGAGGACCTGATCCGCAGGGCAGATGAAGGTGTGTGTGCAAGAGAGTGAATGGTGATGTCCCTTGAGCTGGAAGTGAGTGAGACCCCTGTGGATGTGTGATGGGTTTGTGAGTGTGTGAGTTGAGAGTGATGAGAAGAGTGACTTACCCTGGCAGAACAAGGAGATCATTCATCCTCTTACGGCATTTGATGGCTGACCTCTTTTGCAGGCATTGGCATTGACCACCGTTGCCACCACCTCCCATGCTTGATTGTTGACCTTGCTTGTTGATCTTCACCCACAGCGGGTATAGAGGCCTTCCCATCAGGCCTCCACAGCATCCAGTAGGCGCCCAAGGGAGCCATTGCTAAATTTGGGGACAGCATGGTTCCACCCTTTGGTAGCCATGTCTTTGCAGCAGCTTCCAATGCCTTAGAGAGAGGTAGCTCTGTGCAGGGGCACACTTTAAACATGGCGCCCAGATTACTGAAGCCCTGACGGTGGGGCGAGCGAATCAGAGGCCCTCCCGCCAGTGATCGGGCGTGTTTCCCAAGAATACATTATTAACGAGATGGGACGGTCCAAGAATTGGACAATATGACCCGAATAGCGGTGAAACGTCCTTTCTCCCGTCCACTAGCGCACTTTGTGCAAATCTGGGATGAATCCGCCCTTTGGGTAAACACATATACAGTCCACAGTGAATGTATTTAAAAGACCAGCAACTCATGCTGTACAATAAATTAATTGTAGTTTCCTTGTAAATACTGCATTCTTTGTTGATGATATTGTGATATCTGATTCAATCAAATTTAATAATTGAGGTTTTCACAATGCATTCTGTACAGGATGCAGTTACCAAGGATCTGCCTATCAGTTAACATCCACTGGATAGAAGTTTGACTGAAGATGTTTGATGAGCTATGAATAACATGTACAATTTACCACTCTAATACATTCAAGAAATGTATATAAAAATTGGATTTTTGTATCATTTAAACCCTTTGAAAGCCCAATAATTAGTGATAGCTCATTCATACAGAGTGCCTGAACTGTGCATAATGAAACAAACTAATCCAAAAGCTGGAGTGTTCAAACGCAGGGTACTCAGAAGTAAGTGGCATCATGGCCTGGATTTGAACAAAAGTCCCCTATATGAAAACCTGGTGTCCGAACACACTATCTACAAGACACCAGTGCAAACGTCACTGAGGCAAGGTTAATGGTTTAAGATGGTCTGAAGCTGATTCTGTTAATTTGCTATAATTGACAACACATCAGTTTTTACACTCAGCACTGATGGTTTTATATATCACACTATAATTTTAGGTTTTGCACTGAGTAATTGCAGTAGGTGACTTTAAGTGAAGTTGAATATTAAACTCAACTACCCCTTAGTGCATTATATGATTTATTTTTACGACATAAAAGATAATTGAAGAAGACTGAGAATGACATCATGCAACACCATTACCTTGAATTAAAAGGACATGTACCCTAGTTTGGGAATGAATAGAGCACTTGTTGCCATGGGTGTTATTAGTCTTTGCTCCTAATGGGCAAATTTGATTAGAAATAATTGTTAGATGAAAGCATTTGTAGTACGCTTAAGTATGAGTAAGTGCTACTCATCTCATACTTTACAGTGAAATGTATCTCTCAAACCCCATGAATCTCAAAAGTGATGATGGGACACATCTGAACTCCCAGCAAAATCATTCATTTCACCATCAGTTTTAAATGGCATTTGCTTCATCTCCATTTACTGTTTCTTTCTTTATTGGCTTTCTCTACCTTAGAGGTTGCAAAGCCTTGGTAATGTCACTGTCTTGACTTTGAGGTAGATAGTCTCAGCAACCAAAGCTCACATGTTAAACTATAACAAATTAATAATATTTGGTTTTTGCCTCGAGTTTTCCTTCTCAGAAATAGGTGGAGTCTTTCATTTTTTGAAATGAGCCCAAACATCTTTCCTTCTGGGAAGCTGCGAACAGTAAACATGATTCTGTTTGAAGATATTGATGGTATATCAGTTAGCAATTTGCAGTAATGTAACTACAAACTGTTGTGTCCACACATGTACAGCAGGATAATGCAGAGCCAGGAAAAGCAGTTAGAAACAACAGGAAACTTCAGGAAGAGGATGCAAGTCACCGAGATCTGGGTTGCTTGTGACCCAGGCACAACACTTGGGACTAAACCATCTGCACAAAAAAGAGATTAATTCCCTCAAGGAAGGGACTTTCTGTTTTTTGGGGAAAAGCTTGCATCTATTTTAGTGTGACCTTTGAAGTTCAGAGGAATTTGGATATTTAAGAATGTTCCACATATGAAGCTAATAAAAAGGATTTAGCCCCATGGAATTATTGATAAATTAATTATACTGGAAACTGGCCGAGTAACAGAAGGCATAGGAAGGCGGGAGAAGTGGTTTGATGTGTCCCATGTCCCCTCCTGCTCACATAGGGGGAGTTCATCTTTGTAGGATTATAAACATTGCTGATCACATCAATTATGTATCAGTGTAATAATGAAGGTTAATAGCATTTAAAAGGCACCTAGACTAATCAAATGGATGATCTAAGGAATGGCAGATGCAAATTAATGTAGATTATGAGGAAGCTGGTGATATCGTTATCTCTGAAGAAACCTGTGGCAAAATAGAAGAAAACATTAATAAACTTGGAGAACACGTGACTGGCAAATGAATTTCAATTTAAATATTAACGTGAGACGGTGGGAGGACTAAAGAGGCCACACATTTCTTAGGAAATAAGAGTATAAATGGAGTAGAGGAGCAAAGATACCTCGGGGTACAGATTCACCAATTATTAAAGTAGCAATGCAGGTTAACAAGGTCATGAAAATTTAAACAAAGCATTGGAGTTCATTTCTGGAGGAACAGGGCAACTTGGTCAGCAACGTCCTGATTCCCATGTTCAACAATATATATGGGGTGGAATCATGTGCCCTTTCCCATTGGCGCATTTGGTGGTGGGGGGTATTTAAACAGGTAGTAAGGTGGTGGGTCGTGACCCTGCCACCTTCCTGTCTCCACCCCAATGAAATCCATGGCCGGAAGGCCCATGGACTGCCTTCCGACCCTGCTGTGAACTGACAGCCTTAAGTGGCCAATTAATGCCCACTTAAAGGCCTCATCCTGCCACCACTGGCATTAACTCAGCATCGAGTGGGGTGCTTACCATGTTGAGAACAAGACAAGAAAACCCTGGCATGTTTGCTTGTAGTGCCCGATGGAGGGGTCTTTCATTCAAAGACACTCAGTGCCTGATCAAGGGACCCGACATTGGGAAGGGGGAGGCCCAGTGAGAGCCACCCCAGCTACCCTTGCTGCCGATTCGCCGCTCCTCCGCCCTTCCCCCGCAGTCCTATTCTGCAACCTCCATGCCACCATCACTCACCTCTGCCTGCAAGGGTCCCTCCTCAATCTGAGGCCTTGGGCGTGTGTACCAGCAGCAGGCACCACCTCCCTAGTGGTGCTGCTGGGTACTAGATGAGCTGCTGGCCTCTAATTGGCTGGCGGATCTCTGTGGGCAGCTCTTCTGCCCTCATGGTCCTCGATTCAGGGGGAAGGCCCACCACTGGCCTGACAAGTGCCAGAATGGCACAAGATCTGGCGATCCTTTCCAAAAAGAGGCAACGCAGAGGTCCAGCAACTGAGACCCCTGTTGCCTCCATTAAACCCAGCTCATGTAGTTGGCAGAAGTTGCTGTCCAATTTACTCTTTAATAGAATGCATTCTGATAACCTGATTGTTATTTTTCTTCAAAATCCAGGTCATTGATGCAGAGAAGTGGGCTAAGGTTGAATTTGGATTTGGGGAAGATTTTATTTTTAATGAAGAAAAGAAGATTGAAACAGTACACAGTCTTATAATTAAAGCTGATAAAGAATGGAAGGAGCAGATCATTTAACTTAGGCTGACAGCAGAACTAGGTGACAACTACACAAAGTTAACAAATATCTATCAGAAACTCCACATTCAACATCATTTTTTTCTCCAACCTTCTATGTGCCTTGTAAGCATAAGGCTAGGGTGTGGAATGGGGTGAGTGCAGATGAAGGGCTTTTGAAGGTTTTGCGGTGGTCACCAGTTCAGAAACAATATGGATATGGGGGGTATATTTAATACTGTGTGAGCAGTGGGGATTGAAAGAGTCCAGGCAAGTGAGGTCCAATCTTACCTTGTGGGACCTGGGAGAGGATTACTACATACTTCACCAAGGCCTATCCAGTGGCCTGACCAGGTTATTGCTGTTGGTGGAGTCCAGTGTAAGAAGTCTGTTGACTTTCGGGCTAAGATGGCTTTGGGGTTCTATTGACATTCTAAGTATCTAATATGTTTGAAAAATCAGACATTTTAAATTGCAATGAATCACAAACTGAGCAGAACTTTCACCCATTCCAATTTAATTGGGGTGGCGGAGCTGAGGGGCTGGGGTGCCGGGAGTTGGGTGGTTGTTCCTTTGCTATGCTATCTATTTCTGTCTCCTCTACATGTAGTGTTGATGACGTAAAGCCTTGACATTTTTTTCTGGTGCTCAGTAGTCTAGTATGATCTCAATTCATTTTCTGCACAAAGTTACAACTTAGTCCATTCAGGCTTCATTATCATCCACAATTTGTACGTGAGGAGGCCAGCGGAAATTGCTCGAGAGGTAGAGAATGGGAAGTTCCTTTCTAATGCACTTGTAATGCGCTAGAGATGACTTCTGCTCAAATTAAAGTTTAATGGCTTTGCTCCAGAGAACACACAATTGGCAAAATTAGGTACGAGTAAATACAGAAAGCATTATCTGTTCAACTGCAAATGGGATCAGGCAAGGACAAGGATGCAAACAGGCGATTGCAGTAACAGAAAATCTACTTTCATGAAAGAAGGAAGAATGCTTCCTCTGTACAATTGACATCCCGCTGACGAAACTGCACTCCAAGAAATTACATGTTTCAAAGTCATACATTCATTTGCAAGTCATTACAGAGAACCGGAATTGTTCCATAAAAGGAAGATTTGAAGCTGCAGGTGCAAATAAAATCCAGAGGGTTTATGTTTTAAGTGTTTCTGTGCCAACTTTCTTTACACAACTTAAGAATCCTCTACTGAACAAGCTTTCTCTTAATTAAATGCCAAGTTGTGCTTATTATGACAAAGCTGGCTTTCTGTGTGCTGCCAAATAATCCAAGAAGCCAGATGATTCCATAATTCTTGCCTTTGAAAGAATGATTCCTGACTTGGTTCCCAAATGGTTTTACAATTGACCTCAGTTCAGGTCAAGATCTATTTTATTTGCGAATCCTTGATAAAGTTACCCTCAAACTGTTGAGTGAATGAATTAACCCTTTCTTGCCAGACCACAAGTCTTGCACTCGGTGCATTGAGCGGAATCTTCCCTTCCCGCCCTGAATTCCGTGGTGGGATCAGAAAGTTGGACTGATTCCCGCTGTGGAACGGGTCAGGTTTTTACGCACAGTCGTTTTCTCCCCACCTCATTAATAATGCTTATGCGTGGTTCACATGGTGTCTCGTGGCAGGGAGGGCAGAAAGCCGGCTACCCCGCTGTCGTGTCCAGGCGCCATGTTTAAAGGGCATCCCCACAGGCCTTCGCTAATGGTGCCAGGATCCTGGAAGAAGGATGAGCAGGAGAAGACAACATGCCGCGGCTCCCCACTTCATCGATGACGCATCCCTGGAGCATCTCCTCAAAGCCATGCAGGAAAGGCCTCTTCCCCAGGGTTGGTAGCTGGAGGCCAACCCGACTGACTACGCCTGCCTGGGAGGAGGTCACCGGGGTGGTCAGTGCCCATGGGGCTCAGAGGAGGACTGCCCTGCAGTGCAGGAAACAGATGAATGATCTCACCCACGCCACTAGGGTAAGTGAACCTTCTAATCTCCCAACCCAAATCACCACTCATTTTGTTTTTCTGTCATGGGACATGGGCCTTACTGTCAAGGCCAGCATTTCTGTTGCCCATCAGTAAATGGCCTTGAGAAAGTGATGGGCTGCTGCCTTATTGAACCACTGGAGTCCATGTACTGTGCTGTCAGCGAGGCAACTGCAGGATTTTGAACCAGCCACAGTATCAAATAATGGCTGAAGGTATTAGATACTGCAAACACTATGGGCCCTGACAACATTTTAGCCATAGTGCTGAAGACTTGTGCACCAGAACTTGCCGCTCCCCTAGCCAAGTTGTTCCAGTGCAGCTACAACACTGGCAGCTGCCTGAAAATGTGGAAAATCAGTCAGGTATGTCCTATCCACAAAGCAGGACAAATCCAACCCAGGCTATTACTACCCCATCAGTCTACTCTCAATGATCAGCAAAGTAATGTAAGGGGCCATCGACAGTGCAATCAAGCGGCACTTAGCAATAACCTGCTCGCTGATGCTCAGTTTGGGTTCTGTCACTCAGCTCCTGACCTCATTACAGCCTTGATCCAAGCATGAACAAAAGAATTGGACTCACGAGGAGATGTGAGAGTGACTGCCCTTGAAATCAAGGCACCATTTGACCAAGTGTGGCATCAAGGAGCCCTAGCAAAACTGGAATCAATGGGAATCAGGGAGAAAACTCTCCACTGGTTAGATTCATACCTAGCACAAAGGAAGATGACTGTGGTTGTTGGAGGTCAACATCTCAATGCTGGGGCATCATTGCAGGAGTTCCTCAGGGTAGTGTCCTAGGCCCAACCACCTTCAGCTGCTTCATCAATGACCATCCCTCTATCATAAGGTCAGAAGTGGGGATGTTCACTGGTGATTGCACAATGTTCAGTACCATTCACGACTCCTCAGATACTGAAGCAGTCCATGTCCATATGCAGCAAAGCCTGGACAACATTCAGGCTTGGGCTGATAAGCGGTAAATAATATTTGTACCACACAAGTGCCAGGTATTGACCATCTATAACAAGAGACAATCTAGCTATCTCCCCTTGACATTCAATGGCATTACCATTGCTACATCCCCCATTATCAACATACTGGGGTTACCATTGACCAGAAACTCAGCTGGACCGGGCATATAAATACTGTGGCTACAAAAGTAGGTCAAAGGCTGGGAATTCACCTCCTGATTCCCCAAAGCCTGTCCATCATCTACAAGGCACAAGACAGGAGTGTGATGGAATTCTCTCCATTTATCTGGATGAGTGCAGCTCCAACAATACTAAAGAAGCTCGACAACATCTAGGTCAAAACTGTCAGCTTGATTGGTATCCCATTCACCACCTTCAACATTCATTCACTCCTCCACTGATGTACAGTGACAGGTAGTATGTACCATCTATAAGGCACACTGCAGCAACTTACCAAGGCTCCTTTGACAGTACCTTGCAAACCCGTGACCTCTACCACCTAGAAGGACAAGGGCAGCAAATGCATGCTACTACCTGCAAGTTCCCCTCCAAGCCACACACCATTCTAATCACCATTCTGATTGGAACTGTATTGCCATTCCTTCCCTGTGGCTGGGGTAATATCCTGAAACTACCTCTTTAACATTACTATGGGTGTACTTACACCACATGGACTTCAGTCATTGAAGAAGCCAGCTCACCACCTCTTTCTTAAGAGCAATTAGTGATTGGCAATAAAGGCTGGCCTAGCCAGCAATGCCCACATCTTGTGAATGAATAATAAAAAAAAAGTGCTCAAACTGCGGGAGTCAAAGTGCCAGAGATCTCAGAGATTTAGTAGTATGGGGCAGGTTACAGAGACAGGGAAGGATAGATTTAAATACAAGGATGTTAATTTTAATTTTGAACCACAAACGCCATTGCAGGTGAGGAAGGAAAGGGGAACTGAGTGAGTAAGATAGAATCTAGGGGTCAGAGTTTTGGATGAGCTGAAGCTTGGACTGTTGGACATTGGACAGTACAGTATTGGTAAATAGTGATAGATAGATTGCTCCCTTGGGTCAGGAAGCCAGAGATAATGCAAAAATCAAAGATAATCACAAGAAAGAGCTGAAGGAGAGGTTAACAATCTCTTCCTCAAGAGAATGTGGAATGATTCTTAATGAACCATTAATAAGGCAGGGTAAGTGTTGACGTGAAAAGGAGAGTTAGGGGAGCAAGCAGGACTACACTATGTGGTTCTTGAAGAAAAACACTGGTACTGATTTGATGTGTCACATGGTACCTTTCTGTACTGCACCATTCAGTGATTGCATGATTCTACTTCTAAACTTAATCACCAAATGAAGCTTGAAATAAAAATTCCATTTGTTAATTTTTAAAAAATTTTGGAGAGTCAAGTTGAACCATTCAAAAAAAATTAAATACATGAGCCGGAATTTTACATCCCGTGGGTGGGAGCACGCCTGACCTGAACGGGTGTAAAATCGGGCGGGATGATGCCGGGTGACCGTCCTGACGTCATCGCGAACTCGCATGATATTCCACTCGGCGGGCACGCGCAGAAATCGGAAGAGTACCTGCTGGCAATTAAGCGGGCAATTAAGCTCATTAGTGACCCAATTGTAAGCGATTTTTCATGGCCCGTCCAACCTCACAGTTGGCAGACGGGCCAATCAGCCAGGTGGGCTTTATATTTTTGACGAAACCTCATCTAAGGGCGGGATGAAATCTCCGTTAGGATTTAAAATAAAAAGAAATACCTGGGAATTGTTTTTTAATGAGGTATGCTTTCAGGTGCTTGATTGTGCTGCATGGACATTCTTTGTAGCATTTTTGTGCTTTCTTTTATTATTTGGAGGTCTGCAGATTCCTGAGGAAGCCGCCTGCCTTCAGGGAGCTCAGTGGGAAGCGCTCACCAGCACCCACAGTGACGTCGGCACCCACCCTCTTCCCGCCCCCATCACCAGTGCTGAGCCTTTCTCCGGGCACGTTTCATGTTGGCTGGCTGTTAATTGGCCAGCCAGTGTAAGATTGTGCTCAGTGCAAAATTTATTTGGGGGAATAAAAATAGAAAGAAATAACTTACCTTCCGCAATCACAGGATGTCCCAGAGTGCTTTACAGCCAATTAAGTACTTTTTTTGAAGTGTGGCCACTATAGTAATGGAGGAAATGCAAGAGCCAATTTGCACACATCAAGCTCCCACATACAGCAATGTAATAATGGCTAGATCATTGTGCTTTTTTATATATATATATGTTGGTCAAGGGATCAATATTGACTAAGGCACTAGGAAGAGCCCCCATTGCCTTTCTCCAAAAGTGTGCCTACGGGATCTTATGCATCTACTAAGTAGCTTTGGTTAAGCATCTTATCCAAAAGACACCTTTTCTGCCACACTGCACTGGTGTGTCAGAGTAGATTTTGTTGTCAAGTCTCAGGAATGAGAAATGAACCCACAACCCTCTGACTGAGGAGGCAAGAGAGCTACCACTGGGCCTTGGGGACTGCAATAGATCAGGAAGAGTTACAGAACAGTGAACACCAAAGAATTAACTTTTGAAGCTGGGAGTAGAAAGATTTGGATATTACTCAGAAACTGGCCAGCTTCATGATTCATACTTTGGCCCAAATTAGAAAATGTAATCAATCCCAGTCAGTTGGCTACTGGAAAGTTGCAGTCCAAATCTCCAACGATAGTTCTCATGCGTAATTGCCAGCTCAGCAAACAAAAAATTATGGAGACTTCTTTTTCCTTGTTATTAAAGTTACATTTAAGAAACAAAAAGAAAATATTGGTCAAATTATGATATGGGGCTCTGCCGGTAATAACTAAAAAATGAATTCCACTGTGAGCTGCTTGTGGCTTTTCCAAAGCAAAATTGAATGTATACAGGCTGTATCAGAGGGCCATGAAATATTACTATTATCAGAGAGTGAACAATTGCCAAAACAGTCGGTCAATGACTGCTGGTGTATCATAGCAGGTTTTACATATACTTCTGTGAACCTGATAGCAGATAGTTGAATAATTCTGGTCAGAAAATTACACTTAACATTTACATTATTCTCTTGAGCCATCACTTATAAAAACAAATAATATCAGAGGCAGCTTTAAGTCATCTGGATAATGCTAAGTGGACTCACGTACCTATCTAGAAAAAGAGCAGACAACTCAAAATGAACTCTAAATGAAGCAGGGCATGCCAGCAGCAAAGGGACAACTTTCAAGCTTGGTCGGATAAGTGCCAAGTAGCATTCGGGCCATATGAGTGCCAGGCAATGACCATTACCAACTGCAGAGAACCTAACCACCTCTGCTTGACATTTAATGGCATTATCATTGCCGAATCCCCCAACATCAACATCCTTGCAGTCACTATTGATCAAAAATGTAACTGGACCAGCTGCATAAATACAAGAGCAGGCTAGATGCTGGGAATTTACTCCTTGACTCCCCAGAGCCTGCCCACCATATACAAGGCGTAAGCAGGAGTGTGATTGAATACTCTCCATTTGCCTGGATGAATGAAGCTCCAGCAATATTCAAGAAGCTCAACACAACCCAGGACAAAGCAACCCATTTTAATGGCACCTCATCCACCATATTAACCACTGACTCCCTCTACCACCAGTGCACAATGGCAGCAGTGTGCACATCTACAAGATGCAGTGAAACAAGTCACAAAGGCTCCTTTAACAACATCTTCCAAACCCACAAAATTTACCACCTGGAAGAACAAGGACAGTGGGCGAATGGGAACACCACCACATGCAAGCTCCCCTCCCGGTCACACGCCATCCTGACTTGGAAATGTATCCCTATTCCTTCACTGATGCAGGGTCAAAATCTTGGAACTTCCTCCCTACTAGCCCTGTGGGGTACCAATACCATATGGATTGCACTGGTTCCAGGAGGAGGCTTGCCACCACTTTCTCAAGGGTAAATAGGGAAGGGCAATAAATGCTGGTCTTGCCAGTGAAGCCCACACCTCATGAACAGATAAAAACTGTGGCTCGGATAATCAGCAAACTGGAAATCACTGTCGAATTGCCAATTTGCTCCTACTTTCCTGTGCCACTATTCTGCTCCGCATTTTGGCCAGGTCTTCCAAAGCTCATTTCTTCAGAAATGCGGAATGATAGTCCTGTGAAGGGCTTTATTGCAGCGCAGGAGCATCAGGGGGAAGAGAAGCCAAGCCCCTTTTTTATAGCACTAGCTGCGGTAAGGTAAGTTTAAATGTTCAGTGTGAGTATTAGTGACTGGGTGAACGGATGAATGTTAATGAATGGAATGGGTGAGTGGATGAATGACTGAATGGGCAGGTTGGTAGGGTGGGTAGATGGATGAGGAAGGTGAGTAAGTAGGTAGAGGGGTGGGTGGAATGGCAGGTGGGTGAGGTGGTGGGTGGGTAGGATGGTATGTGGGTAGGGTGGTAGGTAGATAGGGTGGCAGGTGAGTAGGGTGGTAAGTGGGTCGGGTGTCAGGTGGGTAGGTCAGGTCAGGAGGAGTCGGGGGAGGTAGTTGGGTGCAGGAGATTAGTCAGTTCGGGTAGGAGGGTAGCCGGGTGGTGGGGGTAGTCATTTCCAGTTTGGGGTGGGTAGTCAGATGTCGGGGGCTAGTCAGAGCGGGTCAGGGAGTAGTTAGATGGTGGGTGGGGTTCAGTTTGGATTGGGGTGGGGTAGTTGGATCAGGGGGTAGGTCGGGTTGGGTCAGGTTGTGGGGAAGTCGGGAGGTCAGTGTGAGTGATTGGTGAGGGGGGTCAGTTGTGTAGTTACCCAGGAGTTAGGCAAGCATTTTTCTGTCTAACATTTCCTGGGTAACTATTCAGGTAAGCAAGTCAGAACTGTTCGAACCAGAGACTTTTTCAGAGGGTCGTGGGGAGCAGGAGAATTGTCCATTTGAAGTTCAAATTTCCTGGGAAATTCCCATGGAGGTCAGCACACTGGGACTTCCACAGTCTCCTGATGTGCATCTTGGGTCATACATCTGGTCTCCAGTAATGCAGAGACTGGAAAATATTGTCCATTATCTATATATATAGAGCTGTGACAAAGGAGAGCGATTCATTCTACTGAAAGTGCAGTGGGATTATGGCTTGTTAGAAGGGATCTCGGTATCGTCAACACTCATAGATACAAATATTAAAGATGTAAGATTAATCCTCGAGACATGCACCCCAATTTTTTTGCCACTTTATTTGCATCTTCCAGTTACTTTGGCCAGGATTTTCTGGTCCTGCCAGCAGTGGGCATCATCACGGGCTGGACGAGGAAATTTGGAGAGCCGTTAAAAGTCAATGGCTCTCCAAATTTTCCTGTCCCGCCCACAACGATGCCCGCAATGGTGGGTCCAGAAAATTCCACCCTTTATATATACAATGAATATGGAAATTGCATTATTTTAACGAAAACGAAATGAAGAGAAAACTTTTAATGAAAATTTGAAGTAGTTTTATATATTTGCCCTCCTGCCAGGAGTTGCATGTGCTATGAACACATCTCAGGGATTCAGGCCCAAATTTTCTGCTCATTAACATTTAGGAGATAATTATTTTTCTTTATATTTTTCTTTATATTGGCCCAACTCCAATAACCTACAGTACTGCAGTGACAAAACCTTTCAAATGAATGCTTTTTCTAAAAAGCATTATCTAACTGAAAATAAGGGACTTGAACTCTTTTTATTTACAATAAGATTATTTCAGCTAGAGCTGTTAAAAAAAAAATAAGATTACAAAAATCCTTCCTCATTTTACCATCATCACTATTCATCCCTGCGCCTATGCCATGCCATGTGATACATTTCTCGAGGTGGATGGCGTGTTTCAGCGATCATGGCCCTCCTGTGATATTCAATCTTCGTAAAGGTTGAAATTGAGGAATCTTGATTGATTTTAAACACATTTATACTTTGAAATTCAGGGTGGAATCTTGTGTCCTTCCTGGTGGCGGGTTTGGTGGAGGAGTGGGTATTTAATCAAGTGTGAACATGGCTCGTGGAGACATCACCACTTCCCACCTCCGCCCTGATTAAGTTCAGGCGGTAAAGCCTGTGGACGGCCTTCCTGCTTTGCCACCGATTGAGGCCCTGACGTGGGTAATTAATGCCCAATTAAGGACCTCATCCCACCACTGCTGGTATTAACCCAGGGGCAGGTGGCAGGGGCCTCGCCATGAGGCGTGAACGACAAGCAAGACCTGGCGTGTTTGCTTGCAGGCACCCAAGGAAGGAGAGGGTACCTTGTTCAAAGGCATTCAGTGCCTGATCGAGGGACCCGACATTGGGAGGTTGGGGGATGGGGACAGGGGTGGGAGGTGCTGAGTGCCACCCCTCTGCCCTTGCTGCCAAATCCCCTCCAAACTCTTCCCCGTGACTCCCACCTTGTAAACACCCTCCCACCATCACTCACCTGGAGCCTGAGTTCTGGGTGGGTGTAGTACCAGCAGCAGCCACTGCCTCCCTTGTGGCAGTGCCATTCAAAAGAGCTGCTGGCCTCTGACTGGCTTTGGTTTCACGGAGAAAGTGATGAATCAGAGTTACTGTCCATGTATGTGAATTCAAGGAATGCAGTAAATAAGATTGTTGAGTTATAGGTGTAGATTGCCGTGTGAAAATAAAATGTTGTGGCAATAATAGAGGCCTGGTTCTAGGAAGGGCGGGATTGGGTATTAAATATTTCTGGATACAAGGTGTTCACGCAAGATAGGAAAGGAAGAAAAGGGGGAAGGGTGGCAGTATTTATTAAGGGGGGTATTGCAGTGCTGGACAGAGTAGATGTCCCAGAGGAATCAAGGGAAGAGTCTATTTGGCTCCAGCCAAGGAACAAAAAAGATGCAATTACATTGCTCGGTGTGGTCTATAGACCACCAACCAGTGAGAGAGATGTAGAGGCACAAAGTTGCAAATTACAGAGCGGTGCAAGAAATATAGAGTAGTTATATTGAGGAACTTTAATTAACTGAATATAGGGCAGAATTTTCCCCCAATCGGGGGGGGAAGTTCAGGAGCGGGCGCGTGCAGAAACACCTTCGATCGGCGCCCCCGATTGAGAGTGCACCGCCATTTAACGTGGATGGGCCAATTAAGGCCCACCCAGCATGACATCCGCCAGTTAGCGCTATGCGCTCCCTGTGTGGGTGGGGGGGGCGGTGGAATTCCCCAAGCCGAGAGTGCGCTTTTTCACACATGTGCGCGAAAGAGAGCACTCATCTCCCTGAGGCTAAGTGCTGCCTCAGGGGGATTGACACCAAATTCAAAAATGTTAAATATAGAAAAATAAAATTTCCCTGACATGTCCCCTCGTGAGTTGGGATATGTCCATCATTTTAATTAAACTTCTGTTAAATTTTTAAAAACCTACATGAAACCTCATCCTACCCGTAAATGAGGTTTCATGCTTTTTCTGAAGCCCACCTGGCCTGCCCGCCAACCTTAAGGTTGGACGGGCAGGTCCTTTAACGAGTTCAATTACTTTTTAAATGGCATCAATTGGCCATTGACAGGTCGGCGGGCGCACAGCTGATTCGGCTGCGCCCCTGCCGACCTGGAAATTGAAATGACGTGGGGTGACGTCGGGAGTTCCGCCTCACGCTTGCCGAACTCAATATCCTGCCCATAGACTAGGATAATAGTAGTGTAAAGGGCAGAGAGAGGCAAGGGTTCGTAGCAATTGTAAGTTAAACCTTTTCTTAATGTTATGGGGATCATGTGACTGAACAGACGAATCAGCCCTGAGCACGGGGAATCTTAGGGACGGAGTGTTTTTAGCCTTGGTCTTGGAACAAACATGTAGCTTCATGGGGAACTCTGTAAATAAAGCTTACTCTTTGTTACAAGAAACCAGCCCTGCATTCCAAGTTTATTACCATTGGCAACAAGGATAAATAGTGCCGACACAGCACCTTGCCTCGTGACTGTGAGTATTTTGATTTTTTAGGGGAAAAAGAAAAGAAATATACTCACCAGCAATGTCTCTCTTTTGCAGAATCGACCCATACGACTCATCTGTTGAGGACAGGAGTCAGTACATAGAGCGCCAAGGTTTCTACTTTGTGGCTAATGAAATAATGGCAGAGGAGAAACAGAAGGCAATTCTCCTAAGGGCAGGGTTTTTCAGTTGACAGTAGGGGTGGACCCAACACGCCGACGTGTAAAATGACGCGCGATGACGTTGGGCGTGAGTCCCGATGTCATCATGCAGTCCCACGATATTTTGTTTAGCGGGTGCGCGCCGGAGTCGGCTGCATGCCCACCGAAATGTAAAAGGCCTATTAAGGCCGTTAAGGGAGTAATGGATGTAATTGTTAATGCTGCCCATCCAACCTCAAGGTTGGCGGGCAAGCGAAAAGGTCAAGCAGCCTTTACGTTTTTTTAGGAAACCTCATCTACGAGCGGAATGAAGTTTCTTTGTTAAATAAATAAATACATTTTCCTACATATAAAAACATGTCCCATCTCATGTGACACAGTCATATGAGGGGACATGTTTAATTACATTTTTGAACCATTTATTTAATAATTTAAATAGCGGCTCAATCTCCCTGAGGCAACTCCGTGCCTCAGGGAGATTGAAGCACTCTTTCGCGCACATGCACAAAAGAGCACTGGCCGTGACTCTCCCTCCTCCCCCCGCCCGCACAGGTAGCACTGAGCGCTACGGCTCATGTCTTACACTGGGCGTGCTTTAATTGGCCCACCCGCGTAAAATGGCGGCGCCGAGCCGATCGTGGGCGGTGATCGGCTCCACCCCCGCCCACTCTCGCCGAGCTCGCCTGCCGCCTGAAAAGTTCAGGCCTAATTGTCTGTGGGAGCAAAATGTATAACCTAATCTGATTTGTTGAAAGCAATTAAAGTAAACTGGTCAGAATTTTTTCAAGTTAGGACAGGAGGAATTCCTGAGTTGCTAAATAAAGTATGACCGAGTATTACGAGGTGAGTTGGGGAAAATCAGAGGTCTACAAGCTAAAATATACACAGACTCTGAAGCAACACTCTGGTTTTTTAAGGCAAGACATGTGCCTTATGCTCTAAAGGGAAATGTAGATGAGGAACTATGTCATTGGAGAAGTTAGGAATAATCCAGCCAGTCCAATTTTCAGAATGGGCAGCACCAATAGTCCCTGTGATGAAACCAGACCAAACCGCTGACATCTGTGGAGATTATAAATTAACCGTGAACAAGGCTGTGAAATTAGACAAATACCCAATCCCAAGGATTGAAGATCTTTATACTAAACTTGCAGGAGGAAGGTCCTACACTAAACTGGACATGAGCCATGCATATTAACAGCTCGAGCTGGACAACTCATCAAGAAGCTATGTCACCATAAACACGCACAAGGACTTGTACCAATATACACGCCTACCCTTCGGTGTGTCATCTGCCTGTGCAATTTTCCAATGAACCATGGAAAGGCTCCTACAAGGACTTCCCCGAGTTATAGTGTACTGGACGAAGTCCTGATCACAGGATCCACGGAAGCAGAACATGTGACCAACCTCAAAGAGGTTCTGAAGAGATTTTTGAAGGCTGACGTTTGTTTGAAAAAAGAAAAATGCACTTTCCAAGCAAAAGAAATCACGTATTTGGGTCATCGAGTGGATGCCCAAGGGTTGCAACCATTAGAGGAGAAAGTCAGGGCAATCAAGGAAGTCCCCTCTCCTACCAACATCACAGAGCTCAAGTCAATTTTGTCATGAAAATATAATGATTTTCATAATATTGTTGTGATTTTTGTAAAGGTAGGTTAATAGTGGGGTTTGGATTAGTTTCTCTGTGTGAGGTTGTGTGTGTGGGGGTTTTAATTGAATTGTAGACAGCGAGTCGAGAGCTTTTGAGTTATCAAAAGAGAAGCTAGGTATGAAATGCTAAAAACATAAAAATGGCTGAAGTTTTAGAATATGAGGTATGAAGAGCATTTGCATTTTTAGATAAACCAGAGTTGTGAATTTCAAAGGGATGTTAAGATGTTACACCTAGCCATAAGAGGCTAAGCCAAACAGTGTTTTTATTTTTCCCGAAGATCACTGATAATATGAGTACTATGAAAGGTTTATATTATAGAAAAAGTAAAGTTGCAAAGACATATTGGAACAATGGGGTTTACATTAAAAAGGGAGAAACATGTGTAAAGGAGATGAGGTTATGTGTAAGCAAAGAAGGAATTCTAAGATCTAATAAGCGCGGAAAGCCTCCAACTTCTATGCATCAAGCTGCTTTCTACAGGAACTGAAGCTAAGAAAACTCCTTGTGAATATCACTGTCCAAGGTATTTTGTGCTTTGCTTGGGCCTGTTGAAATCTATCTTGTTTTACAGTTGCCTTAATGGAGGTGTAACTGGGAGCTAGATTAACTAGGAGATTTTGGAGTTATTATAGTAGTAATTTGTAGACATATGTAGGTGCTTAAAAACCTTTTTCCTCTATTAATAAATGTTTAACTTAGTTCTGTAAAAAAACCTCTAAGTCTTGGTAGGCTCATTACTACTGAATTCAAGGCACGAAACTTGGAATAAAGTACAAATTGAAGACAGTTGTGGCAGCTGCTTCGAGTTTCCGCCTGGGATTTGAACAGCTCAGCATTTACCATTCACTGTGCCATAATATTTTTGAGCACGGTAAATTATTATGGCCAATTCTTACCTACGCGTTAGCCCCTTTACACTTGTTACTGAAGAAGGACCACAAATGGTCTTGGAAGGCACACTAAGAGGAAGCCTTCATAAGTGTCAAAAAGCTTTGACACTTGTCATGTCTGCTAGTGCACGATGACCCATCTAAGGAATTGATACTCACTTATGATGCATCTCCCTACGCAGTGGGAGCAGTATTGTCACACAAGATGGAGGGTGGATCTGAAAGACCAATAGGACATGTATCCAGAACTGTTTCTGCAGCCAAGAAAGGTTACTCACAAGTTGATAAAGATGGCTTATCTATCGTATTTAGAGTAAAGAAGTTCCGTCAATATTTGCATGATCGGCACTTCACAATAGTGACAGATCACAAGCCACTGTTAGGATTGTTTAGTGAAGATAAGGAAATCCCTCTGATAGCCTCTCCTATAATGCAAAGATGGGCTTTAAGTTAGTCAGCGTACGAGTGCACTTTTATGCACTGCCCAGGTGTGCATATAGCAAATGCAGATGTCCCCAGTCATCTCCCTTTGCCTGATAGTATTACACATGTTCCTGTACCCAAGGAGGTAGTACTTACGTTGAATGTCCTGGACTCCTCACCAGTCTGCGCGAGACAGATAAAGAACTGGACAAACCAGGATCGAATTTTAGCAAGAGTCCTTGAATATGTATTGCAAGGATGGTCAAACGCACGAGCTTCTGAAGAATTAAAACATTCTATGCCTGTAAATCTGAACTGAGTTGTCAAGATGGTATCTTGTTATTGGGAGCAAGAGTCATTATCCCTGTGCAAAGAAGAGAACCATTATGGGAAGAACTTCATAGTGCGCATCCTGGTATTTCAAAAATGAAGATGCTCTCAAGAAGTTATATCTGGTGGCCAGGTATAGACAGTGATATAGAAAAAATAGTTAAACACTGTCTCCAGTGTCAGCAACAGCAGAAGTTGCCTGTTTCAGCTTCACTACATCTGTGAGAGTGGCCTGGTTGACCCTGGGTCAGGCTGCATATAAACTATGTAGATCCATTTCTAGGTAC
This sequence comes from Cetorhinus maximus, assembly GCF_964194155.1. Classification (NCBI taxonomy): domain Eukaryota; kingdom Metazoa; phylum Chordata; class Chondrichthyes; order Lamniformes; family Cetorhinidae; genus Cetorhinus; species Cetorhinus maximus. The sequence goes on along the minus strand of NC_135903.1, from coordinate 18,572,071 downwards.
CATGTTCCTTGTGATTATCGACGCACATTCAAAGTGGTTGGATGTGTTTGAAGTGAGATCACCTACATTGTCTGCAACCATTGAAAAACTGCACCAGAGTTTCAGTGTTCATGGTTTATCTGAAGTTATTGTGTCAGACAATGGTACGGCTTTCACTAGCACTGAATTCCAAAGATTCGTGAACATAAATAGGATTATACATGTCAGAACAGCACCATATAATCCCTCATCCAATGGGTTAGCAGAAAGAGCAGTACAAACCTTTAAAACAGGCATGAAGAAGTTATCTGAGGGAATGTTAGAAACACAAATTTCAAAATTTCTGTTCAACTATCGCAGGACTCGTCATGCAACCACTAATGAAGCATCAACGTCATACAAGATTGAGTCTAGTATTCCCTAATTTAGAGGGGGAGGTGGAGAGAAACCAGAGTAGTCAGAAAGTGAATCATGATGTTCACAATAAAGGTCAAGAATTGACTGTGGGAGGGAGAGTTTTTGTACAAAATTTTGCAATTGGACCGAGATGAGTTCCTGGCACAATTGTTTCTGAAACAGGACCTTTATCATATCAAGTAAAAGTAGAAAACAGGATTATTAGAAAACACGTGTATCATCTCAGAAGTCAAGACACACTCCAGCAACCAGTTAATCCACCTGAAATCGAACTCAAACCTTCGGCCCCTGAAGTGCCAGGTCGACAAAGAATAGACATACCTGATGCCCCTGTTGAAGTAAATAATTCTGAACTGTCATTGTCTAAGGATGTCCCTGATGCTGCAGTCCTAGGTCAAGTCGATCCAATGGAAGAATCTCTAGGCGTAGAGTTGTGTCGCTCTGCCCGAATCTGAAAACCTCCTCAAAGACTAAATTTATAATTGCATGAACTGTATATGATTGTATATGGCATGGGTCAAGATATTTTTGTAAATAGGAGGATAAAACAAAATTAAAGGGGGAGGAATGTAATAATTGTAAGTTAAACCTTTTCTTACTGTTATGGGGATCATGTGACTGTACAGATGAATCAGCCCTGAGTGCGGGGAATCTTAGGGGCAGAGTTTGTTTTAGCCTTGGTCTTGGAACAAGCATGTAGCTTTGTCGGGAACTCTGTAAATAAAGTTTACTGTTTCCTACAAGAAGCCAGCCCTGCATTTGAAGTTCATTATCGGTTCCTACAGTGTTGTTAAAAAGATTTTCCACAGCAGTATGTTTCCAATCCAACGAGAAGGAAGGCATTGCTAGAACTGGCTCTTGGGAATAAGGTGTGCCAAATGTGTCAACCATTTAGGGAACACTGATGATTGTATCATAATGTTTAGGTCGGCTATCGAAAAGGATAAAGAACAATCCAGAGTAAGCACAGTTAACTGGGAGAAAGTTAATTTCAATGGGGTAAAAATGGATCTTGGCAAAGTAAATTGGAATCAAAGGCTATCCGGGAAGATGGTAACTGAACCTTTAAAGAAGGCATAGTTCCATGATGAGGAAAGGTATGGAAAACAAATCCAGAGCTCCCTGGATGCTGTAAAACATAGAGATTAAGATGAAGAAGAAAAAATGACAGTTGTTAGTTGGGTAATGCAAAGGAGAACTAGGCTGAATTTAGGAGATTCAGAGGGGAAGTGAAAAAGCAAATAAGAGAAGCTGAGAGAGAATATAAAAAGAGACTGGCAGCTATCATAAAAGGGAATTCCAAAATTTTCCAGAGGCATACATATAGTAAAAGGGTGGTAAAAGGAGGAGTGGGTCTGATTAGGGACCAAAAAGAGGATTTATGCATTGGAAGCGGGGGGGCATGGCTGAGGTATTAAATGAATACTTTGCATCTGTCTTTACCAAGGTAGAAGATGCTGTGCAGGTCATGGTGAAAGAGGAGAAAGTTCAGATACTTGAAGGTTTTAAAATCGATAAGGAGGAGGTGCTGGATAGGCTGTCTATACTTAAAATTGATAAGGCACCAGAACCAGATGAGATACATCCCAGGATACCGAGGGAAATAAGGATGGAAATTGCAGAGGCACTGTCCATTATTTTCCAGTCTTCCTTACATTCAGGGTTGGTGCCAGAGGACTGGAGATTTGCAAATATTACATCCTTGTACAAAAATACACGCAAAGATAAGATTGGTATCTACAGGCTAGTCAGTTTAACTTGAGCAGTGGGGAAACTTATAGAAACAATAATTTAGGACAAAATTAATAATCATTTGGCAAATGTGGGCTATTTGAGGAAAGCCAGCAGGGGTTTGTTAAGGGCATATCATGTTTAACTACCTTGTTGGAGTTCTTGAAGAGGTAACAGAGTGGGTTGATGAGAGTAATGCCACTGATGCACTGTATATGGACTTGCAAAAGACATTTGATACAGTGCTGTACAACAGACATGTGAGCAAAGTTATAACTCATGGAATAAAAGGAATGTGGATAGGAAATTGACTGAGTGACAGGAAACAGAGAGTAGTGGTTAATGGATGCTTTTCTGCCTGGAGGAAGGCTCATAGTGGAGTTTCCCAGGGATCAGCGTTGGAACCTTTGCTTTTCCTGATATATATTAAATGATATAGACCTTGGCGTACAGGGCACAGTTTCGGAATTTGTGGATGGCACGAAACTTGGAAGCATTGTGAGGGTAATGTAGAACTTCAAAAGATCAAAGACAAGTTGGTGGAATGTGGGCAGACGAGAGGCAGATGAAATTCAATGCAGAAGAATGTGAAGTGATTCATTTTGGTAGTAAGAACACAGAGGGGCAATGTAAAATAAAGGGTGCAATTTGAAAGGGGGTGCAGGAGCAGAGGGACCTGGATGTATATGTGCATAAATCACTGAAGGTGGCAGAACAAGTTGAGAGAGCATTAATAAAGCACAGAGCATCCTGGGCTTTATTAATAGGGGCATAGAATACAAGAGCAAGGAGGTAACATTAAACTCGTATAAATTCTGTGATTCTGTGATGCAATTTTCAGGTGAGCCTGTAAACATGTGGAAGCATGCATGCCTGTTTTCAGCAGCAGGCTGTTCACATGTACAAATCTGTGTCCTGCACCAGTTGAACACAATGACCGCGCATCTCCTTAATATGTCATTCAGTCAGAGCAGAGGCTATGTTTGTTTGAAAAGGTCAATGAATCATTTAGGTACATCCTCACATTCTGATAAACTTGCCTGATAAAGTTTAGTGCCAACAACTGTTCGCATATGGAAAGGGCTGGTGCCCTTACTCCTTATAATCGTCAGCTCAGGCTCAGTTGTCAGCTTATCCTCTTTTGAGCTAGAAGGTTGTGGGGTTGAGTCCCAATCCAGGACTTGAGAATCAAGGCTGAACCTTAACAATACTGAGAGAGTGCTGCACTGTTGGAGGTGCCAGCTTTCGGGTGAGGCGTTAAATCAAAGCCCTGTCTACACTGGCAGGCAGATTTAAAAGATCCCATGGCACTATTTCAAAGAAGAACAGGGTCTTGACCAATACTAATCCCTCAATCAAAAGCAGATTATCTGGTCTTTATCATATTGCTGCTCATGGGAACTTGCTGTGTGCAAATTGACTGCCACATTTCCTATTTTACAGCAGTGACTACACTTCAGATGTATTTAATTGTCTGTAAAGCGCCTTGTGATGTGCTGCGGTCATCAACAGTACTATTGAAATGCAAGTCTTTTTAAAATTTTGATTTGATGGTCACATAAGTACACTTGGAGTAGAGGTTGCTTTCCTTTCATTACTCACTGTTGGACCATGGTTTCACGGTCTTCTGTTGTATTGTTCAAGTGATCATATTAATGTGCAACTTTGAAAGTGAATAAAGGAAAGAAAGCACTAACTTTCATCTTTCATGTCCTCACTATGTTCCAAACCATTTGCCACCAAAAGATTGCTTTTGATGTGCAGTCATTTTTACTAATTAGTCAAATACAGCAGCCAATTTGCACACAAATTGCAAATAATAGAAAGACTAGAGAATTGGTTTCTGTGGTGTTTTGTGAGGAAGATAGCACATGCCACTGGGAACTCTCTGCTCTTCATCAAATAGTGGCCATAGGATCTTTTATGTCCATCTGCAAATGGCAAATAGGACCTCAGTTTAACATCTCAAATTGAAAGGCAGTACCTTCAACAGTGCAGAAATTTAGCTAAGTTTTCCCTCTCTAATACAGAAGCACTGAGGCCAATTTTAACAACCCTGCCACCACCTTAAAGCTCAATACAGAACCAGTGACCTTCCTTGTACATGTGGCTTGACTGCTCTCTGAATAAACACATTAATGACTGGGGTTGGGGGGAGGGGATGGAAATGAATGCCATTTATTTACTTGAATGAATAATGCCTGAGTTATGCTGAAATTGGGACTTCTTGGATGACTATAATTAAATCACTCGTGGCTTCCTGTGTTCTAGCCAAGCCGAAGTCCTCTACACCAGCATGAAGAAGGCTGGAAATGTTATTACAGTACCAAATCACTATAAAAGCTACAGTTATTAACTACACAATCTGTTTCCTCCATCTAAACTTCCTAAGATACTTAGCCTTTTCATTTTCTGCAGCACATTTATTGACCCATCAAACATTAAATTATCTTTCTTTTCAGATGGGCTTGGAAAGCTTTGGGCTCAGCAATTCAGACAAAGCTCTACACACCGTCTGTTTAAACAGTCCTCTGACATCATCAATCTATTTTCTTGGTTCCTTTCTATCCATTCTCCTTTAATGGAGAATTTTTGATCTTTGACATTACTTTGCTATATAGTAGATGTTTCCTCCCTTTGATTTTGTTAACATGTTTACTTTCTATCCAATTGGCATTTTGCTTAATATAAAATCTCATTAATTGGACCCAGATTGAGTTCAGCTCTCTATGATTTATTTCAATAAAACAAAATGAAAACAAAAGGGCTTTAATTCTTCACTACAAAAATCTCTCTAGATATTCTCTTAACAATTGTAAAAATGATACTGAGCCAATAATTTGGATGCTTGAGCTGATCTCAGCTGACCTCATACTGCACCAGCTCAGTTAATTTAGACATGGCTCAGAGCGCATTCCCCGGTAGCGTACAAGGGCCACGGGGTTGTACATCCTCTACCAGCTGCTCTTAAAGGGGAATGAATGGAAAAATTCCACAAAGTGTTAAAATCAAGGCACAGAGCCAGGTGAGCATCAAATTTTAAGAAGTTGTTTTTAGATTAACTTCTTCCTCAGCAATGAACAGAAAAAAAAAACATCTATTGGAAGTTACTTATCTGATTAAAACTCAACATGGCGAAGGGTCTTCACATACAGCACCCATTTCCTAGAACTGGTGAGCATCGGGAACGCATGCCAGCCATTCTCAGCGTGCTGTAAGGTTATTCGCTAACGTATATACAATGGTGCCTCCAACAACTGCTGCCCAATGCAAATCACCCAACCGGTGCTATCGATCACATAATCAGTACAACATTTATATACATTCCTCGTTTTTAATCTTGTGCTTATGGTGGTGAAAAACCTGGGATGCTGTCAGTGAAGGGGAAGAGACCTTAATTCCATCAAGGCCCGAGAATTGAAAACAAATGTCTGACCTCTTGTGCTACCCGTTTCCCTTCAATCTTTTATTTGATTTATTCTTCAGCCACCATATCTCTGACCATTAGCCCAGAGAAGGGAACTCATTGCTCCAACGTAAGTACCCAGCCAAGCAAACCAACCAAGCTCAACAGAGCAGAAAAAAGCTAACTATAAATATGGTCCAAAGCTTCAGTAGTTACTAACGCCCTGGAATTCTTTGCTAATTTTGTCCCTGCATATCTGTAAAACAAGATAACAACGTGAATACAAAAAAGACTAAATAACTCATTTGAAGGTGCAGATACTTAAAAAACTTATCTGAAAATTTCAGGCAGCTTGTTACCCTGGTGAAAAAGATTTCTTGGCTACGTGCGAATTACATTTGATATTAGTGCATGGAAACAAGTGGATCACTTCAACCAGTTCATGTCAATATAGCAAAAGCAGCTAGTACTTTTCACATTTCCCTACCTATTTCCTCATACCAGGCAGCACATGCTCTGTATCCTCTCTGTTGCCTCAACATCCTTCCTGTAGCATGGAAGAAAAATTGGACAGAGTACACCAACTCCAGTCTTACAAAAGTTTTATATTGAATCACCTTTATGTCTAAACTTCCATATTCTATTCTTCTCACCAAAAAAATAATAATTCCAGGAGCTTTTAAGGTTTTGTGAAACTGAATATCCAAATCTCTCTGCTCTTCCACATTAGTCAGCTTTCCCCCATTCCAAATATAATTGTTACTTCTTTTTAATTAAAATGTAGTGTCTCATATTTATTGAATTTCATCTGACACCTTTTACCTATTTCATTTTATCTGCATCTCCTTGGCGTTTCCTTTGACCCTCAGCCCTATTACTGTGTCTTATATTTTACTAAGAATTCCAAATGTGGATACAGCTCCTCCAAAACATGGATGTCCCATAGATCTACTAAATGCAAGGTGCGCTGTAGTAACTCATCAAAGCCTCTGTGACAGCATCTTCCAAACTCACGAACTATACTACCCAGAAGAGCAAGGGCAGCAAACACATGGGAAAAACATGACCTGCAAGTTCCCCTCCAAGTCACACATTATCCTGACTTGGAAATACATCTGCATTCCTTCATTGTTGCTGGATCAAAATCCTGGAACTCCCCAGCTAAATTCTTTATCACAGAGAGCCATGGAAGCTCAGTCACTGAGTACGTTTAAGGTAGAGATTGATAGATTTCTGATTAACAATAACGTAAAGGGTTATGGGGATAGTGTGGGCAAAATATCATTGAACTGTTTGATCAGCCATCATCGTACTGAATGATGGAGCAGGCTTGATGGGCTGAATGACCTTCTCCTGTTCCTATGTTCCTATATGTTCCTATGTTCCTAACAGCACTGTGGTACACTTAAGCCACATGTACTGCAGTGGTTCAAAAGGCAACTCACCACCAATTCTCAAGGGCAATTAGGGATGGGCATTTAGTGCTCGCTTTGCCAGTAATGCCCACATCCCAGGAACTGTAAAGCATTTTGATATTTTGTGTATTTCTGCAATGCTGCAAGCCTTCCTTTATTTCTTTTTATTATGTGTTTATTATCTTTATACTTGTGTCAAAATGCAACCAGTTGTGATGTGGGCCAACGTCCTGAGCTCAAAGCTGGGCAGTTGGAAAATGGAGCGCGGAGGACATCAGATGAAGGGAGATTTCTGACCGAAGACATCAATGCTGAGGCTTATATGGAACTTTAAAAAAAAACAAAGATTGGACAAGGATATACATGCACCCAGTCACAGATGTGTCAGGACATGCCACTGAGGCGGTGACTAACCACCAGACACCCTGATTACAGAGACTGACCTAGACAATGGCCTCTCGGGTGTGTGTGAATGGCTTTCCTCTGGCCTTACCAAGATACAGAAATCACAGGCATTGCTGGCAGGTACCTGGAGACACACCCTGCTGAGGGCAGGAAATGACCACCTACAGGTTGTCTTCACATGGCCAGGGTGGGAGTGATCATCCAATCCGATGGCTCAGCTTAAGACATTACCTTAAATGCCGAGAGACCAGGGCCAGAAAGGGGTATAAAGCCACAGCTGTCGAAGACGTTGGGGCTGCAGACAGGAAGTGTGACTTGGTTGGTCACAAGAAGTCCTATGGAAGAACTGGTTCAGCAGTCCAACCACCTGGGAACGAGCTCCTGCACGCGGATCTTACAAAGCAACCGGTGTTGTAAGTATATACTATTGCTTAGTGGGTTAGCAAAGGTTTTCCACATAAAGCGGAAATTGTATCCATTGTTTGTTTCGTGTCATTGATACCAACGTGGAGGGTGAGGACCTTAGAAGGTAGTAAGACCCCCCAGTTAAGAGTTTTGCAGAACTAATAAAAAAATAACATATCAGTCCCAAAAAAGAGTTCCATGGGAACCACTATCCAATTCCAATCACTCTGAGAAACTGCCCTTGGCACAAGCTCTGCATCTTCCATTCAAAACAGCTTTAATCTAATTTGCTGCACTTGTCTTAATTCTTTACCCTTAAGTCCTCTCCAATCGTCTTCTGTTTGGCATTTTATCAAAGGCTTTCTAAAAGTCCATGTGCAGCACGTCTATTGCATTTTCCTAATCAGCGTATCTGTTGCCTCCTCAAAGAGCTCAATCAAACTTGTCGGGGCCCTTCTCAATGAAATCTGTTAGCTGCTTCTAATTATTTTTTCTTCATTTAGATACGTTATCTAGTAATTACATCTTTACAGTTTAAAAAAAAATCTCAGCACAGTTGTTAAATGAACTGCTTTGAAATGACCCAGGTTAGCTCTGTCTTCCTTTTTGAAAGTTGTTATTAGATTGAGATCTCACCTTTTACCATTCAGAAAGCATTGTTGCGTGAAAGATTCTTAGGGCTGGCGCTTAGAACTATATAGAACAAAACCAGCAAAGCAAGGATTTTTACCAACATGGACAGGTGCCAATCTTTCCTTGAAACCTCACTTGGGTGGCCTAGCTACACAAAGTGTGCCAAGGCCCAATTAGTTTTGAAAGGTTCCCAACTCAGTAAAAGTTTCCACTAACAATTGATTGTTTTTTGAGTCAAGATTTTCATCTGTTTGGGGCAGCGGTTCTGTTTACGCAGGATTTAGTTTGGATGTAATAAGAGACTGCGCCTTCAACCTCTTCCATAATAACAGCTCCTCACCCAGGTCAGTCAGAAGCTTGTTCTCATACAATGATCCACATTTTTCCCAGTATGGTAGCTGTAGTTGGTTTGAAAGGTATTGTGCCATGAAATGGTTGTAATGTTAGGCAACTGTTAGAATATTTTGTCTCTTTAATGTGTGTTACCCTAGGAATGATGTTAGAAGAGACTCACCATGGGTTCCAGGGTTGAAAGGCTTTAATTAAGAGATTGAGGAGACTTGGGTTAAGTGCAGTAGCTGGCAGGAAAAACAATGTTTTTCCATCAGCCTCAATAGCCGCTTTTCACGCTGTATCATCCCAAACCCATCGCATTAATTATGCATTCCCGCGATACACGCCATTTTGATGGCAGGTGGGCTCCGATTCACCTGCCACGCCATCATCTCACTGCTTCATCACATCACATTTAAAGTACAATCCTCTACCTTCGCTCTGGCAGCAGGAGGGGCAGCACCATTCCCTCTCCAGCTTGGTAGGCAATGGCAGTGGTGATCAGTGCCAATGCTGCACAGAAGAGGTTGGCCATCCAATGCAGATGGAGGATGAATGATCTCATCTGTGCAGCCAGGGTACGGCAGCCATCTCATTACTCTAAACTCACACACTCAAGCCCATCAATACATTCACTGGCATCTCACCCACTACAGCTCAAGGGATATTATCACCAATCTTACGCACACACCCTCACATCTCCATCTGGCCTCATCTCCTCTGCCCTCACCATCTTGAGGCCACTTGCACAGATCAACCTGTGCCCCACACATACCCTCCTTCTCCAGTACAGCCCTCGCCCTGCAGCCTCTTCCCTTGCCTGAGGCCACTTCCCCCCCCTTCGCCAAGCAAGCCCCAGCCCGGCAGCTATTGAAAAGCCACCCACATATGGCTGATCTGGTAAATAGACACCTGCCCATGAGCCCCCCTAAAAGTGATGTGGTGCTGTGTGTGAAGCCTGGCGCTGATGACCACGAGTGCTGCCCGAAGCAAGGTTGGAAAACAAACCTTGAAGACCTGAGCAAAGAGCAGCCCTCCAGGTGCACACCTTATATGTGCTGTTATGAAACATGTCGGTGTGTTTTCCCGCTGATGTGGGCGGATGATCCAGTGGGGTGGGGGGGAATGTGTCTGGCGGGCTGGCCTTATAATGAAATGCTGATGTGTTACAATGAGGTTCCCGATGTCCGATGGCAGGATACGCAGCCCACCATCGGAGGGGCTGAGCAGACGATCGCAAACTGGCTTTGCGATGTCATGAAGCTGATATTTGGCCTTCTCACCATATTGTCCGCTCACACCACCAGACACGCCCAATGCCTGTGTGCACAGAAAATCCCAGCCTTGGACTCTTTACAGTGACGGTTAAAAGGAGATCTATATGAAGTGCTCAAAACTCTGAGGGGTTTTGAAAAATGAATATTGGTTGACAAGGACATAGCTGTGTAATGGATTCTGTAGCACCATTGATACTCGTGAAACCCTGAACTCCAGAATTGTTGGCTCCCAGTCATTCGCCACACAGCGTGCTCTGACTGATAGGGTGTTCGTATGGATGGACGTGCATGTGTCGGAAGATTGCAGAGTGGATGGATTGTGATGTGGATTGTGACTGTGGCCGGATTGTGATGTGGATTGTGATTGTGGGCGGATTGTGATAATCTCGGAAGAATGCAGAGTGGGCGGATTGTGATGTCAAACAGTATCTAAGGCTGATGTGCCGCACATTCTGCAAATTTAGGCAGCTCAGGTGTAGATAACATCCTCTCATAATCACTCAGCTGAGCATGTTTACAACTGCATGAGGGAGCCTCCCCACCCCCATGGGCCGATATTAAGGGCCAGCCATCTAACATGCAGGTGAGATGTTTTTGACTTATTTTCACTCTTGTAAAATCTGTGGAAGTACTGTATTACGTTCTTTCAGGGGTTTTGGTGTCTTGTTGCATTTTGAATGCTTTGTTGGTGCATCCTGACAGGAAGATCAAAAGAGTTTTCTGTCCTTTCAACAGGAAGCTGGCTGGAGTTATGGGGGTTGTGATTGCAGTTCCTCTGGATTTGCAACATGACAGGGACATGGAGCACAGGCAGCAGAGAGAGGAATCTGTGCACACAGGAGGAGGAGAGAGCTCTCAATGGAAGGTCCTGCCCATTAATGTTTTATCGGGAACACTCCTGCTACACTTGCCTCAGCCAGGAGCAGTGCTGAGGCAGCTACAGCACAGCAAGAGGGTAGAAGCTGAACTGTGCCACCTACTTCAACAGGACCTACAGCCACACAGCAGGGCAAGGCAAGTGCTACTAATGGTCACCATTGCCTTCATCTTCGACACAAGCAGATCCTTCCAGCTGGGAGCAGGAGACATAGCTAACATTTCCCAGTTCACTGCCCAATAATACATAAGAGAGGTGACAAAGACCCTGTACACCAGAAGAGATGACGTCATAGCTTTCTCACTGACTAGAGAGAAGTAGGAGTGGACACATGACTTTGGCAGCGTAGTGGGATCTCCAGTGGTGCAGGGAACCATTGACTGCACGCATGTGGCTCTGTGGCCCCACATGTTAATGGTGAGATGTACAGAAACCTCAAGGGCTACCACTCCATCATTTTGCAATTGGCAGGCGATGATGCACAGAACATCATATTGGTAAATGGTCATTATCCTGGCAGCAGCCATTCTACTTTCATCCTCAGGTAGCTCATTGCTCCCACAGTCTTTGGATCAGCATGACAAGCCAGAGATTGGCTGCTTGATGACAACTTTTACCCTATACAAACCTGGCTCAGGGTTCCCCTGGGCCACTGGACCACAAGAAATAACGTGCCTACAATGAGAGTCTCGCAACCACAAGGAACATCATGGAGCAAACCATTGTCACTCTGAAGCAATGGTTCTGCTGCCTGGACTGCTCAGGCAGAGCCCTCCGGTACTCACTAGAGCTGGTGTCCAAGTTCATTGTGGTCTCCAAAACCTTGTTATCACGCAGACGCAGCTTTGGCATCAGACCTTTGAAGGCCACCTCAGGAAGGTCAGAAGGCTGCCTCCACCTCTGCTGTGGATTTCCTGGGAGCACCAAGATATAGAGGCAGGGTTAGGAAAGTTAAGGAGAATTAGTTGCACAGCCTGGGCATGGGTGTTAATCACTTGTACATACTGTTCACTATTGTCAATAAACTCCCAAGAATATCTCCCTGCCTATGGCTCCTTGTTCTGATGAGCAGTGTTCTTGTCACTCAGATGTGAAACCTTTCTGCACAAGATAAAAGGCAGGTTTCTCAGTCCAGGGCCTCTTCCCTGTGCACTGTGCGGCCTTCAGACGAAAGTGATGGTCCGGATGCGCACACCCTGGAAACATTACTGATGCCTGCACCTCGGCGATGCTGGTCATTGCTGCCAGAATGTACTGGGCAGGTGTCACTGAGTTCTCTCATTCTCTCTGTGTGCTCTCAGCACCTTTAAGGATGGGATGTCCCCCATCTCATCAACATCTGTGACCAGTGATGCTGTGCACCAGCTCCTGAAGGGCTCAGGTGCTGAAGGTGGACAAAGCATGAGATGCTTCTAAAGGTTCTTGGCTGTGTCTCTTTGATATGACCCTGATCATGGAACGCAAGCGAGCTGCCCTTGGTCAGACAGGAGTCAGACATTCTCAGAGGCTCTGTAAAGATTTATGGAGTATCCTCACTGCATGTTGTCATCATCCTCCTACAATCGAGCAACTATTAGGACCTCCACTGCATCTCCATGACAGGAGCATTATCACAGAGGGTATTCGTGCTGCCATAAGCCAGACTGGAGTCAAACGTTCACAAACGCGATGTGAGGATCTATAGGGTCACCTAACTGTATGTCGTCATCATCCTCCACAAGTCTAACAGCTATGAGGGCCTCCAGAGCGTGCCTGCCTTGCCTGGTCAGTACAAGGGACTCATCCCCGTCATTGTCACCTCCGAGGACCCCCTCACCCCCTCCCCGTCGGTGTCCTCCTCATTGGAGGAGATGTGCAGCTCCCCCATCTCCCCCTCAGCCAGCTCCTCTCCCTGTTGCAGTGCCAGGTTTTAATGGGCACAGCAGTTGACGATGATGCGGGGCACCCTCTGCAGACTGTATTACAGGGCTCCACCAGATTGGTCCAGGCACCGGAACCTCATCTTCAGTTCCACCAATGGATGATTTGCTCCACCAAGTTTCGAGCTGCTGCATGAGCCTCATTATAGCGTCACGCTGCTGCAGTCTGAGGGCAGTCGCACAGGTGTCATCAGCCATGGCCTCTGCGGGTAGCCCTTGTCCCCAAGGAGCCATCCCTGCAGCTTCGAGAAGGCTCCAGGGATCTGTGACCAACTATGATGTAGGCGTCATGCACACTCCCTGGAAACCATGCGCACATCTGCAGGAAGTATTTCTGGTGGTCACATACCAGCTGCACATTCAGTGACTTGAGGTTGATGTAGTCCACCGCGAGTAGCGACAGAGACCTGAGCGCCACATGGGTGCAGTCAATCGCACCCTGCACCAGTGAGAATCCTGAGATCCTGGAGAATCCAATGACCTTTGCATCCTGGCTGTCACAGTCCCGGTCATCTGCAGGAATGACAGGCGGCGTCTATAGACCCTGGGTGTTGCTAGGCGTCGACCAGCCACAGCTCACTGTCACTCCCAGGCAGTGTGTGCAAGCGCCCCTGCTGCCCCTACTTCATGAGGTTGCTGCTCCTGCCTTTGCATGGCCAGGTGCCTCAGTCTCTCTCTCCTCCATCTTCTCCACTCTCTGTCAGACATCAGGCATACAGCTAGGTCAACAGGCTCCATGCTCCTGATGTCGTCCTCCTGCAGCATGAAAGAGAGAGAGGTGTGGTTAGCATGAGTGAATTTAGCACCTTCCCTGGCCCTGTGTGACCGCCATTTAACACTTCCCGGAGATTGCTGGTCACCCCCCGGATGTCCACAGATGAGTTCGCTGCATGGCTACCCTGTCAACCTGCAACGTAGGGGAGACAGCTCCTAACCAGGATGCTGAGATTGGAAGGGGTTGTGAGCACCTCCAGCAGTGACTGCTACATGACCAGTGTTGGAGAGGAGACTGTATAACGTGTGCAGTCCAATAAAGTGGCCGCGGACTCGCAGTCTGTATCGGGGGTGGGGGTTGGGGGGAGGGGGGGTGGGGGGGAATGGGTGTCGGGTGGGTGGGGCTGAGGGGTGGTAAGGTCTGAAGTGCTTGCTGGCCCTTTGGTGCCTCCATGTTGCTTGCATGGACGGGCAAGCTAGGAACCCAACCCCAAACTGTGGCTGCGCCTGATCTGTCTCAGTTGCAGAGGGATGGTCAGTTTATACAGGCGTCCCTACTGCATGGCCACTCCCCTCGCCTACCCTGCCCCCCACCTCTTGTGCGCGGGATTCAGGGCAGCAGTTGCCCCTGGCCCCCCCAGAGCCCCTCACCCCGAAAACAGGCACTTCACCCAGGCCCCCCCACCCACCGGTGCCCTGAACCTGCAAAGCAACAGGTGACCGTGGCGAACTCTGCAGTTCAGATGCTGTTCATTCACCTCCAGTTCCCCCAAAGCGAAGGCCGCTAAGTGCACGTCGCCCGCATGCTGTTGTGACCGTGCCATCCCGCCGACGTGGAGGGACGATCTGGCAGGGTTCCAAGAGCCTGGCGGGGTGGCCTTTTAATGACATGCTGATGTATCACAATGAGCTCCCCAATGACCGTTGGCACCAAATGTGGCCCGCTATTGGCGGGCTGAGCGGAAGATCGTGACCTGCCTTCCCGGCATCGTGAAACCGATTGCACCAAATTGTTCGCGCACGCCGCCTGTCACGTCCGCTGCCAGCAGGCACATAAAGCTCTGCCCGTTGTCTTTCCCGCCCACCATTGCGCTTAGTGTGAATCTGGGACGAGTATCTTTGCTCAGTGATATTAGTTGAGGCGCAAGGATTGACCAGGACTCCAGAGAACTCCCCCAGACTACACCAAGCAGATTGGATGAAAAAATATTAGATATGAAAGTAAGTTCCACAGAGACGGTTATGTTGTGGTGAAAGGCATCTCAGTCTTCAATTTTGCGTTGTAAGAGAAATGCATTAGAGCCATGTGTGAAGAGTGCTAGCTGTGAAGTGGCCCTAATGCAAGGTCTAAACACAATGGAAAATCAATATTAAGACTGAATAAGCCTTCTTAATGCTTTAGTGCACTCAGCTACAATTGAATATTGATTGCATCAGTGCAGATTTATGATGCCCCATAAGCAATGCAAAACATATGAAAACAAAAGCAAGCAGTAAAGTGGTTTATAATGGTGTAGACAACCTTTTCAATATTAATATCTGCTTTGGAGGCCGATGCCTGATTTCTAACTTTCTTGCTGTGTTATCTTTTCTCTGTAAGGTTCTGTATTGTTAAGGAGACCGCATTGGTCCATATAGCTTAATTCCAGGCTCCTCTAATTTTGTGTCAATCCCAGACAGTCTAATAGCTGCACAAACTCGAGGGAGGTGTTGCTTTAAGACCTGTTTTCACAGAAGAAAATAACAAAGTTATATTGTGAGTTAAGAGCCTTTCTGAGCAGTCTTTCAAAGTAAAAAAAACACAGAAGTTGGCTGCTACCAATTAGCTGAGCAGCAAAAGTTGATCTTATTGATGAAGCAAATTCAAAATGTAGTTGTTCAAACAAGGCATGATAAATTCCTTCCCTGGAGTATTGGGGTAACTTTTTGTTCCACACAGTCTTGTGCGAGCACTTTCAGGCAGAAGTCCTTCAATCCATCTAATTCACCTATCCACAGTATCTTTGATGCATTTCTAATAAACTTTGATCCTATTTGTTGGCAAGAACCTGTTTTGTGCTTCTTGGCACCCAGTAAGGTTCTTTGTTCCACCATCCATTACGTTAATCTTCTCCACACACGACTGCCCCTTTAACAATAACATTTCTTTCGACATTTTCTATCCCTCTTTTGTTGTCCTTAATTTCTAGATATGAACTGTTGTTTACATTTTGTACAAAGCAGAAAAAAATTCTGGATTCTATTTGCCCAAACCGTTCATTTTTTAAATGCTTTTATGATAACTCCACTCAATCTTCTGTTCTCAAGATGGGAAAGACCTGGGGTGGTCAGTCTTCCTTCATATGTTTTTCCATTAAATTCAGGATTCAGCTGCGAAACTCTTCTCTTCACCCCTTCCAATAACTGAATATCCCTTTTGAAATAATAAGACTAAAGCCTAACAAAGCACACCAGATGAGGTCTCGTCAGTGCCAAATACAATTTTAAAATGATCTCTCTGGATTTACATGCTAAACTCCTTGCTATGAAATCCAACATTCTGTTTGCTTTTTGTTTTACAGCCTGGGAACATACTAATGGTTTTAGTGACCTGTCGACTAAAACCCCAAGATCTTCTCTCCTGCTCCGATACCTCAAGTGCATTCCTTTTAATACATAATCCACATCAATCTTCCCTCAGGCAAAACTCATAAACTTATATTTTGCTATGTTAAATTGCATCTGTCATTTCTCCACCCACTTATTGAACTTGTCAAGATCTTTTTGAACTTATCGGTGTTGATAGTCATTATTTTCCACCACATCCAGTTTGGTGTTGTCTTTAGACATGAATGCTTTGGACACAATTCCTTTCTTTAAATCATTTATAAACTTAACACTGAACCTTGTGGTGCACCATTCATAACTGGCTGCCTACCACATACCTGGCCACACACCCTGTTGTCTGACAACCAAGCAAATTCTCAATCTGTTTTAATACATTTGCAACAATCCCATTGAATTGGACATTGTGGAATATGTGGGACAGTGTCAAATGCCTTCTTGGAATCTGGGAGATAGAATCTAGTCCTGTCCTTTCAGTCTGTTATCTCCTCTATGAACTCCAATGAATTAAACTAGCATGATCTAAAACCATGCTAAGTGTCTCAGATTAGTACATGCTTCCCAAAATGCTCCCTTATATTATCCTTCATAATACTTCCAAACACTGATATAAGTAATCCAATACTTTAATGACATTGTAGATTCGGGTATGCAGAAAACTCATTTGCAAGCCCAAATAAATTCAAACTGGGTCAAGTTCAATTTATTTTAATATTTTTTTAATAAAATATTTTATAAAATGTATTTGAATGTATCAATAAAGGACAGAAGCAGAACCAAATATCTCACTATACGTGTGGCATCTTTAAGAAAATAACACCAATCTTATAGTGGGATATTTAGTCCATTGTGTCCTTGTCCAATATGAGATTGGCAGTAATATGGCACATATTTACATTGTTCTATGTTTACTAGTTTCACTGCACAGTATGTAAGTAATTATTTAAAATCCTTCCAAGTTAGTCTAGCATAGGGAGGGGGAATCTGTGAGGATTTCAAGGTTTAGTCAAAGGCAGATTAATTCAAGGCTAAATCTGCAAAGATCTGCAAAATCTGCCAAGCATTGTACTAAAGTATCTTTAGGCACATACACCTGGCTTCATGAGTGTGATTAGCATTGTGCTAGGCCAAACAATTAATTGCACCAATCTAAGAAACATTTGCATCACTAAACCCGATCAGGAAAATGGAACTGATTGTAAACAGTGAGTCACCTTTGACCTATTTAGCTTTTTTTAATTCTGCCGCAAAATATTTAACATTTCCGATTTATAGAATTCCCATACTGCAGTCACTCTATGATGAAAAAAGCCAATCACAGTAACAGCTCAAAGCTGTAATGGACCTTCGATGCTCAGATGGATTTACAGTGAAACTTGCTTAATCCTAATAAATTCAGCTGGTGTGATAGTGCCTCTCAGACTGACAATGATATTTGAGCCGATTAATAGCAAAGCTTTGCATTGGATCCATTTACTGTTGAATTCCTTTGGTACCAAACGTATTCTTGAGCACACTCAAGGACCTAAGGAACATAAAAGTTACCATGTTCTGTTCTGTCTAAATTTCAAATACAAAAATTGTGCTAATTTAGCTGAACTCAAATGAATCTCTTCCCCACTATGGGATATGGGATATATCTGGGTGCAGTTACACATTAACTACATTGGATCTTTCCTGGGGACAATGCTTCTGCTCATTGTCGATGCCCATTCAAAATGGTTGGACATATATGAGGTGAAGTCACCAACATCGGCCGCTACAATTGAGAAACTACATCAGAGTTTTGCTATTCATGGACTACCGGAAGCAGTTGTTTCCAGTAACAGCACGGCTTTTACAAGTGCTGAGCTTCAATGGTTTATAAGCCTCAACGGTATCACTCATGTGATACCTCGACACTCGTACTTGAAATAGGACTGAGTCCCGACTTGTCCAATTTCTGATCTGTCGAGCACATACTGGTGAGGCATCTAAGAAATTTAACAGTAAAACAAATTTCTGTGGAACTGGGACGTGCTCATCATTTTCTTGTAAAGGCAAACATGTGAAAACTGCAACGTACCACCCTCCCTCAAACAGACTGGCTGAAAGGATGGACCAAATGTTCAAGATGGGCGTGGAAAAGTTAACTGGTGACCCCTTGGTAACCAAGCTAGCACACTTTCTTTTTCATTATAAGACCACCCCTCACACAACAACAAATGTCACACTTGCGGAGTTATTGTTGAAACGCCATCTCCGGGCGGGATTGAGCTTAATAATGCCGAATTTAGAGGGGAAGGTGGAAAGAGGTCAGGGAAGCCAGAACACTGGACATGACTGGCATAGTCATGAGAGGAAAGTTACCATGGTACAGCCGATATATGTGAAGAACTTTGGGATGTACCAAAGTGGTTACCAGGTGAAATAAGTGTGGTGACTGGACCTCTGTCTTACCACGTGGAGGAGAAAGGCCAGATCATCCGTAAACATGCGGATCATTTGAAGAAGAGAGAGACAAATCACCAAGATTTGGCTCCACCAGTGATCATGACCGGGTCTGTATTCCCTGTTGAGGGTACTCAACCCAGGACTGACATGTCTGATGTTCCTTTAAAAGTTGAGGATACAGAACTGCAAGAGTCCACCGAAGCCTGATGTTCAGGCAACTCCGGAAAAGGAGGTTCCTGACAATGAATTTGAAGTTGTGGAGCTTCGACGTTCCACATGTACCAGGAAACCACCTGAAAGACTGAACTTGTAAATTCTTTACCCAGTAAATATTATCTTGTCTTGAAAAATATGTACTTGTAAATATATGTATAGCCGAATTAAAGGGGGAGGAATGTAGTAATTATGGTTTTATGTAGTGTGTAATGTACCTTTAAGAATAATACTTGTTAAGGAAGATCACATGATCTGTAGTAACCAATAGGAGAGTAGCGCAGGCTACCTTGTCAGTCAGTGTAGAGATACAGTTGGAGTTAAAAGTGCATGTGTAGTCGCTGCTGAGTATATTATAAATAAACTTTAAGTTCCAACCCAAGAAGTGTCTGCAGATCAATTCTATCATTAATAGTACAACTCAGCCATCCCACAACAGTTATACTTACCTTTGAGTAACTCACTCAAGTCAAGGCAGGATTGGACTCAGCTCTGATGTCATTTTTGGTTGAGTTATCAATTGTTCATGATCTAGGCTCACATTTAAGAGGGAGAGATCCTGAGGGACTATGATCAATCAATTGTGGAACTATATCCTCAGCACCAATCATGGGTCTCATGATTGCAAAGTTGTGAGGAAAAATTTAGAAGAACTCAAGTATAATGATTGCTCTTTGTTCATGATGCCAACAAGTTATGGAAACCAGTCACCAAGTTTTTGGTTGTGGCAGGCATGAGCCATTAGCTTTTCCAGAAGTGATTAATCATTACAATTTGTAACCCGTGCCAGCAAATCTTTTAATCCAAAACTGTGACCAAACATTTATTATATTTAAATGTGTCAGAGCATTAATTTCTCATCCTTATCAACTATAGCCAGGAAGTGACTGCTTAAATAGGAATTAATTGTTCTTAAGCCTTTACTTCTGAGCACTGAAGGAGCTTGCTATTTTCTTGGCAGAGTCTCACTGCTTTTTCTACACGGGCCAGCCATCTATTTTAATCATTTGCATGATGGGGCAATCAGTAGGACTGTGGTTTAATCCAGCTTTAAGAGGCATTTTAAGAGCCTTAACAAGCAGTTAGAGAGTTTCTAAATGCATGAAAGAACAGCACCTATTTGTGCTGGAGCGGTAATGGAATCCTGAGGAAAGAGTCTGTTTGAAGGCTGGACCCTGAAGTCACTGGTCCAGGGAATGTGAGAACAGAGGGAAGTTATATAGGGAAGGGAGGGAACCATACTGCCAACAGCCTCCCCTACCCCCACCACCACCCAACTGCCCATCCACACCCTCCCAGAACTAACTACCACCTTTACCAGGCAGTGAGGAGATTGCTGGAAGTGTTCACGAGAATCTTGAGGACATAGAGTGATGTGAATAAGGTGACAGACTGGAAGAAGTCAACCAAGGTTAATGCCAAGCATTATTAAATAATGCACTTCCACTGTATCAATGTGATTTCAAGTTAGCCCTGAAAAATGGAATAAAAGTGATAAATGATCTGAGTGTACAAACCATTTGCAAAGCTATAAAAAGTGAAAAACAGGACCGGAATTCATTGCAAGAGGAATGGATTTCAAAAGCAAGATATTAAATTAAACATGTATAGAAGTTTGGCTAGACCATAAAGTACTGTGCATTGTTCTGGTCTCAATATTACCAAAAGTACATAGAAGCACTGGAGAAAGTACAAAAAGTATTTAGAAGTATACTATCAGAGCTCAGAATGTACAGCCATCAGGAAATAGTGAATGGGCTGGACTGGTTTCTCAAGAAAAAAGACTGAGATCTGACCTAAAAGGGGACTGTATAGGCTAACCATGGAGTAGAAGGTTCCATTTCACGGAATCCAAAACTAGGCGCTATAGTTATAAAATATTCACTGGTAAATCAGAAAAGGAATTCTGGAGAAGCCTCTTTACCCAGAGAGTGGTGAAAATCCCTGAACATGTTTAAGGAGGAACATCTTGCATATTATTGGAAGGAGACCATTGAGGGGTGAATGATGCAAGAACTGTGGGTTGAATTTTACCAGCCGTCTGGAGCAGGGCCAGGAGGCAGGAGGTCTTGTAGATGGTTGCAGAAGGCATTGGGAGAGGAACCAGATATCTTCTCATCGCCACTGGATCTTCTTAATGACAGAAATGATAAAAGGCACAGATGCCTGCCAACTGGAGACGGGTGGCCAATTGATGCAATTAATTTGCCAATTTATGGCTTCTTCACACCCCCCCCCGCCCCACCAGCATTTTACTGGCATAAGGACAGCCTACATCATGTGGCAAGTATGTCAATGCAGACTTCCATGGTTCCCAAGGAACTCCCCTGCAGGCAGCAGCGTCCGCCCCAGCAGCCCTGAAGTCGCCACTGGAGGGTTCACTCCTCTGATTGCCAGCGCCTGTGTGCCTATACCCCCGGCATGGTTAAATCCTTTCCAGGTCTTTGAGGGATACCACAACATGGATGCACTTTCCTCTTTTCCTGTAGCCCCAGCAGCATCCACTTCTACCAATGGCGCTGGAGAGGCTGCCGAGCTCCCAGCCCTCTGATTGTTCAGCAGCTCTGAGGGGTGACCTGCCATTATTAGATGGTGGTATCAGGGCTGCCTCTTAATTGGACAGCCATCCTGGCAGCGGCGTACCTAGCTTTTGGTAAAATCCAGCCCTCTCGGCCTGACATAGTACCCTGGTGCATTACGCTGATGTCAAGTAATCCAGTAGAAATGCTTCCCAGTGGCACACTAACCGTGGTCACTTTATCATAAATACTATTCAATTTAATTCCGAATGCAATGTGCCACCATGACTCCATCTAGGGACACATTCCACCTTTTATGGACATGAAGGAAGAGAGTAAAACCCTCTCAGTTCCTTCCAGGAAGTTCACACTTCACATCAGCTTAGCTTAGAGTTAACACTATGATGCGTTTTATATTGGGTGCATTTGCTGCCAACGTCATGTGAACACAGTTGTTCTGTTTTACTCCATTACATCATTGCGAGTGACAGAGTTGGCAGTGGCTAGGAGCAAAGATGGTGCTGCTCAAATCATCATAGCTGTGCTTTCGGCAGCTTGGAATACCTTGTTGGCCTTGTTTTTTCTTTATTTTTGACTGGCTATCTCTGTAACGGAATTAGTTTGTTACGAATTCGTCTTGAACACTTGATAGCTGGCAGGGGAACTGCTCCCAATCAGCCCTGATCTCATTGAATGCCGGAGCAGGCTCGATGGGCCGAATGGCCTATTCCTACTCCTACGTCTTATGGCCTTATGATCTGTGGAGCTCATTTCCATATAAGCAGGCAGCTGCCCCAAGGAAGGGTGAAGAAGCCCTGTCCAGGTTAAATAACATGAAAAAGACCATTGCCGCGTGTAAATGCAGCTTATGCAGAGTTAATTGCGAGAAATAACTAACATAACCTCATCCTGAGAACAGATAAAAAACGCCTTAATCCCATAATTGGGACAGAAACAGGCAGAAGGTGGATGTGTCTGGTGACATCATTGATGTATGCGCAGAGGGCCCAGGTATGCTGAGCGCACTGGTGTGATGCCACTGGCTTTCTCCATACGTGTGCACCAGTGCGTTTGCACAGACAGGTACCTGCGGCCATCTTGCATGGCCACGTTGTGTTGGCCTGAGACAGCGGCTGGAATTTTCCGGCCCCTCCTGCCAGCGGGATCTCCTGGTCCCGCCAAAGTCAACGGATGTTTGAATGGCTCGCCCCGCTTCCGCCTCAGGGGAGCCTGCCGCGGCTGGTCCGGAAAATTCCAGCCAGCGTTTTGTATTTTGGGAGCCGGTGATATGACTAAGGGAGCACTGGATGAAGCACAGTGCAAGGCTGAAGAGCGACAAATAGGTTTCTTTTTCAGAAGATTAGTTTGGTGAGAAAGCAGAAGCAGCGGGCAGGATTCTACGCCTCGAAGGGGGGTGGGGGGGGCACGTGCCCAACCCGATCGGGCGTAAAATCGCGTTAGAAGACGTCGGGCAAGCGTTCCGATGTCATCCCGCACGCGCGCAGTCTTCAGGTCGGTGGGCGCGTGCGTGTGTCAGAGCCGTGCCCGCCATCAATTAAAAGGCCACTTTTAAAAACCCAATGGATCCTGGTTTTACGTTGCTTGCGCGATTTCGCGCTCGTCGCACGGGCAAAACGGGCAGGCGGGCAGCCCACTTTTTACAAAACCTCATCCAAGGGCGGGATAAAAAGGGTCAGCAGCATCGCCATTGTGAGTAGTGAGGAGTTTAGGAGATAGTTTACTGCTGGTTGCTTATTTGAACTTGACAGCTTCATCTCAGTTCTGAACTTCATTTTTAGGATTTCCAGGCTTCATTTCAGGACTCATTGGTGTCTCCAAGGCCCCCAGGGGATTTTGACTGTGTGGACCCTTCCAAGTATCAGACAGCCTTCCGTAACCCTGGTAATGGGGATTGTGGTCTCTGCTGGAGGCACCTCCTCTGAGGAGGGAGAGAGTGGCAGAGGGAGAGGAGGCCGGGTGTCCCAATGCAGCTTCCAGGGGAGGAACCTGTGGGAGGAGAGGCGCAGGCACAAGGGGCGCTGGGCCAGCAGGTAGTCCAAGGTGTAAGGAGCAGCAGAAGAGGCTACTATCCTGCTGCCAGGATTTACAGGCGGCGATGCAGCTACCTCAATATGTCCGAGGTGCAATGTTGAAGGAGCCTCCATTTGTCATATGATTGGGTCTGAGGTCACTTCCAACTGTATGGGTGGACACCCCATGCCAGTGGCTCCGAAGGTCACAGTGGTCCTCAACTTCTATGCCTCTGGCTCTTTCCAGGGGTCAGTGGGAGATCTTTGTGGATTGTTCCAATCAGCTGCCCACAGTTGTGTCAAGCTGGTGACAGAAGCTCTGTTCAGGCGTGTAATGACATTTATTCATTTCCGTACAGATGTGGCCAGCCAGGCTGAGCGAGCCAGAGGGTTTGCAGTGATTGCTGGGTTCCCCCACATCCAGGGTGCCCATCAAGGTGCCAGCGGGTCAGCCGGGTGCCTTTGTCAACAGGAAAGGATTCCATTCGATGAACAGCCAGATAGTGTGTGATCACAGGATGCAGATTTTGCAAGTCTATGCAAGGTGCCCTGGCAGCTCCCATGACGCTTATATCCTGAGATACTCTCAGGGGTCAAGACTATTCAGTGCTCCAGCCCGACTGGATGGGTGGCTGCTGGGTGACAAGGGCTATCCATTGAAATGGTGGCTTATGACGCCTCTCTACCACCTAAGAACAAAGTCAGAGCAGCGTTATAATAGGAGTCATGCCTCCACAAGGGCGGTGATAGAGAGAACCATAGGTCTTCTGAAGATGGCTTCCAATGCCTGGACTGTTCAGGGGAAGGACTACAATACCCCCCATAGTGGTGTCACAGATAATGATTGCATGCTGCACTCTATACAATCTGGCACTGGCGGTGGGGGACCCACTGGAGGAAGGGGGTCTTCACACAGCTCCACAGGCCACAGATGATGAATCCAGTAGCGAGTCAGAAGAGGAGCTTGGTGAGGAGAACGCTGTCGGTGTGGAGGCAGACCTCTGTAACCTTCAGGGAGGCAGGGACAACAGGGAGGCCTTGATCCAACTCTCCTTCAGCTAAGCTGCCAAAGATCTGCTTCCACCTCATGCCAGGGCTGCTGCCTCCATCCCGGATGTCTGAAATGACCCTTTCATTTGAACCCAAAGTCCACTCAGTGCCTGGGCAATAAAGTTTAGAATGACTCACATCCAGCATTATATACAGGCATACCTTGCGCCAAAAAAAAAGGTGAAGCATACCATTACAACAAAAGCAAAGTTTATGTAATTTTCATACTAAAAACAAATTAACATTACCATCTCTGGTATTCATTTCCACACCAGTAAACATATAAACAAAACATTGCAGAACAGAAGATCACCCATGACCAGTCCCTCTTGGTGCCTTAAAATTAAATTTGCAAGTGCTATGTCTTGGTGCTCCCCCCTCACTGACAGTGGCATTGGAGGCAGCCTGCTGACTCTGCTGAGTTATTGGCCTTGATGACCTTGGCAGTCATCCTCTGGCCTGTGGAGCCTGTGCTGGTTCCGGCTGGGAGGGAGGGGCCAGTGCCACGGCTAGCATCTCCCCAGTCATCACAACCTCATCAAATGTCACAGTCGCTGACGGAGGGGTGGAAGAGCTGCTGCTGTCACCCAGAGCACCCTGAGAGGAGCCCACAGAGACAGCAAGCAGCTCGTGCACCAATGCTCTGGACTCTCCACACTGATCAATACCAACACACTACTCAACCTTTCTGAGCGCAGCAGGTCATTGAACCCTTTGCAACACTGCACCCATGTGCACCATACAACATTGTGGCTGCTGACCTCAGCTGCCACTTCCTCCCAACGGTCGCTCTGGACCTCCCTGCTCTTTATTGATGAACAGGCACCTAGCTGGGATACTGGGTGCCTGTTCATCCACCTGAGGTCAGTGCCTGTGTGAGGGCTTGTAGGTCCGAGTGCAACCCCAAGAACCCCTGATTCTGTCCCTGGAGCTGCCTCTCCATGAGAGTCACCACTCTCTCAATGGAGGAGGCAGTGCACTCGGCCATGAGCATCAATGCAGTGCTTATGCTCTGGGTGGACTCCTCCACAACAGAGACCGTGGCACACAGACCCTCATGGATCTCCGCCAGGTCCTCCCACACATCCTGCTGGATATCCAGCATCTGCTGCCTAATGGATGACTCCAGAGGCTCATCATCTGCCTTCGACTCAGCATCATCCTGGTCCCCAGCAGTCCTCCGACTGCCAGCACCCTGCTCCTCAACCGAGTGCCCTCGCCGCTGTGCACTGACATTCTAGCTGAAGATCTAATGCCCGCTAAGGTGCTGGCATGTACGTTGGTGCCTGGTTCAGAGAGTGGGTGTGACGCAGGTGCAGCTGAACTCTGGGGGCCATCTGACATCAGGGATGGCTTTTAGGGGGTCTTGCGAATGAGTTCCTGCTGGTGAAGCTAAGGGAGAACAATGACGTGTCATTAGCTTAAGTCATCACACTGTCACTGTGCATTCCAGGCACCTTGGTGAGACAATGGAGATTTGCATCATGGTGCTGTCGTCTTTCAATGATCAATGGGGAATCCAGTTTTGAGGCTCCCATCTATTAAGAGACTACACAAGAATGTTTACACCATCTGAAACTTTCCCCTCCTGTGCACTGCACTCTTACCTTCATCTGACACCCCAGCATCTCCACAGCCGATGACCGAGGTGCATGGTGCCTCTCCAGCTCCAAGGCGTTCTGCTCAAATCTGGTCAATATTAGGAGGTTTGGGCGGCCTCCGACTGTCCTTGACCTCTCAATGTCGTTGTGGCTCATCTTCTCCTGAAGGGACAGAGGAGCATGGATTAGTCCACTCCTGCAGTTCCATTGCAGCCTGGCCAACCCCACCTGAGGAACACCTCGCAGGGCACATCCAATTTGTGGCCCTCGAGCCACAAGGCACTCAGTCCAAGCAGCCAGGGCTCACCCCCTTGGCCAGCTCCGGCGTCATTGACAATTGGCACTCTGACTCTAACATCCCTGAGCATCACGGGGAGATGGCCAGCCCTTAACACTTCTCCACACTTATCAACGCTACTCACCCTTGCCGAGTGCGGCAGGTCATTGAACCTTTTGCGACACTGCACCCATGTGCGCCATACAACATTGTGGGTGCTGACCTCAGCTGCCAACTCCTCCCAAGCTTTTTTGTCAGGTGCGGTGGCCTCCTCCTTCCATGAGGGTGACCCTCCTGGCAGCCACCTCGCCCAGGAGAACTGCAAGGCCTTCATCCTAAAACCGGGGCGGGGGGGTTTGGGGTGGTGGGGGCCGAGTGCCCGCCTGACCTGCCCTCCTGCCTGGCATCTCCAGCCACTGCTGAGGCCATAGCTTCACTCTCCAGAGCACAGAATATATGATTCTTCCCTGGTAGCCTTCAAGGAGCTGCCGCTACCATTTTTAAACTGCCCGCCGGGTCGCCATTGGACCCAGGACCCGACAGGCCCCCACCCCCGCCTGGCCCTTCCCGACCATTGGGAAGGCGCGTTTCACACTGGGCGGGCATTAATTGGCCAGCCAGCGTGAAATTGCAGTCATGGGCGGATCGCAGTCGGAGGCCTGTTTCCCGACCGGTCCCGGGCCCGCCAGTCACATGCACCCACCAAGGGTAAAATTCAGGCCATAGAACTGTGTAAAATCAGCTCTGAGAGGGACGTAAATTCAGCATGGGTAAAACACAGCCAAATAACATCTCTCTGCTAATATTTCTCTTTCTCTATTTGCTGCACAAGGGTAAAAATCTGGGATAGGCAAAGGCCAGCGAGGAATCTGTCTCTTGGGGAATTTATTAAACAGATAATGATATCTGTGCAGCATTGACTACGAGTCCCTTATCTCTGTCTGCACACACTGCTAGTTATTAAGAGCAACGGAGTCCATTAATACAATCTGTGCAATCATGGAAGAAATGATGTAGGCATTGCAGTCTGAAGTATAGCACACCACTCTGTTTGCTTTATGCACTGTGTGGGACTTTGGCACTGTGGATAAATCTCTCATGAATGTCCAAAATGCTGCTTTACATAGACAACTAGTATAACATCCTTTTAGCCATTTGGGAAATGGTTCAGATTTTCCACTCCCAGATAGATCACTGCTCTTTTTTTTATTCATTCACGGGATGCGGGCTTCACTGGCTGGACCAGCATTTATTGCCCATCCCTAGTTGCCCTTGAGAAGGTGGCGGTGAGCTGCCTCCTTGAACCGTTACAGTCCACGTGGTGTAGGTACACCCACGGTGCTGTTAGGAAGGATGTTCCAGGATGTTGACCCAGCGATGTGGAAGAACAACAATATATTTCCAAGTCAGGATGGTGAGTAACTTGGAGGGGAACTTCCAGGTGCTGGTGTTCCCATGTGTCTCATGCCCTTGTCCTTCTAGATGGCACAGGTCATGGGATTGGAAGGTGCTGTTGAAGGAGCCTTGATGGGTTCTTGCAATGCATCTTGTAGATGGTACACACTGCTGCTACAGTGCATCGGTGTTGGAGGGAGTGAATATTTGTGGATGTGGTGCCGATCAAGTGGGCTGCTTTGTCCTGGACGATGTCAAGCTTCTTGAGAATTGTGGGAGCTGCACTCATCCAGGCAAGTGGGGAATATTCCATCACAATCCTGATTTGTGCCTTGTAGATGGTGGGCAAGCTTTGGGGAGTCAGGAGGTGAGGATGTATCATAAGCAGGCCTTTACCCATTATTATCAAAGGTCCAGCAGCTGACTCTGTGCTGAACATTATCCAGGCCATCATGCATCTTGAAACGGCAGAAGGTATTCAGAAACAAAAACATGGTGTGGAATTTAATGCTCGATCCTGGGAGCTGGCTGGGAGATGGGGAGCCTTATAATGGCACAAGAAGGCTCAGGATGGAGAATGAAATCCAGGGTGGGAAGAGTCAAGAATAGCCTTCTCACCTGGAGGCCAATTGAGGCCTTTAAGAGACCATTTAAGGGCCTCATCCCACCACTGCTAGCATTCAACCATCAGCAAGTGGGCCATGTGGGCAAACTGCTAGGCAAACCCTGGCAGGCAGGCCTGCGGCCTAATGGTATTGTCCCTATCTCTTGGACATCCTGTTTCCAGCAGAGGGATCATATAGACGGGATGGTCAAATAGGCAGATAAGTGGCAGATGGAATTTAACCCTGCAAAGTGTGAGGTGATACACTTTGGAAGGAGTAATTTGACAAGGAAGTATTTAATGAATGGCATGACACTAGGAAGTTCTGAGGAACAAAGGGACCTTGACGTGTGTGTCCATAGATCTCTGAAGGCGGAGGGGCATGTTAGTGGGCTGGTGAAAATGGCATATGGGACACTTGCCTTTATCAATTGAGACATCCCATGGATAAATCAGGTTCCTTGTAAACCTATGTCAGCCTGTGCTCAGACACATCACAGTCTGAAACCAAGTGACAGATGCCACCTCAAACAGATGCTATGGATCTTTCCTCAATTCCCCCAGATGTTTGTTACACTGTGAGCCAACCTGTCTCTTGTCCTTCACACAAGGGATTCCACTCTTCAGGACCTCACCTTGGAATCTTCTCTCAAACTAACATTTTCGCTCAGACACCTTTTGCAAGGCATCACCTCCAGGGGTTTGAACTCTCCTTCTGATGTTCCTCTTTCTTGGGTCACCACATGCATTCAAGCTGTCTTCCATGCACTCTCTCTCACCTGATCTCAGCCTGAACCATACACCACTGCTTCACATGCCCATAGCAAAGAATTGCAGACCTTCAGTTGTCTCTTTGAACCTTCTTGCTTCTTGCAAGCTGTTCTCACTTTAAATCTGAAGCTTGGAGCCTTTCCCTCTGCCCCTCACTCCTAACTTCACTTAACAGGACCTTTTCCTATGTTCCTGTCCTTCCTTTAACTAGAAGGTCTTCTTTGCACTTTGTCTTCTTCCACTCCCCTGGACTTTGGGGTTTTTTCTTAGCTTGGGACTTAATATCTGTCCTCTTTTTAGGCTGCTTCTGCTTCACAGCTGCCTACAAACCAACTGAACTCAAACAGCTTCCAAAACAAACTGCCGTCTTTCTTCTTCTGTGTTTGTGTCTGTGGGAGGAACCTGCCTATCTGGCTCCCTGTTGCTAGGCAACAGCACTGTTCTTCCTATTCTTGTGTGTTTACTTTCACTTTATAGAGGATGTAAATGTCTCATTAGAAATGCAAGCAGCCTTTTGAAGTGCAACTAAAATTCCATTTGACGTTTCTTAATACACAGATAGAGAAATACAAATCAAACTTAAACTTTAAAGCTAAAACTCATTCCTAATGTCCACAAATACAAGTATAACTGACTTAAGCTATCTCTATTTCCTAACAGCCAGCAATCCCATCCCATAAACGTTTGACCAGGGCGCCAGTGGTGATCCTTCTGGTGGCGCTGCCAGTACTAGAGAGCTGCTGGCCTCTGATTGGCCGACAGCTCTCAGAGGCAAGACGTCGGACCCACACCAGATTTGGTTCCAAGAATCTGATGGCAGCCAGTAGGCTGCCAACTTGGGGGCTTATTCATGACAGGGCTCCCAGAAATGACCACAGATATTCTCACCACTGCGACCATTAAATTCCACACATAGTGTCTGTTGACATGGTGCCCTCTCTGCCAGGTCCTATTGTGCCCACAGACCATATGAGGTGCTGTGCCACCTGAACCCTGACCACTGTAAAATCACAAAGGAGTTGAAATGCACTTAATGGATTACATGTAATGTGCCCACTGGCACAATGGAGTAAGAACATGATAATAGTAACATCATCCAACTTCAGAACACTTTTCTTTGCTAATTAATTAAAAACAAGGATTGACGTGTTAGATTGTGCTGAATTTTGTCATTGAGAAGGGTACTATAAGACTTTAAGTTGGCACATGGTATGGTATGCCATAAACAGTATTGTGCAGTATGGGACAATGTGCTATTGCTCTAGGCCAGTCACATCTGGCGATTGATGGGTTTGTTATCATAACAATTCCAGAAGTGATGAGAAGACCCTCTATATCAATTCTACATTGGGAGATCTACAGCTACCTCCGAACCGTCACTGAGTGAATGTGGTTTGTAATTCACATTATCTTCCCCTGCAATAGAGGCTGCTTTTATAAATTAACAACAGGAATGGAGTCCACTGATGATACTGTGCTTCATTGTTACTATTGAAGGGACTTCCTGATTCATACTGTACTACATTGTTCCTGTAGGAGGGGAATATCCTGCCTACACTGTACAGCACTGTTACAGGGGATTAAATTAATGAATCGTTAATCAGTACCAGAGCTGTAATAATGACAGTATCATCTAAACAATAATGTCTGGTAATTCGTATACTATTTCACCAGTTTAATGCACATCTTTAACATTTCCAAGAATGATTCAACGTGATGAAGGACATTGAGGCCGTACTTTGCCAACCCACAGAACGATACGAAGTATGGTGCACAAGCCTCTAGGTTTGTGGAACTGCAAACACAGATGGGTGTCTGAGCAGTTGTGACTTGTCATTGAATGAACAACTATCGCTGCACAGTGATAATAAACCAGTGGCTCAACTATACTGCGAGATAAACCCACTTAGCTATGCAATAACCATAACACTGTAATAACTCCAACCCTAACTCTACATATGAACGATAACATACCCAGACCTAGGTTAAAAGTAAACTTAACATTTAACTTAATCCAGACCCCTTGTCCTAGACCTATATTTAATTAATAAAAATAATTGATTTTTATTTGCCACAGCTATTCTGGAAGTGTCCTATCTTGTATGAATCTATTTTCATTTGCGTTTTGTTTCTGTTTCTACTCTGTTAACTATTTTGACTCATTTACAAATAGGTGTCCAGTGCACTAGCACAGTGCCTTTCAGCTCCAGTGATTTGGTTTAAATTCAGCCGAAGTCAATAGGGTGCCCCAGCTGAGATCAGCCGACGTAACCTAGACCAAGAACTAGCATTGCCATGGTGTATCTACCCGCTGTGTCACCAAGGGAAGCTTGTATTAAGGACCATGAAAAGATCAGCCATGATCTTATTAAATGGCGGAGCAGGCTCGAGGAGCCAAGTGGCCTACTCCTGCTCCAAATTCGCATGTTTGTATGTTCATATTTCCTCTCCTCATTCCTCCTCTCAAAATGTATCACTACGCACTTCACTGAATTAGATGTTAACTCAAACCTAATACAATAAACAAAAGTGAACAAAGGCTGTTCCATCTTGTATTCCACTCAGGCACTATCACAATTTGCATTCTAACATGAAATGAAAACAGAAAAGGCTGGAAATACTCAGCCAGCCCTGCAGCCTCCGTGACGAGAGGAACAGCTTTAACATTTCAGGTCGATGACCTTACTTCAGAACTGAAGATAGAAATGGAATAGACTTGAGCAAGTGAAAAGGGAAGAGGATCAGAGGAAGGAAAAAAGAGGTCTGTGATAGGTTGGAGAGTAGGAGAGTTTAACTAACAAGAGATTTCATGTTACAAAAGACAAAGGGAGTGAAAATGGTTACAGTAAAGAAACACAAGATTTGTCCAGAGTGTGTGTGAATGACAGGATAATGGACAGCTGTGTCTGAAAGCAAAAACATGATAAACAAGATTAAATTGGTATATCAGAATAAAAAAGAAACAAAATGGCGGGGACTGAATTTATGGTCTGAAATTGTTGAACTCAATATTGAGTCCCAAAGGCTGTAAAGTGCCTAATCAAAAGATGAAGTGCTGTTTCTCGAGCTTGCATTGCGCTTAATTGGGTCATGTGGCAGGCTGAGGAAGGTCAACATGAGGGCAAGGTGACGAATTAAAATGACAACCACTGGAAGCTCGGGGTCATGCTTGTGGACTGAGCAGAGGTGCTCCATGAAGCAGTCACCAAAATCTGCTCTTGGTCTCCCCAATGTAGGGGCCGCATTGTGATCGGCAAATACAGTATACTAAATTGAAAGAAGTACATGTAAACCACTGCTTTATCTGTGTCACAGACAGAATTTATGTATTCTCTTACTGCCTGTGATCAGTATGTTTTGTATGGAAAGAGGTGTGCCCTTTCTTACCCTGTTTGAGTGAGTAGCCCAATTAAGTAATTCAGTAGTAAGCTTTTGTCAGTTTAACAATAAAGAAGGTTCTCACATAGTTACCCCAAATTCACAACGCCACATACACGGTCTCACTCACACTCACACACAGAAAGATTGGATACAGGTCAAGGTCATAGCACCAAGATGTAGCTTGGCTGGTGGTGAGAAAGGCCCTCCCTAACCCTAACCCTAACCCTAACCCTTCCAACACGCCAGGAGTCTCACCCCCTCTGCACATTGCCCTCGAGGTGGCTGTGGTGGGGACGAGACCATGGTTCACCTCCTGGTGGATTGTGCCTTTGCAAAGAAGGTCTAGAGAAAGGTGCAGTGGTTTCTGTTGAGGTTCATCCCGAGCAGTTCTGTGACACAGGACTCTGTGCTCTATGAGCTGTTCCCAGGGACACACACCGAGCCAAACATCAACTGCAGCTGGAGGATCATCAACTCAGTGAAAGACGCTCTTTGGTC
Organism: Cetorhinus maximus; assembly: GCF_964194155.1. NCBI lineage: Eukaryota > Metazoa > Chordata > Chondrichthyes > Lamniformes > Cetorhinidae > Cetorhinus > Cetorhinus maximus. The sequence continues at coordinate 18,539,184 of NC_135903.1, read as the reverse complement.
TGCCCGAAACTTGTTGGTCTTCCAGTGCAAAGAGTTGCCCTGACCGAGTGTTGCAGAGTGGCACATTCCAAGGTCCAGGACTACGTGCTGAGGGACGCACTAAAGCTTGGGGCAGCCGCCGCAAAGGCGCAATGGGGAAAGGTCACTGTCTAAGACCTTTCTGCCACAGTGCACTGAGGGGCTGGGAATTGTTTAGAGCCCCTTGGGCTGTACAGCTCACAATGAACGTATGTATTGAATACTAGTTGTATTATAATTGTATTGAAGCACCTCAGAAAGCAACATGATTTATGTTGATAACTCCAATACCATTGTCTGATTGGGCAGATTTTTGCCCTTGGATGGCATGCGGGTCCCACCGGCTTGGCGGTGGGCGGATAGCCGACCCACGCCACTGAAACGGGGCCCGCCGTCATTTTAAGTGGGCGGGCCAATTAAGGCAAGCCCAGCGGCATCCCCGACAGGAAGTGCTATGAGCTTCCTGTTCTGGGGGGCGCGGGGGGAGGGAATCCCCATCTGTCAAAGAGCGCTCTTTCACGCATTCCGCCGAAAGAGCCCACTTCTCCCTGAGGCAAAGTGCTGCCTCAGGGAGATTCGTGACAGGTAAGTTAAGTGTAAAAATAAAAACATTAAAAAATTATTAACATGTCCCCCTCATGTGACAATGTCACTCGAGATGAGACATGTTAATAAAAAACACATAAACTTTATTACTTTTTTACAAAATGGACATGAAACTTCATCCGCCAGTGGATGAAGTTTCATGAATAATCTGGAGCCCGCTGGGGTTACTTTAATTAGCCTGTCAATGGCCTCAATTGGCCATTGACAGGTTGGTGGGCGGACAGCTGATTTCGCTGTCCGCCCGCCTCCCTAAAAATTTAAAGGGATCGGGATGACGTTGGGGATTCCTCCCGACATCATCCCATGTCATTTTCCCCTTGGCGAGCGGGCCCCGCCCCCAAATCATCGAGGGGAAAACCCTGGCCATTGTCTGTAATGACCATATTGAAATGATTGTAATATTCATTGATTGTATTGATGCACCTCGTGATCCATGTGTAAAAGTTGAACCTGATTGTACTTTCTGTGATGGCGATTTTGAAATGTTTTGTAATGTTCTTCCAGATATTTTATGAATAAAGTATATTTTAAAAAAAGTACAGGTCAAGGTCATGCATTTTTAAAGATTATAGTTATCTCAGTCTCTGATTTACAATCATCGGTCTTCCGCGTGGCAGGCCTTATAGTTTCTTGGATGGTTTCAATGCTTTAAAGTTGAATTATTGTGAATTGAAGGGTTCACAGGGCTGTAATGTTTCTTGTAGTCAAATTTCTAGGAGGCTGTTTCTCAGTTGAACTTTAATTGGAACAGATTACATACTCTGGTTGCCTGATGCCTCAGTTTGTTCCCAAGACAGGCTGAACTAATGGTTTGATGGCTTTTTTTTAATTGTTTGGACATTGGGCTTTGCTGGCTAGGCCAGCATTTATTACCCATCCCTAACTGCCCTTATTCAGAGGGCATTTAAGAGCCAACAACATTGCTGTGGGTCTGGAGTCACATGTAGGCCAGACCAGGTAAGGGTGGCAGATTTCCTTCCCTAAAGAACGGGATGGGTTCTTACAACAATGGTTTCATTCTATTTTTATTTCCAGATTTTTATTGAATTCAAATTCCACTATCTGCTGTTGCTTTGAACCTGGGTCCCCAGAGCATTACCCTGAGTGCCTGGATTACTAGTTCAGCAACAATACCACTACACCATCGACTCCCCTTTGGTGAAGAGCCTGCACATCGTTCCCAGCTAATCTTTTAAAACAAACAAAGACAAAAGCATGGGGCTTTTCCCAAGTGCAAAGGCTATTTCCAAAAAAGGTGGGGTGTTCATGTTGATTACACATCCAATGCTGTTTGTTAACACTTCTGAGGGTTTGAGACAGTTAGTGTCTTTGTTTTGGAATGACCCATTCAAATCAGATAATACCCTTTTGATTGGTTTCAGGGAAGGGCATCAACTCACACAAGTCTGGAATGTTCTTTTTGTTCCCTCTTGAGACAGGAGAGTGGTTCTAACCCACAAAGAAGTGAGTTGACCTTTGGCGACCGGACTTTTGTGTCCACTTCTAAAATATAATATTAGTTTGACGTTCAGAGTATGACATGCCGGTACCGGGCATGACACCTGTAAAGAGTGTTCGGGACTATCAAAGGCTTTCTCTTGTGTTCTCTCCCATCTGCACCCATCACCACCACAACTACCACACCCCATCGCCCCCCCACCACCCCTTCACTTGCTCAAAGCCCATTACATTTCAACCTTCCTTTAGTTCTGAAGAAAGGTCCTTGGCCTGAAATGTTAACTTCTTTTCTCTCTCCACGGATGTTGCCAGACCTGCCGAGTATTTTCTCCAGCATTTTGTTTTTCACTTCAGATTTCCAGCAGCCGCAGTATTTTGCTTTTGCATTCTGAGTGTTGCTTGTGTAACTCTGAGAGTTAATCCTTTGGCAACTGCAGTCGTATGTAAGTGCAGAGCCACACGAGTAACACGTGAGAAATTGCAGCTGCAGCTGTGCAGAGCCACAAGTATCAGCTTCAATGTTTCTTATGCGCTGGTCCTCAGTCACATTGCTGCAGTTTAAAAATCAAAATGAATCCTTTGATCACTGAAAGGCCTTTCAGATTCCAAAATGAATTGCAGATCTCGGTGAACCGCTTGCGGACTCATCGCCAGTTGGAGTAGTACCTTGTATTTCATTAGCTGTTACCTCACTGAGGTGGTCTTCCTGCTGCTAGAAGAACATGAACATTTCAGTTTACAGGAACCGTTCATGACTTTGAATAAAAGGAAACACAAAACAGATGCAAGCCACAAAGATGACAAGAGGGCCCAATTCTATTTTGCCAAATAAGTTTAAAACCAAACCTCATTCAATTAATACAGGACAAGTTTCTGGACATAATTCTTTCCATAATTATTTCATTGTGTGTATCATTATTCCCGAGTCGGCAAGAGTTATTTTGCTGCTAAAGGTCACAATATCCAGCAGCATCCCAGAGCTAGCTTCCCTTTGAGAGAGGCCAGAACCAGAAACATATGGAACGTCATGTGTCCTGAAATAAGAAATTTCAGAGGGATGCAGTTAACACCCACTCAAATCTGGCAGTATAAATTTAAGGCCTATGTAAATAGTTGGCCTTTAAGGGCTGAATCTTGACAGGGGCAGGCTGAGTAGGTGGGGGGAGGGGAGCGGAATTTCTGTCTGAAAATCTGGAAACCAGAGTTTCCCCACATGCTGTGGGGCTTTGACCCCCCCCCCCCGACAGCACTCACAGTTTTGTTTTGACAAGCTACCCACCTGGAAGTCAAGCTGATTGACAGAGTTGGCTTCCTGACCAGCAGGAAGAACTCCGGAGGAGGTCACTGCCACAAGTAAGTCATCTAGTGGGAGGGGGGTGGTGGGGAGAGGAGGTGGACCTGGACTTCCAATCCCGTACCTGGGATAGAGGGGATGTTCAGGCGGCTGAGGTTTGATGACAGGGTTAGCTTGGGGTAACAAAGGGAAGCACTTACCTTTTCTCTGACGCTGTCCTCACCTCCCTTCAGCTGCCATTTTCCCGAGGCCTGGGAAACCTGGCCCAATAGGGTAAAACCCGCAATGCGGAGAAAATCAGAGGCAGTCAGACTTATTAAAATGTTCAATTGCCAACAGTTCCCCTGGGAGCTGGCTGGCTACCACCCCTTGTCTTGCCTCTGTTAGCCCCAGAAGTTAACAGGTTGGAGATAGATTGAGGGCGAGTTTGAGATTCTGAATGTTTTAACATCTCACCTGCCCTCAGACCATCCATTTTTGAAGGTTAAGGTTCAGTCCTAGGTTTTTGTTTCTTATGTACTATTTTAAAGGTGCAAAGTAAATGCCAGCTGTTATTGTTGGTAATAAATTATTTGAAGTTAATATTTACGGCAGAGAAATAGCTTCTAACGAGCAGAATTCTGCACAGTGGTAATCCTGTTGTATTATTGTCTACTGGAGCTGGTTCAGTTGTGTATCCAGTATTGCAGAATATAGCAGTGCTGCTGATGAGAAGGGTCTCATTAATGTAGGATCGCAATTGTTATAACAAATAGATAAAGGGGATATCTCCTCTACAAATCGTGTATTTCTCCTACATATTGCTTAGCAGTTCACGTGAGATATGTGTGTGTAATAGTATACTTGTGCTGACTTGTATATGTACTTTTAATTGGATCCTCTCTCAGTCGACTTCACATTATCCACCTCCCATAAACTTCAGCTCATCCAAAACTCTGTTGCCTATCACCCCTGTCCCTCACTGGCCTACACTGGCTCCTGGTTGTGCAGCACCTCAAATGCATAATTCTCATTCTAGCCTTTAAATCCTTCATGGCCTATTTCAACCCTCCAAACCTCTCTAACCTTCTCCAGCCTTACAGCCCTTCACCTTCCTTTCTCTAACTCATACCTTCTGTACACTCCCTCTTTCTTTGCTGCACCATTGGCTGCCTAGACGCAACGCACAGGAATATCCTCCCTAAACCTCATTCCTCTCCATTTCCCTCCCTGCATTGCCCAATATTTTGATCACTGCACCTATCTCTTCTTTAGGCTAGGGTCCATTTTGCTGACTACACCTTGCATGTGAGGAAGTGGAGACTGTCCACACAAGAGAGTAATGTATTAGCCACAGTATATAATTTTATGAGCCCAAGACCTCACACCCACCCCTCATAAATCAACAAACATTAGTACTGTGATTGAATTCTGCCTCTCATGCTGCCTGTGGAATATCCTAGGAATATTCTATTTTCTATTGATTTCTTTTTGCAATACTTCTAACCACTGTTGCAAATTTGAAACTCAGGTGCCAGTTCTAATTTGTTTTTCCTTTGCTCACGATGCTGAATGAGTTTACTAACTTGAAATCACATCCAAAAATCCATAATTCACTATAATAATTTCTTAAAATTACTTTTTAGTGCATCAGTCTTCATATTTCCTGCCAGCACTTGTATTTTCAATCAGGAGGATTGTTGAAGACTAAAGCTACGTATCTCTGCTTGCCTGTAATACAAGACTGCTTCCAAGTTTGACAGAGATGATGGATTAGGGATTATTCCTGTCGTTTTGTAAGAGAGGTGAAGAAGATCATTTGGGCGAAAAGAGTACTAGATCAATATAGAAAATCGCAGAATAATACACGACCTTAATGCACAGAAAGAGGCTATTCATCCCATCATATCTGTGATGGCTGATTGAAAGGGAAGGCACAATCAGTTTCACCATCCTTGCTTTTTGTTTATAACCCTGTAAATTCCTCATCTCCAAATGCCAGTCCAACAGCCTTTTCAAAATATTTATGGAATCAGATAGAACGTTCTAGATCCCAACAACTTTCTGAGTGAAAGATTTCTCCTCATCTTCTATCTAGATCTTTGTCCAATGATTTTAAACTATCACCTCTAGTGACTTACTTGCCGTAAGTAATAATTTTTCTCCATTTACTGAATCAAAACCTCTCATCACCTTGAACTCCAATGTATATATTTTTTAAAAACCTTCAATTTTATCATTTCCTCTCTTCAGTGGTGATTCAGTATGAGTGCCAGTGGACTGTCCTACTGCAGAGAGCACTACATCTCTGCCTAATCTTGGCCTCATTCAATGTCCAGATATTTCTCAGCAAGAGTCAACTGTATAATCAACAGCTGCAGGGCGTCTAATGTTTCCCTCCCTCCCTTATGGACAATCAGCCAGAAGTTATTACAGCTGACAAACAAACATCACCCACCATTCTTTTAAACTTTTCCCAGCTCATTTTATTTGTATGATCTTTTGTACTGGAACTTCAAGGACACCCTCTACAGAGCATCCAGGACCTGTGAACAGAACAAGCAACAGAGCAGCCAATCTGATCATTTTTATTCTGCTGCGAAGTGAGGAGGCCTTGTGGTGCAGTGGGTCTCTAACCTAGAAGCTTTGAGTTCAATTCCCACGCCAGGACTTGGTGACCAAGGAAGGTGTGTTCATAATCTGGCCAAACAGGAAGAGTATCAAACCTAAAAATCCAAGCTAATGTTAATAGCATGAGTGGGAGAGTTTTCTGGTTGTCCGTATGATGGAAAGAAAGTTGGGGCAGAATTTTGCTCTTAATGGGCGGGTGGGCCCGACCGACTCAGCAGCGGGCGGGCAACTGGTCGCCGCCGCCGAAACGGGCCCCGCCGCCATTTTAAGTGGGCGGGCCAATTAAGGCCATGCGCTTCCTGTGTCGGTGGGGGGGGAAATTCCCCAACTGCGAGAGTGCGCTCTTTCATGCATGCGCGTGAAAGAGCACACATCTCCCTGAGGCAAAGTGCTGCCTCAGGGAGATCGCTGAAAGGCAGTGAAACATTAAAAATAGAAAAATAAAAAAATCATCAACATGTCCCCCTCATGTGAAAATGTCACACGAGATGGGACAGGTTAATGAAATACACAAAAACTTGATTACAATTTTAAAATTCCAATATCAAACCTCAGCCCGCCACTGGATGAGGTTTGTAAAAAAAATCATTTACCCGCCTGCCCGTTGGGCCCATGCGCCGACCCGAAGTTCGCACAGGCCCTTCAAAATCCTGGTCGATTGGAAAGTTAAGGGCCTTAACAAGACCTTTAATTAATGGCAGGCGCACGTCCCACTGCATAGCGCCCACCGACCGAATTATCGCGATGCTGCACACTGACGTCAGGACACTCACATGACATCAGCGTGCGATATTTTAAGCGCTGGTGTGCGGACTCCGCCACCCACGCGCCAGCCATACCCATAGCCCCAAACTGCACTATGCATGTTGCCGCAGCAACTCAGCCTCCTGAGTGAACGGTAACACACCATAGGAAGGGCAATGTTTATTATTGCCCTTGAGAAGATGGTGGTGACCCAATTTCTTTAACAAAACTGAGTGGCTTGCTAGAATACTTCAGAGTTAACCGTATTGCTGCGCATCTGCAGTCACATACAGGCCAGACTGGGTAAGGTTGGCAGATTTTCTTCCCTAAAGGACATTAGTGAGCTAGATGAGTTTTTACAAGAATCTGGTAGTTTCATGGTCACATTATAGATATTAGATTTTTATTCCAGAATTATTTAATTAATTAAATTTAAATTTCCCAGCTGCCATGATAGGATTTGAATTCAGTTTCCTAATCATTAATTCAGACCTCTGGATCACTAATGCTGTAACTTGTCCTGTAACTAGTAATCATTATTGTTAATGAACAGCACAGAGCCTGAAACGGGAACTGTAAATTAGAATAGTGAATGCAATATTAAATCAGGCAAAGGAAGAACAATAAAGGGAAGGAAAGACAGTTTTGATTAGAGAAAGTAAAACATAGACAAAAGGAAAAATTAACCTCCAACAACAATTAAAATCTCAAAGAATGAGATTCTAAGTGTGTAACAGTTAATTTTCAGTGCCAGAGAGATAGTTTGGAAGTAATTAAAACTCATCACATCACTGAAAATGTGACTTAGACTGAAATGGGAAATCCTATCTTTCTCTGGTGAGTTTAGTCCTTATCTACTGTGCAAGTGCAGGGAGTTGACTCCAATCAGAAATGAGGAGCCAAATGGCGACATGCCATTTTCACATGGTTTCCATTTGAAGAAGTGGCACATTCCATTTGAGCTCCAGGAATAAAGGGAAATATTAAAGAGTTGCCATGGAAATGTGGACTTCATACCTGCTAAGCTCCAATCTATTGTGTTATTAAACATGAAATTTATGAGATTATTTGGTTGATTGATGAGACAATGCCCTTCAACCTTTCACCAGTCACTAATTGGCATCCTTCACCCTTCTACTAGTTGCTCCCTATCTCTGCTATCAGACCCATAAACCATGGAATATCATTGCTCCAGGTCACTGTGCAGAAATACACCTCTGTAAAACTCATTAAATGTAACCTTGTTACTTCTGTTCAACAGTGCAATATTGAGAGGGTGCTGCACTGTTGGAGGAACCAAGGTCCCCTATTCCCTCTTGGTGATGTAAAGGATCGCAAGACACAGTTTCCAAGAAGAGCAGGTGAGTTTCACCAGCGTCCTGGTCAATTGTCATCTCTGAACCAACGCCACTAAAAACAAACTATCATTATCACATTGCTGTTTTGGGGACCTTGCTGTGCACAAATTGGCTGAGTTTTTCATATATTATCAAGTAATTACACATAGGCCAGGATTTTACAACCCCTCCCACCCGGTGGGATATTATGGTCTTGCCAAACTGAATGGAAATTTAAGTAGCTTGCCCCATCTGCTGGCGGGGAGACAGGCCATGGAGGGGCCATAAATTCCTGGCCATGAAGAATACCTAATTGGCTATAACACACCTTGGGATACCCTGAGATCATGAAAGATGCCATAAATGCAAGTCTTTCTTTCTCAATTTAAACATTCGGCATTTGACTCTAACTCGAATGTAGGTTGATATCACTGATATCACTGTATCGCTGAGATTCCCATTCAATGTGCAGCAGGCTATTGCAACCTGGAATGTGTTGAACAACTCCTAACAACAGTCCACCTTCCCCCAACCACCACCCCCAACCCCCTCCCCCCTCCACCCACCCACCCCCCACCCCCCCACCCCCGCCATGGAGAAGATATTGTTAGGGGGGGCGAGTTGCGCCCCTTTTTAAATGTGCTAATGTAAAGTACTTGAAGAAAAACAATAGCAGGTTCATATCAGGACTCTTATCCCATCAATCATCCTTGTACGACAAATTATACTATTATCTTCAGTGAGACAATCGCATCATTAGTGGGGCTTTATTTCATGCCCTAGTATATTAAGACATTGTAATGTGTTTGATGAATACTCAGATATTGTGAAGGAACATGCACTCAATGGGTGTCCAGCCACAAACATCACAAATTAACTTTGATTTTTTGGAAACCCTTCATAAATCGTTCTGTCCAATCATTCTGAACGTCCCATAACTCAGCAGTGGAACTCTTTTGACCTCTCACCTCTAACATCAGAATAGTGTTTCCTCCTAATGCCAGCACTTTGTTGATTTTTAGGCAAACGGTGGGGCACGTTTATTTGCTTAGAGATCACAAATTAAATTATCTAAAGCCTCAAGTTCTGAACTGATTCCAGACAAACATTGTATTTTTTACAGATGTGTAGACCACCACAGTCCAAACTAGATCCCCGCTGCTGTCACTTAATCATTGGAGATGACATATAAATGAATCATGCATCCTCGCTGGAATTTGGGACTACTGGAAATCCCCAGAAACCCACACAACAATGTTGTGTTTTTCTTCATTTAATGGCTACACTGATTCTATTTAGTAGATTTAAATGTACAGAATAATTGATACAAAGGAGCTACAAGTTTGACATATCTGAGGCCATAACACATAATAAAGATCTCCACCTAGTCTCAAGGACCTTGCTGCATATTGCTTGCATGTATTTCTTTGCAATGTTTCTTCTCCAACATTGCTGTTTCCACGTCCTCCACTCAATAGGTTCTATGTCCCAAAAGGAGTGCCAGAGACTGTAAACTGATGAACTAGTGACAGATGGAAGCCTTCAGCTCTGCTGCTAAAACTCTGCATTCTTCTAAACATGTCAGCGCAGGGCTTTGATGACCTTTGAGGTGTGAAGCTCAAACTGCAATGTCTAATGGCAGCCATAACAATACACTTCTTGATTTCATTGGGCCTCAGAGTGAAATTTCATAGCAATCCATTATATATCAACACACATTTTTCACAAACTGTAACAATGAGGCCTAATGCACAAATGTGGGAGATCCGTGTGAAATTAATCCTACAAGTGTGCCTAAGGTTTCTTCTTAAATTTGCATTAATCCTGTATTGGTCCATTAAATAAAAAACAGTTGATGATGGGGTTGGTGAATATGCTATTTGTCCTTCATGAGGAGGAAAGGGTCCCTGAAACCAAAGGCAGAATTTCACCCTTGTCGGGCGGGCTCGGCGGGAGTGGGTGGGGGTGGTCAGGAAGCCGAATGCCACCCACGATCGGGGCCGGAGGGCAATTTCACGCTGGTGGGGCCAATCAAGGCCTGCCCAGTGTGAAACACGAGGGGCAGCGCTTAGCGCTGCCTGTGCGAGCGGAGGGGGCTGGGGGTGGGTGTGAGCTGGGCGAGTGTAAACTTCACGCATGCACATGTGGACCTCGCGCATGCGCGCCCATGCCATTTGCAAATCTCCCTGAGGCACAGATTTGCCTCAGGGAGATGAAATGATTTTTAAAAAAAATTAAAGGCCCTCATGTGACTCTGTCACATGAGCAGGGACATGTTATTAATGAAAAATTAAAGTTTTTATTTTATTTTTATTTTCTTCTGGAAACCTCGTCCCACCCGTGGATGAGGTCCCCAAAAAAGTGCAAAGACCCCTTGGCCTTTTCGCCTGCCTGCCAACCGTAAGGTTGGATGGGAAGTGAAAAATTTCTTTGAGTTAACTTTTTAATGGCCTTAATAGGCCTTTTAATTGTCGGCGAGCGCGCTGGCAAATCTGGCGCACGCCCGCCGACCGAAATATAGTGCAAGTGTGCGATGACAATGGGATGTTCGCCCAACATCATCGCACGTCATTGCATGCTCGGTCGGTTCAGGCGTGCACCCGCCCGCTGAGCCAAAAAGTTTACCTCAAGTCTACAGGAAGCATTGCTGATCAGCATTACAGTAGTAGACAATTACATTAAAAACTTTAAGGTATTTTTATTATCTTCAATTTGTTGATAATGATTCCACCATGACTGAGCTGGCTAAGACAATGAGTGACTGAGCTAAACAAACCAGGAAAGCCTCAGATGATCCATCTCTGGTCAATTTGACACTAGGCTGTTATATAGAGGGATTTGGACTCCTGAAAACATTAGTCTTGGTTAGAAAAGACCCAAGCAGAGTTTGGCGATAACCATTTCACCATACCCAGTCAACAGATCTCAACCTGCTGACAGTAAGGCACTTGGGCAATTGGTCGTAAGAGGAAAGAGCCCAGGGTTCCCACTCCCAAGCACAGTTCAGTATCCCTTTCTTGCAGTTTTGGTGCATGTGAAAGTCAGGTGGAGACATGAATTGGATTCAGCTGGGATGCTGTCATGGGCAAATTATCTGCTAACATCCACCAGCAATAACGTTCTCTTGGCCCACATACCCAGAGTCTGAACAATGCCCTTCGTAGCCATATCTGAATAAGGTGCCCACATGAGAAAGGGGAGAAAAAATGGTGGGGGGAATAGAAAACATCTCTCCCTGTATATCCACAGGGAAGAGCTATCTTTTTTAGGTTGGTCCTTTCAATCATTTTGTTGCAACTTTATCCTAACATCTGAATCAATAAAAATCAGGGCTGTCAGCTGTTTTTTGGGATCATTTGTGTACTAATGTTTGAATTCTCCTTTTGTTTTCTTTCGAATTTGTAAGTCAAAGCAATGGAATGACTGATTAACGTTGAAATGATGCGGAAAGCTCCTTTTTGATGAAGCATTGGGGCAGTTGAGCGCCCCTGAATTGGATCGTTGGAAATCTCTTATTATTTTCTTACCCGCCTATCACAAAACTTTGCAAATATTTCAGTCAGGAAAGCACTGAGCACTGCTTCTTCCCTAATTGTTGTAAATGAATATATATCTTTTCCCTGGAGTGCACCATAAGATGCATTAACTCAAGGTTCATTTATGAACCATCAATGTTGGTTATTTTCCAAACTGGTCCATCATGTGTTGTATTTGATGCAGGAATTTCTCTTAATTTGGGAATCCTATAGATGTTAGCCTGGTTAAATTGCTGCTTAAACTCTGACATATAAACTATCACAGGCATCAATTTTGATCTAACTCCTCACCTTCATGTGTCATAAGGCTTGCATTCAGGCATGTTTTATAGCTGTCAGTGATTTTTGGAACCGTTTAACTGCCACAGTCATGCCATATGTAAAGCTCATTGGGAAATGGACACTACTTTTATAAAAAAAAGGAAAAAAAGCAACATAGGATATTGAAACTGTACCCTCACAAAATGGACTTCAGAGAGTTAGATGCCTCCTTTTGTGGTTCATGGACAGACAGAGACAGACATGAACACATATTCCTTTGGAAATTCCTTAAAATACAAGTGGCCTTCCCTTGTGCTATTTGACTACCCCTCACCATTTCAATGGAAGAGATTTAAAATGGCAATGACTGCTAGACTGCTGGCCCCATGAAGGTGGGATTTCAAATAAAGTCATCCAGCGAGGATGATCATAGCTGGAATGTTGATGGTATGGCAAACATTTCCCCATTGTGTATCAATTACATTGGCTTCAACCCATTGGGTGCAATTTTCCAGCACCCCACCCCCCCACCCCCGCAGCAGGTTTCCCCGTGGCGGGGTCGGCAAGCCATTGAAATTCCCGTTCACATCAGCAGGACTGGAAGATCCCACCGTCAAGAAGGGATGGGAGAATTCTGCCCATTGTGTGGACAATGCAACACATTGATACTGTCGTCACACTACTGAAACTGGCTGGAGAGGGAGCCAATACCTTATTAATGCACAAGCGCAGCCAGCAAGGAGTCTGAGACAAGCACCACAGAGGGACTGATCTCGCTGAACAAAAGGACAGACACTGCCTTGAAAAAAAAATCTCAGGCAGTGAAGGGGGGTTAAATAATTTTACCTGCAATGTTACATTTCTTCATTATGCATGTTTAACCATAATTTCTACTAAAAAAACCTGAAACTACGACCTCCATATGTCTTCAGTGAACCCGGAGAGAGTCCTTCAGGCCTGCAACATGTTCAACCACCATCTTAAAGACTGTAAAGAAGTGATCTGTTCCTGTTTTACCCTTCTAGTAATCTAAGTGCATGTTGCATCACTAGAAATCATATTTTCTTTTTGTGTGTATGTGCGTCTTTGTATGTCTGTATGTGCCTGTGTGACTGTATGTTTGTGGAGTGGGTATTCGTTGCTTTTACATTTTAGGTATTTATCCTTTCTTTTGATTTAAATGTACAAGAAAGCTTGTTCATGTCTGCTCTTTAAAGTTACAGAACTCAAAGTGTTAAAAGACCCTTTCTCTAAAAATATATCTTGTTGTGGTCAGCCAAGAGGTGGAGAAGGGGAGGAAAATTATCCCACATAACTGTCCGTAACAGCCAATATCTGTTAGCTTTCTAGGGTGTTTATATATATTGACAAAAAGTTAAGACCTTCATCAAGTAGAGGAAGTAAGCAGAATTAGTGTGAGAAATGCAACTATCATGTTGATGCAATGAAGGAAACTCTTTCCATGTTGGTATTAATGTTAAAGCTTAATATGGGAGACTTTCTTTTGCATCTGCCCATACTATACCTAACCTGGGTGCGCTCAATACAAGGTACCCAAAATTTAAAAGTGTTTCGCTCTCCATTTTAAAAAAAGGTTAATACAATCTTAAATAAATATTACAAGGTGGAGTGACATTAAACAGTGCCATTTGAGAACCATGTTAAGCACACAAAGAGTTACATGGCAGGGTCATTATGTTGAAAGTTGCCTAGTCAATCATTTACTTTCAATTGTCAAGGGATAAGCATTATAATTTACTTTTTATTTATCATGAAGAAGGCTGGGGGTGGGGGTTGGGGGGAAAGTTTAACTACTTAAGCCAAAATGCTTTTAGGTCTTCACTAACATTTCAGTCTAAAACTAAATACTTCCACTTTACTTATTTAATAATATAATAGGAACAAAATGCATTAGAACTCTCTGGTGACTAGTATTCACTATGAGAAATGTATAGGATTTTATGACTATTATGTGATAAAAATGGGGGCAGATATTGTAGCTTTATTATGAATAACATGTTATATTCAAGCTGCCACAATAACACAGTGCTGTCTGTTTATATTCTGATACCCCATTATGCACAGTAGAAGTCTGTAACTGTGGAAACATTATTTTCTGGTTTGAAAAAAACAGGATGTCACAGGATGTGAAGTCCAAAATCATCTTGAAAAGGGCTAAAGTGCGCTGTTTGCTGGTTTGAAATTTGAACAACAATTTTTGATTGTGCTTTGCTTTTACCAAATAGGATGTAGAGTTAGACGTTGCCATCGTTACCTTAATGGATTCTGTGACAGATAAAGAAATCAGAACAAACACATTTGGGGTGAAAGAAAGTCACAAAGTGGAAATGGGAAAAAACTGGGGGCGTTTTTTTCCAAAATGTGCCGGATGGATAGAGACTTCAGGCCAAATGTAGTTTTCTGTGGGAGAAACGCTTCATTCAGCACTCCACACCCTCTCGCCCCCTCAGCGTTCCTCACCATTATCATCCCCTGATCACTCAACGTCCTCTCATCCTCTCATCACTGCACACCCTCTCATCCCCTCAGTGTTCCTCACCCTCTCGCCCCCTCAGTGTTCCTCACCCTCTCGCCCCCTCAGTGTTCCTCACCATTATCATCCCCTCAGCATTCCTCACCATTATCATCCCCTCAGCACTCCACACCCTCTCATCCCCTCAGCGTTCCTCACCATCCTGTCATCACTCCACTCCCACTCATCTGCTCAGCACTCCTCACCATTTCAATCCCACAGCACCCCACACCATTATTATCCATGCAATGCCCAAGTTTCAATAGTACATAATATAGAAATTCACTCCCTTACCCTTCTAGAAATATCGGTGATACAAAGTGGAGAATGGCATCAGATAAAACACAGAATGGAAAATGCAGTTTTTGTGGAAGAATTATAAAATTGCATCAATTATTACTAAGCATCGTAAAGAGACACTTCAATGCACCACCATAAAATTCAGTGAATAAGCTGCATTCACCAATCAGCCTTTAATTTACAACCATGGAAGCTATACAACACTGTAGTTCACAAGAGCAGAATTACTGCAACGCAACATTTGTACAGAATAAGATTTTCCTTTTAACTGCATTGCAATTGTACATTTCAGTTCACTTATCACCTTTGTGAACTAAAATATGCTGGGGAAATCTAGACAGTAAATGGAAATGAGGTATTTTAATTTTTAAAAACACAACTACATAAACAGTGCTAACTTCTCCAGTTATCACTGGTCATCTTTATTTATTGATGGGATGTGTGCATTGCTGGCAAGACCTGCATTTATTATCCATTCCGAATTGCTCTTGTGAAGGTTGAATCACAGCAGCCTATATGGTGTTGTCACACCATGTTGTATGGGGAAGTTCCAGGATATTGACCCAGGGACAGTAAAGGAATGGTGATATATTTCCAAGTCAGAATAGTGTGTGACTTAGAGGGGAACTTGCAGGTGATAGTGCTCCCTTGTGTATGCTGCCCTTGACCTCCTAGGTGGTAGAGATCATGAGTTTGGGACGTACTGTCGAAGGAACCAGGCAATGACCATCTCCAACAAGAGAGGATCTGTCACCCCTTGATATTCAATGGCAATACCATCACAGAATCCCCCATTATCAATATCCTGAGGGTTAACATTGACCAGAAACTGAATTGGACTAGCCATATAAATACTGTGGCTACAAGAGCAGATCAGAGGCTAGGAATCCTACAGCGAGTAACTCTGCTCTTGACTCCCCAAAGCCTGTCCACCATCTACAAGGCACAAGTCAGGATTGTGATGGAATACTCTCCATTTGCCTGGATGAGTGCAGCTCCAACAACACTCAAGAAGCTCGACACCATCCAGGACAAAGTAGCCTGCTTGATTGGCACCACATCCACAAACATTCACTCCCTCCACCACCGACACACAGTGGCAGCAGTGTGTACCATCTACAAGATGCATTGCAAGAACCCATCAAGGCTCCTTCAATGCACCTTCCAAACCCATGACTTTTACCATCTAGGAGGACAAGGGCAGCAGATACATGGGAACACCACCACCTGGATGTTTCCCTCCAAGCCACTCAGCATCCTAACCTGGAAATATATCGCCAGTCCTTCACTGTCGCTGGGTCAAATCCTGGAACTCCCTCCTTAACAGCACTGTGGGTGTACCTACACCACATGGACTGCAGCAGTTCAAGAAGGCAGATCACCCCCATCTTCTCAAGGGCAATTAGGAATAGGCAATAAATGCTGGCCTAGCCGGTGGCACCCACATCCCATGAATGAAAATAAAAAAAGTTGCTGCAATTCATCTTGTATGGTATATACAATTATTACTGCCTGCTGGTAGTGGAGGAATGCTTAGTGGTGGATGGGTGCCGATCAAGCAACCTACTTTGTCCTAGATGTTGTAGGGTTTTTTAAGTGGTGTTGGATCTTCACTCAAACAAGCAAGTAGGGAGTAGTGCATCACACTCCTGACCTGTGCCTTGTAGTTAGTGGACAGGCTTTAGGGTGTCAGGAAGTGAGTTACTCACCACAGAATTCTCCACCTCTGAGCTGCTCTTGTAGCCACACTGTTTTTTTCCTGTGGCTGGCCCAATTAACTTTCTGGTCATGGTCAACCCCAGGATGTTGATGGTGGGAAATTTAGCAATGGTAATGCTGTTGAATGTCAAGGGGAGATCATTCCTTTTGGAGATGGTCATTGCGCTTCTGTGGCATGAATGTGACTAGCCACCTATCAGCCCAAGGCTGAATTTTGTACATGTCTTGCTATACGCAGCCATGGACTGCTTCTTTATCTAAGGAGCTACGAATGGAATTAGACACTGTGCAATCATCAGCGACCATCCCCACTCCTGATCTTCTGAGGGAAGATAATGGATGAAGCAGCTGAAGATGGTTGGGCCTAGGACACTGTGCTGAAGAACTCCTGCAGTCAAGTCCCTGCACCTAAATGATTTACCTCCAACCAGTGCAATCATCTTCCTTTGTGCTAGTTATGACTTCAACCATTGGAGAGTTTTCCATGATTCCCACTAACTTCAGTTTTACTAGGGCTCCTTGATGCCACACTTGGTCAAATGCTGCCTTGATGTCAAAGGCAGTCATTTTCATCTCACTTCTGGAATTCAGCTCTTTGTCCATGTTTGCACCAAAGTTGATAGATCTGGTGCTGAGAGGCCCTGGCGGAAACCAGACTGAGCAGCGACGAGCACGTAAAATGCCGATTGATAGCACTGTGGGTGATTCCTTTCATCTCTTTGCTGATGATTGAGAGTAGACAGATGGGGTGGTAATTGGCCAGATTGGGATTGTCCTACCTCTTGTTGACAGGACTAAATGTGGACTGGATGACAATATTGTAGCTGCACTGGAACAGCTCGTCTCGGCTTGGTGTACTTTCCTTCACAACCAACTTTACTTTTAACAGTAACCGTTAGTTAAATGCAAATAATGATTCACTATTGACACTATTATCACCTGCCATTAAAGCTAGCATTGCTCACATACTGTTCCATGTGGCTTCAATTGCAACGTTAAAGGAATTCACTTAGAAAATTACGATCTTGAAAATACTTAAGATTTATTTTCAGATGCATCTCCATTTCCAAGGTTCCATGATTGGAGGAAGTCCATGGCACAGGATCTATGTGAATGGAATCAAAGTATCATATGAATCAAAGCCTGTGAATGATAAAATTAAATAGTTACTCTTGTTTATTGTTGACAACCATCCGGAGCACTGAATCTTTAAACAGATGATCTTTGTTGATTGTGTCCCTTTACTGTCCAAGCATTTGTGCTGCCACTTTATTGAGTTATAACAATATTGGAAATTTATGGTATCTCTATTCTGCTATTCATTTGAAAAGTCACCATACGTATATTGCACAGGCTAAACCACACTTGAAATAGGGCAGAATCCATTTATGTTCCCTTGGTTATTCAGTGCAGCATTGCTATCTTCTTGACAGGATATATGGGAATTCAGTAAAGGTCACATTATTTTTTTAAATCAGTAGGTAACATTTTATTTTTGCATTGTTAGAAGGACTGAAGTTGTCTAAACTATTGAGACTGCTATTAAAGCCATTCTGCTCAGCTACCAGTAAGTGAGTTTTGTGGTGTGCCAAAGGTTGCGCAGTTGCCATGTCCTGCTTCAAAGATGAAGATTCTCCTATCATCAGCTATTCCATCTAAAATCCCAAGTCAAGAAGTGACCAAACTCAATTAGTTAGAGCAATGAAAATTAAATTGCCTTGAGGTGGACATTCAAATCCATATCCCCAGCCTTTGTTATCGAAAGGACCCATCAAGCCATCACTATTACTATTACATTACACTATTACCATTACAAGCTTGTTTATCAAAAAATAGCTTCACCAGTAATTCACACTGTGCCTTGATAGTTATCTCAGTAAACCTGCAGCTGAATGTTTTGCCTCAGTCTTCTCAAGTTGTTACCTAAGAATTCTGTCATGTTAGTTGGAAGACCATTCTATGAAAAATGCAACTCGGTACTTATATTGCATCGCCAACCCGTCAATTTATTTTGTCTGAGATTAGCTACAATGTACATTGGGAAACAATTGGATAGGCAATGCTATGAATGGAAGTTAACAGGAAAGGAAAAGATGCCAATAATTAATAATACAATATTGCACAAAGGTAGTTTTATATATTTTCCTGCTGTCAGGCGTGTGGCTGCCCACACACACACATTGGGTGGAATTTTACGGCCCTTCCTGCCGGCGGGAATTTCCGGCCCTGCCAAAGCCAATGGAGTTTTGAACGGCTCGCCGCATTTTCCAGCCCCGCCTCCACTGCGCCGGGACTGTAAAATTCCGCACATTATCTTTGCAATATTATTGTGATCTGTTACTACCTGCCGAACCTTTAGTTTAACACATCAGGCGCAATTTTCTATTCTGGAGAAGTGCAGCGGCAGGTGGGGAATTCGGCTCGAGTCCTGCTGGGTGGCGGGTCGGATTAATCTGTGCGATCTTCCACTTTCCAGTTCATTAATTATGCATCAGCAAAGAGCTCGTCGAATCTCGTGGCAGACAGGCAGGAAATCGTCTGTCCCACCGTTACTTCATGGGGTCAAAGGTCCTGATGCCATGTTTAAGTGGCACCCACACACATACTCAGATCACTGCAAGCCAGGTGTGTTGTTTCGTTTTGGTTCCCCTTGGTACCCAAAAGAACCAAACCTTCCACTCCACATTCAACAAGGCCTCCCTGGGGGTTCTCTTCCAGTCCTCCAGGGAAGGCAGGAGGTCCTTATTCCTTGGGATGGGGGCCAGAGGTCCTCCTGCCTGACCACATGGCCTGGGAGGAGGTCACCAGGGAGGTCAGTGCCTCTGGGCAACATAAAAAGACTGCCCTGAAGTGCCGGAAAAGGATGAATGATCTGATGAGATCTGCCAGGGTAAGTGAAACTTCTACTCAATCCAAATCTTCACTCTCATAAGTCCATAAGATGGTCTAAGGGTTAGAGTCCACAGGGGTGTCACACACCACCAGCAGATGGGACATCAGCACTGATTTTCACCATCTCACCTAGATCCTTGCACAAACGGCATCTTAATTCCTTACTGGGAGATCTGAGCGCACACAACTGACATGCAAGCTTCTGAACTGCTCTTTCATCCATAGTGCTTACACTCAATCCAATCTTCATCAGCACTGAAGTCTGTACTTTGTGGGTGTATCAAGTGTTTGAAAGTGAGCTTTTACGAAGAATAGCATTCATTGTCGAGCACCATAGGCTTCATGCCCTCCCCCAATGCAGCATGTTTTTGTCTCTATGTTTAAAGCTGAATATTATTCATTTTACACTCTCCCCATGAATGAGGGTGAACAATGGAAGTTGGTACCACTCAGGGACATTAGAAATGTCTGCTGGAGGGAAATGAGTGTGTGATGTCAGAGGCGCGTGCTCATCCTGATGAAGCCGTCTCCTTACCTGTGAGGATCTTATTTTGCTCCTGAATGGTTGTCTAGCAGTACTTAATGGAATCCTTCTGCAAAGGCACAGTGTGCAGCTCGATATGGAATTCATTGCGTGACTGTGCACTCATTGTCTTAGGTTGGATAGAAAGGACTGGTCTTTGTGAGATGGACAATGTAAAGAACAGTAAAGCTATGAAAGCGATGCTTTGGCACATCTTCTGAGTGCTCATCAGGGTCTATGAAGGGAAAAAGTTGTCATTGACTGCTGTGTCAATACTGACTGGGCCATGTCTCTCCCATATGTCAAGGCAATGCAGGACATCGATTTGGCAGGCATCCAATGAATGCAGGGTCATGAGTGTTTGTAAATAATCAAATGATGGTCCTACTGAGCCACTCTCTGTGAGGATAATGATAACATAACTCACAGTTTTGGTGCATGCTGTAGAGTGCAAATCACTGCATCCTGATGTCCGAAGGTATATTAGGGCTAAGTCACAAGATGCATTACATTCATGAGAACTGGGATTTGGAGAGATGGTGCTGTCTGGATGTTGCTCCCTCTTGAGACAGTCAAATGCTCTCCATTGAAAAATGTTTTTTCCTGTTGGCACCACCTTGCTAAGTGGCTGTCATACTGGCATGAGTGCATCCATGTGTGTAATGGTGTTTCAGCTGCTTGCAAGCTGCCATGCCCACTGACTTGTTGGCACCATGGTTGAAAGGACTGCGCTGGTGGAGAGCTAATCACATTCCACAGCGGCCACATGTTCCCAAGGCTACTGCATCTTCCAAGGATGGCCCTATCGTTAGGGATGAAGGTGACTTATGCTGCTTCCATGATCATTGTGAGATTCATGACCATTCCTGAAGTGTTGATGCTGAGAATGAAGGTTTTGTTGTGTCCCCGAAGTCTGAAGTGAATTCCGGTCGTGAAAATTTGCCCTCACCTTATTCCTCTTGAAATCTTGTAGCTATGAGACACACCTGCCACGTTGTACCCATGCAATATCATCCTCATGTTGCTCATCTAAACCCTCGCCCTCTTCAATTCATCATCTTCCCAGTCTTCCGCATCCGAGGAGTCATCTAACTCCTCATGTCTCCCTCTGACAACACATCCCTCCATTGCCGCACAAGATTATGCAAGTTGCAGCAAACAACAATGATGCAGGACATTCACTGTGTTGAGTATTGGAGAGCCCTGCCTGACCAGTCCAAGCATCAGAAACGCATCTTTAAGAGACCAATAGTTTCCTCTACTAATGACCTTGTGGCTGAATGTGCAGCATTGTATCTCTCCTCAGATGCACTCTGTGGCCACCAAAAGGGCATCATTAGCCCTGTTTTCTGGGGGTACCCCTTATCACCGAGGAGCCAACCCTCTAAGTGCCGAGGTCCCTCAAATATCTCTGTCTCCTGGGGGTGACTCAAAATATAAGAGACGTGTGAACTCCCTGGGTACCTAGGATAAAGATGCTGGATCTGCTTTCTGTGATCACACATGAGCTGGACATTCAGAGAGTGAAATCATTTTCTATTAGTGAATCGCACTGACTGCTGCCAGGAAGCTGTCAAGGCCACATGTGTGCAGCCAATGTGCGCTGCCCTTGCGGCAAGCTTCAGATCGCAGCAAATCCCACAACTTTGGCAGCCTGACTTGTTTCATTCATGTGGAACTATACGTAACGGTGAGCTTTAATGAAAAGGGCATCTGTTAATTCCCATGTGCATTTGTGTGTCTCCAA
Organism: Cetorhinus maximus; assembly: GCF_964194155.1. Classification (NCBI taxonomy): domain Eukaryota; kingdom Metazoa; phylum Chordata; class Chondrichthyes; order Lamniformes; family Cetorhinidae; genus Cetorhinus; species Cetorhinus maximus. The sequence goes on along the minus strand of NC_135903.1, from coordinate 18,517,606 downwards.
TTGTGAGATTCCACAAAGGTCCCCAGTGGTGCCCTGGAAGGGCCAACTGGTGAAAAAGTTCAGTGCAGCGGTAACCCTCAGAGCAACCAGCATTGGATGCCCTTCAGGTCCGTGCTGTGTGAGTTCCTCACAGAAAATAAGGCAAATATGAGCTACCACATCCCTAGAGAAGTTGAGGCACCTGCAGCACCATCTTTCATTTGTCTCCATGCATGAGCTTCATCTTCTGCAGACCCTTGGTCGCACCAAATGCCTTTGTGGATTTGGCTTCTCATTGTTAACATCATGTTCCTCCTGGGGCCCCAGTGACTCTTGATCCTCAGGGCGATGGTCTTCCCTGAGCTGTGCCCTTCTCCTCATTCTAATCAGAGCTATCAAGAAAGTAGAGTTGCCTGCAGCCTGCATTCTCCACTCCACCTTGTATGTGTGAATGGATACAATTTAACAATCAATGGTGGGCTCCTGAAAAGTAAGGGTGCATTTGTGTGTCTCCAATTGTGAGATTCGAGGTCCCCTTGAATCGTTTCCCTCCATATACAAGGCAGGACTCTAGTCTCTAGCCCTTGACTTGGCCTCAGTCTGTACATGGCGCACCCCAGGCCACCCTTTGCAAGATGGCTGAGCTTTCCCCTCAGATGTGACTGCGCTTTCACAATGAGGGTCTTCATTCGGCTCAGAAGACCCGTGTCCTATAACGCAGTCAGGTTTCTGGTGGTTGTTCTCCAGTGGCCTTGACAATAACTTTCGACACCCAATCCTTGCACTTATGTCATGACTGCAAGCACGGTGCCTTGAATGCAATGACCAGCACACTGGCAATATAGAGGTTTGTAAGGCCCATGCTGCCTCTACACAGGTCCTTCGTTGTTTGACCCCACATCCATTCTCACATGCCTCTGAAAGGATCAGATGCCAATTAAGACCAAATGCAACCCAGCTCCTAAACTTAATGGATTCTCACCTGAATGTGCACCATTAGTACCAAACTCGTTCATTGTGCATTAGACCCTCAAGTCCAGCGCTCAGCTAAGCCATTCTCTCCAGGGTTTGAGCAGGAAATTTATAGGATGTCCCTTCATTTGGCCCAAAATTGTTTTGCTGAATTCCTCCCATAAGCCCTGAGACCCCTTGCCAATCAACTTTTTTCCAGCTTGTTTTTCAAACTGTGACATTCTCAGGTGAATGTAAAAATGGTGCCGCTGACTTTCACCTGGAAGACCAGCTTCCAACCTCCCCCTATCACCCACCAAGTTCCTCCCACACTCACAATCTCCTAATTCCCATTCCTCCTGTCACTATCCAGCCTCCCCCTGTTACCCTTGACCTCATCATTGTTCATGTGGATATTCCTGTTTACCCCCTGAACCCTTTAATGTTGATGTCCCCCATGCTGTTTGTCGACCTGACCCCACCCCTTCTCAAGGCCACATGCACCCTTACGTTTCAGGAGCCCACCACCACCCCCATGAGCTGCCGGTTTGCAGGATCCAGATGCCTCCCATCTGCCTCACGATACCATGACTCAAATCCCCAGGACCAAATGCCTTAGGTGACTAACCATGCCCTGCACACCATACTGTGCACAACTGTCACTGCTCAGAGGGGCCTTCCCGCCCTAAGACTGGGACCAAGACAGGCATCCCATGCAGAGCTCTCTAATATGGCCTGTACAGCCCCAGTGTCTTATATGCCCCCAGCATATGCTTCAGCCATCGGACATATTCTTCAATATGCTCCTGACAACTTGGCCTCAGCCATAGGACAGTCTTATAACTCTTGCCCCAGGACAGTCTTTCACTACTCCACTCTGTTCCTTGACCACCCCCTAGTTCTGTCTCCATCTCATCCACGCCTCTTGCGGTTCCCCCACTAGTCCTGTCTCTGTCTCCCTCCTCCCCTCTTGTGTTCTACACCTCTCCCCCAAGTCCTGCCTCTGTCTCACCCCTCCTTGTTGGTCTTGCAGCTTGTGCTACAGGCACCTGATATTTCACAGTTGTGCTCTTAAATGAAGGCAAAAGCAGTGTCTACTGACCTTCAAGTCGTGGATGAACTGAAGCTCACCAGGAGTGCATCAGTTATACACAGTCATGAAACAGACAGTTCTAATTATCCGCTGGCAGTGCACTTAATTTAGAGGGGGGGCTTAATTCTGGTGACTTGGCCTTTTAATAAACATTTATGAGATACAAATGTGGTTCCCGACATAGATCAGAGGGAAACTCACCTTGCTGCTAACCCACCATCAAAGTCAGAAGAACAAAATTCAAACTAATTTCCTGCCAGCGGCAGACTGACTTTCTTCATCATGCCAAATTTAGTGCCCCCACCCAGTACGACTCCTGCCATTGGTGGAAGTGGGAAATTCCGCCCATTATTTTGGATACAATATGAAGAATGGCCCAGGAAAATTTCAATCATACATAAAAACAAAACATTTATTTAAATTGGTGCTGGCACCTGAGCGTGTGAAGAGCTGCTATTGAAATTATATTTGGCCACAGTTTAGAATTTAGAAGGACATGTTGATAGGTTTAGGTAAAGTATACTGGGAGGAGGCTCATGTGGAGCATTCTGTCTTTCGTGACACACACTGTTCCAGGACTGCAACATTGTATATATCTCTCATCCTGTTCCAGTGGACATGTCTTTCAAACTGCAGCCATTGTAATTTTAATCCACAGGCAGCAGAAAATAAAAAGATATGTTCTTTACAACAGTCCAACAGAAATAAAAAGATATGTTCCTTACACAACTCAATGGACATCACCACCCATTCTCACACACATACCCTGACCCTTACATCTGGCCTCATCTCCCCTGGAGACTGCCTCTTCAATCCTCACCATTTTGAGGCCACTTGCACAGATCAACATGTGCCACCCCCACACACCCTGTGATACCCTCCTTCCCCAGTGCAGCTCTCATCCTGCAGCTTCTTCCCTTGCCTAAGGCCACTTCTCTCCCTTCCCCCAAGCAAGACCTCTCCCTGAAGCCATTGAAAAGCCACCCACATATGGCTGATCTGGTGGGTAGAGACCTACCCGAAGCCCCCATAAAAGTGATGTGGTGCTGTCTGTGAAGTCTGGCGCTAATGACTGCGAGTGCTGACTGAGGCAAGGTAGGCAAACAGACATTGAAGTCCGAAGCGAAGTGTAGCCGCCCAGGTGTGCATCGCTTATGTGCTGCTGTGAAACGCATTGGTGTGTTTTCCCGCCAACATGAGCAGACAATCCAGCAGTGGGGGATGAGCCCAGCGGGCTGGCCTTATAGTGATATGCTGATTGTATTACAATGAGGTTCCTGACATTCGGGGAGCGTGGCCCACCATCGGCAGGCTGAGCAGGCAATCACAAACTGGTTTCACGCCATCATGAAACCGATTGTGCCATATTGTGCACTCACATCACCGAACACGCTCGACGCTGGTGGGCAGGGAAAATCCTGGCCTCTGTCTTTCTCTACCCTGGAGATTAATTGCACATCAGAGGCTTAAATGTTCAATTTATTGCACTGATATCCCTGGACTCTTGTGAATTCCAGATAGATGTAAAATAATGCATAAAGAAGTTACAGCCGCTTCCAGATTGAACGATCTGCCAGAATAAATTGCTCACATGCATCTCCCAAACAAAGCCTCCCTGACTTAATGGACATGTAAACCTTTTGGAAATCAAAGAAAAAGCCAACTTGCAGAAGCTAGACATGTTGGAGCCAAGAAGCCACCTTAGGCCTTAATCAACCTTACCTTTACATTTATTTATACAGAGCACATTCATACCATACTTATTTATACACAGTTAATTCACTTCCTATCCATCTTAGTTTAACACAATATGGAACCTTGTCACACCATCTTAGCCGAATAATAGATTATTGGTATTCCACAGCAAGAATAAGCACTTTGTTCTGCCTGCGTTTTAATTTTCCTACTATTTGATATTATGGTGAACTCTGTAAAATCTCTGATCCCTATACCACACACTTCAATGTTATTCAAATGCTGATTTAGTTTGAATGGAATATTTTTTAGTGCTGATGCCAAGCTTTGACTACCATAAGAACACTGAAAATAGTTTCCAAACAGTATATCCAGGAAAAGTCTTAACGCATTTCAGTCACCATTGTGTTTGATAATCATTGTAAATCTCCAGTACATGTTGGCTGCTGTTAAAAAGTTGTGGTATCTTATGATTAGGAAGATTCACACCCAACAGTCACAAAGGCAACAGATGCCACGCAGGGATTGAGAGATATAATTCTCTTTTAATTAGTAAATTAAATAGAGGTTTGCTGCACAACATGTACATGACTATCATGAATGAACATTTCCCTCCATCCTTTGCTCAAGTTGTTCTGTCTTTCAGAAAGATGGCAACTGAGTGAAGCATCATTTGTTGATGGTGATAAATACCACTAGCAAAATAATTTGAAGCTGGGTGAACTGACACTCTTGCTGCATCACTCCCCGAGCTGTTAAGGTCGTCAGCAAAGCCCCATGTGCTCTCCCACACAAAATGAGGGGAATTTTGAGGCAATACTAGATTGCACATGAGCTGCATAACAGAGTGGCCAACCCTCCATGATTGTCCTAGAATCTTCAAGCCTTAAAGAAGAATCTCACAGTTTATGAGCAACTCTGAAGAGAAAGTCATGTGGCATCAAAATAAATATTTTTTTTTCATTTTCCTTTAACACTTCCACTTGTTATAAAAATAACAGAGATGGGCAAAACATCTGCCTGGTGTGATGGAACATTTGGAGGCAGGAGGTCATGTGATGAAACTGCCAGGGATATACCCAACCAGATTCAGTAACCCTACATTTCTACGGGAAATATGCAAATGTAACTCCGTTATTCAAAAAAAGGAGGGAGATAGAGAGCAGGAAACTACAGGTCAATTAGTTTAACATCTGTCTTAGGGAAAATGTTAGAAACTATTGTTAAAGAAACTATAGTAGTGCGCTTGGATAAGTTCAAGGTAGTCAGGCAGAGTCAACATGGTTTTGTGAAAGGGAAATCATGTTGAGCCAACTTATTGGAGTTCTTTGAGGAAGTAACATGTGCTGTGGATAAAGGGGAACTGGTGGATGTACTGTGCTTAGATTTCCAGAAGGCATTTGATAAAGAGCCACATCAAAGGTTTTTACAGAAAATAAAAGCTTATGGTCTAGCGGGTAACATATTGGCATGGATAGAACATTGGCTGGCTAACAGGAAGCAGAGAATTAGCATAAGTTGGTCTTTTTCAGGTTGGCAAGATGTAATCGGTGGTGTGCCACAGGGATCAGTGTTGGGACCTCAACTGTTTACAATTTACATAAATGACTTGGATGAAGGGATGGCTGGGATAGTTGCCAAATTTGCTGATAACACAAAGATAGGTAGGAAAGTACTTTGTGAAGAGGACATAAGGAGGCTACAAAAAGATATAGATAGGTTAAGTGTGTGGACAAAGATCTGGCAAGTGGAGTATAATGTGGGATAATGTGAAAATGTACATTTTGGCAGGAAGAATAAAAGAGAGGCATATTATCTAAATGGCGAGAGATTGCAGAGCTCTGAGATGCGGAAGGATCTATGTGTTTTAGTGCATGAATTGCAAAAGGCTAGTATGCAGTTACAGCAAGTAATTAGGAAAGCTAATAGAATGTTATTATTTATTGTGAGGGGAATTGAATACAAAGGTAGAGAGGTTATGCTTTAGTTATACAGAACACTAGTAAGTCCACATCTGGAGAATTGTGTAGAGTATTGATCATCTTATTTAAGTAAGGATGTTAATGTATTGGAAGAAGTTCAGCGATGGTTTACTAGACTAATACCTGGAATGGGCAGGTTGTCTTATGAGGAACGGTTGGACAGGCTAGGCTTGTATCTGCTGGAGTTTAGAAGAGTAAGAGGTGACTTGATTGAAAATATAAGATCCTGAGGGGACTTGACAAGGGTAGATATGGAGAGGATGCTTCCCCTTGTGGGAGAATCTAGAACTAGGGGTCACTGTTTAAAAATAAGGGGTCACCCATTTAAAACGGATGAGGCGAAATTTTTTTCTCTCAGAGGGTCGTGAGTCTTTGGAATTCTCTTCCTCAAAAGGAAGCAGAGTCTTTGAATATTCTTAAAGCAGAGGTGGTTAGATTAAGCCACAATCTTTTTATATGGTGGAGCAGGCTTGAGGGGCCAAATGGTCTACTCCTGCTGCTTGTTTGTACGTTTGTATGCATTGTGGGTAAGCTTTATAGCGTTTCAGTGCTTGTGGGACAACAGTGGACTGACTCAAGCGATCTGCAGTTTTGTGACTGAAGAGTGTTGTAACCATAAAAACCAAGACTGGTGAGGTTCTTCTACCACGTGGCAAATATCACAAGTCTATGCCTCACTCAGTGATGTTTTAATAATTCATCCTGCAGAAATAAAAAAACAGAGGATAATGGAAAAAGATAGCAGGCCCACCAGTAAAGGAAAGGGAAAAGATAGACCAGTGTTTCAGGTGGAGACCATTTACTTCTGATTTCCAACATTCTCAATTTTTTCTTTCATTTCTATATTTTGTTGCATGACTTGGGTAGGTGATTGGTGGGCAGCTCTTCCATGTCTCTTTTGATTGGCCAAGTGGTTCAGATCAGGAAATGTTATTACAGCTGAAGAGCACAGATAAGAATTTCACTTTTAAAATATTTAACGTCCAAATTAATTAATTAAATAGAATAGAGATGGCTGGGCAGGCGATGTGTTGCAGCTGTAGAATGGGGGATCCTGGTGGACTCCGGTGTGGTCCATGATGACCAAATCTGCAGCAAGTGTTGGATGCTCGAGGAACTTTGGCTCAGAGTTGATGAGCTGGAGTCCGAGCTGCAGACATGGTGACACTTCGGGGCGGGTGGGGGTGGGGGAGCTACCTGGACACTGTGCTTTAGGAGACAGTCACGCACCTTAGATTAATTACATCAAATTTGGACCATTGTCATGGACAGGAGGTTGTGACTGCAAGTGAGGCAGGTATGGAGACCCAGAACTTAGCTTTGGAGGAGCCTCAGACAGTGCCCTTGTCCAATAGGTATGAGGTTCTTGCTCCCGGGGTGGACGAGGGCACAGACTGCAGGGAGGGTGAGTGAAGTGACTACAGCAGCGTCATTCAAGTGGGGGGAGAAAAGAGAAAGGTAATAATAATAGGGGATAACGTAGTTAGGGGATTAGACACTGTTCTCTGCAGCAAAGACAGAGAGTCCCAAAGGCTGCATTGCCTACCTGGAGCCAAGGTTAAGGGCATCTGTTCTGGGCTGGAGCAGAACTGGAGTGGGAGGGGAAGGATACAGTTGTCATTGTCCACATGGTTGCAGCGTGACCAAGACTGGGAACTCAATATTCAAGGATATTCGGTGTCTTCGAAAAATAGACGACATAGGTAGGACTAGGAAAGAGGTTCTGCTGAGGGACTACGAGCAGCTCGGGGCTAAATTAAAAAACAGAATCACAATGGTAATAATCTCTTGCTTACTACTTGAGCCACATGAAAATTGGCACAGGGTAAATAAGATTAGAGAGGTAAATGCGTGGCTCAAAGATTGATTTGGGAGAAATAGGTTCCAATTCATGGGGCACCAGTACTGCAGGAGGAGAGAGCTGCTGCATTGGGATGAGCTTCATTTGAACCATCCTAGGACTAGTGTCCTGGTGAATTGTATAACTAGGGTTGTAGATAGGGCTTTAAACTAATTAGTTGGGGGGTGGGGGAGGATTCAATTGAAGAGAAGCTTAAAAAATCAAAAAGAAACAAGAGAGCAGAGAGTGCAGGGTAGTGACGAGGAAAACGATATTCAAAGTGTGACAGGAAGGGGCAGGAAATATAAGTAGAAGAGTGCAGCAGAAATTAGAACCAGAATGAGCAATAATGGTAAAAAGTCAAAGCTTAAGGCTCTTTATCTGAATGCACGCAGCATTTATAACAAGATAGATGAGTTGACGGCACAAATAGAAATAAATGAATATTATTTGATAACTATTACAGAGACAAGGTTGCAGCGTGACCAAGACTGGGAACTCAATATTCATGGGTATTCGATGTTCTAGAAAAATAGGCAAAAAGGACAAAGAGGTGGGGTAGCTTTGTTAATAAAGGGAGGCATCTGTGCGGTGGTGAGTAGTGATATAGGTGCAATAGTTCGTGATGTGGAATCAGTTTGAGTGAAAATAAGGAATAGCAAGGGAAAGAAGTCTTGGGTGGGAGTTGTCTATTGGCCCCGAAGAGTTGCCTCACTGTAGGACAAAGTATAAATCGGGAATTAATGGAGGCATGTAAGATAAACTAAAATTGTCATGGGTGATTTTAATCTGCATATTGACTGGACAAATCAGGTTGGCAGGGGTAACACGGGAGACGAATTTGTAGAGTGCATCAAGGATTGTTTCGTGGAGCAATACATTGCAGAACCTACCCGGGAACAGGCTATTTTAAATCTAGTAACGTGTAATGAAGTGGGATTAATAAGAGTTATCATAATTAAGGATCCTCTAGAGGGATAACGATCACAACATGGTAGAATTTCAAATTCAGTTTGAGGGCAAGCAACCTGGGTCTCAAACCAGTGTTCTCAACTTAAATAAGGGCAATTACAGAGGTATGAAGAAAGGTTGTCTAAAGCGGGCTGGGAAAATACACTAAGGGGAAGGTCAGTAGATGAGCAGTGGCAGACATTTAAGCAGATATTTTATAACGCTCAGCAAAAATTTATCCTGGTCAAAAAGAAGGACTCGATGAGAAGGATGAACAACCTGTGGTTGACAATGGTGGTCAAAGAGAGTATCCAATCAAAACTAAAGCATCCAAAGCAGCAAAAACTAGTGGCAGCCAAGGGGATTGGGAATTTTTTAGGAACCAGCAGCGGATGACTAAAAATCTAATAAAGAGGGAAAAAAATTGATTATGAAAGCAAATTGGCAAGAAATATAAAAACAAACAGCAAGAGCTTCTACGGGTATATAAAAAGAAAGAGAGTGGCAAAAGTGAGTTTGGGACCCTTGGACGATGTGACAGGAGAATTGATAATGGGGAACAGGAAAATGGCAGATAATTTAAACCAATATTTTGCATCGATCTTCATGGTGGGGGACAGTATAAACATCCCAAAGCTATTAGATAAGCAAGGAGCTAATGGGAGGAAAGATCTTGTAACAGTCTCTATCACGAGGGACTAAGTATTTGACAAACTAATGGGACTAAAGGCAGACAAGTCTCCAGGACCTGATGACCTGCATCCAAGGGTGTTAAAGGAAGTGGCTGCAGAGATTGTGGAGGCATTGGGTGAAATATTCCAGAACTCACTGGATTCCGGGAGGGTCCCAGCGGACTGGAAAACCACTAATGTGACGCCCCTGTTCAAGAAGGGAGGGAGACAAAAAGCAGGAAACTATAGGCCAGTCAGCCTAACATCTGTTGTTGGGAAAATGCTAGATTCCATTATTGAGGAAGAAATAGCAGGACATTTAGAAAAGCTTAACGCAATCAAACAGAGTCAACCTAGTTTCGTGAAAGGGAAATCATGTTTGGCAAATTTGCTAAAGTTCTTTGAGGATATAACAAGCAGAGTTGATAAACAGAAACCGGTAGATGTAGTATATTTGGATTTCCAGAAGGAATTCGATAAGGTGCCACACAAGATCGGAGCTCATGGTATTGGGGGTAATATATTAGCATGGATTGAGGATCAGTTAACACACAGAAGGCAGAGAGTCGGGATTAATATGTCTTTTTCAGGTTGGAAAGACGTAACTAGTAGAATACCACAAGGATCAGTCCTAGGGCCTCAATTATTTATTATCTATGTTAATGACTTGAAGGAGGGGGCAGAGCGTAATATATCCAAATTTGCTGACAATACAAAAATAGATGGGAGGGCATGTTGTGGTAAGGACATAAGGAATCTGCAAGTGGAGATAGATAGGTTGAGTGAGTGGGAAAAATCTTGGCAGCCGGAGTTTAATGTAGGAAAGTATGAGGTCATGCACTTTTATAGGAAGAATCAAAAGGCAGACTATTATTTAAATAGAGAGAGACTCCAAAAAAAGTGCAGCACAGAGGGATCTGGGTGTTCTTGTGCATGAAACACAAAAAGTTAGCATGCAGGTGCAGCAAATAATTAGGAAGGCAAATGGAATTTTGGCCTGTATTTCTATGAGGGTGGAGTTTAAAAATAGGGAAGCCTTGTTACAACGGTACAGGATGTTGGTGAGGTCGCACCTGGAGCACTGTGTACAGTTTTAGTCCCCACATTTAAGAAAGGATATACTGGCATTGGAGGCAGTTCAAAAGAGATTCACTAGGCTCATTCCTGGTACGAAGACTTATCAAGAACGGCTAAACAGGTTAGGCCTTTATTCATTAGAGCTTAGAAGAATGAGGGGTGATCTTATTGTAACATACAAGATTCTGAGGGGGCTTGACAGGGTAGATGTTGAGAAGATGTTTCCACGAGTGGGGGAATCTCAAACTAGGGAGGGGCCATAGTTACAGAATAAGAGCACACTCGTTTAAAACTGAGATGCGAAGGAATTTCTTCTCTCAGAGGGTAGTGAATGTCTGGAATTCTCAATCCCAGAGAGTTGTGGAGGCTAGATCACTGAAAGTATTTAAAGAGGAGGTAGATAGATTTTTGAAATATTGAGGATTTGAGGGCTATGAGGAGCTGGCACGAAAGAGGAGTTGAGGCCTGGGGCAGGGTAGCCATAATCTTATTGAATGGCGGGGCAGACTTGAGGGGCCAAATGGCCTCCACCTGCTCCTATTTCTTGTTTTCTTATGACTTCAGGCTGGTTTGCTGTTTTTTTTAAGTCAGTTGGGGATTTATGAGGTGATTCAATCAAGAGACATCTTCCACCTATATTTTGATTTCCTACTGAAAACAATGAAGCAGATTTATGGACTGCACCATTATTCCACCCAGAGCAAGGTAAACAGAGCAAAAAGAGTGCAGCTGACTAACTGAGTGAAGATTGGAGTTTAGTGAGAAGGGAGTTTTAAGTGTTAATTTTGTTCTTAAACTTTGCTCTTAAAATCTAATCTAGTCTGTAATTAGCAGTAACTGGAAATTACTGTGTAAGCAGGCTAAGTTCTTTCTTTCTTAGAAACATAGAAACATAGAAAATCAAAGCAGGAGTAGGCCATTCGGCCCTTCGAGCCTGCTCCGCCATTCATTATGATCATGGCTGATCATCCAACTCAATAGCCTGTTCCTGCTTTCTCTCCATATCCTTTGATCCCTTTCGCCCTAAGAGCTATACCTAACTCCTTCTTGAAAATATACAATGTTTTGGCCTCAACTACTTTCAGTGGTAGCAAATTCCACAGGCTCACCACTCTCTGGATGAAGAAATTTCTCCTCATCTCAGTCCTAAATGGTCTACCCCGTATCCTCAGGCTGTGACCCCTGGTTCTGGACTCCCCCACCATTGGCAACATCCTTCCCGCATCTACCCTGTCTAGTCCTGTTAGGATTTTATAGGTTTCTATGAGATCCCCCTTCATTCTTCTGAACTCCAGGGAATATAATCCTAACCGACTCAATCTATCCTTATATGTCAGTCCTGCCATCCCAGGAATCAGTCTGGTAAACCTTCGTTGCACCCCCTCTATAGCAAGAACATCCTTCCTCAGATAGGAGACCAAAACTGCACACAATATTCCAGGTGTGGTCGCACCAAAGACCTGTATAATTGCAGCAAGACAGCCCTTCTCCTGTACTTGAATTCTCTGGCTATGAAGGCCAACATTTGCCTTCTTTACCGCCTGCTGCACCTGCATGCTTACCTTCAGCGGCTGGTGTACGAGGAAACCCAGGTCTCGTTGCACATTCCCCTCTCTCAATTTATAGCCATTCAGATAATAATCTGTTTGTGTTTTTGCTACCAAAGTGGATAACCTCACATTTATCCACATTATACTGCTTCTGCAATGCATTTGCCCACTCACTCAGCTTGTCCAAGTCACACTGAAGCATCTCTGCATCCTCCTCACAGCTCACCCTCCCACTCAACTTTGTGTCATCTGCAAATTTGGAGATATTACATTTACTTCCCTCATCTAAATCATTAATATATATTGTGAATAGCTGGGGTCCTAGCACCGATCCCTGCGGTACCCCACTAGTCACTGCCTGCCATTCGGAAAAAGACCTGTATATTCCAACTCTTTGTTTCCTGTCTGCCAACCAGTTTTCTATCCACTTCAGTACACTACCCCCAATCCCATGCGCTTTAATTTTACATGCTAATACCTTATGTGGGAATTTGTCGAAAGCCTTCTGAAAGTCCAAATAAACCACATCCACTGGCTCCCCCTCATCAACTCTATTAGTTACATCCTCGAAAAATTCCAGTAGATTTGTCAAGCATGATTTCCCTTTCGTAAATCCATGCTGACTCTGTCCGATTCTGCCACTGTTTTCCAAGTGCTCAGCTATTAAATCTTTTATAATGGACTATAGAATTTTCCCCACTACCGGTGTCAGGCTGACTTGTCTATAATTCCCTGTTTTCTCTCTAAATCCCTTTTTAATAGTGGGGTTACATTAGCTACCCTCCAATCTGTAGGAAATGTTCCAGAGTCTATAGAATCTCGGAAGATGATCACCAATGCATCCACCAAGATGACCACCAATGCATTCTCGCAGTTTAGACAGGGTAAATTCACTCTCAGCTGTAGGAGCTGCGTAATTAATTAGTTAACTGGTTGAATCTGGTTACTGTAGCTCCAGTTCAGTTTACTATAAATTCAAGGCTCTTTAGTGCAGCTGACTGAAGACTTGGAGTTTGGTGAGAGGGAGCTCGGTGAAGGGGGGAGAAGAAATTGTTTGTTTCCTCTTTCTATCTTTACCACCCCATGGGAATTGGTTCTTGCTCTACTACAGGGAAAGGAGCTGGCTGTTTGGTGAGTATCTAGCAAGTGGGTAAGTTCTATTCTATCCCTAAGGTTTAAAATAGTACACCATTTGGTGGTAAAGTTAATAAAATATATAAGAAAGCAACATCAATAAGTGATTAATATAATCAAGTAATTATTTAAAACACATTAAGGATTGCAGGACAGGTGGTATGTCAAGGCTGCAGCATGTGGGAGCTCCTGGATAACATGGTGATCCAGGGCAAACACGTCTGCAGTAAGTGTTTGCAGCTTGAGGAACTTCGACTCAGAGTCATTGAACTGGAGGCTGAGCTGAAGACTTTGCGACACATCAGGGATGGGGAAAGTTACCTGGGTGCTTTACACCAAGAGGCAGTCACACCACTTAGGATAGGGTCTTCTGATTTGGTCAGTGGCCAGGGACAGGAGGGTGTGACTGAGTGAGGCAGGTAAGGGGACCCAGAGGGCAGGAGCGTGAGCCTCTGCGATTGTCCAACTGGTTTGAGGTTCTCTCAGCTTGTTTGGATGAGAGTGGGAGTTGCAGGATGGATGAGAAAACTGACCATGGCACTGTGGTACAGGAAGACATCCAAAGTCGGGGAGCAAATAGGAATGTAGTGGTAGTAGGGGACAATATAGTGAGGGGGATTGACACTGTTCTCTGCAGCAAAGAGTGAGAGTCCAGACAGCTTTGTTGCCTGCCTGGTGCCAGGTTCGGGACATCTGCTTAGGGTTGGAGAGGAACTTGCAGTGGTGGTGGTGTTGGGGGGGAGGGGGGTGGGGTGCGTGGATCATGGTCCATGTACGTATCAACAGCATAGGCAGGATGAGGGAGGGGGATCTGCATTGTCAGTATGACGAGCTAGGCACCAAATTAAGAAGCAAAAACTCAAAGGTAATAATTTCTGGATTATTACCTGAGCCATGTGAAAATTGGCATAGGACACATAAGATTAGAGAAATGAATGTGTGGATCAAAGGCTGGTGTGAGAAGTGAGTTCCGGTTTGTGGGGCACTGGCACCAGTGTTGGGAAAAGTGGGATTTTACTGTTGGGACTGTCTACACATAAACCTTGCTGGGACTGCTGTCCTGATTAGTGAAATAGAGAGAGTTTTAAACTGAATAGTGGGGGCAAGGGGTCAAATTTGGGAAGATGTGGTAAACCAAAGAGTAGAGACAGGGTAAGAGAGACACATATTAATGTGGGAAATGATAAACAGGCTGTGACAGGAAGGGACAGATAGTACAAATCTAAGAGTAGGTCAGCAGATAAGACTAGATGCTACAAAAATAATAAAAGGGCAAAAGTAAAGGCTCGGTATCTAAACGCACGTAGCATTCAAAACAAAACAGATGAACTGATAGTGTAAATAGTGTGATGAAAGTATAATAATTTTCATCTTTTTCTGGCTTATTGTGAAGTAGGTTTATGGGGGTAAGTATAGTTGGGCCTGTGTGTGATTTAATTATATTTGGAGTTAAGTAGACTGCAAGTTTGAAATCATCAAAAGAAACTAGGTTCTTGACATACTGATGAGTAAACATGGATGCTGGCTTAGCATGTAAGATGTGAAGGGAATTTGCATTTTTAAATGAATGAAGAGATTTGGATTTCAGAGGGATCTTAGTCTGTTTACAACTAGCCAGATAAGCAAGGCTAAGGAATGTGTTTATTTTTCCCAAAGGCTACTGGCAATAGTGGCAACATAAAGGTTTTTATATTATGAGGAAGATATAGTTTCAAATACATATGGAGCAATAGAATTCACATATTAAAAAGAGAGACATATATAAAGGAGAATGAAAGGCTATGAGTCAGAAGGCCATTTAAGATCTAACAGGAGTGTGTGAAATAGCCTTAATGAAGCCTTCAGCATTTGTGTGTAAGTCTGCTGTATAGCAAAACTGAAGTTGGGGAAAATCCATTTGGAATTCCACTGTCAAGTGGGTATTGTGATAGCTTACTGGTTCTGTTTTAAATCTAAAATCTATTCTGGACTATTGCCTGAAAGGGAGTGTAACTGGGGGTCAGGTTAAATAGGAATTTTAGGAGTTATAGCAGTAAGTAATTTTACTCTTATATATGTGCTTGAAATCTTTTATAATTTGTTAATAAATATTTAAATTTAACTTTTAAAATCCCTAAAGGTCTTGGTGGACATATTACTCTGAATTCAGTGCACACATCTCATAATAAATACAAATTGCAAAACTGTTGTGAAAGCGTGACCAGGTTTCCCTTGTGGATTTGGTCTGCCTGGCACACATCATCTGCCATGTCATAACAATAGAAATAAATAAGTACGATCTGATAACCATTACAGAGACATGGCTATAGGATGATGTGGATTGGGACCTGAATATTGAAAGGTATGTGACATTTAGGAGGGACAGAAAGTTAGGAAAAGGTGGAGGAGTGGCTCTATTAATTAATGATGGTATTAGCACACTAGAGAAGGTTGATCTAAATTCAGGAAACCAGGATGTAGAAGCAGTTTGGGTTGACATGAGGAATGATAAAGGCAAGAAGTCACTTGTGGGAGTGGTGTATAGGCCCCTAATTGTAACTACGTTATCAGACAGAGGATAATAGAAGAGATAATGGGAGCTTGCCAGAAAGGTACAGCAATAATCATGGGGATTTTAATCTATATATAGGCTGCAAAAAATCAGATGGGCAAAGGTAGCACAGATGAGGAGTTCATAGAATGTTTTCGGGATAGTTTCGTAGAACATCGTGTTCTGGAGCCAACCAGAGAGCAGGCTATACTAGACCTGGTATTGAGCAGCGAGATAGAATTATTTGATAACCCTCCTAGTGAGAGCACCCCTGAGTAGCAGTGATCGTAATATGATTGAATTTTAGATTCATTTTGAGGGAGAAATGAGTGTGTCCAAGACAAGTGTTTGAAACTGAAATAAAGGCAATTATGATGGCATGAAAGCAGAGCTAGCTAAAGTGAACTGGCAAATGAGGTTAAAAGACAGTATCAAACTTAAATATAATTACACAAAGTCAGGTGGCAGGTCAGAAGATTGGAAAGAGTATAAAGAACAGCAAAGAATGACAAGAAGATTAATAACGAGGGAAACATTAGAGTATGAGAGAACGCTAGCTAATAATAGAAAGCCGGATAGTAAAAGTTTCTATAGATATTCAAATAAGAAAAGAGTTAACAAAGTGAGCGTTGGCCCTATAGAAAGTTCATCTGGGGAATTGAAAATGGGAAGTAGGGAGGTGGCAGATGAATTAAAAATGTAATTTGCTTCGTCTTCACTACAGAGGACACAAGTAACATCCCGGATATAGCTGTAAATCAGGAAATGAAAGGGAGGGGACGATCTTGGGGGTATTACAATCACCAGGGAAGTGATGTTGAGTAAATTATTGGTGCTGCAGGCTCACAAATCTCCAGGTCTTCACCCTAAGGTTTTGAAAGAAGTGGCTAGTGAGATAGTTGGTGCACTGGTTTTAGTTTTCCAAATTCCCTAGATTCAATGAAGGTTCCTTTAGGTTGGAAAATAGCTAATGTACTTCCTTCTTTCAAAAAGGGAGGGAGACAGAAAGCAGGAAACTATAGGTCGGTTAGCCTAACATCTGTCATAGGGAAAATGTTAGAAGCTATTATTAAAGGGGTAATAGCAGGGCACTTCGAAAAATTCAAGACAATCGGGCAGGGTCAACATGGTTTTGTAAAAGAGAAATCATGGGCAGAATTTTCCGTTTGATGTGCAGAGGACGGACGCCGTGTGCGCGTAAAATGACGCGCGGTGACATCGGGCGAGCATCACGATGTCACTGTGCGCCTACGCGATATTTCACCGGGCGGGCGCCCGATGAAGTCCGATGCGCGCCCGCCATTAATTAACAGGCCACTTAAGGCCCTTTAGTGTTCAATCGACACTGATTTTTCGGCGCCCATGCGATCTTCGGGTCGGCGCATGGGCGCAATGTGCAGGCGGGTAGGAGACATTTGTATTATCCTTATCCACGGTCAGGATGAGAAGGCTCTGTCAGGTCATGAATCTGCTCTGTGAAGTATTTATTGTTGAAAGTTTTTCAAACTTGCCTGTTTGATCTGCAATACCCCACAACGCATCCCGACTGCTTTTTCTGGACTCTTAAGCATCAGGCCAGCACTCTGCAGTGAGGAATCTTTTCCGGGCCTGCAGGTTTCAGGAAGCCTTCTCCTAACCTGGGATGAGAGCTGATCTGTCCACTGGAGGCAGCTCCTCTGAGGAAGAAGGGAGGGCTAGAAGGGGGAGGAGGCTAGGAGTGCACATTCAGCCTCCAGGGGAGCCACCTTTGGGAGGCCAGGCACAGGCACAAGGGGCGCAGGGCCAAGAGATAGTCCAAGGCGGAAGGGGCCACAGAAGATGCCAATATCCTGCTGCCAGGGTATACAGGCGGCGAAGCAGCTACCTCAGTATGACTGAGGCGCAGTGCCAAAGGAGGCTCCATCTCTCAAGGGGGACAGCCAACTATATCTGTCAGATGATTGGGCCTGAGATCTCGCCTAACTGTGTGGACGGACACCCCATGTCAGTGGCTGTGAAGGTCACAGCTGCCCTCAACGTCTATGCCTCTGGCTCCTTCAAGGGCTCAGTGGCTGATCTTTGCGGTGTCTCCCAATCAGCTGTCCACACTTGTGTCAAGTAGGCCACAGATGCTCTGTTCAGACGTGCATTGACCTTCATCCACTTCCGCTGGGACCAGGCAAGCCAGACACAGCGAGCCAGAGGCTTCGCGGCCATTGCTGGATTCTCCCGTGTCCAGGGTGCAATAGGCTGTACACATGTGCCAACAAGGCGCCAGCAGGTGAGCCCGGATCCTTCGTCAACAGGAAGGGCTTCCACTCCATGAACGTGCAGATAGTGCGTGATCACAGGATGCAGATTCTACAAGACTGTGCAAGGTACCCAGGCAGCTCCCATGACGCCGACATCCTCAGGCACTCCCAGGTGCCGGGGCTCTTCAGTGCTCCAGCCTGGCTGGATGGATGGCTGCTGGGTGACAAGGGCTATCCCCTCAGAAGGTGGCTCATGATGCCCCTGCACCATCCAAGAACAGAAGCTGAGCAGCGGTACATTAAGAGCCACGGCACCACAAGGGCTGTGGTGAAGAGAACCATCGGTCTTCTCAAGATGCGCTTCCGATGCTGGACCGCGCAGGGGGTGCACTCCAGTACCCCCCAGATCGTGTCTCGGTGATAGTGGTTGCAGGCTGCACTCCCCACAATCTTGCGCTGGAAAGGGGGGATGCAGTGGACGATGAAGATGTAGACGCAGTGGCTGCGGCTGCACACGATGAGTCCAGCAGTGAGTCCGAGGATGAGCATGCACAGGGAAATGCTGAGGGGGTAGACACTGACCCGGGACTACTCCAGGGAGGCAGGGACACCTGTGATGCTTTAATTCAATGAACCTTCAGCTGGCACAACACAAATGGATCAACAGGACAAGCCTGGGCTGTCGGCTTGATACTTGACTCCTAAGTGAAAAATCTGCCAGGTCAGCAGCACTAACTAAGGGCCTTGTACATAAAGCTGAATGTCCAACAAATCACTCATAACGCTTTTCTCAAACATACACATGCAGAATAAACAAGGCACCCTCAGCCATGGTTACATATCTGCATTTAAATGTGTGAAGCAGAAGTTATCACAAAGAGAAAACAATAGTGTTAACAATCAAAAGGAAATCATAAGGACCTCATCTTGAGCCAATACAAAAGCACCAGTGAGAAACCCGTGGTGTGCCTAAGGTGCCTTAAGCTTTTGTTTCTGGGTGCTACGTCTTGGTGCTGCCCCATCACTCAGTGTGGCATCTGAGACAGCCTGCTGACTCTGCTGTCCTGTTGGCCTCGATGACCTTGGTGGTCGTCCTCTGGCCTGTGGAGCCTGTGCTGGCCCCACCTGGGAGGGAGCTGCCGGCTCCACAGCTGGCATCTCCCCAGACATAGCAGCCTCACCGGAAGATACAGTCACTGGGAGAGGGGCGGAGGTGCTGTCGCCCTCATCCGGAGCGCCCTGAGAGGAGCCCGCAGAGATGCCAGGCAGCTGCTGCACCGACGTAAGGCTGCTTCAGACCTCCCTGCTTACTGTGGAAGAATGGGCAACGAGCTGGGATGCTTGATGCCCACACCGTCTCCCACACTGGCAGTGTCCAGCTGAGGTCAATGCCGATGTGAGGGCTTGCTGGTCAGAGCGCATCCCCAAGAAGCCCTGATGGGTCTCCTGGAGGAGCCTCTCCACGAGAGTCACCACTCTCTCCATGGAGGACACTTGGTGCTCGGACATCGCTTTAGCGAGCGTCCGTGTAGATTCCTCCAGCATGGAGACCATGCCAAGCACAGCCTCATGTATCACCCCCTGATGCTCCCACACACCCGGCTGCATTTCCTGCACCTGCTGCGTCGCAGACAGCTCCAGAGGCACATCATCAGGCACCGACTGAGCATGTACCTGGTCCCTGGTCCCCTGCAATCCACAGCCATGGGCACTCTCTGTCTCTGCCAGCTCCTCCAGCGAGTGTGAAGTGCTGTCATCACTGTGCCCTGGGACACTAGCCATTGTTCTAATTCCCACCGAGGTGCTAGTATCTACACTGGTGCCTGCCTGGCAGGAATGGTGTGGCGCTAGTGAGACTTCAGGCCCCTCAGGTGTGAGAGGGGGCATCTGCTGCTCCTGCTCCCGGCCCTGCTCCGATGATGCTGAAAGGAAGAGTAAGGAAAGTGGATCAGTTAGTGTGCGGATGATTACAAAGTTCATCCCTGTCCCTCTGGCTCATTATGCGCTCAACCTTCCATAACCAATAGCCCAGCAATGTTGCAACAATAACTAATTTAACAATCATCACTGCTATGGCTGTTGGGAAGACAATGTTGACCTCACTGTTGGGCATAAATACCTGGCCGTGGCACCCCAGCCTCACCGAGACTAGTAGACCTGGATGCTGGCACCTCTCCAGTTCAAGGGCCTCCTGCTCAAAGCGGCTTAATATGGGGAGCTGTGCCTGGCCGCCTCCAGTCCTCTCACACTCGGCCGCATTATGTGCATTATTCTCCTGATAAAGAGAGAAGAGCGTTGAATAGGGCAAATTGCACATGGACTCTCTTCGCGGACGGCCCACCCCAATCAGAGTGAGACATATCAGGGCTCCAGTGCCTCCTCACCTCGCTGCTTTTAATCACTCAGACAAAAATACTAGGCCTGCTCCCCCCACCTCCCCAACAGCTTGGACACATGCTGCCTAAATTAGGAACCACACAGTATTTCATCCCATAGCACATGCAGCGTAGAGGGCAGCAGGTGGTTTGTCGCCACGCCACCTGGAAGCTCCACTTTCACCATCTCATCACCCTGACTAGGACATGTCCTGGAGTTCTGAGTCTGCGCCGAGTTGCAGCTCCTCCAGGTTGCTCCCAAACCAGTCATGTGGGACTAAGATGCTGAGGGGGAAAACTCATCTCCTCCTGGCCCACGCAGGCTGACCTCAGCATGGGCACTATCTGCTTGCCCACCCAGCAAAGGAAAAATGCCCTCAATGATTCAATGAAGTCACGACACTAAGGCTTGCGGTGGGGGGAGGGGGTGCCACAGAGGGTAAGGCTACTTACTGGGTTAAATGCCCAATGCCAACATGGTACTCACCCTGCCAGAGCTCAACAAGTCATTGACCCCCTTCGGCACTGGATTCAGGTGCGCTGCACCACTTCGCGGGAGCTCACCACCTCCACCACCTCCTCCTAGGCACGTTTTGTCATGTGGGGGGTACCTCCTCCTCCCATCCTGGGGGACCAGCACCTCCCGCCGTGCAGCCACCTCCTCGAGGAGGGCAGCAAGGCAGTCATCAGAAGAACGAGGGGTGCACTGGCTGCCCGCTGGCCTACTCTGCAGCCTGGTCTGCTCACCCGAACCCCTCTGCTGCGGCCTGGAGCTGGCCATTGTGCGCATCCTACAAAAGGCTGCCAGGCCTTCTTTTAAACAGGCTGCCGGGTCGCCACTGGGCCTGGCAGTCTGTTCATGCCCGCTGCCACCTACACACTCCCGCTAAGCTCAGGAGTCGAGAAATACACTGGTGGAGCGGACCTGATCACAGACGGCAATCGGGCCCATGGCCACTCCCGCTCTACCCCCCACCCCCTCCCTCCACCCCCGCCAGATGGAAAATTCAGCCCCATGTTTAACCAATTTATTCGAGTCCTTTGGAGGAGTCCAATGTGCTGTGGCTAAAGGGGAATCAGTGAGTGTACTGTACTTAGATTTTCAGAAGGCATTCGATAAAGTGCCACGTCAAAGGTTATTTCAGAAAATAAACGCTCATGGTGTAATTGTTAACATATTGGCATGGATAGGACATTGACTAGCTAACAGGAAGCAGATAGTTGGCATAAATGGGTCTTTTTCTGGTTGGCAGGATGTGACAAGTAGTGTGCCACAGGGATCAGTGCTGGGGCCTCAGCTTTTTACAAATTATATCTATGATTTGGATAAAGGGACCAATGGTATGGTTGTTAAATTTGCTGATGACACAATGATAGGTAGGAAAGTAAATTGTGACGAGGACGTAAGGAGGCTGCAAAGTGCCATAGACAGGTTAAGTGAGTGGGCAAAGATCTGGCAAATTGAGTATAATGTGGACAAATGTGAAATCGTTCATTTAGGCAGGAAGAATAAAAAAGAAACTTATTATCTAAATGGTGAGAGACTGCAGAGCTCTGAGATTCTGGATATTCTGTGCATGAATCACAAAAGGTTGGTGTGCAGGTACAGCAGGTAATTAGGAAAACTAATAGAATGTTAGCATTTATCATGAAGGGAATTGATTATAAAAGTAGGGAAGTTATGCTTCAGTTGTACAGGGCATTGGTGAGGCCACATCTGGAGTACTGTGTACAGTATTGCTCTCCTTACTTAAAGAAAGATGTAAATGCATTAGAAGCAGTTCAGAGAAGATTTACTAGACTAATACCAGGGTTGCCTTATTAGGAAAGGCTGGACAAGTTAGGCTTGTATCCACTGGAATGTAGAAGGGTAAGAGGTGATTTAATTGAAACCTTTAAGGTCCTGAGGGGTCTTGACAGGGCGAATGTGGTGAGGATGTTTCCTCTTCTGGGAGAATCTAGAACTAGGTGTCACCGTTTAAAAATAAGGGGTTGCTCATTTAAGACAGAGATGAGGAGAAATTTTTTGTGAGTCTTTGGAACTCCCTCAAAAGGCGGTGGAAGCAGAGTCTTTGAATATTGTTAAGGCAGAGCACGATAGATTCTTGATTAGCAAGGGGGTGAAAGGTTATCGGAGGTAGGCAGGAATATGGGGCTGAGGTTACTTTCAGATCAGCCATGATCTTATTGAATGGCGGAGCAGGCTCGAGGGGCCAAGTGGCCTACTCCTGCTCCTAATTTTTATGTTCACATATTCTGCTTGTCTTTGTAAGCCATTTCCTTTCAGTCATTGTTCATATGAGAGGGAATAGTTGATTTTCTATTAAATTAGCTTTCACACCTTAGCTCAGCTATAATAATATGCCATCTCACAGCAAACAAAAGTATGCAAATGAGGGACTTTGAACTGTAAATGATAAAACTAAAATATGTATATTATAATGACATTTTGCTACTTGTCCCTTCTATAGAGGAGATGTTATCCATTGGGCCTTCCCTAAGTACTCTTCAAGGTTAGGCCATTGTTGACAGTCAGTTTTATAAATCAAAAACAAAGATGTAAATCAAAGAAGATGGATGGGACTGGGTTTAGGTTTACACTGAGGCAGATTGTAAATAAACAAGATTCAGGATTGGGTTTACCTCCAACAGGTCACAAATTGTTTGCGATTAATGGGAGTGAATTTATATTGTGGTTAAACCAATACTCAGACCCTATTAAAATAATTAGAGTTGAATCTATATTCCATATAGGTACAAAAACAGCCAAAATAGATTAAACTTGACAGAGATTCATCTGTTAAAAAATGCCTTGACATTATTCACGAAAGATCAGATAACTTGGGGTTCCGGCTGGTATTTTTCCCTGAGTTCCCTCACAGTAAGTACCCTGCCTTATCTAATGGCTCAGTGTAAAGAAACATACAATCCCTCTCTCATATTTAAATATCTGCAAATAAATAAATGTTGTTAAAAGGATGAAGGGGAAAAAA
Organism: Cetorhinus maximus; assembly: GCF_964194155.1. Lineage (NCBI taxonomy): Eukaryota > Metazoa > Chordata > Chondrichthyes > Lamniformes > Cetorhinidae > Cetorhinus > Cetorhinus maximus. Next base: position 18,494,554 of record NC_135903.1, on the reverse strand, counting down.
AATGACTCTCGTTTGGCTATTTGTTGCAGTGAAAACATAATGTTGGGGCAGGGGTAACAAACCACTCAGTTCCTAAAAGTTAAAGAAATAAGACCGACTCTGAAGTTAAAAAAATTATTTCCAGCCAATTTATAATTCTTGACATGTGAAAAAGAAAATCTAATTGTCTCATAAAGGTTCAAACACATAGAGGTAATAGCCCATTATTAGAAATGCAATTAAAGGGAGTTGATTGTCTACTCACAAACAGGAAAGTGACCCCCTTTTATGTTAATCCTCATACAAGAAAATATGGAAGCACTTTAGTCTAAATCAAACTCAACAAACCATGATCTGCAGGCAATGGTGAGCTTTGCATTGGAATCTATTAAATCTCAGCGCTAAATTCAAAGGATGATTTTACAATTTTCTTACACTAGGCGTCAGTAGAGTATTTAACTGACATTTCACCAATTCCATTGCAAATGGGTTTAATCCTTATCCTGCAGTTGTCGTATTTTGCAATCTCCCTTTTCTTATAAAATTAAACACAAAATATGATCAAAGTAATGTATGACTTCATCCATTCACAACAAAAGAATCTCACCCTGCAATTTCCCAGGTCTACTCATCTGACAACAGATTATCAGTTCAGTGAATGTTCTTTAAGCCCTGATGAGTGCATAATTAGTGTGATGGATCATGATGTATAAAGAACTGAGCCACCCAACAGTAAAAGGATGCAATCATCACACTAGCTAGATGCTTGCAATTATCCATGGTGTATCTTTTATTCAGCAGAAGAAAAGGGAGCATTGATGAGACAGATTACCATGAAGAAAATAGCATCCTGTGTATAGTTTATTCAGGATCACAAGCCAGGTTGTTGCAGTCTGAATATCTGGATCGCAATGATAATAGGTCAAGATGCAAGGAAATGACAGCTTGGCCAGGTGATGTGGTAGAATTGGTAGGTGCACCGATGCCTGATAAATGTACTGCATAGAGAGAAAGAGACAAACAGACAGAGAGAGAGGCAGACAGAGAGACAGAGGCAGAGAGAGGGAGAGAGGAGAGGGAAGTCAGTAGTGGAAAAAGAGCGAGAGAGGGAGGGAGAGAAATGTTAGCAGGGACAAAAATCTGTAGTGGTGAGAAAAGAAATGGGATACTGAGATGTGAGTATCCATTTTAAATAAAGGCAGGAAATCCCATAGAATTGCAAGAGACTAGGGGCGGAATCATCCCGCCGGCCTCAATGGCGGCTTTTCACACCGTATTGTCCCAAACCCGCCGCATAAATTATGCATTCCCAGGAAACATGCTGTTTCCATGGCAGGTAGGCTCTCATTCACCTGCCACACTATCACCTCGCCATTACATCACGCTGGGCGCTATAGTTAAAGGCTAACCGCATGCACACCTCTGTGCTTCCAGCCAACGACTGCGCCACAGAAGAAATGGCCCCGAAAGGCAAAATGACTGCAGCCCCCAGGTTTAGTGACATGTCCTGCCAGTGCCTTTGGGGTGCCATGGAGGTCCGGCGTGATGTACTCTACCCCTGCTCTGGCTGCGGGAGGGGCAACGGCATCATCAATCCAGCACGGGAGACTGTAGGTCAGTGGTGGTCAATGCCAATGCCCTGCAAAAGAAGACAGCCACCCAGTGCCACTACAGGATGAATGGTCTCATAGGGTCTGCCAAGGTAATTCACTCTCCTCATCACTCTCAGCTCACACACTCACAAACCCATCACACATCCACAGGGATCTCACGCTTCGAGGGACAACACCACTAACTCTCACACACCCCCTCACATCTCCATCAGGCTCATATCCTCCAGAGCTCATGTCCTCATCCTGTCCATGGCTCCGCTCACCACACAAACATTCCACACATCACCATGTGTCCTGCACACACTTTCTCCATCTATTTTCTTGCAGGAGAAGCCTGTTCACATCGGCAATGAGAGGTCCTGGACCAGGAGTGGAGTGGCCCACATTAGGCCCCGCACTCACTTTGAGGAGTGTGCCATCACACTGACTGGTGAGGGTGTGGACCCTGCCTGTGGCGACAGTGACTTTGGCGGCGAACACTCAGTTGAGGATCCTGCACCACACCATCCCTGTCTCAAAGCAACTGTGAGTGCTCTCTCTCCTGCTTTTGACTCTGCTGCCATGCATTAATTATCCCTGCTTTGGTTCACAGGGAGCTCTACCGAGGAACTGACACCCTCAGCCGGCCAATCCCTCAGCTCCATCCATATCTTCACCTCCAGCGGAGAGGACACCTCTTCCATTGTAGAGCTGGCAATATGCAGCCTAGAAGACCCATTACAGCTCTTACCCACACCCTCCACCAGCACAGAGGCACATATCTCGTGGGACCTAGATGTAGGGCAGTCTCAGGTTCACAATGTGGCGGTCACTGCACGGACACACGTCCGCAGCAGGAGGTTCATCCCGAGCTCCCCAGCATTCAGAGGATTGGTGGGGAAGAGGCATCTGTTCACTCCCCAGGAGACAGTCATGGACCCATCAGACTCCTCCCTTGCATGTCCACCTGGGCATGCCCCACTCCGGACCCATTCCTCCCAGAACCCCTTCCCCCCCCCGGACACCTTTCCCCCTGGAACCCCTTACCCTCTCCCAACTCCTTCGCCCCAGAACTCTTTCCCCACTCCGGGCCTCTTTCCCCCCAGAACCCCTTCTCACCCCTTAGCCCTCATATGTCCCTGAATTCCACTCCCTGCTTAGTCCCTCCCCATTCCTCCTTCAGACACCCTTACTTCTACCGCCACCCTTAGTCCTTCCCCCCTTCCTCCCACCTTACCTCTTCCTCCCACCTCACCCCTTCCTCCAGCCTTACTCCTCACCCTTCCTGACCCCCTCAGACACCCTCACTTCCTCCTCCAGCTTTAGTAATTTCCCCATTCCAACTTCTTCCTCACCCCTTACTTTGCTTTCAATTTTATGCCAATTTTTAAACAATTTTTTTATGCTACACTATTCTAGAGCAATACAGAAGTGGTGCTTACTCTGCCTGACAACTGCAGATAACATAATTTTGGCTGTCCTTTGGAGAATTTGTAGATTACGAAAAATGAATTGTTTTGCTATTTTAAATTGCTATTGCATTTTTTTAAATTAAAAACACCCTCCAGTAACATTTTTTTTCTCATTAGGAAGGAAATGAATCAATGTGCAGTGTTGACTGATGTTATATCATGAAGGCTAGAATAAAATGTATCCACTGCAACTTCTATTCTAATATCCTGTACCGCTTGCTTGCTAGGCAGTTAATTCTGTGGCTCCAGGTAAAACTGTCTGCTCGGGTCTGATAGAATCATGGTTCGCAGCATTGGAGTGTGCCTCATTTATTGAATTGACTGAATAAATGAATGCTCACAGCTGAGCCACACAGACCTCAGGCAAGTCTGACCCTGTTTCACCTGAATATTACACGCTTTGTCCTTGACTTGCTGAATTCTCGCCTGATCAATATGTATATTACAGCTTTTTATCTATAAATGCAAGATGTACCATGGAAAAATTAGCACCCAAAGCCATGTTTTTTTTTTGTACAGCCTGTGCTGGGTGTGGCTTTCAGCTAATGCAAAGCACAGCTGGATTAGTGGACCCTGGAGTCAATGTCATAGGCTGTGGTCACATTCTCCAGACTCACTTGCCTTGAGCCAGGCTCTCTTTTTTTATAAGATTTATGCCTCCCAGTTTGTTCCTCTCTTCTTAAACATGTTGCGGTGTAGGTCAGTCGTAACAGCTGCTCTTGGGTGTCTTGCTCAAGTAATTATTCTCCACATGCGAGCCTAACTCACGAGGGCTGACGAGCTGGCTAGTCATGGATAAAGGAAACATGAATAAGCCAAAAGTTGTACTCATTCAACAACAACCCACTTTTATATAGTCCCTTTAACATTGTAAAATGTCCCAATGTGCCTCACAGGAGTGTAATCAGACAAAATCATTTTTTGAAGCTGAGCCAAAGGACACATTGGGACAAGTGGCCAAAAACCTGGTCCAAGAGGTAAATCTTAGAAGGGGAGAGAGATGTGAAGAGGTGGAGAGATCTTATGGAGGAATTCCTGAGCTTGGGTACTAGACAGCTGAAAGCATGACCACCAACAGTGGAGCAAATGGAATCGGGGATGCAGAAGAGGCCAAAGTTAGAGAAACACCGTGTTCTGGGAAGGCCGTGTGGCTTGAGGAGGTTATAGAGATGGAGGGGGACGAGTGAGGCTATGGAAGGATTTGAACATGTGGATAAGAATTTAAAAGTTGAGGCATTCGGTGCCTAGGTGCCCAAGTAGATCAGCAAGCAAAAGGATGAGGACTGAGCAAGTCAATTCAGTTCACGTATGAATCCGGTGGAAAATTACAACCTGATTTTTCTTTCTCTGGTCAAACAGTGTCAAATATAACACCTTTTTGGTCTGGCTGAGATCAGTTAATTCAGCACAGTTCAGGAATGGAACAAGGCAGGGATCTTCCTTATATGGACAATACATTTCATATTGGAAAGTGCATTGATAAATGGACCATTGGTGGAACTTGTTTTTTTAAGGTATAATTTTAAGGTATAACCTAGTGAATAACTGCATCACAGAAAAGTCTGAAGGTTTCAGGTATCCATCACCAACAGTGGGAATTCATTGCCTGGCATCTAGTAACATTTATGGATATTAGTATTAGTAATATGAGAACAATTTTCAGTGACAATGGTATTGTTGTTGCATGGAGGGTAGGTCACTTAACATTGGTCCTTGTAGGATATTGAGCTATTTTAGGTGGTAAGTTGTGCACAAAGATTTACTGTGCTTTGTACAATATGTAGAGGATATAGGCTGTGATTAAGTAGGTATTGGTATTGTAAACCTACACAAACCACCTTACGGCCCAGTTGCACCAAGTGTTCAAAGTGTCGGACTGTTATTTATTAAACTGTACTGCTGGACTGAGGCTTGAATTTATGACAGCGGGATTTTACATTCCCACTGACGTCCATGGGCTTTATAATGTCTCGCCGCATTTTAAGGCCCCAACCCCACTGAAACGGAGCTGTAAAACTCTGCCCAATGTTTTTCGTTTGCCACAAGAAACAATCCTGCCTCACCAATACAAATAATATTGGTTCTAACACAAGTGGATTATATCAGTCTGGTGGCCAGTTTATAATTGATGTTAAGTAAGCATTAATAGCTCAACACAATTTAGGTCAGTGTTGTTTTTCTTTTGACAAGTGCTATTGTGGGGCAGAGTTTCTGGTTTAGGTGCAAGCAGGAAATTATGAACAAAATCAGCTTGAAATTATGCCGCTTAAATTATGCTCCCAGTTTCTGCGAAAATTTAATCGCACATGCAAACATAAAATCTTCCATGAGCCAGTCCAATCTGGCAGCGTAATGGAATGCAATTGCTCTTGTTTTCTTTCTAGTTAAAAGTATTCCTTGGTGCCCTTAGAGTAGTGATTGCTGCAACCCAATTAATACCACTGAAAATGGGATTATCACCAAATAGCAAGCATTTTTAATAATAAACGCCGAGGCCCGGATTTGACTTTTGGCGGGACCGGACGATCCTGGCGGTGGGTGGGACTGGAACATCCTACCAGTCTCTGCCTGTGAATAACCTGGGACAGAGCCTTTGGCTCGGTGAGGCGGAGCGGGGACCCGCTCGCCGAGGCGTAAAATGGCGCGGGCTGATGTCGGGCGTGTGTCCCGATGTCACCGCGCGTCATTTAGATTTTCAGTTCGGCGGGCGCACAGCCAACTCGGCTGCACGCCCGCCAAACTGTCAAAGGCCTATTGAGGCCTGTTAAAAACCAATTAAGGCAATCAGCTGAGCTGCCCATCCAACCTTAAGGTTGGCGGGGGGGGGCAGGCGAAGAGCCCAAGTGGCCTTTGCATTTTTCATGGAACCTCATCCACGGGCGGGATGAGGTTTCATGAGTGATTTAAAATTTTCAGAAAAGTTTTTATTAAAATGAATGCACATGTCCCAGCTCATGTGACAGTTTCACATGAGGAGACACGTCATCAAAATTTTCTCGCCACTTCATTACACTTTTTGGACTTAAAACTAACCCTGAGGCACCTCCCTGCCTCAGGGAGATTTCTGTGCTCTTTCGCGTGCACGCACGAAAGAGCGCACTCCCGACTCAGGGAACCTCTCCCCCACCCACACAGGGAGCGCACAGCGCTTCCGGGTCCGCGTCAGGCTGGACGGGCCTTAATCGGCCCGCCCATGTAAAATGGCGATGCAGACCCAATCGGGGGCACCGATCGGGCCTACGCCCGCTCCTGCACCACCTGCCCGACAGGCAGAAAATTCTGCCCCTGGGTTTCATTCACTAAAAATGACTGAAAGAAAACCATACTGAAAAATGTAATAATGTTATTGATGCATGCACCAGCTTCTCAATAAATTAAACATCTTTTGATAATGGAAATATTTTTTATCCAAGCCTAGTAGTGCCAGTTTTGTGGTCAGGGCTGATTCAGACAAATTTAACTCTGAACGGCTGCAAAAGCAAACACGAGCTCAAGTGGTTTTGGATGTATGTCACCCACATTTAAATTTGCTAATCTTTGGTGCTGATTCCAATCTAGAACCTGGGCACAAAACTAACGGAAACAAATTGAACCGCACTCCCTCCATTCACATCTGTGTACGTTGCGTTATTTGACATAGATTATCGGCTTGCAGTGATAACAGTGCAGCTATCACTGTTGGTCAAACAGTTCCAAGCAGTGGTGCAAATGGTTAAATGGAAGATGATGACCATCCACGACACACTGGTGCTAGATAGCAGGTAAAATCGAGTGGAAGTGAATCCTTTTCATTTCCATTTACCTCAACACTAATTTCAGTCCCTTTAACAAGAAATCTAGCATGAACACTGGAAAGTGAGGAAATCAAGATAGGGCACCTCATGAGGAGAGTTATTAATAATCATTATTAATAATAATGATTACGGCTGTTGGTTCATATTTAAGGCACTTAGAGCAAGTTCTTTAGCTGACAAATGGATGTAAGTATTTTACTGCAGCGCTTGTTGAATTTCTGGCTCTTGACTAATTTTGACGATGACAAAATATCTTTGGACATACAGATTTATAATTCTTGATTGGAGAATATCAGTGGAAATGAATACTAGATTCCCCCTGACATTTCTCAACAAATGTGTTACAAAATTAAAATGTAACTGGGATTTCAAACTTTGTCGACTGTAAACCTAAGTTTACTGGTCCCTAACTGGATTGTAACAGCCTACGCATTCACTCTGTTCCCCAAATGAAATACATGGCACCATCCAACAAAATTCATGGTCCCCTTCAGCTCTGAAAAGGCAACGTACTCTTTCTGCACCATTGAATCCAATTATTAAATGGGGCCCTGTTAGAGGACCTGACCCATACCTGAAGCAAATTTCATGTGGCTCTCCTTTGATTGTTCCACTCAGCTATTGAATTTCAGCCATCATCATTCCAGTACAAATAGAAAATATTACCTAATATTCATATGCGTGAGACATCTCAAGTTCAATGGGAAATAAGGCTAGCTACAATATGTTAGGTCAAATTCTGGACAATTGTTCCCACTACTTTAGCCATCAGGCACATATAACTAATTGGGAATCCAGATGTGGCTAATTGCACTTCTGATTACTAAATGAGAAATAATGCATAATAATCGGGCTTGTGATTTTGTATTGTGCATGCACCTCTTGTACATTTGTGGTAAAATGATGAGATGAAAAGCAGAGTTTGAGACTGTTTCTCCATCATTGTAAGTGATTAACTTCCTTGATTGCTGAATGGTGACAGACACTTGTTAAGTAAATATACGCATGTGAAGTACATTTAGCAGTGATTGTATGTCAGGCATTTTCTACTAAGATTAGTGCACGCAGCTAAAGCAGTATTGCCGTAGATACGCCTGTAGCCATTAATGGATTTCTATTGGCCATGGTTAGTAAGTTTAAAAAGCACTTTGAGAATCAAATTCTCTGAAAAATTGGCTATGTAATAATCCTGTGATAAGGAGATGCTGATCATTTCTATAATGGATTGGGAAGGAGTGAAAATAAATGAGAGAAGATCACACAGAACAAGTCTTGTGCTTCGAGGTGGCCAGTTAAAGCAGCTCCCGCAGTGGCCTAGAATTTCTCTTCTGGGGGACGGTGTAATTTAAAAAACAAGAATAAAATGCGGTCGTTAAGGGTGATACTAAACAATTTTAAATTTAGGAGGAAAATCTTTAATAAGTTCACTGCTTTTAAGTCCTTTTGAAGTTGAAGTTGTAGGTGATCCAGCTGTGAGTTAAACCACTTCAGTAAATAAATAAACTATAGCTTTGTGTTAATCACTTACATGTGTGGGTACAGCATTTACCCATTAAACTGAAGCTGCTGGAACAGGAGTGAAGAATGACCAGAGTCATTTGCATGATGTTTTCCAATGTAAAATATAAAACAAATTTATAATGAAGGATGTGGTGCAATAACTCCCTCCATTAGTGGCCTGGACGCCCTATCTGCGAGTGCTAATAAGTCAGCAATGCCAGGCAATAAATCCGCGGGATCTGTCTTGTGACCTGCAACTTTTTCCACTATATTTGTTTACTGTTATTCTAATCGCATCTTGTGGCCAGAAAATGCAGCATGTAGCAGATAGAGAGAGAATTGTGATAGGTAGACTGGCTTCTAGGAAGAAGTTGGATGAGTTTGTTCCTTGATGATGCTGAATTGTTGACTGATGTGATCGTTACTCAGCAACGTGGAATTGCCTTTCTAGGTAAGATGGTGCAGGCAAAATTCATTTAAGAAATGTTTTAATGTGGTAATGGAGCGGGGAATGGGAATGGAGCAAATGTGTATTGGTGGTAATATTCAAAATGTCATTTCTAAACTTGATGCTGCCAGAACTGGGGAAAAGTAAGTGGTTCGTTCAGGAATTTATTTTAAAGTTTAAATTTACAAATTTAGTTAATTCATTTTAAATACATTTTCCCCACTTCCATTTGCCATTCAAATGGCACAAGAAGTAAGCCATTTGGTACATCATACCTGTGCCGATTCTCTTGGCCCCATTCCCCTGCCCTTTCGCCATATCCAATTAAATTTTTTTCAATTATTTTTACCTAATGATCCAGTTCCCTTTTAAATATTGGTATGGATTCTGCCCCCGTTATTATTTCTGGTGGAGCTTTCCATATCCTAACAATTATCAGCATAGTATTTTCCCCCTACATCTCCCAAGGCTAAACATTCATGTGCTTCGGTTTTGGGGCATAGGGGTTGTGATTCATGACCTGCCTGTGCCACGCAGATTGGAGTGGGCAACGTGTAAGTTTGATGCACCCACCTCAGCTGCTAGATTGTGGCATGTGACCGATGGGGTCCCATGCTTTTCCCTCTTTTCCAAGCTGCCGGCTGCCTCCGCGCTCAGCAGGGCAATGAGCACATTGTGCAGATAGCACACAATGCAGACAAATTGCTCTTCTAAAAGACTGGCTGTCCCTCTTAAAGCGAACTGCACTGAATAACATCGGTGAAAATTAAATGATGGAAAATTGAACACCAGGGGAGAGAGGTAGGGTGGAACCGTCCTAGATTTGCACCAAGAGTGGTAGTGGATGGGAAAACAGGTGTTTCACCCTCCGGCCACAATGGCAGCTTTTCACACCATATCACCCCTTTCCCACCTCCTTCCTGGGAAACACGCCAGGTCACGAGGGGGATGGGGGGTGGGGCAGCCTCTGATTCGCCCGCCTGACCGTCACCTCAGCTTTCAGTAAACTGGGCGCCATGTTTAAAGGCCGCCCCTGCACAGAGTAAGCGCTCTTCAAGGGATAGGAAGCCGCTGGGAGCTGATGACTGCCAAAGCGAGGAAACATGCTGCCCCCAGATTTAGCGACGCTTCCCTCGAGCGTCCACTGTTGGCAGCGGAGGCCCATGGGATGCCCTCTAGCCACGCGCTGGGCGAAGAACAGCAAGCAAGGTCAACATTCCAGCATAGGAGGCGAAGGCAGCAGTGGTCAGCCAACACCCTGGAAAAGGGGACAGCCATCCACTGCAGGAAGAGGATGAATGGCCTCAACCATTCCGGCAGGTTAAGTCACTCCTCTCATCCCTCTCAACTCACACATTCACAAGCCCATTGCACTTCCACAGGGGACTACACAACTAACTCTGACACACACCCTCATATCTCCATCAGGCCCATATCCTCTGGAACTCGCATCCTCATCCTGTCCATGTCTCCGCTCACCACACAAACATTCCACGCAGTGCCATGTGTCCTGCTCACACTCTCCCCATCTGTTTCCATGCAGGAGAAGCTGGCTGACAGGGAGAGGTCCCAGACCGGGATTGGAGTGGCCCACATTAGGCCCCTCACTCACTTTGAGGAACGTGCCATTGCGCTGACTGGCGAGGACGTGGACCGTACCTGCGGTGATGGTGAGGTCGGCAGGGAACACTCACGTGAGGATCCTGTATCACATCAGCCCTCTCTCAACGCAACTGTTAATGCTGTTTCTGACTCTGCTGCCATGAACTCATTATCTCTACTTTGGTTCACAGGGAGCTCTGCCAAGTGACTGACACCCTCAGCCAGCCAGTCCCTCAGTTCCATCCAGGTCCTCAACTCCAGCCAAGAGGACACCTCCTCCAGTGAAGAGATGGAAATGAGCAGCTTGGAAGACTCATCACACCACTTACCCTTACCCTCTACCAGCGCAGAGACACACACCTTGGTGGGACCTAGATCTAGAGAAGGCTCAGGATCACAATCTGGTGGTCACTGCACGGATATGTGTTTGCAGCTGGAGGAGGCAGGTTCAGCCGAGCTCCCTGGCACTCAGGGAACCGCTGGGGAAGAGGCATCTCTGAAGTCTGAGTCAGATGACGAGCCTCTGGATTTGGCCCTCCAACCCATTGTGGAGAGTCAGCAGAAGGTGGGAGAACATCGCGCAGAGCTGCTGGAAGCCCTCAACAGAGTGGCAAGCGAATCGGAAGAGTGATCCGCCTCCTCTCTGAGGAAGTGGCGCCCATATGTGTGCGCATGGAGATCTCCATGGGAAGGATGGAGGAGGCCATGTAGACCCTGGTCCAGCAGAACACGGAGATGTGCACAGATCTGCACTCCATTGCAGTAACCATGGGTCAGTTCCAGCAGTTACAACATGAGAGGGAAACGGGGCACCCCGATGTCCCTGCAGGTGCTCCTTCTCCTCAAGGAGTCATGCCGAGGCCCTCAGGCACCCGAAAGGAGGAGGAGCGGCAGTTGGACACCCCTGGGTCATCCATTCAGGATCCTCAGAGGCTGTCCTCTCCCTCTGAGACCCCTTTGCTTGTGACCCCCTCAACCTCATCCTCTGTAACCACAGAGGGAGCAGCTGGCCCACAGGAGGACAGCCAAAACAAGTTGGGGCCCTCAAGGCCTTGGATCTCTAGGGGACCCATGCTGAAGTCAGCAGAGGCAACAGACCAACCGCTGCACAGGCTGTCTCCACCCCTGTTGCAGATGTCAGGGCAGCACCTAGAAGAATTTCTGATCGCAGGTGGTTGAACAGGTGAACACATCTTATCACTTTATAACCTGAAAATATATTCACTTTCACTGAGTAATGTATAATGGTATCTTTCAGCTTAATTCACAGGCTTTGCGAGCTCTCCCCCTGCATTCCAGCACCCACCACCTCTCCCACCTGCCTACTAGCAGTTCAGCTGCATACAGCCAGATCAGGAGTGGTTCTGGAGGGAGACATGTGTGTGGCAGGACCTTTCAGAGCCTCATGCTGGCACTCTCCCATGCACACGGAGCCTTCCTCCATCACCCTCATCTCAATGCCCTGAGCATTTTCAATGCTGCCTGCTGGGATTCTCTTTCAGTTGTCCATCTGAGCTGACCTGCATCTCCACCCACCCACTGACCGCACTCCCATGCAGCACCTGGACCCATCCAACATCAGGCTCCGCCCACTTTCAATTTCAGGAGCATGCTGGTTGTAAAGTATGTTTGCTGCTCCCCCTGTTATTTCCCCTCCCCCAGTCAACCATGTCCTTTTCCCCATCACTGTTGACCACCCCCAGCATCAGCTTCCACCTCCCAGCTGTCACCTACTAACTCAGACACTTTTCTTTCCAGGATGTCCAGGGAACTTTCCCGATCTTACCGAAAATCCCACTCCCATCCACGTTGACTTCCCCGACCTCTTCCTTCCCACCCCCAGGGTCTGTATCTCTCTCCGTGTCTCCACCAACCATCCTTGCAGTCCCTTCTACCGCTACCATCGTACCCTCACCCTCCCATCCCACTAGTTCACTCTGCCCTCTCTCATACTCACCATTCCCTCCTACCATGCCCACCTCATTTTGCTCCCCAGGAGGCAACCAATGACTCCACAGACCCCTCCCTTGCACATTCGCTAGAACATCCACCCCCTTACTCCTTCCTCTACCCTTACTCCTTCCTCCAGCTTTACTCCTTCCTCCCTCCCAGGCTCCTTCCCCACTCCAAACTCCTTCCCTCCACCCCGAACTCCCTCCTCCCCCTGGACTCCTGCCTCCTCCAAACTCCCTCCTCCCTTGTATTCTTTCCTCCCCCTGGAATCCTGCCCCCCCCCCCTCCAAACTCCTTCCCCACACCTTCCTCCTCCCTTACTCCTCGCATTTTCCCCATTACACCCTCCTCCCTCTCCCGTACTCCCTCCCATCTCAACCTCACCCCCGGACACCATCAATACCCCCCTCTGAACCTCCCCCCTTCCTGGTACACCTTCATCTCCCAGTAAAACCTAGACCTTCCTCTGCACCCCCTTGATGATCATCTGTAGCAACCCATGGCCAAGACCCCTGATGTCCCGAAGCAGACCCCAGACATCAACGGAGACTTCCCACCTTCCGTGAGCTGTTTTGCAGCGGAGCTATGTCAATGAGAATCCATCCAGAATACAATGCACGCATTCCTCCATTTGCATCTTCTGCTCCTCGGATGTCCACGATCTGAGCAAGGCCCTAACGGTAAGTCCCAACTTCTGCACATCACACTTGTCAAAACGTGTTCTGGGCCAGCGTGTTTTCCCGCCGATGGGCCATGATGATCCAGTGTGGGGGGATGATTCCAGCGAGCAGGGCTTATAATTATATGCAGATGTATTAAAATGTCATTCACGATGTGCGGCAGCGGGAAAGGGGGCCTGCCATTGATGGGTGGAGTGGACGATCGCAAATTTTTGGCCTATTGTTTGCTCACACCCAATATGACGCTCATGCCAACGGGGACAGAACATTCTGGCCAGAGCTCCAAAGCGATGGATTCAGCAGTGGAGGCACTAGTGGTGGAGTTGAGCAAGTGGGGACATGCCATGATCCTGCAATGAGGCCTGGAGGCCCTCAAGGGGCACCCTCAGAAGAAGTGGGAAAAGGTGACCAGAGAGGTCAATTCCTGGGCTGGAATTTTGCATTAAGAGGTCAGGCACGCGCCTGACGCGAATGGGCATCCGATTGTGTGAGATGATGTCGGGCGAGCGAACTGATGTAATCGCGCACTCGCGCGATATTTCGCTCGGTGGGCGCGTGCAGAAGTTGGAAGACCACCGACAATTAAGGGGGCAATGAAGCCCATTAATGGCCCAGTTGAAAGTGATTTTTCGTGGCTGGTCCAACCGTACAGTTGGTGGATGGGCCAATCAGCCAGGCGGGCTTTACATTTTTGACAAAACCTCATCTAAGGGCGGGATGAAATCACCGTTAGGATTTAAAATAAAAAGAAATACCTGGGGATTGTTTTTTAATGAGGTATGCTTTCAGGTGCTTGATTGTGCTGCATGGGCATTCTTTGTAGCATTTTTGTGCTTTCTTTTATTATTTGGAGGCCTGAAGCTCCATGAGACAGCCGCCTGCCTTCAGGGAGCTCAGTGGAAGCGCTCACCAGCACCCGCGGTGATGTCGGCGCTCACCCTCTTCCCGCCCCCATCGCCAGTGCTGAGCCTTTCTCCGGGCGCGTTTCCCGCTTGCTGGTCGCTAATTGGCCAGTCAGTGTAAGATCGTGTTCACAGCGCGATGTCAGCCGGGGGCAGGTTTTACGTCTGCTTCCAGCTGCGCTGACCACGGGTGCACCCCCGAGGGTAAAATTCAGGCCGTGGTGTCTGGATCTGAGTACCTGGCAGAAGTGCCAGAGCATGCTTAATGCCCTCACTTGAGAGTGGTCAAGATCAGTAAACATATCTTCACATGACATCCCCTACCTAGATATCGCCGCCGCACCCCCCCCCCCCCACCCCCCCCCCCCCCCCCCCCACCAATCACACCTTCAACTTCACACACTACTTAATGCCCCACACATGCATCAATTGCTCATCAGCGCTCCCTGGCACTCAGGGCTTGCAGCTAACATCCAGATATTCCACATCACCTTCACCCAACTACCATTGCTGCCAGGCTCATATTCACCTCTCACTGCCTCCACATACCCCCAGCTAGTGAGCTATGGCAGGAACATTATCCAGACACAGTGCTAAGCAATCACTGAGATCCTTCCCTCTCTCTTGCAGGAGATGACGACTCACAGGAGAAGGGAGTAGAGCAGAATGGCAGGAGACAAGGGTCCCTGAATCCCCACAGGCCTAAAGATGAGATAGCTCTCAGGATCATGGGGCTGGCAGCAACAACCCTTGCCATCTGGCATCACTGAGAACATTGAGGATGTCGCTATTTTGCTGCAGTATGCCCTTCTCAACTCCCAGCTAACGGTCTTACTGCTATCTGGCATGTTGAGCTGGTTGCTGGTGGTGTGGCCATTGCCTCTTGCTTTCCCACTGCACCCACTTCGCTCACCCCAGCCTTCCCCTTATGACTTTTTATTCATTCACAGGATGTGGGCTTCGCTGGCTAGGCCAGCATTTATTGCCCATCCCTAGTTGCCCTTGAGAAGGTGGTGGTGAGCTGCCTTCTTGAACCGCTGCAGTCCATGTGGTGTAGGTACACCCACAATGCTGTTAGGGAGGGAGTGAAGGAATGGCGAAATATTACCAAGTCAGGATGGTGATTGACTTGGAGGGGAAGTTCCAGGTGGTGGTGTTCCCATCTATCTGCTGACCTTGTCCTTCTAGATGGTGGTGGTTGTGGCTTTGGAAGGTGCTGTCTCAGGAGCCTAGGTGAATTCCTCCAGTGCATCTTGCAGATGGTACATGCTGCTGCTACTGTGCGTCGGTGGTGGAGAGAGTGAATGTCAGTGGAAGGGGTGCCAATTAAGCGGTCTGCTTTGTTCTGGACAGTGTCAAGGCAAGTGGAGAGTATTCCATCACACTCCTGACTTGTGCCTTGTAGGTGGTGGACAGGTTTTGGGGAGTCAAGAAGTGAGTTACTCATCACAGGATTCTTAGCCTCTGACCTGCTCTTGCAGCCACAGTATTTATATGGCTAGCCTAGTTCAGTTTCTGGTCAATGGTAACCCCCAGGGTGTTGACAGTGGGGGATTCAGTGATGGTAATGCCATTGGACTCCAAGGGGCGATGATTAAATTCTCTCTTGTTGGAGATGGTCATTGCCTGGCACTTGTGTGGTGCAAATGTTACTTGCCACTTGTTATCCCAAGCCTGGATATTGTCCAGGTCTTGCTGCATTTGGACATGGGCTGCTTCAGTATCTGAGGAGTTGCAAATGGTGCTGAACATTGTGCAATCTTCAGCGAGCAACCCCACTTCTGACCTTATGGTGGAAGGAAGGTCATAGATGAAGCAGCTGAAGATCGTTGGGCCAAGGACACTACCCTGAGGAGCTCTTGCAGTGATGTCTTGGAGCTGAGATGACTGACCTCCAACAACCACAACCATCTTCCTTTGCGCTAGCTATGACTTCAACCAGTGGGGCGTTTTCCCTCCGATTGCCATTGACTTCAGTTTTGCTAGGGCTCCTTGATACCACACTCAGTCAAATGTTGCCTTGTTGTCAAGGGCAGTCACTCTCACCTCAGGAGTTCTGCTCTTTTGTTCATGTTTGAACCAAGGCTGTAATGAGGTCAGGGGCTGAGTGGCCCTGGCAGAACCCAAACTGGGCGTCAGTGAGCAGGTTATTGCTAATCAAATGCTGCTTGATAGCACTGTTGATGACCCCTTCCATCACTTTACTGATGATCAAGAGTTGACTGATTGGGCAGTAATTTGCCAGGTTGGATTTGTCCTGCTTTCCACATAGCCGGGAAGATGCCAATGTTTTAGTTGTACTGGAACAGCTTGACTAGGGGCATGGCAAGCTCTGGAGCACAAGTCTTCAGTGCTACTGCAGCTGGCTTTGTATGGACAAGTAACCCGCCCCTTTCCCCTTCCATGAGGATGCAGCAACATTCTCTGGTAAATCCAGAGCTAACCACAACACCTCCAAAAACATACCAGGGCAGCTCAAGAAAGCTTGCAAAAGCATAGGTTTTTAAAAATTACCTTAACTGTTTGGAACTTAAGGAATGTTATTGCACCTTGCAGCTTCATACTTGTAGTTTCCTGAGTAGTTGATGAACCCGATGCCTGGTATGGTGGTGTCACATCAATTAATTGGGCTGCATGGTATTGAGATAGTATCCACACACTCCGGTACATGCTGACGATACCCCTGCCTGTATTCTTTCCCTATTAGAATGCTGCTACTGGTGAGCTGTCTTCTTCAACTATTATAATTGTTATAGTTAAGTTATAACGTGGAATATGCAACATGTATTTCAATGGAAGTGTTCAAAATGTCCTGATTTTCAACTAACCGTCTCAATTGCTGTCTAGTCCATTAGATCACTGTAGTAATTATAGTTTTGATAAATGTATAACTGTAGCTTTAAGAATAATCTTGTGTTGTAAGATCACATGACCTTTGTAAACCAATGAGTTAGCAGCGCGGGGGGCCTCTAGGGGAGAGTTCTTCTTTAGTTATCGAGTTAGATGCACACATGTATCTGCTGCCGCTGTCTTGTAAATAACGTTCCATGCTCCCACCAAAAAAAGTTGCCAGGAAAATCAACTCTATAACAAACTGGTGACGAGGATAAATTAGGTCCGGTGCTGTCCCTCACCCAGTGATTGTGAGTATCTAAGATAATCAAAAAGAATTAAGATATACTCACCTGAGTTGACACAGTTTGGCAGCATCGGTCCCTTTGAGCCAGCCACAGATGACTGGTCTCAATGTATAGAACATCTTGCGTTCTACTATCAAGTCAACAAAATCACAGGGGAGAAAAAGAGGAGGGCGATTCTCCTGAATATTTGTGGGAGCAAGACCTACAGCTTAATTCAAATTAAAGGGCCCCCAGTGCCCTTGATTCGAAGACTTTCAGTGAATTAGTAGACCTTGTTAAGGGACATTTCCAACCCAGCCTCTCAGTCACAATGCAGAGGTTCAGGTTCAATTCATGGAATAGAGCCCCGGGGGAGACCATTGAAACCGATGTGGAAAAATTAAAACAACCAATGGAATATTGTGATTTCTCTGAAACCCTGAATGATATGCTCAGGGATCGTTTGGTCTGTGGCTTGCAAGATGATGCTATCCAGCGAATATTGCTTGCTGAAGTGGACCTTGATTTTAAGAAAGCATTATAAATAGCGTTTGCGATGGAAAGTGCTGTAAGGGATTCACAAGCAATTAATGTTCGCAAAATGGCGCCGTGTTCCTATTTGGGTGGGCACAGTCAGCCAAAAGTGGTGTGAAAAGCCGGGACTTCATCGCGAAGCGGGGAACAGCCCCTGCTAACCGAAAATTCATAGGAAACAGCTTCGCAGCAAATTCAAAAACTAATTTTTATCGACGTGTAAACAATTATATCCCTAACGATTGGCAATTTAAAAAGGTGGAGTGTTGTTTTTGTCACAAAAGTGGACACATATTGAAACATTGCAAAGCGAGATTAAAACAGGCTTCCAGGCAACAAAAGAAGTCCAATGAAGTATATAGTGTGGAAGAGCCAAAAAGAACCAATTCTGACATTTATGATAAAGGCGAAATACTGCAGATGCTGGAAATCTGAAACAAAAACAAAAAATGCTGGAAAAACTCAGCAGGTCTGACAGCATCTGTGGAGAGAAAGACAGAGTTAACGTTTCGAGTCCATATGACTTTCCTTCAGAGCTAAAGAGAAGCAAAAATGTGGTGAAATTTATACTGTTTAAGGGGGGTGGGACAGGAGAAGCTGGATAGAAGGCCATAGATAGGTGGAGGCAAAGGAGAGATTGCCAAAGATATCATAAACAAAAGGTCAAAGGGGAGTCATCATTAACACCCCTTTGACCTTTTGTTTATGACATCTTTGGCAATCTCTCCTTTGCCTCCACCTATCGCTGGCCTTGTATCCAGCTTCACCTGTCCCACCCCCATTAAACAGTATAAATTTCACCACATTTTTCCTTCTCTTTAGCTCTGAAGGAAAGTCACATGGACTTGAAATGTCAACTCTGTCTTTCTCTCCACAGATGCTGTCAGACCTGCTGAGTTTTTCCAGCATTTTCAATTCTGACGTTTATTCCTTATTCAACATGAAAGTTGAAAAGAAAGAGCCAATTACTGTCACATTGCAAGTGAATGGTAATCCCTTAAAAATGGAAGTAGACACTGGTGCTTCTACTCCTGTAATAGGAGAACACACTTTCTGATATTTAAATAAAGGTGCTCAACAATTAAATTTGGAACAAACCTCTGCCAAGTTGAAAACGTACACAGGTGAAGAAATCCAGGTAAAAGGTATCACCAGAGTAACTGTTTATTATAGACTCCAAATAGCACAACTACCAGTGATGGTGGTAGAAGGTGAAGGACCAAGCCTTCTAGGTCGTGATTGGTTGAAAGAGGTTAAATTAAACTGGTCCGACATTGTCAATGCCCTAAGTTGCCTTCCTTTGCAAGAGAACAATGACCATGCCCCAATTCCCCAAAAGCTCATATTAGTGATGAACTGCCTGTGCCTAATGAGGTACCTGATGTTAATGTGATCCCAGAGAATGTGGTTCCTGCAAAAGATCGGATATCATGGAGCTACGACATTCCACACGGATCAGGAAACCACCTGAAAGACTGAACTTGTAATTTCATGACCTGCATAAATATTGTAATGTCATGAGACAAATATCTTTGTAAATACAAAATATACAGAAAAGATAAAAGGGGAGGAATGTAGTAATTATAGTTTTGATAAATGTAGGACTGTAGATTTAAGAATAATCCTGTGTTGTAAGATCACATGATCTTTGTAAGCCAATGAGTTAGCAGTGCATGGAACCCCTAGGAGAGAGTTCTTCTTTAATTATAGAGCTAGTTGCACACATGTATCTGCTGTTGCTCTCTTGTAAATAAAATTCAATGTTTCCACCAAGAAAAGTTGCCTGAAAAATCAGCTCTATAACAATCACTCATTCAAACGTTGGACCAGTGGGAGCTATTTGAACAATTTCTATTTCTATGTACATTGAGAATGACTGGTCCTTCACCCAATTGGTGTTTGTGGAGTTTCTTGGCAGATAATGGCTGCCACATTGACCTACATAATAGTAGTCAGTACACATCAAACAAAGTAATTCATTGTGCGAAACACTTTGACATGTTTTAATCTAATAAGGCACTGGGTGGTCACAATTATTTATTAATAATAACGTGGCTTTGATGAAGAGTGACAGCAAAAGCCATTAATATCGCACTTTTCTTGTCAAAGTGCGTCACATGCAGTTAGTTAACGTTAGTTAAAACGTAGCAGCTATTTGTACACAGCAAGATTCAACAAACAGTAATGAAATGAATGACAGTAATTATTTTTGATGGGATTGTTTGGAGTTGATCCCAAGGCCAACTTTCTGTTTCGCTTTGCGTAAGCCTAAGGGATTTTGAATATTTTTAAAAATTCATTCACAGGATGTGGACATCGCTGGCAGGGCCAACATTTATTGTGTCCCTCTCATTGCCCTTGAAAAGGTAATGACGATCTGCCTTCCTAAACTGCTTCAGTCTATGTGGTTGGAGTATATACTGAAGTATTTATATGGCTGGTACAATTAAATTTCTGTTCAATGGTGACCCCCCCAGGATCTTGATGGTAGGGTATTCAAAAATGTTAATGCTGTTGAATGTCAAGGGAAGGTTGTTAGACTCTCTCTTGGTGGAGATGATTGTTGCCTGGTACTTGTGTGGCTGAATGTTATCAACTCAAGCCTGATTATCCAACAGAACAGATATCTGGGTCCTTGCTTTATTGCCTCACTCAAAGGACTCTACCTCCTATAATAAGGCACACCTTCAGTAATGTACTGCAGTATAAATCCATGCTACACAAGTTCAAATTCTGGAACAGAGCTTGAAACCACAACGTTCTGACTCAAAGGCAGGAGTGCTACTAACTGAAATCAAGCTGACATACTTGATTCTAATTCCAGAATATAAATTTACAATAAAACTAAGCATTTGTGGTATCATACATTTGAAAGCATGCAAGAGTATCATATTCAAGGATGTGAAACCAGTAAACAGTTTCACATAATGTGGTTTCAATCTGCTGTGTTGTGCCTTTAAATTAATGCATTTTGAAATAAACAGAAAACATTGGAAGTGCTTCCCAGTGGCTTAATCAGCATCAAGCACAGAAATGTTTGTGTTTTAGGTGTGATCCTTTATCACAACATCGGGTGGGTGAAATTCAACTTTGGTGGGGACTCGAAAAAGGTGATAGCAGATTGGGTATGGATATATCCTAACTGATTTACCTTTTCATTGGTTTCGGTGAAAAGGATAGTTGGGCAAGATATATCTTGGGAACTAATTCACCGCCACCCATTTTGCAGCTCCACAGAATCTGAATTTCACCCCCATCATCTCCATGATTTCCATTTTTTATTCCAAATTTATCATTTTTCTCAGAATAACACACCTCATCTTATGAGGAAGAACCTGTTATTTTCAGGTCTTGCACACAACATGAGGATTTCATCACACTTGATCCCTTTGACCTCTGTTGTTAACAATTCTTTAGTAAAGGAAAACATTTAAAAAATAACAAATAGAAATGGCATTAACTCCACAGTTCACAGCTTAGTGTTGCAGTCTCTTAGATTTTACAAATATGATACTAATGTTAAAATCGTCCTTGGGGTATAAGCTTTGACAGGAATATACTTTAAATTTCACCTTTTAATAAAAAATATTGTGGATTAAATGAAGAGAATAGAAAGGTCAACCCTGAACTGTTGAGAACAACTGAACTTCTGATATAATGAGATCCTCTAGATCTGATTTAATGGAGCATGTCTGACATTTGTGTCATCACACTGGATGATATTTATGGACCACTGGCGCATCAGATTTTTTAAGTGTATGGGCTGAAATAAGCTTACAGGAAGCCACATTTTCATTCTCATTTCATTAGTCTTCACCGAGATGGAAAATAAATCTTCACAGTCGCTCCATTTGTAGGAAAGTGACTAACTCTCTAGAACAGCATTCTCTGGAGAATGAACCCCATCTCAGAATGGTGCTTTGCCAATAATACCAGGCAGGGTCAGCCTCCTAGTCCTAAAACAAAAAGCCCAAGCTACAGTATGAACTACAGATCTTCCACCTGTAGAATTATTGTTAGGTGTGTGCTTTACAGCACTGGTGGCTTTATCATGCCAAGAGTTCTCACAGTCAAGCACGATAATGGGCCTTAACTTTCGAGCTCCCCAGTTTCAGATTGGGGATGAATGTCCTAAAGATGTGCTGGGGAATCTCCTTTGGAGGTTTCCAGGTAAGGTTTGCACAGCAATTGCCCAGATGTGCCAACTTCCCCTGGGCAATTGTCCTGCACTGGGAACCATCCGAAAATGCGATTAAATTGCAAACTTCAGATGATTCCAACTGGGTTGCACTATTAGCTCCCCAGAAAAAAGTTAGAAGTATTAAAACCGCTTCTAACTTCTGGGTAACTATTGTACAGACCCAGATCGACCCCTCCCCCACCCCCTACTGGGCACTCCCCCCGCCCCCCAACTACACCCGCCATGGGATTCCCCCAATCGACACGGGATTCTTCCACCGCCCCCCCACCCACCACCACCGCCACCGACCGGCCCCAACTCTCACCTATAACCCCTTCCAGGCCCGACCCGACCCAAGGCCCGACACCGCAGAGGCCCGACACGCCATCCCTGAGGCCGGACACATGATCCCCCCCACCAAGTCCTGACACCATTTCCCCCCCCAATACCACCTCCCCTAGAGGCCTGACACCTGACTCCCCTCCCAAGGCCTGGCTACCCCACCCCGAGGCCAAGACCCCCCCCCTCCCCCCCCGCCCCCGACATGGCCTGCACCACCAGCCCCCAAGCCTAACCCTCTCCTTAAGGCCCAATCTGCCACCCCCGAAGCCAACCACCACCACCCCCCCACCAAGGCCCAGCCCCTCCTCCAAGGCCCAACCCACCACACCCGAGGCCTGACCCCCGCCCCCCAGGCCTGACCGCCCGCCCCCCCGGGCCTGACCCCCCCCCCCGACCTCTGACACCCCAACCGCCAACCTCTGACAGCCAACCTCTGATCCTTCGACCTCTGGCACCCCCCTGACCTCCGATATCCCCCACCCCCCTCAAATTCTATCCACTTACATTAGACACTTACTTTCATCCTGGCCTATTTAGGTCCTTTAAATTTCGACGGGCCTTAGGCTTACCTTGTTGATGGCAGTTAGTGCCTCAAAAAAAGGGCCAGGCTTCCTTCACTTCAACTCCCCTGCACTTCAACACTAGGCCCTGGGGGCCGATTGCACTGCCTGGATCTTGCCCAGCCTGAGTCAGAAGGTCGGGCAATACAGACTGGGAAAAAAATCAGGTAAGAAACTGGGCACGGAGTGGCAATCTGGTGCTGATTGCCATTCCGAGGAATTCAGGCCCAATATCTTCTCTCTTCATTCACACTTCTAACTGGGCAAGGGGGTCAATGGCTGGTGACCAGGAATAGGAATCATAACTGACTTTTCTCAATTTGGAGGGAATGCAGAGATATAATGCAATAATGCTGATTTCCAGTTCAAATCATGTAGCTAACACTAATCAGGTGTTATGATCTCAAGGGAGGCCATTCATTTTTTGAAAAGAAATTCAAACTCCTGGTTATTAACTGAAAGAATTACACCACAAGGTTTCATGTTTTAAACAAAAAACCTCTACTGTACAAGAGTTGAAAGAGAGCAAGTACTACTAACTTAACTCAATATAACTCGTAAATAACCATTAATAAGCCCAAAAATCTCAACAGGTAATGCCCATATTTTTATTTCCACCCAAGAGTTGCTCTACACTTTCCAGTTTCTTGTGGGTTCCTTCACTTCTCCTGGGGCTAAACCAAAGTGTTCCATTGCTGCTCGGAATTCACTTTGATTCTCCTCAGTATTCCCGCTATTCTCTAAGTTATGAGATTTCTTGGGGTCCTTCCACTAGCATCCAGACAGGTGGCCCTCCAACTCCTTAAGCACGTCAAATTGTGGACACGCCCTCTCGACAATGGGCATCACTGCCTTCTGGCTTCGTGGTCTAAAGCTTCTGGCAGCTTTCTTTCTCTGCAAGTTTCCAAACTCCAGACATAACCTTGCTTGTGCCTGTGAGAAAACACACAGCTCGGCCCAAAACAAAAGCGTACCTCTCTTCAACCTATCCCCATGGCACACATGGGATGTCCCAGGCAAAGATTTCAACGAATTAACTTCACCTTCCAAAACATCCCTTTGATTCTGGGACCCACATGAATTATTCAAGACCTTTATGAAGACAATTGTAGACATCTCATCTCCACCATAAAACTCAGAAAGGGACCACGCATTGTTTAATGTTTTCCCACTTCTAACTCTGACCTCATTAAATAAACACAGACCACTCTTTGAATGGCAATTACTTTAGGGGCAACACTTTCCCCCCGTCAGGGGGGAAGTGCGGGAGCGGGTGCGGGCGAGTGGGATTCCGATCGGTGCCCCCAGTTGGGGGTGCGCCGTCATTTTACGTGGGCGAACCAATTAAGGCCCGCCCAGCGTGACGTCCACTCTGAAGCGCTATGCGCTCTCTGTACGGGTGGGGGGGGCTTTCCCTCAGCTGGGAGTGCGCTCTTTCGTGCATGCACGTGGAAGAGTGCACAGATCACCCTGAGGCAAAATGCTGCCTCAGGGAGATCGGCTCACATTTAAATAAAGCTGAGAAAAAAATTTCCCTGCCAAGTCCCCTCATGACACTGTCACATGAGTTGGGACATGTCCATAAATTTTATTTTAAAATATTATGAGATTTTTAAATCCTTATGAAACCTCATCCCGCCCGTGGATGAGGTTTCATGCTTTTTCTGAAGCCCACCAGGGCTCCCAGCCTGCCCGCCAACCTTAATGTTGGACGTACAGGTCCATTAATGATTTTAATTAGTTTCTCAATGGCCTCAATTGGCCGTTGACAGGTCGGCAGGCGCACAGCTGACTCAACTGCGCCCCCACCGACCTGAAAATGGAAATGACGCAGGGTGACGCCGGGAGTTCCACCCGATGTCATCCTGCATCATTTTACACGTCGGCGAGTGGGCCCCAACCCTGCCGACTGGAAGATCCTGCCCATAAAATTTATACCCTTGGATTACTGAGGGAATGGCTGATGGCACTTTCAAAAACTACTTTGAGCTTCACTGCCTTTCCCCTGTTTCTAGCTGCTTATTGGAAATTATTTTGCTGCATATTCATTGGTTACATTTCCGCCAAGTTGATTTTATTTGAGACACAGCCTCATTCAGTTACACTGATTTGCTATGGCAAATCCATGAGAAAGTT
The DNA here is from genome assembly GCF_964194155.1 of Cetorhinus maximus. Lineage (NCBI taxonomy): Eukaryota > Metazoa > Chordata > Chondrichthyes > Lamniformes > Cetorhinidae > Cetorhinus > Cetorhinus maximus. The sequence continues at coordinate 18,469,761 of NC_135903.1, read as the reverse complement.
AGTATTCTTTGTCGCAATAATAACTTGCGTGCATGAGCGATATGTTAGGGGTATTAAAACTGGATGCCTTGTGAACAGTTTTCCTCCAGTCATGCGCTCGATGCAACTTTTAATCATGCACACTAGATTAAAAGTTTCAACACAGATAAATAAAGGAAATGCTTTCAAAATAAATTCTTTGGATCCCTACCTTTCATGACGTCTAAGAAACATTATGGCACATCCTAAAGATGCCAAAGATTTTCTGCAATATTTAAAGGAGATACACAAAACAGGTCAGAGTACCACAGTGTACATTATTGAGATCATTATTGTTCATCTACTGATAATTAGCTGTTATTGTAGTTTGCATTGAAGCTACAGGAAAGTTTCATATTTACCTTCTGTACTAATTTTGGTTGGGACGGTAGTGGAGATTGTTATGGTCATCTTGCCGTTGCTGGGCTAGGAGGAAAGAGAGGGAATGTAAGAAAGAATGAAGGATAAGAAAAAAAAGCTTTCCTTCAGCTGAGTTATGATGGGTTTAAATTTGTATATCAAATGGATACTTAACCACAATGTACAAAGATGTGGTGTAGTGGTAATGTCACTAGAGTAGTAATTCAGTGGCCCAGGCTAATTCTCTGGGGGCATGGATTCAAATCCTACCATGTCAGCCAGTAGAATTTAAATTCAATTAATAAACATGGAGTTAAAAGCTAGTCTTGGTAATGGTAACCATGAAGTTGTTGTCTGCTCCACTAATGCCCTTTAGGGAAGGAAATATTTTTTTTAAACTTCATCTAGACTGGGACAATCACATTGGCAAGAAAGGTCTAGAAGGTGAGTTTATAGAATGTTTTTGTGACAGCTTTTTGGAGCTGTACATAGTGGAACCGATCGGGGATAAAGCTATCTTAGATCTTGTATTGCGTGACGAAGCAGAGTTAATTAGTAATGTCACAGTGAAAGATCCACTGAGAAATAGTGACCACAATACCATTCAATTCCATTTGGAGTTTGAAAGTGACATATTCCAATCACAAACAAAAATCTTAAACTTAAACAAAGCCGATTACATAGGTAAGAGGGGAGAACTGGCTATGGTTAATTGGGTCACGTGACAAAAAGGTATGGAGGTAAATGAACAGTGGGAAGCACTTAAAGGAACAATTCAAAATGCTCAAGAGGGATACATTCCATTGACAACTCAGCAAAAGGAACCCATTCATGGCTCATTAAGGAAGTTAAGGATAATATTAGATTAAAAGAAGAGGCTTACAATGTTGCAAAAAAACAGCAGCATGTCCAGGGACTGGGAGTGTTTTAGAAACCAGCAAAGACCCACCAAAAAACTTGATAAAAATGGAAAAATATGATATGAAAAAATGAATGTGAGAGTAAACCAGGCAGTAAAACAGATTGTAAGAGCTTTGATAAGTATGTAAAAAGGAAGAGAGGAGTTAAAGTAAACTTTGGTCCCTTAGAAACAGAGGCGGGAAAACTTATCACGGGGAATGAGAAAATGGCAGAGGAATTGAACAAATATTTTGTGCCTGTCTTCACAGTAGAAGATACAAGTTCTATACCAAAAATAAATGATAACCTAGGGGCTAAAAAGAGTGAGAAAATTAGGAAAATTAATATCAGCGGAGATAAAGCATTGGAGAAACTTAAGTGACTAAAATCCAACAAATTCCCAGGACCAGGTGGCCCACACCCTAGGGTTCTAAAAGAGACAGCCACATGGATAGTGGATATGCTAGCTATGATTTCCCAAAGTTCCTTACATTCAGGAACGGTCTCACTAGATTGGAAGTTGGCAATGCTTTTCAAGAAAGGATGTTAAAAAGCATTCAGCACAGGAATTTAGCAGTGTTAAAAGGTACATATTTAAATGCAAGGACTACAGCAAATAAATGATGGCTATAATGGAAACGTAGCTTAAAGAGGGGCAAAAATAGCAGCTCAACATCCCTAGATATAGAGTTTTCAGGCAGGATAGAGGGGGGGGCTAACAAAGGTGGGGGTGTAGCATTATTAAAGAAATAATTACAGCTGTGAGAAGGGATGGTATACTAAATGAAGCACCAAGTGAGACCATATGGGTTGAGCTCAGAAATAAAAAAGAGGCAGTCACATTGCTAGGGCTGTACTGTAGACCCCCAAATAGTGGAAGGGAGTTAGAAGAGCAAATATGTAGGCACATTTCTGAGTGCAAATACAATAGGGCAGTAATAGATGAAGACTTCAACTACCCGAATATCAATTGGGACAAGAACAGTGTGAAGGGCACAGAGGGCACAGAATTCTTGAACTGCATTCAAGAGAACTTTTTCAAACAGTACGTAACAAGCCCAATGAGAGGGGATGCAATTCCAGATTTAGTTTTAGGAAATGAAGCTGGGCAAGTGGATGAAGTAGCAGTGGGGGACCATTTTGGGGCCATAACACAGTTAGATTTAGCATCATAATGGAAACAGACGAAGATAGAACAGGAGTAAAAGTTCTAAACTGGGGGAAGGCAAATTTTACAAAGCTGAGAGGCGAACTGGAAAAAGTGGACTGGATACAGCAACTGGAAGGGAAAATAGTGTTGAATCAGAATCACAGAATCACAGAATCTCACAGTGCAGAAGAGGCCCTTCGGCCCATCGAGTCTGCACCGACACGTGAGAAACACCTGACCTACCTACCTAATCCGATTTACCAGCACTTGGCCCATAGCCTTGAATGTTATGACATGCCAAGTGCTCATCCAGGTACTTTTTAAAGGATGTGAGGCAACTCGCCTCCACTACCCTTCCAGGCAGTACATTCCAGACCGTCACCACCCTCTGGGTAAAAAAGTTTTTCCTCACATCCCCCCTAAACCTCCTGCCCCTCACTTTGAACTTATGTTCCCTTGTGACTGACCCTTCAACTAAGGGGAACAGCTGCTCCCTATCCACCCTGTGCATGCCCCTCATAATCTTGTACACCTCAATCAGGTCGCCCCTCAGTCTTCTCTGCTCCAACGAAAACAACCCAAGTCTATCCAACCTCTCTTCATAACATAAATGTTTCATCCCAGGCAACATCCTGGTGAATCTCCTCTGCACCCCCTCCAGTGCAATCACATTCTTCTTATAATGTGGCGACCAGAACTGCACACAGTACTCCAGCTGTGGCCTCACCAAGGTTCTATACAACTCCAACATGACCTCCCTAGTTTTGTAATCTATGCCTTGATTTATAAAGGCAAGTGTCCTATATGCCTTTTTCACCACCACACTAACATGCCCTTCCGCCTTCAGAGATCTATGGACATACACGCCAAGGTCCCTTTGTTCCTCAGAACTTCCTAGTGTCATGCCATTCATTGAATACTTCCTTGTCAAATTACTCCTTCCAAAGTGTATCACCTCACTCTTTGTGGGAGCTATTCAAAAGCGAGATTCTACGGACACAGTATAGCCATGACCCCACAAAGGAAAGGGTGACACTGCCAAATCTAGAGCCCCCAGTTATCCTGAAGCATACAGGGCAAAATAAAGCAGAAAAAGAGAGCTTATGACATTCACAAAAAGCTTAACACTGTAGAAAGCCTAGAGGAGTATAGAAAGTACAGGGGTGAAATAAAAAAGGAAATTAGGAAAGCAAAGAGAGGATAGGAAAAAATATTGGCAGGTAAAACCAAAGAAAACCCAAAGATGTTTTACCAGTGCAGGAAGAGCAAGAGGATAACTAAGGAAAGGATAGTGTCTAACTTGTGCTTGTAACTTGTGCATTGATGCTGAAGATTTGGGCAGGGTTCTTAATGAGTACTTCATCTCTATCTTTATTAAGGAGAGCGATGATGCAGACATTCTAGTTAAGGAGGAAGAGTGTGAAGCGTTAGATACAATAAGCATAACGTAAGAGGAAGTATTGGAGGGACTGGCATCCTTGAAGGAGGATAAATCACCAGGGCCAAATGGACTGGAACCCAAGTTACTAAAGGAAACTAGGGAGGAAATAACGCATGCTCGGAGGATCATTTTCCAATTCTCACTAGGTACAGGCAAGGTGCCAGAGGATTGGAGGTCTGCAAATGTTGTACCAATATTTTAAAAAGGTACGAGGGATAGGCCAGCAAATTATAGCCTGGTAAGTCAAGCTTCGGTTGTGGGCAAATTATTGGTATCAATTCTGAGAGACAGGATAAACTGTCGCTTAGAAAGGCACAGATTGATCAGGGATAGTCAGCATGGTTTTGTTACAGGAAGATCATGTCTTACTAACAATAGAATTTTTTGATGAAGTAACAAGGAGGATTGATGAGGATAGTGCAGTGGAGTTTGTCAAATGGATTTTAGTAAGACATTTGACAAGGTTCCACATAGCAGACTGGTCAGAAAAGTGAGATCCCATGGGATATAGGGAAGATGGTGAGTTTGGGTCCAAAATTGGCTCAGTGGCAGGAAACAAAGGGTAATGGTTGATGGATGCTTTTGCGAGTGCAAAGCAGTTTCCAGCGGTGTTCCACAGGGCTCAATGTTGGGACCCTTGCTGTTGTTGTATATAATAATGATTTGGACTTAAATGTGGGAGGCATAATTGGAAAATTTGCAGATGACACAAAATTTGGCTGCATATTGATAGTGAAGAGGATAGCTGTTGTCTCCAGAATTATATCAATGGTTTGGTTGAGTGGGCATAAAAGTGGCAAATGGAATTCAATCCAAATAAGTGTGAGGTCATGCATTTGGGGAGGACAAACAAATCAAGGGAATGCTCAATAAATGGGAGGACATTGAGAGGGGCTGAGGAAGTGAGATACCTTGGAGTGCATGTCCACAGGTCATCCAGGGGCACAGGTTTAAGGTGATTGGCAGAAGGATTAGAGGGGACATGAGGAAAACATTTTCACCCAGAGGGTGGAATTCACTGCCTAAATTGGTGGTTGAGGCTGAAATGCTCAACTTATTTAAAAGGTACTTGGGTCTGCACCTGAAGTGCTGTCACCTACAAGGCTACGGACCAGGTGTTGGAAAATGCGATTAAAAATGCTCTTTTTATGGTCAGTGCAGACATGATGGGCTGAATGGCCTCTTTCTGCACCATAACTTTTCTATGGTTCTATGGAGAGAGAAAACAGCAAACTACAGGTCAGTTAATCTAATATCAGTTAGTGAGAAAATACTGGAATCTATTATTAAGGAAGTCTTAACAATGCACTTAGAAAAGCATAATGTGATTAGAACAAGTCAACATTGTTTTACTAAAGGGGAATACTGTTTGACAAAGTTAGAATTTTTTGAGGATGTAACTAGTAGGGTAGATAAAGGGGAACCAGTAGAAGTTGTATACCTGGATTTCCAAGAGGCATTTGATAACTTGCCGCTCAAAATGTTAATAGGCAAAATAAGGGCTCTTGGAGTTGGGGTAAGATATTAACATGGATAGGGAGGATTGGTTAATGGCGAGAAAACCGACAGTGGGTATAAACAGGGCTTTTTCAAGTTGGCAGGCAGTGAATAGTGAAGTGCTGCAAGGATCAGTGCTGGGGCCTCAGTTATTACAATCTAAAGTGATGATTTAGATGAAAGGACAACGAGTGATGTACCTATGTTTGATGCTGATACCAAACTAGGTTGGAAGGTAAGCTTTAGGGAGGACACAGGGAGGCTACAAAGAAATATAGATGGGTTAGGTGAGTGGCCAACAAGATGGCAAATGGAGCATACCATAGGGAAGTGTGAAGTTATGCACTTTGGTTGTAGAATAAAAGAGCAGAATATTTTTTAAAAGGTGAGAAACTTGTAAATGTTGGTGTTCAAAGAGACTTGGCTGTGCTTGTACAAGGAATGCACAAAGTCAGCATGCAGGTGCAGCAAGCAATTAGGAAAGCAAATGTAATTTTGGCCTCTACTGCACTGGAATGCAAGAGTAAAGGAGTCTTGCTACAGTTGTACAGGGTTTTGGTGAGACCGCATCTGGAGTACTGTGTGCAGTTTTGTTCTCCATATTTAAGAAAAGATATACTTGGGTTGGAGACAGCACAGCAAAGACTTACTAAATTGGTCCCTAGGATGAGGGGGTTGTCCTATGATTAGAGGCTGAGTAAATTGGGTTTATATTCCCTGAAGTTTAGAAGAATGAGAAGTGATCTCATTGAAACCTACAAAATTCTGAAGGGGCGCATCAGGGTGGATGCTAAGAGATTGTTTCCATTGGTCGGGGAATCTAAAACACGGAGACACAGTCTCAGGGTAAAGGGGCCGATCATTTAGGACTGAAATGAGAAGAAATTATTTCACTCAAAAGATTGTGAATCTTTAGAATTCTCTCCCCCAGAGGTCGGTGGACGCTCCATCATTGAATACATTTGAGGCTGGGATTGACAGATTTTTGGTCGCTCAAGGAAGTAAGGGATATAGGGAGCAGGCGGGAAAATGGATTTGAAGCCCAAGATCAGCCACGATCGTATTGAATGATGGAGCAGGCTTGATAAGCCATGTATTCTAACCCTTCTCCTATTTCTTATGTTCTTATTTGCCATCCTTACTTCATCTGTCCTACATGTGACTCCAATGCTACAGCAATGTGTTTGACTTTTAATGCCCTTTGAAATGACCTAGCAAGCCACTCAGCTGTATTGAACCACTACGAAGCCCAAAAAAAGGAATGAAACCGGATGGACCACCTGGCATCAACCTGGGCACCAGCAATGGCAACGGCAAACCCAGCCCTGTCGACCCAGCAAATTCTTCCTTACTAACACCTGTGCCAAAATTGGGAGAGCTATCTCACAGACCGGTCAAACAACAGCCTAACATGGTCACACTCATGGGATCATACCTTACAGATAATGTCCCAGGCACCACCATCCCTGTGTATGTCCTGTCCCACCGACAGCACAGACCCACCAGAGGTGGTGGCACAGTGGTACACAGTCGGGGGTAGTTGCCTTTGGCATCCTCAACATTGACTCCTGACCCCATGAAGTCTTATGGCATTCACGTCAAACATAGGCAAGGAAACCTCCTACTGATTATCACCTATTGGCCCCTCCCCTGCTCTCAGCTGGTGAATTAGTACTCCTCCATGTTGATCACCAATTGGAGGGAGAACTGAGGGTGGCAAGCGCACAGAATGTAATCTGGGTGGGTAAACTTCAATGTTCATCACCAAGAGTGGCTTGGTAGTACCCTACTAACCAAGCTGGCCGAGTCCAAAAGGACATAGCTGCTAGGCGGGGTCTGTAACAGGTAGTGAAAGAACCAACAAGAGGAAAAAACCAGCTTGACCTCATCCTCACCAATCTACCTGTCGCAGATGCATCTGTCCATGACAGGATTGTCAGGAGTGACTACTGCACTGTCCTTGTGGAGATAAAGTCCTGCCTTCACATTGATGATATCCTCCATCTTGTTGTGTGGCACTACCACTGTGCTAAATGAGATGGATTTCAAACAGATCTAGCCACTCAAAACTGGGCATCCATGAGTCGCTGTGGGCCATCAGCAGCAGCAGCAGCATCGTAAACAACCACAATCTGTAACATCTGGCATATTCCCCACTCTACCGTCACCGTTATGCAGGGGGATCAACCCTGGTTCAATGTAGAGTGCAGGAGGGCATGCCAGGAGCAGCACCAGGCATACCTAAAAATGAGGTGTCAACCTGGTGAAGCTACAACAGAGGATCACTTGCATGCCAAACAACAGAAGCAGCATGCAATAGGCAGAGGTAAGCAAACCCACAACCAATGGATCAGGCCTAAGCTCTGCTGTCCTGTCACATCCAGTTGTGAATGGTGGTGGACGATTAAACAGATAACAGGAGGAGCAGGCTTCACAAATATCCCCATCCTCAATGATGGGGGAGCCCAGCACATTAATACAAAAGACAAGGCTGAAGCATTTGAAACCACCTTCAACCAGAAGTGCTGAGTGGATGATCCATCTCAGCCTCCTCCGGAGGCGCCCAGCATCACAGATGCCAGTCTTCAGCCAATTCAATTCCTTCACATGATATCAAGAAATGGCTGAAGGCACTGGATCCGGCAAAGGCTATGGGCCCTGACAACATTCCAGCAATAGTACTGGAGGCTTGTGCTCTAGAACTAGCTGCACCCCTAGACAAGCTGTTCCAGTTTAGCAACAACACTGGCATCTACCTGGCAATGTGAAAAATTGCCCAAGGCATTTCGTGTCCACAAAAAGTTGGACAAATCCAACCCAGCCAATGTTCACCCCAACAAGTCTACTCTCAATCATCAGCAAAATGATGGAAGGTGTATTCGACAGAGGTGTTAAGCAGCATTTCCTCAGCAATAACCTGCGCAGTTTGGGTTCTGCCAGGCCCACTCAGCTCCTGACATCATTACAGCCTTGATCCAAACATGGACAAAAAAACTGAACTCATGAGGTGAGGTGACAGTGACTGCCTTTTACATCAAGGCAGCATTTGACTGAGTATGCCATCAAGGGACCTAACAAAACTGAAGTCAATGGGTAACAGGGGGGAAATCTCTTCACTGGTTGGAGTCATACTCAGCGCAAATGAAAATAGTTGTAGTTGTTGGAGGTCAATCATCTCAGTCCCAGGACATCACTGCAGGAGTTCCTCAGGGTAGTGTTCTAGGCCCAACCATCTCCAGCTGCTTCATCAATGACATTCCCTCCATCATAAGGTCAGAGGTGGGGATGTTCGCTGATGATTGTACAAAGTTCAGCACCATTCACAACTCCCCAGATACTGAAGCAGTCCATGTTCAAATGCAGCAAGGCCTGGATTATATTCAGGCTTGGTTTGATAAGTGGCAAATAACATTTGTACCACTTAAGTGTCAGGCAATGACCATCTCTAACAAGAGAAAATCTAACCATCTCTCCTTGACATTCAATTACATTACCATCACTGAATCCACCACCATCAACACCCTAGAGGTTACCATTGACCAGAAACTGAACTTGACCAGCCATATATAATTACTGTGGCTACAAGAGCAGGTCGGAGGCTGAAAATTCTGCGGTGAGTAACTCACCTCCTGACTCCCCAAAGCCTGTCCACCATCTGGAAGGCACAAGTCAGGAGTGTGATGGAATCCTCCCCACTTGCCTGGATGAGTACAGCTTCAACAATACTCAAGAAGCTCAACAATCTGCTTGATTTGCACCTGATCCACCACTTTTAATATTCACTCCCTCCACCACCGATGCACAGCGACAACAGTGTACACTATCTACAAGATGCACTGCAGCAACTCACCAAGGCTCCTTAATCAGTACTTTCGAAACCCACAACCTCTACCATCTAGAAGGACAAGGGCAGCCGATAGATGGGAACAACTCCGCCTGCAAGTTCCCCTCCAAGCCACACACCATCCTGACTTGGAACTATATTTTGGAACTAATGCCTTCTCTGTCACTGGTCAAAACCCTGGAACTCCCTCCCTTACAGCACTGTTGGTGTACCTACACCACTTGGACTGCAGTGGTTCAAGAAGGCAGCTCACCGCCACCTTCTCAAGGGCAAATGGGGATGGGCAATAAATGCTGGCCTCGTGAGCAACTCCTATATCCCATGAACGAATTTTAAAAATGCTTCCAAATGAACCAGTATGAGCCACCACAGTTATATCCAGAGGCTCATGTAAATGAAGCATTTTGCAGCTCAGATTCATCAGGGAACTGTTGAAATAACCATCAGCTTTGGGGGTGTTTTAAAATTAAGTCAGAACTAGTGGCCAGGATATTAACTGAAAGGTCAATCATAAGTTTATTAAATGCGAGGGGGAAAACAAAGTTTAATGTATCTCTTTTACTTTCTTCTTCCTCTAATGTAAGCATATAAAATAAGATTTGGATGCAGTTCAGCTGTAGGATCTTGACTATTACAAAGCATTAGACTACTAACTGGTCTGTATATCCATTATACTGGCTATCCAATCCCATTCAATAAGCTGCCTCAGATGAATGTAAAAAGAGGTCAACTTGCAGACGCATCCATTTTCCTTTATTGTGGAGCAGATCTTTCTTTTTTGTCTCCTACAGTTGTGAAGTAGAGGCTGTCATCTGTCTTTTCAGACAAAAGGCTACTGACTGTCCACTCTTGCAGTCACACATCCTCCAGAAACTCTTCCATTTTGTTGCTATGTTTGACCTGATGAAGTGAATGGAATGATCAACTTAAACTGATCTCAGATCTTTTTACTGGCACTTAGTTTAAGCTATTCCTGTAACTTCAATCTTTTTGTCCCCTTAATATTCAAAGCAATTCTAGAAGATTTAATCATTGGACCAAATCAATGGTCCATTCCCAGCCCTTTGAGACTTAAATTCCTTTTGTAAAGTTGTGTTTAGAAGTACACAGAGAAAAATATGTAAAATGCATACCTCTATGCATGTTACTCCTTGTTACAGGAGTAAGTTGATTTGAAGTATAGTGTGTGTATTAGATTTTCAGACAGCCCCTGTATTATTGAAGTCATTTCAAAAGGAACAATATCAAATTTGTTCCATGAATCTTAAAATAGATATTGATTTGAATCATTCCTTCAGTGTTTGTAAAGGGATATGTTAAAGAACCTCAGATCATCTGGCTGAGATAAATAATACAAATGCCAAAAACCTGTAAGAAAAATAAGAACACATATCAATTGTCAGAATTCAGGTTCAACATTTCAAGCTGGTAATAATCCTACCTGACTACTGTCCTGTTTTTGATGAAGGGTCTCGGCCCGAAATGTTGAGCTTTCTTTTTGGATTCTACCTTTCTCTAACACCTTTTGTGTCTAATACTTGATTGAGGTTGACTGAGCAATGCATTTTGAATCTAATTAATTTGACTTTTTTGGACATGATAGGATTAAGTTAAATAAAAATAATTCTTAAGATCACAGGAGAAACACTGAGGTGCTAGAGAACAGCTGCAGACCCATCGCACCTCTTTTGAAATTTGATTTTTTTTTCTTCACTTCAGAATTGACACAGCTCTTTCCTCCTGAGATATTGGCAGCTCAGACCGTCCTTCTCCAATATGGACACCAGATGATAAGCAATACAAGCCCATCTGTTGCTGGCACTGAAAGAGGTACTTCAGCTTTTGCAGATGGTAAAGCAAGCTGGAAACAAACTGCAGCCCAGGATTTTAAAGTGTTTGTGTGCTGAAGGAGACTATTCTCTTAAAGAGATATTTCCACTACCCGAGGCTGGTCTTCATAAAATATTAAATTTATGGTTAATTAATGACAACCTTATGCTCAAAGCAAACCCTTGCAATTATATTGTGTCTTTCATGTAGCAAAACCACCCAAAGTGCTTTACAGGGGTGTCTTTTTTTAAATTAATTTACAGGATGTGGGCGTCGCTAGCTAGGCCAGCATTTATTGCCCATCCCTAATTGCCCTTGAGAAGGCGGTGGTGTTATCAGGCAAAATTTGACACTGAGTTACATAAGGAGATGTGACCTAAAGTTTGGTCAAAGAGACAGGTTTTAAGGAATATTTTAAAGCAGGAGAGAGGTAGAGGGGCAGAAACATTTAAGGGGGGGGATTTCAAGAGTTTAAGACATCTGAAGGCATGACGGTCAATGGAGAGGTGAAGGAAATCAGGCGTGAACAAGAGGCAAGAATTGAAGGAGTGTAATGATCTTGGAAGGTTGCAGAAATGGAAAAGCCTACAGAGATAAGGGAGGGGAGGCCATAGGAGAATTTGAAAAGAAGAATGAGAATTAAAATTGAGCCATTGGTCAATGTAATGTAAAGTGAGTTCTTGGTTTAAACCAATGTAGTTCAGCAAGTACACAAGTGATGAGTGAACGGTACTTAATGGGGATCAAGATATGGGCAACAGAATCATTGCTAAGCTCAAATTTACAGAAGGTAGGAGAAGATGACAGTAATATTAGGTTACCAACAATACAGTTCTTGCTACAGTATGTGACAGGGCCACGTAGATCAAGAAGGTTTCAATTTTAATTAAGGTATGTGCCAAATTAGCTCAATAATGAAGCAGGGGCCAGTCACTTCAAGACAGGGGGACAGATATTTAGAGGGGATTGAAAGAAAAAAATGAAAGTGGTGAGCATAACATTTTGAAAAAAAAATCTGAGCAACAGGTTAAGCAAGCTGTTTCATGCTACTATTATGCAATGGCTATGCAAGTGGTATCTTCCACTAACAGAACGCTGCCATCAGTCAAAAATATGTTCTGCCTACCATACAACTGAGCAACACCGTGAATGAATTTCAGTGCCAGCGACCAGCTGATCAATTTAAACAGCATGCTCCTTTGGCTGTTCATAATAGGCAGATAGCAGACTGTTCTCAACTAACCCGCACTTGCAAAACCAAAACAAAGTGCCTACTATTAAATGTGATTCTGTGATTGGGCAGCACTTACTGAACAATCATGAGTGTGTGAGTAGCTACAATAACAACCAATTTAGTATCAAATTAAAATAAAAGGCATACAATGTGGCAAGGATTAGTGGTAAGCCAGAGGATTGGGCGTTTTCAAAACCAACAAAAGATGACCAAAAAAAAAGAGGGAGAAAATAAACTTTGAGGGTAAACAAGCAAGTAATATAAAATGGACATTAATAGCTTCTTTAAATATATAAAAAGGAAGAGAGAGGCTAAAGTGAATGTAGGCCCCTTAGAGAATGAGGCTGGCAAAAAATAATGGGGAACCAGGAAACGGCAGAGGAGCTGAATAATTACTTTGCATCAGTTTTCACGGTAGAAGGCACTAATAGCATTCCAATACTAAATAATCAAGGGACAAAAGAGGGGGAGGAATTAAATACAATAACTATTGCTAGAGGAAAAGTAGTAGGGAAACTAATGGGGCTAAAGGCCAATAAGTCCCCCGGACCTGATGGGTTGCATCCTAAGATATTAAAGGAAGTAGCTACAGAGATAGTGGATGCACTGGTAGTAATCCTCCAAGAACCCTTAGATTCTGGAGAAGTCCCAGATGATTGGAAAACTGCCAATGTGACACCCTTATTCATGAAGGGAGGAAGACAAAATACAGGTAACTATAGTCCAGTTAGCTTAACATCTATCATTGGGGAAATGTTAGAGTCAATTAGAAAGGATGTGATAGCAGAGCATTTAGAATTACATAACTTAATCAAGCAGAGTCAGCAAGGCTTCATGAAGGAGAAATCATGCCTGACAAATTTATTAGAATTCTTTAAGGAGGTAACAGGCAGGTTACATAAAGGGGCACCAGTAGATGTAATATATTTGGATTTCCAAAAGGCGTTCGATAAGGTACCACACTTAAGGCTACTTTAAAAGATAAGAGGCTATGGTGTTGGTGGTAATATATTAGCATGGATAGAGGATTGGCTAACTAATAGAAGGCAGAGAGTTGGGATAAGGGGAGCATTTTCAGGATGGCAACTTGAAACTAGTGGAGTGCTACAGGGATCAGTGCTGAAGCCACAATTATATACAATATATATTAATGACTTAGATGGGGGAAGTGAATGTTCTATCGCCAAATTTGCAGATGATACAAAAATAGGTGGGAAGGCAAGTGGTGAGGATGACACAAGGAGTCTACAGAGGGATATAGACAGGTTAAGTGAGTGGGCAAAAAAGTGGCAGATGGAATATAATATGAGAAAATGTGAAGTTTTGCACTTTGCCAAGAAGAATAGAGGAGCTAAATATTATTTAAATGGAGAAAGACTGCAGAAGGCTGCAGCATGGAGGGATTTGGGAGTCCTTGTGCATGAATTCCAAAAAGCTAACATACAAGTTCAACAGGTAATAGGGAAATGGAATGTTGGCCTTTATTTCAAAGGGAATGGAGTATAAAAATAGGGAAGTCTTGCTAAAACTAAACAAGGCACTAGTTAGACCACACCTAGAATACAATAAGCAGTTTTGGTCCCCTTATCTAAGCAAAGATATATTGGAATTGGAGGCAGTCCAGAGAAGATTTGCTAGGTTGATTCCAGGTATGGAGGGATTTTCTTATGAGGAGATGTTGAGTCGGCTGGGCCTGTACTCATTAGAGTTTAGAAGAATGAGAGGCGACATTATTAAAACATATGAGATTCTTAGGGCTTGAATTTTCGGGTTGGCGTGTGGGGGCGGCGCCGATGCATAAATGACAAGCGGTGATGTCGGGCATGTGTCCCGATGTCACTGCGCATCATTCCGATCTTCAGTTTGGCAGGCGTGCACTGGAGTCAGCTGCACACCCACCGAACTGTCAATGGCCTATTAAGGCTATTTAAAAACTAATTGAAAGGATTAACAGAGCTGCTTATCTAACCTTAAGGTTGGCGGGCAGGCGAAGAGCCCAGGCGGATGGATGAGGTTTCATGAAGGATTTATAAATCAAATAAATTTTTCGATTAAAATTCATTGCCATGTCCCAGCTCATGTGACACTGTCAATGAGGAGATACGTCTGAAATTTTTTTCTTTTCTTTATCTAAATTTTTCATTATGAAATTAAACTCCCTGAGGGCACTCTTTCATGCACATGCGCGAAAGAGCGCAGGTCCCGACTCAGCCTCCTCCCCCCGCCCGCACAGGGAGCACTCAGCGCTTCCAGGTGCATGTCACGGTGGCTGGGACTTAATTGGCCTGCCCACGTAAAATGGCGGCGCGCAGCCAATCGCTGGCTACAATTGGCTGCATGCCCGCCCGCTCCCGCTCAGCACCCCCAACAGGGAGAAAATTCTCCTCTAGGGGTAGATGCTGAGAGCTTGTTTCCCTTTGTGGGAGATTCTCAGGCCAGAGGTCATAATTTCAGAGTAAAGAGTCACCCATTTAAGACAGAGATGGGGAGAAATTTCTTCTCTCAGAGGGTAGTGAATCTGTGGAATTCTTTACTGCAGAAGGCTGTAGAAGCTGGGTCATTAAATATATTTAAGGCAGAGATAGACAGCTTTTTAATCAGTAAGGGAATCAAGGGTTATGGGGAAAGGCAGGAAAGTGGTGTTGAGGATTATCAGATCAGCCATGATCTCACTGAATGGCGGAGCAGACTCAATGGGCCAAATGGCCTACTTCTGCTCCTGGGTCTTATGGTCTTATTTAAGATAATAAGTCAAGCTTGTAATGTGGCTTATTTGCACTTGCTAGAATTGACATACGTTTATACACAGGGACCTGTTCTCTGGATGCAAAAATAATATGTTTAAGCCTTGAGCCTTTTTTGAATTACCTGGGGGCATGGGGAGCCTGTTGTTCCCCATTGCTTTCTCCATGGCAACACCTTGACCAGAGTTGACTTGCCAACTAATCAGCACCCTTTTCTCCTGTGGTATAAATTGTTGTGATCATTTGAAATTTGGCATTCTTGCATTTGTCCTGATGAGTACAAGATGAAAAGTTATGACAACATGTCTCGCTTTTTGGCAATGCTCAAATTCTGTATTACCAAGTCACTTTTTATTGTTCTATTGGGATAACCTATACTGATGAGGTGAGGCATTGCTGTATTCATGAAAGAGAAATAGGCCACCAAATTAATCACCACTCAAAGGAAATTGTAACCATTATAATTCCAAAAAGTATTGCACATGAAAGTATGTAGAGGAGGATTGTTAAGAAATATGTCCAATAAAATGGACAGCTTACCTATTGGTTCAAATTGATGATGAAGGTTAATATTAGATTACACTGTTAATATAATGCTTGTAAATTATGGAATCCGGAAAAGCTGTCTCAGCAATGAATTAATTTTATACAGTCATCAGGCTTGTTAAATGGGAAATGTGTAGCAGTGATTCAAGAGCCTGTTGAGTGGTGCAGTTCTGTTCAGCTGCCTATCTACCTGACAAAGGCTGCATGAAATTAAAAAGTAATCGGGAATTAAAAAATGAATGAAGATTTTCTTTTTCATTTGGAGGCTCCATTCTTTGAATTTTGGCCCCTAGTGCACTGCCCCACTCTCAGCCCCACCCCCACCCCCACTCTTCCTTTTGTCCCATCATTTCCAACTTTGTTACTTGTTTACATCCAAGACTCTCCTTAAACCCGCACTCTGATCAACCCTTCTGTTAATGGCAGCTTGTGCTTATTTCCTGATTCTGTGCAGCTCCTAATCCATGAAGAAGGTGCTACAGCAGTGACTAACATAATAAAAATACGTTTACTAAATGATATTGAAACCAGACTGCACCATGAACAATTAAGGAAATCTGTGCATAGTGATGATATTTAAGGACCTTCAGTAAAAAGCAGAAACTTTCTTTGATCTACATTAAATGTATTGCGACTTCAAGCAACACAGTGTGTTATAAATTAGAGGCAATTAAGGCCTAAAGGAATATCAATAAACTCACAGATGCTGACTCGGTGATGTGGAATCATGCAGACTCAGTTACATATTTACACTTCATTAGAGCAAAGCTCATATGTTGCTTGCTGCTCACAATACAAACAAAAATATGTTCTTCCGCTGTCATTTTTGTCCTACTTTCACTCTGTCACTGGCTCATATTTTCTCTCAGGCTTCCGTATTGAAGTTCTAACTGTTGTGAAGTGGGCCACAAAGTCAGACTTGGCTAATTGCTGGATTAATCTTTATTGAACTGCTTGTTTCATGTGGCCTATACTCACAAAATGTCTCACATTCATGAAAATGTATTAATTGTGTGCACATGTATATAGATTTTAAAAAAAACAAATCACATGGATGCAAATTTGGGAGTTGAACTGATTGATCCTGGAGGCATTGCTTTCCAATCCACAGAGATAATGGTTATAATCAAAGTCCATGAATGATCATTCAGTTGTGATGGGAAAATTTGCTTAGAAGGAGTATTTAGCTAAATTTCAAATATGTTTAAGATAGTTAGAAAAATGTGACCAAAACAATTTTCTAAAATGAAACTTACTCATTCTACAAGATACTGAAAATTAAAATTGCCAACTGGCAATAGTTCTTTATTGTAATACTATGTATGATTTATTGACTTGCTAAATTTTCACAATTTACCTTTCAGAGAATCACCGCGGCCAGAATTTTACATCCTGCAGGTGGACGCGCGCCCTACCCTAACGGACATAAAATCGCCCGAGATGACGTCAAGCCAGCATCCCAAAGTCATTGCGCACTTGCAAGATATTTCGCTCGGCAGGCGCGCACAAAAGCCAGAAGAGCGCCCGTCGACAATTAAACTGGCAATTAAGCTCATTATTGGCCCAATTGTAAGCGATTTTTCGTGGCTCAAACTTACGGTTGGCGAACGGGCCAATCGGCCAGGAGGGCTTTACATTTTTGATGAGACCTCATCCAAGGGCGGCATGAAATGTCCGTTAGGAATTAAAATAAAAAGAAATACCTGGGGGCGGCATTTTAACGAGGTATGCTTTCAAGTGCTTGATTGTGCTGCATTGGCATTTCTTGCAGCATTTTTGTGCTTTCTTTAATTATTTGGAGGTCTGCAGCTCCCTGAGGCAGCTGCCTGCCTTCAGGGAGCTCAGTGGAAGCGCTCACCAGCACCCGCGGTGACATCGTCACCCACCCCCTTCCCGCCCCCCACTGGCAGGGCAATGCCTTTCTCAGGGCGTGTTTCCCGCTGGCTGGTGATTAATTGGCCAGCCACCATGAAATAGCGATTGGAGGTCAGTTTCCAGTCCGCTCCCAGGCACGCGCAATCAGCGTGCCCGACCAGCTCAAAATTCAGGTCCATGTATCAATCACAATGAATGGAGCCATCGATATATCTGCTATTGAGAGGGAGAAGGAGCCACAATTGATATTTTTTCATCATTCCAAGGTTATAACCTTATCTCTGAGTCCAGAACACAATTTCCCTTGTTTATTCCATTATCCGAGTGTTTAAATCATTACAATCTCACTGATACTCTTATTGTTCTCTACATCAGGGATAAAAATAAGATATAAAATATATTATATTTATATAAAATATAAAGTAAAGCATTATCAACCTACATTGCTTAAGAACAATCTTGTGCATAAAAATGACCAATGTTAATTAAGTCAGGAAAAAAGGAATTAGGCATTTCGTAACCAATTATAATTACAACCTTTTTAAGGAGAAGCACAGCATAAGGCTAAGCACTGGAAGCCATTGAGCACAGATTCTACCTCCTCATGGAGCCTGTTTGTCTAAAGGCTTTCTGATAAAGCTCAATAATTGTAGTGTGATTGACACCACTTCTCATGGAGGTAAAGACTGGCCCTGAACCTGCTCCTCCCATTATGTTAAACTTTTTTTTTCCATTTTGATCTTTCTTTGACAAAACAAATGCCAATGTAATTGCAACAAGATTTGCTGACCAGAAAGCAGACTCTAATCCAGTGATAGAATATGTTCTGAGCATGACTTCAAAGGGCTCTGTCAATCAATGGTTTCTGTTGGTCCATTGACTATAAGAAAAAACTAAACTTGCATTGTAGCCTCTTATCATAGATTCAAGGTTAAAAATAGAGATGAAAATTCAATGTAGAATTGAAAATGATAAACTAACAAAGCTTAACAGGTTTGGGGGAGATGGTTGATGTGGGGACGGGTGGGCAAATGCCCAGTAGAATTCCTTTTCTACCTGGTTTAGGCCAGTGTTGACCAATATATTAGCAATTAATCACGTCGCTACTTGAGAGTCCAAAATTGGCTTTTCAGACAATTTTTTTAAAAATGAGTGATTGGGCAAGTGATCTCAATATTTGTATTTACTCAGCATTTCCATATTTTCTTTAACTAATTTGTATATTTCTGATAAGATGTAAAGCAAAGTGTGCATGTATTTTTAATTACTGTAAGTGCTTTAATTCCGTGGTTACTAAATGCTGCTAGACATTTGTTAAGTAAATGTACACATGTGAAGAACTATACATTCAAATGTTTCAAGTGAGTGTATGCAAAGCATTTTCCAGTAAAATTGATCTAAGTGACTAAAATCCAGTCGTTATAGCCACAATTGTGGCTAGTTTCTATTGGACAACACAGTCTTACACATTTAATGCATGATCTGAAACAAAATACTCCTAATGCTATGTTGCTGATTATATCACATCAAGCTAGTCAAATGTCTAGCCTAGAAGAGGCTGATCATATTATAAAGGACTTGGACAAATTAAATAAGCTAAATAATGGCAGATGGAACTTAGTAATGGGTATATGTAAGATGATGCACAATGATTGGGGAAACAAAAAACATGTGTACAAGATAGAAGATGCGCAGTGGCAAAGATGAAATAGGAAAACATTTGGGTGTGATTATCAACTGTGGACTGAAAGTATTTGGTGAATGTGAAGTTGCCATCAGCAAGACTAATCAAATACTGGGAAATATCTCCAGGGCATTTGATTATAAGTCAAAACAGGTTACGTTAACCTTGGAAAAGCCATTGATGTGGCCACATTTACCTTCAACGTAATATTGATGCATTGAAAAGAGATCAGAGTAGCGCAATAAGGATGTTGCCAGGGCACTGCTAACCTGTGAAGTGAAGCGCATAGCAATGAATCTATTTTCATTTCCAGTTAATTCTTTTATAAATGAATTGGCCGAATATCTGTTAAAGTGCTGCATTGAAAAATATAGGACAAGTATAGATTCGGGAAACCAAGGAAAAATGAATCTTGCAAAGAGGCTGAATAAAGGCATGATTGCCAGAGGCCGGTTCCACAGGTTTCAGGCAGCCGGAATTATGCTCACTCTCTCTCCTCCACTATCAAGGCACATACATCGCTTGGTCATCACAGCCAAGCTAAGTTCTATCCTTAGCTGACCTTAACTCACTCATTCACAGTAGAGGTGAATGTTAGAAATATTTTCCATCTTCCCTCCCCCCCGCCTCACCCATCCCTCACACACAATTTTGAAGCATGGTAAATGTAGACCAAGCACAGTTTCCATGGCTGGGAGCAGCAGCCTTAGCAGAGGCAAAACCTGGGACCGTCTGTACGATCTTGCTTAACAAGTGGAGTTATTGTGGGCACCGTCTCACATAGTGTTTACAATCATAAAGAGCGATGATTTATGGAACATCAACAAATTAAACATGTGATCTTGCTGTAAGCATGACATTGTGCGTGCATCTAGTATACAATTAAAATATATTGTTAACTTGTCTACAAAATACACCCAGTTTGATCTATTGTTTGTGTACTGAGATCAAAGTAAATCCCTGGACAAACAGCACCTTCTGCTTGAATTTAGTCAGAATAACCCCTCTCTTCGCATTTAGACTTCATCATGAAAACCATATGGGCTTTGTCATTTGGATCAAATTCTAATTAAAAACAGCCCCATTCTGAAATGAAATTTCAGGCAGGAAAACTTTGATTTTTACAGCTGAATGCTCCTGAAGCAGTTTATAATGCTCAGGCCACAATTAGCAGCATTTGCTGTTTCTATGTGACAGTTTGCCCTGATTTTCGCAGAGTTAGGGGTAACTCTGGGGACATTTAAAAATGGCAGGCGGGACCTGGATTGGAAGTTCCACTCCCATTTCCAGCTGATACCCTTTTCACCAGTAGGGGAAAGTGGGTGGGCATGAATCACACAACACAGAAACCTGAATTCAGCAGGGCCATTTGAAAATAGTGCTGAGTTTAAACAGCCCCTATTTTTGCTGTTCCAAAGGCCTTAACTCGCAGGGTAGGAGTCACATATTTATGGAGGAGATGTTGCTCTTGAGGGCCGACATGTATTGTTTAAATGTCAGGATCTGAAGTTATTTGAATTCCCAGCTCTTAAAAAAAAACTAGGTTGCACTTATCAGTTAGAGTTAAAAAAAACACATAAGCTGCTCTACTGCTTTGATTAACAGACCATCTGGAGTAGCTTAAAAACACATTACCATCTGTTTCTCCAGTTTCATGAGAGTTCATTGTAGACATTTCCCAAGGGCTGTTATTATGATTGTGCCCATTATAAATGTTTGGCTGAGTTTCAAAAGGCCCAAAAACATCTGTCTCAGCAGAGGGGCTGAGTTCACATTTTGATTGACAGTTTTAAGAGGCTATTAAAGGATTATCTTTCTTTGGTGCAGTTATTGAATAGGAGGTTGTTTTATAACAGTGTCATGGGTGCTTTAAAAAGGTGTTTCCCCAAAGTTTCCTGTCAACAATGCATTTGTATGTGTGTGGGTTTTGTTTTTACCTGTGGAGTGAGAAATTCAATTTAAAATAATCCAGTAGCAAAGCCTTTTTACTTTAAAAATAAAAAGTTAGTTTATTTCACTCTATTGCTCTGAAAGTCACCTAAGAAAAAATAAATTTACCAATGTCAATACACAGAAAAAAATTAGTTACAAATGAAGATAAAGTGAAGATATAATACTTATACATATAAATCAAGATTATTCCATATTCGGTGCAGGCCAGTTATGTTTAGAAGTCGAGGTGTTGCAATGTCTAAAGTGAAGGTCTTGAGGTTGTAGGATTGTCCCTACAGCTACAATGGTTTCCACTGTCAAATTGCTAGAGGTTGTTTTAAAAGGCGAGCTTAGTAGGTGTATCCAGCATTTACAGGGAGGGGAGAAGGTTCCTTTCTTCTGGTTCTGCAGATGTAGCACTTTCAAACTGTCTAGTTACTTACAGCATAAGATGCCTTTCTCTGTCTCTCCCTAGGTTGAGGTTTCTTCAAGATAGTTCTCTCTGTGGATCTGCCCATTTTCTGCTGTTTTCAATGCATTTTGCAGGTAAGGCAAGGTGGCCATCATTATCACGTGATTTGTACAAGAATGCTAAGTCACTTTTCATATAAGGCAAGTGGTAATTCCATTACAGTTATACGAAGTCTCCTTACCCCTATAGGTATCAAAAGGGTCAAGGTTGTTTGCACCTTACAGTGGCTTATCAATTAGTGTGTTTGTGTTCAGAGGAAGAGCCATCAAGTCAATGAGCTTTTGTTTACTCTTTTCAAACACCCATTGTACTTTAAATGTATTTGTCTGAGGATCTTTTCACTTTCTCTGGCTTAAGGTGTTCCAGTCCGTATCCATAAGGAGAAAGTCAAATGACCTGACAAAAATAGTATAATCAACAACTTGCATTTATATAGCATCTTTAACATGGAGAAAGATCCCAAGGTACTTCACAAAATGTAGTCATCAGATGAAGCCTAAGAAGGAGACAAAAGAGTCAATCACCAGTTAATTTGGTAAATTTACATGTTGAAAAGACAGACAGAATGGAAAATGAGGAAGGGTAACCTTGATTGCTCCTCCAGCTTCGAGAGTCTGCCCGCTATCCTTAGTTGGTCAGGGAACTGGTCTCCAGGCCAAACAAAGAGACGCGCCATTCTAAATTCCAATAAGTGATTGTTTCCCTTTGGAGTCGGGTTTGGGATCCAGAAACAGTCCCACATCTGCTTCCCATCCCCACAGTGAAAATTCAGCTTTTGTCTTTGGTATCCTCCACAAACCCTCTTCCCAAAGCACCAACTCCATCCCTCTTCTGTCTGAGGGTCAACCAGATAGTTCGCAACCTTGGTGTCCTATTTGATCCCAAGATGAGATTTGGATACATATTTGTGCCATCACCAAGACTGCTCATTTTCACCTCAGTACCAATGCTTCACTCTGTCCCTGCTCAGCTCAACTTTTGCTGAAACCCTCATCCATGCCTTTGTTACCTCCAGACTTGACTATTCCAGTACACTCCTGGCTGGCCTCTGATTTTCTAATCCGCTAAACTTGAGGTCATCCAAAACTTTGCTGCCTGTGGACAAGTCCCATTCACCCATCTGCTCAATGACCTACAGTGGCTCCTGGTTAAGCAATGGCTCAACTTAAAAACTTTCATCCTCATTTTCAAATCCCTCCCCATTCCTTTCTCTGTCACCTCCTGCAGTCCTAAATGACCCAAGATAACTGGACTCCTTAAATTCTAGCTTCTTGAGTATCCCCAATTTTAATTGTTCTACCATTGGTGGATTTTCAGCTGCCTTGGCTCTAAGCTCTTCACTTCCTTTCCTAAACCTTTGCCTCTCTACCTATCTTTTCTCCTTCAAGATGTTCCTTAAAACCTATTTCTATGAGGAAGCATTTGGATATCTGCTTTAATATCACCTTGTGTGTTTTGCTGTTAAATTTAACATAAAAACATAAGAACCTAATAAATGGGAGCACGAGTAGGCCATACAACCCAGCCAAGCCTGTTCTGCCATTTAGTAAGATCATGGCTGAAATACTACATCAACTCTACGTTCCACCTCTGTCCCTTGCTTCCTTTTGTGGCCAAAAATCTATCAATCACTGATTTGAAAAATACTAGTTAACTGAGCATCCATGGCCTTATAAGGTAAAGATTTCCTAGGCCTGAATTTTCAGTTTGGCAGGCAGGAGCAATTGGTGGGCCCGGGGGCTGCCTCAAGGAGCTGAAGAATTTAAATGCAAAAAATAATGATTTTAAAAACTGGGAAAAAATGCTCACACATCGCAAGCAGTCACTGGAACACGTGGACCTCATCCCGCCCTTGGATGAGGTTTCCTGAAAAATGCAAAGGCCGTCTGGCCGATTCACCCGCTCGCCAACCGTAATGTTGGACGAGCAGCGAAAAATTCCAGCTAATTGCGTGCTTATTGGGCTTAGTGGCCCTCTTAATTGTTGGCGGGTGCGCTTCTGAGTTTAGCGCCCGCCCGCCAACTGGAAACAAATAAATGAAAAATAAATAATTATTGATCACTTATCCTGAAACAATGGGCAGAAATTTTCGCTCTTCGGGCAGGCGCGCACCCGACCCACTCGAACGTGAAATGACGCGCGTTGATGTCGGCAGAGCGTGGCGAGGTCAATGTGCAGTCGCGCAATAGTTCGGGCGGCGGGCGGCAGAGTAATCAATGTGCCCACCAACAGTTAAAAATGCCTGTCCACCGGCAGGATGAGGTCTCCCAAAGCAAATAAAAATAAGTCTTACAATTGAATTAATCACGTGTCCCTGTTCATGGGGCAGAGTCACATGAGGGGACATGTTTTATTACATTTTTATTTTCTTTTTTAAAAAACGCTTCATCTCCCTGAAGCAGCTCCGTGCCCTCAGGGAGACTATGCAGTGCTCACTCGCGCGCATGTGCAAAGTTCGCACTCGGCCCGCTCGCCTTCCTCCTCCCCCCACACAGGGGCACTGTTCTTGCTATTCACGCTGGCTGGGCCTTAATTGGCCCGCCAGTGTGAAATCGCGGCCCAGTGCCAATCACGGGCAGTGGTTGGCTTTCCAACCACCCTCCCCTCTGCTCCCACCAAGGGCAAAATTCTGCCCAATGACTCCTAGCTCTGGGCTTACAGCCTGGGGAAACAGCCTCTCAGCTCTCAGCTCTCTCAAGCCCTTTAAGAATTTTAAACATTTCAGTGAGATCACCTGTCATTTTTCTAAACTCCAGAGAATATAGACTCATTCTACAAAATCTTTCATCATACCCTCTCATTCCAGGGATCAATCTATAGAGCTATCATTGCATCCTCTCCAAGACAATTACATACTTCTTTAGACAAAAGGAACAAAATTGTTCACAGTATTCCAGGTGTGGTTTCAGCAAAACTCTATATAACTGCAGCAAGATTTCCTTACACTCATATACTCCAAACCCCTTGCAAACACTAAAATACCTTCTTTACCTGCTGTACCTGTATGTTAACTTCCCATGATTCATGTGCATGAACCCACCAATCCCAAATACCAACATTTACTAATCTCTCCTCTTCTAAAACATTGGGCAGGTTTTTCCAGTTGGCGAGCAGGGGCAGGGCCCACTCACCGACGGGTCAAATGATTTGGGGATACGTCGGGCATGTGCCCCAACGTCACCCCACGTCATTTAGATTTTCAGTTCTGCGGGCGCGCAGCCGAATCGGCTGTGTACCCGCCGAACTGTCAATGGCTTATTAAGGCTATTAAAAAATAATTAACTTGATTTATGGACCTGCCCGTCCAGCCTTAGGGTTGGCGGGCAGGCCGGGGGCCCAGGCGGGCCTCAGAAAAAGCATGAAACCTCATCCACGAGCGGGATGAGGTTTCATGAGGGCTTTTAAATGTTTATCAAATGTTTAAATAAAAGTTAAGGACATGGCCCAACTCATATGACAGTGTCACATGAGGGGACATGTCAGGGAAATTATTTTATTACCTTTCTGTCTACTTTTTATTTGGAGCCGATCTCCCTGAGGCAGCACTTTGTCTCAGGGAGATCTGTGCGCTGTTTCGCGCACATGCGCAAAAGAGCGCTCTCCCGGCTGACAGAATCCCTGTCCGTCTGCACAGGGAGCTCCTTGGCAGACATCACGCTGGGCGGGCCTTAATTGGCCCACCCACGTAAAATGGCGGTGTCGTTCCCCCCCCCACCCCCCTACTGACTGGGGGCACCGATCGGAAGGCCGGCCACCGGCGCCCACTCCCACATTCCCCATTCTGTTTTTTTTTCGTTCTTCTTACCAAAGTGAATGACGTCAGAAGTCCATCTGCCATTTACCTCTCTACATCCCTTTGTAGCCCCTTTGCATCCTTCTCACTGCTTTCTATCCCACCAAGCTTTGAATTGCCAGCAAATTTGGATGTATTACACTCAGTTCCCTCATCTAAGTCATTGATATGGATTATAAATAATTGGTGTCCAGGCACTGATCCTTGAGGCTCTTCACTAGTTACATCTTGCCATCCTGAAAATGACCTTATTCCTACTCTCTGTTTTCTGCCTGTTTACTAATCTTCAATCTATGTTAATATGTTATCCCCGATCTCATGACCCCTAATCTTATGTAACAACCTCCAGTGTGGTACCTTATCAACTGCCTTCTGAAAATCCAAATACACTACATTCACTTTTACCCCCTTATCTACTCTTCTAGTTACACCAACAAGATATTCAAATAAATTTGTCAAACAACGTAAAACCGGGTTCACTCTGCCTAATCATATTGTGATTTCCAAGTACCATTTTACCACAACCTAATTTTGCTTGCTCTTGCTCCTGTGAAGTATCTTGAGATGTTTTACTGAATTAAAGATGCTCTAGAAATATAAATCATATTGCTGCTTTATATTGTTGTTATAAGGCAGCAGCAATGATTATAGGGTTAGTGCTTTTTTGTGAATGTCATCAAGCATGAATTATATGCTGCTCAGAATCATCAGGATAAATTATGCACAGAATTCGACAAACCCTTCTCCAAGCTGTTCTAAAATAAACAACTGAACCACTAAACCAACGAAAGAGAAGAAAAAGTATACAGGTATCTGCACTGTGTGCATGTTTAGAAAAGGCTTCCTCTTTATTAGAACGACACTTTCCTTTGACTCAATTCCATGGAAAAAGCAGATACGATTTTATATAACTAGAAACTACTCTGACCATTGGCAGCCTGTGAAGATTAATCAAGGGAGCACTTAATTGTTCGGCATTCTTTACCTGTTTCAAAAATGTGTTTGATTCAATAATTCAGTTTTATGAGACAATGAATAAAGTACCTCCTATGACACCCAAATTCTGCCTAACTTTTGACCTTGTCTTACTTGGGGCCAGTGTTGCTTCCTGTCAACGTATCAAGGGGTGAATCGAGCAGTCAGTTAAGAATGAGCTGGAGGGAGCAGAATAACTGTGTTAGTTGATGACAAAAGCAGAAGGCAAAGGCCCAACATTTTTTCTAGGAAGAAGTTCCAGTAGTTTGTGCACTAAAAACAATAAAATATAGCACAGCGCAAACTTTAAAAACCAGCGATGGATTTTCAAGGGCTCAGGTACAAGCACAATAAATATATTTGAACTGGTTTTGGAATTAATTTATCCTCGATTGTGCTGTTCCCTGATACATTATTCTATTTATTCCAAGACACCTTGAGAGGCGGTAAGAAGAACTTTTGGCAGGAAATCAAATGTCAAGTCTAATTGTGCGCTAAATAGTTCAGAATCTTCACTTCATTATGCTACAATTATCTTTGACCCTGACCTGCACTAATTTATGTTTGTAATTCCTTCCAGCAAGGAATAGAATTCTATGTTTTCCACTGAGGGCGGAAATAAATACTTCCTGTTTCTTTTCCTGTTCTGTTTACAACTGTTGTGGTCATTGCATCTTATTTCTTACTAAATATTGTTTCAGTATCTGCTGCTCCATGAATCTAACCTCTTGAGTGTGTAATCTTGTATAATTTTAAACACACAGATGAAGGTTGGTACCTGATGACCTTCTACTGATTAATATTAAGAATCTGTCAAGGGATCCTAGATTTCAGATCAATATGGGCTGTGTTCCAGTAAAGCACCCACATCCTGTTAACGCATCATTTAAAAACAAGATGAACTGTTCCCCTGTTTCAGCCCAATGTTCATCTTATATTGTACTCCGATTGCTCTCTTACTGTTCAAGTACTGGAGTTTTGACTCTACATACATCAGGCCTCTTATTACCCTCCTGACAATCCTTTTTAACTAGTTCCTGCTCATTCTTACTCAGCCCAGTGAACCGTTTTGCACTTTCGCAGGATTTATGGATGTAACTACCTCTTCTCACTTCATTTCTGATTAATTTGTTAATTCATTTTGGATCACGTTTGCTTAGTTTACACTTACCTACCCAGCTTTATATCTATTCTGCACTGTGTTTTTAAAATCTACTTATCCTCTACTGAAATGTTGTTGAAGAAACCCTTCACTGCCCAATTCATTGATGGGACTTTTTCCTTCTTTTGAAATGAGCTGTTTACATCTGGTTCCCAGTGTTCCGGTATTTGAGTCCCATGTTGAGCCTGATCACTCTGGTCGCTTTTGTCCATGGAGGCAAGCCTTCCATTTCCTGTGTGCTGTCAGGGTCACTTAACATTAACAGGTCAAGATATGTATGGCCTCTTGTGCCTTTTCTTATGCACTGGGTCAAGAAGCCTTGAGATTTGCACAATGCCAAGGATGCACAAGGACTGAGTTATAAATACAACTTTGTTGGCGACATCACATTAAAACATGTTGCCTTATGAATTGAGTTCCTATTTAAAGCAACCAGTGTTGTTTGGGGTATACCTGTATAATGTGAAAATATTGGCAAGTGCTCTTTTATAATACGGTATTTGCATCAATTAGGCAAAAGAAACTAAGGGCATAGTTCTACTCCAACAGAACAAGAAGTATTAGTACAAAAAGTATCTGGTGAGTTTACCATAAATTGTTGCAATATTGGTGTCCTTAGCTATTCCTATTTACTGCTTTGATCTCTCTCTGGCTGAAAGAATAATCAGTGCTAACTTGGGGTGAAATTTGATTTTTTTTCACTTTTTTAGGTCAATTATAATAAACGGTTTTCATTGATGAAAAGCAGTTTATGCTTCACACTGCAGAGTTGTGTACTGTTCTTCAGGTAGGTAAAAACTGTGAGACTACCTACAGGAGATAGGTGTAGGACCCATTGGAGTGTAGCTGTGGCCTGGCGTGAAACCAAGGCTTGAAAGTTCATGAGGCATCTCCTCAGGAAACTTATTGATGTTCCTAATATTAGACAGCCAACGTTCTACTCAAATATTAAAACCTAATAGGCTGTTGTTGGCAATTCTGTGCCTGTGTATGAGCTGAGTGAGCTCCATCATCCCAGGGAGAAAGTAAAGTGAAACCCAGCGTTAACAACCCCACATTGCAAGGTTTTTATTTCCAATGTAAGGAGTGGATTGCAATGACACCTCTAGTTGAGAATATCATTTATACTCAGAGTTGCGATCTGCAAAATCATTATTCTACAGGTCAACTTTGCCATTTCCCTAACCTTCCTTTCAGTAAGCCTCACAATAGGTTGATTTGTTTAATGGAAATGTGCTGTTGCCAACTTTTGGTCGTTTGTTCAATGCAAAACTACAATTATAGTGCTTGTTTATTCAAGTAAAACATAGTGCAGAGCAAAGGAGAGCGCCTAAAGGCTTTGAACTCCACAAGCAACATTTCTTCTTTCTGTTTTACAGTTAGAATAAATGTTGACATCTGCAATATTCATGCAAAGGGTTTTTATTTGTGTTTCTTCATTGATTATTCCTTGAAGTCTGCCTCTATTATAACAGCTGCTGGTTAATTATGCAGTTTCTTTGTCAGTTCTCAATTCCCTCCTGTAAACAACTGCCTTTTTAAAGGTATGAATTCTCTCATTAATCATGCCCAATGCTATAGAAGAACTTTCACTGGATGAAGAAGGAACCTTGATGTCCCTTCATTTCCTCTCTGCCCATTCCCACAGACCAGTAAAAGTGCAGAAGTGAATCCATAGCCCTCAGATGCTGCTGCAGTGTTTCTGTTTAAGAGATCAACCAGTAGGCACAATCTTTCATGGTCTAACTGACCTTCTGTACATTTTTAAGATTAAATGGGAGATCAACAACACGTCTCAGTGTGAGCGTTCTGAATAAGTATCCAACAGATCTGTCCATCTTGGGGGTGAGATCGAGAAGAACCTGAACACTCAGGCATCAATTTGATTACAATAACGTTATGTGCAAGTAACCTGGTGACACATTTCAATGTGGCTTGATGGAATTATACCAGGTATTCAGAAGCCAGTGGCAGAAATGGTTTCCCAGGCAGAGTTTTATTAAAACTTAAACTCTTCACAATCACAGCTATATCTACTGATCGACATAATTGAATTCCAGTCAAATAATTCAACCGTAAGTGAATTCAGCCACCTGAGGTCATGACAAATGTCATGGTTGTTGAGATCAGTTACATGTTTCATTTTTGATGCCACCCTGACGAGTTCGAACATGACTGTTTCAAAGACTTTTGGGATGAAATTGGTAGCTAGGGACATGTGATAGTCTTTTCTGAAGAGTTCAATGGAATAGAAAATCAGGAGGGAATTGAGATGCTGACAAATAAAACTGCATAATTAACTAGGAACTGTTATGATGGAGGCAGGCTTGAAGGAATAATCAATGAATAAACACAAACGAAAGCCCTTTGCATGAATGTTTCAGCTGTCAACATTTATTCCAATTAAATAGAAGGATGTTGCTCGTGAAATTCGAAACCTTTAAATTCTTCGAATTTTAAAATGAGGGGTCAATTTCCCAATCTGATGAAAAGGTCACAATCTGAAACATCGCTTTGGTTCTCACTCCACAGATGCTGTCAGACCTGCTGAGTATTTCCAGCATTTTCTGTTTTTATTTCAGATTCCCAGTGCCTGCAGTATTTCACTTTTGGGTCAATTTACCATTGCCCATTTTATGCTGTGGAGGAAGATCAATCTCCTTGACTTTATATTTAGAAAGGAAAAAAATATATATTTTTCTGGCATCTTTACCAGCCTTGGGGTGTCCCAAAGAATTTCAGAGCTAATGAAGCACATCTGAAGTGTTGATCACTGTTGTAATCCAGCCAAACATTGCAGGCAGGTCTTACAAACAACAATGAGCACAATCTGTTTTCAATGACATGATTGAGGGATAAATTGTGACCAGGACAACAGGAGAACTTCCTCTGCTTCTCTTCAAATTTTGCCATGGGACCTCGTCTTTCCACCTGGGAAGGCAGATCGCACATTTTGGCGTTTATAATGACACAGTTCAGTTTGGATGGTGTGTTTCTCACAATTATTACTTAATTATTACAAAACTTAACAATTAAAGTTAATTTGCCCAACATTTAGTAATTTTTTCTTAAGTAAATGGAATGGGAACCATTGGCATTTTGGGTATTTGTCGTTATGTTTTCTTGCATTTAAATTCTCATTATCCCAGTAAATCAAAACGAAGTGTAAATAACATGGCAAACTGAGAATTCAGTGCTCAATAGGATTATCAAATAAATCAGTTAGAGTGACACTGTTACTTAATTACTTGCCCATGTATCATCCTGTTTGCAAGGCAGGGGTTCCTGACAATAAATGAGAAGGGAAAGGAGGTAGACACAGATCAATAGGAGGTTTTAGCAGGGGTTACGCTGATTCAGGTGAAAGGTATCACCATGGAGACAGAGTGATGGAAGAGAGTACTTTGTGCAGCTGTGATTGTTCATGTGAATGATACATGAGGAGCAGTGGCAGGGAACAGAGACATGCAGTAAGATCAATTACATTGCACTGCAGCCTGGGTTTTGTTTCTTGTTGCTCCATTCATAAAATGGTGTGACCATTGTCGTTGATTTAGCATATCCATTTGGTCTTACGAAATGACCTTTTTTCAAATGATTTATTCAAAATTACTTTAATTAAAACTTGTTGAAAATTAATTTTGGAGAATGATTCAATCAGGTATGCAGGAAGCACATGACTGTAAACATCAGTTACGGTCAGGATGGGTTCAACAGTGAGGTCCTCTTGGTTAAATAGCCTGCTGACTCTCAGTGACTTGTAGATTGAGGTATAGCCACTTGGATGAGGTCTGGAGAGTGGCTGGTACTTGTGGATAAAAGTCCACGCCTTCTGTGCAGGAAGAAATACGAAGAGGAAAAACTGATAGCCAGGTGAATTGGGTCACACATACACTCAACCGAACTCAATAAGAAATAAAATCACAATTATAAAATCTGTAGAGGCACAGACTGCATTAACATTCATCGATAAATTAAGGGAATTAAAAATAAATATTCTGGATGTTCTTTTCAATAATTTGCTTTTCTGCATTGTATTTAGTTCAGAATGCATGCACTTAGCAACAAGCTCTTTCGCTGTATGGATGCTGATTCTACAAGTCTGTGCAAGGTACCCAGGCAGCTCCCACAATGCCTACATCCTCAGATACTCTCAGGTGCCGAGGCTCTTCAGTGCTCCGGCCCGGCTGGATGGATGGCTGCTGGGGTGACAAGGGCTATCTCCTCAGAAGGTGGCTCATGACGCCTCTCCGCCACCCAAGAACAGAAGCTGAGCAGCGGTACAGTAGGAGCCACAACTCCACAAGGGCCATGGTGGAGAGAACCATCGGTCTTCTCAAGATGCGCTTCTGATGCCTGGACCGCTCAGGGGCGCGCTCCAGTACCCCCAGAGCATGTGTCGCTGATAATGGTTGCATGCTGCTCTTTCCATAATCTTGTGCTGGAAAGGGGCGACGCTGTGGACGAAGAAGACGTAGACTCGTTTGCTGCGAATGCACATGATGAGTCCAGCAGTGAGTCCAAGGATGAGCAGGCAAAGGAGAACGCTGATGGGGTAGACGCTAACCTGGGCATACTTCAGGGAGGCAGGGACACCCAGAAAGCTTTAGTCCAAAGAACCTTCAGCTAGTGCACCATAGATGGACTTTCGACACACGCCTGGGCTGTAGGCTCCACACTCGATACCTGAGTGCTAAATCAGCCTGGATACTAACATTAACTAAGGCCCTTGTCAATAAAGCTCAATGTCTAACAACTCACTCATAACATCATGGCTTCCCTTCCGCTTGCAGAAGTAAGGAATCAATTTATCAACATTTATTGAGTGAACAAATGTAACTCCATTCAGTAAAAAAAACGGTGTTGGGCATCACACCATGTCTTCCAGAAAGTACAATTGGCCAGCGTAAAAACACCTGTGGGAAACCCATGGTGTGCCTAAGGTGCCTTAAATTTACGCTTATGGGTGCTACATCTAGGTGTTGTCCCCTCGCTGGCACTGGCATCTGAGACAGCCTGCTCACTGTGCTGTCCTGTTGGCCTCGATGACCTTGGCAGACGTCCTCTGGCTTGTGGAGCCTGTGCTGGCCCCGCCTGGGAGGGAGCGGCCAGTGCCACAGCTGGCATCTCCCCAGTCACTGCAGTCTCATCCAACACCACAGTCACTGGCAGAGGGGCGGTGGAGCTGCTGCCCTCATCCGGAGCGCCCTGAGAGAATCCCGCAGAGACAACACGCAGCTGCTGCGCCGATGTGAGGCCACTTTGGATCTCCCTGTTCACCATGGATGGATGGGCACTGAGCTGGGAAACTTGGTGCCCAAACCATCTCCCACACTGTCATTGACCAGCTAAGGCCAATGCAGCTGTGAGGGCTTGCAGGTCCGAGCACAACCCCAGGAGGCCCTGATTGGTCTCCTGGAGGAGCCTCTCCACGAGAGTCGCCACTCTCTCCATGGAGGAAGCATGGCGCTCAGACATGAGGCTCATTGCATCGGTGATGCTCCGCGTGGACTCCTCCAGCATGGGCACCATGCCACGCATAGCCTCATGTATCTCCACCAGATCCTCCCGCACACCCTGCTGCACTTCCAGCGTTCGCTGCCTTACGGACGACTCCAGAGGCACATCATCAGCCACCGACTGAGCATGTGCCTGGTCCCCAGCCGTCCTCCAATGCCGGCGCCCTGGGCACTCTCTGTCTCTGCTTGCACCTCAAGCAAGTGTGAAGTGCCCTCACCGCCGTGCACTGGGACACTAGGCGAATATCTAATTCCCACCGAGGTGCTGGTTTCTGCGCTGGTGCCTGCCTGGCAGAGATGGTGTGACGCTGGTGAGTGGATTTGCTCTGGGGCTTCAGGGGTGAGAGGTGGGCCCTCTGCCTCCTCCTCCTGGCCCTGCTCCGGTGATGCTGCAAGGAAGAAAAAGGACATTTGATTAGTTACAGTGCAGACAATGTCAACGTGCATACTGCTCCCCAGGACCATTATGTGCTCATCCTTCAATAATCAATGGTAAACCCATGTTGCTAACTCCAATCACTGAGCATTCAGCAGTGCCATGGTTTCTGTGACACAGATGGTGACCTGAGTGCTCGCCAAACATACTTCCCCGTGGCACCCCAGCCTCACCGCCACCGGTGGACCTGGGGGCATGGCGCCTCCCCAGGTCCATGGCCTCCTGCTCGTAAGCCGTTAGGGTGGCCAACTGGGCCTGGCCTCCACCAGTCCTCATTCATTCTGACACATTGTGCGCAGTCTTCTCCTGAAAAGAAGAGAAGAGCATTGATTAGTCCAGCCTGCACCTGAATTCCCAACACATCCCTGTCATCCCAGCCAGAGTGGGACA
This sequence comes from Cetorhinus maximus, assembly GCF_964194155.1. Taxonomy (NCBI): domain Eukaryota; kingdom Metazoa; phylum Chordata; class Chondrichthyes; order Lamniformes; family Cetorhinidae; genus Cetorhinus; species Cetorhinus maximus. The sequence goes on along the minus strand of NC_135903.1, from coordinate 18,435,959 downwards.
TTGCAGGACTCCAGTGCTTCATCACCCTGCAGCTGCCGCACACTCACACAAACAAGCCAGAGCTGACCGCAGCCCCCCATTGCCCAAATGCTGCCTCCTTCACATGTGGCACCACAAGGTGTCACTTTGCTAAGCAAGGAGGCACAAGCACGTGGAGCGCAAAGACCAGCAGATGGATTGGTGCCCCGCCAACTGGAAGCTCCCCTCCCAGCGTGTTAGCTCCCTGACTCGGACATGCTTCCCAGTTCCAGCACTCTGTCTAGGTGCAGACCCTTGACTTTCAACCCCATTCTATACTCTGGGAGTCAGTGTCACACATGCTGCGGAAGCAGAACACATCCCAGCTCAACCCTTTCAGGGTGAACTGGGCATGGGCAATCTCTGCTGGCACACCCAGCGAGGGATACATGCCGTGAGTGATTCAATGCCATTACTGTACTCAGAGTTACCGGAGGTGGGGTTTGGGGGAAAGGGTGATGGCTGCATTAAGTGACTTGAAGCAACATGGTGCTCACCCTTCCCGAGCGCAGGAGATTGTTGAATCTCTTGCGGCACTGGGACCATGTGCACTGCACCACATCATGGGAGCTAACACGCTCGGCCACCTCCTCCCACGCGAGTTTGGTCAGCTGGGGAGCCTCCGCCTCCCGTCCCTCAGAAGCAGGACCTCCCTCCGCGCTGACACCTCCTCCAGGAGGTCAGCTAGGTACTCGTCGGAGAAGCGAGGTGCACAGTGCCCTGCTGGCCTACCCTCCGGCCTGGCCTTCCCCGGTGGCCTACCCTCCAGGCTTGCACCAGGCACATTGCCCCTCTGGTGTGCTATTCCCCCAGCCACTGTGAACAGCCTTGCAAAGGCTGCCAGGCCTTCATTTAAACAGGCTGCAGGGTCGCCACTGGACCTGGTGGTCTGTGCATGCCCGCCGCCGCCCGCCCACTCCCACTATCCACGGGAGTCGTGAACCACGCTGGGCGGGCCTGATTTGGGGCCTCCCGCGCCTGCTCCACACACGGCCCACTCGACAGGGGGAAAATTCTCCTCCATATTACATTTCCAACAATATGAGGGAAGCAATATCCACATTTAACTACTGACTACAAAACACAGTTTGTCTGTGCACCTATTGCAGATCTGGCTCTAAGCTCAGACAAACGTTCAGTGTTGATTTTCTTTTCTATCAAAACATATTTTCAGTGGTTTCCAGGCTATGGCATACTATTAAAACCCTTGCTTCACAAAATTCTTTTCATATCGTCAGTCTCCTTTTTTATGGCTGAGTGCAATGGGTTCTGACCATCCTTGTGCACTCTACAATGGGATGCTGGCTGGATTATGTCCTGTGATTTAATTTTCCAATTATATATTTTGTTAAAAGAGAGCACTCATTTAAAGACAGCAAAATATTTTGTTATCCTAAGTGCAATTTACAACAAAGTGAATAAGAATGATAGCATTTAGTTCCAATCTTTAAGTGCTCCCAGGTGGAATGCCAATTCTCTTTTAGTGCACTCTGAATGTAAAACAATGGCAGCGCTGAAGATGGTACCTTTAACCTTCAGTGACACTCTATTCTGTAGCATCATACTAACCTTCTGGAATGGTTTGAAGTAGACTAGAACCTTAATAGAATAATGAACACATACGCTGCAGCATAAGGTATTCACGCTTTCTTTCGTAATTTCAAGATTAATAGTATGATCTTTAGAGACAGCCATGACTATATCAGGCTGGACTTTGTTCCACTATACTAGACAGCCTCAGCTAGTATGGCAGTGGTGGACAGGGAAAATGAGAATGTTGAGGGCGAGGGTGGTGATGGTGGTAAACTGCTGAATCTCCGCCATCAGGACTTTGAGATTTTCCTCCCCAGGAAGAATTTAAGCCATCTAGCATTTAACAACCCACCACTTTTTTTTTAAATGGTGGGGCTATGGAAACTAGCCATTTCTATCTTCCCACACCATACTGCTGAAACACAGTTACAACAGAACAAAGGTGACTATAGTAGCAGGAAGATCATTGAGGTCAATGAAAGAGGGAGATGACCTGATCCCAATTCCCTCTCCTATGTCTGCTTCACATTGGCCTGCAAGGATATGGGCTCATGCAGAGCCATTTGCTGCTTGGCTAGAAGGGTCTGTCACCAGCCTGCAAAGCATGATCTTCTCGATACAACAGTCTCTGGAGAGAGTGGCAATGCAGAGGAGGTCTTCACAGCACGCCGCTAACAATGAGGCCTTCACAGCAATGTCTGCTACCTGAGAAGATTGCTCACAGTGTTGCCATGGGGGTCTTGGGTGTCCAGCTTCATGTCAGCCTAGGTACAATTTATTGAGTTTGCCCACCAGACAATCACTGGCACTTCTCAGAATGAACCCCATACCAGTGGCCTGGAAAATACTGTTTCATGGGGCATAACTTCCTCCTGGGAACCCGATTTCAGTGAAACAATTTATCAATTCTTGCCCCCACATCTAAAAATTCTGGTGCTCAGCAGGACTGGGATGACCCATCATCCATTTTGAAAATGCAACCTGCAGTTGTTCCCTGTCAGGATACTGATTGCCAGAGAAATCAGCCAATAACAGTCCAATGCATAGATATCTAACCACCTTCTGCATACGCTGATAGTTGAGTGTCTTGGGCTACAGGAAGATATAGACGGGATGGTCAAATGGGCAGATAAGTGGCAGATGGAATTTAACCCTGAAAAGTGTGAGGTGATACACTTTGGAAGGAGTAATTTGACAAGGAAGTATTCAATGAACAGCATGGCACTAGGAAGTTCTGAGGAACAAAGGGACCTTGACGTGTGTGTCCATAGATCTCTGAAGGCAGAGGACCATGTTAGTGGGGTGGTGAAAAAGGCATATGGGACACTTGCCTTTATCAAACGAGGCATAGATTAAAAAAGTAGGGAGCTCATGTTGGAGTTGTATAGAACCTTGATGAGGCCACAGCTGGAGTACTGTGCGCAGTTCTGGTCGCCACATTATAGGAAGGATGTGATTGCACTGGAGGGAGTGCAGAGGAGATTCACCAGGATGTTGCCTGGGATGAAACATTTAAGTTATGAAGAGAGGTTGGATAGACTTGGGTTGTTTTCGTTGGAGCAGAGAAGACTGTGGGGCGACCTGATCGAAGTGTACAAGATTATGAGGGGCATGGGAAGGGTGGATAGGGAGCAGCTATTCCCCTTAGTTGAAGGGTCAGTGACAAGGGGGCATAAGTTCAAGGTGAGGGGCAGGAGGTTTAGGGGGAATGTGAGGAAAAAACTTTTTTACCCAGAGGGTGGTGACGGTCTGGAATGCGCTGCCTGGGAGGGTGGTGGAGGCGGGTTGCCTCACATCCTTTAAAAAGTACCTGGATGAGCACTTGGCACATCATAACATTCAAGGCTATGGGCCAAGTGCTGGTAAATGGGATTAGGTAGGTCAGGTTTTTCTCACGAGTCGGTGCAGACTTGATGGGCCGAAGGGCCTCTTCTGCACTGTGATTCTGTGATTCTGATTCTGTGATAGTATCTAGAAATCCTTCATGGTTAGCTAAAGGTTTTAAGCAGGCAGAGTCTCAAAAGTAGGCACTATGGTGATGACTGAGCATAATTTATAGTGTTATATGGATGTTCGTGTAATAAATTGATATGACACAATTTATATAGAGCGTTTCATGATCTCAGGACATCCCAAAGTGCTGCACAGCCAATTAAATGTTTATGAAGTGTAGTCACTGTTGTAATGTGGAAAATGCAGCAACCAAATTTACATAGCAAGGTCCCACAAACCGCGACGTGATAATAACCTTATAATGTGCTTTAGTGATGTTGGTAGATGGATAAATACTGGCTAGTACACTGGAGAGAAATCCCCTACTCTTCAATGAACAATGCCATGGATGGTTCCAATTAATGGCCACCTGAGGGCCTCATTTTAACATTCCATCTAAAAGATAGCACTTCAGACACTCCGGCACTCTCTTAACACTACACTGGAGTGCCAGTTAGAGTTTGTGCTTAAACCTCTGGTATGAGCCTTAAAACCACAACCTTCTAACTCAGAGGTGAGAATGTTACCTCACCTCTGAGACCTTTCTGAGTGTTGCGACTGAGGAATTCCCACAAACGTTAGCTGCATCATTCTATATCTTAGAAAATTCAGCCATCAGCTGATGTACAGATGCGGGGTTTCCCATAGGAATACATCAAAGTATTAGTTCACCTGGGAAGATGTCTCCTGTAAAATCATTTCCAAATTTTCTCATCCAGGTACAGGAGCATTCCCTGAAGTCTCCACATTATCCTGATCTTGACTTGCAAATTCCAGATCCTTCCCCTTCCCATCCTCCTGCAGCTGAGTTCCTCTCTCCAATGGAAAATTCAAGGAGGATGCAGCGTTATTATTATTATTATTATCCTAGATTCTTCATAGGGTATAATGCGACCAAAGACATGTTCAGCCTTGGAATCTAGATTGACCTTGGAAACGGTACAGTGCAGATTAACTAGAATGATAACCATACCCACGCCCACCCCCGCCTCTACAAAAAGTTATGACTGCTGGGTCAATCGATTGATATAAACCCTGGTTGAATGGGGCTGATCGCAAAGGCGGCTGGAGCCTGGGTACTCTGCATCGCATTATTGTCTCATTTCATGTTTTCAAATTAATACTTGACTCATTACAAATTGAAAACATGATTCCACTGCTCTTTTGTTTAGTAGTTACCATTTTAATGAGCAATGAATGTTCTGATGTGGTGAGGTCTTGACTGAGGGGAAATGACTGGGTAAGAAATTAATTACCAGGCGTCTGCTGCTGTCATGGTCTTTGACAAAATGCTCAACTGAGCAGCCTGTTCCTGACAGCGGATCTAAGTATACCAACGCAAAATATGGCAGATGCTGGGAAACTGAAATAAAGGGCGGAGTATTTCCCATGGCGGGGGTGCTCGGCGGGGGCGAGTAGGAAGCTGGCCGCTGACCACCTCCCGTGATCGGCAGCGCACTGTGATTTTACACGGGCAAACCAATTAAGGCCCGTCCAGCATGGGACACAATGAGTGCAAAGGGGCAGGCAACTCCTGGAGGAGTTGGCAGCGAGGAGAGAAACATTTGGCCCTAGGGAAGGGAAGAGGAGACCACCCCACCTCACTAAAAAGGCCTGGAAGGAGGTGGCATCAAGGGTGAGCAGCCATGACGTGGTGAGGCACACATGGGCGCAGTGTCGGAAGCGCTTCAATGATCTCCTGCGATCGGGAAGGGTGAACACCATGTTGGCATGGGTCACTTTGCAGAACAGGTAAGAGCTGCCCATCCCCTCGTGGACCTCAGAGGTGTTACAGTGTGAATGGCAAATGTCAATGGGGCAAGATCTGGTCAAGGGGGTGAGCCCTGGCTGCTTGGACTGAGTCACGAATGTGCTGAGCTCTGCAAGGTACTCCTCAGGTGGGATTGGCCAGGCTGCAATGGTGCTGCAGGTAGAGGGTGGACTAATCAAAGCTCCTCTATCCTTACAGGAGAAAACATCCCGTAACAATGCAGAGAGGTTGTGGACTGGCGATGGGCTCCCACACCTCCTCATCCTATTCTACGAGCAGAAGGGCCTGGAGCTGGAGAGGCGCCATGCACTTCGGTCAAGCGACCGCGGTGAGGTTGGGGTGCCAGAGGGAAGTAAGAGTGCAGTGCACTGAGGTGAGAATGTGGCTTTTGCAACCATTCCTGTGTAGTCTGTACATTGATGTGAGCCTCGAACCTGGAATGCCCATTGATAATGGAAAGACGAGGGCACCATGATGTAGATCTCCATCTCATCAGGGTGCTAGGCATGCACACTGACAGTCTAATGACTTAAACTAATGACATGTCCTTATTCTCCCTTTTAGGCTCACCAGCAGCCCCTCGTTATGAGGAACCTGAAGGCCCACCCCTGACCCCTGAGGACCAGCATGCTCACCACGCACCTGCATCACACCCTCTCTGTCAAGCAGGCACGAGCACAGATACCAACACCTCAGTGGGCATAAGATTGGCATCTAGTATCTCGGTGCACATTGGTGAGAGTACTTCACACTCGCTTGAGGTACAGGTGGAGGTAGAGAGTGCCCAGGGCGCCGGCAGTCGGAGGAATGCTGGGGACCAGGGCGATGCTCAGCCAATGGCTGATGATTGGCCTCTGAAGTTGTCCATGCGGCAGCAGCCGCTGGATATCCAGCAGGGTGTGTGGGAGGATCTGGCGGAGATACATGAGGGAATGCGTGTTATGGTGTCCGTTGTGGAGGAGTCCATGTGGAGCATAAGTACTCTGTTGACCCTCATGGCCAAGCGCAATGCCTCCTCCAAGGAGAGAGTGGCGACTCTCATGGAGATGCTCCCCCAGGGACTCAATCCGGGCTTCTTGGGGTTGCGCTCGGACCTGAAAGCCCTCACACAGGCAATGACCTAAGTGTCAGTGTGGGAGATGGATTGGGCACCCAGTATCCCAACTAGGTGCCTGTTCACCAATGATGAGCAGGGAGGCACAAACTGCCTGTCATCTCTGCGGGCTGCTCTCAGGGTGATTCGGATGAGGGCAGCAGCTCCTCCACCCCACTGCCAGTGACTGTGGCGTTGGATGAGGCTGCAACGACTGGGCAGATGCCAGCTGTGGCACTGGCCGCTCCCTCCCAGCAGGGCTAGCACAGGCTCCACAGGCCAGAGGACGCCTGCCAAGGTCATCAAGGCCAACAGGACAGCAGAGTCAGCAGGCTGTCTCCAATGCTGGTGCCAGCGATGGGGAGTTACTAGACATAGCACTCGCAAGTGAAAATGTAAAGCACCTTAAACACAACGTGACCTGATCACGGGTGATATTTGTTCCCCCAATTTCTGTCTTTTTTTAATGGGGTGATGTAATGCACCGTTCAAAGTTATTTTCTGCAATGTTTGTCACTCAGCAGTAAATGAGATTTTGTTTTGCAGCTGGCCTCTGGATGCTTCATTTGCTCTGTAGATGCAGGGTAAGTCATGATCTTATGATGGATGTGTGACTCCTTAAACTTTATTGCACTGGCGTATAGTGTATGTTGTTGACCAAGGAACTGGTCCTGTCAGGGATCGAGTATGGAGCCTGCGACCCTGGCATGTGATGGGGGTTCTTATTTGGTGGCCTAGCTGAAGGAGCGTTGGATCAAATCTTCCCAGGTGTCCCTGCCTTCCTGGAGGTTACCCAGGTCAGGGTCTATGCCCTCAGTGTTATCCTGACCGTGCTCGTCCTTAGACTCACTACTGGACTCATCGTCTGTTACCTGTGCAGCTGCATCAAGATCTTCTTCCTCCACTGGGTCCCCCTTGCCAGTGCCAGATTGTGTAGAGTGCAGCACGCAACCACTATCAGTGACACACAATCTGGGGGGTACTGGAATGCGCCTCCTGAACAATCCAGGCATTGGAAGCGCATATTGAGAAGACCGATGGTTCTCTCTACCACAGCCCTTATGGAGGCGTGGCTCCTGTTGTACCGCTGCTCAGCTTCTGTTCTTGGATGGCGGAGAGGCATCACAACCACATTTTGAGGGGATAGCCCTTGTCATCCAGCAGCCATCCATCCAGCTGAGCTGAGCTGGAGCACTGAAGAGCCTCAGCACTTGGGGGTGTCTCAGAATGTAAGTGCCATGGGAGCTGCCTGGGTACCTTGCCTCACTACCCTCTGAGTAAAGAAATTTCTCTTCATCTCTGTCTTAAATCGGTGACCCCTTACTCTGAGATTATGCCCTCTGGTCCTAGATTCTCCCACAAAGGGAAACAGCATCGAAGCATTTACCTTGTCAAGCCCCCTAAGAACCTTATATGTTTTAATAAAGTCAACTCTCATTATTCTAAATTCCAATGAGTACAGGCCCAACCTACTCAACCTCTCCTCAAAAGAGAATCCTTCCATACCCAGAATCAACCTAGTGAACCTTCTCTGGACTGCCTCCAATTCCAATATATCTTTGCTTAGATAAGGGGACCAAAACTGTTCACAGTATTCAAGGTGTAGTCTAACTAGTGCCTTGTATAGTTTTAGCAAGACTTCCCTATTTTTATACTCCATTCCCTTTGAAATAAAGGCCAACATTCCATTTGCCTTCCCGGCTGAACTTGTATGTTAGCTTTTTAGAATTCATGCATGAGGATTCCCAAATCCCTCCATGCCGTAGCTTTTTGCAGTCTTTCTCCAAGTAAATAATATTCAGCTCCTCTGTTCTTCCTGCCAAAATGCATAACCCCACATTTTCCCACATTATATTCCATCTACCAAGTTTTTTGCTCCATCGCTTAGCCTGTCTATATCCCTCTGTAGACTCCTTGTGTCATCCTCACCCTTTGCCTTCCCACCCAATTTTGTGTCATTCGCAAACTTGGCGATAGTACATTCACTTCCCTCATCTAAATCATTCATATCTACTGTAAATAATTGTGGCCCCAGCACTGATAACTGTGGCACAAGTTACAGGTTGCCATCCTGAAAATGCCCCCCTTATCCCAACTCTCTGTCTTCTATTAGTTAGCCAATCCTCTATCTATGCTAATATACTACCCCTAACACCATGGGCTCTTATCTTATTAAGTAGGCTTATGTGTGGCACCTTATCGAATGCCTTCTTGAAATCCAAATACATTATATTATTGGTTCCCCTTTATCTATCCTGCTTGTTACCTCCTCAATTAATTCTAATAAATTTGTCAGGCATGATTTCTCCTTCATGAACCCATGCTGACTCTGAGTAAATTATGTAATTCTAAATGCTCTGCTATTACATCCTTTATAATAGACTCTTAACATTTTCCCAATGATGGATGTTAAGCTAACTGGACTCTAGTTACCTGTTTTATGTCTTTCTCCCTTTCACATTGGCAGTTTTCCAATGTTCTGGGATTTTTCCAGAATCTAAAGATTCTTGGAAGATTACTATCGTGCATCCACTTTTTGTGCAGTTACTCCCTTTAATCTCCTAGGGTGCAACCCATCAGCTACAGGGGGCTTAGCGACCTTTAGCCCCATTAGTTTCCCTAGTACTTTTTCTCTGATGATAATTATTGTATTTACTTCCTCCCCCCCTCCCCCCTGCTTTTGCCCCTTTAACCTTTAGTATTTTTGGAACATTATTAGTGTCTTCTAGCGTGAAGACTGATGCAAAATATTTTTTCAACTCCTCTGCCATTTCTTGGTTCCCCATAATTATTTCCACAGCCTCGTTCTCTAAGGGACCTTTGTTGCACTCCTCCCCCATTTCTTGCTAGTACCTGGAATAGAGAAAAGAAAGATTTGATGATTTAAGCAGGCTCATACATTAAAGACATCTCTCAGTCAGTGGACACAGCTGACAACGACAGACTGGATGCATCATACAGGCTTCCTGGTGGAAGTACTTCTGGCTGCACAGGCACACTCCTGCTCCTCCCCATCTAGTGCTGCTGCCATCTTCTCCTACTGTGTCAGGACTCAAATATCAGCCATTCCCCCTCCAGTCTTGGTCCGCTCCCACTTGTTGTGGGCGTTCTTCTCCTGCAGAAAGACAGAAGGATTGATTACGATCTCAGTGGTTGCATGAGTAGTCCAGGAGCATGCATGCCTATGGCAGCTACAACCCTCCACAGTACGTGATTAAAAAGCTGTTCATCCTGCAACTGTTATGAGATCGAGGGCATAAAGTGACTGGCACACATTCAGCACAGATGGCCCATCTGCTGGTCATGTGTGACATCCCTGTGCGCTCACACACTTAGACTGCCTGGTGCCGTAATGAGAGTGTGAATTTGCAGTGAGGCGACGGTGCACTTGCCCTGGCGGAGTGCAGATCATTCATCCAATTCCTACACTGCTGGACCCCCCTGGGCGCTAATGTCTACTGTGCTCCTCCCAGGCAGCCGTGGTCAAACAGGAGATCCTCCTGGTGCCATCCTCAGGAAACAGCACCTCACCCCTTTCCTTGACGCTTTGGAGGAGAGTCTTCAGAGATGCTTCGCTGAAAGGTGGGTCCACAGATTGCTGTCTCCTGACATGTTTGCTCACACAGATCCTGAGCTCCGGGCCTGCAGTGAGTGAGTGGCTATCCCAGAGCCCTTTAAATATGGTGCCTGGACCTCCAACCCATTAGGTTACAGTGGGGATGGCAACTTCCTGCCCGCCTCCGCTCAGGTTCACCATGTTATGCACAGATGAAGAAGTAATGAGCTGAACAGCGCAAGATTGTGTGTGCTCAGCTGTTCCACCACCACCACCCCCCAAGCAGGAATCACTCCCCTTCCGCACCCACCACCGAACGTAGGCTTCAGGGTGGAAGATTCTTCCCCAGGTTTAGGGTGGGCCAAGGTAGGGGACACCCCTATGGTGAGTTCAGCATAAGGTCCAGGCCCTGTTATTTCCTGGACCTCACTTAATCGAGGGCTGTCTCCCACCCATGACCAATGGGAGTATTGACAGAGTTGGTTGGGAGTGAGGTAGCAAAAATATTGCCGGGGTTTGAGGCCATCGGGGACCCAAAGGAATAAAACTAATTGTGGACTGAGGCTTTGGAAGCTGACTCTGACACCGGGACCACACGACTCATTGTGGGGTTTGGCGGAACATTTCTGCTTCACCTGAATAATAGGATTCCATTGAAAAATACACTTCTTTAAAGCTTATACAAATTTGCTGCAACGATTGGTCAGCAAGCTTGCTAATACAATCCTTCCACCTTGACCTATTTAGTCAGCCCCCAGTACCGTGCATGAGGAGATGTTGGGTGCGGACGGGGTCGGGTTTAACTGTGATGCCAGTGAGGTAACCCTCACTGGTTTGAGCTCATGCCTGAAGAATGGTCCCCACGTTGTGGTAGTACTGGCACCCGTGGGGCCACAGACCAGTTTGAGACATCTGTCTTCAGCAGGAGGGCAAGTGATTCAAGGCCATAGGCCTTTGCTACTCAGAACATCAGCAAGATAAGAAAAATGACAAATGCCCATTATTCACATGAACTTGCTAGGGTGTAAAAGGTTTGATTTGCAACTTGAATCACATAGTGATTTAATTTAAAAAGGCTACCACAGCAAGTGAAGCATGGCTAGGAATTTGACCTTAAACCAGAAGGAAGTGTTTCGTAAAATGGAAAGACTTGTTGTCTCAAGTTTCAGCTACTTTTTTGTATCAGTCCCACTCCCGGAAACCAAGAACTGTGATTGTACTCGAAAGAGTTGCAATCTGTGACTGTTGGTAACTCGAAAGAGTTTCCTCCACCCCAGCTCCAGTCCTTGGTGCCGTACAATGAGAGCCAACCACTTCTGATGTGAAACCCTCCCCCTCCTCTTCCTACCACCCATCTCTCCCCCTCACAAACATTTTTTAATCTCAAGACCCAGAAGATCGGCTGTGCTTTCTCTTAGAGCTAACACAATGCTGATACGCATCAAAAAGATGCCAATTTCTTGTTAAGGCTGGCCTAAACTGTTGAAAGACAACACTTCTTTTGTTTTCATTAGTGGTTGAACTAGTAGATCAGAATTTAATTTAGTCAAGTCAGTCACTGATATACAGAAAACCATGCATGATCTGCAAATAAATCTAAGTAACAGTAAACTTTTTCTGCTTCTGAAAACAGTAATATGATCTGAACAGTTTTGATCTTGAATGGAATTTGACCTTTTAGAACTGATTTTGCACAAGATATTATTGGCCGTATGGAACTGATATTACACAAAATATATTAACCTTCAATAAGTAGACATTTTATCTACAAAGGTAAAAAAAAGCTTGTGTTTACATGCTGTTTTATTATGTCTCAAATATCGCAAAATGCTTCACATGAAGCACTTTGAAGTGATGCCACTGTGATGTTCACAGCCACTTTGTGCACAGCAAGATCCCACAAACAGCAACAGCAAGGTAATCTGTCATCTTTCCTCCTCTCTCTCTATGTTATGTTTTACCCTTCTTTAGCCATCTATTTTCCTGATTCTCCAATCGAGAGGACAGATGAATAATTGTCTATTGGGCTTTTCGTAATATTTTTTGGAGAGGGCAGGCATAGTTACAAGGTGGGTGGAATTTAATGCCCTTCCCAAGGTGAGTTTGGAAGTGGATGGGCATTTAATCGGGCGGGAAGATGTCGGTGTGGACCCAGGTGCCTTCCTGCTTCTGCCCTTGTAGTAATTATGGTTTTATTAAGTGTGTAATGTACCTTTAAGAATAATAGGTGTTAGGAAAGATCACATGATCTGCAGTAGCCAATAGGAGAGTAGCACAGGCTACCCCAGCAGACAGTGTAGAGATAGAGTTGGAGTTGAAAGCACACGTGTAGCTGCTGCTGAGTACATTGTAAATAAATGAATGTTTCCACTTAAGAAGTGTCTGCAGATCACCCTTACAACAAACTGGCAACACGAATAAAACAGGATTGAATAAAAGAAATCAACGTAAAAAGAAATCGGTACTACTATCGACTACAATCTACTACACCTCATCCAGTGATTGTAAGTAGCAAGCTCTGTTAGAATTGAAGAAATTATCCCCTCTCAAAATGCCACAATTTTGGAGAATTGATCCTTTTGAACCAGCCACAGATGATTAGTCTCGACACATAGAGCACCTCACGTTCTTTTTTCAAGCGAATGAGATTATAGGGGAAGAGAAGAGGCAAATGATCCTCTTGCGTACTTGTGGGAGCAAAACCTATGGTTTGACTTGAAGTTTGACAGCACACAGTGCCCCAGATTCAAAGAATTTCAATGAATTGGTGGACCTCATGAAGGATCACTTTCAACCCAAGCCCTCAGTCACAATGCAGAGGTTCAGGTTTAATTCACGAAATAGAGCCCCGGGTGAGACAATTGCGCGCTATGTGGCAAATCTGTAGCAGCTAACGGAACATTGTAAGCTCGGTACGACTCTGAATGACATGCTCAGGGATCGTTCAGTGTGTGGTGTGAAAGAGGACACTATTCAGAAAAGATTATTGTCCGAAGTGAATCTGGATTTCAAGAAGGCGCTAGAGATAGCGCTGGCCATGGAAAGCGCAGTCAGAGATTCAAAAGCAATTCAGGGTGCGCAAAATGGTGCCGTCCTCCATATCGGGCAGGAAACATCAAGCGAAAGTGACGCGGAAAAGCGAGACTCTGCCGAGAAGCGGGAAACAGCCCCCGCTGGCCGAAGAATAAAGAAAAGTAACTTAGCAGCGAGATCGAAGAATAATTTTAATAGAGGTGGAAACAGTCAGTCTTTTAGCGATTGGCAGTTTAAAAAAATCGAATGCTACTATTGTCATAGAAATGGACATATAATGAGGCAATGCAAGGAAAGATTCAAGCAGGCTTGTAAACAAAAGAAGAAGCCCAATGAAATCTACAATGTAGAAGAGCCTGAAACAACAAATTCAGACATTTATTCACTGTTTAATCTGAAAGTTGGAAAGACAGAACTAATATTCGTCACAGTGAAAGTAAATGGCAAACCTGTTAAAATGGACGTGGAGACGGGAGCTTCCACTACAGTAATTGGGGAACATATCTTCAGATATTTGAATAATGGTGAACATTAATTGAGTTTAGAACAAACAGCTGCCAAGCTAAAAATATATACGGGTGAAGACATTCATGTAAAAGGCATAAGCAGAGTAATTGTCCATTATGGAAGCCAATCGACAGAGCAACCCATGGTGGTGGTAGCAGGTGAAGGGCCAAGCCTCCTGGGCTGAAGTTGGTTCAAGGAGATTAAGTTAGAATGGTCTGAAATTTTCCAGTTGAGAGCAAGTAGGCTAGCAGAGCTACTTAGAAAGTACGCCACTATCTTCAAAGGTGAACTGGGGAAAATCCAGGGCCTGTACACCAAAATGTATGTGGATCCGGAAGTAACTCCTCGCTTCATGAAGGCAAGGCCGGTGCCATATGCCCAGCGAGAACTGAGACACTGAGCTGCAAAGGGAGAGAAATTGGGCATTTTACAACCTGTTCAGTTCTCAGAACGGCAGCTCCCATAGGCCTGGAATTTCCAGCCCAGTCGTGGGCGAGGCGGCGCCCCAGCCAGAAGTCCATTGACTTGCGGCGAGACCGGAAGATCGTGGCGGTGGGTGGGTGTGGAAAATCCCACCCATAGTCTCTGTCCTTAAACCCATCCAAAGCATCTGAATTTGTTCAAGACAGGCATAAAAAAGCTAACTGGTGATTCCTTGGCAACCAAGCTAGCACGCATTATTTTTCATTACAGGTCTACCCTTCACACAACAACAGGTGTCACACCTGCAGAGTTACTGTTGAAAAGCCATCTCAATCAGGAGACTGAGCTTAATAATGCCGAATTTAGAGGGGAAGGTGGAAAGGAGTCAGGAAAGCCAGAAAGCTAGACACGACTGGCATAGTTGTGAGAGGAAATTTACCATGGGAGACCCGGTATACATGAAAAACTTCAGGGAAGGACCAAAGTGATGATCGGATGAAATAAGTGCGGTGACTGGACCTCTATCTTACCACGTGGAGGTGGAAGGCCAGATCATCCGTAAACATGTGGACCATTTAAGAAGGAGAGAGACAAATCACCAAGATTTGGTCCCACCAGTGTGTTTCCTATTGAGGATACTCAACCATGAACTGACATGTCTGATGTTCCTGTAAGAGTTGAGCATACAGAATTGCAAGTGCCCACCAAAGCACCTGATGTTCAGGCAACTCTGGAAAATGAGATTCCTGACACAGAATCTGAAATTGTGGAGCTGCGACATTCCACACGTACCAGGAAACCACCTGAAAGACTGAACCTGTAAATTCCTTACCCAGTGTAAATATTATGTTGCCTTGAAAAATATGTACTTGTAAAAATATATGTATAGCTGAGCTAAAGGGGGAGGAATGTAGTAATTATGGTTTTATTTAGTGTGTAATGTACCTTTAAGAATATTACTTGTTAGGAAAAATCACATGATCTGTAGTAACCAATAGGAGAGTAGCGCGGGCTACCTCAGCAGTCAGTGTAGAGATAGGGTTGGAGTTGAAAGCACATGTGTAGCTGCTGCTGAATACATTGTAAATAAATTAATGTTTCCACTCAAGAAGTGTCTGCAGATCAACTCGATTACTAATAGTACAACTCGGACCCCCTTACAACAGCTCTGGTATATCTGGCTGGTGGAAGCCCTTAAATGGGCAATTATGGTCTACTTAAAAGCCCCACACTGCTACTATTGATATTCAACCAGCAGCAGCTGGGGCAGTTCCCATGCTGGAAGCCTGAAAAGCAAATCCCGACAGGCTCACAGGGGTCCCTCATTCAAAGGCACTTCATTGAACGAACCAGCAATTGAGAAGGCGGGAGGGCACTGACAGCCACCTCTCCCCACCTCTGCTACCGACCCTCATCCTGAGACCCCCATCTGGCCCTCACTCACCTGTGGCCTGGGTCCCTCGGTATTCCTCAGCCTCTCCTTGGGTGCATTAGCAGCAGCTGCCACCGTTTCCCCAGTAGCGCTGCCAGTAATGCTGGCCTCTGCTTGGCTGCCAGCTCTCAGGGGCGGAATTTCTACCCCCGGGATCCTTGATCCTAGGGAAGCCCCTCCACTGGCCACTTAAGTGCCCGAGAGGCACTTAATTTGCTGGGCCTTCCCCAGAGAAGGCCACATGGGGCTTTTGATCACCGGTTCTCCAGCGAGTGGGTGAGACAACCCTTCCTTACGTTAAATGCTGCCCAGCAAGACTATGGACACTTTCACCCACACTTCCTATTCTTTGCTATAGAGCAGTTATTCACCACTATTTATATATTCCAGCTGGCAGTAATGGCAATGAACACAAGGACCACAGATGATGCTCTTCTACATTAGTGTTCACTCAAGACATTCGTTAAGATGCTAGCCTGCTTGAGATAAGAAAATATCCTAATCCTAATAAATCATATGCAACTTTCTGTTCCCCAAAGTTGGCGCTATGGGTTAATTTGTCGTTCCCCACTGGGTGGGTTTCCGTTAATACAGACAACTAAAGATCTCAGAATTGAAGTTAAACACTTTTCTTCCAGACATCAAAAGGAAGTGCAACTGGGGCTCACTTTAGGCCACTTTCTTGATGGCAGACTTGACAAATCTGTTATGTCTTGCCCTCACTTGGAGGGCAGCCAAGTTAATTTTGTTTTAAAGTGTGAGCCTATCTGGATATCCCTTGCCCAGAAAAATCAAACAGCTCCACACGTCTAAATGGATTTGCGATATCTATCAAGTTTTGACTGTAAATCTCTCAACAGCATTTTCCTAAAATTGACAGCTAATCTGTAAAGGCAGGCCCAGGATTTTAACTTTCTGCATCTGGGGGACCTGTAAATTTGTCAATGCTGTACCTGTTTCTCAGGTGCTCCTCGATAGGTCCCAATATAACAGCAGAAAGTCTACACCCCTTTCAGGGCAAAAGTGCACCACCTGCTATATTGAGTAGAGGCGACAAGAGATGTTCTTTAACCACGCCTCAAACAGGCATAGGACCCTTTGCAAATCAGGAAGATCCAGGGTACATCAGGTGACATACTATGTAACTAGGTTATTGGTGCCCTCTTTGCAAGACTAATGATTTCATATGCGTTGCCTATCGACTGCAGCAGAGAAGTACTGTGAGCATTGCTGCCATAGGAAGTTTCCCCCTAATTAAGTTGACTGCCTGCACCACATAGTTATCAGGGTATCTCCCAGTGAGCAAGAACCCATTGTGAACATGGAAAGCTTACAGCTTTGTTAATGTTCAGCCAGCAAGTGATCATTACCAATATATCTTACAGGTCTGTGTTGATTTCCTGGCAATTATCATGATACCTTCATACTGTGCCAGGATGCCATCACTCTCACCCAGCTCAGCATATCAAAAACTGAATTATAGGGACAAGGTCTATCCTCTTTATAGCTGGTTCATGATATTTCTATAAAACCCATAATCGTCCACTGAACAGATACAACTGGAACAATGGGACCAGTATAGTCATCATAGGGCCCATCACTTAACTGCTCACACAATCCTATTGCTGCCTGGTCAGATTGGGGGCTTTCTGTAATAGCCTCCTTGTGGGGTCTATCTGTTGCGTTCTGCACAACTTTTCTGTGCAACAGGTACAGCATATGCAGCCTGCACAGCTAGACGACTTACCGCAGTCTGATGAAGAACCCCCCAGGTAGCAAAGCCAGGGCAGAAATGGGAGGGCGGCAGCACAAGACTGTATCCAGACATCTTCTCCGGCTATTGCCTGAGCAATACTTCAACTGATCTGCTGATTCCCCGAATCCCTCAAGCTACTCACACTGCTGCATTATAATTCCTCAATACCACATCTATTAACCCCTCTGCCCTGTATAAAATACTTCCCAACCTCTAATCCACTTTTATTCACATGCTACCTGATACTGTAAGTGTAGATAAATTTGCAGAATCAAAAGCTGTGATTTGTCAATGGTTGACAAAAGAGCTGGACACACTTTTTACCCATGTGTATATTCATGATGTCTTGCCTATTATACCATTCCTATGAGGTGCCCACAGTGGTTTCAATGTGACTGATGGAAGGCGTCTAACATTGAGACAATCGTGGCAGACGACCTTAAGGAGCTCTGGTCTGGAGGGGTCCAGTTACAAACTTCAGCTTCTTGGCTGTTGCTGGGCTAGCCTGACCCAACTGGCTTGTGGGCACCATGGCACACATTGGTTGAGAGTTGGCAAGCGGCGGACCTACTGTCACCCTGAGAAAGGGCAACATGTTCCACACCCCTTGTGCCACTGCGTCACCCAGTCATGGAGCGCAATTGTCCCAGATTTGCACTGAGTGTGGAAGTGGGTGGATAAAACGGCGTTTTATGTGCCGGCCGCAATGACGGGTTTTCACGCCGTATCGTCCCAATCCCGCCACATTATTTATGCATTCCCGGGAAACATGCCATTTCGATGGCAGGCGGGCTCTCATTCACCCACCCGCCATCACCTGGCTGCTTCATAACGCTGGGCACCACATTTAAAGTCCAGCTGCGTGCACACATCTCAGTGACCACGGCTACTGCAGGGAAGATGTCCTCGAAAGGTAAGAAGACTGCAGCCCCCAGGTTTAGCAATGCGTCACTGGAATGCTTTTTGGATGCTGTGGAGGCCCACTGCAATGTCCTCTACCCCTGCTCTGGCTGCAGGATGGTCAGCAGCATAACCAGCCAGTTTGGGAGGCAGTGGTCAGCACCAGTGCCCTGCAAAAGAAGACAGCCACCCAGTGCCACCACAGGATGAATGGTCTCAACTGTTCTGCAACATTAGCTCACTGTTCTCATCACTCTCAAGTCACAATCACAAATCCGTCTCACACCTCAAGGGACATCACCACTAACTCACACACACACCCTCACATCTCCATTAGGCTCATACCCTCTCGAACTCACATCCTCATTCCTGTCCATGGCTCCACTCATCACACAGCCATGCCATGCAGTGCCATGTGTCCTGCTCACACTCTCTCCGTCCGCTTCCATGCAGGAGAAGCCTGCTCACATCAGCAGGGAGAGGTCCCAGATTGGGGAAGGAGCAGTCCACATTAGATCCCTCATTCACTTTGAGGATTGTGCCATCGCACTGACTGGTGAGGATGTGGGCCCTGCCTGCGGCAACTGCTAGGTCAGTGATGAACACTGACTCTAGGATCCTGTACCACATCATCCCTCCCTGGACGCGACTGTGAGTGTCTCTCTCCTGCTTTTGACTCCACTGCCATGCGCTAATCATCTCTAATTTGGTCCACAGGGAGCTCTACCAAGGGACCGACACCCTCAGCCAGCCAATCCCTCAGCTCCATCCAGGTCCTCATCTGCAGTCAAAAAGACTTCTCCTCCAGTGAAGAGATGGAAATAAGCAGCCCGGAAGACCAGTCACCACAGAGGGAGCAGCCGGCCCATGAGTGATTCTGGAGGGAAAAGTGTATTTGTGGCAGGACCTTTCGGAGCCTCATGCAAGCACTCTCCCACGCGCGCGGATCCTTCACGTATCACACGCATCTCAATGTCCTGAGCATTTTCAATGCTGCCTGCTGGGGTTCACTTCCAGTTGTCCATCTGAGCTGCATCTCCGGCCACCCACTGATCACACTCCCATGCAGGACCTTATCTCACCCACCACAGCTCTTGTTTCACTTTCGATTTGGACTGCATGGTCTGGTTTCACTGCATTGTGCGCTCCCCCGTCTTTTACCCTCCCTCAGTCACCCATTCCCTCTCCATCACAGTTCACCCCCTGCATCGCCTTCCACGTCCCCTCCATTACCTACCAGCCACAACCCTCTTCCTTCGAGGATGTCCAGGTGCACGTGCACGTCCCCTTGCTTCCCAAGAATCCAACCCCCATCCACATTCACCTCCCCAACCTCCTCCCTCCCATCCCCAAAGTTTGTGTCTGCTTCCGGGTCCCCACCAACTAACCTTGGTGTCCCTTCTATCACTACAGTCGAACACTCACCCTCCCACCCTACCACCTCACTCTGCCCTCGATCATTCTCACCCTTCCTTGATACCACCCCCACCCTAGTTCGCTCCCCCAGAGGCAAACATGGACCTATCTGACCCCTCCCGTGAACGTTTACTTGCACATCACCCCCCCTGCACCCTTTCCCCCCTCCACACCCCTTCTCCCCTGGAACCCCTTCCCCCCCAGAATCCCTTCCCCTCTTTGCACCTCTTCCCCACTGGAGCCCCTTCTCTCCACTAGTCCTCCCAGCCCCCTGGACACCCCTCTGCATAATCCCTCCGCCTTCCTGACTCCTCCCTCCACCCTTACCTCTTCCGCCACCCTCTGTCCCTCCCCGCCCCCGACTTCTTCCTCCAGCCTTGCTCCTACCCCTTCCTGACTCCTTCATCCACTCTTACTCCTTCATCAACCCTTACTCTCTCCCTCTCCACATCCCTTCCCCCCTTTGCATCCCTTGCCCCCCTGGAACCCTTTCCCCCATCCGCCCTCCTTCCTCCCCTAGATACCTTCCCCACTCCGCACTCCTTCCCTTGCACCTTCCACCCCCCCTTAAACCTACCTTTCCAACTGCAGTCTTCTCCCCCATTCTCCCACCCCCCAACCTCCCCCCCCCCACCGACAACTTCATTCCCCCCTTCCCAACCTCAACCCATGCTGACGCCTTCATTCCCCCCACCCCCACTCCCAACCTCACACCACCCTCACCACCCACCAACCCCTCTTCCTCTCCCAGCTGATCCTAGCCCTTCCTCTCCCACCCCCTCGACCATCATCCGCTGTGAGCATCATCAGTGACTTTTCAGCTTCTGTGCGCTGCGACACAGCAGAGCCATGTCCATGAGAATCCACCCAGCATTCATGGAATTTTCCTCCTGTGTGCCGTTGGTGTCCGTCTCCAGCATCTTCTGATCCTTGGATGTCCATAAAGTGAGCAAAGCCCTGGCGGGAAAGTCTCGACTTCTGCACGTCCCAGTTGCCAAGACGTGTTCTACACCAGCGTGTTTTCCCGCCGACGTGGGCGGACGATCCAGCGGTGGGGGGATGATTCCGGCGGGCAGGCCTAATGATGATCGGCTGATGTATTACAACGAGGTCCCCGACGTCTGATGGTGGGAAACACGGCCCCGCTGAGCGGACAATCACGAACTGGTTTCAAGCTGTCTTGACGCTGATCGCGCCGTATTGCCCACTCACGCCACCGACCACGCCCAACGCCAGTGGACACGAAAAATCTCAGCCACGGCCTTCAAGCTTCAGGTAGAAAACGGGGAGAGACGAGGGTCAGCATGGAACAGGAACGCTGGACATGCATCAGATGACTGGCAGATGCGGTTAGTGTGAGTTTGTTATAAAGCGTTGTACAGATCTGTGGGGCAGCTTCGTATTAATGTGCATGCTGAGACAGAGAAGTGCCAAGTTGGGAACAGGATGGGAAGGTGATCCTGTGCAGAAAAGTGGGTCGTGTTTGAAAGAGGTTCGGGCAGAATTTTACCAGCCCCTAGGTGGCAGGAACGGAGGTAAAACAAGGCAGGTGGCTGATTTGCATGCTTAAAGGACCTATTGGCAGGGCGCCGCTCCTCATCCCTCCCCTCTACTGCCATAGGGGTGGCACCAACTTAATGGAGATGGTCTACCTGCAGCAGCCTGGAGTGGGGGATGCATTAGAACCAGAGAGCGCTGTGGGCAGGGAGAGCATCCCAGCGACCCCCTCGAGGAATATCCCCTCTGAACCTCGTCCCTCCCGAATTCTTTATTTTTAATTTACTTACCTAGATGTGCCCTGAGGTTTCCTAGCTGTCACAGCAGCCCCCACTTCTTCCTATGCAGCTGCTAAGGCTTCGGAGCTGCATCAGGAGCCCACCCCCCCCCAATCCTTAATTGGCCAATTAGGCGGCCGCCTGTGGTAAAATCAGCCAGCCAGTCCCGGTGGCGGCAAACAAGATCTTGAACATCAGCATCAGAGTCCCGAAGCCTGTGGTAAAACTCAGCCCAAGGCAACTGTCAGCAAAGAAATACTTCAGCTGACAGCTGTTTATACCTGTTGTGAGAACAGCTGCAAACACAAAGCTAGAATTTTACTGTGTTCCTTTATGATTAGTGGACAAGCATGTGGAGTGAGAGGAGTAAGTGATCAGAAGTGCCTGGGTGGGCCAGCTATGGTGACCAGGCCTATTGCAAGGAAGGCAAAGTGCTCGCCCTTGTTGCCCAGTCAGGTCACTGAAGTATTTGCAGCACTGAACTCATTTTCATGGATAATGCTGTGGCAGTTGGCACTGTCTCTTCATGCCATCTGAGGGGAAAAGGACCTCATTGTATGTCCTCACCCATGCTCCAAAAGCATCACCACCCTGCGTGTGACAAAATCGAGATGCCCTTGGCTAAGAAACCTCCCCAAGAGGTGCATTGTCTTTTGAAGCAGAGACAGGAGCCGGCCAGAAACCCCACGCTGCAATGGGGTGGACTTCCCATTATCACTGGAAACAATTAAGGGCCTAAAATGAGATGTAAATGAGAACTGACCATCAGAATGCTGTAGGTGTCAGATTGGTGGCAGTGGGTGGGCACCCAGTCAACAAGCCCACTGTGAGCCTGAAATCAAGCCATAACGAGAATTAATCCAAAAATCCTCTCACTCAAATGATTGCAGACTATCCTTATGAACTAGTAATCCAGACACCCAGGGGAATAATCTGGGGACCTGGGTTCAAATCCCATGGTGAAATCTGAATTCAATAAAAACCTGGAATTAAAAGCCTGATGATGACCATGAAACCATTGTCAACTGTTGATTGTCATAAAAGCCCATCTGGTTCACTAATGCCCTGTAAATAGGGAAGGAAAGCTGCTGTCCTCACCTGGTCTGGCCTACATGTGACTCAGATCCACAGCAATGTGGTTGACTCTTAAATGCCCTCTGAAATGGCCTAGGAAGCCACTCAGTTGTATTGTACTGCTAGGAAGTCAAAAAGGA
This sequence comes from Cetorhinus maximus, assembly GCF_964194155.1. Taxonomy (NCBI): domain Eukaryota; kingdom Metazoa; phylum Chordata; class Chondrichthyes; order Lamniformes; family Cetorhinidae; genus Cetorhinus; species Cetorhinus maximus. Next base: position 18,413,540 of record NC_135903.1, on the reverse strand, counting down.
ATGAAACCAGACGGACCACCCAGATCGACCCAGGCACCGGAAATGACAACGGTAAACCCAGTCCTGTCGACCCTGCAAGGTCCTCCTCACGAACATCTGGGGGCTAGTGCCAAAATTGGGAGAGCTGTCACACAGACTAGTCAAGCAACAGCCTGACATAGTCATTCTCATGGAATCATACCTTCCATACAATGTCCCAGGCACTACCATCACCATCCCTGTGTATGTCCAGTCCACCGGTAGGGGTGGTATAGCATTATACAGTCAGGAGGGAGTTGCCCTGGGAGTCCTCAACATTGAAAATGGACCCCATGAAGTCTCGTGGCATCAGGTCAAACATGGAGCGGAATTTTCTGTGTCCTTTGGCGTCATGCATCATGGTGGAAGTGAGCGGACAATATGGTGGGCAGGCCAAAAATTAGTTTCATGCCATTGTGAAACCAGTTTGCAATCTCCTGCTCCACCCGTCAATGCCATAAATCAGGAACTTCATTTTAATACATCTGCATGTCATTATAAGCCCTGCTCACCAGATTCGTGCCCCCACGCTGGATCATCTGAGCACGCCGACGTGTTTCACAATTGAACAAAAGTGACATGCACATAGCAAGCTGCAATTCACTCAGGACTTTGAGGCTTGTTTGCCTAACTTGCTTCAGGCAGCACTCATGGTCATCAACAGTAGGCTTCACAGGCAGCACCAAATCACTTTTAAGGGGGCTCACGGGCAGGTCTCCCTTACGAGACAAGCCGGAAGGCGGGGGTGGCTTTTCAATGGCTGCAGGGCTAGGGCTTACTTGGGGAAGGGGCAGAAGTGGCCTTAGGCAAGGGGAGAGGCTGCAGAGTGAGGGCATTACTATGGAAGAGGGGTATCCCAGGGTGTGTGTGGGAGCAGATGTTGACCTGTGCAAGTGGCTTCAAGCGGATGAGGGCTGAGGAGACATTCTCCAGGGGAGATGAGGCCAGGTGGAGAAGTGACGGCGTGTGTGAGAGAGTGGGTAGTGGGTAGTGATGTCCCTTGAGCTGGTAATGAGTGAGATGCCAGTGAATGTGTGATGGGCTTGAGAGTGTGTGAGTTTAGAGTGATGAGATGATTGCCTTACGCTGGTGGCAGGAATGAGATCATTCATCCTTTCTCTGCACTAGATGGCCAACCTTTTCTGTGCAGTGTTGGCACTGACCACCTCTGGCATCACCTCCCAAGCCAGAATGGTGACAGTGATGTGTTTTCTGCAGCCAGAGCGTGGGGGTAGAGGATATCGCGGCAGGCTCCAATGGTGTCCAGAAGGCGATGCGCCACTGAATCGAGGGGCTGCATTCTTCTTGCCTCTTAGGGCCAAGTCTTCTGTGCAGCACTCCTGGGCTGGAATTACTGAGAGGTCCATGGGCAGCTGCACTTTGCATATGATGCCTGGCGTGAGGAAGCAGTGAGGTGATGGTGTGACGGGCGAATCAGAGGCCACCCGCCAGTGAAACAGTGTGTTTCCCGGGAATGCATGTTTAATGAGGCAGGATTGGGACAATATGGTGCAAAAACCCGCCATTGTGGCCAGTGGGTAAAACATCCTTTTTCCCACCTGCTACTGTAGTTAGTGCTAATCTGGGATGATTCCACAAATGGGAAGGTAAAGCTCCTGCTGATCACCATGTACCTCACCCCCTCAATGTGCCCCACCACCCCCCCTCAGCTGATGAATGACTCCCCTTCGAAGTTGAGCACCAATTGTAGGAAACACTGAGGGTGGCAAGGGGGCAGAATGTACTCTGGATGGAGGACTTCAACGTCCATCACCAAGAGTGGCTTGATAGCAATACGAAGACTGAGCTGGTCAAGTCCTAAAGGAGTCTGTACTGGGTCTGTGACAGATGGTGAGGGAAGCAACAAGAGGGAAGAACATACTTGACCTCATCCTCACCAACCTGCCTGCTGCAAATGCATCTGTCCATGACAGTGTCAGTGGGACTGACCATTTCACAGTTCTTGTGGAGACAAAGCCTCGGCTTCACATTGAGGATACCCTCCATCATGTTGTGTGGCACTACCACCGTATTAAATGGGATATATTTCAAACAGAGATAAAAACAAAAAGCTACTGCGGATGCTGGAAATCTAAAACAAAAACAGAATTACCTGGAAAAACTCAGCAGGTCTGGCAGCATCGGTGGAGAAGAAAAGAGTTGACGTTTCGAGTCCAACATGACCCTTCAACAGAACTGAAGTATAGTTAGGAGAGGGGTGAAATATAAGCTGGTTTAAGGTGGGGGGCGGGGGGAGAGAGAGGTTGAGGGTGGGGTGGTTGTGGGGACAAGCAAGCAGTGATAGGAGCAGATAATCAAAAGATGTCACAGACAAAAGGATCAAAGAGGTGTTGAAGGTGGTGATATTATCTAAGAAAAGTGCTAATTAAGAATGGATGGCAGGACACTCAAGGCACAGCTCTAGTGGGGTGTGGGGTGGAAAGACTAACAAGGTATTAGTTGTAGATTTAAAAATAATGGAAATAGGCGGAAAAAGAAGAATCTATATAAATTATTGAAAAAAAAAGGGAGGGGGAAGAAACGGGGTGGGGATGGGGGGAGGGGGAGTTTAAGATCTAAAGTTGTTGAATTCAATATTCAGCCCGGAAGGCTGTAAAGTGTCTAGTCGGAAGATGAGGTGCTGTTCCTCCAGTTTGCGTTGGGCTTCACTGGAACAATGCAGCAAGCCAAGGACAGACATGTGGGCAAGAGAGCAGGGTGGAGTGTTAAAATGGCAAGCGACAGGAAGGTTTGGATCTTTCTTGCGGACAGATCGCAGGTGTTCTGCAAAGCGGTCACCCAGTTTGCGTTTGGTCTCTCCAATGTAGAGGAGACCGCATTGGGAGCAACAAATGCAGTAGACTAAGTTAGGGGAAATGCAAGTGAAATGCTGCTTCACTTGAAAGGAATGTTTGGGCCCTTGGACGGTGAGGAGAGAGGAAGTGAAGGGGCAGGTGTTGCATCTTCTGCGTAGGCATGGGGAGGTGCCATAGGTGGGGGTTGAGGAGTAGGGGGTGATGGAGGAGTGGACCAGGGTGTCCCGGAGGGAATGATCCCTACGGAATGCCGCCAGGGGGGGTGAAGAGAAGATGTGTTTGGTGGTGGCATCATGCTGGAGTTGGCGGAAATGGCGGAGGATGATCCTTTGAATGCAGAGGCTGGTGGGGTGATAAGTGAGGACAAGGGGGACCCTATCATGTTTCTGGGAGGGAGGAGAAGGCGTGAGGGCGGATGCGCGGGAGATGGGCCGGACATGGTTGAGGGCCCTGTCAACGAGCGTGGGTGGAAAACCTCGGTTAAGGAAGAAGGAGGACATGTCAGAGGAGCTGTTTTTGAAGGTAGCATCATCAGAACAGATGCGACGGAGGCGAAGGAACTGAGAGAATGGGATGGAGTCCTTACAGGAAGCGGGGTGTGAGGAGCTGTAGTCGAGGTAGCTGTGGGAGGCGGTAGGCTTGTAATGGACATTGTAATGGATATACCCCACTAGAGCTGTGCCTTGAGTGCCCTGCCATCCATTCTTAATTAGCACTTTTCTTAGATAATATCACCACCTTCAACACCTCTTTGATCCTTTTGTCTGTGACATCTTTTGATTATCTGCTCCTATCACTGCTTGCTTGTCCCCACAACCACCCCACCCTCAACCTCTCTCTCCCCCCGCCCCCCACCTTAAACCAGCTTATATTTCACCCCTCTCCTAACTATACTTCAGTTCTGTTGAAGGGTCATGTTGGACTTGAAACGTCAACTCTTTTCTTCTCCACCAATGCTGCCAGACCTGCTGAGTTTTTCCAGGTAATTTTGTTTTTGTTTTATATTTCAAACAGATCTAGCAACACAACACTGGGCAACCATGAGACACTGTGGGCCATCAGCAGCAGCAGAATTGTACTCAACCACAATCTGTAACCTCATGGCCTGGTATATCCCCCATTCTACCATTACCACCAAGCCAGATCAATCCTGGTTCAATGAAGAGTGCAGGAGGGCTTGCCAGGAGCAGCACCAGGCATACCTAAAAATGAGATGTCAAACTGGTGAAGCTGCAGCACAGGACTACTTGCATGACAAAAAGCAGAAGCAGCATGTGATAGACAGAGCTAAGTGATTCCACAACTAATGGATCAGAGCCAAGCTCTGCAGTCCTGCCACGTCCAGTCATGAATGGTGGTGGACGATTAAACAACTCACTGGAGGAGGAGTTTCCACAAATATCTCCATCCTCAATGACGGAGGAGCCCAGCACACCATGCAAAAGATAAAGCTGAAGCATTTGCAACAATCTTTAGCAAGAAATGCTGAGAGGATGATCCATCTCGGCCTCCTCCGGAGGTCCTGGAGGCATCACAGATGCCAGTCTTCAGTCAATTCGATTCACTCTACGTGATATCAAGAAACAGCTGAAGGCACTGGATACTGCAAAAGGTATGGGCCCTGACGATATTCTGGCAATAGTATTGAAGACTTGCCGCGCCCCTTTTCCAAGCTGTTCCTGTACAGCTACAACACTGGCATCTACCTGGCTATGTGGAAAATTGCCCAGATACGTCCTGTACACAAAAAGCAGGACAAATGTAACACAACCAATTACTGCCCCATTAGTCTACTCTCAATCATCAGTAAACTGATGGAAGGGTCATCAATAGTGCCATCAAGTGGCACTTAGCAATAATCCACTGATGCTCAGTTTGGGTTTTGTCAGGGCCAATCAGCTCCTGACCTCATTACAGCCTTGGTTCAAACATGGACAAAAGAGCTGAACTCCAGGGGTAAAGTGAGAGTGACTGCCCTTGACATCAGGGTGGCATTTGACCAAGCTTGGCACCAGGGAGCCCGAGCAAAGCTGGAGTCAATTGGAATCGGGGGAAAACGCTTTGTTGGTTGGAGTCACACCAAACACAAAGGAAGGTGGTTGTGGTTGTTGGAGGTCAATCATCTCAGTTCCAGGACATCACTGCAGGAGTTCCTCAGGGTAGTGTCCTAGGCCAAACCATCTTCAGCTGCTTCATCAATGACCTTCCTTCCATCATAAGGTCAGAAGTGGGGATGTTTGCTGATGATTACACAATGTTCAGCACCATTTGCGACTCCTCAGATACTGAAGCAGTCCATGTCCAAATACAGCAAGACCTGGACAATATCCAGGCTTGGCTGACAAGTTGCAAGTAACATTCATGCCACACAAGTGTCAGGCAATGACCATCTTCAACAAGACAGAATCTAACCATTGCCCCTTGACATTACAATTGCTGAATCCTCCACTATCAACATCCTGTGGGTTAATATTGACCACAAACTGAACTGGAGTAACCATATAAACACTGTGGCTACAAGAGCAGGTCAGAGGCTAGGAACTGTACAGCAAGTAACTCACCTCTTGACTCCCCAAAGCCTGTCCACCATCTACAAGACACAAGTCAGAAGTGTGATGGAATACTCTCTACTTGCCTGGATGAGTGCAGCTCCATCAACACTCAAGAAGCTTGACACCATCCAGGACAAAGCAGCCCACTTGATAGGCACCCCTTCCACAAACATTCACTCCCTCCACCACCGAATAGTAGCAGCAGTGTGTACCATCTACAAGATGCACTGCAGAAACTCACCAAGGCTCCTTAGACAGCACCTTCCAAACCCATAACCACTACCATCTAGAAGGACAAGGGCAGCAGATACATGGGAACACCACCACCTAGAAGTTCTCCTCCAAGTCGCTCACCATCCTGACTTGGAAATATATCACCATTCCTTCACTGTCGCTGGATCAAAATCCTGGAACTGTCTCCCTAACAGCACTGTGGGTGTACCTACACCACATGGACTGCAGCAGCTCAAGAAGGCAGCTCACCACCACCTTCTCAAAGGCAATTAGGGATGGGCACTAAATTCTGGCCTACATCCCATGAATGAATAGCAAATCGATGATCCAGGTGTCAGTGCAGTACAGGAGTGTGGTAATGACAACTGCTCTGTACACTAGGGCTTTTGTTGACTTGCGGTCGTCTTTGTAGTGAAACACTTGCATTGTTTTTAGAAGGCTGAGCTGGCGCAGCTGATTTGGATCTCCTCTTCGATGGTGGTCTTTTGAGAAAGGTGGTTGCAAATGTATGCAAAGTGCTCAACATATTCCAGAGTCTCTCCATTCAGCATTAATGGGAATATTTGATTGGCCAGGTGTGGAATGATATATGAGTTTTGTTTTGGCAACATTCAAGGACAGGCCAAGTCTCTTGCTGCAGAATTGAAGATGTCGGGAATAGCTTGGAAAGCTGGTGCAGAGTGGGCAACGACACTGCAGTCATTCGCAAGCTGAAGATCATGTATGTCTATGGTGGTCAGTTTAGCTTTGGCTTGGAGGCCACTGAGGTTAAAGAGCTTTCCATCTGGACAGTATTTAATACTGACACCAGAGGGCAGTTGATCTTTCGTGAAGTGAATAGCCACTGTCAGGAAGATTGTAAATCGTATTGGGGGCTATCACACAGCCTTGCCTGACACCGATCCGGATATTGAAGGTATCCGTTTCAGATCTCCCACTCAAGACTGTTGCAGTCATATCATCATGAAGCAGTTGCAGGATTGTGTATCAGCCACACATAGGAGCGCTCAGGAAATTCCATCAGCAATGTCCCCACCACAACCTCAAGGCTCAATGACAGGATCGGCGAACAAACTCTGGTGTCCTTCTTAAAACCAGGTCCACAAGCATCCAGGCAAAACTCCTTCAAAGTCATCTCTGATGGTTAGACACTTTGTCCAAATGGCCAAAAAGCATCTTCCCCACCAGGTCCTGTTTTCTCAACTTTCAAATGGACAGCATTCCAGGGGAGGGCAGGAAAGCACTTTGAACATACTCTGAAGCTCTCCTTGAAGTGTGGCAGCATTGATATTAACGACTGGGAGGAGCTTGCCAGCAATTGTTCAAAATGGCAACAACTTGTGCATCGAGCTGCTTTGAGTCCAAATGCCTTAATGATGTAGCAGAGAAGGGAAGAAAAGGAAGCAAATCCTGCATCCTGGATCCCACTACCTCATGGCGCGCACTGCTGCATGTGTCCAAAGATTTGTGGGTTGAGAATCAGCCTGTGGGAGAAACTCGTGACGCTGAGTAGATATCATCCTCGAATGGGGGTACAGCTGATAACGATGGTCAGATAGGTGCAAACTCATCAGTCTCTTCACTTTTCATTCAAGCAGTCTAGGAAATATGATATGGGGCAGTAGAATAGGAGAGGGGGCATACCCTGACAATGTTTCATTGTCAATTGAGGATCTCATTCATTTCTTCCTTTGCACAATATGATCCTGAATAGTATAGAATTGGCTTCTGTTTCCAGCAGCAATCTGCATGGACATTTATGCTTTCAGTTACCTTGGTCTGCATGTTGAGATTATGTAAAATGTTTCTGGCACAGGATAGCTGTTTATTAGCATGTAGGGGTTAGCTTCCTTTCAAATGCACAACCTTTTTTCTGGAACATAACTTCCCAAGTGCCAAAGAACCTTTACCTCCTGACAGCATTATCTCTACCACAGCTTCTAGAATCTCAGGGCTTTGGTTGTTGTGGACCCACCAGATGGTGCTCTTACTCCAGTGCTTGCTTTTTCAAAGTTCAAGTGCCACTCCAGAGTGCACGTGCATGAGCATTTCATGCTCTTGTCTCCTCTCCTTTGGCATCCTGTGTCACCTATTGTACTTCTGGTCACTTTGGCTGCAGCAACCCATTTGCTGTTGCAGCTAAATCAAGTTCCAGTCACAGGTAGAACTCTCACTGAAATCCCATTCTGCATCTTGAGTGTCCCATCACCCCACATCCCCCTCACCCTCCCACCCCACCCTACCCGCTACACGCCAAAGAATATATCAGGTGCTGACAGGATAGGTTGAGCTAGGAAAATCCAACTCACCATTTTTCTGACAGTCTTGGGAAAGCCCATCTATTGTACTCTGAACCAACCTGACCATAGACACATTAGGTTTCAGAATCATTCTTTTGTTAAAGGCTGGCATTCTTGTTTAGTTGCCTAATTCATTGAGGTATCAACACATTAATATTCTACCAACTGAATACCCCTTCTCCAGCTGCTGGTAACTCCGTTTACATCTCTCCTGGTTTTTATTTCCATTGAACAGACTGCCAACACACTATCGCCTACTTTTCATTATCACACAAAGTTAAGATCTATCCCACGGAAACTGTCCGAAGCTTCTCCAGTGTCGCTTTTCTGATGATTCTCTCAACTATGACGCTTCTGTCTGAAGTGTTGGCCCAAACTTAATTTGTAAGTGGAACAAGATTGGCAAACAAACGGCCAGATTGTCAACCAGTTTTGATTTGCATTTTCCATCGTGGAAAGCCTGTTTTTGGCATATTTCCTGTAGATTACATTAAAACCATGCATGCCACACCTTTCGGAAGTTTGGATATGTTGAATGTATTTCATTCCAACTTTTGTAATAAAAACCATCTACAGAGTTTTTCATTGAAAATAATAAGAGGAATTTCTAATATCAGTATTGGGGTATTCATCTACTCTTTAAAACCGATCTCCATCATATTTGCAAAATCATGTTTAGCATTCCTAAATTTATTTCGGGCTGATGTATAGAATGTTAGTCAGAAGTGTTCTGATGTTCAACTGAGGTGCCAAAGTCAGATATTTTGATCAAAGTTCTCTGTTCCAAAGTAGATATAACCCTGCCTCTGCCATCAATGAGTGATGGTAAGGGCTTCTTACTAGACAGGCCATTTAAAAATACATTCCACTATCCAAATCAGCTGAGTTTGGGTTGCAATGGAACCTGTCTGAAACCTATTCATAAGAACTGGTCTCTTTTCTAAGTAGCTTATAACCCCAATGTCAGGTACCACTGCTTTAAGCAGGTTTTGTCAATTGGGCTTCACCTTATCTGGTATGTTTTTTTCTAACAGAAGTTCTAGTCTACTCCACCAGCAAGGCAAATGATGTACACCATGTAGTCTCCTCCTTGAGCAGATTACCAAACTAGCTTGACTCAGTAGGATTTTTAGCATTTCACTGCTGCAATATGATCTGCTCTGGTGTGGATTGCTAGGCACATTGTTAAGGACGCTTCCAACAGGCTCTGGACAGAACTACAGAGTGATAAGCTTTGATGATGGAATCCTTACCACTTTTTTCCCAGCTTCCAGGAACATTATAGGATCTAGTAAGTAGGTAGGGCCAGGCTGAACCTTCATCAGTAGACTTGACAGTCTGATGCAAGCTCCTTAAAACTGACCCAGATTGAGAGCCTCATTCATTCCAAGTACCTCTTGTGGACAATGGCAGCCATTGAGTATATTAGTAACAGAAAGCCTGCACTAAAGGACTCAGGAGAAGGCCAAGGTAAGTATTGCATTCACCAGCTATAAAGAGGGGAAAGCATCGTCGTGGCAAGAAATAGGTAAATCGTTCTTGGCATTACAATAGTCAATTGACACTCATCTGCACCTTTCATCTTTGCAAGTATTTTAAAGGGCAGGCTCCTTGCTGATCATGGATATCTTTGAGTTTTGGCTAGCCTCTCCTTTGCAAAAACTCTACACATCAGTAGAGAAAAAAATCTAAAAAGACCAATGTCTGCACACAGCCATCATGTGTTTTGGCGAGTTGGCAGCAGGGAATAATGCAAGATGTTTCTAGGAGACCAGTATGAGCTTGGAGGTGATGTATGGTTTTCTCTGTTTAATGCTGGGCTTAGTGAAGTTGGGTGTGTGTACAGGGAGATGATAGTGTTTTTAACAGACCTGGAAAGGTTTCTGCAATGAAGGTTTCATAAATTGGTTTTGATGGTGTTGTTAATCTGTGACAAATCTTTTCTCCGCATCTTTGTCATCGTAAATGGATCTTTCCAACAGCAACATGAAGGATACGACAATAATGATGCAGGAGATTTTGACAGATTGGTGTTGCAACAAAAACCCCATCAAATCCAAAACATGTTTCAAACTGCCAATGGTACTCGCCATGATGGCTGTGTGCAGACATTAGTCCTTTTAGATTTTCTCTCTGCTGGTATGTAAAAGAGAGGCTAGCCAAAACTCAAAGATACCCATAATCAGCCAGGGGCCAGCACTTTAATGTACTTGCAAAGATGAAAAGCCCAAATGCGTGTCAATTGACTATGGATAGTCGGTCAACATTGCAAGGTATCAGATTCCAATAGTACTAAAGGGCATTTGAATTTCTTTGAGAAGTTGACTTGTTAACAAAGTTCTTTCGGTGGGAGCGTCTGGTGGGATGACTCTCTGTGACCAAGAAATCCTTGTGATTCACAGTTATTTCCACCATGCTCCATTTCCATCATGTTTGAAACATTTTGTATGTCTCTTAAAACTTCAGTTTTGTGAGTTGCTTTTCATAAATTAGTGTCTTAAGTGCTGCAATCATCCTGTAGTTCATCTCTGAACATTCTCAATTGCAGTAATGTATCCATCAAGCTGTGTAAACTTGGCAGGACATTCTAAATGTAGTCCTACCAATCTTCCAGAAGATTATAATAAAATAACTATTATTAAGAGAGGTAGAAAGACATCCAATCGGAAACCTAGCTTCATTTTCATTCTTCCTCTAAAAGGAAATCCTTTACCTCTGAATGGTAGCTCCTCATCTTAGCAGAGCTTAGACAGGATTCTTGGAAATGTGACAGGTTAAGCCCTGGGGCTTGTATCCAAGCAACTACTATCACTAAAACACATGTGATTCATATTCAGCCTTGTAGAATTAAAGGTCCTGATATACATGACCAAGCAATATCCTATTTGAGATTCATCATGTGTTTTGGTATATTTTTATTTCTGAAAGCATTGGTAATCGATTAGCCATTTGATCCACTGTGACAAGGAATTTATTCCACATTAGGAGGAGATGGAATGGTTTGAATGGGTATAATCTGTCAGCCGGCAGAAAAATATTAGTGGCCCAGGTTTGCTGAAAAAGTAATAGCGTTATTAAATCAGCCAGTGAGGTGTTATTCCATGAATTACAAATCACCATAAGTTGCTCAATGATAAGTGCCACTCCATTGTTAGCTTCACAATGACAGCATCTCGTGCTTAACCTCCCACCAACACTCTGGCTGATTTATCTTAAGCTGTGCACCTGAGCAGGCTTTACACCTGCTAGGAAAAGTTCTAGGTAAATCTGTGTGAAAACCAGGGTAATTATGGGGCAAACAGCCCGAGTCTCTGTGGTTCTGGCTTTCTGATCCCACTGTTGTAGCGAAAAATGCATAGTCTGGGCAGGGTAAAACCGGCAATCGGAAGTTTAAACTTTCTGCATAGGTACCGAGCATGTGCATGGATCAGGACTTCCTCAGGGTCTCGTGGGGCATCAGCGACTTAAGTCATTCACCACTCCCTATATCGGAAGATGCAAGCCAACATTTCATTTAAAAAAATTTTTTTTTTCCTTTCTGTCTCTTTTTCTTAATCCCTTAATCCAATCTTTCCTTCCCTCTGTTTATTTCTCCTTCTGTATTTAACTTGGCATTGAATACAAGCGCTCTAATTCATCCTCCTCCTCAGTCCTTCCTCTGTTTATTCCTTAATTCCTAAATCTCATTGGTTAAGGATTTACTCTGTTTGTCCTGTTGTTCACCAAAGTCCTAGATGCCCTGTTCCCCATGTTCTGACATTAAGAACTTGCACTTCCACCATCTTTGTGGGCAAAGCATTTTAAAACCTAAACGCACACAAAAAAGTCTAACCGGGCAGGCCAAGAGATGCCCCTCTCTCAAAATCTGGGCCAATTGATATTGAACCAGATAACTTACATTTAGAAGTGCATTGTGATCCTTAATGGACATCCTCAAAATGTCTAAGATAAAAGCAAAATACTGTGGATGCTGGAAATCTGAAACAAAAATAAAATTAGCTGAGTTTTTCCAGCTATTTTTATTCCTCAAAATGCCTCATATCAAAATTCTCAAAAATCTCTCAAAAATCTCTCTATGACGTTCTGTTCAAAATAACTTAAAATATTATGTATAAAGAAAATTGATATTTAAAATGTAAAGAGGTGCTTCATTTTTCAAGTCTACACTATAGGATTGTACTGAAGTCTCATGTTGAAGTTTGTTGTCTGGAGGATTTGACCTCTGGTTTTAACTATTTAATTTAAAAAAAAAATAATAATTTGGTTATGAAAACGACGAGATTGCAAAGCTCAGCAAATTGAGGCATTTGGAGCGTAATCAAAATTTAAAGAAGTCATTTCAGTAAAAGTTTTGATTTTCATTAATCATTGTGTTGTATTAAATGTTTCTCTTTAAAATAAACATTTCTTGTTGGGAAAGATAAACTAATCTGATCAATCAATAGAAACAGATATTCTGGGAATTAAAGCTAACCAAGAAAAACCGCAGTATTCTGAATTAAATACTAAGTAAATGTTTTAAATAATTGCAGATTCTTGACTTGCTCATTACATTTTATCTAATCTCATGATCCAGATGTTCCCTCCAGCAGTTGCTGATTGTTGCTCTTAGTTTTTCAGCATTGGAGTGAATGCAATGTATGATTTCCAGGCTTTGTGGTGAGATCTTTGATCATTAATTCCTTCCTTTTCACTTTTTAAAATTCTTGCTGAAAGTGCACAGAATCTACATTCTTGGTAGTGTTACTATGTTGCTTGTCCAAGTGGATTATTATTGCCACATTCAAAGGAAATCAAATTATCCCAAATGCTTCCAGCAAAACAATGGATGATGCCCAAGTTACCACGTGTTGAGAATTGGCGACATTCTCACTTGGACTCGGCAGTATTGTAATATCTCTCTCAACTGTTTGATTTATTTAGCTTTATCATTGCATGCTAGTGTAGAGGTTATCCAATGGCTAATTCCACAGTCCTACACTTACAGTAGGGTGCCACCCTTGCAGAGAGGAATTCCACAGAATTTCACCCAAATTTCCAGCAGAGGTTATTTGCCTATACTTGTACTAAAAAGTACAGAGCATCTGGACCTTTCTGGAAATTTGGGACCAATTCTTCTACTGGCTGAATGCATTTTGGAGGAATACATATAAAATTATCTCAAATACAGTACCCATCTATTTAGGAAACTCCTTGCAGAGAGAATTCCATAGAATTGCCCCCAGTGCTTGTTGAACAGTATACTTCCCGATCAAAATATTGTGATAAATAGCAGTAACTAAAAGGGAGCCTCACACTCTAATCTCAGTCTTTAACACCCGTCTCTAACACCTCCAGCCTCAAAACCTTCAATCTTCAGCATCTCTTTCCTTTCCCTCTTTTTTAATCTGCATGATATTCTCACTCTCTCATGTCCATCCACCTTCTCAAATTTCTATCTCTTTCAAGTTGTTTTTCTTCCATTCAGTGTTCCCTGTCTCATTTTCCCCTACAGTCTATTGGTCTAAGCTGTGCTTGTGCTCTCTGTCTGTTTCATTCTCATATGGGCATGATGGGCTGGAACTCCCTGAATTCCACTAACAAAGAGATTACACTGAAATTTCCATTAATTTCTGTCCTGGAACTGCACCCAAATTTCCTGCAGAGGTTATTTGCCTATGCTTATATTAAAGAGTACAGAGCATCTGGCCCTTTCTGGAAATGCACTTTGAAGGACTACAAATAAAATTATCTCAAATACAATACCTATCTATTTAGGAAAATCCTGTTTTATAGATGGAATAATAGAACAGGTTAACACCACTCAGTGTATCAGATTTACATTGGCTTATCTTGTGTTGATGAATGAATGATTGACAGATTGGTACAGTGGTTTTCAACTTCTTTTGGTTAAGGAACCCTATAAATATATTGTGAAATTCTTTGGAACCCCAATCCTCTGTCCCATATAAAATAAAACAACAAAATTAAACAATACTGTTAAATACCAAATATTTGTCATATACTGCTATGGATTGCACAATGCTAGTATATCATAATTGTTTCACTTTAGTTTTGTGTACAAAGTTTTTAAAAAAAAATCTTCTGTATTTGGCACAATTTTCAAATGGCCTGAAAATTGCTGAGAACCCTTTAGGGATGCTTGCAAAACTTTGGGTGCTGGGGAGCTGTGGTTGAAAAAACACTGGATTAGTATTTGCCAAGTGATAATTGGATTATGGACTTCTACAACATACCTTAAAAAGGGAATGCCCCTCAATATTTGTTAGTGTGGAAAACTGTCTAACCAGCTCCACCAAGACAACATTAATAAAATGAACTTCTCACTAGCTGGCAAAATATAGCCCAGATGATATATTTAACTCAATTTCTCCAGTGGCTTTCAGGAGCTGTCACTCTTTAGTAACCCTGTGTGCACCGGTACTGAATTCAAAACATGATAAGGCACTTGCTCTGTACCTCATGACAAGATTCAAAAATGCAGTGGGAGGGATTAGTCAAATCTGTCTCACTCTAATGAGCACTGTTGACTAAAACTGTGAACCGTTAAAACTGTGAACAGCAGTCTAAAGGTAAAAAAGAGACAGAGGGGCAAAGCAAAGGTAAGATGAATTTCGGTTCGATTTGAAAAAAATCTTGGATGATTTTTAAAATCATTTCTTTTGAGGAATGGAGGGTCATAAATATGGTGTTTGCCAAAACCCTTTACATTTTTGAAATGCCATTATCTGCCATATTCTTGCTCAAAAAATAAGCATTAAAAGATTTTTAAAAGGGAATCTTAGCTTCCAGCTACATAGTTCAATTTAGAGTTGGTTCAGGTGGAGATTTGCCATTCTTGGAGTGACATCGGTCTTGGGGCAGCTTGAAACAGATGTTCGAAAATAGACAGCCTGGGCTGAATTTTACGACCCTGTCACGGCGGGAGTGGGGCCATAAAATGCGGCGAGCCATCCAAAATTCCATTTACTTCAGCGGGACCGGAAAATATCGCTGGCAAGAGGGGCCGGAAAATTCCACCCCTTGTTTCATACTCAGCCTGATTTCCTTTCCCACAAAATCAATGGGAATTATATCAGGTGGTCTGCCATTTTGCTAACATCAATATTCCTTATCAGACTGGATGGCCAGAATTTTCCCGTCGGCGATTTGGGGGCGGGGCCCACTTGCCGACGGGAAAATGACGCTGAATGACGTCGGGAGGAACCCCTGGCGTCATCCCGCCTCATTTAAATATTCAGGAAGGCGGGCGGACAGCAAAATCAGCTGTCCGCCCACCGACCTGTCAATGGCCAACAGGATAATTAAGGTAATTAAAGGCCCTGCCCGTCCAACCTTAAGGCTGGCGGGCAGGCCAGGAGCCCCAGTGGGAAGGAGAAAAAATATGAAACCTCATCCACTGGCGGGATGAGGTTTCATGTCTGTTTTAAAAATCTTTAATAAAGTTTATGTAATATTTATTATCATGTCCCATCTCGTGTGACATTGTCACATGAGGGGGACATGTTAATAATTTTTTTATTGTGCTATTTTTGATGTTGTTTAAACTGTCAGCACTCTCCCCGAGACAGCACTTAGTCTCAGGGAAATGTGCGGTCTTTCGTGTGCATGCGTGGAACAGCGCACTTTGACAGTTGGGGAATCCCTCCCCTCCCCCCCGCACAGGAAGCGCATAGCGTTTCCCATCAGGTGCCCCGCTGGGCGGGCCTTAATTGGCATGCCCGCTCAAAATGGCAGCGGGGCCCGTTTCGGCGGTGGAGTTAATTGACCCGCCTGCCCATTGAGGGCTAAATTCTGCCTGATGAATCCCTCTGTCACTCCAGCAATGATCATTATCCCGAAGAGGTGAAATACCTGACTGCACCAATTAACCCTGCTCCCGTTGGTGATTTCAATACAACTGCAGCCAATCAATTTCTTAATCCAATGACAACCAATCAATCAAGAAATAATTGATCTGATCCACTAAGCAGGAATAGTTAATCTTTTGTAGTGTTTTATTATGCTGTGTGTTTCAGTACAGAAGGAAAGGACAGTTTGGACCAGTACTCTCATTTCCCAGTTTTTACTGGTGTTCCATTTTAAGGTATACAAGAACAGTTCAGACCAGCACTCTTATTTCCCAGTTTTTACTGATTTTTTTTCATTCTGGGAGGTTAAGTTTTACAACTAATGTAAGACTTTAACAAGCTTTTCAATGAACGGATATTCAGCAAACTTTATTTGTTAAATATTCATTTAACTCACGGGTGAAAATGTACTTTTACAATCTTTGGAAAGTTCTGTTAATGGTTTATAAGTTAATGGCCCAGATTTTGCAGCATTAATGACATCGGCGGTTATTATTATACCAGTGAGAAGAACTGCAAATTTGGGTCTGGAGAATGCAGAATTCCAGAATTCGCAGTGAAACATTTTGCATTGCGCCAGAGCGAGCACTCTCTAACTTGCTGACGTAAAGATTCATAGGGATGGAATGGTGCTGGGAAGAATTGGGGTTAATTGGCAACTTTGAATAAAGTTTTCTCATCACTACGTTTCAGGGCTGGTGTTCCCAGCTGGAAAGATCTTCCAGAATCAGTTTGTGAATAATTAAAAATCCACAACACCAGTACTGGAAGGCATTTCAACTAACAGAATGGTGGGGTGCGGTGAATTGTCGATATTTATTTGACTTTTTAAAATTATTAAATTTAAATGACATTTTAACATGATTCTGATATAATTTATTGGACTTTTAAAAAATATGTATAGCTTTATGGCTTTTTAAAATGATTCTGCTCAAATTTATCTGGCTTTTAAAATTACTTTTTAACAAGTTTCTATTAAGAAACTATGAAGTTTCTGAGAGTGTGGCTTCCACTCACTGCGCAGTGCGATCTGTCCTTTACCCCCACATATCGCAGAGCAGTGGGGCCCACATCATGAGGGAATCCCCCTGCCTCCCAACTGAAACTCACGACCCCACATCGCATTAAGCTCATGGGTACTTTAGATTGAAATGAGCGGTGAGCACCATCACTTCAGCGCTGACTGCAAAATCCAGGCCTGTTAATTTAACATCCAAACAGCCAAAAAACAAGGGAAAGTAATGACACAATACTGCCGTGGTTATGGTACTAGACTAGCAGTCTAGGTATCAAGGAGACTTAGGAAATTCATTAAATCTGACTACATGCCTGAGGAAAAAAAGGCTATGAAAGCTGCTGAATTGCCATACAAATCCAACTGTTTCATAAATGTCCTTCAGGGAAGGGAACCTGCCACCCTCACCCACTCTGGCTGTTATGGCACAGCTGATGGTAAATGCTGAGCTGCTCAAATCTCAAAGGGAAACTTGAAACAATTGCCACAAATGTTTTGCAATTTGTTTAAATTTCGAGATGTGTGTTTTGAGAAAGGTTTCTTACAAAACTAAATTAAACCTTTATTAATAGAAGAAATGATTTTAAATACAGACATAGATCTACAAATTACTACTATCATGACTTCTAAATCCCCTATTCAATCTAAGTCCCAGTTGCACATCTGTTAAGACAGCAGTAAGACACATGAGGCAGAATCTTTTTGTCGGCGAGCGGGGGCAGGGCCCTGCTCGCCGACGCGTAAAATGACGCGCAGTGACTTCAGGCATGCGTCCCAACATCACCGCGTGTCATTCCGATCCTCGGTTCGGTGGGCATGCAGCGGGGTCGGCTGCGCATCCGCCGAATTGTCAAAGGCTTATTAAGGCCATTTAGAAACTAATTAAACTAATTAATTGAGTTGCCCGTCCAACCTTAATGTTGGCGGGGGGCAGGCAAAGAGCCCAGGCAGCCTTCTCATTTATCATGAAACCTCATCCATGGGCGGGATGAAGTTTCGTGAAGGGTTTGTAAATTAAATAATTTTTTTTTCTTAAAGTTCATTGACATGTCCCAGCCCATGTGACACTGTCACATGAGGGGACATGTCTTAATTTTTTTTTTTTTTACTCAAATTTTTTAAAATCACACTAATCTCCCTGAGGCAGCTCCGTGCAGCCCCGGACTCTCCCTCCTCCCCCCGTCCGCACAGGGTGCACTCAGCGCTTCCGGGTGCGCATCACGTTGGGTGTGCCTTAATTGGCCCACCCATGCTAAATAGCGGCACCCAGCCGATCATGTGCAGCGATTGGCTGCACCCCCGCTCGCCCCCACCCACGCCCCCGCTCGCCCGCACCCCCCCCCCCCCCCACCCCTGCCCAACCGCCCCCCCAGACTGGGAGAAGATTCTCCCCATAGATTTTAAAAGGCCCAGGCAAAGAATCATGATACCCTGAGCAAGTCAAATTCAAAGTGAGTTTCCTTAACTTCAGTTCTTTGTAGACGGCAGCTTCAGGCTTAGATGCTGAAGACAATTCCTATTTGTTAAATCTTAGAATGCCGACCCTTACACAGCCTTCATTCCTTTATACAAACTTTCCCCTTTGAATGCAAATTCCCATTGTTTCACTATTTATTTGGACTTTACCGCTCTGATAATAAAAATCTCTCAGTACCAATTTTAACAGTAATCGCTGGGAAAAATAAACAAGTGGGCACAATTTTGCCCTTGATGGGCAGGTGGGCCTGACTGACTCGGTGTTGGGTGGGCAGCCGATCGCCGCCACCAAAACAGGCCCCGCCGCCATTTTAAGTGGGTGGGCCACCCGATGGGAAGCGCTATGAGCTTCCTGTGCGGGGGGTGGGGGGAATTCCCCAAATGTCAGAGTGCGCTCTTTCGTGCATGTGTGCAAAAGAGTGCACATCCCCCTGAGGCAAAGTGCTGCCTCGGGGAGATCGCTGAAAGGCTGGCAAATATAAAAAATAGAGCAATAAAAAAATTAATTAACATATCCCCTCATGTGAAAATGTCACACGAGATGGGACATGTTAATGAAATAAATAAAAACTTCATTAAACTTTCTTAAAACTGCTATCAAATCTCATCCCGCCACTGGATGAGATTTGTTAAAAAAATCACTTACCCGTCTGCCCGTTGGGCCCGTGCACCGAGCCGAAGTTCACACGGGCCCCTCAAAATCGTCAACGATTGGCATGTTAAGGGCCTTAATGAGGCCTTTAATTAATGGCGGGCGCGCGTCCCACTGCATAGCGCGCCCACCGACCGAAATATTGCGATGCCGCGTGCTGACGTCGGGACGCTCGCGTGACATTTTAAGCGCTGGCGTGCGGGCTCCGCCACCCACACACCAGCCAGAAGATTCTGTCCAGTGTTTCTGAATTCTCCTGGTTAGGTGACACATTTCACCCCTCCTTTGAAATCAATTTAGTCTGGCTTATTTAAAAATTTACCCCTATGTTTATCTACTTAACATTTCAAACCCAGCTTACCTTCTGCCGCATCAAGGCCTTCAGACCAGCTGCTCTTAATTCAATTAAGTCACACACACCCACAGACAGACACAGACCCATAGACACAGACCCCACTATGACTCTACAATAAATTCCAATAACACTATGAGAATTATTATATCTTCCTGATCCTGGCCCATCTGTCACTGCAGTCCCACTCTGCATAGTTGACTTTTGATGTACTCTTTGTGGCCTAGAGACCAATCAAAATTGTTTCTCCATCTTATCTGCACTCCCCGCATCCTGGGAACGGTTTGAAACAAAGAGCTGAATTTTACATTTTATGTCCCCCTAGGGGTGCTGAAACTAGCAGCCTGTCTACCATTTTTAAAAAGATAGTTAGCGTGTAGGCAATTGAGCTTGTTAACAAGCCAACTGGCGCGAATATCAAATATTACACAAGCGAGGGAACGGGTAGATCATTTTTTAACCAAATTGGTTAAAAGGCAGGAAGGAAGAGAGGGTTCATTCCTTCGGAGGGTTCCTTGTGTGTAGTGGGGGATGTTATCCCCCACTTTCCTGCCTGGCCACCAAGACCACCAGCCCATCCCCACCAAAACCCCCAACTTACCTCTTTCTGGGATCCATTCATCCAGGAGCCTACTTGTAGTCCCAGCAGCGCCCACTACTGAGTTCTGGCGCTGCTGGGATGGTTAGAGCTGTCAGCCAATCAGACTGGCTGGCAGCTCTCGAGTGCGGGGCTTCCTCCCACTCTCCCAACCCAGAGTGTGTTATGGCTGTGGGGCAGCTTTGTTTAATATTAGTCAGCTCGAGAGAGAGACATTCTTCCTGAGACCACCCCCATAAAATTCAGCTCAACAATTAACTTTCCACCTATCTTTAATTTGACACTAACTCCCACGTGTACAAAGCAATACCAGATGAATAGTCCCGGCCAGCGCTGACAGGGGTTTAGTGCAGCAGTAACAGTTTTACATTGGAGAATTGAAAATACCAATTAGAACTCTTGGTGGGTTTGATTAACTTTAGCCCTTTCAACCTTGTATAGTTGCTGTGAAGAGGTCATTGCACTTCTGGAGGAGCATTTAAAGGTTTGTGACCTGAGTTCTCAAAACAGCTACTGTCCAAAATTCCAATGCCTTGCCTCTGAACTCTCCAGCTTAGTCACTCAGTGGTTGGTGTCAGTTTGTGGCAAATACTATCAAATAGAAAAGAAGAACCTTGCCAGATTCACAGTAGGGTAGTCCCATGTTGGCCTCAGTCACCCCTAGGTCAAACAGTTTGGGCACAGCTTTACTGGCTTTGAGACTATCTACTGTTGAATTATTCCTGCCCTAATTATTCCACTGGCTCGGCCATTGGAGCATTAAAAAAGAAAGATTTGTCCTAATATTGCGCTTTTCACAGGACCTCTCAAAGCGTTTTGCAACCTATGGATTACTTTTGAAATGTGGTCACCGTTGTTATTGTAGGAAACATTAACGTCATCTTTCATTCAAAGTTTACTGAGGGCGGAGGGCAGGAGACCATCAAGGAGACCTTTGGGTTAATTGAAACAAAAACAGAAAATGCTGGAAAAACTCGGCAGGTCTGGCAGCATCTGAGGAGAGAGAAACAGGGTTAATGTTATGCGTCCGTATGGACTCGAAACGTTAACTCTGTTTCTCTCTCCTCAGATGCTGCCAGACCTGCCGAGTTTTTCCAGCAAATTCTGTTTTTGTTTCAGATTTCCAGCGTCTGCAGTATTTTGCTTTTACCATTGGGTTAATTGATTCTGCAGGTGACAAAAGGAGGCATCAAGGTTTTAATGGCAGAGAGAATAAGCTAGGGGTGCAGGCAGGCAGTGAATATTTGATATAAGAGAGCTCAGAGCATGCATGATTGTAATGAAGAATTAACGCTCTTATACAGTATGTGTGAAAACACTTTAGGGAGGCTTTGGAGAGCAGCCAGAGGATTTGGCACTGTGTGGCTTGGGTTCAATCCAGCAATTATCCCGTTCTTGTTTGTCCAATACACAGACCATGTTGCCAGCGGGAAAATGCAATTTGGGGCATGGAAATTCCTAAATGAGGGAAAGCAAAATTCAAGTGGATTCCCCATGGGGTTAGGAATGGCAGAGGGGTGTTGGGGGAGGGTTGCGGTTAGGGGTGGGCATGACATGCAAGCACGCATTTGGATTTGCCAAGTTTCCACCACTTTAAGCAAGAGTTGAATTCAAGGGAAATTATTCACTTACAATCGTTCCTCAATCACATATCCATTACTAGCTGTATGGAGCATATCTGCGAATGTTCCTGAGCTACCTCTGGACCTTCTTCACATTTACCAAACCTGATTTCATACCTCCCTAGTTATACTTCCACTGGCCAAGGTGCCATTCAATTGCCCTCCCAACTTGTCCCAGGCCTATTTCATGACGTACATTCCTGATTTGATGGTTATCACTCTCCTTAACAACATTAGATCTACAGGCCGGGATTTTTCAGCCCTGCCGAAAGTCAATGGGATTTTTTGCTGGCCCGCCAAACGCCTCGCAGAGGGTCCCACCCAGGCAGGGCTGGAAAATCCCAGCCGCAGTGAGGGCTCCCTCTGACTCCCGGGGTGAGGTGGTATTTAATGCAGGCAGCAGCAGTCTCTTCACGTGACCTCCTTTAGGGAAGGCCTGCAGTGTGGAGGCAGAGCACGGAATTCCATCGCCCCAAGAGCTGCCAGCCAGAGGCTGGAGGCTGTGCATTGCAGGCAGTGCCAGTGGGAGAGTAATGCCAGCTGCCTGCAGTGCACCCAGCGAGAAGCCTAGGATCGCTGAGGCACCCAGGCCGCAGGCGAATGAGGCCAGGGTAATGCTCAAGCATTGGGGTCACGGAGGGGGTGGAGGGATGTTGGCAGCAAGGGCTGAGGGGTGGCTCTCAGTGGGCACCTCCCTTCCCATTGCTGGGTCTCTCAACCAGACACTCAGGGAAGAATTTTGCCCTTGATGGGCGGGCGGGCCCCACCGGCTCGGTGGTGGGCGGGCAGCTGATCACCGCCACCGAAACGGGCCCCGCTGCCATTTTGAGTGGTCGGGCCAATTAAGGCCCACCCATCGGGCCGCCCGATGGGAAGCACTATGCACTTCCTGTGCGGGGGGGAGGGATTCCCCAGCTGTCAGAGTGCGCACATCTCCCTGAGACTAAGTGCTGCCTCAGGGAGAGCGCTGACAGTGTTTGTAAGTTGAAAAAGAGAAAAATTTAACAATTATTAACATGTCCCCCTCATGTGACAATGTCACACGAGATGGGACATGTTAATAAATATCACATAAACTTTATTAAACTTTTTAAAAACAGACATGAAACCTCATCCCGCCGGTGGATGAGGTTTCATGTTTTTTCAGAAGCCCGCCGGGGCTCCTGGCCTGCCCGCCAGCCTTAAGGTTGGACGGGCAGGGCCTTTAATTGGTTTAGCTACCCTGTCAATGGCCTCAATTGGCCATTGACAGGTCGGCGGGCGGACAGCTGATTGCGCTGTCTTCCCGCCTTCCTGAATATTTAAATGGGGTGGGATGACGTCGGGGGTTACTCCCGACATCATCCCGCGTCATTTTCGTGTCGGCGAGCGGGCCCCGCCCCCAGCTCACCGACAGACAAATTCTGCCCTCAGTATCTTTGAGCAAGGGGCCCCCCTCGGGAGCCCACATTGCTTCCTGCAGGGCAACTGCCCCACCTGCTGCTGGTTGAATAACAGCAGTGGTAGGATGAGGCCCTCGAGTGGGCAGCAAGGCCATCCACAAGCCTTCCTGCCCCAGACTTAATTGGGGCAGAGGCAAGAAGGTGGCTGGGTCTGCACCTGGCACCCTCCTGCCTGATTAAATGCTACCCCCCCCCCATCCCCGCCACCCCCCCCCCCCCGCCTCCCCGGCCAGCTTCCACTCCACCTTCAACCCCACCTTGGGGGAGGGAATTAAATTCCATCCCAAAGTGTGATCTGCCCTGGCATTTTTCTATAATTATAGGATAGCCAATAATAAGTCCAATAAGGATTTCGGGAGAAACCTCTTCACGCAGAGAGTGGTGGGAATGTGAAGCTCACCTACCACGAAGAGTAACTGAGGCAAATAGCATGGAAGCGTTGGAAGCTGCATGAACACATGAGGAAGAGAAGGTGGCAATATCCTGATAGGGTTACATGGAGTCGGCTGGAGGAGGCTCACTTGGAGCATTAACCCTGACTTAGAACAGTTGGGCCAAACGGCGAGTAAAATTCCAAGTAATGTAATTCTGTAATTTTCAACTTTACACATCTGGATTACCACTGTCCTGTTGTGATCTAGAGCCTGTAGGTTAATTTGCTCTTTGTGAAGCTGTTCAACTGATCTAACAGTTTAACCTCCTGCCACCTGTTGGTTACGTGATGTTGATGTGAAAAGACTTCATTCTGGCGCAAGCATAATCGAAAAGCATTAAGTAACAAATAATTGCATTAAGGGATTTAACCCTACACAAAGGGGAAACTAATCATTTTCAAGATGCCTAGAAAGTAGACGTCAGCTTCTGGTAGCGTCACTGTGAAGATTAATAGGCAGGAACATTGCCTCCCAAAGACAATTGAACAAAGTCTATATGCACAAATTTAAAACAAATAACCGGTTGGTGTCTTCATACCACAACTGCTGTTCAAACAATTTAGGTTATTGCAGTATTGCAACATCCAAGGTGCTTTTACATATAAAGTGACAGCCTTGCACTGAAGTTGCTGATGGATAGCTATGAATACCTGCTCCTGACCTTGTGCATAAATGTCCTAAACGTTTGATCATTGCAATAAAGGCACATTTGCATTCAGCATACAGAATCTCCAAATCTGATACATTATGGATGAACAATCAAGAACTAGAAAATGTAAGGCCTGAGGAGAGGGTGGCACAACTTCTATTGTCAACTGCTAATGACAGTATCCACACATTGGTATCAGCAATAGTCTTTCTGGCTCTTGTCAGCACCACTGAAAGACGATATGCTTCACAAAGTGGTCATGCCATACTTTCTACCTCAAAAGCTTTGAGACATGAAAGTATGGGGGAGACTATCAAGGTGCTGTTTAGCTTTTTGCTTCTATAATTGTTATATTTCCTGTTGCTGGTGCACAGTAATATCTTTGTTAGTTTTGCTTTCATGCTAGGTGCTGCAAATCCCTCATACTCACCACCACTTCGCTTCATGCCCCTTTAATGATATGGCAAATAAATGTTTGCATGTTATAATGAAGCTGGTTTCACTGTGAAAGCTGATATGGAGACCACAGTGGGATCTTTTGTGAGCATCACATTGCAGTTTCTCACAGAAACCACAATGAAAGGCCTAGTGGAGTTCCAATGAAATCTGAGTTACAGTTCTTGCTGCCTAGTGACACATCGGAACAGGAATAAACCATTCAGCCCCTTGAGCCTAACTCATCGTTCAATGAGATCATGGCTGATCTGTATCCTAACTCCACCTTCCTTAGCTCCATAATCCCTTAATGCCCAAATCCTTTGCTAAATCAATATTATGCTGTGCAATGGCAGCAAATTCATCCTGTTTAATATATTTTATTATTTGATGGATGCAGAATTTTGCTTCTCTGCTCAAACATTCTTCAAGATGAGAAATTGCAATTGTTCAGATTTCTTCCTTGATTTTTAATCCCTCTGCCCTGGAAGCAATACCTCGAATTGGGTATTGTTTCACCTGAATGGTAACCTTTTGCTGCCTCGCTCCAAGGCCACTCTTGTGATAGCCTAGACAGAAAGCGTTGGGCAATTTGACCATGGAGAGGCATCACACCCAAGCTCATACCTGCCATTAATGCAATGTCCACACATGCAGACATCCAGCAGGGATTACTGAAAACTGAACAGTGTGAAATTCCTGGCTGATTTTATTTGTTGCCTTCTTAGAATTTTAATAGCAGCCACCCTACTAATACACTCTTGCTGAAAGCAGATAACCGAGAGACAAAATCCCAGTCCTTCTTGCCCTTTAAGGCTTCATCCCTCATTGGCCTATGCACTTGGTCCTTTCCAACACTTTCTGAATTATTTGTTGAGAGGTTTCTGTTTGGTGATGTGATTTCACAGAATCACAGAATCTCACAGTGCAGACGAGGCCCTTCGGCCCATCGAGTCTGCACCGACACGTGAGAAACACCTGACCTACCTACCTAATCCCATTTACCAGCACTTGGCCCATAGCCTTGAATGTTATGACGTGCCAAGTGCTCACCCAGGTGCTTTTTAAAGGATGTGAGGCAACCCGCCTCCACCACCCTCCCAGGCAGTGCATTCCAGACCGTCACCACCCTCTGGGTAAAAAAATTTTTCCTCACATCCCCCCTAAACCTCCTGCCTCTCACCTTGAACTTATGCCCCCTTGTGACTGACCCTTCAACTAGGGGGAACAGCTGCTCCCTATCCACACTGTCCATGCCCCTTATAATCTTGTGCACTTCGATCAGGTCGACCCTCAGTCTCCTCTACTCCAACGAAAACAACCCAAGTCTATCCAAGAGAGGAAATATCAAACTTTTATCAGAAAGGCTGTAAAATAGTAAAGAATAGTTTGCAGAAACACCCAGTCTGAAAGGGAATCTGAATGGTCCCCAGTCAGATCTCGTCACTTGATCTCTCAGGTTTTAATGAGTTTTACAGATATTGAAATGCAACATTGCAGCTTAATCCCATGAAATCTTGGAATGACTGATCAACAATATCCATTAGTTATTAACATGATCCCTCAATAGCCATGTAATTTCATTAGAAACCTAAAAGCTGCACTGCCTGCAGTTAATAGGACATGTTAATAGGCCATGCTTGAGGCTGTAAAATCTCCACATTAAATGTTTCTGCTTAAACTAGTGCCACATCACTGTGTTCTACTATATGCAAAATAATTTTAAAAAAAATAAAAACGTCCTTGCTTGTTGACTTCAACAGTCACGTGTTCTGTCTATTTAATCAAATGAGTCTTTTAAAATGATGCTTTGTAACTAAATTGCTGATTGATTTTTCCAGTGTTATTGCGGTGGGAGTGAAGAATCTTTCCAAGGATGTGGGAGACTTCCTACATTGCTAAAGTTGAGTTTGCAATTATTTGATTGCTGCGATCCAGACTCAGGTAAACATTTCTCTGGACAAAAAAAAAGCAGTTGCGAGATTTAAAAAATGGCTCAAAGCCACATGAAAGCAGTAGCCTGCTTGATTTAAGGATTCCTACACCCTCTCCCAAAATTGGTTACAGAACATTAGTGCAAAGGAAATTAAAATGTCAACTTTTTTTTCCATTTGTGATGGGAGCTAAGGTATTTTCAATGAGCCATTCCAACGGTCTAGCTGCATTCCCTGAAAACTGACCTCTCCTTGCCCCACCAGAAGCTGCAATCCATCAAAATTCTACCCTCGCAAAGATCTCCTGCCCTTTGGACTCACACAGCTCCTATAACCAATACTTTCACTTCGCATCTGGTCATTCCGTGAGACCGGGGTATTGAGGCACCTCAGTAGAGTCAACTTCAAGCCCCAGATTAAATTACTAAATGTATTTAGAATAATTTAACAAGTAAAAGCACCTATAGAAAGCCTCACTTTTATACAGAACTCAGCAATTTATCCTTGGATTTTTTGGCATACTCTGCCTATTACTTTCTCCTCTCAATTTCCTCAACAACCCCCAAGCCTGGTGTTTATGTTTCCTTTTTCTCTTTATTCCTCTTTTCTTGATCATAAAAATAACCAGTGAATCCAATATCCAGTTCCATATTTCAGAGCAAATCTGGTCACCTTTGTTTGACCATCTACTTCTCCGATAATTTCTGTACCAAAGCGAGTTCTGACTCACACAAAGTATTAATTGTGCCTCAGGACTCCTGCTCCACTGACTCAATTAGGACATCAAAGCAGTTTGAGGATAAAGAAGAAAGAGCTGCTACCTATCAGCTGCTTTCAAGCTTCACTAGAAGACAAAATCTACCTTTACTTTTAATTGATACAAAAACTGTCTTCACACTTGCTAAGGTGACTAACAATGAATTAATGCGTCACTCTCCAGGTGCAAATTGAAAAGCAATTATTTTATTTCAAGCCCGACATACCACCCATGAGTTCAATGAAGGGAAGATTTTGAAGTACCTCCACAGCGTTAAGGCAATGAACAATGGCGTAATGGCTATATAGCTGGTTACATCAAGGCGGCAGGAGGAAAAGGAAATGGGAAATGCACAGAAAACACACAACTCACAACAAATATTATCTCAGGCAGGAAATCTAATGTAACCAACTCAGTGGGTTAGGCAGAGGAGCAGGATAGGAGCCTGGGGCACGGCTAAGAATAGAACCATAGAACACTACAGCACAGAAAACAGGCCATTCGGCCCTTCTAGTCTGTGCCGAAATATTATTCCGCTAGTCCCATTGACCTGCACCTAGTCCATAACCCTCCAGACCTCTCCCATCCATGTATCTATCTAATTTATTCTTAAAACTTAAGAGTGAGCCCGCATTTACCACGTCAGATGGTAGCTCGTTCCACACTCTCACCACTCTCTGAGTGAAGAAGTTCCCCCTAATGTTCCCCCTAAACCTTTCCCCTTTCACCCTGAAGCCATGTCGTCAGGAATGTGTGTGATTGCCCCACAAAGACAAAGCCCTGCTGACTTCAGGTTTCCCACACGTGGGAGTCACATCTAGCCCCCTTTCCACCCCTGCGCCCACCCAGTGAAAACGGTTTCTGCAGGATATGAGGGCAAGACATCTGGATCCAGGGTACGTCCACCATTTTGGATACATCGCAGAGTCACCACGACTCCACAAAGATCCAGGCCCTAGTCTCAATAACAGCAGTTAATATATTTGCAAAGTGGAAGCAGCATGTATCTCAAGTTCAGACACAAGTTAGTGCCTTCTTAAAAATGGTGGATACAGGGGCCATTAAGAGGTGCCAGCTGTGGCTCAGTTCATAGCACCCTCGCCTTTGAATCAGAGGGTTGTGGGTTCATGTCCCACTCCCGGAAACCAAGAACTGTGAATGTACTCGAAAGAGTTACAATCTGTGACTGTTGATAACTCGAAAGAGTTACAGGGACCATTAAGTGGGCCTACACAAAGGTCATCAATTACAATCTGACCCCACACAAATGATGTAATTGTGGAAGTATTTAGGTTAAACCTCCATACCGTTATGCCAATTACAGTATTTAACCCAAGTATATTGTCCAGACTTTGAAGGAGTTAAAAGATTAAAGAACAAATTTCAGGAACGCGCACACCCAGAATGAAGCCCATTAGGAGATAGACTCAGCTGGTTGTGATTGCAAGATGAACACAGCAAGCATGACTCATTGCCAATCAATGCTGAATTTATTAAATACATTGGCTTTCTCTAGTCTTTCATCTCTTCAATCGTTACCGCTTGCAATCTCCCTTAACGTATTTACAAGATAAATGGCAAGCAAATAAAGCTGATACACAAATGCTTTGGAAACAATGCAGCAAACATCTATTTTTTTTATGTGCTCCCTCTAATTTCAATATTGCACATGTAAGCGTATTAAAGGCAGCCCTGCTTGTGGACAGCCTGTTTGTCCCTGTGCGGTACATTCCCAGTTGCTGGGTGGTTGCCCACCTGCACAACCTACAGGGACTGGTGATTGTCACTGCAAACTGGCTTGCTGGGAATTATAACTGTGCATTACATTGACATTACAGTTTAATAAGTCTGGGGTGGCCCAGCACATTCCAACGTGCTGTGCTATTTAGGTGGGTTTGACAAGAAGTTAGAGGTAGTAGCTTGCCTGTGTAAAAAATCAGATCACTTACTTACAACAAGTCTTAATTACTCAGTGAATCCCAATTGTTCGTTTCTTTTGTTCATGTAGATGTTAAACCACTGCTCCCAGTATGATGCCCCAACGCAGATCTTTGTGGGACACCACTTGTTGTATGCCGCCAATCAGAGTATTTGCCCATTATTCCTATCTCTGACTCCTGCCACTTGGCCAATTTCCAAACCAGGTTAATAATTTGCCTTCAATCCCACGAGTTTCAACCTTAGCTAGCAGTCATTTATGGGGCTGAATTTTGCCATCGGCGAGCAGGGGGGTGGGGACCTCTCGCCGACATGCAAAGTGACGCGGGATGATGTCAGGCGGAACCCCCGACGTCATCCCGCCCCATTTAAATTTTCAGGAAGGCGGGGGCACAGCCAAATCAGCTGTGCGCCCGCCGACCTGTCAATGGCCAATTGAGGCCATTGACAGAATCAGTAAAACAATTAAAGGACCTGCCCGTCCAACCTTAAGGTTGGCGGACAGGCCAGGAGCCCCGGCGGCAAATAGAGAAAACATGAAACCTCATCCACTGGCGGGAGGAGGTTTCATGTCGGGATTTAAAAAGTTTAATAAAGTTTTAGTGAAATTTATGAACATGTCCCATCTCATGTGACATTGTCACATGAGGGTGACATGTTAAGGATTTTTTTTTTCTATTTTTAATGTTTTCACAGCTGTCAGTGATCTCCCTGAGGCAGCACTGAGCCTCAGGGAGATGTGCGCTCTTTCATGCGCATGCGTGGAAGAGTGCACTCTTGCAGTTGGGGAATCCCCCCCCCGCACAGGAAGCGCATAGCGCTTCCCGCCAGGTGTCACATTGGGCGGACCTTAATTGGCCTGCCCACTTAAAATGGCGGCGGGGCCCGCATCTCCGGTGGGGATCGACTCCCCGCCCGCCGGAGATTGGGTCGGGCCCACCCACCTGGCAGGCAGAAAATTCTGCCCATGGGAAACTTTAGCCAGTGACTTCTGGAAATCCATGTTAAAAAAACATCTGTTGACATTCCCTTGTTCACAACTTTAGTCGCCTCTTCAAAAAATTCAGTCAGGTTCATCAGGCATGACCTACCCTCTGTGTATCCATGTTCACTCTCATATAGTCATAGAGTCATAGGCCTAAATCTTCTGGTCAGTGTGCGGGGGTGGGCCCCACTCGCCGACGAGTAAAATGATGCGCGGTGACATCAGGCACGTGCCCCGACATCACCGAGCGTCATTCCGATCCTCAGTTCGGCGGGCGCGCAGCGGAGTCAGCTGTGCACCCGCAGAACTCTCAAAGGCCATTAAATAACTAATTAAACTGATTTTCAGGGCTGCCTGTCCAACCTTAAGGTTGGCGGGGGGCAGGCGAAGAGCCCAGGCGGCCTTCGCATTTTTCATTGAACCTCATCCACGGGCGGGATGAGGTTTCATGAAGGTTTTATAACTTTAATAAAGAATTTTAATAAAATTCATAGACAAGGCCCAGCTCATGTGACACTGTCACATGAGGGTACATGTCCGAATAATTATTTGAAATCTTTTATTCAGGTTTTCACAATGAAATTAAACTCCCTGAGGCAGCCTCGGGGAGATTTCGGCGCTCTTTTGCGCGCATGCACAAAAGAGCGCAAGACCCGACTCTCCCTCCTCCCCCCACCTGCTCAGGGGGCGCTGAGCGCTTCCGGGTGTGCGTCATGCTGGGCGGGCCGATTAAGGCCTGCCCACGTAAAATGGCAGCACGCAGCCAATCGCGGGTGATGATCGGCTGCACGCCAGCCCGCACCCGCTCCCGCACAACAGGGAGAAAATTCTCCCCATAGAGTCATACAACACAGAAACAGGCTCTTTGGCCCATTGTGTCCGTGCCAGCCATCAAGCACCTACCTATTCTAATCCCATTTTCCAGCACTTGGCCCGTAGCCCTCTATGTTATGGTGTTTCAAGTACTCATCGAAATACTTCTTAAATGTTGCACTCTACCACCCCCTCAGGCAGTGTGTTCCAGATTCCTACCACCCTCTGGGTGAAAAAAACTTTCCTCAAATCCCCTCTAAGCCTCCTGCCTCTTACCTTAAATCTATGCCCCCTGCTTATTGACACCTCTGCTAAGGGGAAAAGTTTCTTCCTATCTACCCTACCTATGCCCCTCATAACTTTGTATACCTCTATCAGGTCCCCCCTCAGTCTTCTCTACTCTAAGGAAAACAACCTTAGCCTATCCAGTCTCTCTTCATAGCTGAAACGCTCCAGCCCAGGCAACATCCTGGTGAGTCTCCTCTGCACCCTCTCCAGTGTAATCACATCCCTCCTATAGTGTGACAACCAGGACTGCACACAATACTCCAGCTATGGCTTAATTCGTGTTTTATACAGCTCCAACATAACCTCCTTGCTCTTATATTCTATGCCTCGGCTAATAAAGGCAAGTATCCCGTATGCCTTCTTAACCACCTTATCTACTTGTACTGCTGCCTTCAGGGATCTCTGATCCTCTGTACTTCCTAGGGTCCTACCATTCATTTTGTATTCCCTTGCCATATTAGTCCTCCCAAAATGCTTCTCAGGACTGAGTTCTATTTACCACTGTCTGCCCATCTTACCAGCCGATCTATATCATCCTGTAATTTAAGGCTTTCCTCCTCACTATTTACGAGGCCACCAATTGTTGTGTCGTCTGTGAACTTACTGATTATACCTCCTATATTCACATCTAAATCATTAATGTACATTACAAACAGCAAGGGTCCCAGCATCGATCCCTATGGTACACCACTCGTGGCTTCCGATCACAAAAACAACCTGCGGCCATCACCCTCTGCCCCCTGGCACTAAGCCAATTTTGGATCCAATTTGCCAAATTGCCCTGGATCCCATGGGCTCTTACCTTCATGACCATTCTACCATGTGGGACTTTGTTAAAAGCCTCACTGAAGTCCATGTAGAATATATCAACCGAACTACCCTCATCTACACAACTAGTCACCTCCTCGAAAAATTCAATCAAATTCAAATATGTTAGGCTCTCTCTGATCAGCTGAAATCTTTCAAGCTGTTCAGTCACTCGATTCTTAAATATAGACTCTAATAACTTTGCAACAACAGATGTGAGTCTAACTGTCCGATAAATCTCTGTTTTCCCTGTCTAAATAGTGGAATCAAGAGCACACTGTTTCAATGTAAAAGAACAGTTCCTGAATTGAAAAAACTTCGGAAAAGAAGAAGAGTCATACGGACTCGAAACGTTAACTCTGTTTCTCTCTCCACAGATGCAGTCAGACCTGCTGAGTTTTTCCAGCATTTTCTATTTCTATTTCAGAAAATTATACTTAGGGCACCTACAATATTCTCACCTACATCCATTAAACCCTGGGTCAGAAACCATCTGGTCCTGGGGGTTTTGTCACTCTTGCTAGTGCCATTATATTCATTATTATTTCTATTTTACTTATGCTCATTTTGGTGTGTCCCTGTCCTCGATTCAATATTAGATTAGTTGGGATATCATACTGACCTCATGTTGACCAGGTCAATGCCCATTACCCAGGCAGCAGTCGTGATGCCTTCATTCCGCAGCAGTCTGCTGTGCCATCTGTATTTGAGACACCACACCAAACCAGAGGATGGTTACTGGGCAGCATAGTTATCCTTTGACGATATGGATCATGACTCTGGCGCACCGGCCACATACATGTGGACAATGTGCATATGGTGAAAGCCAGGTTGGCACACAAAATGTGGTAGAGCAGACCACTGGAGCATTTAAACAAGGCCTCTGGTGCCTCTGGAGGAGACATGCTGTACTCGGCTGAATATGAGACAATTGTGTTGAAATGTTGGATGGTGCACAACCTTGGCGTCATGAGGGCACAGACTTTTCCACCCTCTACTAGACACCCATTTATGAAGGAATAGGAGGAGGAGGAGAGGAGGCAACCAATCGAGTCAATGATCGAGTCATGCGACTGGGATGCCAGTAATGCTACCGCAATTGCCCATTCACCAAACAGTTCCATACCTTACCTTGGCTGGGATTTTACACTCCCACCAGCAGTGGGCATTATTGTGGGTGGGCAGGCGGGGGGAATATTTGGAGAGCAGCCAAAAGTCAGTTAATCCCGTCGCTTCACTTTGTTACTGACCATCACAATTTCTGCTTGGCTACATCACAAAAATAAAAGCCACCACTAAAATAAACAGTAGTTGTGGCATGGCTGGTGAAAAGTTTCTGACTCTCAGTCAGGGAAGTTATGGTCTTGCAGGATGACCTTGAGCAGCTCTGGGTCTAAAATGCCCAGCTTCTGGCAGCAGTAGTCTGAGCTGCTCAGCTGCCCGGCAACAGGAAGGACACTGATGGAGTGGCGGTGGAGGGAGGACTAATCCTGCCATCTTGAGAGAGAGGCAGCAGCTCCATGTAAGCACCATCACTCTCCTGGGACGGGACCTCAACAATCCTCGTAATCGGAACAGATTGCTGGACTGATGTGACATGGTGGCAGCAGTCTGAGTTTCCATGGCTGCAAGCTGACCTTTCATGATTTCGGACTGAACTTCAGCAGCAGTGCTCATACATTGTGTGGCTTCTGCTTGTGCTGCACAGGAAGTTGAGACATTCAGCCATCAGATGCTGCATCATGGTCGGACCCTCATGTGTGTAAATGGAGTTGGATGCCACCTTGATGCTGCAAAGGATGGGCTCCAAGCTCTGTGCAAAGCCCTTCGCCAATGTGGTACCATAATTCATTATGCTCTTTGACAGTGACCACATGCTTCTGGCATACGCCTGCCAATGCACAAAACATTTGACTGCGCATGCCTTTCAATCTTCTTCTGTAGGTGGCCACATCAGAGTCTTCATCTGAGTTCTCTGCAGCAGAACTTGGGAACGACCTCACCCTCTGGTGAGCCAGCACCTATGTTACCCACATCCCCAGACTTGGTGACACACCACTTATACCTAGTCATTTGTAGATCCTTCCTTCAAACTATTCTTTAAATTACGTGCAGTGTCTGTAGGCTGCGAGTATGAGGGTGAGTTTCTTTATTCTTTCATGGGATGTGCTCAGCGAAGGCAAGGTCAGCATTCCCTTTGAAGTGAGTGGCTTGCTCAGCCATTTCAGAGGCCAGTTAAGAGTGTTGTTGTGGGTCTGAAGTCACATGTAGGCCAAAATAGCAGATTTCCTTTCCTAAAGGACATTAGTGAGCCCAATGGGTTTTTACAACAATCAATGATAATTTCATTATCTCCATTAGTAGCTTTCAACTCCAGATTTTTATTAATTGAATTTAAATCCTTCCAGCTGCCATTTGAACCCTTGGCATTAGTCTGGGCCTCTGGATTACTAGCTCAGTGTCATTCCCACTATACCACAATCTCCCCTTGTAATGGTATTTCTTCTTCATCAATGTCTTCCACCTCTTGTTCTTCCACCACTGCCTGGCCAGGTGGTAGTGATCTGAAAGGAAAAATACACAAAGGTAGGGTTGTCCTGCGGGAAAGTGGGGTGGAAGCAAGAGGTGCGTGCTTACACCATTTGTAGCTTCCAAATCAGAGAGATTGTGGAATGAGGGGGGAAGTAGGGTGGGGTATAAGGATACCATCATCTTCTAAGGTTTCAGCCCCACTGCTGGCCACAGCTTCAGCCATGGCTGGTGCATGATCGTGACCACCCTTTCCTCCATAAAAGTGAGGACATACAACCATACGTCACCCGATTGTTAGGTGCTGCTGCCTCTCTTAGCACCTTGCCCTGCAAGAGAATGTGGGAAGTCTATCAGTGGGTGCGGTGATGTCTGCTTGGGTGATGTGGCTGTCATGGCTGAATAGTTGACAGTGTGTGCAACCAATAGAATGTGAATGAGGCTAAGTGCGAGGTGGAGCACATGAATGTCAGTTATTAGTCTTGATTGATAAAAATTGGTGGCAGGTGAGTGATGGGGTGTGTTAAATTGAGTAATGTTTGACAGGATATTATTATTCTTTAGTGGGATGTGATTGTTACTGATAAGGTTCACCCCTAATTGCCCTTGGAGGGCCATTTTAGAGTTAACCACATTTCAGTGGGTCTTGAGACATATATAGGCCAGAAGGTAGGGGTGGTACATTTCCTTCTCCTAAAGGATGTTAACAAACCAGATAGGTTTTTACAATGATCAATGATAATTTCACAGTCACATTCATTAGTTTCCAATTCTAGATTTCCTATGGTGAGATTTGAACCCACATCCCTAGAGCATTAGCCTTGGCCTCTGGATTACTAGGTCAGTGACATTCCCACTACACCACCATCTGCACTAAGTAAAAAGAATGACATTTGAAGCTGTATTCACTTACCTTGAACACTAATGTGAGGTCATTGAACTCCTGCGGCACTGCATTCAGGTCCTTGGGGCTGTTTCCTGGCATTGACTGTCACAGTTACCTGTCTTCACAAAATTTGTCTGGCTGGCTGTGAAAAGATGACATCTCTGCTCTTCTCCATCTCTTGCACCAAGGCCACCAATGCTGCATCAGGAAATCTCGGAGCCTGATTTTTGCCACATTGTGCCAATTTTGGGAGTTCCCCAGGTAAAAATCACTTTTAGAATGACTTCCAGGAGCCACTGCAGCCACAATGTGCATTCTCTGTCAGAGGGTGCAAGCTGCCTTTATGTTGTGCAGGCTGGATTTAACTCTAACACACTAACCTCCCATGATTTTGCGTCCCTCCTCTGCTCGGTTGGAAAAGGAAAAAAAATGATAGTTCTAATCTTTCAGGTCCTGTGGAAGAGTTTTGCTATGATGGGGAAGATGATGGAAGATCGTAGGAACCAGAGGAATTCGCCAAGGCAGTTTTGATCCAGTGCTCGAAGAGAGATTGTGGGATTTCCTGATGTCTTTATAATTACTAAACACAAGTCTAACAGGTGCTCTCATTGAAAAAATAACCAGCTGATGGGTTTGCTGAAATATGCAGTAGTATGCTCTTATTGTAAGCTTTTGGAAGACTACAACATTTACTTGACATGTTGTTTATCATTTCCTTGCCATTGTGCTTATGTTTTCCTAATCACTACTGATTAATTTGTTCCTTATTCGTCCAAGCATCAGTTTGTGTTAATAGGTAGCTGAATGCAGCAACATTTCCATCAATGCTCATTCAGCAGTGAAACAGAAGGTTTTGGACTGAAATGGATGTGGAGAATATATGACCAGGTTTACTTCAAAGTAACACTGACTGACCCAAGTTGGGATAAATTTGCTTTGTCCCACACAATAAGTAAATGCAGAACACAGAATCCTGTAGAGTACAGTTTTATACTGTGATCCCAACTGAATGTAACATGAAACAACAAATTGCATTTATATAGCGCCTTCAACATAGTAAAACTTCCCAAGGTGTTTCACAGGAGGGTAATCAGACAGAAATTGACATCAAACCAGAGAGGGTAACATTAGAACAAAGCTTGGTTAAGACACAGCTTTTAAGGATTCACTGTGAATTTAATCTTTACAGAAATTGCACCCACTGGAATGCCGACCAGTTTTTCCTTATAATACAATAGGTCAGGTTAGGTTTGCGTGATAAATAGTTAAAACACTGGCCAGAATTTTCCTGCTGACGTGTGGATGGCGTAGCCTGCACATCAGCGTGTAAAATTACACATGCTGACGTCAGCGCGCGCCATCGCGATATTTCGGTGGGCAGGCGCGATCAGTTCACCCGCCATTAATTGAAGGACTCGTTAAGCCCCTTAACCTGCCAATTGTGTACGATTTTGAGGGGCCCGTGCGAACTTAGGGTCAGCGCACGGGCCCAAGGTGAAGGCGGGTAGGAGATTATTTAAGAAAACTTTTGCAATGTCGGGATACGTGGACTCAGAGGGGTTGTTCATGTTTTTGACGAAGTTATAATTGATGAAAGTGTTTCAATGTTGCCTGTGTGATTATGAGTAGTTCTCATCGATTTCCAAGAGCTTCTTGTGTTCTTTGAAACCAGTCTGCAGACAGTAATCTTTCTCGGGCCTACAGCTTTCTGGAGGTCTCCATTTAGCCTGGGGAAATGGGTTCTGACATCTCCACTGGAGGTAGCTCCCCTGAGGAGGAAGGGAGGGATAGAATAAGGAGGAGGCCAGGACTGGACAATCAGCCTCCAGGGGAACCAGCTTTGGGAGGCCAGGCACAGGCACAAGGGGCGCAGGGCCAAGAAGTTGTCCAAGGTGCAAGGGTCCGCAGAAGATGTCACTATCCTGCTGCCAGGGTATACAGGCGGAGAAGCAGCTACCTCAATATGACTGAGGTGCAGTGTCGAAGGAGGCTCCAACTCTCAAGGGAGACAGTCAGCTATATCTGTCAGACGATTGGCCCTGAGATCTCTCCTAACTGTGTGGGTGGACACCCCATGCCAGTGGCTCTGAAGCTCACAGTTGCCCTTCACTTCTCTGCCTCTGGCTCCTTCCAGGGCTCGGTGGGTGATCTTTGCGGTGTCTCCCAATCAGCTGTCCACACTTGTGTCAAGCAGGTTACAGACGCTCTGTTCAGATGGGTATCCACCTTCATCCACTTCCGCTGGGACCAGGCAAGTCAGACACAGCGAGCCAGAGGCTTCGCAGCCGTTGCTGGCTTCCCCCGTGTCCAGGGTGCAATAGACTGTACACATGTGGCCATCAAGGCGCCAGCAGGTGAACCCAGTGCCTTTGTCAACAGGAAGGGATTCCATGAACGTGCAGATAGTGTGTGATCACAGGATGCTGATTTTACAAGTCTGTGCAAGGTACCCAGGCAGCTCCCACGACGCCTACATCCTCAGACACTCCCAGGTGCCGGGGCTCTTCAGTGCTCTAGCCCGGCTGGATGGTTGGCTGCTGGGTGACAAGGGCTATCCCCTCAGAAGGTGGCTCATGACGCCTCTCCGTCATCCAAGAACAGAAGCTGAGCAGCGGTACAATAGGAGCCATGCTACAAGGGCTGTAGTGGAGAGAACCATCGGTCTTCTCAAGATGCGCTTCTGTTGCCTGGACCGCTCAGGGGGCGGACTCCAGTACCCCCCAGATCGCGTCTCTGTGATAGTGGCAGTCTGCTGTGCCCTGCACAATCTTGCTTTGGAAAGGGGGGATGCAGTTGACCATGAAGACCTTGACGCTCTGGATGAGGCTGCACATGATGAATCCAGCAGTGCCTCAGAGGATGAGGAAGCACAGGGCGATGATGAGGGGCAGCACATCGACCCGCTACTACACCAAGGAGGCAGGGACACCTGGGACACTTTAATCCAACGAACCTTCAGCTAGCTCCACACACATGGATCAGCAGGAACAGCATTGCCTGGTGCTTCCACACGTGGCACTTAGGTGCTACATCTTCCACCTGTTCAGCTGCAAATAAGGGCTTAGTACAGAAACATCAATGTCCACTCAAACACTCATAATAAATCTGTGAAAAAGAAAAATGCATCACAAACAAAAGACCCTCAGGCATGGTTACAAAGGCGGATTTTATTTTGTCCAAAACAAAAACACATACCACTTGTTAGCGATCACAAAAATATGGGTCCCTACTCTAATGCCAACACAAAATCACCAGTGACATACCCGCGGAGTGCCTAATGTGCCTTATGCTTACGTTTGCGGGTGCTACGTCTAGGTGCCGCCCCATCGGTCGGAGTGGCTTGTGAGACAGCCTGCTGCCTCTGCTGTCCTATTGGGCTCGATGACCTTGGCGAGCATCCTCTGGCCCGTGGAGCCTGTGATGGCTCCGCCTGGGAGGGAATGACCAGTTCCAAAACTGGCACCTCCCCAGTTGTTGCAGCCTCAACGGAAGAAATGTTGACTGGCAGAGGGGCAGAGGGGCTGTTGCCCTCATCCGGAGCGCCCTGAGAGGAGCTCGCAGCGACGGTAGGCAGCTGCTGCGCCGACACGAGGTCCAAATCTAGCTCCCTGCTCACTGCAGATGCATGGGCACTGAGTGCCGGCGCTTGGTGTCCACAACATCTCCCACAATGGAAAACACCACCTGTGGCCAGAACCACTGTGAGGGTTTGCAGGTCAGAGCGTAACCCAATTATATTTTGATCCATTTGGTGGAAGCCCCTCTCTATGAGAGTGGCCAATCTCTCATTGAAGGGATCCTGATGCTCTGCCCTGAGGGTGGATTCTTCGCATGCACTCTGCCTAGACTCCTCCGTCACAGAGACCAACTGAACCATTCCCTCATGCAACCCTGCCAGATGCAAACGCATTTCCTGCTGCCTTTCCTGCAGCTGCTGCAGTGGGGACAACTCCAGAGGCACGTCATCAGTGCCGGACTCAGCATGTGCCTCGTCCCCTCCGGTTGCTGGAGCCATCGGCACTCTCTGCCCCTACCATCTCCTCCAGCAATCGTGATGTGCCCTCTCCACTCTGACCCGGGACACTAGCCGACGGTAAAGTCCCCACCGAGGTGTGTGTGTCTGCGTTGGTGCCTGGCTGGCTGAAATGATGTGCCACAAGTTGCACATGTTGCCCCTCAGGTGTGGAGGGGGGGCTGCGGGGTCGAGGTGTAGGTCGCTCTGGTGGTGATGTTGAAATTAACAACAAGGACAGTGCATCGGTTAGCGGACATTCAGTTCAACCTTTCATTCCTTTTCCCCCCAGCCTCATAAGTCGCTCACCCTTCAAGACCCTAAGGAGAAAGACATTGGTGAGGTGAAAAAGAGTCAAGATGAGCCCCAGCCATTAAACGCGCATGCAGACAGGCTGGTCAGATGGCCTCAGGAATGCCACATGGCATGTTATGAACCATAGGAGTGGGGAGGGTGCAGAGGTACCTGACCTGGATGCATTGTGGCCTGGATAGTTGCGGGGCTGAGGAAACATCGCAAACAGTAGCGACATTTGCTGTCGATCACAGGAGATTGAGGGGTCACATTATTGGCCTTCATTCCATTAGGAGGGGCATAGACCGGGTGGGCAGAAAGCAACATTTCGCCTTGGTGCAGGGATGAGTAATGTGGTGGCATTCATCTGAGTTGAGTACCATGATGTTCACAGCTGAGGTGCTGAGGACCTTTTGGACAAAGTAATGTGGGGTGCACTGGCTGAAAGGGTGCTGGAGGTCCCAAATCCCCTCAAATGAAATAAGTCTTTGGCTGTGCAGCAGCGATCCAATGGCATGTTAGATCATGGTGATAGTGGTCACAAATGGGATAAGGTGACTTTGGAAGGTGGTGGAGACGAGATTCCTCAAGGGGACGAGGATCCCTTCTGTATGACCCACATGTCAGAGTGTCTCAGTCTGTGAATGAGCATTGTTTCAGCATTAACGATTGCAGCAACCACCAGTGGTTTGGATGATGGGCAGACAGAACGGATGGGACTGTGGACCTCAAATACCTGCCCGCTGGACACCAGCCTCGCCGCCCCCGGCCGCCCTGGCCTCCTGACTCCTGCCCAGCTCCATGGCCTGCTCCTCGAAGGGTGTGAGGTGCTGCAGGAGGGCGCGCCCACCTCCAGTCCTCTGGCGCTCCCAGGCATTGTAGTGAGTTTTTGCCTGCAAAACAGAGAAGAGGATTTATTGGGACTGATCGCTCATGTACTCTGCACACGCACACCACACCCCAACCACAGTGGCCCATCTGAGGCCTCCAGCGGCTCCTGTCCACACTACTTGTGATCAGTCCCCAGAAGATAGTCCGGCTGGTCACAACCCCCTCCCCCAATGGCCACCTTGGACACATTCGGCGTCCATCACTTTGAATATCACACAGCTCATAGCGCCCATCACTTTGAATATCACACAGCTCTTAGCGCCCATGGCAAGGAGGCGCAACTAGGTGCGGCGCCGATGCCAGCAGATGGCACTTGTCCAAAACACCTTGAGGCACCTTTTGCACCATCTCATTACCATCAATATGACATGTGTTGGAGTTCTGAGTATGTGTCGTGTGGCCTCCCCTGCAGGTTGCCCCCAGACTACTCAAATGCCACAAACACCAACATATGGTGCGGGGAGAACCCATCTTCTCCTCAACTACTAAGGCTGGTGTAAGCATGGTCATTACCCATTTGCCCACCCAGCGTGCGACAGATGCCCTATGCAGTAACGACAGCAAGACATGGTGGGGGGGTCAAAGGCTAAGGCTGCCTTCTGGGTCAAATGGCCAAGACAGACATGGTACTCACCCTTCCAGAGCGCAGCAAATCATTGAATCGTTTCCTGCACTGTGTGCCAGTGCGCCGCACATCATCATGGGCGCTTACAGCATCACCCACCTCCTCCCACGCCTGGCTGGTGACATGGGGAGGCCCTCCTCCTCCCATCCTCCGGATACAGCAGGTGCCGACGGATGCCCACCTCTTGCAGGAAGACAGCAAGGCATGCATCGGAAAATCGGGGGGGCACAGTGGCCCCCCCGCTGGCCTCTCCTGCAGCCTGCCCCCCTCCTCCTGCTCATGCTGCTCTCCACTCGCACCTCCCTCCCTCTCTCCGTGAGTGGCCATGGTTCACTGCCTCAAGCAGGCTGCCCGGCCACTCTCTTTATACAGGCTGCTGGTTCCCCATTGGAACCGGCAGACTGAAGCCACCCGCCCCCGCGACTATTTTCCCGTTCTCCACGGGAGTTGCTTACCCGCGGGGCGAGCCTTAATTGACCCGCCTGTGGAAAATGGCGGCACGGCCCGTTTCTGCAGCAGCAATTGGCCGCCCGCCTGCCGCCAAGTCAGATGGGCCCGCCCGACTGGCAACCGGAAAATTCTGCCCACTCTGTTGTGGAAGAGTGTCTGCTCTGGGAAAATTGCATCTGTTTTGAGAAGTTGCCACTGAATCAGATTTGCATATCGACAAACACAAAATCTGTCACAAACCAGTGCAATCAAACAGCATTTTAGATCATATTTTTTTAAAAGTGTGGTTTAATAGACATTTCGTAATATATTGAATAGTGCAGTTAGTTTAACATAGCTGAAAATGGGTTCAACACAACAGTACTCTTTTTACTCAGTGTCACTTTGCAACCTGTGACTAACCTGACTTTAAATGACTGAAAATGACCTTTAAGAAAATACAGAAGTATTTACTAGTTATAATGGAGGCAGCCATCAGCTTCTTAGTAAGTTTTTTTAAAAAAGCTAAAAGCTTTTAAAACGTGTGCCTATTAGTGTCTTTGCACCCAAAATAAACAGCTAACTATTTAAAGCCTGCATTGCAGGCCTGCAAATGAGCACAACCAGTGGAGATTAATTCATTCTGGGACATGGCCAGCTTTATGGGCAGAGTCAGATTCCATCATGAAGTTTTTTAAACCAGTGCAAAAGATCATGAAAACTCGAATTGCACTGAATGTAATTTACATTTCAAATTTCACGAATCTTTGCTTGGGTTATGCCAATTTTGGACTGATTGCATTTAGGAAAAACATCACAGGCGCGCAGAAATTTTAAATCTGTAGTTTTCATTTTGCACATTTTAAAATTAGCAAAAGTCAAACAGATTCTGCACATTCAGGCTGTTCAGGTCAGTTAACGCAAATAGGTGTAAGGTGTAGAATTGTATTGAATGGAGCTGAATTCATGGAGGGTGGCACTTTAGGGCAGTTCCAGTTAGCATGCGCAGGTTTGTTGAACTGTGCTGCTAAGTTGTGTAAGTGATGAGGGAGTTTGTCAGAAAGGGAGTCTGACAGTGCTGGCTGGAACAAAGATTCTTAAGTGAACACAATGTTGTACTGGCTGGAAGAATAGACCCCACTGGGATACTTGTGAAACTGCAATTTCTGGGAAGTACATCTCCAGAAGATGGGAAAGCAAAATTGTGCTGTTTAGAAAAGACTCAGTGGAGCTGAAGCTGTGGCTATGGGGATAGATTGGAGAGGTTGGGACTCTTTTCCTTGGAGAAAAGAAGGCTGAGAGGAGACTTGGGGGGCAACTTCCTCCCCGTCGGGGGTGTTGTGCAGGGGTGGGCGGGGGCGGGCACGGATCCAATCGGCGCCCCCGATCAGGTCCACGCCGCCATTTTACGTGGGCAGGCCAATTAAGGCCCGCCCGGTGTGACGTGTGCCCGGAAGCGCTGAGCACTCCCTGTGTCGGGGGGGTTCCCTGTGTCGGGGCCTGTGCGAAAGAGCACAGAAATCTCCCTGTGCCTCAGGGAGATTAGTTTAAGTTTTAAAAATTTAAGTGAAGAAAAGGAAAAAATTTAAGACGTCCCTTCATGTGACAGTGTCACATGAGCTGGGACATGTCAATGAATTTTTATAAAAAATCTTAATCAATTTATAAACACTTCATGAAACCTCATCCCGCCCGTGGATGAGGTACCATGAAAAACCTTAAGGTTGGACGGGCAGCTCAGTTTGTTCGTTTAATTAGTTTTAAGTGGCCTTAATAGGCCTTTGACAGTTCGGCGGGTGCACAGCCGACTCGGCTGCGCACTCGCCGAACTGAAAATCCAAATGATGCGCGATGACGTCAAGATGCACGTCCGACATCACCACGCGTCATTTTACTCCTCGGCGAGTGGGCCCCGCCCCTGCTCACTGAGCCGAAAATCCTGGCCTTGATTGGGGTATTCAAGATCCTGAGGAGAATGGACAGGGTAAATAGTGAGAAACTGTCCCCACTCAAGAGAACATCAAGAACTAGAGGGCACAGATTCAAAATAATTAGCTAAGGGAGTAAATGTGATGTGAGGATTTTTTTTTTCCACCCACCAGAGTGCGGTTGGAGTCTGGAACAAACTTCCTGAAAGGGGGGTGGAGGTAGGTTTGATCGAGGTATTCAAAAGGGAATTGGATTGCTGTCAGAAAAGAGAGGATGTGCAGGAGTATGGGAATAAGGCAGAGGAGTGGGACTAGGTGAAATGCTGTTTCAGAGAGCCAGTACAGACTGGGTGGGCCGAATGGCCTCCCCCTGCCTTGTTAAAAAACTGTAATACTGTGAAGAGCAAGTGCTTGTGATACTGGAAATTTCCCCTGTTATAGTTATACTGTGGGAACTGTTATATGTGATAGGGTGTGTTTAAATTCAGGTGCTTCTAGCGAG
The DNA here is from genome assembly GCF_964194155.1 of Cetorhinus maximus. Lineage (NCBI taxonomy): Eukaryota > Metazoa > Chordata > Chondrichthyes > Lamniformes > Cetorhinidae > Cetorhinus > Cetorhinus maximus. The sequence goes on along the minus strand of NC_135903.1, from coordinate 18,369,477 downwards.
TGTTTCAACAAAATCCAATCTAATACTTTCATAGCTGGTCTGCACATCATTGTGCCTTTCAAAAAAAAATCCAATCAGAGAAAGGACCTAAAGTAAATTCATATGGGTTCTGTTCAGCTAATTCCTGATTGGTAATCTAAATTCAATGGTTACTCTTGGAGGAAGAAAACAATACAAATAAATTGCCTCTGGATCCAGTGTGTGTGATACATCGAACATAAAACTTGATGTCAATGGATCTTCTGCAATACAAATTGTTATTGCAATGGCTAACATATTCATCAAAGTGGCTTTTAATGATGCTCGATCTGGATTTGAGAGAGTTTATTCTAGCTGCCTCTGGCCCTGAAAAGCTCTAAGGAATAAAGGAAGAGCTCCTTGAATGGGAAAATGTTGACAAATCTGCTGCTTAATAAGCACATGTCTGGAAAACAATGAGGGACTAAGGTGATGGGGGTATCCCTAGCTTCACTGTCTGGCTCTCCATTTAATGATGGGGAGAGAAAGCATGGAGGAAAGCGACAACTATGAAAATATAATAAATAATCCATAGCATGTGTTTGTTCAAAGTACTGCACTAAGGCATCAAATATTCTGCCAGTATAAATAGAAACCCACATGAAGCCACATGATTTATGATCATTAAAATTAAAAATTAAAAACTACATTACGAGAGCACTGAATTCTCAGCTGGAACCTCCTTTTGATAGTTCATTTCAGAAGTGCCTTGGCAACTTTACACATTCCAGGTGTGTGACCAGTCAGCTGATCATAGCCAGGATGGGTGAGGGATCATGGGGAAGGGGTGCTACTGCTGGCCTAAAACCCCCTTGCCCTACGGAGGGGGGAAGAAAACAGCCAAAGTTGCCATCCCTGAACTCTAGCCAGTAATTCAAGCTGGAATATGTATGTGTGTGTAAATTGGATATGAACAAGGCTGCTCTCAGTTGTGATGGTCAACCAGCCTACTGACTGACTGACTTATACTCTCTTTCTTGCATACACTCTCCACACACAATGGTCGACTTGGCTGGTGTGCTTGAGGGCAGGTGATTGCTATGGAAGCATAGGGTGAGCAGAGGATGGCGGGGGGAATTTGGAAGGGGAAACAGGAATAACAATCTTAACTGGGAATGACTGAAGAATCTCTGGCCTTGGTATGAATTACATAGGTGAGGGTGTGAAGTTTCAAACAAGAAGTGCAGAATTCTGGGCGGATGGGTTGGGTGGGGGGTTGGGTGGAGGCGTCCTTGTGTGCTGTGGAGTTATAACTCCATAGTTTGCAACTTTTGGCTATAACAGGTTCCCCACCCAGAAGTGAGCCTAATTGACTGTCTTGACCTCCAGTAGGTTGGTAATCACCCCAGAATAATCCTCAGGACCAGGTAGGTCCAATCCCTGACCATGGGGTGGTGATGCAGGAGTGTGGGGAAAGCGTCCAATTGGTGCAGGGTAATGGATCTGATTCCTGACCTCATTGAGGATTTAATCTGAGGGTGGAGTCCAATCCCTCACACTGGGAGGAAATTATTTCCTGACCCTGGGGTGAGGTGTCTGCTCCTTAACTCTGAAGGGGTTCTAATCCCTAACTCTAAGGGCCTTTATATAATAGGGGTTGCTAAAGAGGGGAGCGGGAGCTTGTGGAGCTGGGGGAAGCCCTCCAGTCCCTCTTGGCCCACAAGCAGTGCTGTAAAAGCACTTATCTTTGTCCTGAAGCTATCCTCACCTTGCTTCAGGTTTTGGGTTTCCCAAGCCCTAAGAGTGTAAAACCTGCAAAGCAGGTTTAATCAGAGGCTGGCAGCCTCATTAACACATATAAATTGCCAACTCATCTCCTCGTCTCGCCTCCGTAAACCCCTGAAGTCAGTAGCTTCCACACTTGCTCAGTAATTTTCCCTATCAAGCACCCCCTGCACTAACCCATGTTAAAACTTGCCCATTTGTTTCTATTGCCATTCTGACTCCAGTCACTCTGGCTGGTGGGTAGAAGGAGGAGGCACAAGTGAAGAAGGTAACAGGCTGCCCTGTCAACACCAGCAATAGTGAGGTGAAGACAGATTAACCTAGAAAAACCAAAAAAATTCAAAAAACCTGCGCAATTGTATTAGCTTATAATATCACAGTAAGATAGCAAGATGTTTAAAAACAGATGCAAAAAGAAATACTAAGAACGTAGTACTCTACATGCAGCCAAGTGGTTTTTTTAAAAAAATTACTCATTCATTGAAAGAAATCCAAGGTTGATCACTTCAATCAGTTTGGCCCATTGCCGGAAATGTTGACTGCTGATAGCTAGCACCGTGTTCCAGTTCCAACTAGTTTGTACAATATTTATTGCACATTTATTGCATTCAGCCACATTGCAGAAAACCTACCATTTCGAAAGTGACATCTCTATAACTAAGCCAGGTATCATACTCCTCCTAAATTTTATTAGTTGATCAGATTGTTGGCCTATTTCAATTTTTATTCAGAGTTAATGCAATTGAAGAGCACAATACAAGTAATGAGCTGTCAATCGCCATGTGCAAATAAAATTTAACCCTTTACTTCTGGGGCGGAATCTTCCAGGCCAGCCAGCAGTGGGACGATGTGGCGGGCGGTGGAACTTAATTTGGCCGAAGGCCAAAAATCAGTTTCCCGATGTCGGGATGAGCTGTCAGAATTCTGCTCTTGGGACTTTAAAAGTGGGTCGAGCATCCTGAGGAACAATGTCGGGAAGGCCCTTTGCAGGAATTAGCATGTTAATGCGAATCATCAAAAGGCCGCCCCACCGAAATTAAGATCCCCCTCCAGATTAAATTCCCCACCAGTCAGAGGGAACAGTCACAGTCAGAGGGGAGGAGTGGGATGCAGTTGAGTGGCAGGACCAGGGTGATCGTTGGGTACGTGAAGGGCTCATAGAGTTTGGGGGCGGGGTCTTGGAAGCCGACAAAACAGGTGGCTCAGATAATGGGAGGGGTCAGGGTCAGGGTGGGCACGGGGACAGTAACAGGTATAGGCTCAGACCAGGGAAACAGCACCTCCCGCCTTTTCAGGATGACCTGGAGGACAGTCTCCAGGGAGGCTTTGCTTAATCATGGGGCCGCACGTTGTTTACTTCTCTGGCACATTCTCGTTCAATTTTGAAGGACAGGTAGACTGAAGCTCCTGGCCTGCAGTGAGTAAATGGCTGCCCAGACGCCCTTTAAATATAGCACCCAGACCTTAGACTCCATGAAGTAATGACTGGGCCAGCGACTTCTTGCCCGCCCCACCACGAGATTTGCCATGCTCCATGTTGATGCATACAAACAAGAAAGAATCTAACCATCACCCCATGACGTTCAATGGCATTACCATTGTGTAGTCCCTCACTATCAACATCCTGGAGGTTACCATTAACCAGAAACTGAATTGGACTAGCCAAATAAATACTGTGGCTACAAGAGCAGGTCAGAGGCTAGGAATCCTGCGATGAGTAACTCACCTCCTGACTCCCCAAAGCCTGTCCACCATCTACAAGGCACAAGTCAGGAGTGTGATGGAATATTCCCCACTTGCCTGGATGAGTGCAGCTCCAACAATTCTCAAGACACCATCTAGGACAAAGCAGCCCACTTGATTGGCACACCTTCCACAAACGTTCGCTCCCTCCACCACCAATGAACAGTAGCAGCAGTGTGTACCATATACAAGATGCACTGCAGAAACTCACCAAGGCTCCTTAGACAGCATCTTCCAAACCCACGACCACTACCATCTAGAAGGACAAGGGCAGCAGATACATGGGAACACCACCACCTGGAAGCTCCCCTCCAAGCCACTCACCATCCTGACTTGAAAATATATCGCCGTTCTTTCACTATTGCTGGGTCAAAATCCTGGAACTGCCTTCCTAACAGCACTGTGACTCTTTTGTTACAACACAAATAAACTAAATTAACAAAATCAGGAACAAAGTAAAAGGCAGAACCTTAAAGAGAAGCTGCAAAAACAAAACACAAAATTTAAAGGAAACTTAGAAACATTAAACCAAAATGTGATTAAAGGGGTCAATAAAGCATCGCAGTCCCCGCAGTGCCCATCGAGCATGAAAGGCCTTAATGGTGCCAGCGGACACTACGTGCTCCTTCTCCAGGGACACCTGGCCGCGAACATAGCCATGGAAGAGGGGCAGACAGTCAAACCCTGGATGACCCCTTCGATCGCCCACTGCCTGGATTTGTTAATGGCCAACTTGGCCAAGCCCAGCAGCAGGTTCACAAGGAGGTCCTCCTCCTTCCCCATGCCACCACCCACCCCCCCCCGCCCCACCCACTGCACCCCGCACCAGGTGCCCATAGATCAGGAGCATCCTAACAGCTTTGTGGGTGTACGTACTGCAGCAGTTCAAGAAGGCAGCTCACCACCACCTTCTCAAGGGCGAATAGGGATGGGCAATAAATGCTGGTCTAGCCAGGGACGCCCACATCCTGTAAATGAATTTTTAAAAATAGTATCGCAGGATCTTTTAAATCCACCCAAGAGGGCAGTTAGGGGCCTTGGTTTAATGGCCCATCCAAAAAGCTGCACATTCAACACTGCAACATTCCCTCACTGCTGCACTGAAGTGAGAACCTGCATTAAGTAGATTAACTCAAGCCTTGGACAGGGGCTGCTGAATTAGGGAACGCAACCACAGGGTTCAGGAGCTAAAGAAAGCATCAATTTATTACAGTATTATAGGCCAATCCTGTATTATATAAATGTAATACAGCACTCTTCTCTAGTCTTAGTGGCTAAGTGCATTATCCAGTTTGGAATTGAGCCAATTTCGGGGGCTTGTTTTTGAGGCCCCACCAGAGCTGAGAGCAGAGGAGGGTGGGTGCTAAATACAGCCCTGCCTGCAGGCCTTCTGATCCCTCAGCTCTATCCCGGACCCGGGCCATTATCATGGAGGAGCGATGGGGGAACCCCATCTACCCGGCTGCACGCAATAGGTAGCCAATCAGGTTCATTCAGGGCCACTTAAGGCCAATTAAAGAAGGCCAACTGGGGTTTTCTAGTTGGATTCCAGGTCCCAGCAGGCAGCAGGGGCTAATTTAGCCGCCTGGAGACAGCTTCCCAGTGACAGACTGGGGGACCAGCACAGCAGGTAGGCCTAGTAGCCTTCCCTGCTTGCATGGGTTCTGCAGAAGTTACAGGCTACCCTGCAGAGGGGATCCCCTCACTCCCCACTTACTCCTTCCCCACTCCCATGCCCCTTCTGCCTCCCCCAAAACCTCATTCCCCTTCCCATACCATCTCCCCCTCCCCATTCTCTTCCGATAAAGAGTTAAGGAGGTGGCCAAGATGGGACTTGAACTGAAACATCTCAGCTTGTGTTTAATGCCAGATGCTTTCTTGCTAAGGCAATTGAAGGCAGCACGATGGCCATCTGGAGTCTTGTTAAATAACTGATTATCACTTAAAGTGCCCACTAAGACTCATTAATGAAATTGCCCAGCATTTTAGTAGCTAGCGCTTTAACTAATGCCCTCCTCAAACAAAACCACCAGTCTGGGAGTGAACAATTGGTATTGAATTCAAGTGCTACTTAAAATGATATTCATTCTTTCATTCTTATTGTTACTAGAACTGAGAAGGAGACCTCCGAAACACATTAGGAGACTTTCTGGAACACCTTGTTAAGATTTCAACAACATGAGCCACAGTCACTCCAGAAATTCTCTGAGGACTTTACCTCAAAAGAATGTAAATGCTGTGTTGGTCCACCATATTGGACACATTATAGGAGTGACTCAGAGAAGGGAAGTCATGGGTATCTTACTAAGGGCCCCCTTTGGCCTGGATGAGGAATGGGGAAGGGGGATATGAGGCCAGGCAGAGCAGCACCAGCCGCTGCAGGAGAGAGCGACAGGAGGTTGAGGTTGTGTTCTTCCTCGCTGCAGGTACAGGACATCCCTCCCTCCCTCCTCTGGACTTGCTCCAGTGCCACATCCGAAAACCTGTGCATCTTCTCCCTTGGTCCCTGAGCCATCCTGCAACATGCCATAGTGTCAGCCAGCTCACTCCACATCTCCAGCGGAAGTGGGTGTGGGGAGCCCATATATATACTGCTCCAAGAAGATTGAATCTAAACCTGCAGGTATCTCATTAGCAACACCAAGCAAGTTCAAATCATGGTTATTAGCAATTAGGATCAAAATTGTGTGTTAAATTCAGAGTTTCAAACAGGTTAGTCTCATTACCACTGTACCCATTTATTGCCTGTTTTCACCCTTTGGCCAAAATAACTCCTATTGATTTTTACAGCACCTTTCATGATATCCAAACCAATGAAAACAGCCAATGAAGACATTTTTGAAGTGTTGTCATTTTTGTTATGTAGCAAATATGGCAGCCAATTAGCATACAGGAAGGTTCAACATGGCAGATAATCTGCTTTATTTGCCAGGACAACTTCTCTGGTCTTCATAGAATGGTTACATCACTGAAGGAGGCCATTCGACCCACCAGGTCAGTGCCAGCTCTCTTCATGAGCAAATTAGCTAGTCCCACTCCCCCACCCCTGTGGCCCTACAAATTATTTTCAAAATAGTGCAGTGGGATCTTTTGCATTCATCTGCGAGAGCAGACAGGGTCTTGGTGTAACATCTCACCTGAAAGACAGCACCCCTGACTGTGCAGCAATTTCTCAGTTATTTTTGATGTTGTGCCTCATGCCTCTGTTGTGGGACCTGATCCCACAACCTCCTGATCTGAAAGGCTAGAGTCCAAATGCTGAGCCATCGCTGATGTTTGAGGTACTGGAGGTGCTGTCAGTGCACTGTGGGACTGTACCATAACAAGAATCAGCACCTTGTGAAGCGACCAGGAAGGTCTCTTCTATAAGGCTATTTCTGTTATCACAGGAGGTACCTTCTTGATGTTACACTACGTGCATTCATGGCAGTGACTGGCATGGTGATGAAACTGCTCAGGGACAATGGTCATCTATCAGATTATTCACCATCTAATTTCTTATATACTTGTAGTCATTGTGAACACAAGCATACTGCTCACCACCTGTCAAACCCAAATCAGTGGGGTGGGGACTGGAGAATGAGTACAAACATGGGAGAGATGTCTCAACAGTGCTGTACTGTCAGCAAGAAGTTGTTTCTTTGTTGGGGGTAACTTTGTAGCATTATTTTTGAAAGAAACATAAAAGTAACAGATTTGAGCACCAAGGACAATTGGGATACACATCGCCAAAGCTGCCAGCTGGGACACAGAGTTGTCAAACACACAGAAGCAAGGCGAGTGAATGAGTGTCACCGAGGCTTCCGGGCATACATGGCATCTTTTGAATGTCTTTTCCAGTTGGTAGAAGATGCCCCTCTGACCTCTCCTGATAGTTGACATTATGATGTTGCGCACACTCGGTGATTTATTTGGGCCTTACAGTCAAGTTGGCAGGATTTACAGAGTAGCTTCTTCTAAAGCCGCAATTTATGAATTGTCTCTTTGTGAGCTCAACTGATGCTATAATTTAACTGCTTTGTTGTCCTATTACAACCATAAAGTTTCGATACATTCTAATTACATGCTGATTAGTTTTGCATGTAGCTTCAGGCTTAGGCCATTGTGGGAGAGAGACTGTGCTCTTCTTAAGCCTAATGATCTGATGAGTGGTCTTGTGTTGGCTACTGAGGCCACATTGGTCAAGCAGGAAACAAATCATCAATGCAAATGAGAGACAAGACATACTCTGTGAATATTAATTACTGAAGTCTCAGCGAGATATTATTGACATGGTTTATAGCATCTGAATCACTGACATGCACTTTAGCATCAAAGAATGGGAAATTGTTTAGTCCTGGCCTTTATGAACTAACGCAGAACTTTCTCACAAAAAACCCTTTGTAGGTTGGGCCATTTAGGAGCCAGCTGAATCTTCCATCTGTTTAACCCTGTGAGGATTAAATTAGCCATTCAGCATATGGAAATATAATAAGATTATGCTTTCTTTATTAAAAGATTCAGTGTATGTACTTCGGATTCCATTAACATTTACAATTCTGCTGCATAATAACTTAAAAAGATTGCAACAGGAAAAAACCAAGACCAAATTCCCTGATGTTTAGGTGCATTCAAGCTGTTTTGCCAAATCACTTGTGCGTTATCAGTAATCCCTATCCCTGTCTTCCCTGTTAACTGTTTCATTTGTACCTTGCTTGCGTTTCGTGCATAGACTCTTTTACAGTGGACAGTTCTAAGTGCTCGTTGGATGCACAAAGAACTGAATTTTTACAGATTGTGGTTTCATTTTGAAAGCTGAAAAGGGTTTGAGTTTTAATGATGTCCGGCTTCGGGTTGAAGAAGGAAAACAAATGATAACAAACATCAGGTTGAAGCCTTATTGGAGAGAGAATGAGGGCCATTATGAGTTTAAGCGAGAGTGTAAATTGAGTGATCTCAGATCAGATCAACTGCCCACTATACAATGTTATGATCAGGTTAACAGAGTGGGTAAACTGACTCCTCTCTTTGAACCACTCCTCAGTTGGTTGTAACAGAGTTTGCACTTAAAAGGGAGGTAATATTGCCAAGTTAATATATATTTAACTGTGTATAGCTTGATGCAAGAAATTAGCCAGCCTGCTCCTCAAGTTAACAAGTAAATAGTTTTATTTCTAAAACTCACTAAGGTAAGGATGCAGAGGTTTAAAATGTGCAAATATGTCCAACTACCTACTAGTGAAAAAACAACATATATGTACCCCGATCCATGCCCTCAAGCCGGCAAAAAAATGAGATAAAAACAGAAAATGCTGGAAAATCTCAGCAGGTCGGGCAGCATCTGTGGAGAGAGAAACAGAGTTAACATTTCGAATCCGTATGACCCTTCTTCAGCTCTGAAGAGGAATCATACGGACTTGAAACATGAACTCTGTTTCTCTCTCCACAGATGCTGCCCGACCTGCTGAGTTTTTCCAGCATTTTCTGTTTTTGTTTCAGATTTTCAGCATCCGCAGTATTTTGCTTGTAAAATAGAAATAACGCTCTGCAGAGCATCAGATCTTGAACATTTGGCTAACTGACGGGTCCCTTTCTACAGTGGAGCAGCCGGCCTGTAGCCATGACTGGTTTATTCAGAATTCTCCTTTAAGAACTCACGGTTTGCAGCAATGAGTTCTTCTGGTGGGAATTTCAAATCACAAACAGCACAGCTTTGATGAGAGGGGTTTCAGGGTAAGGCTGTTGCCCCTCTGGCAATCTCTCTCTGGCTACCAAAAACCCAGTATCTTTTTAAACTCAAGAGCCAGATCATGTGACCTCCCTCTGAGAGCTCCATAGACTCTGTGTCTTCACAAAAGAAACTTGTGCCCTTCACAAATGCAACATAGTAGTTGCTGTAAGCCAGTGTCCTTTGTTCAGGGAAAGTCTTCTTTTCAAAAAAAAAATCAATATATATGCAGGATCAGCCGATGACATTATAATTGATTTAAACAAGATTAATACCTCACAGCTTCAATATTACAATAAGGCTTTTTGTGCCTGTGGCCATTATATCCTATATAATTCTATCCTATATCCTATATATTATATCTTATATTTCCCTTGCATGTTGTCTGCTCTCCTTGGATTCAGAGGAGTTCAGAACATCAAAAAAAGCAAGCAAACCACTTCTCAATGTGTTTTCAGTTGTGCATAAAGTCAGGAAATGTAATAATTTGAAGATCATAATAGAGGCCATAATTCTTGTAGCTGCTATTTATTTTCTTGCTGTTCTATATCATTTTCACCTGTCTATCTCTATTTCTCTCTGCTGCCTCCTTCTCCTGTTATTTTTCTTTCCTCTCTCTTTCCCTTGTTCTCTTTACACACTCCACACTATTGCCGTTAATCTACTTTCATGACCTCAGTTGACCTGTATTTAACAGAGAGCTGCTTGATGTAAAGGAAAACAGGAAATATCCATTAGCGTCTCAAACAAATAAAGATAGTTCAATATTTTGAGTCTGTTCTAATATATTCGGGGAAGCAGGGAGAGAACAGGGTGTATGTGTCAGCAACCAGGAAACCCAAAAATTGCCATTGGTGACAATTCACAGTCAAATATTCATCATATTTACAAATGGGTTAACACTCCAGGAAAATTAGAGAAATGGAATATTAATGTTCACATGCTGATATCACCAGCAGCAATTTGCAGGCTTTGCCCTTAATTACAGGAGCACAGTATGAAACCTAGCTCTTATTATCATCATCATGCTTGTCTGCAAAATCTTGATCTTCTATTACTATTATCTTATGGTTTTGGAGCCAGAGTCCGGTGTATGGCTCTGGGTCACTGTAATGAAAGAGGTTTCAGGGATATAATGGAGGACATTGTGATAGCAGGGCACGAGGAACAGAGAACACTGCATGACAGTCAGCAGAATATGAATGATAGCAGGCATGGTGCATTAGTGAGTCATTTAGGGTCACATAGGCATCTAATCTAACCTGATGTTAGCAGCTTCATTGTCGCTGGTAAAAATAATACATATTCAGTAGCTGTTTTATTTGGTCCTTTGACCATGAACATAGCGTAAATTATAAAATGAGTTAATTACACTATAAGTTAATCAATAGACTTTGAGAGCCACAGTTGTTATATCAAAATGGAAGAGATCAAAGGAAAATCTAAATATGTGTGAGCACAAAAGCTAAGCCCCTGGTCCTACCCTTTCCAGTCCGATTGTCAATAGGCCGTCCTTATCTCTAGCTCTGTTTATTTGGTTAGAATAATACAGTTACAGAAGATCTGAGACATCAATGATAATAAATGTCTAACAGACAGTCAGGCTATTTGTCACACTGCTACATTAGGAAGATTTAATTTCTCCCCTTTCAATAAATTGGGTTTGATGTCCTGCAAATGGATTATATTTTGTTCTTAATATTTACGAGGGAAGTGTGTGGGAGAGAAAACTGGAATATGTTCCAGGATCAAAAATGGTTGAAGTGGGACATGCAATAATAAAATGTGCACTGGGTTGGTCTACAAGATCCTGGGTAAAATTTTTGGCTCGGCGGGTGGGCGTGCGCCCCTGACCCGCTCGAGCGTAAAATGACGCCTGTTGACGTCGGACGAGCATCCCGACGTCAACGTACAGTCGTGCGATATTTCGTTCGGCGGGCGTACGCCAGAGTCAGCAGCGCGCCCGCCTACAATTAAAAGGCCTGTTAAGGCCATTAAATTATCAATTAAGCTGAATTTTTCGCTGCCCAACCAACCTTTTGGTTGGTGGGCAGGCAAAAAAGCCAAGCGACCCTTGCACCTTTTAGGAAACCTCATCCACGAGCGGAATGAGGTTTCCTAAAGCAAATAAAAACAAAATAAACGCTTTAAAACTTAATTAATAACATGTCCCCACTCATGTGACAGAGTCACGAGGGAACATGTTTCATTACATTTTATTTTATTTATTTATTTTCATATCTCTGTACCTCAGGGAGATTATGAAGCACGCACTCGCGCACATGCACAAAGTTCGCATTCACCCTGATCACACAACCACCCCCGCGCCCCACTCGCACAGGCCGCGCTGAGCACTGCCACTCGCGTTTCACGCTGGGTGGAACCTAATTGGCCGGCCAGCGTGAAATCGCCTTCGGGCTCCAATCGCAGGCGGCGGTTGGCTTCCCGACCGTCCCCACCCGCTCCTGCCGAGCCCGCCTGACCTGGGTGAAATTCTGCCCCCTGTATACTTTAGAATTAAAGGAAAGAAAATACTTGTATTTCACAATGTGCTTTACAGATAATGAAGTACTTTTTGAAGTGTAATCACTGTGAGAATGCAGGAAACTTGGCAGCTCATTTGTCCACAGCAATGTCCCACAGAGAGCAACGTAATAATGACCAGATAATCTGCTTTGGTGGTCTTGGTTGATCGAGAAATGTTGGCTAGGACACCGGGAGAACTCTCTTGCTTTTCTTCAAATAGTACCTTGGGATTGTTTGCGTCCATCTAAGAGGGCAGACAAGTCTTTGGTTTAACATTTCATCTGAGAGACAGCACATCTGACAGTACTGCAACAAAAAATCAGTCTCGATTACATGACCAAGTCTCTAGGGTAAGGCTTGAACCTTCTGACTCAGGTGAGAGCCATGCTTGGAATAACTGTGCCAGATTAATGTCTTACCAATACAATAACCAAACTTACACCTATTCATTCCACATGCAGTTCATAAACAAATAAGCATTTGCAAGCAAATTTCCTTGAGAAAAGGTTTCACCAATATAACAAGGCTCATTATCATTACTGAGGTGTTTCCTGGGGTTTTTGTTCTTTGCAAATAGATGGGACTGGGAAAGGCAGCTCTGCTATTCAAGATCATATTGAAATTTGTAAGGAATTTGACGACACAGTTCCACACCTCAGAGTCGACCCTAATCTCTTCCCCACCCCATTTGTGTTTGCAACGATTGGAGCACTGGCCAGAATCTTACTGTCCAATTTACCAGGGGAGGGTGGGGTTCTGGCGTAGAGCTCACCTTTCTGAAACGAGCACAAGAGACTTACGAATACCGTAGCTATGTCACATCATTAAGGTACTAATGTGGTTTCTCAACCTTTCTGCCGGTATAACACCATTTCCTGATCCTAACTATAAGTCATGGTTTGTGTTCCTAACGGTATTTAAAAGGACCAGCAGCTGCTCCCAGGTATTGCTGCTTTTGGATAGCTTTCTTCTCTACAGTCTTACAAACATATTCCTCGACATTAGAGTCTCTGATTTGTAAAGAGGACTTTGGCTAGCAAGTTGTTAGGTTTTAGAAGTTCTGTTGCCACGTAACTTTCTACGATGGAAAATTGCTTGAAATACCTTGGAAAGGAGCAGAAGAAAGGACAGATGTAGCTGGAGAGCCAGATGTTAGAAGGGACGCTTATAGGAACCCTTACTTAAATATCCATCTGAGTTTATAGACCAGGAGAACATGTTTGCATGTATCTGAGGAACAATGTACATGGTAAAACAAAAACAGAATTACCTGGAAAAACTCAGCAGGTCTGGCAGCATCGGCGGAGAAGAATAAAGTTGACGTTTCGAGTCCTCATGACCCTTCAACAGAACTCATGGTAACCCTGCTTCGCAAGGGAGGCAGTCACAGACTTGTGTTGTGCCCTGCAATGAGACCTGCAGCCATTGCCAGATCAAATATGGCCTACTATAATCAAAGTCACTACTGCCTTGAATTTTGCCTCCAGTTCCTACTAAACTGCCATAGGGACCAAACTGTAGCCCTGTCAGTATTTATTTGTTGACTCCATAATCCTTGAGATCCAACATTACTGTCTTGAGTTTCTCACTGCTGTTTCTGTGGTCAAATGTTCGCAGTCATTGTGGAAGATAAGGCAATAAATGAACGTTCTTGGGTTTAATGGGCTGGTGACATTTCCTACTATCTGTATACACTATTTGCATAGGCAGTTCCTGGAACTAGGATATGTGATGGGAATGGTTCAACATGGGTTGACTCCCAGTTAATGAATGTGGCTATGTTCAGGTCAATTACTTTTGTTATTGGCGATGCTATTGTAGCTTATATGATGTGGTCATCACACAAGCATTAACTGCTGCTTACCAGCAATAGCACTAAAAGAGAATAAAATCAAATTGTTTTAACATTAGAAGCTGTCACTTAAATGTATGTACAGGAATGGGATTGTCTTCAATTTTCCACGTGTTTATTCGGTTCATGTCATTTCTGACTGCCTGCCTGTTTGTGGATGGTTTATTTTTCCAGTCATGGCTCTGGTTTTCTCCTTTTTAGAAACATCAACTCTCAATTATTCTATCGGACTTCCCAAAAGTGCCATTTAGGAAAAAGCACCATTCAAAATTCCCAATCCAAAAATATCAGCTGCAAAACCATATTCTTGCCTGAGACACTGGCCTGAATTCCAGCCTCAGCCTATTGAGAGGTAGATGTTAGTGTTGTTCTATCACTTATGGTGACTGAATGTATTGAATTTCATTTTTACTTTGGGGTGATCAGATCCTGCAGCTCCATCTCTTTAGAATTAAGCCCATTGTTTTATGGTGACTGAATAGGTCAAATTCCATTTTTATTACATGGATTTACAGGAATTACCAGGGTCCTTACCAATATTTTGGGGACCACATTCTTCCTCTCCATCTGCATACATCAGCGGTCTCAATTTTGGTCAGGTGTTTTTTTTTTCTGTAAATGAAACATCTTTTCCCCCTATGCTTCCTTGTTACTTTTCTTGAATGCACTGGGTAGTACTGGATAGGACAACATCGTTCCAACGCTGGCCCGAGTTCCCAATCATCGCACTTCATAAATGCTGCCATTGCATTTTCATATTCAGTGTATCAACAGCATTTAGGGACTCCAGGGAAATCCTATTCTAGCATAGATATTGCTGAAGTAGTCTGAGTGACTGGTGAATGGCATATTATTAGTCACAAGAAGGATAATACCCACTGACCCATTACGTTCTTTTTAATCTCCTGAAAAGCGCAAATACAATAGAGCTGTCATCTGACTAATGTCTATAATACATGAAAGTAAGTGATTCCCATGTGTGAAAAATCTGAGCTTGCCTTTCATTGTTTTGGGTTTGACTGATTAAGGGTTAAATTTCAGTTTCATTATAAGGACAGATCTCAGCTTTCAAACACAAACTCCTTTTTTCTGCTCCCTTCGGTCACTGATTTAACTATTAACCATTTCCCACCCTGAACGATCAGAAATCTCTATTTATTTTCATTGGAATTTAAGAGGCTGTTTTAATTGTGATAGAGGTGCAGTAATGGAGACAGTATACCTATATTACCACTAAATGCTGATGCAAAATGCCTTTGTTTTCACATATTAAGGATAAGGCCTTGTTTAATCTAACATCCAATGTCCTGTGCATCGAAAGACATTCCTCATGAAAAATCAGACTTTTATGGTCATATGAGAACCCAGAGACTGTATTATGTGCAGATAAATCATTGGCTTTCATTATCATCTACAATGATGGATAAACCACCACCATCATCATTATACGTTTGAGGGATCACCACCCTGAACAGAGAGGATAAGTGCACCAAAGTGTAAACAGTCTGATGGGGCCCAGCAGTAGCTGGCTCAATTTGGCTTCCAGTCAGATTCTTAGTGAATTGCAAGTGCTCTTCCTTGTTTTAGAAAGCTAGACCTGAATGGACAGCACAATGAAATTGGCTTACTGTTTAAATTGCTGCAGCAGTTTCACTCTGATTTTGATTTTGAAAAGTTGGGTTCAAGTGAAACGTCATCATTTTCTAATGTAATGTGAGTGAGCAACAAGAACAGATGCATCAATTTCCAATGCTTATAACGCTGGACACCATAAGGCCCTTGATTGCTTTTTATAATGCTGGTTTGCTTGAGATAAATAATTTAATAATAGATGCTCCACATGTGACAGGATTACTCTTCATCCTGCTAAGTAAATAGAGAACAATTAATACTGATTAACACTTTTGGAGTTAACCGTTACCTTGATTTCGTAGAAGCTACAATTCTGACAACTGAAATCTGTCCAAGAAGAAAATATTGGAGAGGGTCAGAGTGGAACTGTCCAAGGCTGCAAACTGTTCCACAGTTCCAAAAATATTGAAGATCCCTGTGCAGACAGGTAGGAAGAATTCAAGTAGGGATTAGTGTCCCCAGTAGGCACAGCCCGTGGAGATGAGAATATTTACTTGTACTACTCCTGGAAACCAACAAATCTCAACTTCAGTTCAATTGGAGTGCTGGCCTGTGATTGGATGCAAACCTGTCAGCAAGGGTTGTGAATCGTGTACCTTACCATTTTTCTAGTTAACAAATTAGCTCTTAATAGCTGTCACAAAAGCTCAGCCTGAAATCTAGAATCCAGGTAACTTTAACACACCTGCATTTGAGCAGGTTGAGTTATTTATTTTTGCCCTTCCAGTTCTTAGCCAGACCACTAGATGGAATGCCTCCCTCTACTTTGGCCAAAGCCCAACGCATTCTGTTTAGGCCACTCTAACTACTGACTCGCACTAGAAGCACATTAAACAACAGCCACAATCCATGCCTTGCCTTTTAACTGAGGAAGCTGTTGGGTGCTGCATGGCGGCATGGAGAAGATAACTTTTAATAGCGAGAACCACAAAATTTTAGCCAGTTAGCAATGCTATTGGTTACTATGAATAATTAAAACATTATTATCAAAATGGAAATGTATCCTTTACCTTTTGCAGCTTTTTAGTTTGTTTTTTCCTCACTTTCTTTTAAGTCTCCCTACCCATAAGCCCAGTCAAGATGGTCAACCACAAATTTGCTTTGGGGCTATTATTAAGTCTGTAAGTCTGCTGCTTCTCATTTCGCTGATAGATTTGTGAGAGCTGCCCATCGTTTTCTCCTCTCTGTTAAGGCTCTGCTTAGTTCCTGCTCTTGGACAGAGCAATTGGGGATTGCTACACCGAGTGTGGCAATTAATTGAAACACCTCTCCGTCCCCCTAATCTGATTGGATAAATTTCCTTATTGCACTTAACCATATTGTGGCTGTGTTGAAAAAAGGGTCAATGTTTGATTTTTTTCTTCTCAAATAAATTTCCTTGCTTAATGTTGCCTGAAGCATCAGCACCAATATCTGAATGTAGCCTGTTAATAGCAGCAATGGTAACAGATTGCTCCGTCAATCCATTATGGCCTGTTTTAGGGCAGAGGTGGGATTCTTGATCCAATTACTAGGGAGTCTATGTATTTTCCCAATTCCTTCCTCAGTTTTTACATTCAGATTACTTTCTCTTATGTGGGCTGTGATCAAGGCTAAAAAAACTTCACTTACCCTTACAACTGGATAGGCAGCCTGCACCCATCAATGCAACTGCCCTTCCAGGACATCAATCCAGTATTCCAATCTCTGCGGTTGTCTGGAGTGGGACCCCAAACCTTCTGATTCAAAGGCAGGAATGCTACGATTGAGCCACAAGTCACTCTGTCTCTGAGCACAAATACTTTGTTGGACCTCAGCGCAGGAATTAGAGACTTAGTCTCCACTCCCTGGTCTGGCTGGCATTGGATTTGAACCCTTCACTTTCTGATTCAGAGGTGGGAAAGCTATAAATAAGCCAAAGGCTCACTGCTCTGTTTTGTATATGTGTACGTATGAATAGTGAGATCCAGAATTCTCTTTGGAACTGGTTCAAGGCGGCTCCTGCTGTATGAAAGAGGTTAATCAAAACCAAATAGCTGGAATTATGAATCATTCCTGTGTGAGTGAGTTTGGAGTAATTAAAATGAATAACCTTACAAACCACTTATAAGTACAGGTCTGATAATCTCTAGCTTTAATCGAATGGGGTGTACATGCTTTAATAAGCTCTGCTTTCATGGAACTACACCCTTAGACCAATGCCAGTTGGAACGCTCAATGTACTTTTTAACTACTGCAGTACTACAGATCCAAGGAAACAGCCTCTTCATTATACCTTTCAAAAACCAAATACAGGGAACTAACTGATGCACAATTGTTTGGGGATGCCTGCAGCACCTTGTCATGAAACTAAACATTTTCACCTGGATTTAGCCCTTTCTCCATCACTGAAAACTTTCGCTTCTGCTTTAAAGTTGCCTTTTTTGTTCCCTCAATATTGAAGAAAAGTAGCCAGGTGAGGGCAAAAGATTAAGCTCTTGCCTGTATGTTCAAGATAAATTGTCACAAGAGTAACATCAACCAGCACTGTCCAATATCTACAAAAAAATGCCCAAGATGCTAATGCATCTTTTAAGTTTTACAGAAGGTTGCAACCGAAGACTATTACTCGGGTCATAACTAAATACTAATCCTGCAAACATTATAACGGTCACCTTTCTAATCATGATAAACTCCAGCATACAGCACGCTTCTGCCAAAGTCTGATGAGCATTGATATTTTCCCTCAAAGGATTAAACAAGCGGCATCTGCCTCAGTTATCCTTGAAATTGAACTTGAGCCAATTTGGACAGTTTCCTGCAATGCACTTTTTCTCCCCTGTGATGCTCGTAAAAACTTACTACTTTTGGAGTATTATGTTTAAAATAGACCTGACAGCGAATGATTTGTGCGCTTAAGTAAACAGTCTGTTTTGCAGCTTAGATTTAGGTAATGCAAAATAAATGCTGGGTAATGTTTTCGACTGAATTGATATAAAACATATGTTAAATGTAAAGTTGAAACTCCATGTGAAGTAAAACTGTGGCGATGGGAGCAGCAAATATTGCATGTCTCAGCTGCAGCAGAGACACTGGACTAAAGAAGGCAGAAGATATTTAATAGAGGCTTTGATATGCAGAATCTGGAAAGATTATTCCCTCCAACTGGGGAGTCAGTGATAAGGAACCTTCAATTTAAAACTGTCACTGAAAGAGGATGGAGAGAGATTATGAGAAACTGCTTTACTTGAAGGGCTTTTGAAATATAGAGTGCTTTGCCACAGGGAATTGTCCAGACAGAGACCATGCTATTAAAATGCATGGCTCATTTGGCATGTGTAGGAAGGAGAATAGCAGAATAGGAAGGAGTAACTTGCTGAAATCACAGAAAGTTATATCCTGTGTCACGATAATGAAGGAAAAAACATTAAATTGGGTCCAGAAATATTGGGCTTTAAAAATAAGACCTGAGTTTTTAAAAATGCACACAAGCCACTGACTGGAATGCTGCAGGGTGACTCCCTAAGAGGTAATGGAACCCCACCCTGATGCCAGACAAGGTACTTCTAAAGACATCCAGAAACTAATTCCTTCTTCCGGTAGGGGCAATGGGACATAATGGGAGATGAGTATCATCTCATCAGGAAATCCTGTGAGCAATGTCCAGACAGATTTATGAATTCACTTCCCACTTGGAATATACAAAGAAGGGGTTAAAAGTGAGCTGAAAAGCTGCCCCCAGTGCCTGTCTGTTGGCGGGTATTCTGAGAGAGAGCAAATGCTGGAAGTTTGACTCAGAAATAACAGGCACACACAGTAGCCCTGCAAATTGCCATTTTGCGGGTATCTCGATCTCTCTCCCTGTGACACTAAGACATGTCCTTTTCATTGGATCAGTATCCTATCACAAGTTGCACCATCTTTTGGTTCGATTGGATTATTACATCTGATGTTGTGTATTGTCGACAGGAAACTGAATGCATAAGATTAGGACGGCTTATCAAGAGTTTTGATAAAATTGATAACGGAAGCATTGGTTGCTGTGAGAACTGAAATTAGTTTAGAGTGTGCATTGGCTTGAATACAAGTTTGAAGATGATAGTGTCTCCCTTCTGTACAGCTGAGGAAGGTGTGCAAGTGAACACTATCTTCTGATTACATGCAGAACAGTGGATATTCTGGAGGGAGCTGTTATTCAATTGCTGGTGTTGGACAATGACTTAAACTGTAAAAGGGGCTCAAATGATTTAGAATCATCAGTAAAACCCCTAAATGATTAAAGCCTCTACCTCCTCCACCCCCTCCCCCCACAACCCCCCACATTGCACATGCTATTTTCTGTACTATATAAAATGACCATTTTCAATGCAGAAGTGGAAGATCTAAACAGCTATTGTTCTATGTATAGCCCTATACAGACTGGGCACTGAGAATAAAAGTTATGATGTACGAATATTCAGGGAATGGTATGTTAAGTCATCCACAGGCTGTAAGGTGGGGGTGTGGGAGGAGAACCACTTTGTCACATTTAAACTCTCTAACCTAATGCCGTAAGGTATGCAACACCCAAGGATGAACCAAGAGCATCATTGTACACATGAATGATAGGTGGGCAGCCATAATTACATGGCATGTTCATCACACCAACAATTCTCACCTTTTTCTTTTGTTCTCTCAAACCAATTTGGTCGAACCGTTCCTTTTCACAGTGTCCTATTTCAAGAAACACCATCTGTTGGCTAGTTGGACCATGACTGCATCAAATTGATCTTCAATGCCCCTAATCGAATGAGCAGGCTTGAGACACATAATTGAATATTAGCGTCTGCAACATAAATGTCCCTAGGATTTCAAATTGTTTCACATGGTGGCCTGGGTTGACGATATGAAAGGCAATAATCAGTAGTATACTGTACTCACCAGATAAAAGATCACTCGCTGTGACTGAAAGCTGAGAGCGTCTTTCTATGTCGCGTTCTACAGACACGTTATAATGTGAGCAAGCATTTAGAATATAATGGGCTGGATTTTTGCGGAGTTGGGGAAACTCTGCAGACCTTCAGAAATGGCGGCTAAGACCCAATCCTGGAACTTCCAACCCCATACCCTGCACTGCATTTTTAGTCAGGGCTGGAAAAGGGTGCATACTGGTGCAGGTCATAAGCCCATATCCTGCACTCCTGCTGTCATCCTGATGTCATCCCGCGCTCACACGATATTTCGGTTGGCGGGCGCATGCAAAAGCCGGATGGGCGCCCGCTGACAATTAAGAGGGCAATTAAGCCCATTAATGGCACAATTATCTGTCTGTCATTTTACGTATTGTGTCCAACTATATGGTTGGCGGACGGGCGAATTGGCCAGGCAGCCTTTACATTTTTTATGAAACCTCATCCAAGGGTGGGATGAGGTTTCCGTTATTAAATAAAATAAAAGTAGAAATCCGTGGACAGCATTTTCATAACCTATATATTCAGGTGCCTGATTGAGATTCTTGGACATTTTATTCCTGATTTTGAAAACTTTATTTCCTGGGTTTCGGGTCTTCAGCTCCCTGCCTTCAGGGAGCTTCCTGTCAGCGCTCGCCCCGTGCCCGTGTTGATGTCATCGCCCGCCCTCCTCCCGCCCACCCCCCCCACCCCCCGCCCCCCACCCCGGCAGCGCTGAGCTTTTCAGCGTGCGCGGGCTTCATGCTGGCTGGCCGTTAATTAGCCAGCAGCCAGCGTGAAATCACGGTCGGGGGTCGATCGCAGTCGGTAGTTCATTTGCCGACCGTTACTGGGCCTGCCAGTCGCACCCGCCCACCGAGCTGAAAATTCAGGCGTATGGTCCAACATTACACCCTGTGGTACATTTACTTAGAGAGACATCAAGGTGACGGCAAGTCTCTGCTACATTTGCATTGATTTAGACATACTCACCGCTGATCAGTGTACATTGTGGGGTTACTTACTAACCTGTCATTTTTAAGACAGTATTCTCTCCGCTGCACCTTAGAATATCGAGTATTGATTTGAGAGCCTATGTTGTGTTATGTATTCCAGTAGACACCATGCAGCCTTCAGAAGATTCTGTCAATGACTATAAATGTATTTCCTATTACTGTCAGCAACAAGTATGATAATGGGTCTTGATTTAGTAAAAAAAAAGGCTTGATTTGGAAACGTGAGTGGCCAAGGTTAAAATGGAGCCTATTTTTGTTCTGATCGAAGTCTCTAACGTGAACTATAAAGAGGCAACTTCAATCACTGTATTTTCATTCCATCCTCCATCACAGTAACAGATTTACTGCAACAGGACATCAATCAATTCTTTCAGAATTGAGAGTTTTCACCTTAAATTACATGATTCACAAAATTTATTGGCCAGATGTGAATTAATGGCTGCATTCCAAGAGAAGGGGCAAGAACCTTAGAGAACAAACTCCGAGGGCAGACTTTTCCATTCTGGGTCCAAGTCCTGTGGCGGAATGGGAATCGGGAATGTTTCCTGCCATGGAGGCCGGTGGGAATTCACGTCGTATCGCGTGATGCTAGCCTAATTAATTATGCAATTGGGGTCTCCCGACATTTTGTGTGGCGAGGCGGGTTGGATGGCATGTGCCCCACCATCATATCCAGGCACCATATTTAAAAGGTGCCCGGGCATCAACTTACCCACTGGTGAAGGAGGAGATGACCCGCCAATCATAGGGAGCTCTGGCCCCCCCCAGATTCAGTGACGCATCCCTCAAAGTGCTGATAAATGCAGTGAAGGCCAGGATGGGCATCCCTGACCCCGAGGCTGGAAGGGGGAGGCCAACCCTGCATGGGAGGAAGTCACCAGGATGGTTCAGTGCCCAGGGCCTTCACCAAAGGACTATCCTGCAGTTCTGGAAAGGGGTGAATGACCTCATCTGCTCCGCCAGGGTAAGCGAACACTCAACCACTCACAGGCTCATGGTCACCTCACTGAATGGTAGAGGGGGTCATGGGCCTCAGTGGCGAGGGCACCATCCATGCTGGCCATGCATAAAGGAGCCACTCAATGTGGTAAGGTGATGCCTGATAGCCCCATTACAGTTCATCTAGTCTGCAGGTAGAGAGGCCATTGTGGGTCCCTGAAACTTTCACACAGAGAGCTCAGATGCTGTTGGGTAGAGGTGGGGGGGTGGGGGATGGGGTGGGGTGGCTGATGGTGGAGGTGGTTGGAGGAAGGTGGTTAGGCATTGAAGGCATGAGCAAGCGCTGCTAATGACATGCCCCTGTGAGCCTAATCCTTCTATCTGCATGGGCTCACAGCCCTGGAGGGTGCTTCCCCAGAACCCTTGTGGACAACCAAGGGGCATAGATTTAAGGTGATTGGTAGAAGGATTAGAGGTGACATGAGGAAAAGCTTTTTCACCCAGAGGGTGGTGGGTGTCTGGAATTCACTGCCTAAGTTGGTGGTTGAGGCTGAAATGCTCAACTCATTTAAAAGGCCTGGATCTGCATCTGAAGCGCTGTAACCTGCAAGGCTACGGACCAAGTGCTGGAAAGTGGGATTAAAATGAGCAGCTAGTTTCTTTTTTTTCTCGTTTTGGCCGGCGCAGACATGATGGGCTGAATGGCCTCTTTCTGCACCACAATTTTTCTATTGTTCTAACCTGCAGTGCATCAATCACATGGCACACAATCCAATGGGTTATTTGTAAGACTGGAAGCATGGGAGTGCGAGAGTGTGAGAGAACGAGACAGCCTGACCTCAAGGACCTCACTGAGTTCGAGGAGCAGGCAGCCAAACTGTCAGGGGAGCCTCCAGACCCAGCCTGCGGAGATGGAGAGGTCAGCAGACAGCCTCCATGCACAATGTTGTCGCATAGAAGCCTAAGGGTCATGTGTTCCTCTATGTTGGAGACAGTTCATGCAGTCACTGGTGCCCTCCTCTCTCATTTACAGATGCCAGCAGGAAGAGGGCAAGTGCAGAAGAGGAAGCCGTGTCCAGCAGTTCATCCAGGCCACAGAGGACTGAGGATATTGGGGAGGAGGAAGAAAATGCGCCTGTTGAAACGTCACAGCACTCACCTGCACCCTCCAACAGTGCAGAGACACACATCTCGGTGGGTATTAGGTGTCGTTCAGGCAGGGTCTCACATTCTGGTGGTCACCAAACAGACACATGTCTGCAGCAGGAGAAGGCAGGGTCAGCCAAGTTCACCAGCACTTGTTGGACTGCTGGGGAAGAGACTGAGGTCTAAGTCAGATGATGAGCCTCTGGGATGGCTCTGCATGAGATGCTGGGGAAGCCACAAGAGGCGGGGGAACATCAGGAAAAGGTATTGGTGGCCCTCAACAGATTGGCAAGTGAGGCACAGGAGTCTGCCCACATGCTCTCTGATGAAGTAGTGCCAACATGTGCACACATCGAGGACTCCATGGGGAGGGTGGTGGACGCCATGGTGAACCTGGTCCAGCAGAACGTCCAGTTTCTGCTAGAGATGCGTGCAGACTGCACTCCATCTCTGTAGCCATGGATAAGCTTCTGCAATGGCTGTGCAAGAGGATGAATGGGGCACCACAGCCTCCCTCCAGGTGCCCCTTCACCTCAAAGAGTCAGGCAGGGGCCACTGGGAACTCAAAGGAGCAGCTGTTGCAGTCCCCTGGGACCTGCACTCAGGGCTCTCTGAGGGTGACCGGCCCTTCGGAATCCCCCTTGCCTGTGACGCCTTCAGCTTTATCCTCTGTGACCACAGAGGGAGCAGCTGCCCCACAGCAGAACAGCCAAAGTAAGCTGGGGTCCTCCAGGCCTCTGGTCTCCAGAGAATGCCCGCCAAGGTCATCCAAGACAGCAGGGCAGACTGGTCAGGAGGCTGCCTCCACCCCTGCTGTAGGTGTCGGGGAAGCATCTAGAAGTGGAAGGGAATAAAAGATTAAGAAGTTTTGATTTCACATGTGGTTGTACAGTGCACAGTGTTTGTTAGTGTTGTGACACTTTTGAAAATATAGTCCACTTGCACTTTAATGAGGTCTGTCTGGTTAATTTGCATTTCGTAGTCCTTAAGCCTGTGCACCACCGCCCCCCCCAGGCCCCCGCACTCCCCCACCACCCCCCATCTTCAGAGGGACACCCCAGACTGGGTCTATGTCCCCCGGAATCATGCATGTGCAGGGAGGCAAAGGTCTTTGCCAGGGCCCTTGCGAGTTATGTGCAAGAATCCTCCTGCGCACACTGAGTCTTTGCCCTTCACACACTCATCTGTTCCAAATGCCCTAGCATTGTAAGTACTACGTGCTGGGATACCCCTTCCATTGTCCAGTTGAGCTTACCTGCTTCTCTGTCCACCCCCGATTACCCAACTCCCATGGCAACATCGTGAGACCTTCACCACGAGGTGCTGCATAGTTGCAAGTGGCCATGGTTTGTGTTACCTTTGACGTGTAGGTCAATACCCTTACCCCAGCCCCCCAACCCACACCCTCAATGTCAAAACCATTGACCTCCCCCAGTGTAACATTTGACCTTCTCGCAGCTACCCTTCAACCCACCCCCATCACCCTCCAACCTGTGCAGGTGAATGTCCACGTCCCCTACCTTCCCGAGGAGTCCACCCTCCCCACAGTACAATAGACATGCCCCCACCCCTCTCATCCTGCCTACCCCCAGGATCTGCATTTAGTTCCGTATCCGCTCCGGCAACCCTCAGCGACCCTTTGCCCAACATTGCCAAACTCTCACCCTCACACCCTACCAGCCCCCACCGCCCCTTTTAACCCTCCCCATCCCTTCCTGTCATCAATTCCCTCGGCATGCTGCCCAGGCCTCATCAGCTAAAACCACAAACCCCTCTCTCTGAACCCTTCCCCTCTTCCCCCTGTAAGGGGTTTCCCCTTTCCTTCAGAGACCCTCCCCACGCTCAAGTTCATGACACCAGATTCACAAGTGTATGGCTTGAACAGAATGACCAGTGAGACAAGTTTCTCCTGATAATTCACATTTGTTTTATTGAATCTCCCACAACCCCACAGCACAAAACCCAAAACTTAAAACAACCTGTTCCCAGTACCCGATACTAAGCCACCATGACTCGGTTAAAACTTACAAAAACACCACGTCCTGTCCTGAAACCTTAAGAAAAAAACTCTCAGACCAATATCACCAAGATAAGGTTGAAACAAGTTACAAGGTTTGGGCAAAAAACACCAAGTTTTCGCCCCAAACCTTCACAAAACCTTTAGACCAACATCACTACAATCTGGCTGAAAAATACAATCCTCCTCTTGCTTGGTCCTTCCAGTAAGAGCTGAAGGTCCACCAGCCAGGTTGACCGTTCCTGACCCTCCTTCTTGACCACAGCCCAAAAGCTTCAGGCCAGTATCACCATGGTATGGCTGAAAACACTTACAATCACCAACATAGCTGGTCCGTCCAGCGTTGACTGTGGGTCTGAGTTGAGGTGGCCAGACTCGATCCTTCTTCCAACCACAGCCCAGATGCTTAGATCTGCTCTGCCTTTATAATAATTTAACTCAGACATGTCAAAACATATTTCCTGTTGTTCCAATGCCCATTCAGTTGATTCCACGCAAAATCCAGGCAAATATCATCAGCTCCTGTTCATTGAAACAATGCAGGGTTTTCCATGGAAGATGTATCCAGATGAGTATTATCAGTTCTCATTGTATAAGCAATTCTCCTGCTGTTTGAGGTGGTGCAGTAATAGCACCTGGCTCCAAAGTTAATGTGGGTTTGAATGACCCTGTTCCAGTATTATTGTCTGTGGTTGAATAATTCCTTGAGTGTAGGTATTGACGATATGTCCTTTGTGCCATTGTATTGGGTAATCAGACTTCCTGATCGCGTTATTCAATGTCCAAACTCTTCTGATGAGTCACTGTGTTTTCACTAAGTGTCTGAATTAACCCCTTAACAAAAACAGAATTACCTGGAAAAACTCAGCAGGTCTGGCAGCATCGGCGGAGAAGAAAAGAGTTGACGTTTCGAGTCCTCATGACCCTTCAACAGAACTGAGTAATATTAGGAGAGGGGTGAAATTCCTAATATTACTCAGTTCTGTTGAAGGATCATGAGGACTCGAAACGTCAACTCTTTTCTTCTCCGCCGATGCTGCCAGACCTGCTGAGTTTTTCCAGGTAATTCTGTTTTTGTTTTGGATTTCCAGCATCCGCAGTTTTTTGTTTTTATGAATTAACCCCTTGCTGCTCGACCCTGTACTGCTGACTGCAGCTTGTTCTTTTAAAATGTATAGTTCCAATCATGAGGCAAAAACATGTCCATGGGTTTGAAATTATGTTCCATAAATTTCCCAGTTGGAGGGGATTTCGATCCTACACCAGCACTGCCCCCCCCAATCCCCATTCACAACCCCCATGCCCATTCACACTTGCACACCCTCCGCCCCGCCTGAACTCCCCCACTGCCTTTCCAACCTTCCTGCTTCATACCAGCCCACCCATTCCAAGATCCCCGCAGCAACTCTCTTTCCCCTACCACCTCCAAACTCGCCCGGCCCCTGCTAGACCCCCACATCGTCACACCTCTTTATTCCTCTCCTTCCCCGTCTAATCCCCATGCCACAACCCACCCGCCCACCCAGCCCGAGCGCAAATAATCCCCGCCCAACGGTACCTCATGCAGCCGTCCACTTGCAGCTCAAAAGGTCCACCTCCTGGAAGCTGCTGCAGCGAGAAGATCAACGTGGTTTGTGCTCCATCCACCCACAACTGCACCAGGTCTCCCAGGGTCCACAGGTCGCTGGAGGCCTCCATCTTACACTCTCCACGAGCTGCTCCAGGCTTTCCTCCAAGTGAGTACTGACACGTTGGCCTGGACGTGTACAATATCTCGCTGGCGGTGCGAATAATTGGACGGGAGGGACTGCATCCACATCCCATTAACAAGACGCAAAACAATTTCACGCAGGCTTCTGGTGGGAATGGTCACCCACCCTGACGGGGGTGGGTGGGAGGGGAGCGCACATTCCCATCATCATTTCACGCCAGCGGGTAAACGATTTTTCAGGTCCTTCCACATTGTTCCCCCCTTGCCCGCCATTAAACCCACCATGGAGGGGACTGGAAAATTCTGCCACTAAGTTTACATATTAGTTATAACAGCTTAAAATCCTAAACACTAAAAAAATTCTAGGTTGTTGAGTGGCTTAATTTACCAACACATTGCTTAGTGTTCCACCAGGCCATATAGGCTAGAAATTCCCAATTTTAATCCTTAGCCCATGTAATCTCAGTCAGGATGGTTGGGCTGTTGTTATAATTGGCTTCATCACCACTGGACTAGGAAGGGCAAAGCAGCGTGAGTGTTGTGACGGTCTTTGACCCAGAAGCAGTAGCAGTAAGGAAAGTTCATAATTACTTTAAAATGTTTGGGGAATCTGAAATAGTTTTTTAAAAATGTTTGAAAATTAAGGATTTCTAAGAATTTGTATCACTTGTTAAAAAAATCAATTATAATTTTTGGATAATAAGAAACACTCATCCATGGTGACCTCTTGACCTGGAAGCAGTACCAACAGGAAGGAAGTTGAAATATGGAGGCCATGTGGCAGGCACAAGAACAGAGGAAAGGGAAGTGCTGGAGAGAGGAGGCAGTTAACTAAGTCGAGTCAGACAGCTGGATTCCTGAGAGGTCTGAAGGCATGTTTAGGACTACTGCCACACTTCTTAGAGTGCACACAATCATACCGTGTGAAGGTAGCAGCAGTTCTGGTAGATCCAAACTACCATGGCCAATGGGAACTGAGAGTTGAGAAGATTCCAGAAAAAAGTGCACCATTGTGTGGAAGATTGCAGGGGTAGAACCCTGTTTACAAGCATGTTGCTGCCTGTGGAGAATCATCTAAGTCCTTGAAGGAAAGAGAAAAATTCTGTTGTAATATGCCTTTAAGGAATATCAGCATGACATCACTAGAAGGGAAATATGTCTTGTGATCCATTCTTAGTTTCACTTTTGCTTTAAGCAAAACACAGCTCTGATGCCTTCTAGTTTTGTACCTCTGTATAACTGTTCTCATTTGCCTAGTCTTAATAAACGAACACATAATGTGTTTACCCAATCCCTTGTAAGGGATTGGTGCCTTGTGTTTTATACAGTAAATAAGCCCAAGGTATTATAACATTATAGTAACAACAAATCCCACCCTAGAAAGATCCAAGCTTAGAAGAACTTTGTGGCTGAACATGTTGGCCATACAGGTGGAGCACACTGCCTAGAAATTCCATGAAATAACCTTTGAGGTATCTGCGATTCAACGTGTAATTTATAGTTCAAACCGACTGTGATTTGCCTGTTAACTTATGCTTAATTTATGTTGATCCTGATCAGTGTTAAAGTAAAAGTCACAAAACGTGAAATCTTGTTTGGTAATTTGGTTGTGGGGCGGGGGATAGGTCAGTAAATTTGGTAATTTGGTTTACGGATTCACACAGGGATCATAACCGTGTTGATGTGGGACAAGAACAAGATTAAACTCAGCTGTAATGCCTCACACAGTCGGAAAGCCGGCCAAAACTTGTAGCTCAGGCTCATTAATGAAAATGGCCAGAATGTTTTGGAGGGCATTCTGGGTCTGTTCTGTATTATCCCAGCATGAGGAAGTACCTTTGAGAGAAATGAAGGAAAAACTTGGGATGGGAGCTGCTCAGTGTGGGTTGGAAGCATAGAAAGTAGGAGGAGTAAGTCATTAGGCCCTTCGAGCCTGCTCTGCCATTCAATATGATCATGGCTGATCCTCTATCTCAATGATGTACTCGCACATTTTCCCCATACCTCTTGATGTCCTTTGAGTCCAGAAATCTATCTATTTCCTTCTTAAATACATTCAGCGACTTGGCCTCCACAGCCTCTGTGGTAGAGAATTCCAAAGGTTCAAAACCCCCTGAGTGAAGAAGTTTCTCCTCATCTCAGTCCTAAATAGTCTACTCCGTATCCTGAGACTGTGGCCCCTTGTTCTAGAGCCCCCAAGCAGAGGAAATATCGTCCCTGAATCCAGTCAGTCCATCCTTCTCAGAATTTTATGTCTCAACGAGATCCCCTCTCATTCTTCTAAACTCCAGTGAATACAGGCCTAGTCGGCCCAATCTCTCCTCATCCTGCCATCCCAGGAATCAGTCTGGTGAACCTTCGCTGCACTCCCTCAATGGTAAGTAAATCCTTTCTTAGGTAAGGGGTCCAAAACTATTTTTCATCAAATCTAGAGACGGACTCAAAAACCTATAATTTTCATTGCGTGAATGTGCAGATGTAGCAATTGTACTACTTTGTTTTCATCCACAAGCTGTCACAGTTTTAAAAAAGCATTAATTTTCTACATATCCAAATATTACACTGTTTTAAATTACACCAATATGGAACAATTCACAGCTCAATGCATACTATATAATTGTCACCCTAAAAGGCATTTTCTGAAGCATAATTTATTCCATTTACACTCCACAATATTCTTTCAAGGGCTTGTGAGATTAAAATTACACAGGGAAAGTGCTCGTATACTCTTATCTCCATTGTAACAGCATACCAAGGAATTCAAGCTAATATTTGCACCACCTAATTTCAAGCCCTGTATGTTCACTCTAATCCTCATAAGCGGGGTTGAAAGGAATTATTTTAATCATGTTTTAAAGGCCTCTGTCCTGAGTCTGTTTCATGCCTCTCCTCCCTACCCTCTCAATGTAGGTCTGGTGCAATGATTGACATGGTGGCCACCAGACCCTCTACCACATGCTGCCTAAACACTGCGGTTGGGCAGGATATAGTTGACTACAGACATTTGTTCACAGGCAAACTGTGGGAGGTAAATTTAATCCATTTCCACAATTTCAGTGTTAACACATGGTGCATTATATACAGCACAGTTTGACCAGTGGTGAGTGTTTGTAGGTGACTTGTATAGAACTCTGGTCATCGATATTAATGTTTCCTCTGTTTACTTGAAACAGAATCTTTTAAGGGCTATTTACCATTAGCGATAGATCAGGAATGGTGAACTGATCCTCAAGAATGTCTCCCAGTCCCATGCCAAAGAATGGCCAATTTTCTCAGAATCGCCCAAATTTGGTACAGTCTCCATTCAGATCAGTGAATTCATTAAAGACATGCACCAGAAGGTAGTAAAAACCTGGAAACTCAAGAGTTTGGCCAGGTTTGGGATTATCAATGTTGTTATGACAGGCTGGGCCTTGATGGTGAGTTGACTGTTCTCCAGTCCACTTCTCAGTGCTGTTGGATTCTTTGGGTGTGTCCAGAAAGAAAGAGGTAAGAAAGACTTTCGTATATAACATCTTTCATGACCTCAGGATATCCCAAAGTGGTTTACAACAAATGAAGTGCTTTTGAAAGGTCACCGCTGTTGCAATGTGGGAAACACAGCAGCCAATTTGCTCACAGCAAGTTCCCGCAAACAGCAACCTGGTTTTTTTTTGGCGAAGTTGGTTGAGGGACAAAAAGTGACCTGGACACCAAGGAGAAACAGACTTGCTTTTCTTCAAAATAGTGCCATGGGATCTTTCACGGTCACCTGAGAGGCCTGATGGACCGGAGTTTGACGTTCCTTCCGAAAGATGGCATCTCTGACAAGTGCAGGGCTCCCACTTTACTGCATTGGAGTGTCAGCCTGGATTATGTGCTCAAGCCAGATGCAAAAGTGGTACCGCTTGGCCACAGCTGACACAGAGGATATGCAGGATTCTGCCTTAATCTTACAACTTACAATGAATCAGCTCCAGCTGAGTCATGTGTCTAACACTCCTGTAAGAGTACAACAGTTGATCATGCATGAGCAATCTCTTACTATTAAGTTAATTATTTCACTTAATGGCCCAAATCTTCCGTTCAGGGTTGGAAGGCTTATTTCTGATCCTGTTTAGACAGAAAAAAACACGCTTACCGTCCTCCAATTTTTCAGGGCAGCCTCCCAATGGAGGGTCCTGCAGGAGTGAGTCAGTACAGGAAACCTTGGAGGGAGTGCGGAGAGAATCTGCGCAGAAACCACATCCCTTTTTATGGCACTAGCTGCTGTATTCTGTAAATAAAGAGTTTAAATATCCCAAATATTCTTTGAAAAGCTACAGAGAATAAGTGAGTGTGGGGGTAAGGAGGAGATAGGGTGTTTGAGGGGTGGGGGGGTGTAGGGTGGGTAAGTGTGTAAGGGGTTAGGGTGACAATTGGGTATGGTGGCAGGTTGGTGAGATGGTAGGGTGACAGGTGGTTGGGTAGTAGGGTGACAGGTGGGCAGGATGGCAGGTTGGTGAGATGGTAGGGTGACAGGTGGTTGGGTAGTAGGGTGACAGGTGGGCAGGATGGCAGGTTGGTGAGGTGATAGAGTGGAAGGTGGGTAGGCTGACATGGCAGGTAGGTAGGGTGGAATGGTGGCATGTGGCTGAGGTGGTAGGACGGCAGGTGGGTCAGCGGAAGCCGGGTCAGGTCAGGAGGTCGCCGAGCGGTGGGGTCAGGTCAGGTCACGCCAGGAGAGAGTTGGGTGGTGGGGGCTATTCAGGTCAGATCTGGATGAGGGGGTAGTTGGAGGGGGGGGATCAGTGTTAGGAATTGGTTGGGGGGTGGTCAGTTGTATAGTTACCCAGAATTAGACTAGGATTTCTGTGTCTAACATTTCCTGGGTAACTATCCAGGTAACTGAGTCAGAACTGTTTGAAGTCTCTGACTTTAGCTCAGATCGGGAGACTTTTTCAGAGTATCCCGGGCAGCAGGGGAATTTCCCATCAGACGTTCAAACTCCCTGGGCAATTTCCACGGAATCCTTGCACTGGGAGTTCCAAGGGGTCCCAAAGCGCGTCTTCCAGGGTGTGTCCGATGTCCGACCATCCAGAGATCGGAAGATCAGGGCCGATAACTGATTAGACAGTTATAAATTTAATTATTTTTTTTTTAAATGATCAGTAAAGCACAATTATTCCCAGCAATAATCTGTCCTGTTAATTGCTAAACAGGGTGATTGTGTGGCAACTGTTAATTCTACAATGTCCCAATAATTAACATTAATTGACCAAAGAACTAGTCAGTGTCCAGGGGTCACTTTGAAGGAAATCAAAATGGAGAAAAATGTGTTCCTCCCAATACTTAATCCAACTGTATTGATTTTTATTTACTGTTCTTTAATATTGCAGGTAAGAGGCCCCCGCTAAACTTGATCTGTAAATAATTTGATTTTAAGTCCGTCTCTATTCATGCAGAGTACAGGGCGATACTTTAATGCCATTGTTCATCAACTTGTTATAATGGGACTGCCCTTTTCCACCTATAAGAAAAACAATGTCCATGTGTATGTATGTATGTATATATATATATATATGTTTTTGTGTGTATGTATGTGTGTGTGTGTTCATCCCTTTGTGTGTGAGTAGAAGCTAGTGATTACCAGAACTGCTTATAGTGGAGCTTCACAATTTTGTCCTATGACCTAAACCTATCAGGTTAGAGCACAGGAGAAGGGTGGTGAAGATGGCTCTAGTCATATAATCAAATGGACAACATTTTTCTTTCCACATGGGGTGTTAGCCATTCACAAAACCTATACCCCTCAACACTTTATTTTTGCCTATGTTAGAATATTGGAACAGTAAAAATTTGTAGTGTAGCAGGTTGGCACTGTACATATTTGCTGCCTTGAGAACAAACAGGTTTATTAATGCTACCATGCTCCTTACAATGACTTTGTGATCTAAATGATACTGCCTAAACAATATGCCTAGTGCAGGTCACCCATCTCCCCAGAGTGGGGAAACTAGAGATACCTCTATGATTCATCGGGCTCCTTGGTCAGAATTGCGCAGAATTTTTTGATAAAGCTGAAGAATTTCCGAGGTTATGACCTCATGTCTGAAATGTTATTTTTAAATAGAAACCATTAGGACGCTACCTCTCTAACTGGTTGCTAAGTGTGTTTCCCTTGCTTTATTTCTTTGATCCAGGTTTCTGCTCTAACTTTATCGATGCTGGATTCCAGCCCCTTATGTAAAAGCAGTAATGATTGATCCAAATATAGCTTTAAGAATTTATGATGCCCATAATAATTACTAGTTATGATTTTGTTGGAAAGAAAGATTCTTCACTTTGAAAGGAGAAACAGCCGACCAAATGGAATTTGTGTGACTCCATGGGGACATTAGATGTATTTGCAGCCTCACTAATCATTAAAAACTATATCAATGTTCCCCAGAGAATGGTACTTTAAGTCTTCTGCAAGCATTTATGTATATAATTTCATGGCTGGGATTCCAATCATATTTGTGATTGGGAGTAATATAGAGATGAGTGGGGGAGGAAATGCTTTTGTCGTACATTAGGGCTTTGAGAAAGCTTCATGTGGGCGAGCACTCATGAACAACTAAGTTGAATGATGTATGGAACAGGAGCTCTGTGAAATAATAATCCAGCCAAACCTTGCAACACTAAGAAGGGAGAAGAAAATCACAAAATGTCAGAGGAGAAAAGAAAAATCATGAACGTTCTGAATGTTGGAAGCATTCAAACCTAGTAAACCTGAAAGGGAAGGTGGGGGGGGGGTAAATCGAGTATTGCAATTTGCTCCTGGAAATGTCGCTTGGCCTTGTTGAGTTTAAGACAAAATTTTTGTGATTTCAGTGTGTATATGTCCAGCAACGGGAGTCTCGTCTCCAAGGTAATGCTGTCATTCGTTTGGCAAGTTTCTGGCTGAGAGGTAGAGGGTCAACAATGAGACGGTATGCTGCTGAAAATTGTGTGATCTGAGCACAAATACAAATAGAAACAGTGAAGCTGTATTATGCATTTTGTGCTTCAGATGTGCTGAGAAGATTCTCACCAGGTTGTGTGAGTGAACAGGAGCTTTATCCCCATGTTTTTAAAATATCTGCTTTTTCTTACTCACGGGCTTGAGTCACAGCAAAGTGAGCAGTAAGCAAACACACACACACAATCAAACGTTAAACAATTGAACACAACAGGCTGGGTATTGGCAGAGTCAGGGAGGCTCCGCGGATCTTTAAAAATGGCAGACGAGACGCGTCACCCTCAGTTTTCACCAACTCTCATGTTAAAAGGGGTCAGAAGCACAAGAATGTCTTTGATGTTGTTGTGTGTGTAGGCTTTACTCCAGCTGCTGTCACTCCGTACCCTCGAAAGTTAATTTTGGATGCTGCAAATGTGCATTTGTCATTGTTGAGTGTCAAATTGTGTTGTGTGAGTCAAGTGAGCACAGCTGATAACTGCTGATCATGTTCTGCTTTGTCCCTTCAATGGACGATGACGTCGTTATGTAGATTGAGCGTCGCCTCATCTGACAAGACTGAAGAAACTATCTTCTGGAATGCGCTAGAATGTGTTGAACTTAGCCCACACACACCTCCCTGAGTAAGAAAAGCTGTAAGATATCAGCTTTGCTCTGCTAGTGGTATCAGAAAATAGCTCCATCACATGTCAAGCTTTGTGAAGACAGTGGAGTCATGAAATGATACTGACAGTCCTTGGATGGTAGGAAGTGGATACTTGTCTGGAATGATTGCTTTGTTGATCACCTCAAAGTCAACGCATAGCCAAAGTTTGCCTTTTTGGTGTTGTGCAATGACTAGGTTTAATACTCATGGCGATGAGTTGATTCGTTCAGTGATATCGTCTGTTTCTAGTTGTTGCAGCTTCTTTGACACATTGGCACAGATCACAAGCAACAACCATCTCAAATTTAGTGAAACAGCTGGAATTAATGTGTCAACGCGACGTGCATGACAGTACCCTTTAATCTCCCCAAATCTGGTAAATAAGGAAGGATACTGTTGTGCATAGTCAGTGTCATCGATCATGTTATTGTGTGCTCCAGTGGGGTCTTCAAGTTTGAATCCATGCTTATCAAACAGGTTTACCCCATAAAGCTTCTGTCTTTGGCTATGTAGAGCATGAACCTGTCTAGCGTGACATTTTTGTAGTGCACTGGAACTGTGATCATTTCCAAAATCATAATAATAGAGCCACCGTAAGCTTGAAGAGTGTCCGTTGCAGGAGTGAGAGAAAGTTGCAAAAAATAACACTCAATATAGATCTTTTCATCCCAACCTCAAGAGGCGCAACACTGAAATGTCCACGATCTTGTCTGTACAATTCTTAAAATGACCTGGTGCTTTACCACCCATGATAATATACACATGCCGTATCTCTCAAGAATCGATTCCTTCACCTGTTGAACTGATGATGTCTTCTCCTTCCACAATCTGTACACCTTGGCAAAGTGGTTGATTTCTGAGCATTGAGTTACGTTTTTCACCTCCAGCTAGACATGGTTTTGTGAGTCAATGGAACAAATTGGGCACAACCCTGAGGCTATCTGACCATCATGGGGCAAGTATTAATGATACCGGTGAGGTCTCTTTGGCAGTAAACCTTTCACTTGAGCTGATTGGTTAAGTTGTGCCTGCAATCCTGAGTCTGAAGGTGCATTTCTGTGTATCTTCTTTGAAACAAACATGGCAGATTTGATTTGGACTGCCAAAGTCTTGTCTTTTTCCCAAGGTTAAACCATCACCCTCCATGAGTAGACATTCCCTAATTCCTGGAATTGAAATTGAAATAATCAGTTAGTCACAGATTAGTTCATTAGTTAGTGTGCCAAATTTACATACAGAAGCCAACTACCATATTGCTGCCATGTATTCTTTTATGGGCCCACCATTTGCATGGCATCTCTGGTGAAATGTATATTGTTCAATTATCACACTTTTCTTTGGCCAGAAGTATTTCAAGACCACTTACCACCATATCAAATGTAAACATTGTCTTCTGTGAGCTACTCAAATGTTCACTGGCCTTCTGCTTTGAGACAATGTACGAATATCATCCTCTTGTGGGTCGCTGCTACCTCCATATCTTCCATGTGTGTAGCAAGCAAGTAGGTCTTGAACCCTGAAGTCTACCAATCGTGTGTGGATCTCCAGGCGAAGAAATGAAAGATGCTGGAGCTAGTAAATTTAAACTATTCTCCATCTTCATCACCAGATATTGTGTTTTGTCCTTCAGAGATATGCAGAGATGACTCTCACCAGGCTGTGACAGAGAACAGGGGCTTTATTTCAGTGCTTTTAAAACATCTGCTTTCTCATACTTATTGCTTGCTTTCAGTTTCTCTGACCATACCTACAGGCTTGACTCACAGCACACAGCACAGTGTGCCATACACACACTATCAAACACCAAGCAATTGAACCAATATTGTAATTTCCCTTCAGTTTTGTTTGAGTCCGCTTCTTCAAACAGACCTCCTGGGCATTTTCCATTTCTAATTAAGTGGCACAAAGGGCCAGATATTGTGGTGGAAATAACAGTGAGCACTGTTGTGGGAAACGCAGAGAAGTTTCCGGTGACTGCACATGTGCTGCAACGCCCTGCTCCTCCAGGAGCTGCGTAATAGCAGTATCTCAGCATCAGATTCACCAATCAAATACATTAAACAGCATCAAGTTCCTGTTCTCACCTCTTAAATACAGATTAAACACAACAGAAAAGGTTGCTTTAATTTTAGAAAAGGTTAGGCCTTGTCCATTCCAGTAACTTTAAACAGTGTTCTACGTCTTAATTACTTCCACAAAACCTCTTTGACATTGAAAATTAAGTTCTTAAAGTGTGGGCCCTCATTCCTGTAGATTTTAATTATTGTTTTTTTTTTATTTTTCTTTCTTCCTCCTTTATCTCTCTCTTAATCTAATTTTTCTTTTCCTTTCTCTACTTTGCTTTCTGTACCAGAGTTGAAAGATTTTAACTGACACTTTGTAGTTCAGACTCTGCACTGCTTATTAAGGAGCAATCCACTTTTTGGGGAGTTGGCTGAGAGAAATTTCTGGTTCCAGAGAAAAAAAAAGACTTGCAGGAATACATCACTTCTGAAATGTAGTCACTGTTGTAAATGCAGGAAACATGGCTGCTAATTTGCAGCCAGCAAACACCCAAAAAGAGCAATGTGATAGCGACCAGGTAATCTGTATTTTGTGATGCTGAGTGAGGGATAAATCTTGGCCGGGACACCAAAGCCCAAAGAAAATCTGTGGGAAAGTATAAGTGTAATGAATGGTTGGGAAAGCAAACAGACAGAGATCGTGGTACATATTGGTACCAACGACATAGGCAGAAAGAGGGGTGAGGTCCTGCAAGCAGAATTTAGGGAGTTAGGAAGCAGATTAAAAACAGGATCCCAAAGGTAGTAATCTCTGGATTACTTCTGGTGCCACGTGCTAGTGAGTATAGAAATAGGAGGTTAGTCCAGATGAATGCTTGACTACAGAGGGGGTGCAGGAGGGAGGGCTTCAGATTTCTGGGATATTGGGACCGTTTCTGGGTCGGTGGGACCTGTACAAGGTGGACAGGCTGCACCTAAACCGGAATGGGACCAACGTCCTCGCGGGGAGGTTTGCTAGTGCTGTTGGGGAGGGTTTAAATTAACTTGGCAGGGGGGTGGGATTCTGAGAGGAGGTTCAGCAGGGGGAGATGCACAACCAAAATTAGAAGAGAGAGCAAGTGAGTCTGGAAGGCATAGAAATTATAGGCCAGTTAAGGCACATGGGAGGTTGGCAAGGTTGGGTAGTATTTATTTTAATGCAAGGAGTCTGATGAATAAGGCAGATGAGTTGAGGGCAAAAATTAACACATGGAAGTATGATGTCATTGCTGTCACAGAGACATGGTTGAGAGAGGGACAGGATTGACAGCTCAATATTCCAGGATATAGGGTCTTCAGACGAGACAGGGAAGGAGATAAAAAAGGAGGGGGTATTGCAATATTGATCTAGGAATCAATTACAGCAGTAAGGAGGGATGACATCTTAGATGGCTCCTCAAATGAAGCCATATGGGTAGAACTGAAAAACGAAAAAAGAGCAATCACATTGCTGGGAGTGTACTATAGACCCCCAAACAGTCAGAGAGAAGTAGAAGAGTAGATATGTAGGCAAATTTCAGAGAAGTGTAAAAATAATAGGGTAGTAATAGTGGGGGATTTCAACTTCCCCAACATTAACTGGGTTAGTCATATTGTGATAGGTTTAGAGGGAGCGGAATTCTTAAAATGCATCCAGGAGAGCTTTTTAAGTCAGTACATAGAAGGTCCTACAAGAGAAGTCCTGGACTTAATTTTAGGGAATGAAGCCGGGCAAGTGGTAGAGGTATCAATGAGGGAGCATTTTGCAAATAGTAATCATAACTCCAGCAGATTCAAGGTTGTTATGGAAAAGAACAAGGATGGGACAGAAATCAGAATTTTAAATTGGGGGAAGACCGATTTTAATAAGATCAGATATGATTTGGCCAGAGTGGGCTGGGAGCAGCTACTTTTAGGTAAATCTGCATCAGAGCAGTGGGACTCATTCAAGAAGGATTAGGGGAGAGTAGAGGGCCAACATATTCCAGTAAAGATAAAGAGTTGGACCAACAAATCCAGGGAAACCTGGATGTTGAGGGTTATACAGGATTGGATAAAGAGGAAAAGGGAGGCTTATGGCAGATACCGAGGGCTCAAAACAGCGGAAGCCCGAGAGGAGTATAGAATATGTAGGGGGGAATTTAAAAAGGAAATTAGGAGAGCAAAAAGGGGGCATGAAAAAACATTGGCAGGTAAAAAAAGGAAAATCCAAAGTTATTTTACAACAACATTAAGAGTAAGAGGATAACTAGAGAAAGAGTAGGGCCCATTAAGGACCATAGTGGTAATTTGTGTGTGGAGCCGGAAGATGCAGGTAGGGTTCCAAATGAATACTTTGCGTCGGTGTTCACAAGTGAGAGGGAATACGTGGGTGTGGAAATAAGGCAGAAGGACTGTGATATAATTAAAGAAATTAGCATAGAAAGGAAGTAGGTTCTAAGTGGTCTGGCAGGCTTAAAAGTCGATAAATCTCCAGGCCCAGATGAAATGTATCCCAGGCTGTTGAGTGAGGCAAGGGAGGAGATAGCAGGGGTGCTGGCAATAATTTGAATACCTCCCTGACCACAGGAGAGGTGCCAGAGGACTGGAGGACAGCCAATGTGGTACCGTTATTCAAGAAGGGGGGAAGGGATAAACCAGGGAGCTACAAGCCAGTCAGTCTAACCTCAGTGGTGGGGAAACTATTGGAAGCAATTCTGAGGGACAAAATTAATCTACACTTGGAGAGGCAGGGATTAATCAAGAACATTCAGCATGGTTTTGTGAAGGGGAGGTTATGTCTGACCATTTTGATTGCATTTTCGAAGAGATGACCAGGAGTGTGGATGAGGGTAATGCATTTGACGTAGTCTACTTGGACTTCAGCTGGGCTTTTGATAAGGTCCCACATGGGAGATGGATAACGAAGGTAAGAGCCCATGGGATCCAAGGCAATTTGGCAAATTGGATCCAGAATTGGCTGTGCGGCAGGAAGCAGAGGGTGATGGTTGAAGGGTGTTTTTGTGACTGGATGCCTGTGTCCAGTGGGGTTCCACAAGGATCGGTGTTGGGTCCCTTGCTGTTTGTGGTATATATAAACAACTTAGCCTTGAATGTAGGAGGGCTGATCAGTATGTTCGCGCATGACACGAAAATTGGTGGGGTGGTAAATAGTGAGGAGAATAGCCTTAGATTACAAGAGGATATAGACGGGCTGGTCAGATGGGCTGATCAGTGGCAAATGGAATTTAATCCGGATAGGTGTGAGGTGACACACTTGGACAGGACAAACAAGGCATGGGAATACACGATGAATGGTGGGACCCTGGGAAGTACCAAGGATCAGAGGGATCTTGGTGTGCATGTCCACCGGTCCCTTAAGGTAGCGGGACAGGTAGATAAGGTGGTTAAGAAGGCATATGGGATACTTGCCTTTATTAGCCGAGGCATAGAATATAGGAGCAGGGAGGTTATGCTGGAACTGAATAAAACGCTGGTTAGGCCACAGCTAGAGTATTGCGTGCAGTTCTGGAATCCGCATTATAGGAAGGATGTGATTGCACTAGAGAGAGTGCAGAGGAAATTTACCAGGATGTTGCTTGGGCTGGAGAGTTTTAGTTATGTGGAGAGATTGGATAGATTGGGGTTATTTTCCTTGGGGCAGAGGAGATTGAGGGGGGACATGGTTGAGGTGTGTAAAATTATGAGGGGCATAGATATGGTAGACAGGAAGGAACTTATCCCCTTGGTGGAGGGATCAATAACCAAGGGGCCTAGATTTAAGGTAAGGGGCAGGAGGTTTAGAGGGGATGTGAGGAAGAACTTTTTCACCCAGAGGGTGGTGGGAATCTGGAACTCACTGCCTGAAAGGGTGGTAGAGGCAGAAACCCTCATAACATTTAAGTAGTATTTGGATGTGCACTTGCCATGCCATGACATACAAGGCTATGCACCTAGTGCTGGAAAATGAGATTAGAATAGTTAGGCACTTGTTTGTCTGGTGCAGACTCGATGGGCCGAAGGGACTTTTTCAGTGCTGTAGACTGCTATGACTCTACGGGCAGAATTTTCCCGATTGCATGTGGAGGCGGGTTCCGCACGCATGTGCGTAAACTGATGTGCGGTGACGTTGGGCGAGCGTCCCAATGTCACCGCCATCGCGATATTTCATTGGGCAGGCGCGCGATGATCTCCAATGCGCGCCCGCCATTAATTAGCGGGCCAGTTAAGGCCCTTGAAGCACCAATCGACCGCGATTTTTCGGCGCCTATGCAACTATATCTGTCAGATGATTGGGCCTGAGATCTCCGCGAACTGTGTGGGTGGACACCCCATGCCAGTGGCGCTAAAGGTCACAGCTGCCCTCAACGTCTATGCCTTTGGCTCCTTCCAGGGCTCGGTGGGTGATCTTTGCGGTGTCTCCCAATCAGCTGTCCACACTTGTGTCAAGCAGGTTACAGATGCTCTGTTCAGGTGTGCAGTGACCTTCATCCACTTCAGTTGGGACCAGGCAAGTCAGGCACAGCGAGCCAGAGGCTTCGCGGCCATTGCTGGCTTCCCTCGCGTCCAGGGTGCAATGGACTGCACACATGTGGCCATCAAGGCGCCAGCAGGTGAGCCCGGTGCCTTCGTCAACACGAAGGGCTTCCACTCCACTCCATGAACGTGCAGATAGTGTGTGATCACAGGATGCAGATTCTACAAGTCTGTGCAAGGTACCCAGGCAGCTCCCACGATGCCTACATCCTCAGACACTCCCAGGTTCTGGGGCTCTTCAGTGCTCCAGCCCAGCTGGATGGATGGCTGCTGGATGACAAGGGCTATCCCCTCAGAAGATGGCTCATGACGCCTCTCCGCCATCCAAGAACAGAAGCTGAGCAGTGGTACAATAGGAGTCACGCTCCACAAGGGCTGTGGTGGAGAGAAACATCGGTCTTCTCAAGATGCGCTTCTGGGGCCTGGACCATTCAGGGGGCACACTCCAGTACCCCCCAGACCGTGTGTCACTGATAGTGGTTAAATGCTGCGCTCTCCACAATTTTGCTCTGGAAAGGGGGGACGCAGTGGACGATGAAGATGTCAACGCAGTGGCTGCGTCTGCACACGATGAGTCCAGCAGTGAGTCCGAGGATAAGCATGCACAGGGAAATGCTGAGGGGGTAGACGCTGACCCAGGCATACTCCAGGGACACCCGGGAGGCTTTAATCCAATGAACCTTCAGCTAGTACATCACATATGGACCTCCAGGACAAGCCTGGGCTGTAGGCTCCATACTCGATACCCAAGTGCAAAATCTGCCAAGTTAGGAACATTAACCAAGGGCCTTGTTAATAGAGCTGAATGTCCCACAAAGCACTCCGAACATTTTTGGAAACCATCCACATGCAGAAGAAAAGAGGCACCCTCAGGCATGGTGACATTTAATATCACAGGCAAAGAAGCTATAGCAAACAAAATGACAATGGTGTTCAAAATAAAAACTAACCACAAAGACCTCATTGCGGGCCAACACAAAAGCACCAGTGATAAACCCGTGGTGTGCCTAAGGTACCTTATGTTTACGTTTCCGGGTGCTA
This sequence comes from Cetorhinus maximus, assembly GCF_964194155.1. Classification (NCBI taxonomy): domain Eukaryota; kingdom Metazoa; phylum Chordata; class Chondrichthyes; order Lamniformes; family Cetorhinidae; genus Cetorhinus; species Cetorhinus maximus. The sequence goes on along the minus strand of NC_135903.1, from coordinate 18,327,378 downwards.
CGTCTTGGTGCTGCCCCACCGCTCGGAGTGGCATCTGAGCCAGCCTGCTGACTCTGCTGTCCTGTTGGCCTCGATGACCTTGGCGGTCATCCTCTGGCCTGTGGAGCCTGTGCTGGCCCCGCCTGGGAGGGAGCTGCCAGTTCCACAGCTGGCATCTCCCCAGTTGTTGCAGTCTCACCGGATGCAATTGTCACTGGCAGAGGGGCGGAGGAGCTGCTGCCCTCATCCAGAACGCTCTGAGACAAGCTAGCAGAGACCACAGGCAGCTGCTGCGCCGACGTGAGGTCGCTTCAGACCTCCCTGCTCACTGTAAATGGATGTGCAACGAGCTGGGAAACTGAGGTCAATGCTGATGTGAGGGCTTGCTGGTCAGAGTGCGTCCCCAGGAAGCCCTGACAGGTCTCCTGGAGGAGCCTCTCCACGGGAGTCGCCACTCTCTCCAATGGAGGACACATGGCGCTCAGACATGAGGCTCATTGCTTCGGCGATCGTCTGTGTAGACTCCTCCACCATGGAGACCAAACCAAGCATAGGCTCATGTATCCCCCCCAGATGCTCCCGCACACCCGGCCGCATTTCCTGCACCTGCTGCGTCGCGGACGACTCCAGAGGCACATCATCAGGCACCGACTGAGCATGTGCCTGGTCCCCTGCAGTCCTCCAACTTCTGGTGCCATGGGCATTCTCTGTCTCTGCCAGCTCCTCCAGTGACTGTGAAGTGCCCTCACCGCTGTGCCCCGGCACACTAGCCGATGTTCTAATTCCCATCGAGATGCTAGTATCTGCGCTGGTGCCTGCCTGGCAGAGATGGTGTGACACTGGTGAGACTTCAGGGCCCTCAGGTGTGAGAGGGGGCAAGAACAAGGACATTGGATCAGCTAATGTGGAGACAATGACAATGTGCACCCCGGATCATTATTCGCTCATCCTTCCATAAGCAATGGTCAAGCCATGTTGCAAACTTCAATCACTGAACATTCAGCACTGCCATGGCTGTTGGGAGAGCAATGGTGACCTCATAGCTGGGCAAACATACCTGACCGTGGCACCCCAGCCTCACCGACACCGGTGGACCTGAGCGCATGGTGATCTCCAAATCCAGGGCCTTCTGCTCAAAGTGGCTGAGAATCACCAACTACGCCGGGCTGCTGCCAGTCCTCGCCCACTCGGTTGCATTATGAGCATTCTTCTCCTGATAAGGAGAGAAGGGCATTGATTTGTGTTAATTGTACCTGGACTCTCTTCGAGGACAGCCCACCCCAACCAGAGTGGGACATATCAGGGCTCCAGTGCCTCCTCATCCTGCCGCTGCCGAACACTCACACAAAGGTGCTAGGCCTGCTCCCCAGCACCCCCCTTGGCCAAATGCTGCCTACATCACATTAGGCACCACACGGTATAACCTTTCATAGCAAAGAGACGCAAGCACATGGGGCACGGAGGGCAGCAGATGGTTTGTTGCCATGCCACCTTGAAGCTCCCCTCCCAGCATCTCATCACCCTGACTTGGACATGTCCTGGAGCTCCAGCACTGCACCTAGGTGCAGCTCCTCAAGGTTGCCCCCAAAACAGTAATGTGGGTCTCAGGGTACCACATGCTGCGGGGGCAAAACCCATCTCTTTACCACTCTCTCAGGGTAACCTCGGCATGGGCAATATCTGCTGGCCCACCCACCAAAGGACAAATGCCGTCAATGATTCAATGCAGTCACTACACTCAGACTTGGGGGTGGGGGGTGGGGGGGGTGCAGCAGGGGGAAAGCCTACCTGCTGGGTTAAGCGACCAGTGCCAATATGGTACTCACCCTTCATGAGCGCAACAGGTCATTGAAGCGCTTGCGACACCGGGTCCAGGTGCACCGCACCACATCACGGGAGCTCACCAGCTCCGCCACCTCCTCCCAGGCATGTTTGGTCATGTGGGGGGGCCTCCTCCTCCTATCCTGGGGTACCAGGATCTCTGGCCATGCTGCCACCTCCTCGATGAGAGCAGCAAGGCAATCATCGGAAAAACGAGTGGCACAGTGCCCCCCTGTCCTACTCTCCTGCCTGGCCTGCTCACCAGCAGCGACCTGGGGAGCCCTTCCACTGGCCATAATTCACAGCCTTGGAAAGGCTGCAGCAACTTTTTTTTAAACAGGCCGCCCGGGTCGCTATTGGACACGGCGGTCATTGCAGACCCGCCGCTGCTCGCCCCCTCCCGCTGTCCTCGGGAGCCACGATTCACGTTGGGCGGGCCTTAATTGGCCTGCCCGTGTAAAATGGCGGCGCGGACCCGATTGTGGGCGGCGATTGGGTCTGCGCCCGCCTGTGCCTGCCACCCCGCTAGCCAGAAAATTCAGCCCCATGTGTCATCTATTCGACACTGATCAGAAAACCTGAGCCAATATTTTTAAGTAAATCTCCGTTGACTCTTTAATCCAAGTCAGGCTCACAACAACACTATTATTAAAATTTGCTGAACACAAGTTCGCGGTGATGGTGGACTGTAAGATTCCTGTTAAAAGTGGACCTTTTGTCATTCAGGGGGTGTGTGTGTCACTGGCTAGGCAGCATTTATTGCCCATCTCTAACTGCCCTTGTTCAGAGGGCATTTAAGAGTCAACCACATTGCTGTGGGTCTGGAGTCACATGTAGGTCAGGCCAGGTGAGGACAGCAGATTTCCTTCCCTAAAAGACATTAGTGAACCAGATGGGTTTTTATAACATTTAACAATAGTATTATGGTCATCATTAGACTTTTAATTCCAGATTTTTTAAATTGAATTCAAATTCCAACATCTGCCGTGGTGGGATTTGAACCCAGGTCCCCAAAGCATTACCCTGGGTCTCTGGATTACTATGCCATCACCTCCCCACTATTTAAATCTGAATTCTCATCCTGGTGCAGCTCTCTGAGAAAACTCATCTGTGATTTGAAAGGACTATTTTCAACAACTGTGATTCATTTTTAAAGATAAAAATCTAGGAATAATTAAAGGATAACATTGAATACACTTTGTGCCCTTTGACACCTTCCATTTTTAAAACATTTCTATAATGAGTGATGACTATTATGTAATATCATATAATTTTGGATTACAAAAGATGACCATTCAGCCCATCTTGCCTACGCCAATTCTATGAAATAGTTAACTACTTGGTCCTTTTAAAAGGTTAACTTTCAAATATTTATCTTGTTCTTTTGTTAGTCCTTAGCCTATATTTTTTTTAATTTCCTAAACTCTCCGTTTATTCTTTTGTTGGCAGATTTATATCCCTTGGTTACAGACTCAAAAATTGGATAGAGTTTTGATACAGTAAATCAGGAAAACACTCTCCGTTGGTCAATCAGATCTTTTAACCCCCTCTGCTCTAATGAACAGGGCCCATTGTTCTGCAGTCTTTCCTCAACAGTAAAGTCTCTTATGATATTGTCTCAGTGAATCTCTTCTGTACCTCTCCATGACAATGGCATCTTTCCTATAGTAAAGCATGCAAAACTAGGCACTGTATTCTCACTGCAGCCTAACCAATAAATACTATAGACTTAGCATTACTTCTTCAGTACACGAAAAATAAAATCCGGGGATTATCTAACTCTGCAAAGTGGGACCTCTCTCAGGTGATAACAAAGAGCTGGACATCAGCAATGAGACTTTAGGACAAGTACCCTTTCTAGGTAATGGTAGAGGAGGAAAGGTTCACTACATTCAAAATGAAAAATTAACGAATGGCGCTAGAGTAATTCAATCTTCATTTACAGAAAGGAATTCACATTTCCAAAAGATCACGGCTAATTAAAACCAACTCAACTTTCATGAAATACATCATCAGGATGTCTTCAATTGATGGCACTTTTATACTAAATTTGTTTCTTGAAAATGTTTAATTGATTTCAAATCCAGCAATGAGAATGTATTAATGAGCCAAGCATCTTTATCAACTTATTAAGCAACTTTAGCTCAAAGAACGAAGAGCACATAACACAAAAGATGACTCCATCACTAAAGAACAACGAAAGGTTATCTGGGGAGACAATAGATGATTAAGCAATCATTTGAAAGTTGAATTTGAATCATTTGCAACTACCAGTTGTTTGCCTTTAAAGATGATTCCAGGAATAAGTGGAGGCTCATTACAGAGAAACTCTGTGCCCTTTGATATTTTCCATGTTTTTAAAAAAAATTTATATAATGAGTAACAGTTGTTGTGTGATATGTTAAAACTGTGGAGCACAGTAGGGTCCGAATGGCCTCATCTGGCATGGTGTACAACATATACAGACAGATATGAAATAAACTGATTTGTTCTCTATAAATGTGATCAATTGAGAAGTTTGGTACTTAACAAAGTCCTGGACTTACGCCAGTCAGTCTCCTGAACTAGTTGCAGGATGTGAATGAATAATTCACTCATTCTCCTACCTACAGGTAAGGGACAAGTCGTCACTGGTTTGGTAGAACCCTCACTGCTGAATTTGGAAATTGTGAACTTAAGTCCCATTCTAGACATGAACATAAAATCCAAGCTAACACTTCAGTGCAGTTCTACAGGAGCATTGTACTTTCAGAGGTGACATCTATTGGTTGAATTTCCCAATGTCCTGGCCGATATTTATCCCTGAAGTAACATTACTGAAAAAAACAGATCATCTGGTTATTTATCTCATTGCTGCTTACTGTGTATGAATTGGCTTCCACATTTCCCTACATTATAACATGTACTAAACTTCAAAGGGTACTCCACAGCCTGTAAAGTGTTTTGGGATGTTCTGAGGCTGTGAAAGGTGCTATATAAAAGCAAGTCCTTCCCTTTCCTCTTCATAGTCCATGGAACTTCAACAAACATGACCCCAAGAGATTTAAACTTCTTTTCTGTGAATGTGACATACAGGGCCAAATTTTAACTGCCAAGAGAAGGAGAGCTCAGGTATGATCAGAGGTTAAAGCCATGGAAAATGGCAAAAAACACATGATCCCTCCCACTTGCAGGTTTAAAGCCAGGCAGATTTGCCAGCCAACAGGAAACCCCAGTGCAGTTGGCAAGTAAGTCATTGAAATATTGTACGAGTCAATTATGTCAGGACTTAAACCAACATTCTGGCTTTAACAGCCCATGAATAGATTTCCCGAGATGTCTACAACTCACCAGTCAGTCAATCAGCTGGAAGTGCAGTGGGAAATGCTTCTTCTGTGAATCTAACAGGTTGGAAAGCCTTTGAACAATGGAACTGAAGAGCTGCAATCACGCCCAGATGAGAGGCACAAAGATGACGGTGATTTTGGGTGTTGACAGTTTACTTAGGGGCGTGAGGAGGTTCCTGAAGAGGGGAGGATGAGTGAAGCTGCAAGGTGTGTTTGTCCAAGGAGAATGCCAGCAAAGTCAGAATCTGGGTATTGACACCTAAAACTGTTATGTTGCTCACCTTTCCTGTCCCCTTGAGGTTCTTGAACTTCTTGGGGCACTGTCTTCAAGTTTTAGGGGTCACTCTTTTACTGCCCATTTCCTTTGCCACTTCTTTCCGTGTCTGCTTATTTTCAGAATCCGGCCTCTTCCTCTTGCCCTTTGCTAACTTCAGCTCACTTCTGTTTCTCACATCCCACTGAAGCATCTCCAGGTAAGAGCCTGTGACCCTGGGAACAGCATTCCCTTATCTCCTTTTCATTCCTGTGGTTCCTTAAGTCTCAGGAATCAATGTACAGTTCAGCCATTCTGACCCCTCCTGAGATCCCTTTAACTATAGGAAACCTTCCTTTGGCAGATTGGGCATGTCATCCCACCCTTCCTCTCGATTGGCGAGGAAACCAGGCTTGGACGGGAATGGACCCACCACAGCCCCTTAAAATCCTGGCCTTAAATCTCTGCAATGAAAAAGGTCTAACTTCTGGAAGAATTTAATTTGTATTTACTTTCTGAATGGTCCTTGCTAACTAATATCTGCCAGTGTCTGTGTTCATCCAGAGAGGGTTCATCATAAGGACCTCTGAAAGTTAAACATCAGAAAAGGCTCTACAACCATCCAATTGCCCCTCCAATACATTAACTGTCTCATCATAGCAGAATATTTGCAAATCATAGCCTTACTTCACAATGTTACGATTAAACACATGTCACAGTTTCAACATCTCATCTGAAACATGAGTACTGCATTTGATTAGCACTTAATTTTCTGGTACACGCAACCTACTCATTCTGAGGCAAGAGTGCTACTGTTGAGCCACAGCTAACATTATGCATGATGGCTTGCATTAATCCTCCAGTAGTCAAAACACCTATAAAACTGGGGATTTACATTTCTTAAAAGCAGTTCATCCGTCACATCTTCCAGTTCTGATGAAAGGTCATGGATCTGAAACATTGGCCTTGATCGTAACAGGGATCAGCTGCATTGTTGGTAGAGGTGGGGAGCAAGGTAGAGTTTCTATCACAAACCCCAGAAGTTTCGGATTCCCTCCATACCAGGTGCAGTCTCTTTTTGACAGGATCCATGCCTGGAAGTCAACCTGACTGGCAGGTATGTTTTTTAGTTGGCAGAGGGGACTCTAGCGGGTAAGTCACCAGCTGCTGCTGTGGGAGCATGGGAGGGCAGTGGGGTGGTTTCAATGCGGTGGCAAAGTGGTATTGTCACTGGACTAGTAATGTAGAAACCCAGGGTAATGCTCTGGGGACCTGGGTTCGAATCCCACCATGGCAGATGGTGAAATTTGAATCCAGTAAAAATCTGGAATGAAAAGCCTGATGATGACCACATAACCATCTGGTTCACTAATGTCCTTTAGGGAAGGAAATCTGAGCCCTTACTTGGTCTGGCCTACATGTGACTCCAGACTCTTAAATTCCCTCTGAAAAAGGGCAATTAAGAATGGGCAATAAATGCTGGCCTAGCCAGCAATGCCCATATCTCATGACTGAATAAAAACAAGCTCAGCAGGAGGTAGGAGAAAGTGGGAATGGTCTCAAGCAGGGTATCTCAGGTCTCAAGGGGAAGCTTTTACCTTCTTCCTGAAGCTGTCCTTGCCTCTCTTCAGCTACTGTGTTTCACAAAGCCTTGGAAACCTGGCTGGGTAGGGTGAAACCTGCAAGCGGTCAGGTTGGAGGTGGATTTGGGTCGGGTTTGAGATACTTAAATTTTTAACATCTCACCTGACCACAAACCCCACCTGTTCTAGGGAGTCAAGATTCGGTTCATTAACCCTGTTTCTCTCTCCAGAGATGCTGCCTGATTTGATGAATGTTTACAACATTTTCAGTTTTTATTTCAAATTTCCACAGTCCTTTGATTTTGTGTAATCCTTCTGGTCCTTATGGCTCAATACCAAATCAGATGATGCATGTAATCAGTGAGTTATTGTAACTGAAAACTCGGTTAAAGCTGTGGATGATGTGCTCTGAACCACATAGACCTGTAATTCCTCAGAGGGTGTTGTTAATCTGTATGAATTCAACACGGAGAAGTTAACTCCATTTATCATCACAGTGTAAATACAGAAACAAATCTTGATATAACTGTGCCTCTGATAGGAACGACATGGATGGCTTAATTAGTGGCTTATTGATAGACTAAATGACTCAGCTTTTCATGCTGTAATATATGCAGCATGTTAGATTCAAAGCAACTGCATCTGCTCTAAAGTTATCAACTCCATATTTTGAAATAACAGTAGTTGCCCCTGGGCATCGTCAACTAAATAGATGCCATGTAGGCTTAAATATTCCAAACCCCCCAGAGAATACATTGTGCATAAACCAGTCCTGTGGGATTACTTTAATGATTTTTTAAATAAATGTTCAGGATGCTCAAGGAATTGCTTGACATTTGCCCAACACATGATCCAGGTTAAGGGTAAATACAGGTCATCCTTAATCTACCTACCACATAATGGAATCTCTACACTCTGGTGTGAGATAACATGATGAAGTTTATTACTAATTTTTATACATTAAGTGATGGTTTCTCTGTCTTGAAAGACTGGCTTCTGTAAACATGTTATTAAGTGTAGCATATGGGTGCTAGAGAGAGAGCTACATGAATATTAGTCCCTTTGGAAACTATGTATATGACCATAAAGTCAAATCTGAAGATCCGTTGCCAGTCTTGGCAGGATTTCAATGTTAAAACAGCAACAGGAAAAGGGAAAAATATCAAAGGCATGATCAAAGAGTGAATGTTCGCGAGGTTTTGGAGTGCAGGCAAAGTGGTTTCTGAGAATGCAAGAGGGCAGAGGATTCTTATCAGATGATGAAGCAGAGAAGGCAGAGTACTAGCTGCTACGATCCCAGCTGACGTTAGTACTGTACAATTCAGATCCCAGAGTGAAACCTGGCTTGGTAGATCATAACTGTGTTTTTTCAGAAACCACGGAGGTCAGTTACTGAACACATTCACAACAGTCTGCCAGTATACTGTTAACACAAAGAATAAGATGTTTATTAAACAAGAAAAAATTTACTACACCACTCTAGACAAAAATGTTAGAAAGATTTCAATACAGATACCAGAAAATGATTCAATCTCACACTTCTCCTTTTATCGCAGCAACTCTTCCAGATACAGAGCCTCAGTGAAGATTTACCACTGTCTCAACACCAAGGTTTCTTTCTTGGGTTAGCTTAGGCTCAAACAGTTTTCTTCCAGCGGACTTCTGAGCATTCACTAGATGCTTTTCTTCAGCTGGTATCTCTCCCTGAGACACCTAAAAACCACAATCTAAACTCATTGTTACTTCAACTTCAGAGCAAACACGAGTTTCCTAAATTCAGTTCTCCAGCAGGCTTGCCGGGGTTCTTATTAGAGAGATTAGACTCTCTGGTATACAGACGCTAACTGACCACCCTTTTGTGTTTCCTTGTCTCTCTGTGTGCTTCTGGACCCTTGTCGCTAGGCAACAGCTCAGTTTTCTCTACTTAATGTTTTTTTTAAATTTCACCTATCTCCTTGGTAACACATCTCTTCACTTCAAAGGTTGTAAAACCTCTGTTATGACGTGGCAGATGATGTGTGCCAGGCAGATCAAATCCATGAAAGAAACTTGATCACATGGCCACAACAATTTTGCAATTTGTATTTTATTCTGAGATGCTGAGATATTCTGAGTTCAATAGTAATATGTCCACCCAGATGTAGAGATTTTTTACAAAACTAAATTGAACATTTATTAACAAAAGAAAATATTTCAAGCACATACATAGGTCTACAAATTAGTATTATAATAATTCCTAAAACACCTCAGTAATCTGGCTCCCAGTTACACCTCCATTAAAGCAACAGTAAAAAACATATAGATTTAAACAAACCCAGGCAACATAACACAATACTCTGGACAGTCGCTTTCAAAATGGGGTTTCTCAGCTTCAGTTCCTGTAGACGGCAACTTGGTGCACAGAGGCTAGAGGCTTTTCACATTTATGTTAGACATTACAATGTCCCCCTCATACACATAACCTCATCTCATTTATATATGTTTCTCCCTTTTAATGCAAATTCTATTGTTCCCATATGTTTTGGAGCTATACTTTTCTCATAATATAAATCTTTCATAGCGCTAATTTTATCAGTAAACTTTGGGAAAAATAAACATTTTGTTTTGCTGAGCTTCTTTTAACTAGGTATAACATCTTACCATCTCTTTGAAATTCAGACTAACCTAATTTAACTATAAATGCAAATTTCCCTCACATCTCACATTTTAAAACTTCAGCCATGTTTACGTATTTAGCATTTCAACCGAGCTTCTTGTTTGATGACTCAGAACTCCAGACCAACTGTTTCCAATTCAATTAAATCCCACACACACATGCACACACAGAAACTAATCAAAATCCCACTATTAACCCACTTTTACAATAAATCACAATAATATTATGAAAATTATTATATTTTCATGACAACCTCATTAAAAATGCATGTATTCAAACAGGGCCCCAGACTTCCCAGCACCCAGCTCACAAAAACCTCTATATGAAACTAAAACCAGATTTCACACTTCTGAGCACCCAAATACAAAATATAAATTAAACTCAAAGGTATGCATTGTTTCTAACGCCAACAGTAATCCAGTCAGAGGAATAGCCTGAGAATAGCTGGGGAAATGAGCACATCCTCCCTCCTTCTTCCCACTGCATATTATCAGCTTGTTAATATTATTATTGAAAATTATAGCACGAGATGATCTTGAGGAATGAATAGGTTGATTGTGTCCCACTAGAGAAGGCGGTGATGAGCAGCCATCTTCCAAATCCAAAGCAAAGGCAATCCAAAATAACAGTTTTTGAGTGGCTTGCATTTTAGACGGAAGGTAACAGTCAATGACACTGTTGTGGGCCTGAATTCACAACTAGGCCATCTGGATAAGGACAGCAGATTTCCTTCCCTGAAGGAAGAGATAGTAAACCAGATAGGTTTTTTATGGCAACCTGGTAGTGTTACAGTCACTGATACCAATTATTTTTGTATTCCAGATTTAGTTTAATTTAATTTCCCCAGCTGCTGGTGAGATTTAAACTTGTGGCTCTGCATCATTAGCTCAGGCCTCTGCATTTCTGAACCAGTAACGTAACCGCTATGCTCCCATTCCCCTAATGACAAACACATAACAGGGCAGAGAACATAACAGCAGAGTTCTAGAAGTGAGCAAGAATCTGTATTGAGCATCTACGGTGAATGCTTGCCACGAGTTGTGATAAAGTATTCAGATATTCAGACTGTAATAAGACCATTGTCTACTGGCTTAAACAGGTTATACCAACTCAGTGAGAAAGAAATAGTAAAGTGTCTTTTTTGATCTGCAAAGTGAGTGAGTATAAAAACAGTAGAACAGAACAGGAAAAGGCCATTCGGCCACTCACACCTGTTCCAACATTCAATATTTTAAAATTTGTTCATGCATTGTGGGTATCACTGGCTAGGCCAGCATTTATTGCTTATCCATAATTGACCTTGTTCAGAGGCGATTTAAGAGTCAACTGCGTTGTTGTGGGTCTGGAGACACATGTAGGCCAGACCAGGTTTCATGGCAAATTTCCCTTCCCTAAAGGACACTAGTGAACCAGATGGCTTTTTATGCCAGTCAGCAATGGTCTCATGGTCATCATCAGACTTTTAATTCCAGATTTTTATTGAATTCAATTTTCACCATCTGCTGTGATGGGATTCAAACCTGGGTCCCTGGTCCAGTGACAATGCCACTATGCCACCACTTCCCATAGTTGATGTGTTTCAAGTGGGATAGTAGAATAATGGTAATATTGCTGAATTAGTAAGCAAGAGGTCTGGTGACATGAGTTCAAATCTGGAGCTAGCCATTGATGCAATTTAAATTCAATTAATAAATCTGGAATAAATGCTGGCCTTGTCAATAAAGAGATGAAATTGTCATTAAAAACCATCTGTTTAACTAATGTCCTTCAGGGGAGAAAATCCCTTGTCTTCTAACACTCTGGAATGGCTATAAAAAGCCATTCTGTTGTATCAAACCTACAAAGGTAAGTATTGTGGATATATCTACACCACGTAGACTAGAGCTGCTCAAGGAAATACAAGACAAGTTTGTGTAACCTGTGATCATAATTGAATCCTGATACATTCTATTAAATCTGCACTGTACCCTTTCCAAAGGCAATATATCTTTCTGAAATTGTGTGCCCAAAACTGAACATCAAGGTCTGGCTTTTCACTGAGTTGGGCTGAGTCAGGAGTCCTTTAAAAATGGCAGGCAGTTTCTGATTCCAGGATTCCCAACTCCATTCTTGGGCTGTGCAATTTTCAGGAGTGCTTATAAAGGGTATGGGCTGGTTCCTGTCGGAAGCCCTCATATAGCACTCTCAACCTGGCCAGCCCCATTGCAGTGATAGGCATGTCCTATTCCTCTGCCATTTTCACGGAGTCTGTTGTAATATGCCTTCAAGAGATAGCAGCATGACATCACCAGAAGGGAAGTGTGTCTTGTGATCCAGTCTTTGTCTCACTTTTGATTTTTGAGCAGAGCTTCTACTGACGTCATGCTGCTATCCCTTAAAGGCATATTACAACAGAGTTGGGCCAGGTTTTTAAAGGGTCATGGTTCATGGCCCTTCAGAGGAGTTGTGAACTCTAGTCTGCATGATGGGACCTTTTAAAGGGCAAGTTCAAAAGGCCCCCCTCATGCCCCCTATGCCAAGCTCTGCACCTGTACCCACCCCCCATGTCAGCCTCTGCCCTCCATAGGAGGCATGAAGGGACATAGGGGTGGATAGAGGGGTATAGGGTGCTACAAGACTTTAACCAGGAGGTCTCACTACCCTCCAAGTTCCTGACCCCATACCTGGTATCAATGACACGAAATAACCTATGGATACAATTTCCACTTTATGTGGCAAGCATTTATTAACCCATTAAGCAATAGTATATACTTACCCAGTTGCTTTGTAAGACACAAGTGCAGAAACTTGACCCCAGGTGCTTGGTCCGCTGAACAAATTCCTCCACACGACTTCTCATGACTGACCAAATAACACTTCCTGTCTGCAGCCCCTTGAGACCTGTAGCTTTATACCCCTTTCTGACCTTGGTCTCTTGGCATATAAGGTAATGTCTTAAATCGAGTCATCCGATTGGATTATCAATCGCACCCTGGCCATGCACAGACAACCTGCACCTAGTCATTCCCTGCTCTCAGCAGGGGGTGTCTCCAGGTACCTGCCAGCAATGCCTGTGATTTCTGTATCTCGGTAAGGCAGGAGGAAAGCTGTTCACACACACCCAAGAGGCCATTGTCTAGGTCAGTCTCTGTACTCAGGGTGTCTGGTGGTTAGTCAACACCTCAGTGGCATGTCCTGACACATCTGGTTTTGTGTATCCTTGTCCAGTCTTCATTTTTAGAAGTTCCCTATAAGCCTCAGAGTTGATGTCTTTGGTCAAAATCTTCCCCCCTCATCCAATGTCTTCTGCACTCCATGTTCCTACCACCAGCTCAGGACGTTGGTCCACCTCACAACTGGTTACATTTTGACTCAAGTATAAAGATAATACATATTAACAAGAAACAAAAGGGGGCCTGACAGCATCACAGAACTACACAAAATATCAAAATGCCTTAAAGGTACAGGGGTTATGAGGGGCCATGGGGATCGGGTGGGAGCATGAGGTGGCATGGAAAGTGTTTGGAGGGTGAAGGGGGTGTGAGGGGGAAGGAATTGAGGACCTTTGTGTTTTTATTGTCACTGAGACAAAGTCCCACGTGTTTCAATCCCAGCTGACGTTACCCCTGAGTAAGACTGATCCCAGAGTGGAACCCAGCTTGACAGATAGACCTTAACTTTTATTTTGTTTGTTTAGATATGTGGAGAGTAGCTACTGAACAGAGGCACAGGGGTCAGCTGATGAACTTTTAACAAAAGAATAAAACATTCAACAAGAAAAGATGAACTATATTACAATACTTCTTCACCCACAATTATACTTTTACAGATGTGTACAAATTTGTAAGGATAACACAAGTTACAAAAGTTATCTTATACTCTAATGCACACAGTAAGTACACAGTCCATGTAAACCTATGGCACTCTGTGGCCAGACATACTACACTTTGAAATCAAGTGACAGATGCCACCTCAGCCAGTTGCTACTGATCTCTTCTCAACTCCCCCAGATGCTTGTCACACAGTGAGCTAACCAGTCTCACTGAACTCCAAGCTTCACATGAAGCTTTCCAATCTCAGCTCTCCAACTCTCCAATCTCACCTTGTACTCTTCTCCCAAACCGATGCTTTCTCTTAGACACTTTCTGCAAGGGGTCACTTCCAGGGTTTCAAACTCTCCTTCTGCTATTCCTCCTCATTGGGCCACCACAAACATTCAAGCTGTCTTCCTCACACTCTGTCTCTCTGACTCAGCCATCAACACTACACCACTGCTTCACATGCCCATAGCAAAGAGTTACAGACCTTAATTTGTCTCTTTGGACCTCCTTGCCTCTTGCAAGCTGTTCTCATTTTAAATCTGCTTCCTGCAGCTTTTGTCTCTTTAAGTCTGAAGCTTGATGCCTTTCTCTCTGCCCTTCACTCTTAACAGGACCTTTTCCCAGGTTCTTGTCCTTCCTTTGACTAGAAGATCTTCTTTGGTCTTTCCCCACTTCCCCTCCTCTGGATTTCTTGGGGTAGTTTTAGCTTAGGTCTGGCTATCTATCCCCTGTGCTCCAGTCTCTCCTGGCAGCAACTTTCAGAACTAACTGCGCTCAAACAGCTTCCAAAACAACTGCAGTTTCTCTTCTTCTGTGTGAGTCTGTGGGAGGGACCTGCCTCTCTGGGCCCCTATTGCTAGGCAGCAGTCCAATCCTTCTACCCTTGTATGTTTATCTTCTCTTTAGGAGTCATAAAACTCCTCATTAGAAATGCAAGCACCTTTTTAAAGTGAAACTGAAACTCCATTTGACCTTTCTTAACATACAGGTACAGAAATACAAATCAAACTTAAACTTTAAAGCTAAAACTCATTCCTAATGCCCACAAATACCAATATAACTTATTGAAACTTTCTCTATTTCCTAACACCATGGCACCGAGGCCGGCTTTTAAACAGCCCACCTCTGTATTGAATAGTCCCTGCAGCTGTCTCTGCACATCTTCCTGGGTCGGCTAGTCTGACTCCAGCCTGTACCTGTACCCGCCCCCCGGAATAGAGATCCCATCTTCATGGGCACTCTCTCCCAGGGCTGGCAGGCAGAGCTGGGAATTTTCCCAACTCCCCTACCCACCTCGAGGATGCAAGTCCAGGCCCAATGGTCTTACCAAGGCTCTTTATAACTGAAACATCACTTCCTCACTTTTGAATCCTAACTCCCTTAAGAAAACACAGTCATAAAATGTGCAACATGCCTTGCCTTTTCCTTGCACCATGGCAATCATGGGCTCTTTTCAGAACTGTTAGAAGAAAAAGAGAAACAAATTCCTTGAGCTATCAGTAACTAAGTACTGAAGCACTTCAAGGTTTGCTTTCCTTTTGCCAAAGTGTTCATTCCAAAAAGAGAGGATATCTCAGCTGATCCCAAACCTGCCCTTCTTTTACATCCACAATTTCGAGCAGAGAATACTAGACAATGATCAAGGCCAGTGACCTTACTTATTCTCCACCAGAATGTTGAGGCTAATCGTAGCATCTCATCATTGAAAACAGCTAACTCATCACTGGCCAAGACTCTGATTAAACTCGGTATCTTTCAGGCCCATAACTTCAATATAGCATGACTCAGCAGTATTTCTCCTCCAATTTATCATGGCAGCAATCTTGTTTATTAATGATTCTTTATTCTTCTCTGCCAGATCCTCTTGTGCAAAATATCTTTCCCTAATTAGAAGAATGTGTAAACCAGTACTGTCTGTTGTTGAGCTTACTGTGTAACCATGACATCAACAGGAGCAGTCTAAGAAGATTCCTCTCTCTCCCTGTTTTTGGTTTTTTTTGCTTTGTTATTCTAGTATCTTCCTTCTTATTACATACCGATGATTATCAAACAAAAACAATTTGGACTTATCTAATGATCTGTTATATAATGAGACATTCCAAAGCAATTTACAAAGGAGGGTAGCAGATTCTGAGTAACCGTCAGAAGGAGAAGCATTGGCTAGGTTGAGTCAAGTAAGAAAGTTCTTGAGGCAGAAACATTTATATATTCAGCCAAAGACATGTAGAATTAGAACTGCACGAGCTGTTAAATGTGATCCATTATTATGTCTTCCCAGCAGACTCCCTCTGCTGGTATGTGTGTATGGTAGACTCAAGTGACAAAATGCATAATGCAATTTTCAATACACTACAGAATGGAACCATGTGAGGGGTGTCACAGAGGTGGATTTAAAGCAGACCAGTGATGGAAAGGTTAGAGTTGCTGACTATGCTGAAGACTACAAAGAGCTCAAGGAAGGGTAACTCGTCATGATATCAGGCATTTCAGTTTTGACTCTGTGGTAGCACTCTCTCCTTGAGTCAGAATTTTGTGGTTCAAGACCCAATCCAGGGACTTGAGCATATAATCTAGGATGACTCCTTAGTGAGGTAGTAAAGGAGGTCTGCACTGTTGGAGCTGTTGTCCTGTGGATGAGGTATTAAACTGAGGCCACATTTGCACTGGTTTGAGACATAAAAGATTGCATGGCACTATTTTAAGAAGAGCAGGGGATTCTCTTGGCATCTTGGTAAACAGTTATACCTCAGCCAACACCACTAAGACAAGTTAATTGGTCAGTTATAACAAAGCTGCTTGTGGGACCTTGCTATACACAAATTGGCCACTATATTTTCCTGTTTTTTGACACTGATTATAATTCAAAAGTACTTCATTGGCTGAGAACCAAATTGTGAGGTCCTGAACTGAAAGGCATTATAAAAATCCAAGTTGATTCAGTCATGATGACTGTTACATAGGATATTTTGTGACTTCTACTTGCAAACTGGTTGAGTATCAACCTGTAAATCCTTCCAACACGCATCAATGGCAGGTGGTAAGAGTAGGAGAGAATCCTGAAAAGCCATATGTGATGGAAAGAACATAGGAGCCTCAACCAGCTCCAGACTACCACATGCATGTAAAAGTAAATGGAGCCACAGGAACTTGGACTTCAAGTGAATTTTTTTTTTGAAAAATATACTTTATTCATAAAATATCTGAACAAACATTACAAAACATTTCTAAATCGCCATCACAAAAAGATTCAACTTTTACACATGGATCACGAGGTGCTTCAATACAATCAATGAATATTACAATCATTTCAGTATGGTCATTACAGACAGTCAGACAATGGTATTGGAGTTATCAGCATACATCATGTTGCACTCTGAGGTGCTTCAATACAATTATAATACAATTTGTATTCAATGCATACATTCATTGTGAGCTGTACAGCCCGAGGGGCTGTAAACAATTCCCAGCTCCTCGGTGGCCTATGGCAGAAAGGTCTTAGACAGCGACCTTTCCCCATTGCGCCTTTGCGGCAGCTGCCCCAAGTTTTAGTGCGTCCCTCAGCACATAGTCCTGGACCTTGGAATGTGCCAGTCTGCAACACTCGGTCGGGGACAACTCTTTGCGCTGGAAGACCAGCAAGATTTGGGCAGACCAAAGAGTGTCTTTCACCGAGTTAATGATCCTCCAGCTGTAGTTGATGTTTGTCTTGGTGTGTGTCCCTGGGAACAGCCCATAGAGCACAGAGTCCTGTGTCACAGAGCTGCTCGGGGTGAACCTCGACAGAAACCACTGCATCTCTTTCCAGACCTTTGCAAAGGCACAATCCACAAGGAGGTGAACAACGGTCTCGTCCCCACCATGGACTTTGAGTGAATTGGAACACACCACCACCACTTGAAGGTGCACTTTTGCGGAGCTTGACGGAAGACAAGTTTGGGCTCAATTAGCTTGCCTACACTTCCTGAATGGGGTGAACATGAAGAATTGGTGTGGTGGGGAGAGGAATGCTTGCATCTGTGCAATTAAGCCTCGAAAAGAGTTGAAAGAAAAGGAGGGAAGAAAATCTGAAGAAAAGAAATGCAATTTTTAAAATGACAACAGACTTCATAATCAGTACAGCAACAGTCAGGTCCGGGTCAGCCATGAACACTTGTTCGAAATGCTATTACCATTCAAGCACCTTCAGACTAGAGAAAAATACAGGCTTGGCATTTTCATTCTATTCTGATAATTTAAAGTTCAAAGGATGAAATTTAAATTGGTTATTCAGTGCACTGAATGAGTCAACTTTTATGATTTCAAATGTTCCATTATAATTGCTCCTTGAGGAAAAATAAACTTTAGCTGATTCAAACAAACCAAGGAATGAAGACACAGTTTGGATTTGCGAGAATGTGTAACATATATACACATATTTATATTGTGTGTATATGGGGGATTGCCCTTTTTCAAATACTGGCCACAAACATCCCAAACAAATTAGTTTACATATTTTTATATCAAAGTTTAGTTGTTTCTGTCAAATTATTGAAACCACAAAAATTATTTTAAACATATTTTAATTCATGTTAAACAGTTTTGCTGAGCTCTTTCTGTGGATTTGTGGGTAAAAGCTCTGTTCAGTACTCACAAGAAAGGCTCCAGCTTTGATCTTTTTGTCTGCGATGAGTTAGATGATCACAGCTGGCTTGCAGTTGGAGGTTGCCATTGTTTTCAGTACTTCTGGGCCAGGGAAGGGAAATTAAACGCCAACATTCGTACCACTAATCACTGTCCGGGAACGCCGCCTGAGGTGAGTTTTTATGTGTGTGTGTGAACACACAACTACCTATCCTGTACATGGGATTCCATAACTGAAGAAACGTGGAGGTACATGGCAACGCAAGACAAGAAGAGAAGTGGAGGTATATGCGTTTGGGTGAACTGCAGCTACCATCCACGTAGTCATGTGGAGAAAAGCTGAAACCACATCCAGATAGGGAGGCCAGCTGTAAAATGAGGACCTCTCCTGATGCATATGCAGTCCTGGGCCCCAGCTGCAGGTTTTTTAGGATGGGGTGAAGTGGTGGGGTGAAGCCTCTAAGTCATTCAAAACCCACATAAATCTACTTGACAACATGTTGATATGGCAAGCAAGGGCCAAATTCAAATAATCCTACCACAAAGACATCATTCAGCAATGGATTGGCTGATAGCTGTGAAGGCAGACAAAAAGGTTGCAGCAGGGCCTTGTCATTAATTATACAGGCTCACCAGATCATTGAAACCAGGGAATGCCCTACCAAGCCACTGTGCAACAGGCCTCCCATTCAAAAACACCAATCATAAGCCTTTCTTTGGATGGCAAATTTCCTCTTCTATGGGATTGTTAAAAAACCATTCACAGGATATGCATGTCATTAGCTAGACCAGCATTTATTGTCCATACCTAATTGCACTTTGGAAGGTAGTAGCAAGCTGCCTTCTTGGACCACTGTAGTCCATGTGTTATAGGTACACCCAGTAATGTTAGGGGGAGAGTTCCAGGATTTTGACCCAGAAACATTGAAGAAATGACAATATAGCTCCAAGTCAGGATGGTGTGTGACTTGGAGGCAAATTTACAGGTGGTGATGTTTTCATACATCTGCTGCCCTTGTCCTTCTAAGTAGTAGAGTTTGTGGGTTTGGAAGGTGCTGTCAAAGGATCCTTGGTGAGTTGCTGCAGTGCATCTTGTGGATTGCATACACTGCAGCCACAATGCATCAGTGGTGGAGGGAGTGAATGTTGAAGATGGTTGATGCGGTGCCGATCAAGTGTGCTGCTTTGTCCTGGATGGTGTTGAGCTTCTTGAGTGTTGTGGGAGCTGCACTCATCCAGGCAATTGGGGAGTATTCCATCACACTCCTGACTTGTGCCTTTTAGAGTGGACAGACTTTGCGGAATGAGTTACTCGCCACAGAATTCCCAGCCTATGACATGGTGTTGTAGCCACAGTATTTATATGGCTAGTCAAGTTCAGTTCCTGGTCAATGGTAACCCCCAGGATGTTGGTAATGGGAGATTCAGTGATGGTAATGCCATTGAATGTCAATGGGAAATGACTGGATTCTCTCTTGTTGGAGATGGTCATTGTCTGGCACTTGTGTGACACCAAAGTTATTTGCCACTTGTTATCCACAGCCTGAATGTTGTCCAGGTCATGTTGTATATGGACATGGGCTGCTTTGGCATCTAAAGAGCTGCGAATGGTGCTGAACATTGTGCAATCATCAACGAACATCCCTACTTTCAGCCTTTTGTTGAAGGGAAGGTTATTGATGAAGCAGCTGAAGATGGTTGGGCTAGGACACTACCCTGAGGAACTCCTGCAGTGATGTCCTGGGATTGAGATGATTGACCTCCAACAACCACAACCATCTTCCTTTGTGCTAGGTATGATTCCAACCAGTGGAGAGTTTTCCCCCTGATTCCCATTGACTCTAGTTTTGCTAGGGCTCTTTGATACCATACTCGGTCAAATGCTGCCTTGATGTCAAGGGCAGTCAATCTTACATCATCCCTGGAGTTCAGCTCTTTTATCTATGTTTGGACCAATGTTGTAGTAAGGTCAGGAGCTGAGTGGCCGTGGCAGGACCCAAACTGAGCGTCAGTGAGCAGGTTATTTCTGAGTAAGTGCCGCTTGATAGCACTGTCGATGACCCCTTCCATCAATATGCTAGTGATCAAAAGTAGGGTCATGAGGCGATAATTGATGGGGTTGGATTCATATTGCTTTTTTGTGAACAGGGGCATACCTGGGCAATTTTACACATTGTCGAGTAGATGCCAGTGCTGTAGCTGTACTGGTATAGCTAGACTAGGGGCATGGCTAGATCTGGAGCACAACTCTTCAGTACTATTGCTAGAATGCTGTCAGGGCCTGTAGCCTTTGCAGTATCCAGTGCCTTCAACCGTTTCTTGATATCACATGGAGTGAATCGAATTGGTTGAAGTCTGGCATCTATGATGCTAGAGATCCCCAGAGGAGGCCAAGATGGATCATCCACTCAGCACTTCTGGCTGAAGATGGTTGCAAATTCTTCAGCCTTATCTTTTATGCTGTTGAGCTGGGCTCCCCCAAAATTGAGGATGGGGATATGTGTGGCCTCCTCCAGTGAGTTGTTTAATTGTCCACCGCCATTCACAACTGGATGTGGCAGGACAGCAGAGCTTAGATCTGATCTGTTGGTTGTGGGATCACTTAGCTCTGTCTATAGCATGCTGCTTATGCTGTTTGGCACGCAAATCACCCTGTGTTGTCGTTTCACCAAGCACCAACCTGGTGCTATGCCTGGCATGCCGCCCTGCACTCTCCATTGAGCCGATGGTAATGGTAGAGTAGGGGATATGTCAGGCCATGAGATTACAGATTGTGGTTGTCTACACTTCTGCTGCTGATGATGGCTCACAGTGCCTCATGGACGCCCAGTTTTGAGTTGCTGAATCCATTCAAAATCTACCCCATTTAGCAAGGTGTTAATGCCACACAACACGATGCAGGATATCTTCAATATCAGGACAGGATTTTTGTTTCCACAAAGACTGTGCAGACGTCACTCGTACCAATACTGTCATGAACAGAAGCATCTGCAACAGGTAGGTTGGTGAGAACAAGGTCAAGTAGATTTTTCCCTCTTGTTGGTTTCCTCACCACCTGCCAAAGACCCAGTCTGGCAGCTATGTCCATTAACACTCAGTTAGCTTGGTCATTAGTGGTGCCACTCTTGGTGATAGACATTGAAGTCCCTCACCCAGGCTACCTTCTTTGCCCTTGCCCCTGTCAGTGCTTCTTCCAAGTGGATTCACCCATCAGCTGAGGGGTGCGGATTGGGGCGGCAGTGTGATGGGGTGGCAGGGGGGGTGGGTGCGCGCTGGTAGCTGGTCACCTGCAGGAGGTTTCGTCGCCTATGCTTAACCTGATGCCATGAGACTTTTTGGGATCTGGAGTCAAATGTTAAGGACTCCCAGGGCTCCTCCCTCCTGATAGTATACCACTGTGCCGCCACCTCTAGTGTGTCTGTCTTGTCAGTGGAACAGAATATGCCCTGGGATGGTGTTGGTGGTGTCTGGGACATTATCTGAAGGGCATGATCCTGTGAGAATGACTATGTCAGGTTGTTGCTTGACTCAAATAGTCAGTGGGCCAGCTCTCCCAATTTTGGTACAAGTGCCCAGATGTTAGTAAGGAGAACTTTGCAGAGTCCACAGATCTGGGAGTGTCACCCAGACCCATTGTCATTTCCAGTGCCTAGGCTGATGCCAAGTTTTCCGTCCGGTTTCATTCCTGTTCTTAGGCTCCTAGCATTTTGATATGACTGACTGGCATGCCAGGCCATTTCTAAGAGTCATCCCTATTGCTGTGGGTCTGGGGGTCTAGAGTCACATGTAGGCCAGACTAGATAAGGGACAGCAAATTTCCTTCCCTAAAGGGCATGAGTGAGCCAGATGGGTTTTTATGACAATCAACAATGAAATCATGGTCGCCATTACTGAAACTAAATTTTCATTCCAGATTTGTTAATTGAATTCAAATCCCACCAGCTGCCATGGTGAGATTTGAACCTATATTCCCAGTGCTTCTGGATCTCTAGCCCAATGATATTACCCTTATACTACCACCTCCCCCAGATTACATTACAGAAAAGGGGGAAGATATATGGAATTACATGACATAAGAATAGTGATCTTTTTCTGGCCAGCACAGACAGACATGATAGGCTGAATGGCTTCTTTCTGCGCCGTAACTTTTCTATGGTTCTATACAAGAGCATGGTATAAGAAAAGTGGCGGAGATATATGGGATTACATGTAAACAGTAACTGCCGACTGCTCAGCATGCCCTTGGAAAGGTTGTTGCAGTCGTCTTATACTTCAGTAGGATTGAATTGGACTGTAAAACTGTGGATTTTCTGCTCTCTCATAACAATGTCTCTGAATGGAAACGGTGCAGTACAATTCTGACCACGAAGTCAATTGTAACAACTCACCGTGTGACTCTCACTGCCCCAAAGTCAAATGGAATAAAGGTGGAATTAAAACAGAAAATGCACAGCATCTGTCAAAACCTGAGTGCAAAAAATAGTTTTGTTTTAAGCTGGAATCCTTCAGCCATGGAAGTGACTATTGAGGGATAGCCATATTTTTGAATGTGCTTCCAATTCTAAGTACAGTACTATAAAAAGCACAACCTGATACTGGATAGGGCATTCGGCTATTTTTGGAAGACTGCCCAGTTACACAAGACAATCTTTGATGCTATCTAAATAAATTATCACATTATTTATTAGGTTACTGAATGCCATTATCACAGCTATTAACAAATACACAGGAAATGATGCCCATTTTCCAGTACCGTTTATACACTAAAAGGTATTTTTATTAGCTCACAAAACTTCTCAAAATATCCATTAATTGTTTAATAGTACTTCAACTTTATACTGTGACAAATCATACCTTCTATTTTAGTGAAAGTTGGTCATAATTGATTGCTCCCTTGCTTACCTCCTTAAATTATAACTATCGAACATCAGCTATAGGAGCTACAATTAAACTAGCTTAAACACAAACCCATCATCTAATCTTTATAAATCATTTGTACAACTTTGTAAAGGTTGTGATAATCCATATTTAACTGGGGAAAATAGCTCATGCAAAAATTAATTAATGATGTTTTACATTTAATATATGTGTTTCACCACTGAGATGGTGATTTTAGAAGAGATGTGGAAATAGGTACAAAATATTTACTGAACAAAACCCTGTACTGGCCTCGATGTGTAATGCTATTAAAGATTGAGATGATGAAATTCCCTTGTTAGATGGGATTTGGCTGTGTCATGAATGAGCACCTTTGGCTGCATTAAATAATTGGAACTCCTTACAATCAATTCTTCAGATATGAGTTGATCAACAGTAGGTGCTTGTTCAGTGACAATTCACACTTATTCCATGGTTATTTTCTAAAATTGGCTAAAGTGAGCCAGATCAAACAAATTTATATTTGAAGAGCGGATGGCGGTGAATTAAGTCTACACTGGTTTGACAGTCAGAGTGAATTTGTCCACCTTAACCCTAAGAATATATCAGTTAATGTATTCTTAATTTACAAAGGACTTAAGTGTCTAATGTTATTTCCAATGATAACTATACCCTGTCTGCATTTTTCTTCTGGCCCTGTCAAAAATGGTTTTTGTTCTACTTAAATAAGAATAATTTTACACTGCAATCATTCGACTGCACAAAACGTAATTTGCAAGAACAGACACATTGATGGCTTGAGAATGGATGGAGTAGGTTCTTCCACCATGCCACACCACCCCCCTCACCCCCTCCCGCTTCCCACAGCCGCACCCCCCACCCCCCCACCTCATAATTAATGCAAAGTAATGGAAAGACCACCACCACCATTGGGAACAGTATTGAAAGTTACAATTCCTTCCTAACAGATCAGTGATGCGCATCATAGTATCACGTTTCTGATGAATCCAAACAATGGGAATCTTAGTGTA
The DNA here is from genome assembly GCF_964194155.1 of Cetorhinus maximus. Taxonomy (NCBI): domain Eukaryota; kingdom Metazoa; phylum Chordata; class Chondrichthyes; order Lamniformes; family Cetorhinidae; genus Cetorhinus; species Cetorhinus maximus. The sequence goes on along the minus strand of NC_135903.1, from coordinate 18,303,431 downwards.
ATATTTCTAATTGATTAAAATTCATCACAATTCCAACCTCAGTTTACATCTCACCAAACAATTGAAGTTCCTCAACTATAGTTCCCATCTCAAGTAAAACCATTCACATTGAGGAACAACATTCTGATCTCAAAAAAATAGTTTCAGCTTATTTTGAAGAAAATGAATTGTCACAGCTGGTCATTCCCCCAAAAGTTCCTCTGAGGATTTTACTTTAGTGAAATATTCACTTTCTTAGCTTTCTTGTTATACCTAATTTCTTTGAGGATAAACGCTAAATAAGCACATTAATAATTTGGCCTTCCAGAAACCATCAGCTCATTGTAAAACCTTTTTGCTTCACATTTACAGCAACAGTAGACAGTACAACAGTAGTCTGACAAATTCTATTCCTGTCCTTCAATTGACCTGATGGACTGGCGCTGACAGCCTTCAAAGCCAACTTCTTGTTGCCTAAATTAAAACACAAATTGTCAGCTTTAAACACGAGGGGCTGGATTTAGTAAAGCCCACTGGAGTGGACATGGAGGGGGAGGCAGGGAGAAGCGGGTACCAGCATCTGGATAACTGTCCCCACTTAAGTTTGGGGCAGAAAGGAGCTGATGCACAAATCCTGCCGGTGACGGGAAGGCAATTAGGCTCATTAATGAGCTAGTTAAAGCCAGTTATCCCCGAGCCCATCAGAATTTAGTGGGATTTAATGGAACTCGAATGGCTTTCCTGTGCTGCCTGATAGCCCCCCCAGCTAACTCTGTTGGGTTGCCTGCAGCCTCTTGAGAGGGGAGGGTTCCCTCGTTGACAGACATTCAGTGCCCAATCTAGGAACCCGGTATTGGGAAGAGGGTGGGCCGCTAAAAGGCACCCCTCTTGTCCTTTCCTCTGCCACCCCCCCACCTCTCCCGCTTCACCCCTCACCATGACTTCCTCTCTGTGACCCCCATCCCACCCTCACTCACCTGTACCCTGGGATCCTTGGCCTGGACCTTGTAGCATTATTGGCAATAGCCACCGCTCTCAGTGGCACTGCTGGCAATGGAGAGCTGCCAGCCTTTGTTTAACCGGCAGCTCTTGGGGATGGGATTTCTATCTTCCAGGGTCTTAATCATGTGGGATGCTCAACAGTGGCCAGTGAAGTGCCTGAAGGGCATTTAATTTCATCAGTCCTCCTCCTCATAAGCAACATGGGGCTTCTGTTGATTCTCTAACTGGTTGGGGGTTTGGGAGGGTAGGGGGTGGTGGCAGGTGGGGTACGGGAGACCTGCGCTTCTGGAACAAAATCCAGCCCTGGGTTTGGAATATATCTCCATGCATCTGTCCACCTCTCTACCTTTCTTTCCCCCTTGTCATGATAATGGGGAGCTGTGACTGAGTGACATCTACCGACATTCACCAGGTAACCACAGACATACTGAACTGTTTAAAGAGGATCTTTTAAAAAAAAATAAGAAAACACACCGATCAAAAAGTGGTTGCTACGAGTCACCTGATGTCTGATACTGTAAGTTGACCATTTCTCAGGAAAGTTTCTATATGAGTTGCACTGCAGACCTGTTGCATGGAATTTCACACCTGGGGGTGTCAAGGTCCACTTCAAACAGGGATATTCTCTCTCTCTCTCTCTCTCTCTTTTTATTGGGCTCTAACTTTCTTATTTCTGATATCTGTGTGTGTGTCTTTTATTATTTCTTCTCGGGCTTAGTACTCTTTCTTGGCTCAGGAAACCTGGTTTGATTGGCTCCTTATTAAAAAATAATTCTTTTGGGTTGGAAAAGGTATTTACTGGGAAAAAAAAAGTTAAAACTTTTGTTGGGACCAACCGAGGGGGTTGAATAGAAGCAAAGCTAGTTCACTCCTCTTCATCCAGTCATAGCACCCTTTAAGACACACCTTGAAATCTACCTTTTTGATCAAACTGCACCAATATCCCCTAATGTGGTTGGTGTCAAATATCCTTATGATAATTCTCCTGTGAAGCATTTTGGGATGGTTTACGGTACTAAAAGTGCTGTATAAATGCAAGTTGCTCTTTGTATGAATGCAAAATTAAGCAAAGATTCTACATATAAATAACTTATCAAGTCATGTGTAACGTATATTTTCAAGAAAGGTAATTACAAAACTGGAACAAATGATCTATGTAAAATAATTCATTTGTTGTGTACAGATAGCAATAGCAACCCATGGATTAGAACCTGGGTGAAGAACATTACTATGTCATTGTATTTAATTGTCATGGTGAAGGTAGTGTAGAATTAACCAGCTGGGACTCAAGGTGTTAATATTCAGTCACTGCAAGTGCACTTGTTTCTGTAGAGTGATGATAGTCTATTGAAATGACACAGTCACACCTTCATCTGACAACTTATTCCCTGATATTATTGCACACCTGTGTAACTATACAAGGTAATATGTTGTCTTTAATGTATCATTTTATACTGGTCTTGTGAAAGTTTATCATGAAAGTATATCGAATATGAGTCACTGTAGATTATTGCACCATTTTATCATTTCTTTAGGGATTGGGAGTAAGCTTCTGGTTATCAACTTGATTTAGCAATGGCAAAAAAATCCCCAAATCAGCAACAGCACATAAATCATTAACAACCATTATACGATGCTCCCCTTGACTATCGCTTAAGAGTGTATTAAGGGTGTATTGCCAGACCCAAGAAATATTCTATGCACCTGAATTGAATTTCTGATCATGTGATACCCTGTGGATGCTTAAATTCCTGCAGCTAGACACCATTTCTCCAGTAAACTTTCCAATAGATCAAACAATCCCTCAAGTGCTAGTTGTCTGTTGCCTAGTAAGAGTTGGAGGCTGCAAAATTGGATAGGGCCCAAAAACAGGGCTCATGATGAGGGATGATCCTGTGCCATTGCCTCCAATGCAGGCAGAAGGCAAATTTTGTGCTGCCTGAATTGTGCCTCAGTGCCTTTTTAAGTAGCTGAACGCCTGAGCAGGGGTTGCTTTGGTCTGCAGATGCTGCCCAGGCCATGGTGACAGGGGAGGTAACTCAGTCACTAGAAGGGCTTAAAATTAAAAAGGAGGTGGTATTGGATAAGCTGTCGGTACTTAAAGTTGATAAGGCAACGGGACCAGATGAGATGCATCCAGGAATATTGAAGGAAGTGAGAGCGGAAATCGCAGAGGCACTGGCAATAATCTTTCAATGTTCCCTGGATTCAGGGGAGGTGCCAGAGGACTGGAGAATTGCAAACATTATGCCCTTGTTCAAAAAAGATTGTAAAGATCTGCCCTGCAATTACAGACCAGTCAGTTTAACTTCGGTGGTGGGGAAACTTCTAGAAACAATTATTCGGAATGGAATTAATAGTCACATGGAAAAATGTGGATTGATTCGGAAGAGTCAGCATGGATTTAATAAAGGGAAATTGTGTCTAACTAACTTGCTGGAGTTTTTGAAGAGGAAACAGAGATGGTTGATGAGGGCAAGGGCATTGATGTGGTGTATATGGACTTCCAAAAGGTGTTTGATACAATGCCACACAACGGACTTGAGGAAAGTTATAGGTCATGGAATAAAAGGGGCAGGAGCAATGTAAATACAAAATTGGCTGAGGGATAGGAAACAGAGAGTAATAATTAATGGGTATTTTTCAGGCTGGAAGAAGTAGTGGAGTTCCCCAGGGGTTGGTATTGGGACCCTTGCTCTTCCTGATACAAATAAATGATCTAGATCTTGATGTGCAGGGGACAATTTCAAAATTTGAGGATGACACAAAACTGAGGAGAATTGTAAACTGTGAGGAGGACAGTGTAGAACCTCAAAAGGACATTGATACATTGGTGGAGTGAGCAGATAGGTGGCAGATGAAGTTCAATGCGGGAAGTGTGATGTAATACACTTTGGTACAAAGAACATGGAGAGACAGTATAAAATAAAGGATACTATTCTAAAAGGTGTGCAAGAGCAGAGAGACCTGGGTGTATATGTAAATAAGTTATTAAAGGTGGCAGGACAGGTAGAGAAAGCTGTTTCTAAAGCATACAGTATCCTAGGCTTCATTAATAGGGGCATAGAGTATAAGGGCAGGGAGGTGATGAACTTATATAAGACACTGTTTAGACCTCAGCTGGAGTATTATGTACAGTTCTGGGCGCTACACTATAGGAAGGATGTGAACGCATTGGGGAGAGTGCAGAAGAGATTTACGAGAATGGTTCCAGGGATGAGACACTTCAGTTATGAAGAAAGATTGGAGAAGTTGGAACTGTTTTCCTTGGAGAGGAGAAGGCTAAGAGGAGACTTGATAGAAGTTTTCAAAATCATGAGGCGTCTGGACAAAGTAGATAGGGAGAAACCGTTCCCACTCGTAAATGGATCGAGAACCAGAGGGCACAGTTTTAATGTGTTTTGCAAAAGGAGCAAATGCGAGGTGAGAAAAAACTTTTTCACACAGCGAGTAGATAGGGTTTGGAATGCACTGCCTGCAAGTGCGGTGGAGGCAGGTTCAATTGAGGCTTTCAAGAGGTTACTCAATGATTATCTAAAAAGAAACAATGTGCAGGGTTATGGGGAAAAGGCAGGACACCGGCACTAAGTTAAAATGCTCAGAGAGACGGTGCAGACACAATGGGCCGAATGGCCTCCTTCTACACCATAACAATTCTGTGATTCTATGATTCTGTGCAAAATCGTGAGAGGCTAGCATAAGTTGAAGCTAGCCTGCACCACTGAAAGCCAGCCTGCACCATTTGAAAGAGGGGTGCGTTGTGGCTGGAGGTGGTGTTGGAAATCATTGTAAAAGTGATTTTGATGCGGGAACACTCAGTAATGGGACAACATGGCAGACAGCAGGCTCCATATTTTACAATGCTGTACTGGAGGCCTTGGTACAGAAGGTGTAAAGGAGAAAAGATGCCATCTATCCATAAGGTGCCAGGCGGCCCTCCAGACAAACTCTCAGAAGGCAGTGGGCCTAGATAACCATGGCAGGAAATGCCAGGAGTCTAGCACTGAGTACCTGGATACAGTGCCTCAAAAATTTCAATGACCCCACACAAGTAGTCAAGGTCAGTGAACATACCCCACAAACTGCACCACTAGTCTCACACATTGCTCATTGTACCACATCGCCATCACTCACCTACCAACAATCTCTATTCGCCATCACTCACCTACCAACAATCTCTATTTGCCATCACTCACCTACCAACAATCTCTATTCGCCATCACTCACCTACCAACAATCTCTATTAATCACAACTCATATATGACATTCATCTGCTTCACCTCAACCTCATACAGTTAGAACTACTATAGCCTCACACTGACATCTCAAACTCATTGGCAGTGATTCAACCATGACAGCTACATCACCCAAACACATTGTATCACACCCAATGGCACACTTTCCTCTCTCCTTCAGGACAAGGTTGTTAATTGTATATTAATTGTATTGGGTGCTGGGCATTAACTGATGATTAACTTGTGATCCGGTATTTAGCATGGTGTTCTCTCCTGCCTTCCAGGGATGGCAGGGGCCTCCAGTGGAGGGCTCTCTACACAGGAGTTCTCCCCTTTACCATCAGGGATTTAGTGTGGAGGGTGTTGCATGCAGCAGTCCCATGCAGCAGAAGGTTAAGGTGGTTCACGGACTCCCAGGCCGCCTATATTTTCTACGGGTGTTGAGGAGCCCATGTTCCATGTCTATATAGACTGTATGAGGTTGCAGCCCCTTTTTTGGTTATCTGAAGGGGCTGCTCCTCAAATTTTGGATGCATTTCAGCCCCACGCTCCTGACCTTTGGCCGTCCCTTGCAGAGAGGGGTGGGCAGGGCAGAGGACCTCCTTGCTAGCCTACTCCTGGTCCTGGCCAAGGTGGCCATTAACAGGTCCAGGCAGCGGACTGTGGAGGAGGTCATTCAGCCTGACTGTCTGCTCCTATTCCGCAGCTATGTTCACGCGTGGGTGTCCCTGGAGAAGGAGCATGCGGTGTCTACGCTCGAGGCCTTCTGCAACCAGTGGGCACTGCAGGAACTGGAGTGCATCAAGAGTCTCATAAATAACATTTTGATTTGAGTTGCTACATTTCCTTTGAAGTTTTGTCTTTTTGTTACAGCGCCCCATTAAGCGGCTATTTTTAAAATTTGTTTATTAGTTAATTTTATTGGTTTCTTAAAAGAGTGTAAAGGAGGAGAAGCCTCAGCCCCACAATTTGAGCGATCTTGTGGAAATCCCCTTCATGCCATTCCACTTTGCACAGGCTGTACAGGCTATTACTGCATGTCCTCCACTTGCTTACCCTTGTGGGCTGTGGCATCCCATCCTGCCTTCCAGAGATGACGGGGGGCCCAGGTGGGAGGCTCTCTATATGGAAGTCTTCCCCTTTTCCATCTGGGATTTGGCATGGAGCGTGTTGAGCACAACAGTCCCATGCGATAGAAGGTTCAAGTAGGTTCACCTATTTAAGGCCACCTGTAATTTTTGCAGCCTTCTGGAGCCTGTGTTCCACCTATATGCAGGATGCGTGAGGCTGCAGCCCCTGTTTCACTACCTGAGGGGGCTGCTCCTCAGGTTTTGCTTGCACTTCAGCCCCATGTTCCTGATCTTTGGACACTCAGTGCAGATGTTGAGGGGGTGGGGGTGGGGGTGGGGGGCGCAAATCGGAGAACCTCCTTGTTAGTCCGCTCCTGGGCCTCACCAAGGTGGCCATAAACAGATCCAGAAAGTAGATGGTTGAGGGGGGTCATTTGACCCGACTGTCTCGCCCTCTTCTGTGTTTAGGTCCATACTCGGGTATCCCTGGAGAGGGAGCATATGGTGTTCGCTGATGCGCTTAAGGCCTTCTGCAACCAGTGGGTGCCACAGAGGCTGGAGGGCATTATTTCCAGTCAAGATTACATTTTAACTTAATTTGCTGAGTTTCCTTTAAAGTTTTGTTTTTTTACGGTGCCCCTTTAAGTGGCTTTTCATCAGTTAATTAGTTTATTTTGTTTATCTGGTTTACTCAAAAAGAGTAGATGGGGCAGATGATGGTGTAATGGTAATATCAGTGGGCTAGTAATCCAGAGGCCCAGGCTAAGGCTCTGGGGAGCATAGGTTCAAATCCCACCACAGCAGTTAGTAGAATTTAAATTAAATGAATAAATCTGGATCTGAAAGCTAATCTCAGTAATAGTGACCATTAATGGTTAAAAACTCATCCATTTATTAAAGTTCATTTGGGAAAGGAAATCCTACCCTCCTTACCCAGTCTGACCTACATGTGACTCCAGACCCACAGCAATGTGGTTGACTCTTAACTGCCCCCTGAAATGGCTGAGCAAGCGACTCAGTTTAAGGGCAATTAGGGATGTGCAACAAATGCTGGCCTTGCCAGTGATGCTCACATCCCATGAAATAGATGCAGATTTAAATAGCAGCATTTTTGAACTGGTTGCTGGGTATGGAAGCATCCATTTATATTGTACATCTCTGTTACAAGTGTGTAAATGTTAGGCTCCAGTTCTATCCTTTAGCTGCTGGCCTATCTAGAATAGAAAAAAGGTGGTGCATAATCTGGAGGCAGCAGGAGGGAACTGATGGGTGACAGACACGCCTGCTGGTCCTCCTCCTGGTGGCGAAGCGAGTGCCCATATCACTGAAGCAGCCATGGCTGAGGCTGTGACCAACGGTGAGGCAAAAACCATAGAAGGCGATGGTATCCTTATACCTAACCCCCCTTCTCATATCCCAATTTCCACAATATTTGGCGTAAGTATGCTCCTCCTCCTCTCCCCTCACCACAAAACTATCTTTGTGTTTTTCCCTTTCCGATATCAAATAACTATTTCCTGGCCAGAGAGTGGTGGACAGCAAAAGGTGGACAATCAGAAAGACAGAAAAAAAGAAGATATACTGTCACATGCTCTCATACTCACAGCCACCAGTTCAGCTATCTATACTGTGTACATTAAAGGGTAGCTTGGAGGCAGGACTGGCACAGAGAGAGCTATCAGGTAAGAGTGGCCTACAGGCATGGCAGGGGGGAAGGGTAACACAGGTGCCAGCTACCTGGAGGAGAGAGCTGCAGTGGAGGGCACAGAAGAGGACTTTGGTGGGGCGGTCTAAGAAGCAGGCTGATAGGTATAATGAAATGTTTGGTGCAATGGCTGACTGGCCAGAAAGTCTGTGTTGAATGTTAAGGAGCTTGGAAGAGTCCAGCTCCAACTTGGCACAGGGCTTGGAGCATGTCCTTTCCAGCATGTAGAAATAGTAGCCAACTCCATTAGTACACTTGTGAACCAAACCATGATGCAGCTTCTGATGGCCGATGTCATCACTTCCACTGAGCACAAATAGAAGCTGCAAAATGTCTGAAGCTACATTGGAGGCTCAGACTGAAGCTACACAACCATTACTTGTTGCTACTTCAGTTTGGACTGCTGCCATGGATGTGGGTAGGTATTCCAAGGAGCTTTCAGGGTCTCACAGCAGTCCAGGAATCTCTCCTCCAACATGAGATGTGCCGCAACTCCCCCCCCGCCCCACCCCCCTCACAACACCCCACACCCCACACCCCTCACCCCTCCCGCCTCCGGGGAATGGCAGTGGCCCTGTGGATGCTGTTCTCTGTCCGCCCGATGGCCTTTGTCCTCCCACCACTGCCACTCCACCACTTCCCTGGGCTGCAGTTGGTCAGCCCGCCCAGACAAACTGCTGCTGCTCATGTTGAGGTGTTGCAGTCTGAAGCTGGACCTCCTAGGGGTAGAGCTGCTTGAGGTCATCCTACAGTTCCACCTGTAGGCTCCCACACAAAGCCAGCAGTCTTCCACCAGCCATGCTGGAACCACTAGGACAGGCAAAGACACCTACAGGACTGACGCTAGAGGAGTACGCACAGATTATAGGGTTAGTTGACTTTTGTGTGGGATATTGGATGATTGATTTCTAAATTATGTTTGGAAAGTTTGTTTTGTGGGGGCATTTATTGAAGCATTGCTAGGAAGACACTGTGATGGTCTGTAGCAGAGGGACTGTGTCGAATGAGAAATGAGGGTTATGTTTACTGATATCCCAGTTGCTTGATTTAATCACAGACAGGTTCGCCAGAAAAGACTTGTCTTGGTTGTCTCCTTCTTTAATCCTCCTCTGCCTCTTCCTCCTCCTACCTCACTGTATACCTGGTAGCAGGGGCTGTGCTCACATTATAGTGCACTTGTGCAGCATGCAGCAGACCGTGACAAATTTTGTGCCATGGTCTAGCAGGTCCTGCATTGTTTCTCCAGAGTGGTCCAGGCGGCGAAGGCATTGCTTAAGCATGCCAATGGCCTGTGGCTCACATTTCATGTGGCGACATGGTTTTTATCATATGCATGCTGCCTACCTGAAGGAGGATTGCACACCAGAGTCCTGAGCCAGGTGGTCAGCCCTAGTCACCAGAAGCCACCATCTGGTTTGTTGTGGTGTCTTAAATGTAAGTGGTACAGTGAACCACTGCAGATGCATAATGCGTGAAACCAGTTGACCAGCCATCGACCTGCATGATGTGCTGATTATGGACAACACCAGTTGGACATTGACAGGGTAGAATCATTCCTGGCTGTGGTACATCTCCAGATTGAAGTGTGGCACTTGCAAAACGACATGCGTGCAGTCAGTGGCCCCATGCACTATAGGAAACTCTGTTCTCCTAGTGAAACTGAGTGATTGAGCTATCTGGTCCTCTCTGGCAAGAGATATTGTATTCAGGTCTTTGCATATAGAGCCTCAGTGACCTCTCTGATGTAATATGAACAGCAAACTGACAGATGTTGCAAATATCACCTACTCTAGCCTGGAGGGAGCCCAATGTATAAAAAAACTCATAGTCACAGTCACCTTCATAGCCATTGGCAATGCTGCCCATTCCTACTCTGAGGTTGTAATTCTACTGCAAATTGAGCTGATTTTAGTAAGCACCTCCTCAGTGAGGCAGAAAGGTCGCGTACGCTGCTTATTCAAGATGAGGTACAGTTCACTGAAAACCCTAGGGGCAGAATATTGTGCTTGGCATGCGGGCGCTCATTGCTGCCAATCGCGTTCCATGCTGGGCGGGCCTTAATTGGCCCGCCCACGTGAGATCGCGGTGCAGAGCCAATCGCAGGTGGCGGGTGGTTTCCTGACTGTCCCTGCCGAGCACCCCCACCAAGGGCAAAATCCTGCCTTAGGTGTATATGGCCTCCTGTTCAGAGACCTACTCTCCCTCCTCCTCATCACAGCTTGTCCTGCTCTGTATCAACTCTGTTCATTCTTCTCCCTGTTATGCTGCAGCCAAGGGGGATACAAACTATTGCATCCATATCTGGGGGCTACAAGTCTGAGCAGAAACCTTGAAGTCAGCAAAAGTCCTGTCAACACATATTTCTTTCCTTGGGCACTTTAACAACTTCAAATAAGGGAACAAACCAGCAAACACTTGTACAAACTCAGCAAGGGTCAGTAGCAATCAATCAGTAGCTAACCTTTTTAAAATATTGTTGGTAAAGCATCTTCCTGATGCTGAACACATGTTCAGCTGTGTGAGGTTAAGGGAGGGCATTAACTGTTCCTTTAAGCTCCAAAATGACAGCATTGAAGGTAATATCAAACCAGTATTACACACCAATTGACATCATGATCTGCCTACCCTCCATACTTCCAGCTCACGTCTGGTCACCACACTTTAGGAAGGATGTGTAAACCCTTGAGAGGGTGTGGAGGAGGTTTACCAGATTGGTTCCAGGGATGAGGGATTTCAGCGACAAGATTTGGTTGGAGAAGCTGGGGCTGTTCTCCTTGGAGAAAAACAGATTGAGGAGAAATTTGATAGAGGTTTACAAGATCATGACAGGTTTAGATAAGGTAAACAAAGAGAAGCTGTTCCCATTAGCTGATGGTACAAGGGCTAGGGGGACAAACATTTAAGGTTGTGGGAGAGAGATGCAGGGTGGATGTGAGGAAGAACCCTTTTCAATGCAGCAAGTGTCAATGACCTGGAACTTGCAGCCTATGGGATTGGCGGAAGCGGAGACAATGAATTTGAAAGGAAATTGGATGGTCGTTTGAAGGAAACAAACTTGCAAGGCTATGGGGATTGAGTAGGGAATGGGACTGGTTGGATTGCTCTGCGGAGAGCTCTGATGGATTTGATGGGCCAAATGACCTCCTGTGCTGCAACCACTCAATGGCCAGAATTTAACCAGGTTATTTGGAATAGGTCCGGAGGCTAATGGGTGTGTTGGGAAGGTGTAAGGAGTTAAAATCAGAACGGAAGATGTCAGACCAGACGTTCGCCTTCACATCACTCCCAGATTTTACTGACAGCAGCCGAAAAAGGGAAGACTTTGCACATTGACACAAAGGGAGAGTAATTAAAATATTTAAAAGGACCATTAATTGCAATTTTATAGGGCATTTTTGATTTTACTGAGGGTGCAGGTGAAACAAAGAGCTTCACAGAGAGAAGGAGGCACCAAAAGAGCTCACTCAGCCAGCTGCCAAGACAGCCAACATGCAGTGGCAGGGAGGGTAGTGCACAGGGGGCATTGCCAAATGACTACAGCAGTGGGGGAAAAAATGACAGAACTGTGAGGGTGTGTTGTCAGGATGCCATTAGGGCAGTGCACTTGCTCAACAAAATGAATCAGGGAAAAGGTTGGTCACCTGGATAGAAGGCCTTGCACATGGGAAAATGTCACTTGCCATGGGCCTCATCCACCCAGGCTTCAGGGACCCTGTTGAGAAGGCCCAGCTGAGAGGAAGGGAGGGTGGTCCAGGCACTGGCAGAGCCACATCAGCAACAAGTGGGCCAGCTATGCTAGAGAAGGGCACATGGGGACATGCCAACAGCCTTCTGTGCACAGGAGAGGCTATCCCCAGGATCTACCATCAGAAACTCAACTGCCTCCAGATGTCTGAGCACCAGTGTCAGCGAAGACTGCGCCTCTCTAGGGAGGTGGTCACTGATCCATACTCTGGTATTTTCCACTAACAGTCCAAAAAGATGTCCTGCCTACCATTCAATTGGGCAACACTATCTATGAATTTCAGTGCTGGTGCAATGTCAAGTGCATCGGCCATATGTCCCAGTGACTAGTTGATCAAGTCAAACAGCGTGTTCCTTCAGTTGTTTATAATAGGTAGAGTACAGACTGTACTCAACCAGCCTGCACTTGCAAAACCCAGAACAAAGTGTCTACTGTTAGATGGGATCCGTGATTCAGCAGCACTTACTGAATAATCCTGAGTGCACAGCCAATTTAAGATAATCGGTCGAGCTTGTAATTTGGCTTATTTACACTTGCTAGAAGCAAAATACATTCATACACAGTGAACTGTTCTCTGCAAATAAAAGGAATATGTTCAATCTTGTACCTTTTTGGAATTACCTGGGAGCTTGGGGAGCCTATAGTTCCCCGTTGCTTTACCAAAGGCAATACCTCATCCAGAGTCAATTTGCCAACAAATCAGCAACCTTTTCTCCTGTACTATAAATTGTTGTGTTTATTTGAAATTTGGTATTCTTGCATTTGTCCTGATGAGTGCAAGTCGAAAAGTTTTAGCAACATGTTAAAGGTGCTATTTCACAGAATCACAGAATCTTTACAATGCAGAAGGAGGCACCAAAAGAGCATTCTACCTAGTCCCAATCCCCTGCCTTATCCCTGTAACCTTGCACATTCTTTCAGGTAGCAATCTAATTCCCCTTTGAATATCTCAATCGAACCCGCCTCGAGCATCCTCTCAGGAAGTCTACTCCAGATTCCAACCACCCTCTGGGTGAAAAAAAATGTACATTTAAATTTAATTTAAATTTAAATGTAAACTGTTGTTGTAACTAAAACAACAAGAGAACGTTTTCCTAGAAGTGAAAAAATAACTTCAACGTGCCATAACTGAAGCTTTCAGGATTATGAAAGGGACAGCATAAATTAATCTGGGCAAATTGTGCAGGGTGTTCAACTATCAGACAATACATGCTTAAAATTAGCAAGATAGGAGTAAGAAGGCTGACATATCTGTGGAATAAGTTACAGGGAAAATGAGCAGTATAACTAAACTCATGGGGCAGGGTTTTCTGGTCATCGGGCAGGCTCATCAGGGGTGAGCGGGAGCAGCCGCAAAATGGACCGCCGCCCGCCATCAGGTTTTGACCAGTTAACGGCCATCCAGCGTGAAACGCGTGCTGCAGCGCTCAGCGCAGCCAGTGCGGGGGCGGGAGGAGCCCGAGCGTGGAAATTCACACATGCGCACGGGGGCGTGCAGTAAAAGCTCAGCAAGTGCTTGCAGTTTCAGCCAATAAAACTTTAAAAGGGTCTGGATGATTGACACCTTTATTGGGCTGTAGTAAAAAGGAGTTATTTTAAGAAAGTGGAAAGTTATCAATGAAATTTTTTCAAAAAGCTTTGATTTTATATATCCTACTGCCACCATAGGGCTTATTGGTTCTATACAGTGAGTGATAGGCATGGACATGCCTATCTTGGCACAGGAGGCACGGGGTTGGGGGGGGGGTGGGGGCGGGGGGGGGAGGTGGTGTCATGAGGGACATGAGGAGTGGGTGGGTGGCATACCTTGGCACGGGAACATGAAGAGCCATGGGGATGTGGGTGGGGTTATGAGGTGGCATGGATGCGGCATAGAGAGTGTGGGTCGAGGTAAGGAGGTGTGATGGGTGAGGGCTGGAGGGTCTGTTTTTAACTGGATGAAGTCCCAAGTCACCGAAAGTGGGGCCTTTTAAACAGTCCACATCTGCACCTGTGGCTGCCTCTGATCTTTTTCGTCAGTTGGCTGGCCTGACTGTAGTCTGCACCACCCCTGCACCCACCCCGACACTTCTCCTCCCCCAACCCACAAAATTAAAATCCCGTCCTTGTGGGCACTTTCTCCTGAGGCGGGCGGGCCGAGCCAGGAATTCCCCCCCCACCAGCTCCTGATACATTCCTTGAGGATGAAAATCCAGCCCATGTCTCTCAATATAGTGTTGATATCTAGCAGGGTTCTTGCATCTGGACAGAGAGATCATTAGCTTGGTGCTAGAATTCCTGCCCCAAAGTCAAAAAGGTTGGTTTTAAGCATAGAGTAGGCAGCCTGATTAAGGGGTAATTAAACCTGATCTGGAATGGGGCCCAAATGCTTCGGAGACTGGAACGTTGGTTCAAAAGTATGGATTGTTATCCACCAGGGATGCTTGCACTTTTGAGTGTCCCATCGTAAAGGGTAGATAAGATTCTTTAGTCATCTTTGCAACCGACCTAAGATTTAAAAAAAAAGCTCTAGCTAAAAACATTGAGGAAGGCAACCGGAAACCACCTCAGCTACTCTCCCCTAGTAATGTGTTCAAGAATCACGTGCAAAGCATGAGTTAGGATCTGCCGTAGGGCATAACCCAATGGATGGGATGGCTACAACTACTTCATTGTGAAATACTGCACCTCATTAATGCACAAGTGCAATTTAAATGAATCAAGTCCTGTTCTGTTTCTTTTAATTTCCAAGTTTTAAATTTGCCGATTAATTAATAGGATACCAGGTCACAAATACTCCCTTGTACTTTCTCCCTCTATCACTTGCTGTTTAATTTCAATGTAGATGACTAACTTTACTGTTTTTCCTCCAAATTCTGTTCATTTGGCCGCAAGGTACAGGAATTCTGATGTATCTGGGAATTGTACTCCCAGTCTAATTCTGCTGTTCTGCACTCTGTCACAGTTGTGCACAAGCAGTCAGTGACAGGAAACCAGAAAGCAGAAGACAGAAGACTAGCACTAGAATGTTTAAGTCAGAGGGGAGAGCTCAGGGACACTTTAGGACGATCCAGCACAATTATAAGAGTCGAATTTTCCAACCGTTTGGGGCTGAAGATTGGGTATCGTGGGTGACACATGATTATGCAGAAATGGAATCTCCCCCTATGCAGAAAACCTAAACACCCCATCCCATACACAAAAATAAAGCTCACTGTAATAAAAAAAATAAACTTGCTTAAAAAAAAATCAGTTTCCAAACCTTGCATACACAACACGCCCATGTCCATCATACACAAGCGGCAAGACTAATCTGAACAAAGTTCTCAAGTCCCCACATGCACAAAGTACAGAAACTCCATGAGCAGGAGCTTTCAGTTGGCGCACGAGGGTGGGCCCGACACGCCGACGGGTAAAATAATGCGCGGTGAGGTCGGGCATGCGTCCCAGCGTCATCGCGCTGAGTTGCGATGTTTTGTTTGGCAGGCATGTGCCGGAGTCGGCTGCGCATCCGCCGATATATAGATAGCCTATGAAATATTAAGGAACTAATGAAGGTCATTGTTAATGCTGCCCGTCCAAGCTTAAGGTTGGCGGGCAGGCGAAAAGGCCAAGCGGCCTTTGCATTTTTTAGGAAATCTCATTCACGAGCGGGATGTGGATTCCTAAAGCTTTTATAAAATAAACATATTTTTCATAAATATAA
The DNA here is from genome assembly GCF_964194155.1 of Cetorhinus maximus. Taxonomy (NCBI): domain Eukaryota; kingdom Metazoa; phylum Chordata; class Chondrichthyes; order Lamniformes; family Cetorhinidae; genus Cetorhinus; species Cetorhinus maximus. The sequence continues at coordinate 18,288,010 of NC_135903.1, read as the reverse complement.
AAACACTTCCCATCTCGTGTGACACAGCCACATGAGGGCACATGTTGAAATAAATTTTTAAACCTTTTATTTAATCATTTCAAAAGCTCTCCAATCTCCCTGAGGCAGCTCTATGTCACAGGGAGATTTAAGAGTGTTTTTGCGTGCATGCACGTGAAAGAGCGCTGGCCCTGACTCTCCCTCCTCCACCCCCCTCCCCCGCACAGATAGCACTGAGCGCTATCGCTCGTGCTTACGCTGGGCGGGCCTTAATTGACCCACCTAGTGTAAAATGGTGGCACGGAGCTGATCGCGGATGGAGATCGCCCCCGCCTCCTCCGCCAAACCCACCCACCACCTGAAAAATTCAGACCCATGTACAAAATTGCCAACTTTCTCCCATCCACAAATTGAAGTATACCCTTCTCCTCCCCCATTATCCCCTCCATCTTTCCTCCATCCTCAACTTCTCCTTTCCCAAAGTTTATGAACATGGCAGGTTCTCATTATTAAATTTCATAGTTCACAGGATTTGACTCCTACTTCCTGATTGGTGGATTTTGGACCAATCAAGGAGTAAGTTTTTCTAAACTTGCAAGCCCATTAAATTTAACTAGCTGAAGTCCAAGCCTTAATATTTAATATATTGATTAACTGGTGCAGCCCAATCCAAAGAAAATGCTCCCCAGCTTAGTCACATATAAAAGAAAGCCCCTCAGCTCTCTCCAAAGCCAAGAGATCATAGGAACATTGGACTTAGGAGCAGGAGTAGGCCATTCAGCCCTTTGAGCCCACTCTGCCATTTAATAAGATCATGGTTAATCTGGTTGTGGTCTCAACTCCACTTTTTGTGACAAAAGTATAATAATTTTCATAATATTTTTCTAGTTTATTGTGAAGTAAGTTTATGGGTATGAGTATAGTTGACTCTGCCTGTGTGATTTAATTATATTTGGAGTCAAGTAGATAGCAAGTTTGGAATTATCAAAAGAAGCTAGGTGTAGAAATGTGCTTGAAATGCTAATGAGTAAACATGGACACTGTCTTAGCATGTAAGGTGTGAAGGGAATTTGCATTTTTTAGATAAATGAAGGGACTGTTTGGATTTCAAAGGGATCTTAGTCTGTTTACAACTAGCCAGATAAGCAAGACTAAGGAGTGTGTTTATTTTTCCCAAAGACTACTGGCAATATTGGCAACATGAAAGTTTTTATATTATGCGTTCCAAAGACATATGGAACAATAGAATTTACATATTAAAGAGAGAGAAACATATAAAGGAGAATGAAAGGCTATATGAGAAGAGGGCCATGTAAGATCTAACAGGAGTGTGTGAAACAGCCTTCAAGAAGCCACCAACCATTTGTACAAAAGTCTGTTATGTAAAGTGACTGAAGTTGGGGAAGCCATTTGGAATTCCACTGTCAAGTGGGTATTGTGTTAACTCGCTGGTTTTGTTTTAAATCTAAAATCTATTTTGGACTGTTGCCTTAAAGGACGTGTGTAACTGGGAGTCAGGTCAATTAGGAATTTTAAGATTTGTTATAATAGTAAGTAATTGTAGTCTTAGGTATGTGCTTGAAATCTTTTATTTTGTTAATAAATATTTTAATTTATTTTTTAAAATCTCTAAAGGTCTTGGTGGACTTATTACTTTTGAATTCAATGCACATGTCTCGTAATAAATACAAATTGCAAAACCATTGTGATAGCGCAGACATGTTTCCCTCGTAGATTTGGTCTGCCTGGCACACCTCATCTGCCACAGGATTTTTTAATCATGTGCTTTGCCTGGGGAGAAAATGGACCCTCAAACTTATCTGCATCAACTGTGCTTCCCACTAGAGAAATGCTTCTAATTTCAGTAACAGTTGCAGATTCTTCACAACTGTTTGTCTGTCTTTTTAGCTGATGATGGAGTGTTTGGGAAAATAAGCAGACATGAGGAATTGAAGGGAAAAGAAAAGAGAAAATGAGTAAGGGTAAACGAATGCAGTCTAATTCGAACTGGCATTTTTGTTCAGTTGCAGTTTTTTTTTTCACTGCATTTCAGCTGAAATCAGAGTGACCAGCACAAAAGAATTTTAAGTGCAATTTTCCCTTATCACAACTCCAGATTTTGCAACCTCCTGTGTTAGATTTAAAACATCATGCTGGAAACAGGGCCCTGTTCACAAAGTTGGGCACAAGTCCAGGGTGAATTAATCACCATCAGGAATTTCTATTAATTATGCTAAAGCCTTCAGACAGGCTTCATAAAATTAGGTGGATCTTTTAGATGCAAGGGCACTGAAAGTTGGGATAAAAACATTTAAATGTGATGTTTCTTTTAATGCATTTAGAGACTGACTAATGGCTAACTGACCTCAATATACATAAGCAGAAAATAGTGTTATGCTTTTTAAAAGTGCATATCAGTAAAATCAGATTTACTCGAGATGTGGTGGATTAACAGTGCTTAAAAATTGCTTATACTTTCTTTGACAAACCTGTATTAAGCTGTATTCAGCTGTATTAATTAAACTTCACCAAGTTATCATTTCTAAATATGAAGAAAAGTTTTTTAAAGCAAGAGTTTTTAAAATATGTTTTAAAATGCTGCCCGATTGCACTGGCTCATGGAAGATTTTTTGTTATAAGCAAATGAGTTTTAGCAGAAACTTAGGGGGAAATAATACTTTTCAAAACAAATGCAACTTTGGGCTCGATTGCAACCCAAAGGGTAAACTCTACTCTCATATATTCAAGCTCCTTTTATATTGCTCTGCCTCAATAATGTGATATTGCTTCCTGCACTTCACAGCTATGTCATCTGTGGAATAGTTTCTCAGGGTTGAGAAATATGCACTCATTGTAATATTAGATTGATATCCTGGAGTCGTGCAAGATTATCTTGTGAGAAACGGTCAGGAGAAACTTCACAGAACTTCCCCTTTGGGGTTTTTCCCTCAAGTATATAGGTTTAGCAAGCTCCACATTAAAAGAAAGAACAAGCTTGCTCTTTCACCAAGTCCCAAAGCATTTGCCTGGCGAGTGAAGCGCAGTCATTGATGCCGTGTTGGAAAACATGACAGCCAATGTGTGCAGAGCCAGTTTCCCACCAACAGCAATGACGTATACAACCAGATATGATGGTCAGGACACTGGGAGTGCAGTACTTTCTCAGTACAGAACTGAAGTGTTAGTCTAGCTTTTGTGCTCTGGTGTCTGGAGTGAGATTTGAACCTATGATCTTCCGACTCCAAGGCAAGAGTGCTTGCAACTGAACCAAAGATGACAACTTGTTACAGTACAGTAAGAAAATCTGTGGAAGGAATGTGCCAGATGGCCTTTTATATTCCATATTTTTAATGTTCCTATGTTTGGCCTATGGGTAACTGGAAGTAATGTGACTGAAAGAGTTCATTTCAATTGTCAGCAAGTTTGGAATCTAACCATTTACCTGAAAGAAATTAGAAGTTTGTTTTTCTATTTTTTTCTTTGACTTTTTTTTAGTTCTATTGAATGTTTTTAAACAGAGTGCTGATTTAATAATATCAGGAACTGGCTTGGATAAGATCCCCTAACCAATTCTAGAGCAAGATTTCCAGTGGCTGCTTGTGGTAGAGGAATTATGAGCATTATCTCTTAGAAATTTTCTAGGAATATCATACAGAGGAAATCCTCACAAATATACTTACAATGTCATTACAGGGAAAGACGAGAGGAAATTTATCCCAGAGTGTGGGTTAGTCCACAAAGTTAAATTTGTGGGACAGCTGAAGCACCACACATTAATGAGTCAAACAAGTAACAGAAATTGGCAGACAAATACAGAAGAAGTAACTGGTCAGTTCTGATTTCTGTAACTGGTGTCTGACAGGGAAGTTGATCCTGAGATCCACTTCTTAACTACAATCAAACCATGCGAGAAACACAGCCATTAAACCTTTCTGGTCCTGATGTGGCTTGTACACACCATCAGCCCCAATCCCCCATACACAGTCATCCAACCCCATGCTAATAGTAAATAAAAGAGAAAAATGCAATACCAGATTAGAACAAAAAACTCTGGGAAATTCCTCCCCAACCCCTGAAGGTTGTCACGCTCCAGGAGACCACAGTGAACGAGTGACGCAGCCTCAACGACCTCTTGATCCAGTTTATGTTGAGATGTTTCCGTTCACAGTAACTTTAAATGCGTGCAGCAAAACCAGACCACCTTATGGTAATTTATTCCTTAGGTTAACAGCTTTTTGAGAAAGTACCACCTTCTAGCATCTAATCAAGTTTTGTGTTTCCTTAATTTGTATTAATATTTCCTGATCCTTCCTAATCTATCTAATTTAAAAAGAGGACCCAATGGGACTGGGTCTAATCCTTCCTTAATCTTAAAAGACCACAACCATGTCTCTTTGAAGTCTACATCTGAAGTTCAAAAGTCCCCATTCTCTATTCCTGTCCACAAACTAGATAATAGTGTACCTCTCCTGAACCTGTCCAAGGGCTGTTATATCCTCACCACATAAAGTGGCCAAAACTGTACATGGAGATGGTGCAAAGGAGATTGACTAGAATGGTACCAGGGATGACAGATTTCACCATTTGGAGAGACTAAAGAATCGGGCATTGCTCTTCTTAAAACAGAGACAGAGACAGTTAAGGAGGAGTTTAATGGAGCTGTTCAAAATTCTAAAGGGCTTTCCATTGGCAGGAGGGTCAGTAGCTAGAGGACACAGTTTTTAAAATGAATGGCAGAAAAGCCAGGATTCATTTTTTTAGTCAGTGAATTGTTATGATCAGAAAGACATTCCATAAAAGGGTGATGGAAACAGATTCAAAGGAATTGGATCTCTAATTAAATAGGAAAAAACATACAGGGCTGGGAGGAAAGAGCAGAGGAGTGGAACTAATTGGTTTCTTTCAGAGAACCGGCACAGGTATGGTGGAGCAAATAGTCTCCTCCGATGCTGTATGATTCTGTGATTAAGGACTCGAAGGGCTGAATGGCCGACTTCTGCTCCTAAGTCCTATGTTCCTATGACCTATACAGAGATAAAAGAGCATTTGTTTTATATTTATAGTTTTTTCTTGGATATACATTCTAACACTTTAATTTCTGTTGCAATAGCCTCATGGCACTAGACACAGGTCTTCAACAGATTTTTAAAATTCATTTACGGGATGTGGGCTTCGCTGGCTAGGCCAATATTTATTGCCCATCCCTAATTACCCTTGAGAAGGTGGTGGTGAGCTGCCTTCTTGAATCGATACACTCCCTGTGGTGTAGGTACACCCACAGTGCTGTTTTAGGAAGGGTGTTCCAGGATTTTGACCCAGCGACAGTGAAGGAATGGTGATATATTTCCAAGTCAGGATGGTGAGTGGCTTGGAGGGGATCTTCCAGGTGGTGGTGTTCCCATGTATCTGCTGCCCTTGTCCTTCTAGGTGGCAGTGGTCATGGGTTTGGAAGGTGCTGCCTAAGGAGCATTGGTGAGTTTCTGCAGCACATCTTGTAGATGGTACACACTGCTGCCACTGTTCGTCGGTGGGGGAGGGAGTGAATGTTTGTGGAAGAGGCACCAATCAAGCGGGGCTGCTTTGTCCTGGAAGCTTCTTGAGTGTTGTAGGAGCTGCACTCATCCAGGCAAGCGGAGAGTATTCCATCACACTCCTGACCTGTGCCTTGTAGATGGTGTTCAGGCTTTGGCGAGTCAGGAAGTGAGTTACTCACTCTGACCTGCTTTTGTAGCCAGTGTATTTATATGGCTTGTTCAGTTTCTGGTCATTGGTAACCCTCAGGATGTTGATAGCGGGGGATTTGATGATAGTAATGCCATTGAATGTCAAGGGGCAATGGTTAGATTCTCTCTTGTTGGAGATGGTCATTGCCTGGCGCTTGTGTGACGTGAATGTTACTATAACCCCAGATCCTTCCCCTGTGTATACCCATGGGTGAAGTATACATACTTAGAGTTGCCCCTACCCAGTTGTGTCATGCTAGATTTGTCTATTAAAAGACACTTGCCAAATGTGGACCTATTCCCATGGCATCTGGAGGATCTCGATGCACACAATATCAATCAAGCTTTCATCATCCACCAGCAGTCCAACTGTTTCAAACCAATTCAACCGCATCGATGAGATAATAGGACAGGACCATCTAAAGTAGAAGCCAGGATCAGATTCCTGATGAAAGATTACACAGTGCATACCTTCTAGCAATTTGCCTATAACTGGTCAAACTCCTGGGCCGATAGCTTTCTGCTGCTGGCTTGGTGCCTTCTTTAAATACGGGCATCACATTGACCTCTCTCCATTTTATGGGAAAAACTCTGATCCCCAACGAGCTATCAAGTATTTGAGAAAGTGGCTGGGATAGATCCCATTCCCTTCAGAACCCTAGGGTGAATAGCACCAGAACTAGTAGCCTGATCTTTTTCAAGAGCTTAAATGTTGCTGAAAAATAGAGACAAATTGCCAAAGCTATTCATTTTGCACTCATCGGGACAAACTCAAGAGTGCCAAATTTCAGACAATCACAACAATTTATACAACAGGAGAAAAGGGCTGATTGGTTGACAAGTCGACTCAGGTTGGCTGAGGCAATACCATTGGGAAGGCAACAGGGAATCATAGATCCCCAAGCTCCGGGTAATTCAAAAAAGCTGCAAGGCTTGAACATATCCCTTTTGTTTGCAGAGAATGATTCATGCATGCGTATGAATGTATGTTGCTTCTAGAAAATGTAAATGAGCCACGTTATGAGCCTGAAGATTATCTTAAATTGGTTGTTGATGTCGTGATTGGTACATTCAGGACTGTTAAGCAATCGCTGCCCAATCGCAAATTACTCAGGAGCAGAATATTCTGTTCGCTGGGCAGGCGTGCAGCCAACCTGAGCGAGCGTGAAATGACGCGTGATAACGCCGGGCAAGCGTCCTGAAGTCATCGCGCATTCGCTTGATAGTTCGGTCAGTGGGTGCATGCGGCAGCCAACAAGTAACAGGCTTATTAAGACCATTAAAGATTTAATTGTATGAAATTTTTTGCTGTCCGTCCAACCTTACGGTTGGCGGGCAGGCGAATGGGCCAAGCGGCCTTTGGATTTTTTGTGAAACCTCATCCATTGGGAGGGATGAGGTTTCAATCAGTGATTAAAAATAAAATGAGAGTTTTTCAATCTAATTTCTAACATGTCCCTGCTCATGTAACAGAGTCACATGAGGGGATACGTTATTAACATTTTAACTTCTTTACTTTCTATTTTCAAAACTCTTCAGCTCCCTGAGCTAGCTCTGTGCCTCAGGGAGCTTTTAATGCGCGGACCCCCACCCATGCGCATATTTCCGTGCTTGTGCTCCTCCCGCCCACACCCCGGCAGCACTGAGCACTGCAGCGTGCCTTTCATGTCGGCTGGCCATTAACTGTCCAGCCAGCGTCAAATCACGGTCGGAGCCCGATTGCGGGTGGCGGCCGGCTTCCTGACCAATCCTCGGCCTGCCGGCCTAGCCCGTCCGACCACCAGAAAATCCTGGCCCAGGAGTTTGCGAGCCTACAGTTCCCTACTGCTTTCTCCATGGCCAATGGCTTGGCCAGACTCGATTTGCCAACCAATCAGCACCCTTTTCTCCTGTTGTACAAATTGTAATGATCATTTGAAATTTGGCATTCTTGCTTTTGCCCTGATGAGTGCGAGATGAAAAGCTTTGGCAATGTGTCTCTCTTTTCAGCAATATTCAAGTTCCGTACTACCAAACCAACTTTATTTTAAGAGCTTTAAATCCTATCAGGGGCTACAACCACATACAGCTTAGCACACTCAATTTAAACATTGGCGCTTGTTGCAGTGTTGACCATCCAACATCATCTTCAGTAATGAAGACGGATGAAAAGTTGCTAGATAAAACCTCTGCCACCTATAGGATCCTACCTGAATCTTCCAAGGAATCCTTTACAGTCCTCAGTGATCTGTTGCCTCCTAACAGAACTGAGAAGCAGCTTGCTATTACTACCACACCTATCCACCTCCAGTGTTCTTTTCGTTATCATTATTGCAGCTTCTGTTGCCTTTAGCTACATTCAACATCACTTGTTCTCCTGAGATTTTTTTTTTCCCTTAAACCTGTAAAAATATTTCTCCTTAAGACTAATTTTTTTAGACATGGCCAATTTGGTTTTGTTTTACCATATGCCCTTTTTTAACCCTAGGGTCACACATGTCTGCCTTCAACATAAGGACTTCTTTTACAAACGTTCCAAATATCTTCAGTGTTGCTTTGTCTTTCCTCCTGATACGATGATCAGTCAATTGTCCACCACTCTTCCAAATTTAGCGGTCTGACAAAGTGGTCCTAGTGTTAATTTAACAATCCCTACTGACAGATCTATTTAAAGAAAGTATTTGTCTTCAAAACCTATGTAGGTACAGGAAGTAAAAACAGAAAATGCTGGAATTTTTGTTTCTGTTTTTCTTTCAGATTCCCAGCATCCACAGCATACTGCTTTTCGATTGGATACATAAAGTGTTGTGCAGAAAAAGGAGCTGAAAATACTGGAAATGCTACACTAGATCAATTAACATTGAAAAGCAAGACAGCAAAGGTTTAAGGAAGAATTACAATGGTAAAACTCTCTTTCAGATGCTGAACTAGCTGCTATGCACTTGAGTATTTTTTTTTTCTGTTTCAGATTTCAAGCACTCACTGGATTTTTATATCAGCTGCAGTTGAGATTTATGTGCATTATTGTCAGTTGCATCTTCTTAAGAGAGACTGAAATGTTATAGAAGTAAACTCTTCACAGTCTTTAAGGGAACAACGAAATCAACCAAGCAGACCCTGTTTATTTTTCAGAAAAGCCTGACACACTGCAAAATTTTGTATTTAAACATTATTACCACTAATCATTTCATGCAAAACTACGTTGAGCAGTTCAGCTGCGATCACATCACTGAGCAGAAATTACTCATCAGGGCACTGTAAAAGAAATGATTGCTTGTGTTCAGAAGTTATCAGAGAGTTATTTGTACCACTGGCACATTCTAAAAGCTGCTTGCTTTATAGGACATGGGTCATTATATATAGCATGTAAGTGGATTTTAATTACTGAGTGCACGCACTTCATTTATTAGGTTTGAAAAAAAAAACATGTGCCCTATATTAGGTGTAATTAAAAGGAACGGCAAATGCATTTTCATAATAAAAAAAAGTGATTTCAGAGCAGTATGGCTTAGAGTGCAATAACTTAGAGCTCATAACATTGCTGCAAAAAAGGCCACATGTTACCAGAAACAGCTGACATCTGGTATGCAGATGCTCAGCTACAAAGGCTTTCTGGTTCAGGGGGATAAGGCAACAGTTGGCACAGTCCCAAACCCCACTTCCCACAAAGTTAGCCACCCCACCTGGCTAAGTCACTTCTAGCAGTTGAGCTGTAAAGGATTGGCTGCGGTGGGGGAGGTGGGGGGCTGGTGAGCGGTTTTTAAAAAATCACGGACTCGCACATGTTTGTTTTCTCTCCAGCATTTTATGATTGAACAATGTGTCACTTCACCCTGGCACATCTTTGCTAACACATTCTGTAATGTAAAGGCAGACTCGTTTCTGAAAAGTGCTCATTCTTTGGAGCTGTGTAACTTTATTATTTTCGGATCGGGGATTGTTGTGAATTTAATGAGCAACTCTCATCAAAAATGACCTTTTGAAACTAAAAAGAAGATGAAATAATTACAGTTAGGTGCAAACATTATTTTCGAATCTTTCTATTAATACCTGAGGTTGTTTTTCTTTAAAGATGAACTGGATGAGGGGAGCCTTACAGCCTATCTACAGTACAGCAGGATGAAGACAGAGAGGCAGCTCCCCAGTCTGCAGAGGACAACTCAACTGATGGGTCTGATGAGGCGCCGAAGGAGGCCAGGGTGAGGATGTGGCTGCAGAAGTGATGAACCGTGTAGGAGGCAGGAAGCCCAGGGAGGCCTTGATTCTCCGTTCTTTCACATCGGCTTCTGAGGCATGGCTTGAAAGTGAAGGCAAGGGTGATGCCACCTTACTGAACATTCCTGATGAGGCCATCCAGTGGCCCCTATGTTGACTAGCTACCTCTGAACTAAAGTCTGCAGCCCTTCCCGTCTGTCACAAGCCAGCCCAATGCCCAACAACTATGAGAAATATAAAGCACATTCAGACTGTGAAACATAATAATATATTTAAACTGTGGTCATGTTTATACAATTTGAACATAGCAAATGTTTCAGCTGAAGTCATATCACCTGTGATAACCCCTTTTGCGTTTATAGTGCCGTAAACTTGCACTTGCGAGTGCTATGTCTTGATGCCATTCCCCCATCCCCATCCCCCTCGCTTGCAGCAGCATTAGACTTAGCCTGCTTCCTGTGATGTCCCATCAGCCCTGGTGACCTTGGCAGGCGTTCTCTGACTGGTGTAGCCTGTGCAGGCATCGCCTGGGAGGAAGCATCCAGCGCCATGTCTGGGCACTCCTCAGTTGTCATGGCCTCATCAGATGCCACGGGCACTGACAGAGGGGCAGAGGAGCTGCTGTCTTCATCTGGGGCACCCTGAGAGGAGCCCGCCAATGCAACTCCCAGCTGGACTGCCTGTGTGAGGCTGGTTTGAACCACCCTCCTCAGCATTGATGGACAGATGTCTAGCAGGGTGACTAGTGCCTCATCCAACTCACACTTGCTGTGACCTCCTGAGGCCATTGCCAGTGTGAGGGCTTGCAGGTCTGAGCGCAGCCCCAGGAACCCCTGATTCTGTTCTTGGAGCTGCCTCTCCATGAGAATCGCCACTCTCTCAATGGAGGAGGCAGTACACTTGGAACTCCGGGCCAACACAGCGCTCACACTCCACATGGACTCATCCATGACAGAGACTATGACACTCAGACCCTCAGGGGTCTCTGCTAGATCCTCGTGCATATCCCTCTGGACATCCAGCATCTGCTGCCTGATGGACGACTGCAAAGTCTCATCTTCTGCCTCAGACTCAGCATCGTCCTGGTCTCCTGCAGTCCTCTGACTGCTGGCACCCTGTGTACTCTCTCCCTCTGCCAGCTCCTCAAGGGAGTGTGATGTGCCCTCACCACTGTGCACCACCAACTGATCCGACGCACTATTGACCACTGACATGTCTGTGTCTGCACTGGTGTTTGGTTCGGAGAAATGATGTGACACGGGTGCACCTGTCCGCGGCTCCTCCTCAGGTATCAAGGGAGGGTCCTCAGGGTCTATTGGACATCGTGAGGATGGTGCTTCTGAGGGAGGAACAGAATAGTCTTTGATTACATTGTAGTGACTGTGTATGAACTATGGTTGCTTGTCAGAGTGGAGAACTGCCTCACTGAAGCACTGTGATTGGACACAGGGGTCTGTTGATTAGAACTTCTCATTGGTGATGCCCTGATCCTACAACTCTTACAAACTTCCCCAGTCTCACTCCTGTCCACTGGACTCTTAACTTCATCTGAGACCCCTGCCTCTCCATGACCTGTGGACCTTGCTCCACACTCACATTCCAGCTCCACGGCGTCCATCTCAGACTTGGAAAGTATCAATATATCAGGTGCCTCACCATCCCTTCCTACGCACTCCAGCGCATTATAGCTTCTCTTCTCCTGTACAGGCAAAATTACATTCATTAGTGCACACTCTACCTGCCATACCATCCCAGCCTCGCCCACCTACCTCAATGAGACGCAGGTGGAGGTGCCCATAAGATTAGCACATCTCACCCTTCTGTATACCCAAGGCAAGCGGGCACATCTCCCAGCCTTGGCATGCACAGGGATATGTGCCATTTGGCACTCTGCAGCTCGCACCACAAAGAAAGGCCACCCTCCAAGACATCTATACACAGTCCCATGCCAATCTGGTACTCACCTATGCAGAACGTACAAGAGCATTGAACCATTTCTGGCACTGGATCCATGTCTGGTGCACAACATCATGCTTGCTCACCTGGGCAGCCACCTCCGCCCACGCATTCTTCGTCTGGTGGGGTGGCCTCCTCTTGCCATCGCACTGCACAAGTATGTCATGCTGGGCACTCACTGCCTCCACTAGAGCATGGAGGCACTTGTCAGAGAACTGGGGGCAGAGTTCCACAGGCATTGCTCTCCCACCTGGTATGCCCAGCGGGTGCTGAGGCCATTACTGCTGCCAAGCATACCATCTTGCACTCTCTCATTGGCAGCTCCCTGAGGCTCCTCCCCAACTCCTGGAAGCCTTCAGGGAACTGCCTGTGCTCTTTTAAATGCACCCTCGGGTCACCATTACACCTGGTGCCCGGCATGTCCAGGCACATTTCACATTGGCCACCCCTTAGTTGGCCAGCCAGTATGAAATCACACCTGGATTGCAATCATTGGTGGGAGCAGATAACGCACTTTTAAATAGCTGAGCCATTGTTGTATTCAGTTGCCTCCCGAATAAAATTTCAGGATATCTTGTCTCCACTATATAACCCTGAAATCTCTTCTCCATATGGATTATACTTTGAAGAAAGGCTTCATTGTCTCAGTCCCCTTCTAGCAGTTTGAATTTAATTTTTCTATTCTATTTGTTATATCCTTATAATTTGTCTCTTTGAAGAGTTCATAACCTTTCTTCATTATTCTGTTTTCTTAAAGTTGCCATTCTCTGCAACACTTGCAGGCCTCAGTAACCAGAAATAAATGTAGTATTCACAGGGTGGCCTAACCAGAGCACTATAGCTTCAGAAGTTCTTGTGAAGCTCTTAGGAAGAAACAGCAGGATTCAGTAAGAAGTAAATTGCTGCACATGTTGGTAATTATTCTCCTTTAGACTCCCTCTGCTGGTATATGTGTATGGTAGCCAAGAATGGATAATGCAATTCTCCTTAAACAAAATACCCTAGATTTAAAGCTGACATTTTCCCCAGATGCTTTAGGTGCTAAAGAGCTCTAACATGGCCAAGATGGGGTCTTAAATCTCCCTGAGGCACTGAGCTGGCTCAGGGAGATTAAGTTCAATTTGAAACTTTAAAATAAAGAAAGATTGAAATTATTTAGACATGTCCCCTCATGTGACAGTGTCACATGAGCTGGGACATGTTTATGAAATGTGTAAAAAATATTTATTAATTTAATAGAACCTTCATGAAACCTCATTCTGCCCATGGATGAGGTTTCATGAAAAATGGAAAGGCCACTTGGGCTCTTTGCCTGCCCACCAACCTTAAGGTTGAATGGGCAGCCCTGTCAATTAGTTCAATTGGTTTATTAATGGCCTTAACAGGCCTTTAACAGTTCATAGAAACACAGAAACATAGAAAATAGGAGCAGGAGTAGGCCATTCGGCCCTTCGAGCCTGCTCCGCCATTCATTATGATCATGGCCGATCATCCAACTCAATAGCCTTCTCCAGCTTTCTCCCCATATCCTTTGATCCCTTGTGCCCCAAGAACTATATCTAACTCCTTCTTGAAAATATACAATGTTTTGGTCTCAACTACTTTCTGTGGTAGCAAATTCCACAGACTCACCACTCTCTGGATGAAGAAATTTCTCCTCAGCTCAGTCCTAAATGGATTTCCCCATATCCTCAGACTGTGACCCCTGGTTCTGGACTCCCCCACTATCGGGAACATCCTTCCTGCATCTACCCTGTCTTGTCCTGTTAGAATTTTATAGGTTTCTATGAGATCCCCCCTCATTCTTCTGAACTTCAGCGAATATAATCCTAACCGACTCAATCTCTCCTCATATGTCAGTCCCGCCATCCCAGGAATCAGCCTGGTAAATGTTCGTCCCACTCCATCTATAGCAAGAACATCCTTCCTCAGATAAGGAGACCAAAACTGCACACAGTATACCAGATGTGGTCTCACCAAGGCCCTATATAATTGCAACAAGGCTTCCCTGCTCCTGTACTCAAACCCTGTCACTATGAAGGCCAACATACCATTTGCCTTCTTTACCGCCTGCTGCGGTACCTTCAACGACTGGTGTACGAGGACACTCAGGTCTCGTTGTACATTCCCCGCTCTCAATTTATAGCCATTCAGATAATAATCTGCCTTCCTGTTTTTGCTACCAAAGTGGATAACCTCACATTTATCCACATTATATTGCATCTGCCATGCATTTGCCCACTCACTCAGCTTGTCCAAATCACACTGAAGCATCTCTGCATCCTTCTCACTGCTCACCCTCCTATCCAGCTTTGTGTCATCTGCAAATTTGGAGTTATTACATTTAGTTCCATCATCTAAATCATTAATATATATTGTGAATAGCTGGGGTCCCAGCACCAATCCCTGCAGTACCCCACTAGTCACTGCCTGCCATTTGGAGAAAGACCCGTTTATTCTTATTCTTTGTTTCCTGTCTGCCAACCAGTTTTCTATCCATCTCAACACACTGCCCCCAATCCTATGCGCTTTAATTTTACATGCTAATCTCTTATGTGAGAATTTGTCGAAAGCCTTCTGAAAGTCCAAATAAACCACATCCACTGGCTCCCCTCAGCAACACTACTAGTTACATCCTCGAAAAATTCCAGTAGATTTGTCAAGCATGATTTCCCTTTAGTAAATCCATGCTGACTCTGTCTGATTCTGCCACTGTTTTCCAAGTGCTCAGCTATTAAGCCTTTTATAATGGACTCTAGAACTTTCCCCACTACCGACGACAGGCTGACTGGTCTATAATTCTCTGTTTTCTCTCTACCTCCCTTTTTAAATAGTGGGGTTATATTAGCTACCCTCCAATCTGTAGGAACTGTTCCAGAATCTATAGAATCTCGGAAGATGACCACCAATGCATCCACTATTTCTAGGGCCACTTCCTTAAGTACTCGGGGACGTAGATTATCAAGCCCTGGGGATTTATCAGCCTTCAATCCCATCAATTTCTCCAACACCATTTCCCTACTAATACTGATTTCTTTCAGTTCCTCCCTCACACTAAACCCTGTGTTCCCCAACATGTCTGGTATGTTATTTGTATCCTCCTTTGTGAAGGCAGAACCAAAGTGTGTATTTAGTTGGTCAGCCATTTCTTTGTTCCCCATTATAAATTCCCCTGTTTCTGACTGTAAGGGACCTACATTTGTCTTCACCAATCTTTTTCTCTTCACATACCCACAGAAACTTTTACAGTCAGTTTTATGTTCCCCACAAGCTTACTCTCGTACTCTATTTTCCCCTTCTTAATCAATCCCTTAGTCCTCCTTTTCTGAATTCTAAAGTGCTCCCAATCCTCAGGTCTGTTGTTTTTTCTGGCCAATTTGTATGCCTCTTCCTTCGATCTAATACTATCTCTAATTTCCCTTGTAAGCCTTGGTTTGGCCACCTTTCCTGTTTTACTTTTGCACCAAACAGGAAAAAACAATTGTTGCAGTTCACCCATGCGCTCTTTGAATGTTTGCCATTGCCTATCCACCGTCATCCCTTTAAGTAACGTTTCCTAATCCGCCTCCAGCGCATGTCCGCCGAACAGAAGATCAGAATGATACGCGGTGACATCAGGATGCACGCCTGACATCACCGTGCGTCATTTTACATGTCGGCGTGCAGGGCCCAACCCCGCATGCCGAGGAGAAAATCCTGCCCATTGTCCCTTAAATTGTCTGCTAGTGCTCATTAAGGATGCTACATGGTAGTTTGTTGGCTAACTCTTGAACCAATGGCCTCTCCTGACAGCAACCAGCTAATTGGATGTCATTGCAGAGGATTTTAAGCACTGCTTAAAGGTATATCACCTTTTTACTACTGGAGGCCTGAAGGGGATTTTTGAAACATGTGTAGACTTCTTGGCCACCTTATCAAAAACTCACCAATACTTGAGCATTATTTATTCCAAACATTCTAGGAGAACTTCGCTTAAGAAGAAATGAGTATTATGCTACTCTACCTTACTGGACACCTTATAGGAGGAAACAAGTGCATGGTTATGGGCATTTTGATAGGGTACCCCTTGGTCTGCAAGAGGAATGGGAGGAGGCCAGGCAGAACAGCCCCAACTGCTGCAGTACAGCAGGATGGAAGGGATGGAGGTGTAGTTTTTGGGTGTTTGGAACTGTAAGGGTTAATGTGGGACTGGAGAAACAGTACCATCCACATTATGATGTAGAGAGTTACATGGGAGTAGTAGAGGGAGTAGTGAGTCTGGTAGAAGATGGCATGGAGAGAGTACTTAGTCAGAACCATATCCTATGTATATATGGTCATGTGTTATTAATAAACAGTTATTGTTCAACCATAAGCCTCTAGAACTCTTCATGAGACAGCATACAACTTACAACATAGTGGCAGTAGGTGAAGGGCCCCAAAATCCCTAAGAATGAAGAAGTAAAGGAACTGCAATCTGACCTGAGAGAAGTGAGCCTAACTTGAAGACCTTGAATGCCCAGCTGGAGATTGCTAAAGAAGCCCCATTTCAGGTGTGGAGCCTGAAGGGTAGAAGAAAGATAGACTGTGCAACATAAGAGGACCCCACCAGAGCACGTGGATGTCCATCGCGAGGCCCGATTGAAAGCAGAGTCAGAGGATCTAGCCAGATCGGGAAAGGGTGAACAAACTTCAAAGAGAAAGCTGAAATAAGCTTTTAAATTCGGTGGAATAATCTGGAAGCTCTGGCAGGCCGATTGTTTTAACGAGTGCAGCTTGGTGAGCACTGCATCCTGGACCAGAGTCAGTGCCATAACACGTGGTTTCTGCACGGATATGAAAGAAAAAATGTTAAAGTGATGTCAGGGCAAAAAAAAAAGGCTTCAATTTGATTCTCCAAGCTTTAGAAAGCAACTAGCTGACCAAAATGGTTAATTCAAAAGATTTTCTGCAGAGTTTCTGAAGTTTAAAATGGCTCCATAACCATGACGGGAGCTCACCAAACCCTGACATGTGCAGGAAGAGAAAAAACACAATCGCTGCAGCATCATTTAAAAAAAAATTAAAGCTATGTTCCTCTTTGCTGAAAACAACCATGAATGGTAAATCACACTGTCAGACCAATTAGGGCAGATGAAAAGCCAAGTGCAAAATTGGGCATTATAGAGAAGAAGATTTTTAAGACTTATGATAGCATCAAGCTTGAATACAAAAACAGGCTGAACAAGTGAATACACTATTATGTTCAGCAGGCCCAATAGCCGCCGACATAATTGCCAGACAAGGAATAAATGAATCTTCTGATAACCTTAAAGAGGCCATGAAGTCCTTTGACAGCTACCTTAGCCTAAGAAGCAATAAGATTTTGGAGTGAGCAAAAATTTAACAAGAGTCCAAAAGCCCGGGGTATCCTTAGACACTTTCATGAGTTATAGATTGGCCGAAGGCTGTGACTATGGTGGCCTTAAGTCAGAGCTCATAAGTTAGTCAATAGTAGTGGGAGTGGCGGATGATACTCTTTCTGATGTACTCCAGCCTAAAGATTTTGGAAAAAGCCATCCTAATAGTCAGACAATCAGAAGTCCGCCAGCAAAACCGATCCATTTTGCGTGGTGAAGTAAATCGTTGTACAGAGCAACCCCAACAGTCCATCTCATAAAGCAACAAAAGGGAAAGGAGATGCCAAGGCAAGGAAAACAATGCCCAAGCAAAACACAAGATGGTGGCAGACCACATCAGCCCTGAGGTGCCAAAAGGCCTCACAGGCACGAGCAATGTCCAGCAATGACTGTGCAATGCTTTCACTACAACCACCTGGGACACTTTGGAAAGAGATGTAAGTCCAAAACCTTGAAACGTGTGAAGGATCCCAAATGAGTCCATGAGGTAGATGAGCCACACCAAGAATACTTCCTGGCAGAAAGTAAAGGTCCTACATTCACATGTTGGAATGTTGACATATCTGTAAATGGTCACCTCACAAATATCAAATTAGACACAGCAGCCAGTGTGATGGTCTTGTCAGATAAGGAACTGTGGTTAGTGAAACAATGTCTTAAACCACCTACTACACAGTTATATGGACCAGGAGACATCAAGCTCCAGGTCAAAGGAACGTTGCAAACAATGATCCAATATAAAAAACAAACAAATGCGGGAGACGTTATATCTGTTCCACAACCAAGAATTTTCTCTCCTTAGCAGAAAAGCCTATGTTGTTGACCTCAACCTCATCTAAAAGATCAATGAGATTAAACAACATGGACCCAGTCCAGATTTTAAAAAGGATTTTCCAAAACTTTTCACTGGGCTGGGGTGACTGAAGACTTCATATTGAGTAATGATGCCAAACCCGTGTACTTGTTTATGCCATGGAAATACTGCACCTGCTTCTGAATGGGGTACAACAGCAACTTGATGAGACTATCAAGATGGGGGCCATCTCCCCTGTCATCAGCTAACAGAGCGGTGTTCTGGGATGGTCCGATCCTGAAGCCAAACAGGTCCATTCATATCTGTGCCAAGCTGACACAACTCAACAAGGCAGTGGCGAGGGAAGTCCACCCGATGTTCTGGGTGGACGACAGCTTGACCAAACTCTCCAACAGCACAGTACTTTCGAAACTTGATGCCAACAGTGGCTTCTGGCAGGTACAGTTAGACGAGAAATCTACGTTGCTGACAAATTTTATCACCTCATTTGGCAGATTCTGCTTCAATCGTTTGGCCTTCGGCATTACCTCGGCACCCAAAATTTTTCAGCGCATGACGCCGGCCATCTTACAAAGTCTGAAAGGAGTAATCCCTTGTCCACGGTATGGCTGTCGAGGAACACAGCAGTAGATTCACAGCTGTCTCGAAACGCTTGCATGAAGCAGGATTGAATCTGAATGATAAGTGCGAGTTCTCTAAGACCTCCATTCAGTTCTTAGGTCATATTTTGAACAGCAAAGGCATCATGGCGGACCCACACAAAATGAAAATTGTGAGTTTCCAACCCTGTCATCCATTCCAGACCTCCAAAGGTTCCTGGGTAAGGTGAACCAGTTGGCAGAATTTCTGCCCAACCTGGCGCAGGTCTAGTGAGCCTCTCCACCACCTTCTCAAAAATGTCCATGCGTGGTTTGGGATGCACACCAAGAGCAAGTATTTTATCAGATCAAAGACATGCTGCTGTCACCAGATATCCTGGCTCACAATGACACATCCCTGCCAACTGCAATCACAGTGAATACCTCGTCAACAGGACTAGGGGCAATTCTGTTCCAAGGGCAGCTGGATGGCTGCCACCGATCAGAATATTATGCATCTAAGGGGCTGTCAGACACAGATGAGGTATGCAGTTATTGCAAAAGAGGCCCTCACAGTAACATGGGCTTATGAGAAGTTCCCTGATCATATTGTTGGGCTGAAAATGACCATTGAGACAGATCACAGACCGTTGGTCTCACTATTGGATGAGAAAGAACTCACCAGGGTGCCTACCAGAATTCAGATATTCCACTTATCATGCGCTTTGCATATGAGACAGTGCACATCCAGGGAAAGCCTCAAACAACTGTCCAGGGCCACAGTCGACCATCCTGTGACACACACTGTCAGTCTGGTCGACGAGCTCAAGTCATATTCCCAGTTCATGTTAACACACTCCAAAGGCTTCTACAGAAATGCCAGGAGCAAATGCAAGATGAAGTGTGCGTCTGCATCCGTCAGTACTGCCTACAAAATTGGCCACTGCAGTTTCCAGGTGACAATGTTATGAAAATTTACTTTGAATATCGGAAACACTTCACTGTTATTGATGATCTGCTGGTGTATGATGAGCGGTTGGTCATTCCCATCTCACTTTGGCTGGATCCTACAACAAATCCACCAAGGCCACTTGGGCATAGCAAAGTGCACAGCACAACCCCAGTCTGCAGTGTGGTGGCTGGGAATATCAAGTGTGATTGAAGAGGCAATTTTAAACTGCCAGGTGTGCGCGCTGCACAATCCAGTCCAGAGGGAGGCCCTTCTCCCCATACAGTTCCCTACCAGATAATGGAAACGTTTAGGAATGGATCTATTCATGTACAACGGCAAGTCCTTCCTCATCATTTTTAACGATTTCTCTCGGTGGATCGAAGTGAAGTATTTACACACGACCACCACAAAGTTGGTCATTAGGTAATTGAAAGGAATCTTTGTGATCCAAGGCATCCCGGACCAGGTGGTGTCTGACAATGGACTGAGATTCACTAATGAATATTTCACTCATTTTTGCAGGAATTATGGATTCTGCCATGCACCTCGCCATGGAAGGCACTCTTACTGGCAGGCTTTACAGTGCACTAATGTCTATGTACCCATCAATCTTCTACTATTGCCTGGTCAAAGACCTCATCTGAGTCCTCTGTAGCAGAATTAGTATGTGACCTTGCCTTTCAGAGAGCTAGCATTTACACGATCCTTCCCTCCAACCTTGCCTGCAGGCATTTGTGTTCAGTGTCTCACCATGTGCAGATCCTTCCTCTATCCTAGCCTCTAAATTACACAGACTATCAATATCTGAGCTGGTGCAACTGTGAAATCAAGTGATTGTGTGTCTCCACCTTCACTGTCATCTTGCTTTTTCTTCACTAACTGGGCAGTTCTTAGGTATTTGAAAGGAAAAAGTCACAAGGCTTATGGTCAGGGAAGAGGGGAAACTAAGAAGAACATGCTTACACCATCTGCAACATGTAAGCCAGGAGAGAGGTGGGATGTGCAATAGAGAATCAGGTATGTGGATAAGCTCATCTTCAATGGGTTAAGTCCTGTCAGTGGCCATGACCACCGCTTGGCCCTTCCTATAATGGCCAAAACTGTTTTCTGAGTGGGGATTAGAACATGCAGGTGCACTTGTTCCCTACTGGTTAATTCCTACTGCCTCCAGTTGTGAACCGCCTCTGCCTACAACAGAGAGGGAAGAGTATCAGTGAGAATCATACATGGCTGTCATGGTTGAATAGCTACCAGTGTATGCAAACTGAGAGATGTAGATTTGAGGCTTACAACAATGTGTGAGGGAGGTGTGAAGCATATGAATGATAGTTTTGAATGTTGATTGCTAGAATTTTTTGGTAGGTGAGTGATGGGGGTGTGGTGAATTGAGCAATTGCTGAGCCTAGTGGGTAGGATATGGTGTTTGAAGATGCATTAATTGGTTTTGAACATCTTCTGATATTACATCCATGTCCGTGGGGCAATGCACCTAGCATTGACCTCCACAGCTACCGGTTCCCACTGCTTTCTCGTTGTGTCCAGAGGGCTTCCTCCCGCAATGAGGCTATGGGACATCTCTTCTCGTTTCCACATCCTCGACCAAGACCTCCAGTGCAGCATTGGAAAACCCGGGCCCCGATCTCTGCCATGGTCAGCCATTGATCTTCCTTTCCAGGTCAGATTCTGTTGCAGAATGACCCCCAGCACCTGCTGCAGTCACAGTGTACCGCCCCTTTCAGACAAGCAGGCTCACATGTAGGTTAGGTTTAGGTGTAAATTGATAATACGATTAAGATTTGTGCTAATAAATTAGGCAACGATCAGTGCAGGAACTGCTGGCTGCATGCAAGAATCACAGAAGGTTAGTGTGCAGGTACAGCAGGTAATTAGGAAAACTAATAGAATGTTATCATTTATTATGAGGGAATTGATTACAAAAGTAGGGAGGTTATGCTTCAGTTGCAAAGGGCACTGGTAAGAGCACATCTGGAGTATTGTGTACAGTACTGATCTCCTTATTTAAAGAAAGATGTAAATGCATTAGAAGCAGTTCAGAAAAGGTTTACTAGACTAAGGAATGAGCAGGTTGTCTTATAAGGAAAGGCTGGACAGGTTAGGCTTGTATCCACAAGAATTTTGAAGATTAAGAGGCGACTTAATTGAAACATTTAAGGTCCTGAGGAGCCTTGAGAGGGTAGATGTGGAGAGGATGTTTCCTCTTGTGAGAGAATCTAGAACTAGGGGTCACTGTTTAAAAATAAGAGGTCACTCATTTAAGACAGAGATGAGGAGAAGATTTTTCTCTCAGAGGGCTGAGAGTTTTTGGAACTCTCTCCCTCAAAAGGCGTTTGAAGCAGAGTCTTTGAATATTTTTAAGGCAGAGCTGGATAGATTCTTGATTAACAAGGGGGTGAAAGGTTATCGGGGTAGGTGGGAATGTGGGGTTGAGGTTACATTCAGATCAGCCATGATCTTATTGAATGGCGGAGCAGGCTCGAGGGGCTGAGTAGCCTACTTCTGCTCCTAATTCGTATGTTTGTATATATGTTAGAACTTCCAGGCAAGTTCAAATTATTGCAATCAGCAATTAGAACCAAAAGTGTGGAATAATATAGGACTTAGGAGCAGAAGTAGGCCATTTGGCCCTTCGAACCCGAACTGCCATTCAATAAGGTTATGGCTGATCTGTTTGTGTATGCTGAAACAAGATTAACACAGGCATGTTATATTAGCACAGCACCCATATAACCCATGCTTTTACCCATTCACCAAAATAGGCAACAAGCCAAGTAGGATAAAGCCTGGGTAAGTTACAAAAAAATGAGACTGTAAACAGTGTTACAAGAAAGCAAAGAAGGTGAAAAGCTATTTGTTCCATAATGTCCTTGACTTTCACTGAGCAAGTACAAATCTGAATGATGGACTCCACTTCATCTATTTAACCTCCTGAGCGAAGACTCTGCAAAGTATTCCCCCCTCACAACTGACACAAAGGTAGACAATATGAAACTCCAGAATCCTGTTTAACATTTAACCTTACCTCATATGTCATTAAACAATTGATTTCTATGTTTCCATGGTCCTAGCAGCCTGAACCACCACGTTCTGCATTATATTTGATCTTCTCTAGCTGTTCTTATCATTATCACTCTCAAGTCCTATTCTATCCAGATATTCATCCAGCTATTTCTTTAAAAGAAAGTTGATCAACGCAGTGTATTCACACTTAGTGATTCTATATGCCTTCCTTAATAATCATGTCCTCCAGTTCTGAATTCACAATCCAAATTAAGTACAATTTATATATTTTGTCCATTTATAGCATCATCCAATCCTCTCATCATTTTAATAACGTGGTCCTATAATTTTAAGTATTTTTTACTCTGTTGACAACTGAGACTCATGAGTTAAAAGCACTAAGTCCCTGGATTGTCTTTGACATTTTCCTCTGAACTTTTTCCAATGTATCCATTTTTTGAATATTGAGCTCCCAGAACCATGCACGATTTTCAATTGTGGCCCGAACCATGATTTACGTGCAGGTCAAAAGTCTTGTTTCAACTTGCAATAAAGTTCTATTAACACACATAGGTCAAGTGACTAGGTTGTACAAGTACCTTAAGCTAATGATTAACTGCTAGAAATGACTGCCATTAACAATTAATGCATTCATATGATATTCTTTGTCCGCAATTTTAATAGGAGATTTGATCCTTTTATTTTGTTTAAGTCAAAGCCTCAATGTTCAGCTGCAGGAAAAGCAATATCACAGGCCTCTAAACATTTGCATACTGATATCTCAAACTGTGGTTTCCAGGCTTGTTCATTCCAGTGGGCCATGTTAAGAAGGTGGATTCTGTATGTTCAGAGATTCCCACTTTATGCTGACAAACTTGGGCATGTTTTCAACAGCTTTGTGTTTGTTTATGGCCCTTGTCTCAGTGGGTAGCACTCTCGCCTCTGAGTTAGAAAGTTGAGTTCAACTCCCCTACTAGGGTCTTGAGCATATAATCTAAGTCTGACCATCCAAGGCGGTGCTGCAGTTTTGCACCTGCTGTTTTTCAGAGGAGAAATTAGAGTGAGGTTCTGCTTCCTTTTCAGCTGAACATAAAATATTCCATGACGCTATTTGAAGGAAGAGATGGGAATTTTTGCCAGTATCCTGATCAGTGTTTATCCCTTATCCAACACTGCAAAAAAGAAAAATTCTGGCCATTTATCTCATTGCTGTTTGTGGGACATTCTGTGCAAAAACTTGGCTATTGATTTTTTTCCTACGTTACAATGATGACTGCATTCCTAAAGTACTTCGTTGTAAAGCACCTATACCGTGAAAGATACAATGTGAATGGAAGTTTGTTCTTTTTATACCTTTCTTTTTCAATATTGCTAAATACTTGAGAGAAAAGGTTATGTTTTACATCTTGAATGCTTAACACCGCATTGATGCTGTCAAGAATAATCATTTACACAGCAGGGTAACGATTAGATAAAAAGATTCTGCTGAAGGGTCATGAGGACTCGAAACGTCAAATCTTTTCTTCTCCGCCGATGCTGCCAGACCTGCTGAGTTTTTCCAGGTAATTCTGTTTTTGTTTAGGGTAATGATTCTCCTTTTAAGTGCTACACCCATTTACTGATGATGCACTGCTGTGTGTAAATAAGAATGACTAATATTGACGTCAGGATGCAGCCAGTGAGCCCAATGTCAGTATTCAGCTGAGGTATGGGATTGTTTGCTCGCAGTTGTGAGCTCCTCCCGAAATTTTCCAACAAACTGAAACAGCGGAAATCCAGTATTTATTCCCCTTGCCCATGTTGCATATGAGTTCAGATCTTTGGGGTAAAAGAAACAAAGTATTAAAGTGTGCCGCACAGAATCTTTAACTTGCTTTCAACTCAGTTGAAATGGGCCAGAGTCAACAACTTGGACTTTTGAATTGGTGTAAATTACCAAAAATGCTTAGCCTATTGAAAGGCAAGATAGATTCTAGATTAGTATGGTCAAATCCTAGAACTGGAAACTCCCGTCAGATGTGAGCTGTGTATAATAAAATAACCGAAGGGACAACAATGTTTCTGTTAGCAATTATCTCTGACTCCCACACACAGATTGATTTCAGTCCCATATCTATGCATCAGTGCCAACAATAAGCAAATTAAAACTCAGCATCTTACTAACCAGCCATGCTTTATAATAAAAATATAACAAACACGTTTAGTAACTGTCAAAGATCTGGTTATGGCTTCTTTGAGAATTGAATGTCAGCTATATCATCCAATTTTTGAGGGGAGAAAACATTTGATAACATTTAAACAAAAATCAGGTCTACCAATTGGCTGCATGGAAATTATTTTTAATTGTTTTGGGATGCCTTATATGAGAAACAAAAGCAACAATCACATTGTATGTTAAACCAAGCTTTCAATTTAAAATAAACATTGCCTGATTATTAGGATGACTTGTTAGTGTCTGTCTAATCTTCCATACAATACATTTGCAGAATCCACTATAGGTATACTATGGTTTACAAGGAATCAGCCAACTGATTAGTTATTCATTGAAGTAATAATATTTGAGCTTAAAATCTGTCCAAGAACATAACTGGCAATTGTGAATACATTTTGATCTTTCTGTTTAGCATCTTGAGTGTTTGAATGTATAGGAATATGGGGTTAACTCAACAACAACTTGCATTTTTACAGCCCCTTTAACATAGTAAAACATCCCAAGTCACTTTGCAGGAATGTTATCAAACAAAATTTTACACCGAATCACTAAAGGAAATATCAAGAGGGGTAAACAAAACTTAGTCAGAGAGGTGGCTTTTAAGAAATGCCTTACAGGATGAGAGAGATATAGAAAGGCAGCAAGGTTGAAGGAAGGGATTACAGAGTTTAAGGCCTACATAGCTGAAGGCGTAACCACCAATGGTGGAGGGATGAAAATCAGGATGTGCAAAAGGCCTAAATTGAAGGAACCTAGAGATCTCAGAGAGTTATAGGGCTGGAGCAGGTGAAGGGGTAAAGCCATGGAGGGATTTAAAAGTGAGGCTGGGAATTTTAAAATCAAGATGTCATCAAATGGGGAGCCAATGTGTGTCAGTTAGCACAGTGGGCAATGGGTAAATGGGACTTGGTGTGAGTTAGGATACAGGCAGCAAAATTTTACACGAGCTCCAGTTTCAGAGGGTTCATATGGGAGAATGGCCAGGAGAGTAGTCAAGTTTGGAGTAGTAGAGGTAACAAAGACATGAATGATGGTTTCAGCAGCAGATTAGCTGAGGTGGAGCAGGGAAGGGTGACGTTATAGAGGTGAAAAGAGATGGTCTTAGTGATGGCGAGGATATGGGATCAGATCGAACTCAGCTTGAAATCAAATAGGAGGCCATGGCTGAGAAGGGTTTGGTTCAGGTTCAGACAATGGCCAGGGAGAGGGATGGAGTAGGTGGCTAGTGAATGTTGTTTGTAGCAGGGACTGAAGACAATGACTTTGATCTTCCCAATAATTAGCTGGAGGAAATCTGTGCCCTTCGAATACTGGATGTCGGAGAAGCAGCGTGACAATTCGTAGACAGTGTAGGGATCAAGAAAATTATTGGTGAGATAGGGCTGGGCTATAGGGCTTCAAGAGTAACAGCAACAAAGAAGGGTTATATATTTCACATTTACTCCACATGTGGAACTTGAAAACTATGTATGAAAGTTTGAGAGTCAGGCTCCATGATTTGATGAGAGCACATAACAGCAGCTTTTATCTTGAATTTAATTTGAAAATTCCCCATACTGTTTTATAATACAGCTTTATAACACAAAGGTTCATTGTTCGGGAACGAGCACAAAGGAGGCTTGCTTGATCTTCACTGGTGAGTGTGAAGAAGATGTGGAAGCCTTTGCTCAGCAAGGTGATGAGTGCTCACTAAGGGTGAAGATATTTCCATTTCAGGTACCAAGTGGTCAATATTCTGCCAGTTAGTTCCATGACTGGTATCACCCAAAGCAGTGCAAAGGATCAGGGAATTTAAATGCAAGTGACTAACAGTGAAAATCACTTACACTCACATTTTCTGTGATTTGAACCAATCAGGTCCTTCTGACAAAACCGATCACTCCCTATCACCTCTCCCCCACCCCAGGTCAAAATTATAAGTATCTCCCGATTGTGCTGGTTCCAGAAGGCTCTTCACTGCGCTCATTTTTTGGCCGCACAGACACTAGTAGGTACATTATAAAAGTGTTTACATTTTTAAAAACCATCATTTAGAGAGAGGCTGGCTAATGTACACCAATGAAACTTGCAGTGTGACCAAACCAGAACAAGGCCATTTTGGGAGCAATTTCCCCGATTTTCTGCTTTGGGCACACTCTACTCCTAATGTCAGTGTTAAGCACTTCAGTGTAAAATTCAGCAGCACCAGTTGCAAATTAATGGTACCTCTACTGTTCCATTAACATTTCATCTAGCAGCAAAAGGAGCTGGTACCTAAATTGTTAACATGAGACTGAGTATAGTACCCTCAACACCGTAATGTAAGAAGGCACATGACCTAGAGCTAGGGCCAGTCTACATTCGGACATATGAATTAGGAGCACAAGTAGGCCGCTTGAGCCTCTCCACCTTTCAATAAGATCATGGTTGACCTGATTGTAACCTCCAGCCTACCCCCAATAACCTTTCACCCCCTTGTTTATCAAGAATCTATCTACCTCTGCCTTAAAAGTATTCAAAGGCTCAGTTTCCATTGCTTTTTGAGGAAGAGAGTTCCAAAGACTCACAACCCTCAGGAAAAATTTCTCCTCATCTCTGCCTTAAATGAGCAACCCTTTATTTTCATGGTGACCTCTAGTTATAGATTCTCCTGCAAGAGGAAAGATCCTCTCCACATCCACCTTGTCAAGACCCCTCAGGATCTTAAAGGCGTCAGTCGAGTCACCTCTTACTCTTCTAAATGTCAGTGGATACAAGCCTAACCTGTCCAACCTTTCCTCATAAGACAATCCACCCATTCCTGGTATTAGTCTAGTAAACCTTCTCTGAACTGCTTCTAAGGCACCTACATCCTTCCTTAAATAAGGTGACCAGTACTGTACACAGTATTCCAACTGTGGTCTCACAGTGTCCTGTACAACTGAAGCATAACCTCGCTACTTTTGTATTTAATTTCCCTCACAATAAATTATAACATTCTATTGGCTTTCAGAATTACTTGCTGTACCAGCATGCTACCCTTTTGTGCTTCATGCACTAGGACATCCAGATCCCTGTGAATCTCAGAGCTCTGCAATCTCTCACCATTTAGATAATATGCTTCTATTTTATTCTTCCTGTCAAAATGCTTAATTTCACATTTTCCCACATGATCATGCATTTTTCAGATCTTTGTCCACTCAGTTAACCGACATCCCTCTGTAGTCACATGTCCTCTTTACAACATACTTTCCTACCTATCTTTGTGTAATCAGCAAATTTAGCAATCATACCTTTAGACCTTCCATCCAAGTCATTTGTATAAATTGTAAAAAGTTGAGGTCCCAACACTGATCCCTGTGACATACCATTCATTACACCCTGCCAACCAGAAAAAGACACATTTATGCCTACTTTGTTTCCTGTTAACTAGCCAATCTGCTATCCATGCCATTATGTTACCCCACTACACCATGAACTTTTATGTTCTACAATAACCTTTGATGTGGCACCTTATCAAATGCCTTCTGGAAATCTAAGTACAGTACATCCACCAGTTCCCCTTTATCTACAATACATGTAACTCCTTCAAAGAATTCCAAATGAATTGGTAAAACATGATTTCCCTTTCACAAAACCATGGGTAGGATCTTCCCCCCCCGTCTATGGGGTTGTGCGGAAGCGGGCGGGTTTCCGATCAGTGCCCCTGGTTGGGGGCGTGCTGCCATTTTACGTGGGCAGGCCAATTAAGCCCCGCCCAGCATGACATCCACCAGGAAGCGCTATGCATCCCTGTGTAGGCAGGGGGTATTCCCTGAGCCGGAACTGGGCTCTTGCACGCATGCACGTGAAAGAGTGCACAGATCTCCCTGAGGCAAAGTGCTGCCTCAGGGAGATTGGGTCAGGTTTGAAAAATTGAATGAAGATTAGAAAAAAAATTACTGACATGTCCCCTCATGTGCCACTGTCACATGAGCTGGGACATGTCAATTTCTTTTATTTAGACATTTAATACAAATTTTAATACCCTCCCGTGGATGAGGTTTCATGTTTTTTTTTGGAAGCCCGCTAGGGCTCCCGGCCTGCCCACCAACCTTAATGTTGGACGGGCAGGTCCATTGATTGATTCAATTACTTTATTAATGGCCTTAAGTGGCCTTTGACAGGTCAGCGGGCGCACAGCCGACTTGGCTATGTGCCCGCCGACCTGAAAATGTAAATGACATGGGCTGAAATCGGGATGCCCGCTCGACATCATTTTACACATCGGTGAGCAGGCCCCGCCCCCCCGCTTGTCGACCGGAAGATGCAGCGCCATGCTGGCTCTGCCTGATTGCCTTGAACTTTTCTAAGTGCCCTGCTATAATGTCTTTAATGATATCTTTTAACATTTTCCCTATGGCAGATGTTAAGCTAACTGGCCTGTAGTTTCCTGTTTTCTGTCTCCCTCCCTTTTTCAATAAAAGAGCTACATCAGCTATTGTCCAATCTAATGGAACCTTCCCCGAATCGAGGGAACTTTGGAAAACTAAAACCAATTAACTATCAACTATCTCACTAGCCACTTCTTTTAAAACATTAGGGTGAAATCGGTCAGGACCCGGGGATTTGCCAGCCCACAGCTCCAATAGTTTGCTCAATACCACTTCCTCAATACCACTTTCCTGAGTTCCTCCCTCCATTCCAGTTCCTGATTTACAGCTATTTCTGGGATTTTACTTGTATCCTCTATAGTGAAAACTGATGCAAAATACTTGTTCAATTCATCCGCCATTTCCATTATTAATTCCCCAGACTCACTTTCTATAGGACCAACAGTCACCTTGTTAACTCTTTTCTTATTTAATTATCCATAGAAACTCTTACTATCCGTCTTTATATTTCTAGCTAGCTTTCTCTCACACTCTGATTTTTCCCTCCTTGTTAATCCTTTCATCATTCTTTGCTGTTCTTTTTATTCTGTCCAATCTTCTGACCTTCTGTTCTGAGCTAGAGATGAGTAGCAATGTGTAAAGACCTAGTGTGGGTTCCTCTCCATACCTACTGTAATACATAAATGGTTAAGTATTGTTAATAAAGACTTCCTTGTAACTTATACAAGGGCTTCCTGGTGTCCAAGCATGATCCATCAAGGACAGCGACAACAGCATACATCATGGTAACAGTGGGAGGATACATTAACCTCAGCTCCACCTTCAGTTACATATTTTTGTCAAAGTGGAACAACTTCCATCTCTTAGGAGAAATAAACACGAGAGGACATGGCTTTAGGGTGAAAGGGGAAAGGTTTAGGGGGAACATTAGGGGGAACTTCTTCACTCAGAGAGTGGTGAGAGTGTGGAACGAGCTACCATCTGACGTGGTAAATGCGGGCTCACTCTTAAGTTTTAAGAGTAAATTGGATAGATACATGGATGGGGGAGGTCTGGAGGGTTATGGACTAGATGCAGGTCAATGGGACTAGTGGAATAATATTTTGGCATAGACTAGAAGGGCCGAATGGCCTGTTTTCTGTGCTGTAGTGTTCTATGGTTCTATGGTTCTAGTACCAGCTTCCTATCTCAGAAAGTGGATTTTTATATTGTGGGCCTACATTTCTTAGGAACTGGATTTAACCTGCCCAAACTCACTTCACACTTCACTCCCAGAGCTCAAAGAGTCTTTCACACCCAATGCTGGATTCAAACCTAAGGAACTCAGAGGAGTGAGAGCTATGTTCTAACCTTCACCACTTAGCCCTCGGTAATACTTTAGTTTGGAGCTTCTTTTATGAAATATATGAAAAGGAAAATAATTATTCTGATCGCAAGATAACAGGAACTAAAACAACAGGTTTTATTCATCAGTCTTATTGATAGCATGTGATCAATGTAAAGAGGCTCTCCAGGCGCAAACTGACTGCTGAGCATCTACTTGCAGCTGTTTGGCCAAGAATGAGCCAAACCAAAAGGAAACTGTTTGAATATACAATCTCAGCAAATAAAGCGACAGATCAAAAATATATTAAGCACTATTGGATAGTTAGCATGAAAAGTATTTCTTTCAGATGCATTCAGTAAACCCACATCCTGTTTTGAATTATTTCAAGGTCTTATTTTTCAGGCAGACATGTCGCAGACAGACAGTATGTTTAAATTATATAGTCTGGTCATTGTAGAAAATGCACACACATAAGTGTCATTCCAATGTTCACGCAAATGCTGTAAATTAATGTTTGACAGCTATCAGGGTGCACTACATGCTTTACTAAAAATCAGAGATAAGCTGGGGAAAGAAACTCTTCCCTTCTGTCCCTTTCCAGGCGGCCTGCATGGTCAATGAAGGGGGAAAAGCTAAATACTGTGACAGTTAGACTGCCATTAATTTATAGTGAGGCCTGTTGTTGAATTGTTGATTTTCATAAAGCATTGTCTGTTTCTGAAACCTGCTTCGTTGTTGTGTTTGTAATAGAATGCTTTAGTGCTCCGATCAGACTTTTCCTATAGATTCCTATATGTTTTTTCTTTATTTTAACTAGGACTTTTGCTGTATTTCCACGGTATATAGAAAACCTCAAACTCCCCATTGAAATAAAACATAAAAACTATATGTGGCCTTTGATGAAATTGCTGTGGACATTAGTAATAAGTAACAAACCCACACAACTTCAGACCGCTATTTTAACTAAGACCTCTTTTAAATAGACAGATTAATGCTTTTGGTAAAATAATGAACAGATGCTTCTACAAATGTGTTAATGCAGAATCATGGGGCAGAATATTACGCTCGGCTTTGTAGGCGTGCATCCGACACGCTCTAGCGCCAGAGTCGGCTGCGCACCCGCCGACAATTAAAAGACCTGTTAAGGCCAATAACAATCTAATTAAATACAAATTTACGCTGCCTGTCCAACCATATGGTTGGCGGGCAGGCGAAAAGGCCAAGCGGCCTTTACATTTTTTAGGAAACCTCATCCATGAGCGGGATGAGGTTTCCTAAAGCAAATAAACATTAAATAAAAACTTTAGTTTTGAATTAAAAACATGTCCCAGCTCATGTGACAGAGTCGCATGAGGGGACATGTTTTATTAAATTTTTATTCTCTTTGATTTTTTTTTTACACGGTGCTTCAATCTCCCTGAGGCAATTCAGATTGAAGCGCTCTTTCTCGCGCATGCGTGAACTGCGCGCTAGGCCTGGCCCTCCCTCCTCCCCACGCACGCACAGGCAGCGCTCAGCGCTGAGCTCGCGATCCACTTAAGGCCCGCCCACATGAAATCGCGGTGCAGAGCTGATCGCGGGCGGCTTCCCAACCACCCCAGCCCACCCCTGCCGAGCACCCTCGCCAAGGGCAAAATCCTGCCCGTAGAATAATACAATACAGGAGGAGTTATTCTTAAGGCCGAATAGTCCCAGATTTGAACTAAGTGCGGTAGCGGGTGTGATAAAAGACGTTTTACCCTCCGGCCGCAATGGCGGGTTTTCGCGCAGTATTGTCCCATTCCCGGCATGTCCTGCCTCATTAATAATGCATTCATGGGAAACACTCCTTATCGCCGGTGGGCGGGCTTGGATTTGCCCACCACACCATGACTTCAGCGCTTCCTCACTCCGGGCGTCATATTTATAATGCACCAGAGCGCAGCCTACTTCATGTCTACAGACCAGAATTTCTCCAAGTGACAGATGGCCCCAAAAGCAAAGAAGATGGCAGCCCCCCAATTTAGGGATGCCTCTCCGGGGCATCTTCTGGGTGCTGCGGAAACCCACTGCAATGTCCTCTACCCCCGTTCTGGCCACAGGAGGTCCACCAGAGTCACCAATCTAACCTGGGAGGCAGTGGCAGTGGCGGTCAGCACCACCAGAGCACAGAGGAGGTCAGCCATCCAGTACAGGAAAAGGGTGAATGCTCTCATCTGTTCCACCAGGGTAGTCAATCATCTCACCACTCTCAACTCAAATGCTCCCAAACCCAAATCACACAGTCACAGGGATCTCGCACCTCAAGGGACAACACCACTAACTCTCACACACACCCTCACATCTCCATCAGGCTCATATCCTCTGGAGCTCTCGTCCTCATCCTGTCCATGGCTCCGCTCACCACACAAACATTCCACCCAGTGCCATGTGTCCTGCTCACACTCTCTCCATCTGTTTCCATGCAGGAGAAGCTGGCTCACATCAGCAGGGAGAGGTCCCAGACTTGGGGTGGAATGGCCCACATTCGGTCCCTCACTCACTTTGAGGAGCGAGCCATCGCACTGACTGGTGAGGATGTGGACCGTGCCTGCGGCGACGATGAGGTTGGTGGCGAACACCCACTGAGGATTCTGCACCACATCATCCCTCTCTTGATGCAACTGTGAGTGTTTGCTCTCTCCTGCTTTTAACTCTGCTGCCATGCACTAATTATCCCTATTTTGGTCCACAGGGAGCTCTGCCAAGCGACTGACACCATCAGCCAGCCAGTCCCTCAGCTCCACCCAGGTCCTCATCTCCAGCCAAGAGGACACCTCCTCCATTGAAGAGCTGGAAATAAGCAGCCTGGAAGACCCATCACAGTGCTTACCCACACCCTGCACCAGCGCAGAGACACACACCTCAGTGGGACCTAGAGCTAGAGCAGGCTCGGGTTCACAATCTGGTGGTCACCACACGGACAGGTGTCTGCAGCAGGAGGAGGCAGGTTCAGCCGAGCTCCCTGGCACTCGGAGGACTGACGGGGAGGAGGCATCTGTGAGGTCTGAGTCAGATGACCAGCTTCTGGATTCGGCTTTCCAACTCATTGTAGACAGTCAGCAGAAGGCAGGAACATCAAGTAGAGCTGTTGGAAACCTTCAAAAGGGTGACAGGCAGTCGGAAGACTGCACCCGCCTGCTCTCTGATGAAGTGGTGCCCACATGTGCACGCATGGAGAAGTCCATGGGGAGGATGGCAGGCGCCATGGATTCCCTGGTCCAGCAGAATGTGGAGATGTGTGCAGACATGCACTCCACCGCCGTAGTCATGGGTGAGTTCCTGCAGAGGCAGTGGCAACCCGAGAGGGAAACAGGGCACCTTGACATCCCTCCAGGTGCTCCTTCCCCTCAAGGATTCGGGCTGGGACCCTTGGGCACCCAAAGGAAGGAGGAGTGGCAGCTGGAGTCCTGTGACTCACCCAGTCAGGAATCTCAGAGGCTGTCCTCTTCCTCCGAGTTCCCTTTGCCTGTGACTCCCTCAACCTCATCATCTGTCACCATAGAAGGAGCCGCTGGCCCACCTGACGACAGCTAAAGCAAGCTGGGGCCCTCAAGGCTAAGTGTCCGTGAATAATGGATGGGTGGGGATGTGGGGAAGTGCTTAGGTAGAGACAGATAGGAACACTTGCAATCTGTAAGTTGGTAAGAGTAGTGATGTGCTGCAGCAACTTGAGAAAGCAAAGACAGGGGTGATCTACTGCCGTACTCACCCTTCCTGACCTTGCATCCAGGAGTTTGGAACTATGTTCCTGCTGGTGACCTTCCCAGCCTCCTTCAGCCACACCCTCTTTGTCTCTGCTGCAGGTTTCTCCCTCCTTTTATTGGAGAATACCATCTTTCTACAACTCCTCACAGCCCCAGGCAGTGCATCCAGGGAAGTATCACTGAAATGAGGTGCAGCCTTTGCATGTTTTGCCTCCATTTTTCAACTTCCTTCTTTCTACTCCTGAACTCCCACACCCTCAAATTACACCCTTGCATTGTCCCTTTAAATACTGCATTGAAATCACATCATGCGGGTCCTTACAATGCCCATAGCTGCTGATTGGTTGGGATGAGGTGGCTGAGTTAAAAGGTTACTGACATATGCACTTAACATACTTCCAGGTTTCCCATATGATATTGGAGCCCCTGGGACCACTCCCAGTGCGCCTTTCAGGAACATTTGGGTTCATTGCTTCCAGATATGGCAGGACCTTAGTAGGACCTCCTCTGAGAACTGAGGATGATTAGGAGAACAAAGAGAGGCCATACAGAGCAGGACAAGCTGCTAGAAGAGAGAGTGGGGTGTGGGGGAGGAAGGGCTCTCAGCAGGAGTTTGGATTTGTGGGTGGAGGTTAAGAGGCAATTGTCTTACCTCAACTACAGCGAGGGCCAACACTTGAGATGTTCTTGTTTCACTTAAAAGGACTGAAATTTGTCAACTGCTGCAACCACAACTGTAAACTCAAAGTAGGACAAGGACAGCATTGCTTATAGGTGTGAAGATAATGGTGACTCTTAATTTTTATGTCTCTGGTTCCTTTCAGGCTGTTGAAGATAAAAGCAATATCTCACAATTTATAGCACACTTCTATATAAAGGAGTCACTGAGATTCATTCAATTCATCAACAGGAAGAGGTTCCATTCCTTCAATATACAGCTGAAGTGTGACTCCAATCCACCTGTCATGCAGGTGAATGCACCAATCATCATTCTTTCATTCCATGCCAGTTTTGTGTTCCAGCTGTATTTGAATGAGTGCTGCAAGCTAAAGGCTAGCCATTGAGTGTCAAGGATTATCCTGTCATGATATGGCTCATGACTCCAGTTAGGACTCTGTGCACACTTACACAGCAAGCCTATAATGACAGGTATGCTGCAAGGAACATGAGCGATACCAGTCACTACAGCTCCATCTCTCCACTCACCACCAGTCCCATACGCCTCACCTTTCCTCTCTAGCTGACCATCACATCATATTCTTTCCAACAATTGTGGAAATAGAAACTACCACCAAATGCAAATTCTAAAGCAATTTTATCAACTGAATGATTAAATAATGCATACAAAATGAAACTAATCACCCTTGTGTATTCCCTAATTATCATTAGCTTTCCATGTGTTGCTACGAGGTATTTCCTGAGCGCCTGAAGTGTGGGAGGTAGAAGGCTGCTAATTTGGCATTAAGGAGACTGCAGGTGCCCTTGGAGGATGACCTCAAGCAGCTTTGAGTTTAGAGAACCTGGCTTCGGACTATACTCTCAGCCTGGGCTGCAGCTGGATGGGCCGGCTGGTTGATAGGCAACAGCAAGGGCTGACAGAGTGGCAGATGCGGGATCACAGATACTGTCACCATGAGAGTGAGAGAGAGAGAGAGAGAGTGTACAGCAGGTTCCTATTCTGTGGGATCACTGCCATTCTCTCAGGGAAAAAAAAACTGATGTCCTTCTGCGACAAGCTGAAACCGCCCTTCAACAGTGGTACTCAAAAAACAACAATAGCAGCAATCTGAGGTTCCCCTGCAGCATCGGGCCTTTTTTTGAAGCTGTTTGTGCTACAATGGAACTTGTGACAGTTGCCATCAGACACTGCATTACAGTTGGTTCCACAGTTGTGCTGATGGAGATGATGACCAGTTGATGTTGGAAAGGATGGACTCCAAACTCTGTGTCAAGTTGGAGGTGGACTCCTTCATGCTCCTTCATATTGAGCAAGGGATTAAAATGTAAGAACATAAGAAATAGGAGCAGGAGTTGGCCTTTCAGTCCTTTGAGCTTGCTCTGCCACTTATTAGGATCATGGCTGATCTTCTACGTCAACTTCACCATCCCACGCTATACCTACATCTATTAATTCACTTAGGATCCAAAAATCTATCAATCTCCCTTTTGAATATACTCAGTAACTGAACATGCACAGCCCTCTGGGGTAGAGAATTCCAAAGATTCACAACCCTCTGAGTGAAGAAATACCTCCTCACCTTATGGCTGACCCCTGAGACTGCAGCCTATAGTTCTAGACCCGCCAGCCAGGGGAAGTACCCTCCCACATCAAGTCCCCTGAGGATTTTGCTGCCTCTTGAATCCTCCCTGCAGCTCATTTTCTGACCTAACTTTGTATCGTTAGGAAACTTATTACATTACACTCAAAGAGACCCAAGCAGTGGTTCTTGCAGTACCACCCTAGCTACAACCTACCAACCCAAAAATGACCCATTTATCCCTATTCTGTTTTCTGTCCATTAACCAGTCCTCAACCCATGCTAATATATCACCCATTAGTCCTAATTGTTTGTAGTAACTTCATTGTGTGGCAGCTTATCAAATGCTTTTTGAAAATCCAAATCCTCTACAATGACTGGTTTCTCCTAAGCTAGATTGTTAGTTACAACCTCAAAAAAACCTAACAGGTTTGTCGAACACAATTTTCCTTTCATAAATCCATATGGACTCTGCCTAATCATATTATGAAGTGTCCTGGTAGACTTTTTTAGTGCATTGAGCATTTGGGAATGCATGCCCATCTTCTGTAGCCTGGCCCATCAAAGTCTGCATCTGATTCCTTAAGGCAGAACTAGTGGGAGGTCTCGCCCTGTGGCATCCATTCCCCTGCCCTGGCTCCAGCACACCTGTGCCTGGGGTCTCACAATGTGTGGCTTTCTCCTTTAGCCTGAATCATCCTCTGAACTGGTTAGATTCTGTGACAGGCTCTCTTCTTCCTCTGGCAAGGAAGGTCCTAGTGCTTGGATATTCAAAATGAAAAAGGGACAATGGTTGGATTTTGGTGAGGGAAGAGGATCATTGCTTGTGAGTCATAAGAGATTGTGGAATGAGGATTAAGTTGGAAAATCTGAGGTTTTCAAATGAAGAGACCCTCATCATCAAACCCGCCAACTCCACCAGTGGCCATGGCCTCAGTGATACCCTTCCTGTAATGGCCAGAATTGTCTCCTCCAAAAGAGCATAAGAACATAAGAAATAGGAACAGGAGTAGACCATTCAGCCCCTCGAGCCTGCTCCGCCATTCAATAAGATCATGGCTGATTTTCTTGTGTTTCGATTTCCACATTCCCATCAAACCCCGATAACCTTTGATTCCCTTACCTAACAAGAATCTATCTACCTTTGCCTTAAAAATAGTCAATGACCCCGCCTCCACCACCTTCTGAGGCAGAGAGTTCCATAGTCACCCTGAGAGAAAAAAATTCTCCTCTTCTCTGTCCTAAAAGGGCAACCACTAATTTTAAAACAATGCCCCCTAGTTCTGGACTCACCCACAAAAGGAAACATCCTTTCGACACCCACCTTGTTAAGGCCGCTCAGGACCTTGTATACTTCAATCAAATCACCCCTCACTCTTCTAAACTCCAGTGGAAACAAGCCCAGTCTGTCCAACCTTTCATCATAAGACAGCCCACTCATTCCAGGTATCAATCTAGTAAACCTTCTATGAACTGCCTCCAATGCATTTACATCCTTCCTAAAATAAGGAGACCAAAACTGCATACAGTATTCGAGGTGCGGTCTCACTAATGCCCTGTATAACTGAAGCATAACATCTTTACTTTTAGGTTTGATCTCTCTCGTAATAAGGGATAGCATTCCATTAGCCTTCTTAATTACTTTCTGTACCTGCATACTAACTTTTTGTGACTCATATACTAGAACACTTAGATCCCTCTGCACCTCAGAATTATGCAGCCATTCTCCATTTAAGTAATACTTTGTTTTTTTGTTCTTCCTGCCAAAGTGAACAACTTCACATTTTCCCACATTAAACTCCATTTGCCAGATCTTTGCTCACTCACTCAACTTATCAATATTTATCTGCAACCTCCTCGTGTCTTCTTCACAACATACTTTCCTAGCTATTTTGTGTCATCTGCAAATTTAGTTACCATGTCTTCACTCCCCTCATCTAAATCATTGCTGTAAATCCTAAACATTTGAGGCCCCAGTACAGACCCCTGTGGGACTCCATTCGTCAAACCCTGCCAATCCAAAAAAGACCCATTTATGCATACTCTCTGCTTTCTGCCAGCCAGCCAATCTTCTATCCATGCTAATATGTTACCCACTATACCATGCACTTTTATTTTCTTTAATAACCTTCGATGCGGCACCTTATCAAATGCCTTCTGGAAATCCAAGTACGGTATAGCTCCAGGCTCCCCTTTATCCATTATGCATGTTACTCCTTCAAAAAACTCCAATTAATTGGTTAAACATGATTTTCCTTTCACAAAATCATGCAGATTCTTTCCGATTGCCTTGAGCACTTCTAAGTGCCGAGCTATAACCTCCTTAATGATCAATTCTAATAACTTTCCCACAATAGACATCAAGCTAACTGGCCTATAGTTTCCTGCCTCCATCCCTTCTTGAATAGAGGGGTTATATTTGCTGCTTTCCAATCTGATAGAACCTTTCCAGAATCCAGCGAATTTTGGAAAATTAACAGCAGCACATCGACTACCTCATTAGCCACCTCTTTTAAAATCCTAGGCTGTAGTCCATCAAGGCCCGAAGACTTGCCAGCCCACAGCTCCATCAATTTACTGTTTCCCTAGTGATTTCAATTTCACCAAGTTTCGTTCTTCCGTTCACCTCCTGATTTGCAGCTATTACTGGAATGTTTTTTGTACACAGTAAAGTATATAGTGTACACAGAAGCAAAATATTTGTTCATTTCTTCCACTATTTCCTTATTATCTACTATAACTCCCCACTGTCACTCTCTAGGGGACTAACACTCTTTACTTACTATTTTCCTTTTCAAGTACCTGTGGAAACTCTTGCTATCAGTTTTTACATTCCTAGCTAGCTTCCTCTCATACTCTAATTTCTTTCTCCTGATTAACCTTTTAGTTATTCCCTGACATTCTTCATATTCTGTCCAATTATCTGTCCTGCCACTCATCTTTGTCAAGTTGTATGCTTTTCCCTTAAGTTTGATGTTTTTCTTAACTTCTTCGGTTAACCACAGATGGCGGGTCCTCCCCTTAGAATTTTTCTTTATAATAGGAATGTTCTTATTCTGAATACTCTGAAATATCCCCTTTAATGTCTGCTACTGCTTCTCTATTGATTTATCCTCTAGCCTAGTTTCCCAGTTCACTTCAGCTAGCTCAGCTTTCATGCCCACATAGTTGCCCTTATTTAAATTTAAAATACTAACCTTAGACCCACTCTTCTCCCTTTCATACTGGATGTAAAATTCAATCATATTGTAGTTGCTGCTACCTAGGGATGCCTTTACTCTGAGGTCATTAATTAATCCTGTCACATTACACAATACCAAGTCTAATATAACCTGCTCTCTGGTTGGTTCTAGAACATGCTGCTCTAAGAAACAGTCTCAAAAGCATTCTAAGAACTCCTCATCCAGGCCATTTCTGCCAATCTGATTTTTCCAGTTTACATGTAAATCAAAATCACCAATGATTATTGCCACCCCTTTATCACAAGTACACAATATTTTTTATTGGACACTTTGCCCTACACTGTGGCTACTGTCAGGGGGCCTGTAGATCACTCCCACTAATTACCTTTTTCCCCTACTATTCCTCATCTCCACCCAAACCAACTCTACTTCCTGGTCTCTTGAACCAAGGTCATCTCCAACTATCTATTCCACCAATGCCCTCTTTGATTACCCCTCAGCCTTTTCCTAGCTTCCTATTCTTCTTGAATGTCATGTACCCTTTAATATTAAGGACCCAATCTTTGTCATCCTGCAGCCACGTCTCCGTAATTGCTATCAGATCATATTTATTTATTTCAATGTGGGCCATCAATTCATTTACTTTGTTATGAATGCTATGTCAATTCAGATAGAGAGCCTTCAGTTTTGTCTTTTTGTTACCTTTGTAACATCTCCTCTTGACTGTTGGTGTATCCTTAGGTTTTTTCTCTGTCCCTTCCTGCCATTCTCTGACCCTCATTTCTCATATTACTATTTTGCTCTCCGGTCTTGACTCTACACCTTGAATTGCTACCTCCACCCAAGCTTGATCCCTCCCCCCTCTTGTATAGTTTGAAGCCCTCTATACTTCCCTAGTTATGCGATTTGCGAGGACACTCATCCCAGCACGGTTCAGGTGTAAACCGTCCCAACGGTACAGCCCCCACTTTCCCCAGTACTGATGCCAGTGTGCCACAAACCTGAACCCACTTCTCACACACCAGTCTTTGAGCCACGCATTCATTTCTCTAATATTATTTGCCTTATGCCAATTTGCAAGTGGCTCAGGTAATAATCCAGAGATGTTCTGCTTCTTAATTCGGTACCTGGCTCTCCATACTAACTTTGCAGAACTTCCTTCCTAGTTCTTACCTATATTATTGATACCTACATGGACCACGACAACTGGATCCTCCCTCTCCCATTGCAAGTTCCTCTCCAGCCCTGAGCAGATGTCCTGAACCCTGGCACTGGGCAGGCAACCGCCTGGACTCTCACTCTTTGCTGCAGAGAGCAGTGTCAATCCCCCTCACTATACTATCCCCTACTAACACTACGTTCCATTTTGCTCCCCCGACTGAACAGCTTCCTCTACCACAGTGTCATGGCCAGCCTGCTCATCCATTTTTCAGACTTC
Organism: Cetorhinus maximus; assembly: GCF_964194155.1. Classification (NCBI taxonomy): domain Eukaryota; kingdom Metazoa; phylum Chordata; class Chondrichthyes; order Lamniformes; family Cetorhinidae; genus Cetorhinus; species Cetorhinus maximus. The sequence continues at coordinate 18,246,945 of NC_135903.1, read as the reverse complement.
GCTTCAAACCTGTTTGACAATTGCAAAGTCTGTGGCCCCTCCACTACTGTCTGCTCAGTCCAATTACCTGCCTTACTAACAGTCACATCCTCCTGTCCCTCACTGCTGACCAAAAACCATGGGTTTAAAACATGCAGGCACACTTGTCTGCCTCCAGTTCTTTCCGACTGCCTGCTGTTATGCACTACATTTTCCTAACAGAAAAGGGGAAGTGGGTCAGCGAGTAGCAATACGTTTGGGTGATGTGGCTCATATACCTGAAGGGTCCCCTTTTATGTTGGCCTGAGTTTTAGATTTTATTTGAGTAGGCTTTAGCGTGCTTGCTTAATTTGGCCATTTTATACTAACATCATGTGAACAGAAAAAGAAGCCATGTTAATGTGTTAACCTTTTACAACAAACTAACCTAAAACAGTATTACAAAGTAGTCACTGTCAAGCAACAGATGATTTCATTAGAAGGAAGTACCCCAATTATCCTGGTAATTGAAGGATAAGTAGTTAATAATCAGTAGTTGATTAGAAGTCACTTTATGTTATTTCTGTATTTCTCCATTAGCATTTCTTATGAGAGGATTAAAGTGCTACAACAGCTGGGAGAAAAGCCTTGGACTCCCTCCCTATCAGGAACATACACTGTCTTTGACTGTTGAGTCTGTCTTAATGAATGGAACTCCTTTAAAGACATCAAGATAAGAGACATAGCTTAAAGGAAGGCATTGTTCTAAGTTTAAGACAATGTGAGTAATTAGCTAGAACCAGTGAAGTTAACTTTTATTGCATTATTAACAAATTATAGACCAATTAGCCATTTCTAACAGCTTGGCTAAGGTGGGCTGACAAATCTTTTGAGCATAAAAAATGGGGTTGCAGGAACCACCTTTATGTACATCATGTGTGGAAACTCTTTCGAGTTACCAACAGTCACAGATTGCAACTCTTTCGAGTACAATCACAGTTCTTGGTTTCTGGGAGTGGGGCATGAACCCACAACTCTCTGATTCAAAGGCGAGGGTGCTATGAACTGAGCCACAGCTGACACCTCCAACATCATGTGTGGAAGAAGCGGTTTAGATCTTCGGGGATAATTGATCCTATCAGCACGAAAATCGTTTCCAATAAACATCAGGGACAGTACTGATTGTGGTTAGTGATGATTCGCTGCCAGCAGAAATCTCAGGAAGGTGTAGTGCTTCTCCGGGGTGGTGATAGTTTCTGTGGCCATGATTTTCTGTGCCCGCCAGCGTTGGGCGTGTTCGGTGGTGCGAGCGGACAATATGGCGTGATCGGTTTCACAACGGCATGAAACCATTTTGCGATCACCCACTCAGCCCGCCAAAGGCAGGCCACGTTCACTGCCATTGGATGTTGGGAATCTCATTGTAATACATCAGCATATCATTATTAGGCCTGCCCGCCAGAATCATCCCCCCACCCCACCACCCCTCCACCATTGGATCGTCGGTCCAACGGGAAAGCACGCCGATGTAGAACACTTCTTGACAAGTGTGACATGCAGAAGTTGGGACCCAGCTGCCAGAGCTTTGCTCACATAGTGAACATACGAGTAGCAGAAGACGTTGGAGACGGACACCAACAGCACACTGGAGGAAGGTCCATGGATGTTGGGTGGATCTCATGGACATGGCTCCGCTGAGAAGCAGCACACGGAACTTGGATCGTCACCACTGATGCTCACAATGGATGATGGTCGGGGGTGGGGGAGAGGAAGGGCTAGGATCAGCCGGGAGAGGGAGGGATGTCGGGGGGGTGAGGTTGGGATGGGGGAATGAAGGTGTCGGGGGAGTTTGGGGTGGGGAAGGGGAAGGGAAACGGGGAATGGGGGGAGGAGGGGGGAACGAGGGAGAAGACTGCAACTGGGGAGATGGGGAGATGGGTGGAAGGTGCAAGGGCAGGAGTGCAGAGAGGGGTGGGGGGAGGGGGCAGGTGTGCAGAGAGGGGAGGGGGAAGGGGGGCAGGAGTGCAGAGAGGGGAGGGGGGCAGGAGTGCAGAGAGGGGAGGGGGAAGGGGGGCAGGAGTGCAGAGAGGGGAGGGGGAAGGGGGGCAGGAGTGCAGAGAGGGGAGGGGAGCAGGAGTGCAGAGAGGGGAGGGGGGCAGCAGGGGGGCTGGGGGGCAAGAGTGCAGAGAGGGGAGGGGGGAGGGGAGCAGGTGTGCGGAGGGGGGAGGGGGGCAGGACTGCAGAGAGCGGAGGGGGTAGGGTGTGGGAGGCAGGAGTGCAGAGAGGGGAAGGGGGAGGGGATGGGGGGAAGAGGTGCAGAGAATGGGGGTGTCTGAGGGGCAGATGGGGTGCGGAGAGGAGAAGATATCCGATGGGGGAGGAAGGGGTGTGGGGAAGGGAGGGAGTAAGTGTTGAGGAAGAAGTAAGAGTGGAGGAAGATGTCAAGAAGGAGGTAGGAGTAAGGCTGGAGGAAGAAGTGAAACTGGAGGAAGAGGTAAGGCTGGACGTAGGGGTCAGGAGGGGGAGGGATTAAGGGTGGTTGAAGAGGTAAAAGTGGAGGAAGGAGTCAGGAAGGGGGTTGGGGATACTTGGGGGGTGGTGGAAGGGCTCTGGCGGGGAAGGGGTTCCAGCGGCGGAAGGGTTCCAGGGGGGCAAGGGGGGTGATGGGGAGGCCAGATGTGCAGGTGACTGTGAATGGGAGGGGTCAGAGTGGTTCATGTCAGCCTCCTGGGGAGTTAACTGAGGGTGGGCTTGGTATGGAGGCAGGATGAAAATGACCGAGGGCAGAGTGAGGCAGTAGGGTGGGAGGGCGTGTGTTCAACGGTGAGAAGGGACGGCGAGTGTGGCTGGTAGGGACCTGGAGGCAGACACGGACCCTGGGGGTTGGAAGGAGGAGGTTGGGGAGGTGAATGTGGATGGGGGTGGGATTTTCAGGAAGGAGGGGAATGTGCATGTTCACCAGGACATTCCCAAAGGGAAAAGTGTTGTGGCTGGTAGGTCACGGAGGGGAGGTGGATGTTGATGCCAGAGGTGGTGGTGGTGGTCAACTGTGATGGGGGAGAGGAAACGGGTGACTAGGGGAGGGGAAAAGATGGGGAAGCACACGCAAAACCGAATCCAGACTATGCTGTCCGAGTAGAAAATGGAACATGGTTGTGGTGGGTGAGATCAGGGGCTGCATGGGAGTGTGGTCAGTGGGTGGCCGGAGATGCAGCTCAGATGGACAACTGAAAGCGAAACCCAGCAGACAGCATTCAAAATGCTCAGGATATTGAGATGAGGTGAAATATGAAGGATCCGCGTGTGTGGGAGAGTGCTTGCATGAGGCTCCGAAAGGCCCTGCCACACACACACACACACTTTTCCCTCCAGAATCACTCATGGGCCGGCTGCTCCCTCTGTGTGATGGGTCTTCTGGGCTGCTTATTTCCACCTCTTCACTGGAGGAGGTGTCCCCTTGGCTGCAGATGAGGATGTGGATGGTGTTGAGGGGCTGGTTGGCTGAGGGTGTCAGTCGCTTGGCAGAGCTCCCTGTGAACCAAAGTAGAGATAATTAGTGCATGGCAGGAGAGTCAAAAACAGGAGAGAGAGCACTCATGGTTGGGTTGAGAGAGGGATGATCCTGAGAAGGGTGTTTGCCGCCAACCTCACCGTTGCCACAGGCACGGTCCACATCCTCACCAGTCAGTGCGATGGCTTCATAACTAGGCTGGCACACTCCACTATAGCCTCTCAGAACCATTCCTTAATTACTTGGATGTGGAGAAGTATAGGACAGGAGAGCAGGAAAACTGACTCAGGCCAAATAGGTGGGGAACTGAATGGGCAGGGAATACATCACATTGCAATTCTGTTTGATCTTGTTTATCCCAATTTCTTTCCATAGTTCATATTTGGATTCAAAATCCCAGATAATATGACAATCCCTTGCAGTCTGGAAAAATCATGCTATATAAAATAATTTAAAGATTCACTTTGACTGGTCTCATTGGCAGGACATTCTGAAATTTGAACATGGCATTTTATTTCCAAAGTTGTCAATCTTTAGTATCTTAATTCCAAGAATAAATTCCTCAGTATCAATAGTCCATTAGAAAGATAGCCATCCAGTGTCCTCTGTCTATTGGCTATAAGGTTTTATATGAATTATATCTGGGTACTCTGAACCTAGTTATCCTATAACAGAAATCATCTCTAAGTCATTCAAGAGCTATCTACCTGATGTGGGAAATGGGAACGAAAAATTGCCCTTATGCTCTTTTGAAGTTCCTGTGATAGGTTACTACAAGAGAGTAAAAGGGGATTTATTCTAACCACATCTGGCCTGAATGTCCTGGTGTCCAGGCTGAAACTTCTCCCTCAACCAATGTCATTACAAGGTGGTCAATCAATTTTTTGTGCTTAAAGTTATGTTCGTCTGAATAACAGTGAATGTTTAAGTAAATTGTTGCATTTAAAATGCTTTGGGACATTGCATGAAGTTTCATTAAAATGTAACACAAAGATAAAACTTTCTTCATGTATATTTAGTTTTGCAGTGTTTGATTCTGGCCCAGTAAAGGAGAGGATATATATTTGTTTATAGCACCCGCGCATAAAGTATTAACCGGGAAAAGCACAGAGTAAGAAAATCAAATGGGGAGGACTGCATGTTGGAATTAAACTGCCCACTGAAAGGTGCCATGTCAATGCAGGTTATTTCTTTTCCAAGTGTAATTTTCACTCTCTCCTGAAGAATGAAAAAGCAAGAAAGGAGGCTCAAAGAAAAACAAATCAAGATGTTTTATCAAATAGTAGAAATACGGTAATGACTGGTGATTGAGGCCTGTATGCTATGAGGATAATTTCCAACATTGTGTTACTGATGGGAAGCCTCACCCTGCAGCTGCGTATTTTGGCAAACTGATCCATCTTTAAAAGTCCTACGCATTAAAATTGCTAGTTTCCTGATTTTTGGCTTGTGTCCTGAGTTCACAGCTCATCTGCAGTCTGAAGAAGTACACATGTACACATGTACACATGCATATACCACCAACTGTCACCCACTTGAATCTGAATGATCCACAGATCTTGCCTGTTCTGTTTCATAGCCGATGTCCTAGTTTTAGACTCTCCGCAGCTCATTACCAGGTTATTAATAGGAGATTAGGTGCTCCTTCACTCTCTTCTAATCTGATTTCCCTGCAGATGACTAACCTCCTACAATGTCCTTGCTGTGTCTTTATGCAGGTCACTTACTGGCTATGAATGATCTAAGCTTTTAATCTCACAGAGGACCCCATCATATATAATATTTCTCTCAGTGCATAATATCACTCCTGAAACCAACACTTATCCTTATAAACTAAAGTGAAATTTATATGGACAAAGGGATAATTTCAGTGATACGGCATTGCTGTGTAAAATGCAAATTTTACTGGGAAAGAACTTGCGTTTATGTAGCACCTTTCAAGACCTCAAAAAGTCCCAAAACCCTTTATAGAAAATTAAATATCTTTGAAGTGGAGTCACTGTTGTAATTCAGGAAATACAGCAGCCAATTTGAGCATGGCAAAGAGTGTGATAAGGACCAGACAGTTTATTTTCATGACATTGATTGAGAAATAACTGGGCATAGAAGGTCATCTTCAAAATAGTTACATAGGATCTTTGATAACTATCTTAAGAGGATAGGTTGGGCAGTGGTTTAATATCTCATCTGAAAGATAGCAGGTGGGATTTTCCAGCTCCATCCCTCACCAGGATCATTGGGTGATTTATTTTGTCCAGAAATACCTCCAAATTCTATCAAGCATCAGTCTTTCTGAGCCCTTTGTCGTTGAGTTTCACCTAGCCAGCTTTGACTGGCAGCTAACATACTAGGGAACCCAAAGGCCTTCTATAGGAATATTGTTTTTATTCATTCAAAGGACAGCGGTGGTGCTGGCAAAGGCCTTGACAGAAGGCTGTTTCCCCTGACTGGGGAATCTAGCATAAGGGGGCACAGGCTCATGATAAGGGGTTGATCATTTTAGGGCTGAGATGAGGACACATTTCTTCACTCAGTGGGTTGTGAATCGCTGGAATTCCCTACTCTAGACGGTTGTGGACGCTCTATTGTTGAGTATATTCAAGGTTGGGATGGACAGATCTTTAATCTCTCAAGGGATCAAGAGGTAAGGGAAGCAAGCAGGAAAGTAAAGTTGATGTAGAAGATCAGCCATGATTGTACTGAATGGTGGAGAAGGCACAAGGGGCTGATGGTCAACTCCTGCTCCTATTTCTTACATTCTTATGTTAAATGGTCCATCATAAATTGCCTTTGAGAAGGTAGCAGCAAACTGACTATTTGGATTGATGCAGTCTGTGTGGGGGAGTTACACTCACAGTGCTATGGGGTGGGGATTTCCAGAATTTTGGCCCAATATCAGTGAAAGAATAGTGATATACTTCTAGTTGGCCTGATGTGCAGCTTTGAAATGAACTTGTAGGGTATAGTGCTCTCATATATCTGCTACCCTTTTTCTTTTACTTTGGGAGAAGCTGCAGGTTTGGAAGGTGCTGTCAAAGGAGCCTTGGTGAGTTATTGCAGCATGTCTTGTAGACAGTACATACTTCAGTCATGATTCACTGGTAGTGGGGGGGAATGAACATTTAAGGTGGTAGATGGGATGTCAATCACATGGGCTGTTTTGTCCTGCATGGTCTCTGACTTCTTAAGTGCCATTGAAACTACACTTGTCTAGGCAATTGGGGAGTATTCCATCACATTCCTGACTTGCACCTTCTAGATGGTGGACTAGCTTTAATGAATCAGGAAGTGGGTTACTCAACACAGGGTACCCAGCCTCTGACCAGCTCTTCTAGCTATAGTATATGTATTTCTGGTCCATTTAGGTTTCTGGTCAATGGTGACCCCAAGGATGTTCATAGAGGGGAATTTGACAATGGGAATGCCTTTGAATATCAGATGAGTTGGGGCAGGGCTGGTTATATTCTCTCTCATTGGAGATGGTCATTGCCTGGCATTTGTGTGCATCCGCCACTTATCAGCCCAAGCCTGAATATTGTCCATGTCTTGCTGCGCATGGACAGCTTCATTTTCTGAGGAGTTGTAAATGGAACTGAACACTGCAATCATGACTGAACATCCCCACTTCTGTCCGTATGATGGAGGAAAGATCATTGATGATGCAACTGAAGATGATTATACCAACGAGACTGCCCTGAGAAACTCATGCATCGGTGCCCTGACCTCCAACCATCTTCTTTTGGTCTAGGTATGACTGCAAAGAGTGGAGAGTTTTCTCCCTGATTCCCAGACTTCAGTAATAGTCACTCTTGCCTCACCTCTGGAATTCGGCTCTTTTTTCTATGTTCGCACCAATGAGATCTGGTTCTGAGTGGGCATGGTGGAATGCAAGCTAAGCATCACTGAACAGTAAGTGCCACTTGCTAGCTCTGCCGTCGGCACTTTCTAGCACTTTGCTGATGATTGAGTGTAGACTGCCAGGGGGTGCGGTGGATGTGGAGGTGTAATTGGTCAGATTGGATTTGTCCCCTTTTTTTTAATGGACAGGTCCTGCCTGGGCAATTCTCCATATTTTCTGGAAGACGACACTGTTGTCGCTGTACTGGAAGAGTTTGGCTCAGGGCATGGCTTGATCTGGAGCACAAGCCTTTGCTGTATCCAACACCTTCACTGTTTCATGATGCTGCGTGGCATGAATTGAATGGACTGAAGACTGGCATCTGTTAGAGGACGGCAGGGCTGATTAGGGAACAAAATGGGAATCTGTTGGTGGAGGTAGCATGGCTGAGGTACAAAATCAATGCTTTACATTGGAAGAGGAGTTTTCCAAAACCATGTTAAAGAGGGAAATTGTTGGGATACCAGGTTAAAAAAAAGATTAGACAGAGATAAGCTGACAGCACTTAAAGTGAATGTATCACCCGCTCTGGATGGGATGCATCCTAGATTACTGAGGGAAGTAAGGGTTGAAATTGCAGAAATTTTGGCCTCAATTTTCCAATCCTCCTTAAATATAAAGGTGCTGCCAGAGGATTGAAGGATTACCAATGTTGTGCATTTGTTCCAAAGAAGGGGAGAAGGATAAACCTAGCAATTATAGACCAGTCAGTTTAATGTTGGCGGTGGGGAGCTTTTAGAAAGAATAATCTGGGAGAAAATTAACAGCTACTTTGCCAAGTGTGGACTAATAAAGGAGAGCCAGCATGGGTTTGTCAAGGGAAAATTGTGTCTGACTAACATCAATGAGTTTTTGACGATGTGACAGAGAAGGTGGATGAGGGCAGCACTGCTGATGTTGCATATTTATGGACATTCAAAAAGCATTTAATAAAGTATCACATAATAGGTTTGTCAGCAAAATTGAAGCTCATGGGATAAAAAGGGACAGTAGCAGCACGGATACAAAATTGAGTAAGAGATAGAAAACAGGATTGTGGTGTATAGGTTTTATTTCGGACTGTAGAGGGGTGTACAGTGCTGGTCCCCAGGGTTCAGTGCTAGGGTCTACTGCTGTTTTTCATATCCATCAACGACTTGGATTTTGTGAGCAGAGAGTCCAAATTTGTAGATGGCAGGAAAATCTGAAGGGTAGCAAACAGTGAGGAAGATGGTAATAGACTTCAAGAGTGTAACCCCTGACAAGCTGATGGAATGGGGGACACATGGCAGATGAAACTCAATGTAGAAAAGTGTCAGGTACTACATTTTGGTAGAAAGAATGAAAAGAAACAATAGAAGCTAAATGGTACCATTTTAAAGAGGGTTTAAGAACAGAGTGATCTGGGGGTGCTTGTGCACAAATCTTTGAAGTTGGCAGGACATGTTAATAAAACACAGTTACTGAAGCATATGGGATCCTGGGCTTTATAAATAGATGCATAGGCTGGGATTTTACTTAGAGGTGGTGGCCCCTCAGCTGGCAACTGGGTACCCAATCGGGAGAAACCCAATCTCCCTCCCGAGCCCCCAGGGAGGCCGCAGTCCTGGCTTATACCTCTCTGATGTCGGAAGTCCTGTCTCCAAGAGCTGTTGGCCAATCAGAGGACCGGCAGCTCTCCAGTCCCAACAGAGTCACCAGGAGTGTTGGCAATGCTGGACCTTCAACAGTCCTCAGGCCAGCCTTGACGGAGCAGGGCCAAGTGGGGGTAAATGGAGTTGGGGCTCGCTGGGGCCAAACAGGCAGGCCCCAGTAAGTGAGGGAGGGGGGCCCATGCCACTGTTGGGGCTCTCTGTGGGCCGCAGAGTGCCCAAACAAGAGGAACACCCTACCCTTGCCCCAACTTCTTAGCCCGCAGTGAGGCCATCCTCCCTGGGTAGCAAAGTGCCCATCGACCTCTGCTAAAATACCAATGGCAACAGGAAGGGGACAGGCACAACATCCCCTGCCATCCTATCCAATTTTACACAACACTCCACTGCATCTCAGCTGCTCCCGGAGTGGATGGGAGGCCTAAAATTCCAGCTGTAGAATATAAATGACAGGACATTAGGCCAAATCCATAAAAATCACTAATTAAGCCTTAGACAGAATATTGTGTCCAATTCTGGGCAGCACGCTCTGGGAAGGTATTGAGGATTTTCAAAAGCATACAGAAGAGATTTACCGGAATAGTTCCTGGTATGAGGGATGACAGTCGCTTGGATAGATTGAGGAAATTGAGACTGTCCTCCTTAGAGCAGAGAAGGCAAAGAGGAAATTTTGGTTCTTAAACTTTTGAGGAGTTTAAATAGTGTTACTATCAGGTGAGGAGGGGTCAAATGGTTCCCCTCTTTTCTCACTCCTCATTTGACTGCAAAATGGGATGTGTTTGCAATTGTGTGTGTAAGTGTTGACATTTTGTGACTATGACATAGACATGTTTTCTTGTTTAAAAAACAGAGAGGGTAAATTTTTTATTGTACTTACTCAAAATTCATACACACCTGAATAGATTGCAGAGTGCAAAGGTAGATAAAGCAATTTGAAGTCCAGAAAAATCAAAGGGGTATACGGCTCTTGAAGGTTGGTGACTGGCTGGTTTCAGGCTGAACTTGGTGGTCCTGCTTCTTTCACCATCGAGGTGGTTTAAAGATGTAGACCACCAAGTTATCTGTCCTAGAGACATCAGCACTGGGTTGAGTATTTTTTAAAATCTCTGTTTGTGGTGCCTGGTTACTCAAAATTAGCAGATAGAGTTCAAGGCTTGCAAGTTGGATAGAGAGGGAAGGACCTACTCAGGGGATGGAATTTTCTGGCCTCAACATTGGCGGGCATCATCTTGGGTGGGATGGGAAATTTTCCCATTCCAGCCACGACAATGCCCGCTGGTTGTGGGGCCAGAAAATCCCGCCAGGGTCTTGTTCCTTCAGCATCTCAGTTACATGTGTTGTTCTGCAGAGTAATCAGGTGCTTAAACACACAAAGTGTTGGCTTGTCACATGACCATCTCTCCAATTGCCCAGTGACCCAAATATGGTTATGACTAGTGTATTCAAGTTATCTTCATTAGAGTATGGTTGGGTATTCCTCTCTCAGCCAGGGTCCCATTGTCCAAGTGATTATGTCTAATTGTTTGTCTCCACCAAGTTGAGTAACATAGGAGTAGGCCATTTGCCCCTCCGAGCCCACTCCACCATTCAATAAGATCATGGCTGATCTGATTGTGGCCTCAGCTCCACTTTCCTGTCTGCTCCCCCATAATCCTTGACTCCCTTGCCTAACAAGTATCTGTCTAGCGCTGTCTTGAATAAATTCAAAGACTCAGCCTCCACTACTTTTTGGGGAAGAGAATTCTGCACACCAGTGACCCTTTGGGAGAAAAAGTTTCTCCTCATCTTTGTCTTAGAAGGGAGACCTCTCATTTTAAACCATGTCCTTTAGTTTTAGTCTCCACATCCCCTGGGTATCCATCCAAACAGACCCCTCAGGATCTTATATGTTTCAAATAAGATCACTTCTCATTCTTCTAAAGCCCAATGAGCATAGGCCTAACCTATTCAACCTTTCTTCATAAGACAACCCCTTCATCCAGGAATGAGCACAATAAACATTCTCTGAACTGCTTTTAAAGCAATTATATATATTTTTTTTTAAATAAGGCGACTAAAACTGCACACATTACTCCAGATGTGGTCTCACCAAGTCCCTGTACACTAGCTGTGGTAAATCTTCCCTACTTTTATATTCCATTCTTCTTGCAATAAACACCAACATTCCAACATTTAATTTGTCTTCCTCACTTGCTGTACCTGCATGCTAACTTTGTGATTCATGTACCAGGACACTTAGATCCCTCTGTACCATAGAGTTCTGCAATTTCTCTCAATTTAATTAGCATACTGCTTTTCTATTCTTTCTGCCAAAGTGAACGAGTTCACATTTACCCGTTAAACTCCATCTGCCTAATTTTTGCCCATTCACTTTACCTGTCTATATCCCTTTGCAGACTCTCTACCTCCTCTTGACAACTTACTTTCCTACCTATCTTGGCATTATTGGCAAATTTAGCTACCATACAGTTACTTCCGTCTTTCAAGTCATTGATATAGTTGTAAATAGTTGAGGACCCTGCACTGATGCCTGTGACACTGCACTAGTTACAGCTTGCCAGTCCAAAAAAGACCCACCTATCCCTACTCTCTGCTTCCTGTTAGCTAACCAATCCTTTATCCATGTTAATATGCTATCCCCTAAACCATGTGCTCTCATCTTGTGCAGGGACTCTTGATTTGGTACCTTATCAAATGCCTTTTGGAAATCCAAGTCCACCACATATACTGGTTCCCCTTTACCCACCTTCAATGTCTAAAAGCTCTTAACAGATTAGTGAAACACAATTTCCCTTTCACAAATCCATGTTGGCTCTGCCTGATCATATCATGGTTATCTAAGTATCCTACTGTAACCCCCTTAATGAATTCTAACATTTTCCCTATGACAGATGTAACCGGGTGATTGTCTGAACACTTTACTAGTGACATAGGAGATGATGGCCCCTTTTCATTCTCTTTCACAGCCATTGTTCCTTTGCAGACAGTGGGTCCTTGTAATGCAGAAGGAAGAGTGATGCAAATGTGCAACCATCTTTGACTATGGTCCCAAATCACTGGAATGCGGCTTTAGTCTTTTTTTAAAAAAAATCAATTTGGTGTTTCCAGCCAGTGAATTCATAAAGTCATTTTTTCATAAAGCATGGTTTCACAACGATGGAGTAAGTAGAGCCCAATTGTTTCCAATGGCTGAAGCATCAGTAACCAGAGGGCACAGATTTAATGCGATTGGCAAAAGAACCAGAAGCGACATGAGGGAAAACTTTTCTCTGCCATGAGCGGTTAGAATTTGGAATGTACTGCCTGTTAAGTGTGGAAGAAACAGATTTAACAGAAGCTTTCAAACAGGAATTGGATGAATCCTTGAAGGAGAAAGAGATTGCAGTGAGAGGGAGTGAGTTTGGTGGTAGCACTAACGAGATTGGTCTTCAAAGGAACCAGCACAAGCTCAATGAGCTGAATGGCCTCCTTCCGTGCTACACTATTCTATGAATCTATAAAGTGCCGTTCAACTTCAGCTAAACAACTGAATGTAGATTTTCTTCCAACACTGAGAAGTGAGTTTCTAGGAACTAATTGTATTTATATATGAATCCAGGAAAACATTTTCTGATTCATTACGACTGGTTTGGTATTGGCAAGTGTTGAGTGATAGTGCTTGGCCTGTGGGGTAGGCTCTCACTGGTAACAATACCCCAGAAAATTGACCCTACCTTATTCCCAGGATGTTAAGTTTGTCACAGCCCAATCATGAATTGTAAAAGAAACATAACTCTAAACTTGGAACCATAGCTGATCTCAAAAGCACTGATGCAATCATAGCTAATGTATCCAGGCATGAGACTCTCAAAGATAATATGGCAGGTTTCTAAATCTGCATGACAATATAAAGTTGGGATGAAAACAAAAAACTGCGGATGCTGGAAATCCAAAACAAAACAGAAACAGAAGTACCTGGAAAAACTCAGCAGGTCCGGCAGCATCGGCGGAGAAGAGCACAGTTGACGTTTCGAGTCCTCATGACCCTTCAACAGTTCTGTTGAAGGGTCATGAGGACTCGAAACGTCAACTGTGCTCTTCTCCGCCGATGCTGCCAGACCTGCTGAGTTTTTCCAGGTATTTCTGTTTCTGTTTTTGTTTAATATAAAGTTGGGTTTGTATTTCACAATTGGGTTTCTTTAGTGGTTAAGATATGTGTTTCTCTATTGATATTCTTGTAGTCTGCAGTAGACACTCAAACTCATCGGTGAAGAATTTCTTTAGTTTTTAATGGGCTAGGAATTTCAGAGCAGGTGACGGGTTCTCTTAAATGGGGAAAAATAAACTTCCATGGTATAATCCATCTCAACAAGGAGGAGGGCTCAGCACAGGGCTGCACTGACAGGAGAAATGTGCATGAAGGAGAAACTTCTGAACAACAGAAAAACACTTGATTTTACAAAGGTGCCTAGATCTCTCTGTTCATTCATTTCTGTGATAAAAATTCCAATAAACCAGCTTTATAATACTGTTAACTTTATTAATTTGTAAAAGGTTTGACATTCAGCAATCTAAAAGAAAATCATACATTTTGAACATGGCAATGGAGACTTCAGGTGAAATATTTAACAACTAATTTGCCGAAATTGAGAATGTTTCCAGAAAAGACGCAGCTCTGTCTGGCAATAAATGTTAATGCTTTTTATGCTGTACTCGTTCCCTGACATCTGTACTCATTTTTAGCTTTTGGGGTACTTTTAAAATTATCCGGTGGCCTAATGGCGTTCCTCTCAGCCACAGCCGTGGGTTCTTGCAGCATGAGGTTTCCCCACAGTACCCAAAGAATGACATTCAGCCAGTGATGGAGAACGACGCCCATCACACAGAAATAGATTGAAAAATTCTCCTTAACCCATATGAAAAAAATAAAGTTGCCATACTGACACCAGTGGAACTTCTGTACTAACCAACTAATTCAGAGTAACAGGCTCATCACAGATGCATCTTTTAAAAAAAAAATCTATTCTCAAAAGATGTAGGCATCATTTCCAAGCCCAGCATTTATTGCCTACCCCTACTTGTCCTGAGAAGATTTCAATACAACTGAGTGGCTTGCTAGGGTACTACAGAGGGCATGTTGGTGCAGGACTGGGGTTACATATAGGCCACACAAGGTAAGGATAGCAGGTTTCACTTCTTAAGGGATATCTCCATGAAGACTTGGGTCTCCACTAGGCAATGAAGTTACAATCATAGGCCTGTGAGCTGGATTTTGGCTGCTGTCCTGTCCAAGCATGCCTAACCATTTTCAATTTACTTCTGTTTACAGGTCTCGTATTTTACAGCTGTAATTGATTTTGAATATTAAAAGAAAATAGTATGTTAGCAAGATTGGATATGCCAGTTATTCTTATCTAAGTGATGCACAATAGTTTAGACATTCTACCTCACAGGGATAGCCTTAGTGGCATTTCTTAACTATTTTAAATTAACAATGCGAAACTAAACATTGATCCTAAATGAGAAACAGCATTGGTAATCATCCTGCTGTTGGTCTAGAATCAGGAATAGTCACTAATTCTATCAAATGCTAAACCTATTCATTCTTTCAGGAATCCAAGTGCAGATTTAAGTGGAAATTATTTATAAATTAGCATTGTGATGACCTTGGAACAGGCACTGGAAAAATAATCCGAGATATTTCAATTCTATCCTCTGTAAACACAACTGAAACGGTTTCAAGAAATGGGTGGAGGAATTCTAAAAGGTGATGAGTCACATTGCCCTCTTTGGTCACCGAGTTGTGCCCCTCGACTCCAGTTGTTTTTGATCATTGCCATGTGGTTTGAGCGTGAGGACAAATGATTAAGATCTCCCATACTTGTTAACACTGCGACTAAACTTGTCCTGGCTATTTTCATCCCTGATACGGAATCACAAATGGTTGGATTATTGTTAAAAATCCCAAAGTCATGTTGCATTGCCATTTCGGATTAAAATTAATACACCTAAAGTTTCAGAGACCTCACATGAAAAGATGCACAAACATCCTGGACTAGGAATTAGCCAGAACATCTCTGGTACTTTGGACTATGCTAGAATTAGTTACACAAACACTATTTGGATACATGCAGAGGGGGCTGCTAACAATTTACAAGACTGTAACACACGTTTCTGTTCAGCAAAGAGTGCTGAGGCACAAAGAAGATTAACTGTCCATGCTTCGACATTTACACATATGTCCCATCTTAGCTCTCGGGTTTAATAAAACCTGGCCCATTTGAAAATGTGCATGTGATATTTTTTTTTCTGGTGGTTACAGAAAAGACAACATTTGACATAATTACATGAAAGCGCTTTCTGCTTCTGCGGCACACAGTCACTTTTTAAAGGGGAGAAGGCAGCACAATACTGAAAGTTAGGCATCAGTGCACGTAAGGGTGTTCTTAAGCATAGGACTGAACTCCCTCTTCCTTCAGACGTTCTGTTATATCCACTCTTTTGTTTCCAATTCCAAAAGGAACAGTCAGGCGGAGAATTAAGGCTGTCGCTGACCCGTTCACTCTCACACAGCGGATGTAGCTGTGGGTTCGCTGTTGAGGGTTTCGACGATGTCGTCCCTTTTCAGTTTCCGTAGGGCAGTGCAAAGTGCGTCCGTGGTGGCAGAGTCCTTGGCTGCCCAGTCGGAGAGGAGGGCACGCACTGGGTCTTCTTCCTGCTTGAAAGTGTCTATATGCTCCTCATTATATCCCAGCAAACCGGCCAGGTTGCACCATTGTGCATCCTCCTTGCAACTGTTCAGCAGCTGCTCCACCTCCTCCTGCTTGTGGGGAGGGAGGGCGGTGTAAAGACTTGGCTCTACTTGTGCAGCTACAAACAGAAGAGAGAGAGACCATTAAGTTACATATAGAGTGGTGAGAATACCTCAGGGTATCTTTTCATATAAAATCAAGTACTGTGCAGTTGTTAATAGCAGATGTGCCCGAAGCAGGGGATATATGGATGAATTTTTAAAACACCCACTCCCTCATACATACATGGTCAATGAGATTACTCCTTAATCGCTTCAGTGTCTTAAGAGACCAAATTTTCAAACCAAATATTCAAGACATCAATGAACAGTGAAATTTTAAGACTCCCTTGGGATCAGCATGTCAGATATGCTGACCTTGTCAAAGCTTCTTTTCAAAGATATCACTCCAAACCAAAACAAACATCTTTAGTCCATTATATTTATAAAATTCAATAGTCATTGCTTTCAGGTTTCACCAATTTTCACCCAAGGTGAAGCACTCCAGAGGTTCCTGATAAAACCCAACCTTACTGTGGAAATTAAGGGCCTTGTCCAGGAATGAACAAACATTCCAGAGGGAAATGCGGAGAGGAGAGCGGTGGTGGTTCATTTTCCGGCAGTGGTGGGTGAACAGAGCTGGATGGAAAAGAGGTTTGCAAGGTTAACCCGTAGCAGAAAGATAGGGCATAAGGCCAGCGAATGAGAGGATTGGGTAGTTGAGGGTCCTTCATATAAGGAGGCAGTGACTCATACTTCAACCGACCTTTCAGGGCCTGCCAAGAGAGGGTAGCTGCAAACTTATGAACATACGGGTTGTCTTATGAGGAAAGGTTGGACAGGTTAGGTTTGTATCCACTGGAATTTAGAAGAGTAAGAAGTAGACTTAAGATGACTTTTAAGATCCTGAGGGGTCTTGACAGGGTGGATGTGGAGAGGATGTTTCCTCTTGTGGGAGAACCTAGAACTAGGGGTCACTTTTTAAAAATAAGCGGTTGCTTATTTAAGACAGAAATGAGGAGAAGTTCTTTCTCTCAGAGGGTTGTGAGTCTTTGGAACTCTCTTCCTCAAAAGGTGATGGAAGCAGTCTTTGTATATTTATAAAGCAGAGTTAGATAGCTTCTTAATTAACAAGGGGGTGAAAGGTTATAGGAGGTAGACAGGATTGTGGGATTGAGGTTACATTCAGACCAGCTATGATCTTATTTATTGGCGGAGAAGGCTCGAGGGGCCAAGTGGCCTATCCCGTGCTCCTAATTCTTATGCAAGAGTTCACAATTTTAAGAATCAGATGTGACAGTCCCATCGATTGAACATAGAAGACAATTAAAAAATGCATTAAGGCCTACTCTTATAAATACAGTAAAACTATATCTGTGGAGAACTAAAGGCATTCATGTAATTCAGTTCATATTTTTTATTGTTAAAGAGGGACAGTTCAAGTTTTGTTTAATTAGTGAATGAATTTGAGCTGTGTTGAACATTGGAAATGAGGAATATAGGAACATAGGAGCAGGAGTAGGCCATTCAGCCCCTCAAGCCTGCTTTTTAAAAATTTATTTATGGGATGTGGGTGTCGCTGGCTAGGCCAGCATTTATTGCCCATCCCTAATTGCCTTTGAGAAGGTGGTGGTGAGCTGCCTTCTTGAACTGCTGAAATTCATGTAGTGTAGATACACCCATAGTGCTGTTAAGGAGGGAATTCCAGGATTTTGACCCTGCGACAGTGAAGGAACGGCAATGTATTTCCAAGTCAGGATGGTGAGTGACTTGGAGGGGAACCTTCAGGTGGTGGTGCTCCCATGTGTCTGCTACCCTTGTCCTTCTAGATGGTAGTGGTCGTGGGTTTGAAAGGTGCTGTCTAAGGAGGCTTGATGAGTTCCTACAGTGCATCTTGTAGATGGTACACACTGCTGCCACTGTATGTTGGTGGAGGAAGTGAATGTTTGTGGAAGGGGTACAAATGAAGCAGGCTGCTTTGTCCAGGATGGTGTCAAGCTTCTTGAGTGTTGTTGGAGCTGCACTCATCCAGGCAAGTGGAGAGTATTCCATCACACTCCTGACTTGTGCCTTGTAGAAGGTGGACAAGCTTTGCTCTACATTTTACTAGATCACGGCTGATCTCTACCTCAATGCTATCTTCTCCCACTATTCCCCTATCCTTTGATGTCATTGATATCTAGAAATCTATTGGCCTCTACTTTGAATATGCTCAATGACTGAGACTCCACAGCCCTCCGGGGTAGAGAATTCCAAAGATTTACCACCCTCTGACTGAAGAAATTCCTTCTCACCTCAGTCCTAAAGGGCATACCCCTTATTCTGGTTATGGACCCCCCCCCAAATAAGGGAAACATCCTCCCTGTATCTACCCTGTCGAGCCCTGTAAGAATTATGCACACTTCAATGAGATTACCTCTCATCCTTCTAAACTCTAGAGAATACAGGCCCAGTTTCCTCAATATTTCCTCATAGGACAATCCCGCTATCCCTGGGGTTAGTCTAGTGAGGCTTCGTTGCACTCCCTCCACAGCCAGGTGTGGTCCCACCAAGGCTGCATACAACCGCAGCAAGAAAATTACATTTACTGAGGGTCATTTTAACTTCGGCCAATGGTGTAAACGGAGCCCATTTAAAGTCGTCAAAACTGAAAATCGGGAGAATATCGCATAGCCACCAATCCCATGTTAAATGACTGACGTTGATTCTGTAATTAACCTATTTAGTGTCCATTACTTCATCAATGTATAAACAAGGTAATATTTTATTGTTATCAGCATTAGATCCAAGGCCAGTGTCTTGTATTCCATCTGTCTCTAACCAGCCTAATAAATGCTCACAGATAAAGTAACTTGATGTTCCACAAGTAAACTTTCACAGAATCAGATTTAATGAGACACTGGGCCCGAAATTCCACCAGCCCCACCCCTCCCCCCTCCCCCCTCCCCCCTCCGCTGGCACAAGTGTGGCAGGACAGAGTCCCAAGTGTTTGGATCCCGTGTCAATTGGGGATGATTGAGGCAAGAGTTGCCGGGGTTGTAAGGGTTGGATTGCAGAGATTTGGGGCAACACCTCGGACAACACTGCTCAAGTAGACTTCTTGCTAAGAGACTGTCGAGCTGAATAATGACAACAGCCTGCTCACATCTGACAGCTCTTTTTGTGTTAGCAAGTAACCCATTAAGTGGTTGGAGCAGGCCATCTGTTTTCAGTGGATCATTACATGCTCTGGTGTGCATTGCTTAGGCACTTGATTGCAGAGCAACAAGAGAGCATGACAATTTAAATTGCATTTAATAGGCAAGATTCAATTTTTCCAGGAAATGCATTATTATTAATTGATGGGGCCAGAACCATAATTAAGGACAGTTTCACAGAATGTCAATTAGGCAACATTTTGTTAATTACCATGCCAGTGCATTTGATTGTATTTCTTTTATTTGGCTTATAATTGCACCGTATTAAAATCTTGAACTACATTAAGGAAAAGTTACTACTAAACAACATGAGCTGATTTTCCCCCACCCTGCTCCCAAACAGGACCTAAAAAATGATTGCAATGAAATGAAAATTCAGTGCTAATTCTTTGCTCCCATTTTGCTTCTGAAAAATTTCCTCCATGGTTTTTCTGGTGCCTGTACCCGAGGAGCACACAGCAGTTTAAATCCTGTGCAAATAAATAGATGGTGCACATACATTTCTTCTCATAGGAGCAGATGCAGTTCAGCGGCAAACTACCTCCAGAAAAGCTTGACACTTTGGAACTTGTTTTTAGGCACCGGCAGGCTCAAGAAACAGGTTTGTGCTGTCAAGTTGGGCTTTTTTTTTTGATTTAATGATTTGAAAAATTATATTTTTGCTGCTTCAGCACTGGCTACAGATTGCTGTTCACTTCCATCGCACAACCTTCCCTTTTTGTAATTTGGCTTACTTTGGAGGAAGATGCAAGCAAGCAGCTTCAATAGCTGCTGAAGAAGTTTACCTGGCCATCTCCCAAGCCACGTTACTGTTTCCCTACCACATAAACAGGGATCCCCAATCCTCCTGACAGCACTAACGGACCATCCTGCACAGCGAATTGTGAGACTGTGGAATTCACTTCCCGGGTTATTGGTTGAGGAAAAAGCTGGGTCAATATTGAAAAACGAGGTTGAATAAGTGGAGGAAGGAAAAGGGGTCAAAGAGAATGTTGCAACGAGGCAAAGAAATGCAATTAGGACGATTTGTTCGTGAGGAGGGAAAATGCGGATTAGTTAATACAAATGGCCTGTTTCCATGTTGTAATCTCTTATGTATTTTCTAATATTTCACTGCCACAATTCTATACCCATGCTTGTCTATCCTGATTCCCCTGCGATTGCACAGCACCATGGAGATGCCCTCTTACCGTCTTCCTGCCAGGCAGATTGTGGGGCACCTGATTTGGATACTGCTTCTTTCACAACCTGGTATAGCAAGCAGCATGTGCACATTGACTGGGGAAGGTGCATTAGCTGTAGTGCAAATTGAGCATAATTAGTGTTGGAAGATCACAGAGTCAATAACACTGTCCTGGAACGCACATGCAAGGCAAGAAGCTGATCTTGTCCTACATGCATGGCAAAGTTGTGTGGCTATATGTTTCCAATGATGAACTGGAGGAACTCCGTTTGCATCCCTACAAGCGGGTTGGGAGATTTGGCAAAGATCCGATGTGACTTAGAAGGACTTCATTAAATAACAGTTTAAAGAAGCAATTACTTTGACAGCCAGTGAGAAAGACATCCTGTGTTGAAAGGAATTTGCAGGTATGGCTGCAGGACAGTGCCTGGTTTTTTTTGGCAGATGCAGTGACAATGAATTCCAAAGGTCTAGCTACAACTATCTGGGCTTGTACAAATGGGTGGTCCTAACTAAACTCATAAGAACCCAATAAGCAATGGCCAGATACATACCCATATAAGCCATATGCCATAAAATTTCCATTGAGGTAGCAGACAGAAAACAGCTTTAAGAAGCAGATTCCTCAGATTAAACTCTAAACAGCTCTGGAGCAAACAGGCGTTATTGGGAGAAACAATTCCTGTGCAAATAGCAATTTTCGTCACCTGCACACACACACCCCCCCCGCCCCAATAAAGCCCAGTTTAAGAAACATTATAGTGCAATGCCCCTTTCACACATGCAACTAGTGTGCCTAGAACACTGGGCAGGTGCCCTGGTGCATCATGAAGTTTTGATGTAATTTAAATTATAAATGGATTTTACTGAGCTTTGCACACACTCATGCAAAAAACACCACAGCTCACATCAACATGCACACTGTGCATTGCGTGTCTTGAGCTGCATTAATCGCTGACAGGTTAGACATTTCATGCGTCGCTTTTTTTTTCTTAAAGGGGCAGAACATTCAAATTATTCCATGTTAAAAACATTGCAATTCCGGTTAAATTTGATGTCCAGCGGCGACTAATGATTCCCAATCCCTGTTGCTTCTTCATTTATCTCTCCTCTCAAGAGCCAAACCTAGGGCAGGATTTTGGGTTTTACATCAGGAGTCCAAATCCAGGTTCAAATGGGGGTCACAACCCCACACTGTGTAGGTAACAGTCAATGATTTTCCCTGAATTGGCCAATTAGTGACCAGGGGGAGGGTTCGCTGTCCAGTTAAGGACAGCGGGCAGGCTCTCGAAGCTGGAGGCATCCAACTTGCAGCAGGTTGCTGTTTTAGGCAAGAGAAAAAGATAGAGATAGAGAGAGTGCCTCAAGATTGAGGTATCCTCCCTCCAACTTTTTAAAATTTTAAACAAAAAGATGCCCCTAACAGTCTGGGCACCATTGTGGCAGAGGATCCCCTCCACACGGTGGTCTTTGGCTCCAGGCAAGCAGGGAGGGCCTTAAAGCCTGCCTGGAGCACTGGCAATCCCAGTCTGTCGCTGGGAGGCTGCCTCTAGGCTCTTGGCCTATAGTTCCAGATGACTCAGGGAGCCAGAGGCAGACAGGAAAATTCCAGTCAGCCTCTGACCATAGCGCTTAATAGGCCATTTAACCCCCTTGCTAAAAATCCAGTCCCTTTCTATTCCTCTTTGTACTGAGTTTGGATGTTAATGAACTAATTTGATAAGATTGTCTTGAATTTGGTTCTATTAATTTCATAAATAAATAGATAAATCGCATTCATCCAACATGCTATGCAGAAGATGGCTTTAACAGTATTTGTAATAGCTAAATATAAATGAAAACAAATGCACAAGGCATTTTTCAGTGGCAAAACCCAGTTCAAAACATGCCCCATCTACCAACTTAAACATTCACTCCTTCCGCCACCAACACACAGTAGCAGCTATGTGAAGATGCCCTGCAGCAAGGCTTCTCCGACAGCACCTTCCAAACCTGTGACCTCTACCAGTTAGAAGGACTAGAGCAGCAGACACATACATGAGCCTGAATTTTTTTGGTCGTCAGGCGCGTGCGATCGGCGGGCCCAGGAGTGGCTGGGAAACAGGCCCCCAACAGCGATCGGCCCCCCGAATGCAATTTCACGCTGGCTGGCTCATTAACGGCCAGCCAATGTGAAATGCACACTGAGAAGCTCAGCGCTGCCAGGGCAGGGGGCAGGAAGAGGGCGGACGATGATGTCACTGCGGGCGCGGGTAAGCGCTGCGAGAGAGTCCCATGAAGGCAGACAGCTGCCTCAGGGAGCTGCAGACCTGCAAATAATGAAATCAAGCTGTAAAAAGCTGCAAAATAAAAAATGTCTATGCGTCACAATCAAGCGCCTGAAAGCATAACCTCATAAAACCGTGGTCCCCAGATCTTTTATTTTTATTTTATTTCCTTATGGAAATTTCATCCCGCCCTTGGATGAGGTTTGATGAAAAATGCAAAAGCTGCCTGGCCGATTCACCCGTCCACCAACCTTAAGGCTGGACCGGCCACAAAATATCGCAGATAATTGCACCGTTAATGGGCTTAATTGCCCGCTTCATCGTCGGCAGGCACACATCCAACTTTTGCGCACGCTCGCTGAGCGAAATATCGCGCGAGCGCACGATGACATCAAGCGCTCACTCAACGTTATCTCACACGATTTTAACACCCAATCAGGTCAGGCACGCACCCGACCGCGGGACATAAAATTCTGCCCCATGGGAACACAACCAGCTGCAAGTTCCCCTCCAAGCCACACGCCATTTGGAGCTATATCACCATTCCTTCTCTGTCGCGGGTCAAAATTCAAAATCCTCAAACTCCTTTCCCAGCAGCACTGTTGGTGTGCCTGCATCGGATGGACTGCAGCAGTTTGAGGCAGCAGCTCAGCACCATCTTCCCAAGGACAATTAGGGATGGGTAACAAATGCTGGCCTTGCCAGTAACATCCACATTCCATGGAAGAATATATATATTTAAAAAAACTTTCTTCCTTTTTATTTGTTGATCCTGGGGGTCACCATTGCCCAGAAGCTGAACTGGATTAACATTATAAATATTGTGGCTACAAAAGCAGGTCATAGGCTAGGTATCCTGTGGCAAGTAACTCTCTCGACTCCCAAAGCCTGTCCACCATCTACAAGGTACAAGTCATCCACTTGCCTGGATCAGTGACAACATCCAGGGCAAAGCAGCTCACTTGATTGGTATCCCTTCCACAAACATTCACTCTGTCCACCACTGATGAACAGAGGTAGCAGTGTGGACCATCTACAAATGCACTGCAGAAACTCACCAAGGCTCCTTAGGCAGCACCTTCCAAACCCATGACCGCTACCATCTAGAAGGACAAGGGTAACAGACACATGGGAACACCACCACCTGGAAGTTCCCCTCCAAATCACTCAGCATCCTGACTTGGAAATATATTGCGATTCCTTCACTGTTGCTGGGTCAAAATCCTGGAACTCCCTCCCTAACAGCACTGTGGGTGTACCTACACCACATGGACTGCAGCGGTTCCAGAAGGCAGCTCACCACCACCTTCTCAAGGGCAATTAGGGATGGTCAATAAATGCTGGCCTAGCCAGCGAAGCCCACATCCCGTAAATGAATAACAAAATGGAATTGATAGTAAACTCTGGAAAACTTTAAATGCCAAGGGAAGGGATAGTTAATTTCCAAAGACACAATTGTTCTACATGGTTACACTGCTTCACTACAAATAAACATGTGTATGATCAAGAATGCAGCTGCAGTAAAGTTCCCAAGGAGGGCTGGGGGTTGATGAAATTGGGCTTGAGCAGGACTGCAAAACAGATTGTATCACATTGGTCACTTGTTATATGGCCTGCTCAATATTCAACCCTGTTGACTTCAACAGAACTGAGGATCAGGTGTATTGTACAACAGGGGGGCAATTTTGATTCTGCCTGTTTAGAATCCCTTGCCTAAGTCTAATTTTACCCCTGCTTATTTTTCTAATTTCCCAAACAAGTTAAGTAGGAAAAGCCATTTATGGAGCTATTTCATTGACCAGGGAACGTGGGGAACAATCACTGGCCAGGACTTTCCCATCCCGCCAAAATCCTGACCACTGTCATTTGGAATTGACCATTCCATAGCATCTGTAAAGTTGCTGAGCAATACTTAATGGGCAGGATTTTTCCTTCATCGGATGGAGGCAGGCCCGGGAACGGCCGTGAAATGGACCGCCGCCCGCAATCAGGCTCTGACCACGATTTCACGCCGGCTGGCCAATTAACGGCCAACCAGCATGAAACGTGCGCGGAGAGCCTCAGCGCTGCCGGAGTAGGGGGGGGCGGGAGGAGCGCGAGCGCTGAAGTTTGCACATGCGCAGTAGGTACGCTCACTGAAATCTCCCTGAAGGCGCAGAGCTGCCTCAGGGAGCCGAAGATTTTTTAAATGAAAAATAAAGATTCTACAAACAATATAAACATATGACCCCACATGTGGCTCAGTCACATGAAGAGGGCCATGTTAAAAATGATTTTAAAAAAAAATTATTGTTTTTGATTTACTGTCGGAAACCTCATCCCAGCCGTGATGCAAAGAAATGCAAAGGCCGCCTATTCGCCCGCCCGCCAACCATAACATTGGACACGTAGCGAAAATCTACTTATTTGCTTGCTTAAGGGTCTTAATAGGCCTCTTAATTGCCAACGGGCATGCTGCCGACTCTCTCGCGCGCCTGCCGACCGAAATATCGAGGGAGTGCACGGGCAAGTGCTCGCCTGACATAATCAGTAATTTACTCCCAGTCGGGCCGGGCACGCGCCTGCCCACGGGAACGAAAATTTCTGCCCAATGAATGGATTCACCCTCGCATTCCAATTGAGAACAACTACTATTTAATCACAAGAAGCAATGCCAGTCTGAGTGTGAACAGGATGTTGCTTTATCAGCGTTAGGATTTCACTGAAGTATAAGAGCAGGAAATTGAACATTTTGCCCACTTAAATAGTGAAAGATGCTTAACAATACAGTTAGACTCTGACCTGACAAATTTGGCTGGAGGGAGCATTTTAAGCTCTGTCACTTTAGTTTCAGATCTATTATTGGTGGTGGGAGTGGTGGTGACGATAAACTGAGATGAGGTATTAAAGCATCATGTAAAAAGCAACATCAAAGCACCATTTATAGTGCCCTATCGTATGGAGACATCTCAAATCATTTCAAACAACCAGCTATTTTAAAGTCCAGTAGCTATCATGTAGCCAAAATGTATTTTAAAACGTATTCTTTATTTTCAGTTATATCTTAGACAAAGTACTTAAGATAAATTACAACTCAATCATGAGGAATGTTAAACCAGGTCCCATCAGAAGGAAAAAAAACAAAAATAGCTGGAAAAACTCAGCAGGTCTGACAGCATCTGCAGAGAGGAAAACAGTTAATATTTCGAGTCCATATGACTCCTCATCAAGACTAACTCTGTATGACTCTCCCATCAGAAGGAAGACTTTTTCGAGTAATCACTTTTCCTAATTTCAGTGTTGGCAGTCTGTTTGATGTTGTACTTTTTAAGTGATTGTCTGGGTCATAATTTTTGCTTGTTATAAAGGGGAGCCTCTCAACTTTGGACACACTTAAGGGTATTAGGACTGCATTAGTTCACACTGACAGTGTGTACTCCTGAAATTTCCTTTCACCCACCAGATCAGCCATGATTTTATTGAATGGTGAGACAGGCTCGAAGGGCTGAATGGCTTACTCCTGCTCCGAAGTCCTATGAGTTTCCTATATTGGGCAAGTTATTGTAAAGCACTTTATCGTAACACCCGGAATTCTCCAATTTAGATTTTCCCATTGACTTAGTGGTAGTACATTCGCCTATCGGCAATGCTCAAAACCAACTCCAGAGACCGGAGCACATAATCTAGGCTAACACTCACTCAACCAACATCACTAAAATGGATTATTTGGTCGTTTATCTCATTACTCATTCTGGAAGTTGTTTTGTGCAATTGGACATATCCCCGACATCACTGCAATAACTACATACTGAGCAGGATTTCCTGGTCGGCGTGAGGGGGGCGGGGCCCGGGGCCCACTCGCCAATGCATAAAATGACGCAGGATGACGTTGGGCGGAGCTCCTGACACCACCCCGCATCATTTCAATTTTCAGGTCGGCGGGGGCGCAGCCGAATCAGCCGTGCGCCCACCGACCTGTCAACGGCCAATTGAGGCCATTTAAAAAGTAATTTACTTAATTAACGAACCTGCCCATCCAACCTCAAGGTTGGCGGGCAGGCCGGGAGCCCTGGCGGGCTTCAGAGAAAGCATGAAACCTCATCCACGGGTGGAACGAGGTTTCATGTAGGTTTTCAAAAATTTAATAAAAGCTTAACTAAAAATGATGGACATGTCTCAACCCATGTGACAGTGTCACATGAGGGGTCATGTCAGGGAAATTTTATTTTTCTATTTTTAACATTTTTGAATTTGGCGCCGATCTCCCTGAGGCAGCACTTAGCCTCAGGGAGATGAGTGTGCGCTTTCATGTGCATACGCGAAAGAGCACGCTCTCGGCTCAGGGATTCCCCCCCCACCCGCACAGAAAGCGTCCTGATGGAAGTCACGCTGGACAGGCCTTAAGTGGCCCGCCCACGTAAAATGGCGGCGCCGATCGGAGACGCACATGCACGCGCCCGTTCCTGAACTTCCTCCCCGACGGGGGGAAAATTCTGCCCACTGTATTTCATCAGCTGTGTAACACTGTGCAACATCCTGAGAACAAGGAAAGCGCATATAAATGCAAGTTCTTATATCCAGCTCAGTCCCCATCCAAACTTAGTACATCACTAACTCTTTGCTAAAGATGTTAACTACCTCAGTCTATTCCACATTTTCATAAATCTGTGTAAAGGAGAAAATTCCTTTTGATCTTAAATCGAGTCTGTGGTTCGTTCAAGTTCACAGAATCAGAAAATGATACCGGACAGGAGGGGGCTATTTGGCCTACTGTGCCTGTACCAAGATCCCCTGCTCTCTCCTACTCTTCACCCATTGCCCTGTAAATGCTTTCGATTCCATTATTTATTCAATTCTCTTTCTAATGTTATTATTGAATGTGCTTCCGTCACTCTTTCAAATCACATTTTACTCTGTAAAAGAGAACGTTTCCTCGTGTGCAGTTGAGTTCATTTTCCAGTCACCTTAAATTTGTGTTCTCTGGCCTGTTTTGCCACTGAAAACAAATTCTCCGCATTTATCAAAATTGTTTATGGTTTTAAACACCTCTGATCAAATCTCCTCTTAACCTTCACTGCTTTCAAAAACCAAACTTAATAATCGTCCGTTCTTCATGTCTCCATTTCACCTTAATCTCTCCAATAACAACATGTTCAATTCTGTCTGCACTTCTTTACAACTTAACGCTATAGATCCCACAACTGTCCTCGTCACTGAACCTTTCTCCAAACCTTCTATGCACTTTGCAGAAGCCTTAATCAAATAGATAGTATAACAATTTATATTTAGATAATGCATTTAAAATAGCAAAATGTCCCAATGTGCAATATCTAATGATATTTTTGACACCAAACCACAGAAAGAGGTGTCACAACAAATGAACAGAAGCTTGATCAAAGATTGAGGTTTTCAGGAGCATCTTCAAAGTTGGAGAAAGACATACAGAGGTGTAGAGGGTTAGGGAGGGGAATTCAGAGCCTGGGGCAAAGGCAGCTGAAAGCAAGGCCACCAATGGTGGCATGATTCAAATCAAGGATGCGTAAGAGCCCAGAACTGGATTAGCACAGAGACCTCAACGGCTTGTCCGGTGGAGGAGGAGTTTACAGAGATAGCAAGGGGTGAGACCATGGAGGGATTTGAAAACAAGGATGAGAATTTCAAAATTAAGGAGCAAGAGCAGGTCAGTGTGCACAGGGGTGACATGGAGCAAGTTAAAGAACGGGCAGCAGGGTTTTGGAAGAGCATAAGTTTATGTAGGGTGGAAGATGGGAGGGTGGCCAGGAGAGTACTGGGACTATATTATAAATAGATTTTAGAAAGAACATAAGAAAAATGAGCAATTGTGGTATTTTTATGGAAAAGGTAAGCTTTCTCATATGAAACCTATAAATTGACAGGCAGGAAAGGACCAGCTGGTCCATCAAGTCTGGCCCACACTCATAGGCCAGAAACTTACCTTTGTCGGGCGGGCTGGACAGGAGTGGGCGGGGGCGGGTGCAGAGCCGATCGTCACCCGCGATTGGCTGCTCACTGCCATTTTAAGTGGGCAGGCCAATTAAGGTCCGCCCAGCGTGATGTACGGCCAGTAGCGCTCAGCGCTATCTGTGTGGGCGGGGGGAGGAGGGAGAGTCGGGGCCTGCGCTCGCGCAATCTCCCTGAGGCACAGAGCTGCATCAGGGAGATTAAGTTGATCTTAAAATAATTAAATAAAGCATTTAAAAAGTTATCTAAACATGTCCCCTCATGTGATGGTGTCACATGAGATGGGACATGTTTTTACATTTTGGGAAATTTTTAAATTTATTTATTGAAACTTTCAAGAAGCTTCATCCTGCCCCGGGATGAGGTTTCCTGAAAAATACGAAGGCTGCTTGGGCTCTTTGCCCGCCCGCCAACCTTAAGGTTGGATGGGCAGCATTGTTAATAAGCTTGATTACTTTTTTAATGGCCTTAATAGGCCGTTGACAGTTCGGTCGGTGTGCGCGCGCCAACTGAAAGATCTAAGTGACGCGCGATGATGTCGGGACGCACACGCGCGTCATTTTGCGCGTCGGCGTGTTAGGCCCCACACGCTGACGGCAGTATTCTGGCCATATTGTTTGAAGCAACATGCGTGGATAATGCTTCACTTCCCATCCCTTATCTCTCCATGACAGCCATGTAACCTCCTGGGAGACACAAAATAAAACGGAAAAAAAATAAGACCAATCATGGAAAATAATATGCTGGAAAGTCCTTCCCTGAGCCCCTCAGCTGATCAAAAGCAGCCCCATGGACCATGTGTTAGCTATAAAGACAATTATCTTTCTGCTGCTAAGTCAAAGCTGCATTGAGCCAGGTGAGTATTCTTGTTCTCGATTTGGTTTTGGGTCACAGTTATTAAATGGTGTTTGAAGTTGGAAATGTGAGACCGGTATATGTAAGAGTCTACAGTATTTGAGGGAGTATATCATGTGTTAAATGTTGGTCCTTTCAGCAGTTAACGCAAATATGTTGCAGCATTGTCCAAAATAGGTTGAGTGGTTTGGGTTTCAGAATTTACATTTTTGAATGCCTGAACGATGAGCAATCATAATAAACCCAACTCATAAAACGAATCCTGAGACAGTGAGTGTAAACATTATATTTAAACTGCACAAATGGAATTTGGCTCGAGGCTGAAGATGCACCATTGCTTTCAGGAATAGGCAAATGATTATACATTACTGAGCGCTATTTTGGTAAAGACAAGCTTTTATAAAGTCCATGCTACGCTTTTAGAGTCCGCACCAGGAATCGTATAAACATAATCAGCAAAGATTTTGCTCCAAATGTATTTCTAAATATTCTAAAATATTCTGTTCATTTCACATTTTCTTTGTAACTAATTGCTTTAATGGAGGTCTTGTGGCACAATGGGTAGCATCCCTACCTCTGAGCCAGAAGCTCCAGGTTTGAATCGGACCCAAGCACTTGATGGCCAAGGAAGGTGCGTTCATAACACAGCAAACAGGTTGAGCATCAACCTGCAAATCCTTCCACAAACACACCAATGCCAGATGGTAAGAGCAAGAGGTTCCTAGGTAGCCACGTGATCGTAAGAGTGTCGGAGCCTCTACCATCACTATCCATAGACCACAACATGCAGGTAAAAGGGCTTGTGGTCACGGCAACTCAGAAACTTCCCACATCGCCACCAACTCATTAAAAATAGGTTATTATCACTGTAAACCTTAGTATACAGCGGTCCATTGTGGATGCTGTATTGATGAGTGACAGAAAGAGCTGAACCATTTACATGTTTTCAATTTGTTCACGGTATGTGGGTGTCACTGGCTGGGCCAGCATTTATTACCCATCACTAACAGCGCTTGAGAAGGTGGTGGTGATCTGCCTTCTGGAACCGCTGCAGTCCCTGTGGTGTACATACACCCACAGTGCTGTTAGCGAGGGAGTTCCAGAATTTTGACCCAGCGACAGTGAAGGAATGGTAATATAGTTTCGAGTCAGGATGGTGAGTGGCTTGGAGGAGAACCTCCAGGTGGTGGTCTTCCCATGCATCTGCTGTCCTTGTCCTTTGAGGTGATAGAAGTCATGGATTTGGAAGGTGCTATCAAAGGAGCCTTGGTGAGTTGCTGCAGTGCTTCTTGTAGATGCCACACAGTGCTGCTACTGTGAGTCAGTGGTGGATGGAATCGATGTTGAAGGTGGTTGATGGGGTGCCAATCAATGCCAGTCAAGTGGACTGCTTTGTCCTGGATGGTGTCGAGGTCCTTGAGTGCTGTTGGAGTTGCACTCATCCAGGCAAGCGGAGACTATTCCATCACACACCTGACTTGTGCCTTGTAGAAGGTGGACAGGCTTTGGGAAGTTAGTAGGTAAGTTACCCTCTGTAGAATTCCCAGCCTCTGACCTGATATTGTAGTCACCATATTTAAATGGCTGGTCCAGTTCAGTTTCTGGTCAATGGTAACCCCCAAGAAGTTGATAGTGGGGGATTCAGCGATGGTAATGCCATTGAATGTCAAGGGGAGGCGGTTAGATTATTCTTTTACATTTTGGCCCCTTATCTGGCACTTGTTTACCAAACACCATCAGGATATTATTATATTACCGCGCCTTCAATCATCGTATTCTTGATTAAAATTAGACAAAGTTAGTGCCACGTCTTATAAAGTGAAATAAATCAGAGAAGACAAGGACTGAGCTTTGTTTGCTGCAGTATCTCCAGAGTCTGGTATTGGAGATTAGCACACACTATGGGCAGGATCTTCCGATCGACGAGCGGGGCTGGGGCCCACTCGCTGACGCGTAAAATGATGCGGGATGACATCGGATGGAACTCCTGACATCATCCCGCGTTATTTCCACTTTCAGGTCAGCAGGGGCGCAGCTGAGTCAGCCTGCTGACCTGTCAACAGCCTATTGAGGCCATCGAGACACTAATTAAAATCATTAGTGGACCTGCCTGTCTAACCTTAAGGTTGGCAGACAGGCCGGGAGCCCTGGCGGGCTTCAGAAAAAGCATGAAACCTCATCCACGGGCGGGATGAGGTTTCATGAGGGTATTTAAATTTTTAAGTAAAGGTTTTAATAAAGGTTTCAGTTAAAGTTATGGACATGTCCCAACTCATGTGACAGTGTCACATGAGGGGACATGTCAGGGAAATTTTCCTATCATTTTTATTGCAAATTTTAATCCAGAGCCAATCTCCCTGAGGCAGCACCTAGCCTCAAGGAGATCAGTGCGCTCTTTCACGCGCATGCGCAAAAGAGTGCACTCCTGGCCGAGGGAATCCCCCCGCCCGCACAAGGAGCGCATAGCGCTTCCTGGTGGACAACATGCTGGGCGGGCTTTAATTGGCCCACTTAAAATGGCAGCGTGCCCCCAATCGAGGACGCCAATCGGAGGTGTGCCCGCTCCTGCACTTCCACCCCCAACGGGGGGAGGGACACACACACACGACTTTTCCCATATAAATATTCAGCATCGAAAGAAGGTCAGAACTCTTAGGTAATCACAATCTCAACTCAAAACAGCCCCAATTCCAGCACCCCCTCCCCCACCATTCGACTAGCATTATCTGACAAATTCAAATTAGTTTTGTAGAAATTAAAATTAGATTTGCAAACTTAAGATTCAATTTTCATTCCATCATGGCTGTGGATTATTTTTCAACCACAGGGGGAGAAAAAAACTGAAGCTTCACAGTATACATCACATCAACGAAGATTAGGACAGGATAAATGGGCATCGATAATCTAAGGATCAAATCCAATCAACTTGGGTTTACTTGAAACCTTGGAGCATAGCCCTTTAGCCAGTCTCACTTCAGTTCAATGAAACTTAGTGACTATCCTCCAAGGCATTTAGTCTTTAATCAATGATTCTGACACAGCTGAATTGTGCTGTTTAACTCTAATTTCATCAATTTGGTCAGGTTTGCCACTTAAGAAAACCTTGCCTTAAAACAATCAAATGGAAGACATTTTTTGAGAGGTAAGATACCATTTCAGCAGCAAAAAAAAACACATGTCCAGATTACAATTTACACATATAAACTTACAGTTTAACAATTGCATCTGGAAGTTCAAATTAGCTGGGAGATGTAATGCTTACCAGCTTCCTATTTACAGTACCCAACCCTTTTCTTTAAGACCACTATGATTCCATAGCTGGCTCCATCAGCTCATTTTCCTATCCCACTGGTGTTCTTTTTCAAGGATAGATTACAATACTTAGATCCAGTTATTATCTGTTATTATCATTTGGCTGTGCGACATTGACATTAACCAGCTCCCCCATTAGGATGAAGTGTATGGCTTGCATTGGCCAATACCCTGTAATGCTTTGGTTCTAGCAGGTGGGTGGGACCCAGATGTGGAAGTCCTTCCTCCATTTCTGACAGATCCCATTTTTGTTGACAGGACCAGTTAAACTTGTGGCATCTGCTTCCGCACCCACCACCACACTCCCCCATCACCCCAACCCCCACAGATCAAAAATCTCATGATTCAAGGCACTTTTTAACCAAGGTGGGTCCGGCGAGTTGGAAAACTTCCTGACTCGGGATAACCGCCTCAATAGTCAAAATCTGGTCCTAGATATCAGTCATGTTACTGACAGTTTTCAAAATTATCAGTTGCTTTCAGTTAAAAATATTCCTGTGAAATAAATCTACTGATCAGTCTCTAAAATCTCATCTGCTACAATATGCTATTTCAGAAGAATTGCCTTTATTTAAGTAAATCACATCTGGAGACGTGGCTTTCCAAGTTTAAATCCGAGCCCACTTTGTCTCTCATGTATAATGTTTTGCTGTCCATGGGTAATAGGTCCTGGAGAGTCTCAACTTGCACATGAGGAATAGGTTTAAAAATGTCGTAACTCATTCAAGATGTCACAATGCTCACTGAGTACTGTTTACTATGCTGAAACTCATTCAACCAAATCATTTTTACCATTGTTTCCCCGCTGTTCCAGGCTTCTCTGTGAATTGTTGCACTAGGTAGAGGATGTCAGTGCTGTGGAATAGGATGCTTTTGTCTTTCACCCAATGGCGGCATCAAGTACCTCCAGGTTAAATATAAAACAATGGCCAGGATTTTTCCTATGGTGGGCGGGCAGGCTGGGCGGGAGGGAGTGGGGGTGGGCGCAGAGCCAATCGCTGCCTATGATCAGCTCTGCGCCGTCATTTTACACGGGCGGGCCAATTCAGGCCTGCCCAGCATTAAACGCGGCCGGTAGCGCTACCTGTGTGGGCTGGGGGAGAAGGGAGAGTCAGGATCAGCGCTCTTTCGCGCATGCACACAAAAGAGCACAGCCATCTCCCTGAGGCACGGAGCTGCCTCAGGCAGGTTGAATGGATATTAAAATAATTGAATAAATGATTTAAAAATTTACTTGAACATGTCCCCTGATGTGACTGTGTCACATGAGTTGGGATGTCTTTTTATATTTATGAAAAATTATTTAATGAAAGCTTCCGGAAACCTCATCCCGCTCATGGATGAGGTTTCCTGAAAAACGCGAAGGTTGCTTGGGCTTTTTGCCTGCCCGGCAACCTTAAGGTTGGACGGGCAGCATTACTAATGATAATAACTGCTTTCTCAATGGCCTTAATAGGCCGTTCACATTTCGGGTGCACAGCCGACTCCAGTGCGCGCCCGCTGAATGAAATATCGCGATGATGTAGGGACGTACGCCCAATGTCATTGCGTGTTATTTTACGCGTCGGCGTGTGGGGCCCGTATTGTATTTTTTCCCTTTTTTTATTAAGTTTTTAGTGCATCTTTGCTGCTTTCTAAAACACTCCCAATCTCCAGACTGTACTTTGCAAGATTGTCTCTTCAAATGTTTCCCATTGTATATCTACTGCCATACCTTTTAGTTTATTCACCCAATCAGCCTCAGTCAATGCTCCCCTCATATCTATGTAATTGGCTTTGCTTAAGTTTATGGCCTAAATTTCAGGCTTGGCATGTGCGTCAAGCCGACAGGCCCAGAAGTGGATGTGAACTGTTCTTCCGCCCTCGATCGGGCCATGAACACAATTTCATGCTGGCTGGCCAATTAATGGGCAGCCAGCATGAAACGCTTGCTGAGCAAGCTTCAGAGCCACTGAGGGGGGGCAGGAAGAGAGCAGGCGCTGACAAAAGTGAGGGTGCAGGTGGGGGCTTCCAGCGAGCTCCCTGAAGACTGACAGCTGCTGCGGAACTGCCTCGGGGAGTTGCCGGCCTGGACTGATTAAATGCCAAGAAAAAAATGCACCAAATTGTGACTATGCAGCACATTCAAGCACCTGACAGCAGATCTCAAAAAACATCAGTCCCCAGATATCTTTTTTTATTCTATTTCTCCCCAGACATCACATCCTGTCCTTGGATAAGGTTTTGTTAAAAACGGGCTGCCCGTGCATCGAGTGTGAAATCACATGGACAACGTAATATCGTGGACAGTAGGCCTTAATTGGCCCCTTAATTGTCAGTGAGTGCTGCTCTGACTCCAGTGTGCACCCGCCGACCTCAATGTTGCTCATGTGCGCGATGATGTCGGGGCAAATTCCTGACGTCATTTCACGTGCGTTCGGATGGGCACATGCCTGCCTGATCAACATAAAATTCTGGCCTATGATTCTTGGTTGGGACTCAACTATGTCGTTTTCAAGCTTAATATGGAATTCAATTGTTACTATGATCACTATTTCCCAATGAATCTTTTACTATGAGAGTACTAATTAGCCCTGCCTCATTACATAATACTGGATCTAAAATAGCCTTATCTCGAGTTGCTTCCACGATGTCTTGCTCCAGGAAATTGTCACAAAAGAATTCTATGAACTCATCTTCCAGATCACCTTTGCCAATTTGATTGCTCTTGTCTAGATGAAGATTAAAGTCACCCACAGTTGCAACATTGCCTTTGTTACATGCTCCAATAATTTCTTATTTAATGCACTGCCCAATGGTATATAACTACTGTTAGCGACCCTAACACTTGCTATCCCTAACCTCCATTTCTGGTTGGATATTTTCAACTCCTTTTCATACGGATAACAAAACCATATTTCCTTTTTGAGACTAGCAATTTAAGAAATAAAAAGGTAACCATTGTGCCTCATTGAATCTCTTAAATCTGAAAGGCTCAGTGTCATGACTTGGGGGTGACCAGATTATTGCAGTGATATTGTTACACATCACTGAGGCGGCAACTATGATTTTATCATGAATTGCAAATGCCTTCAGAATTTTAAGCATTTGTGATGTATAGTGTCAAGGCCTTCTTAAAATTCAGAAATGTAATAGCACAGGCTTGTTGTAGCATTCCCACCGTTGTCCCAACTCAACACAAGGGAAAGTTCAAATGCCTTCCGTTTCATATTAGCTATAGCTCTGATATACTCTATGGAATGTATTTGCCAGTAAGTCAGCAGATAGCCTACATTTATCACTTCCATTCATCCTTAGCATTGTAAAACAGATTCATTCTGTAGATCCAATATGCTAGGAAAGGAAAATGTTTTTTCCAAAAGCTGAGTAGCTCTTCCAAGTCCTCAGAGTGGCAAATCTACGAATCTCACCTTGCCAGCTGGGGCCATGCCTTACAAGAAGCTTGGGTTTGAAATAGGCCTACAATACTGTGGGGTCAGAATTGGTGCTCCAGGTTCAAGAGTATGTGCTGAAATCTCCGGTCGGCGAGCGGGGGCGGGGCCCACTCGCCGACGCGTAAAATGACGCGTGGTGACGTTGGGCATGCATCCCGATGTCACTGTGCGTCATTTAGATTTTCAGAATTGGCTGCGCATCTGCCGAACTGTCAAAGGCCTATTAAGGCTTGTTAAAAACTAATTTAAACAATTAAATGAGCTGCCTGTCCAACCTTAAGGCTGGCGGGGGGCAGGCGAAGAGCCCAGGCGGCCTTTGCATTTTTCTTGGAACCTCATCCACAGGCGGGATGAGGTTTCATGAAGTGTTTAAAAATTCAATAAAATTTTTTTTTAAAAATTCATTGATATGTCCCAGGTCATGTGACACTGTTACATGAGGGGACATGTTTTAAAAGTGTTCAAAAACTTTATTTAGAAATTTTAAACTTAAACAAATCCCCCTGAGGCACCTCTGTGCCTCAGGGAGATTTCTGCGCTCTTTCGCACACATGTGCGCATGCGCGAAAGAGCGCACTCCCGACTCAGGGAATCTCCCCCATCCACACAGGGAGCACTCAGCACTTCCAGGCCAACGACACGCTGGGCAGGCCTTAAGTGGCCCGCCCACGTAAAATGGCGGCATGCACCCGATCGGGGGCACCGATCGGGTTCATACTCGCTCCCGCCCACCCCCATACAACCCCACCCAACCGGGGTCAAAATTCAGCCCTATGTGTTGGCATTTCAGGGGCAAAGACCATTTGCCTTCAGGCACTTTTCAGTTTATACTTCCAACATATTTTGGAACAAAAGATAGCGTGAAATGTTCCATCAGATATTCGCGTGCACAGAACATATGTTGTTACTTTGTAACAGACTCTTTAAAAAACAGTATTATTCCAATGTGTTTTAGTTTCAGAAAGGCTAGGTATAAGCTACACTTGAGCCAAGGAGTTTGAGATGAAAAATCTCAATTAATTTCATTTTTGTTTTAAATCAGTGGGACGGTATTATTGAATTGTCTCATCCTTTACAAAATTTCCTGTGTCCAATTGAGAATGATGAAGGAATATAAATGAGAGTGCTTCTATTTGTTTTATATGTTCATCTAAGTGACTGATATTAATGCTGGGAAATGAAACACTTCCCTATTACTGGGACCAATTGTTAGCATTAAGTACTTCCAGATCAGGTATAATACTAGCCAACTGCAGAGTAAAGCACTTGCCACTCTGCAAGCAATGTGCTCAACCCTAACCTCAGAGCAGAATTCAGTAGTCCCCAGAGTGACATTTTTCATTTCTCAAGACAGCTATCCTTGACGTTCTTCTAAGTGATATAGTCAATTAGTATTAAGTTGGGGGCAGTTTTGTGCTGTGCATGTATGTCCACTGAGGATTTGATTGAAATTTCTCAATCACCTTTCACATAGGACTGTTATAGCCAGCAGTGACACTGAGAAAAAACCTTCATCTTATCT
Source organism: Cetorhinus maximus (assembly GCF_964194155.1). Taxonomy (NCBI): domain Eukaryota; kingdom Metazoa; phylum Chordata; class Chondrichthyes; order Lamniformes; family Cetorhinidae; genus Cetorhinus; species Cetorhinus maximus. Next base: position 18,209,447 of record NC_135903.1, on the reverse strand, counting down.
TATGAGCTGGATTAAAACTGTGCCCATTCACCTTCAGACCAATATGCCAGGCACTCCCAACAACTATAAATCTTACATCATATACTTTCCACCAACCTTTTCCATTATAAAAACTTATTTCTATATTTGTAATGAAACTGCCAATGTAAGCCTGTCACGTCGTAATTGCAGTGCCACCATTTCCAGGAGGGTGGAATTACAGTGTGACAAGTTTACATAGGCAGTTCCCATGATAAATGTGGGCTGAGGAATTTATGATAGTGATAAAATAAGGACAAAGTGTATGATGTTAAAGTGGGAAATTAATGAAACCTGCATATTGTAGTCCAATTATCCCCCATCCACTAATTCCGCTTCACCTGAAATCTACTGACTCTGTCAACGCTACAGGGCATTGATATATGAACTTAGGGACAAATGTTGGAATGTTTATCTGCTCTGACCATTAATAAGTACCTTATGAGGAAAGATTTGCAGGAAGAAATTCATATGTGCAGCATCTCTGGGAAGACTTATGTCGATTCCCAAGGTGCAGGCAGAGCCATGGGCTGCCACCTGTGCGACCATGCAGTGTTGTTCATTGATATTCTTGAAGAAAACCATGTGAGCCATGCGGGGAGCAACCTGCAGCATTGTCTGTTCCCAGGGAATCGACATCGTCTGCGTAATGTTGCTAGAAGCAGTGCTACACAAACATATTTCTCCCCTTAGACTCTTCAACTTTGGAATCTGTGGTGGTTTTATAGAGGTGTTTAATATACAAAGTGGAATAGAAAACCTAATGCTGGTTACTATTTTAAGTGAAACCACAAATGGAAGGCAAGACGATTTGGGTGCAAAACATTAAAAGGCAAGTTCAGGACGGGCAACAGTTGGCACCAGCACAGAGTGAATAATACCTGGAATAGTTTTCCGGGCAAGGTAGTGGGGGTGAATTCTCTGGAGTCTCTCAATAGGCAGTTGTATACTGTGACAGGGAATTGTAGGCCGCCATGGAAGGAGAAGTAGAATGGGACAAATGACCCCCCACATTTCACCCCCTCCCACCCCCCTGCCAATCTATACGCATTTTAGTGACTATGTGCAGCTTGTTTACGGCCATCAGTGTGAGCTCCTTTAAAATTTTTAATTTCAATATTTAAAGGGAAAGCTACAGCTTTTTCTGCATTGTATGCATCATGCAGCAATTGTCCTTGGGGTTTGTTATGTGTTATCTTGTACACGGGTCTGTATATGTGCTTCTGAACAATTTTGTTGCTTGAATATGAACCACACTAACTCTACCCAAAAACAGAAAAAGCCGGAAAAACTCAGTGGGTCTGACAACATCCGTGGAGAGAAAGACAGAGTTAATGTTTCGAGTCTGTGAGACTTCTTCAGAGCTTTGCTTTCACACTAACTTTACCCTGGTTTTTGCTGAAGTTGTAGCATTTTTCTCAGTCAGAAACTTAGTCAAAGTGCTGAGGCCTATGCAGCATTTAAACATGAAAATAAATAAATAGTGTTTATTGACGTTAAACTTGTATTTATAAAGCCTGCAGATCAGGGCCCGGATTTTCTGGCCCTGGTGCAGGTGGGACCCGCTGTGGGTGAGGCGGCGCCCCAGCCAGAAGCCCATTGACTTGCGGCGGGACCGAGAGATCGCGGCGGTGGGCGGGTGTGGAAAATCCCACTCCAGGGATGTTCAAACTTTGGCTTGTGTACAATCTTTGACCTGCAAGCCATGATAGTCCAGACTGTGAAGGTCATTTATAGTTTTACTCTTTATATTTTTATACTTCTGTTTTGTACCGTTGGTTTGTTCTATTTGAATTTAGATGATGTATAAGTTCATAAAGGGCTGTTATTGATTGTATTGTCCCATTAGAGCATAAAACTTTAATTGGGGCATTAAATTATGTTGGTATCTTCTGCTTAGAATTGATGCAAATTAATCCCCATGGGCCCAAAGGAAAATAAGCTTAGGCATTCCTGATGCCAATTGTAAAAATGGAAGCCAGAAAGACAAAGAGTACTACAGTTATCAGGTACTTGGAAAGTAGGTTAGAGTAGCTTATAGTTACTACAAATCGGACAATTATACATCATGTCAAGATTTGTTTGAAATAGAACTAACAGGATTATGGCACAGTGCTTAAATGTTCTTACAGACATTGCATTTCCCTCTCCCCCGCACATATCTAGAACTGTTTTTAATTCTAGGTTTTGCTTGTTTTTATTTTCAATGTAACCTTGCACAGTCTTGCTTCCCAGGACCTCCTACTACTTGTTGCTTTAAGTGGAATGATGGGAAACTGAAGCCGAGTCCCAAAATATATCCCCGCACAATTTTCATAATGTAATGATTGTAACTCCGGTTGGAAAATTGCAGTACTCAAACCATAATTGGGAACATCACTGTCAAAAATTTAGAGAGTGCTGCTAACAATTTAGCTCAGGATTTGCTCTGGTGGTTTTCCCTCAAGCTGCGTCACTGGCCAAACACCATGGCCAGAATTTTACACTCATTGGGCGGGCGCGCGTCCAACCTGAACGAGCGTAAAATGACGCGCGATGATGTCGGGCGAGCATCCCGACGTCGTCATGCGGTATTTTGGTCGGCGGGCACGTGCGTGAGTCGGAGCCGCGCCCGCCATTAATTAAGCGGCCTATTAAGGCCCTTAAGAACCCAACTGACTCGAATTTTTCACCGCTCGTTCAACCATTCAGTTGACGGGCGGACGGAAAGGCCAAGTGGCCTTTACATTTTTTGGCGAGACCTCATCCACGGGCAGGAGGAGGTTTCGACAAGTGATTAAAAAAAAGTAAAGGCCTCGGGGAGCTTTTGCTGTGCGCACCCCCACACATGCGCACACTTCCGCGCTCCTCCCGTCCCCACCCCGGCAATGCTGAGCGCTGCAGCGTGCGTTTCATGCTAGTTGGCCGTTAATTGGCCAGCTAGCGTGAAATCCGTGTCAGGGTCCGATCGTGGACAGTGGTCAGCTTTGCGACCACTCCTGGGTCTGCCCGCCACGCCAGCCCGATGAGGGCAAAACTCTGCCCCATTAATCAGAAAGAAAGATAGTTCTGAGCACTTTATCACATCTCTCAGAAACATGTCTTCGTAGCTTATTTTACCAACAGTATGGTGACTTCAAATTCATTGTGTAAAGTGCAGTAATTGTTATGTACGTACAAGTTACTTACAAATAATATCATAATGGTGACCAGAGTTGGGATGCCAGCCCAGTGTATTGAAGTTGAAGTTTTTTCATTGTTTTTGGGTCAAAATTTTGGAACGCCTATTTAACAGCATTTTGGAAACATCTTCACTACATGGATTGGAGTGATTCACCACCTTCTCAAGAGAATCTAGGGATGGACAATAAATGTTGGACTTTCCAGTGATGCCCACACTCCAAGTGCATTTTTTAATGAATGCAATTGCTTCTATGTAGGCACAACAAAATTCTACAGGCAGCAATAAAATGAATGATAGTTGATTATTTTTGGTGGAAATGGTTGAATATTTTCAAAGAGCTTTCGTCCATAGAACCATTGGAATAGGCAGTTCATGGTCTCACTTTAATGTCTCATCTGAAGGATAGTGCCTTTCGCAATTGAACATTCCCCTCCATGCTCTATTGGAATGTCATTCCAGAGTATATGCTGAGGTGAGAATGTTGTCAACTGAGTCAGGCTGAGACAGAACAACATCCAGTCAAGAGGAATTGATGAGCTGTAAACGTAAACATACCTTCTACATTTCTTCAGCCCAATTAGTGTCTCAGAGGGTTCAGACTCTTGGGTGGGCTAGTACATTGCTGGGGAGATTGGTTCAGATGAGTATAATGCACACAATCTGGTCATTTAAATGGTTTACTATCCGTAATTTGGAATAGGATCATCATTCTCAGCTGTAGGCTGATGAAGGTTCCATTATGCCAAACCCGTGCTAGCAGAAGTCCCCATGAATTTCAGGGCTTGGGTTTTTACATGAACTATGCCAATGGACATGATCAAAATTCTGTGTAATTTGCAAGGTAAACTGAATTCAATACTTTGAATTCATTCTATAAATTGATCAATAGAAGATAGCATATCTCTTAAACAGAGATTAAATATTAGACCTTACTACTCTCACACTCTTCATGATGCCCAATTTAGGAAAATCTCATGGCCAAAAGCCACTGTTTTGTAGCTTGCACAGAAGAAATTATGGAATACAATACCAAAATATCAGCAAAAATACTGGAAAATTTTTAATCCTATGTAATAAAAATGCAATTTGAAATATTTAGTCACCAGACACCAGTGGGTCTATGGATGGAATTCTAAATGCAATCCCCTAAATCCCATGAAATATATTTGGAACTTGACTTATTCAATCATCATACAACACATGCTTAGATTATAATCCTTCTAATCTTATCTACCATCAGTCCAAAAATAAATATTAATACAATTAGAATAATTATAAATAAAGCAGATTATTATTATAATATTCCAGGTCTTAAAGCGAGCTAATGCTGAGGCAATTTATACAATCAAAATTTTTCCAAACCCTTAATGTAGAAGACAGTGTTAAATGTTAATGCTGGAGATCTCTTCATTTTACACAGGACCAACATAGCAACTTTGACACAGGACCAACATAGCAGCTTTGAAAGCTATCTGTGTCAAACAGTCCAGGAGCTAATTTTCATTGGTCTGTTCTTTACTATTATCAAGTGCCAAACTGTGTAGGTGATAGGCTTTAGGAATAACAAACTACAGCGCATACTACATTAGAACCATCAGGATAGAGTCTTAATGCAACAGAAACTTTGTAGTAGATAGGCTTTTATGGGGAATAATTGCTCTTGTAATATTTCTCATTGATTGATGCATACTCTACTGTGTTCCATGTTTCCTTGCCTATATGAGTGGGCATCACTTGACATTCCTTCCTTAGAACTCTACTGATCATAACTTTCTGAAGGCTGTGTCTTTCCTGAAATGTTAAAATTTGAAAACTCGTACATAAATGGCTTGGGACATTTAGAGTTACAAGAAAGGGACTTGAATAATTGAGCTTTGGACATATTTTTTGCTTCCACTCCCTGAAAAGAATCCTTTATAGGGCACAAACCTAACCAGCTGCACAAACATTCAGGGGATTAGGCAACCAGATCTCCAAGGGATGATATACTTTGATCACACCCAGAATATTGAAAGATTGAAAGATTGTGGGTGGGTGTGGAAGGAAAGAAAGTAATAACACAAGCATGGGAAAGGATAGCCACTCTTCCCTCACTATGCAGGACAATGGAAATGCAATAGAAATATAAAGACGATCTCTTTCTCTACATGATTCTGGAAAATTCAGATTATTGAATACTGCTATTTAAGATGATAATTTACAGGTAAGAATAATGGCTTCTTTTGTCTTATATCTAAAATGCAGTACAAAAAACATATGTGAAGCATGATTATACATCAGTATAAATCCCTGATAGGGCAGGGATATACACTGGTAGAACTGCTCACAGCCAGCAAAGGAATCCAGCATTGATCATTGACTTTGGCCTGGATTTTCTGGCCTCGTTGCAGGTGGGACCCACCGCGGGCAAGGCAGTGCCCCAGCCAGAAGACCATTGACTTGTGGCAGGAGCGGAAGATCACAGTGGCGGGCAAGTGCGGAAAATCCCGCCGTTTGTTTCAGTTTGTTTTAAGACGACATTTAAAAATTGTTGATTTAAATTCTTGAGTGGCATTTCAGCATGGAGTATAAAAGTATGGAGTAAAGCAAGTAGGGAAGTCTTGCTGCAACTGTACATGGCATTGGTGAGGCTGTGCCTAGAGTACTGTGTATAGTTTTGGTCTCCTTTCTTAAGGAGGGATATATACTTGCATTTGAAGCAACTCAGAGAAGGTTCACTAGGCTGATTCCTGGGATGAGAGGTTTGTCTTATGAGGAAAGGTTGAGCAGGTTGGGCCTATACTCATGGGAGTTTCGAAGAATGAGAGGTGACATTATTGAAGCATATAAGATTCTAAGGGGGCTTGAGAGGGTAGATGCTGGGAAGGTATTTCCCCTCATGGGGGAATCTAGAACTAGGAGGCACAGTTTAAAAATAAGGGATTTCCTGTTTAAGATGGAGATGAGAAATTTCTTCTCTCGAAGGGTGGATAGTCTTTGGAAATCTCTTCCAGAGAGAGCAGTGGAGGCTGGGTCATTGAATATGCTCAAGGCTGAGTTAGAAGATTAGTGATCAACAAGGGATCAAGGGTTATGGGCAACAGACAGGAAAGTGGAGTTGAGACCATGATGAGGTCATGCATGACCTTACTGAATGGCAGAGCAGGCTTGAAGGGCCAAATGGCCTACTCCTGTTTCTATTATGATCTTATGAAAAAGAAACCAAATTTATTTCTTCATATGCAGTTATCTCTCATTTAGCACTCCTTATGCATTCCAAAAAAAAATGGCATGCTAAATGAAAATCATAGGAAAGCATGTAATAAGGGGTAATGTTTACATTAAAAACCTATTGTCTTATATCTTACTGGTCTAAACATACTCTTTCTACTTACTTCTTGCTCGCTGCCCCTCTCACTCCCACTTGCCGCCTCTCTCAACCTCTTCACTCCTCCCATTCACCACCTGACTCACTCCCTCCCTCCAGCTGGCTGTCTGTCTCCCGACCCCTTCACTGTTGCCCCCTCGGCATCTCTCTCCCGAGGTGAGCCCTCGCTCACTCACAGTGAGGGCTGAGGAGAGGGATGGTAAGCGAGGCAGCAAGTGGGAGGGAGCAAGGGGGTAGGGAGAGGCAGTGAGCAAGTTGGGAGCGGTGGTGTGTTTAAAAAAACACTGACTGAGCATGCACAGTTACAATATGGTTCTTGGCACTTGTGCAGTAACCTGCTAAAATGAAAATGGAGGCAGCGCTATTCAGGTAAGTTCCATTATTTACAAACCATATTAAAATGAAAACACGCAATTAGAACATACTTTAAATGGGGCGGGGGGAATACCTGCATTAAAGTAGCATTTCTCTACCCCATCTGAGGTGTTTGCTTTTATTTCAGAAACTCCATCAAACACCTACAGAAACATTGAGCTTCTTAATTGAGAGCAGTGAACAAAATGACTGCCCCCAGAAATTGGGTTAGTTGGATATCACCAAAGTATTGTGAAAAACTGTCTATGTCTGGTTTAAATGGGAATTCAAATGGGCAGTATGATTAAAGACAAGACAACTACAGAGAGGCACCCAAGCGTAATTAAATATACCATCTTAAAGGGCATAAAATTGATTTCTAATTGGACTTTTACCACTATTGACAATCGCAGAATTAACAGACACCTGTTGGTAAAATTGCTGATAGCTCCCCTTGTAAATTCTCCTGTCATCTTTAACAACTCTAATTGTAGATATCTACCACTAATATTCAAGGAGGGAGGATCTCAGAAACTAGCCAGCAATAAGTAACAGTTCCACAAGTCAATAATCACGGCACAATTGATGGTAAAACCAGAGCTGGTTATACCGACAACAGGAAAAGCTAACCACAGGCCCACTTAGTCTGAGATGTTAGATTTACAAAAATTAACAGGAACCACCTGCCTTTTATTAGCAACTTAGAACCGGATGATGTAACATAATGAATTGATTGACCAGAAGGGAGTAGTTCCCAGCAAAGACCTTGTCAGCTACCACAGGGAAAGACATTCTAGGAATGCATTTTCAATTCAAATTCGAACCATGACCATTGTGTTCTGGCATTGCAATGTCTGATCATGTAGATTCTATTCCTGAACAAAGGACTAATTGGTTGTCTTATGATGAACTCTTGTAGCCATGGAACCTGTCTGTTCAGATACTAAGATCATTACACACCCAATCCAAATAGATGAATGATGCAAGCATGGAATTTCAATTTATTGAATTCATTGTTGAATTAATTTCCACTGCATTGGATCCCTCAGCCAGGTATTTAAATAAGAAACGCTGATCCAAGTATAATAGTCTTTATTTAATCATATTTTCAATGCTCAACATACTGAATTTTGACAATCCATCACCTAGTTTCCATGAAAAGTAGCAGAGCTTTTTTAAAATTATAATTATTCATTAATATCCTGAGGGCAGACTTAAAAGTAAAACTTTGTCACACATTATACATCCTTCATCAGCTACCTTCCTTGGCAATGACATCTCTATTATCCCAGCAGCTCAGGAACAATCATGTTCCACACAGCATTTATGAGTAATTTCCATAATCTCACCTGCCCAGCAGGGGACTGTGAATTATATCATGTATTATAATTTGTGGAATTAATGCAATTTTTGTGAGTTAGAATAGAACAGCGTCGTAACCCCATCAATGACAGGAACTCCCTTCCATACAATCTTTGCCAGCAGTAAAGGATCAGTGAATCTACTTTGTAATAATCATAGAGATAAAAACAAACAAAAAATAATCATGTTTATCCTTCCTAATTCACCATCCTATTCTTCAACAGAAAGTTATTCCACTTTTATTTTGTAAGCCGTAACATTTTAAAAGTAGAAACTTTGATCCATTATTTTTCTTTATTTACAAAAAGCTTGATCAAATGTTCTGGAGGCCTAAACATGGCAAATTGAATATGCAAAAAAAAAACCCACCCTTATGGCTCACTTTTCTCAACCCAGTACAAGAATGATCGGATAAACTGAAATTAATTTGAGGTTTCTCAGCACTTAATCACATGATTTTGATTAATAATAAGCCAAGGATTTTCAGTAAAAGTTGGTCATGAACTCTGCTGGGTGACAGGTCAGACTTGCGATGTCACATTTTGTTTGATAACATTTCTGTAAAGCATCTTGAAAAGGTTATACTACATTAAAGGCACTATATAAATGCATATTGTTACTGTCGTAACAAGTCAGTGGGGCTGAACAACAGGTTCCCTTGCCTCAAGTTAGCTCTGACTTTTCAGTCATATTTTAACTCTTTAAATTAAATAGGTAAATGTTGCATGTTTCAGGAGATTGAAATGATTTCGCAATTTACAGCGCACAACACAGATCCTGAAAACATTGGCCGGAATGTTACGTCCCGTTTCACGGACTGGAAATAACACGAGATGACGTCAGGCAAGCGTCCCCACATCATCGCGAGATATTTCGCTTTGCCAGCGCGTGTGGCATTTGGAAGCACGCTGGCTGACTATTAAGTGGGCAATTAAGCCCATTGATGATGCAATTAACAGCGATTTTACGGGGCCCGTCCACATCTACGGTTGGCAGACAGGCTATTGTCCCAGGCGGCATTCGGGGAAATAAAATAAAAAGAGATGTCTGGGGGCTGGTTTTTTTTATGAGGTATGCTTTCAGGCGCTTGATTGTGCTGTGTGGACATATTTTGAGCATTTCTGTCGTTTCCTTTATCCTGTGGAGGTCTCCAGCTCCCTGAGGCAGCTGTCTGTCTGCCTTCAGGAGGGAGCTCACTAGAAGTGCTCACCCACACCCTCAGTTAGGTCAGCGCCCGCCCTCTTCCTGCCCCCACCCCGGGGAAGCACTGAGCATTTCTCAGCACGCACTTCATGCTGGCTGGCTGTTAATCGGCCAGCCGGCGTGAAATCGCGGTCGGGGGCTGATCGCAGCCGGAGGCCCATTTCTCGTCCGCTTCCCGACCCACTGATCGCACAAAGAAAATATCCATGCCATTGCGCATTGCTTTACCAGAATTGGTTTATATAAATAACTACTTTGTATTTCCCAAATTTATTGTTCTCACCAAACCTAACCTTCAATTGTACATCCAACGCTGAAGTGTGTCTGTACTTGTCTCCTCTTAGGTATGTGGGGATAAGCCTCAAACAGGTTAAATTTATCCATCCTTGCCAGTCTAACTGGGTTGGGCACATGTTCAGGAAGCTACAGAATGAGCTGATAATTCTACCAGTTCATTAAAAAGAGAATGGACGCATTGCTAGCCCTAATCTCTTCTGTTTTAGTTACACTGCAGTGCTGATGATCAATACTAACAATCAAGTTTGAAATCCTGAATGATGCAATTAATAATAGGCTCCAGTAGATGGATAAATCTGGATTACAGATACAAAATCCGTCCCCTGATACTTCCCTTCTGATATTTATTAATTTTCTGACCAAATAGCATGAGAAATCCAAAGGGCATTGTCTATTCCCTTGTATCAACAAAATGGGAGTCCAATTTGTCAGCGTAAGTTCCAAATAGGATATCCTGCTTCACATTTACATTGGCATCAAACCTAAAATTACAAGTTGGAAAAATTTTACGCTCATGGGCAGCAAGCTTTACTACTGAATTTATTAGCACGTGAACTGAATTAACCAGAATATCTGTGCCGATGCCTGTTTCTTCCTGTAGGTTTCTTCAAGGTTTCAAAGAGCGGGTTGTGGGACTAAGCTTGACTGTTGTTTCAAAGAACCATCAGAAGCATGATGGACCAAATGGCCTCCCTCTGTATTGTAAGTTACTATGATTCTACATAGTGTAAGTAAAATAGGGATTTGAAAGACACTCTTTCACTATCTTTGTGATGATAGTCCTGTAATCAAAACAACTATTTACAGCTAAACTCCCAACACCCACCTTGGTTCTGTTGTTGCTGCTGCTGCTGTTGCTGTTGCTGCTGCTGTAGTTTCTGTTGTTGCTCCTGTAGACTCTGACTGTCGACCGAGATTCCACTGTCATTGTGCAGTTTCTCACCCTCAGGAGAGGCTGTCTGATTTACTGTCCTGTTATTGGCTCCCTGCTTGTTTTGCTTACAGCTGTTCCATCTAAAGAAAAACAAAACAAGAATCAGAATGATTTGAGGAACTTTACAAAGGGAAAGGAAGAGAGGGACAGGTTACAGAGAGGGAAATACATAGGCAATGAATGCTTCCAAGGAATTAAATATGAACCAAGCCTGAAGCTATGCAACTAAAGTAGTTCTAGGGAAAGTGCAAAGGGCAGCAAAGATGAGCCCAATCTAAAGATCACTGCGATTTGAAGATGGGTTTGTATTCACTGGAAAAGCATAAACTTAGAGGTGATTTGGGTATTTTACATAATTAAGGACACTGGCAGTATGTAAATATGGCTTAAGGTGTTGGAGTTGCCGCAGTACTAGAGGGTGGCCATATAAACTGAAAAGGTCCGAAATGAGGTTGGAAATTGAGAAGTTTCACTTTTGTCAGAAGCTGATCGGATCAGCCTGTTGAATGAGGCCCTAATTATGGCAGTGAGGCCCAGGATTTCAAAGCCAAGAGTAAGGCCCAGGGCTTGTATTTAATGGAGGCCACAGGGGTCTTGCCCATCTGCTGGAGAGTCAGCGAGAGCTCCCCACTGAATTAAACATCACTGAGGCATCCAAGGATCCCAGAGCCGTAAGTTCCGTCCGCCTAGAGCTGCCACCAACCAGAAGCCAGCGGACCTATTGAAAGGCAGGACCACCAGGGAGGTGGTGGCTGCTGCCATTCTACACCCACCCAGGCCTAGGATCATTGCTGGATCCCAGGCCATATTAAGTGGTGGCGGTGGGGTTCATGGGGAAAGGGGGGGAGGCAACACGGTCAGGGGAGGGGCTCAGTGGGCACTTGCCGATCCCGGGCCCCTCGATCAGGCACTGAGCGCCTTTAAACAAGAGTCCCCCACTTTCACTTAGAGCCCATAAGCAATCCCCTCACAGGTTCACTTGTTGTGCAAGCCCCTGGGTAAATTGCCCACCTCAGTGCCTCAATTGGCGGTGGGGCGGGAAGGCCATCCATGGGGTCTTCCCGCCACAAACTGAATCGAGCGGAGGAGGGAAGGCAACGTGTAACCACTTGTCACCCCCTCCCCATCCGATTAAGTGCCCCCGCTGCCACCAAACCAGCCACATTGGGGAGAGGGGGGGGGGGGGGGGGGGGGGGGGGTGGGGGGGGAGGGAGGGTATTAAATTCTGTCCCAGGATTCCAAACCTAAGGGTGAGGACCAGGACTCTGAAGCTGGGAGTGAGGACCCTCATTCTGAAGATGGGACTGTGGACTGACAATTTGTATTGTTTAATGAAAGCATAGAGTTGTTTTGGAAATCGCTGTGACATGGATGTCTGGTCCCATCCTTCTCCTTGCGGTCATAGCCAGAGAATCACCTGCAATGGCTTATTTTCCCACTCCGGCACTGTTATCTCTGGTTTTCCCATGGATTTATCTGTGGCCCCCACCTATTGCTCATCTACATGCTTCCCCTCAGTGACCTCATCCAAAAACAAACCATTTTCCACATGGACATTGATGACACCCAGCTCTACCCCACTGCCACCTCTCTTGACTCCCTCCATCATCTCTAAATTGCCAGACTGCTTGTCCAACGTCCAATACTGCAATGAGCAGAAATTCCCTCAAATTAAATATGCCGAAGACCAAAGCTATTGTCTTCAGTCCCCACTCCAAACTTTGTTTCCTGATCACTGACCCCACTGAACCAGTTCACAACCTTGGTGCCGTATTTGACTGAGAGGGGAAGGACCCGATTTTCGGGGAGTTGTGGAAACCCCCAAGGACCTTTAAAATATCCGGAAGACCCACCCTCATTTCTGCGAGGTTCCATTTTCGCTGGTAGGGGAAAGGGGTATGACATGAATCACACAGGCAGGAAACCCAAACTCCGCTGGGTCATGCTGAGTTCCAACAAACGTCATTCCAAAGTCCAAAAAGGGTTTTGTCCCATAGTGTGGAAGCCACAAATTTATGGAGGAGATGTAAATGCTCATGAAGGGCGGATAATACATGTAGAACTGTCAAACTCTAAACTTATTTAGGTCCCCAGCTCTTTAAAAATGAAAAAAAGCTGCCTATCTGCGTAGTGAGAGTTGAAAACAATATGTTCCAACAGTTACAGAAGCTGTTTATTGACATTACCCCAAGGACTATTAATGTTTGGATGCTTTCCACAACCTACAATTATCCCAGCAGGGGTGGGGGCGGGGGGGGGATTGTGAGTTCACAGTTTGATTTGCAGCTCAAATAGGTTATTAAATGATTAACTGCCTTTGATGGTGGGTTAATGAACATAAGTCTGTTGTTTTGATAAGGAATTAAGTACTTGAGGGACTTTTGAAATTTTGAATGGGCTTTCACAAATGGGAGCTTTTTTATTATAGTGTAATTGTAATAGATATTTAGATCTTTATTTACTTCATCCCAACATGGCTCCTGAGATCTGCCCATGGTGGGTACTGAGTGAGTTGGCAAGGAGTGTATAAGGGCAAAGTGGGTGGGGCATGGGTTGGCATGAGTTGGCTTGGAGGTTCTAAGGGGCCATAGGGACTGGGGAAGGGGGGCTATAAGTTGTCATGGGTGGTGCATGAGGAGTGGGTGGGGGGATGTCATGAAAATATAAAAATTTTCATAATATTATTGCGATTTATTGTAAAGGTAGGCTAATAGTGGTGTTTGGATAGGGCCTTGTGTATGTGAATGTGTGTGTGTGGGTTTTAATTGAATTTCAGACAGTTGGGGCAGAATTTTCTGCCTGTCAGGCGGGCAGGCCTGACCCAATCTCCGGCCGGTGGGGAACTGATCCCTGCCGGAGAAGCAGGCCCCACCGCCATTTTAAGTGGGCGGGCCAATTAAGGCCCGCCCAGAGTGACGCCCGGAGGGAAGCGCTATGCGCTTCCTGGGCTGGGGCGGGGGGAGGGGGGATTCCCCAAATGCGAGAGATGCATGCGCACGAAAGAGCGCACATCTCCCTGAGGCTAAGTGCTGCCTCAGGGAGATCACTGAAAGTTGTTCAAACATTAAAACTAGAAAAATTAAAAAATCATTAACAATGTCACACATGTTAATAAATTTCACTAAAACTTTATTAAAGATTTTTAAACCCGACATGAAACCTCATCCCGCCGGTGGATGAGGTTTCATGTTTTTTCAGAAGCCCGCTGGGGCTCCTGGCCTGCCTGCCAACCTTAAGGCACGGCCTTTAATTGATTTAACTACCCTGTCAATGGCCTCAATTGGCCATTGACAGGTCGGCGGGCGGACAGCTGATTTCGCTGTCCCCCCCCCGCCTTCCTGAAAATTTAACTTGGGCGGGATGATGTCGGGGGTTCCCCCCGACATCATCCCGCTTCATTTTGCGCGTCGGCAAGTGGGCCCCGCCCCCTGCTCGCCAATGGCAAAACTCAGCCCTTGGTCTGGGTGCTTTGATGTATCGGAAGAGAAGCTAGGTTAGAAATGCTAAATACGTAAACATGGTTCAAGTTTTAGAATGTGAGGTGTGAAGAATATTTGCATTTTTAGATAAACCAGAGGAGTGAATTTCAAAGGGATGATAAAATGTTTATACCGGGCTATATGAGGCTAAGCCAAACAGTGTGTTTATTTTTCCCAAGGATTAGAGATAATATGAGTGCTAAGAAAGATTTATATTATGGAAAAAGTGAAGTTGCAAAGACATACTAGGACAATAGAACTTACATTAAAAAGGGAGAAACCTATATAAAGGAGATGAGGTCATGTGTAAGAATAAGGCATTCTAAGATCCAAAAGTGTGAAAAGCCTCCAGCCTCTACGTACCAAGCTGCTGTCCTCAGGAACTGAAGCTAAGAGAATTCATTTTAAATATCACTGTCCAGGGTATTTTGTGCTTTGCCTAGGTCTGTTGAAATCTATATTGTTTTACTGTTGCCTTAACAGAAGTGTAACTGGGAGCTAGATTAATGAGGGGATTTAGGAGTTATTATAGTAGTAATTTGTAGACCTATGTATGTGCTTAAAATCATTTCTTTAATTATAAAAGTTTAATTTAGTTTTGTCAAAAAACCTCTAAGACTAAATTTATCTCTACTGAATTCAAGGCACACATCGCAAAATAAAAATACAAATTGCAAAAGAGTTGGGGCAGCTGTTTCAAGTTTCCCTCTGGGATTTGAGCAGGTCGGCATTTACCATCTGCTGTGCCATAAAGGGAGAATTAGAGGTTGTGAGAAGTGAGAGCTAGAGGGCCTAATATTTAACAAAGCAACTGTGACTAAGCTCCAGAGAGTCGAGGATCTGCGTCCGGGGTGGCTGGCCCGACTCTATTCTATCCACCTCGGAAGGGAAAATCTGGCCTTAATTCCACACACTTACCCATGCCATCACTATGTCCGCCTATTTCCACCACTGTAACATCACCCAATTTCAGCCCTGCCTTAGATGATTTGCTGTTTAAACTCTCATCCATGCCTTTGTTACATTTACACTTGGCTATTTTACCACATTCTGATTGGCCTCCCACATTCCACCCTCCATAAACATAAGCTCATCCAAAACTACGCTGCCTGGATGCTTACTTGCACCAAGTCCTGTTCACCTATCACCCCTGTGTTCGTTAATCTTCATCGTCTCCCAGGGAAGCACGCCTTGATTTTAAAATTCTCACCCTTGTTTTCAAATTCCTCCGTGGCCTTGTCCTTTTTTTTCTCTGTAACCTCCTCCAGCTACACAAGGCTCTTAAAAATCTACACTCCTCCAATTCTGAAATCTTGTGCATCCCCAATTTTAATACATCCAACATCGATGGCCATGTCTTCAGCTGCTGAGTCCCTGAGGTCTGGAATTCACTCCTTAAACATCTCCATCTCTCTACATCTCTTTTCGTCTTTAAGACCTATCTCTTTGACCAAACCTTTGGTCATCTGTCCCTAATTTCCTTACGTGGCCTGATGTCCAATTTTGTTAGATAATGCTTCTGTGAAGCACCTTTGGACGACATGTGACCTTAAAGGTGCTATATAAATGCAAGTTGGTGTTGTTATTCTGAGTAAGAACTAATAGGTTTGGTCCCTATTGGTGCTTCTATGGTCACTTTTGAGGAGCCAGAGAGAAGTTTGTATTAGAAAATTTTGGAATTGGTGGAGAAGAAGGGTCGGTACATGGGGTGAGCCCAACAAAAAAACAGGGCAAGTGCGTACAATGGTCTTTTCACATCCCTCAGATATAATAAATTCACGCACAAGGTGATCAAGAGAGTTGTCCAAAATAGAGTGATGGCCATATAAAAGACAACAGGAAGAGGACGGGTCTACAGCTGCAGTCAATAAAGCCTCATGCTGCCATCAGAAAGCAAAGAGACAAATCAAGAGAGAAGAAAATAATGGGCAGAATTTTGCCATCAGTGAGCAGGGACCCGCTCGCCAACGCGTAAAATGAAGCGGAATGGCATCGGGCAGAACATGACGGGGACATGTTGGGGAAATTTTTTTTTCTATTTTTAATATTTTTAAAAGTGTCAGCGATCTCCCTGAGGCTGCACTTAGCCTCAGGGAGAAGCGCGCTCTGTCATGCGCATGCACGAGAGAGCACACTCTCGCTTTTGGGGAACCCCCCCTCCCCCGCCCGCACAGGAAGCCGGGCATCACGCTGGGTGGGCCTTAATTGGCCCGCCCATGTAAAATGGCGGTGGGGCCCGCTTCTCTGGCGGGGATCGTCTCCCCGCCCGCCGGAGATTGGGTCGGGCCCACCCGCCCGCCCGACAGGCAGAAAATTCTGTCCAATGACGACTTAACTGAAAGTAAAGAAAACGATAAATAATGTGACTCCTTAAATGCTACCCCATAATTAAATCAGCATTACGCTAGCCACACTTTCAAATGCAAAGTGTTAGATCACACTGCACTACCTATCCTGGTTTTACCACACATTCCCCATTCATCGCAAATTAATGATTCACAATGCACCATTTGTCAATCATAATCACGTGGTTAAAAATGGAGTCATTCGAAACACCAACCGTTTGAAAGCCACGTAGGCCACGAGTCCCACCACAACTGCAGCCAGGATGGAACAGTAAACGGGAATGATGCTGTTATTGTTGCCCTGCCCGATAAACTGTGGAGAACTCGGAACAGCAGTGGTGGTCATTATCTCTGTTGTTGTGACGCTTTTTAGAGGTGCCACTGTGTTCACCCGGGTGAATCTTGGATTGTGAGCTGCTGAAGACAGAAAAAAACGAGATTGTTTACTTTTTGTGCTCACACAGTAAATTATTTTTTTATCTCAAAATGATTTGTTTTATAAGTCTCAAAGATATAAGGCAGAATTTTACAGCCCCATTTCGGCAGGGACGGGGCCGTAAAATGCCACAGACTGCAGCGGGAACGTAAAATCCCGCTGTCGTAAAATTCTGCCCATGGAGTATCATAAATACTATATTTTATAACTGACAAACTTAACCTCTGCTAATCATAGTCTCATGGCCCTATCCACCTTCAGGCTCAATATCACTACTATCTACCATCTTTTACAGCAAACTTCACTCAGAACTCGTGCTGTTCAAATAAAAATGGTGATAAACTTATGATTCCATCACTAAACTGAGGAAATTAGGAACACATTTTAAATCTTCAGAGCTTTATATTACCACAAGATTGTAAAATGGATGACTTCATAATGGGCAGTATAGAAAGTGATAAGACATAAAATACTGGCCGGCAGATAAAGTTAGTCGTTGAATCTCACAATTCTAATCATGTTAAACTGTTTGAGCTTTAGTGGTTTTCAATATAAGAACATCTTGTCATATTGCATTCTCCTCTGTGATCAGCAGCCAGCCTTCAGATTGCAACAAAAAGGGACATAGGCCTGAATTTTTCCTGCATCGGGCGGGCTCGCCGGGAGCGGGCACCGCGATCGGCTCCACACCCATTAAGGCCCGCCCAGCATTCTACGTGAGCGGTAGCGCTCAGCACTATCTGTGCAGGGGGCGGGGAGGGGGGAGGGGGAGGAGAGAGGAGGGAGAGGCGGGGCCAGTGCCCTTTCTCATATGCGCAAGATTGAAGCGGTTTTTTTTAAAAAAAACTTTACGGACATTAAAAATTTGATGAGACATGTCCCCTCATGTGACTGTGTCACATGAGATGGGGCATGTCTTTATTTTTCATATAAACTTTTTATTTAAGTAGTAAAAGCTTTCGGAAACCTCATCCCGCTCGTAGATGAGGTTTCCTAAAAAATGTGAAGGCCGCTTGTCCTTTTTGCCAGTGTAAACATGACATTTATTACTTTGCTAATGGCCTTAATAGGCCCTTCAATTACCGGTGGGCGCACAGCCCACTCTGGCGCGCGCCTGCTGAACGAAATACCGAACTGACACGCGATGACGTCGGGACGCATGCCCGATGTCATCGCGCGTCATTTTACGCGCAGGCGTGTCCCTGCACCCTGACTGAAAAATCCTGGCCATAATGTTTACAAACATTACAACTGTAGCTGGCCGTGATTTCAGTGTGGAATGCGATCAAATTAGAAACTACATTAGAAGCTAGTGAGGAAATTGTGACCGAATCACAAAATCTAAGCAATTCCAAAAAAAAACAATTAGGCAAATAAACATGCACAATTTAAAGCTGACTGTTTATTTTGTAATCTTTTCAATTTCTCAAATACAACAAAAATGATGACGGATCCTCCATGCTGTGTCAGCCGTGGGTCAATTGGTAGCTCTGAGTCAGAAGGTTGTAAAATCTCAAATCAGAGGCTTGAGCGCAAAACCACTGTTAAAAATGTCGCCTTCTGGATGAGATGTTAAACCAAGGCCCCATCTGCCCTTGCATGTGGATGTAAAAGATCCCATGGTACCATTTCAAAGAAGAGTGGAGGAGTTACCCCTAATGTCCAAGCCAATACTTATCCCTCAATCAACATCATGAAACCAAATTGCATGGTTATTATCACATTGCTGTTTGTAAGAGCTTGCTATGCGCAAAGTGGCTGTCACTTTTCCTGTATTTTACAACAGTGACTACACTTCAAAAGTATGTCATTGACTGTAAAATGCTTTGAATTGTCCCAACGTCATGAACGGCACTATATATATATGCAAATCTTTTTTTTCCTTTTATTCCACTGCAAACATGGATAATGTTGACTACCTACACTGCTGCTGAGAACAGATTTGAATTATATGACATCTGTGCAGTTTTAGGGTGCCTGGAGCAAGGTGCTGGTAGGTTAATCTTTGGTAAATGCCAAAATGTTATTATGGGTATGGTTGTGTCAATACAACAGTATAATTCTGTGATCTGGAATTAAGTTCTAATTGCACAATGTTATTCAATGTGTGCGATTATTGACCATAGAGAATTCATTGCTGTTTTGGTGAAAAGCAGAAGACCCAGGTATCATTTTACATCCTACACAAGAGGTATATCATTACAACATGAGTAATACCATCGTGCCAGTTTGTTGATAAAGCCTTGAACACCTGTAGCAGTGACCTTAACAGTAATGTCACAGGAATGCTAAAATCTTTCATTTGTTTCATGGTGCAGATGGATCTTTTTCACAACCATTTGATAGAACTGGAGATTACACGCCAGTGACTTGATGGCTTCTGCGCTAAACAGTTGCAGTACTTCCTATAAAAAAAACTGCTGCATTCCTAAGAGAGTAGCCACCAAAAACTAAAATTCTGCTCTCTCTTAAGGACAATAAAGTCTTTCTGGCAAAATGATAGCTGATCATTCTTTATCATTTACCCTTGGGACTTGGGGTTTTGACCCAGCTCAGACTGTTGCTCATCGCAGGCTATAAGGATCCTATGTGCAATGAGCTGAACCTGTCTTAATCTCGGGGATACAACCCCACAACACACAGCAGATACTAATTTGGCAATCTTACTCAGAAAGACTACAGGGAAATAGGTGGAAAAATGGCCTGTTGCATTTGGATTACTCTTCTGAGATTGAGGCTAAGGCACATTGTTGTCCAAACTGAGCACACAATTCACATTTTTTAAAATATAAATTAAGTGAAAGACACCAACAGATTTGTTGCTATTTTTCAACCGTTACTTTTGCTCATGTCGAAGTGGCTGCCCTGATTTAAAACAGCCTGGTTTACTAGTGTGCTTGTGCTTCGTTCTGTTGTTTGAGAAGACCTTCACAAGCCACAATAAAGTACTTCTTGCCAGTGCTTAATGTAGATTTACAACTTGTTAGTACCACACTTCAATTGGCCATACAGTAAGACTGAATTGTAAAGGCACTCGCAAATCATTACGAACAGGTTCCTTGTTTTGTTTAAGAGAGCTGTGAGAATGGATTATTTATAGAATTTACTAAAATGATCTGGAATATTAAGGAACTTTTTATCTTTTTTTCAGGGTAGAAATATCCCTTAGAACATGGTACTTGTAGGATTAACAATAACAAAAGTAATAGCTTTAAACCATGGAATCTGAGGACAGATTGTGCTTGAGAGACAGGACACATTGCCAATACTCTTGGATTCATCAAAGCAAAGTTTTATCAGACAGGACCATAACTTCAGTTTTGTTAACCTGAATGAAAACAATAGATTTTCTACTGGTTGGAATCTTGAGATTGGCTTCATAAAATGTGCAGAGTGGGCTCCTGGGCTGAATTACACATGGCACTGGGGCCTCCCTGAGCCTCAGTTCCCTGGCCCAGCTTTCAAACTGTTGCTGCAATAATTGTACCAATATAGAGGATTGCAAGGCAGCCTCTTCACAGGACCACCATCCACTCCACTTGGACTGGGCTGGTTTCTGCAAGCGCATCCGAAGAACCAGCTACAGATTCCGGTGGCACCAAAGAAGACAATATGTCACAGCACCTTGCTGCACTTAGCCCTTCTGTTCCAGCTTCACTCGAAAAGGATCTGTACGATGTGCTGAATCAGTTCTGCCACTGTCAAGTTACCCCTAGCAAACGTATCATTAACTTGTTGGCATATTACCCTGCTCTGGGGGGCGGTTAGCTCAGTTGGCTAGATGGTTGGCATGTGGCTCAGTTTAATGCAAACAGCGCAGGTTTGATTCTCGTTCTGGCTGAAGTAGACTTGGGTCCTGCCTCTTAAACCTGCCCCTGAGAGCGGAAGGCAATGGTAAACCACCGCTGACAAAAATTGCCATGAAAACATCTCAAGATGATGCATCAGCAGACTCTGAGCCAATGACCTGCCTTTGAGCAGAGATGAATAAATGGATCCTCCTCCACAACGACCAAGGCTCCCATTTTAAAACTATTCCTGAAGGAATTCCTCCACCTTGTCGAAAATCATTCTCTGTTTTGTGCATCATTGATAACAAATTTGTTTTCAAATTGGTTCACATCTAAGTGGCTACCTTGATTTAAAGCAAATGTGCTTTCATTAAAATGTTTTTAATCAATGAATTTAATTGTAACTTCCCTCTTCTCCATATTCCCTCAATAAAAGGAGGTTCTAGGTTCTATAGCAAATCTTGAGGGAATGAGGCAGCACTCCATTGTTTTTGGCTGTGCAGCATCTTCCCCCTGTAAGAAGTAAGTAGAGGGTTTGAAGATGTTCTACCTACCGTCACATGGAATGCAACCTAGCTGTCAATGCATTTCTTGGCAGGGTACTAAAGGTGCAGAGAAGAAAGTCTCTGTCATGTGCAGCTTTTCCAGCTTCCCTACATGTAAATTGTGAATAAAGGAGTATACGCAAGGGAAGGTAGGAATGTGATTCACATTTGGTAAATCCACGCATGACTCTGGTAAGTTGTAGATGATGTTCAAAGCAGTGGTGGTTGGAAATGGAAAATGGAAAACATGTTTTTGTATTGTTACAATTTATGACTGTCTCCTGTGGCCTGGACTGACTTGACGAGTTTGGTGAACTTCGTCTAGCATTGGGTAGCTGAGTGGAGTTGATGAAGAGTTAATCAACTACTAAGGACACCTGCTTTCACTGTGCCCAGATGAAGCATTTTACAGGCCCCTCCTTCCATAAGGGAAAAAAATAACAAGTCCTCCTCAGCAAATAAAGCCTTAATTGAAGTACCTGTAAATGATGGGAGCTTGGTGTCTTGAAGAACCACCAGTCCTGTGCATTGCAGCGATCTAAATTGTTAAAGACACAAAATGGTTGCATGACACTAAACTGCTGCAGATTCACTTCCTCCAACCTTTAAGACGTAAGCTTTAAGTTGGTACACAAATGGTGCTGGGATGCCACAATCAATATTTAAATGAAGCTCACTGAAGAAAATAGATTTTGGACACAGTAGTGTCACAACTAAGCTCAGCATAGATGGAAACCTAGCCCCACAAGAGTGTTCCTTCACAATAAAATTAACTACTACATATTTTTTTACACATTTTGATACATCAACACAAGATAAATCAGCTGAGGTACATTTTCTATTCTTGGTTATCAGTGTCTGTTTCAACACCACCCCCCCTCCCCACCAGCCCCTCACCGCATGATCAGGTAACATGAGACCCCGACACAGATCAAAGTTCTGTCTGCACTGCTCCAACAATGGGAGATTTCCTCTGTGCATTGTGTGCAACTAAGCACATTCTTCATGATCGGGTTTACTATTTTGTTGCACAAAGCAGACAGAGGAAATCTCCCCCTCCCCTCCCCACCCCCCCCAGTGTATTGTAACGTAACTATCAGCATGAACCTCCAATGCTTTCATTTCCCGGAGAGGTGAGGTATATGTCAACTCTGTTACCGTCAGCTCGGCTTTAAAACCAGATGCTTCTGTTTATTAAAATTGCTCACTGTTTTTATCAATAGGGCCCGCAATTGAAAGCATTTGAAACCGGCAGAAAGATATTGGGCAGAATTTTGCCCTTGGCGGGGGTGCTCGACGGTGGTGGGCGGGAAGCCGACTGCCACCCGCGATCGGCACCGGACCGCGATTGCACGCTGGGCGGGCCAATTAAGGCCCGCCCAGCATTGAAACGCAAGCAGCAGTGCTGAGCGATGCCCGTGCGGGGGGTGGGGGCAGGGGAGGGTGAGCGGGCCAAACACGAACTTTGCGCATGCATGCGAGTGAGTGCTTCATAATCTGAAGATGGAGAGATATGAAAAAAAAATGTAATGAAACATGTCCCCTCGTGTGACTGTGTCCCATGAGCAGGGACATGTTATTAATGAAAAATTAAAGTTTTTATTTTATTTTTATTTGCTTTTGGGAACCTCATCCCGCCCGTAGATGAGGTTTCCAAAACAAATGCAAAGGCCGTTTGGCCTTTTCGCCTGCCCAGCAAAAATTTTAATTTAATTCATTACTTAATGGCCTTAACAGGCTTTTTAATTGTCGGCGGGTGTGCCGCCGGCTCTGATGTGCACCCACAACCGAACTATCGTGCGACTGCGCGTGGATGTCGGCACACTTGGCCGACATCAACGCACGTCATTTCACGTTCAAGCAGGTCAGGCGCACGCCCACCCACCGAATGAAAATTTCTGCCCCTTGTGTATGTGTTTATGCACAGAATCAAGGGGCTGAATGGCCCACCCTTGCTCCGATTTCTGATGTTCTTATGACTGAGATTTGGGTTATAAATTGTTCCTATGTTTAGAAACAAACATTTTAAGAATCTTATCTATCATAAAATCTTTGCATCACCAAAATTTTTAAGTTTTACAATACGGGGACAAGTTTTTCTACAGTTGAACTGGCCAACAACTTCACTAAGTTGCATAATTACTTTTTTTAATTAACCTGCAAATGATGCTTGAAAGGGCCTCAGCCACTTGTGGAAAGTAATTCTTACTTTAAGTTGTACTTTTGATAAAAAGCAGGTTTGCCAATAAAACCAATGCAACTATGAGAAACGCACATCCAATTTCCCAGGTTCACCACAGGTTTTTATTTTCTTCAAAGCCTAAACCATTAATTGTTCCCAAGTTTACTTTGAGCTGGATATCCTTTCTTCATATTAAAAAAAAACAATCCTTATCCTACTGTAACCCTAAAATGGTCGTGACGTAATCATTCAACTTCCAACTTTTTATGTAGGAGAATTTATTTTTCATGTTTCAAACACTGGTGACTGCTGGATCACTCAAGGAAATAGTCGGTATTTTTAGTTGACAGGAACATCTGGTCTGAAAGCCAAAATTGTTGTAACAAGATCACGGTGTGCCTTTATCTTTAAAAGATAAAACACAGTCCTGTGGCCCTTAAAATTGCAAGACACCCTCGACAATGCATCTCAAGCGCAGCGGTGCTCCATGTTAACATTGTAAAGTTGAAAGGAATTCTTAATTGGGGGTGGGGTCGGGTGCGGGGGTATGTCACTCGAATGCGTAGTTCCAAGCCTATTAACAGTGTTTAAACGTTACTACTAACCTAAGGCATGTACTGTCTTTGGGTGTCACAAAGCTATGGATGTTGTAAATTATATTTGAAGCTTAGTCTTAGTTTCCTTTTTTTACTTTATTGACCTCTTCACAAAACCATATTGAATTTCGGCAGTTTATGTGCCCTTCGGTCTTTGGCTTCCAGACAGACATGAAGATGGTTCAACTGTTAAAAAAAAACTGGAGGTAGGAAGGAAGGAAGGAAACTGCAGAAAGTTAAATAGAATGTAAACCTCCCTTAGCTGTGGCGTTGTAGGATTGATAATTCTGATTCCTATACAGGGAGGTGGGCGGTGGGGGTTGGGGGCTATGTGTGGGATAGATTTGGGCCTGCTGACCCCAGAATCAGAGCACAGGCTGCCATGGGGGCAGATGAGCACTGGGGTGGGCTGGTTAAAAAGCCAACTTGTTTCTCTGAGACATTATCACAGTTGTTTTACAAGCTGTTAAGACCTTGAGCACTCACCCCTCACATCCGGTCACCCCCACCGACACCCCTCCCATAGCCCCCCATGCCCCCAATGCCAAATCAATGTCAACTGATATCCCCACCCACCTCCAATGCCCCTCATACCCTTTATGTCAACTCCAAAGCCACTCACACAGTATCCACAATGGGCAAATTGCAGGAGCGATATGGAGATGAAAGGAAATAAACTTCTGACAATGTAATATAGCTCTCACTCCTACACACTTGATAGGGATAACAACTCTCATTCATAGAATTCATTCAATGCTTTTAGATCTCCGCAAGTGGCTAATCTGTTATAAAAACAAACAAACCTTTATTTAGACCCACATCAAAGGCAGCTAATCCTTCAATAGATTCCTTAAAACATCAATAAAACTGCGAACTCAGAACGCCCTACTGAAATAATCGTAGCTTTTGAAACACAGCCAAGCATTTATGATAGCAAATGATAGCCCTTGGGGAAACATCAACAAAGAACTCTATTGAAATTGTGCAACCAGATGCTACTCTTTTTTTCTAACCAATGCCTGTCAATCAAAGCATAGTTATTTTTTAAACACTCACTGAAGCTGCAGCCTATTGTTTTAAAGTTAAAACAGGGCATTTAAAAAACTTCAGATCATAGCATTTATACAGGCCTTATCACCCATCAAGGGTGTTTATGTCTCCTCCATTAATTCATGACTACCATACTGCAGGCTCAAGACCTTGCAAGAGCCAAAAAGGGGTCTGTTTGAACTCAGCACTAAGTTGAAATGGCTCTGCTGAGTTAAGGTTTCCCTCCTGTGTGAATCGCAACCAGTCCCCTTTCCCCGACCGGCAAAAATCGGATCTGTCGGAAATGGGGATGAGACTTGTGCTTCCATCACGTTTAAAGGTCTGTTGAATCTTCCTGACTTTGCAAAAATCCAGCCCCTGGTTACTAACCCCTAAACTGTACTCTTCTCCTTCCTGTCATCCAGGCGTTATCCCACAGTGTTGGTTTTACTTTTCACTTTTGTTCCTACAATCTGTACTAGCTGTCCAAGAGTTTTTCTTTCAAATTACTCAGAAAGATTACGATCCACCAGGACTTGCAGTGTAAAGACAGGACTATTAACAGCCTGAAAGCATTACAGTTTATTGCTCTGTCCTAACAATGCAAGCTTCAAACACCTTAAAGCATTTAGTGAACCTTATTATTCCATTAACTTTGCATCGCATTTCTCTTCACTCCCAATAACAGCTGGGTCAAGCCTGGTTACGATGCTTTGAATACCAACAGTACTGGCACCTTGGAGCACATCAACTCTCCTGTAGTTAACTCACTCATTTTTGGAGTATCACTGGATTTAGATGTAAATGTGTGCAAGAATTTTAACTCCACCACATGATTGGGTTTTAGCAATCTCAAATTCTATATGTCACATCTGTAGCTTATTTCAATTCAATATACAAGTGTCATGCCCAGGAAAGGCAAGTCATATTCATAACTTTACACGTGGATGGAGCTCGTATGGAATCTTTAGGAACTGCCTTTTATTTATCTAAAATGGACATGAATGTACTGTTCAGATGGCCATCAAGGGGTCAGGTGACCTTTGCTTATTGAACACAGGCTATCAAGCTTCTGAAAAGTTCTGAATTGAATAACCATAGGTGGGGGCCTCCCCCTGGAAAGGACATACCCAGATGGATGTTATCCGTGGAATTTGCACCTGCCATTGTTCAAATCTTACTCAAAACACAGAGTTAATAGAGTCCTAGACTCACATTTTCCGTGCCCACTGGCGTCGGGCAGGTATGAGTGGACAATATGGCGGGAAGGCCAAAAGTCACCGTTGTGAAACCAGTTGGCAATTGTCCACTCTGCCCATCAATGGTGGGCCGCGTATCCCACCGCTGCACTTCGGGAATTTCATTTTAATACATCTGCATATCATATCACGTCTGCTCGCCGGAATCATCCCCTCCCACGCTGGATCATCCGAGCACGCCAACATGTTTCACAACTGAACACACACCACGTGCACTCGGCGAGCTGCACTTCACTCGGGACTTCGAGGTTTGTTTGCCGACCTTGCTTCGGGCAGGACTCACAGTCATCAGTGTCAGGCTTCACAGGCAGCACCACATCACTTTTAGGGGGGTCTCACAGGCCGGTCTCTACTTACGAGACCAGCCATTTGGCAGGGGTGGCTTTTCAACAGCTGCAGGGCTAGGGCTTGCTTGGGGAAGGGGGAGAAGCGGCCTCAGGCATGGGAAAAGGCTGCAGGGCCAGGGCATTACTTGGGAAGGGTGATATCACAGGGTGTGTGGGGGACATATGTTGATCTGTGCAAGTGGCCTTAAGAGAGTGAGGACTAAGAAGGCAGTCTCCAGAGGAGATGAGGCCAGAAGGAGATGTGAGGGTGTGTGTGAGAGATCGGGTGGTGATGTCCCTTGAGCTGGCACTGAGTGAGATGCCAGTGAATGTGTGGTAGCCGTGTGAGTGTGTGAGTTTAGAGTGATGAGATGGTTGCCTTACCCTGATGGCACATATGAGGTTATTCATTCTCTTTCTGCACTGGATGATGAACCTCTTCTCTACAGCTTTCACACTGACCACCACTGCCACCATCTCCTAAGCCGGAGTGGTGACACTGATGGGCCTCCTGCAGCCAGAGCGGGGGTAGAGGACATCGTGGTGAGCTCCAACGGTGTGCAGAAGGCCTCCAGGGATGTGTCACTGAATCAGGGGGCTGAAGTTTTCTTGCCTTTTGGGGCCATGTCTTCTGTACAGCAGTCCTGGGCTGGAAGCACTGAGAGATGTGCGCACGGCTGCAATTTAAATATGGCACCTGGCATGTGGAAGTGGTGAGGTAAATTAGCTTTAAGCCATTCTAGGTGGACAATAGCCATTGACCATGTGACCAAAACTGGCTTCTGATTCTGAGATCCTTTGTTGTCTCAAGACACCTGGGAAATGTACAGAAGAATACCGCCAAGGCCACAGCTGAAGAGAAAGGCTGTGCCATCAGTCTCTGGCCAGTCTGAGAACCAGACTCTGAAACTAGCTTCAAGTCAATCAGTCAGCAAAAGTACTTAACCTGTTCCAGTTTCAAAGTTCAACTGAAAGCTAACCTCCTAGATTTTGACGACAAGAAACCTCACAACCTGCTTTGAATCCTTTGGGGAGAATTTTCCTCCCATCGGGTGGGTTGCGTAGGGGCGTGCAGAGGTGGGCGCAGACCTGATCGGCGCCCCCGATTGGGTCCGTGCCGCCATTTTACGTGGGTGTGCCAATTAAGGTGCGCCCAGCGTGACATGCGCCCGGAAGCGCTGAGCATTCCCAGTGCGGGCGGAGGGGGTGGATTCCCTGAGTTGTGCATGCACGCGAAAGAGCGCAGAAATCTCCCTGAGATGCAGAGGTGCCTCAGGGAGATTAGTTTAAGTTTTAAAAATCTAAATAAAGAAACAAAAAATTTTTAAGACATGTCCCCTCATGTGACTGTGTCACATGAGCTGGGACATGTCAATGAATTTTTATAAAAATTTTTACTCAATTTATAAACACATCATGTAACCTCATCCCGCCCGTGGATGAGGTTCCATGAAAAATGCAAAGGCCACCTGGGCTCTTCACCTGCCCCCCGCCAACCTTAAGGTTGGACGGGCAGCTCAGTTTATTAGTTTAATTAGTTTTCAAATGACCTTAATAGGCCTTTGACAGTTCGGCGGGCACGCAGCCTGCGTCATTTTATGCCTCGGCGAGTGGGCCCCGTCCCCGCTCGCCGAGCCGAAAATCCTGGTCTTCATTTTACAAGGCCCTCATTTCAACTTTAAACCATCAAATGCATTCAAGAAACTAGAGGCCTGCCACGTGGGAAACCTGAAATCACAAATCAGAGACTGAATTAAATGTAGTCTGTAAAAGTGCACTATTTTTATCTTCTATGTCAAATAGTTGTGTGTGTGTGTGCATGCGCGAGAGAGACCGGGTGTGTGACATTGTGTTAATTTGGGGTACGTGTGTAAGAATAAATAACTTTCTTTATTATAAACTCAAAAAAACATGCTGCTGATTTGTGTAATTGGAATTAATTAATTGGAGTATATAGTCCCAGGATAAGTAAGGGCACACCTCTTTCCATACAAAACATGCTGATTATGGTCAGTAAGAGAGCAGATACATTCTGTCCGTGGCACAACTGTTAATTGTTGTTTATAAGGCCACAAGTGATACGTCAGTATTACTGTCCACATCCATTTGGTGGAAAACTTTAAAGTAGATGAAAAACAGGCGTGCTGACTGGAATAATGTTCAAACCCACACTTGTACAGAGTATTGTTCATGGTGTTACCCAATGTTCATATTACTGCCATTTTTATAGTTGTCAAGGCATTGCTGTGTACCAGCAGCTGAGCATTAGGGTCCGAGTGTAACTGTTCATTTAGAATTTTGCATTTTAAAGATGAACTGTGCTCTTGCAAAGTTGTTTGGCAAGACCTTTTACATTTCTTTACATAGATACAGCACCATGAGATGTTGACAATATCATGTTACATTGTGATCAGTTTTCCTCTACCCATTTAATTTTTCCCTCTCCCCAAGGAAACAAAACATCTTATTCCTGAATAACCCATTATGGTTTATTTTAGTTTGTATTCGGGCCTTCTCAAGGTGAGGCATGTCAGAGCTGGGCAATGGAACACCTTTTTTCGATTTAAAACACCCTTAAGTCAGCATCAGCCTCTTTCAGGCTGTATGCAAAGCTTGATGTAGAGCAGTTCTCCCTCGTGCAGGCTGCTGATATTAAACCTTCAAGGGCACAACAACAACTTGCATTTTTATAGCAGCTTTAGCTTAGTAAAATGTCCAAAAAGAACCAGCAGAGGTGAAACCAAACAAAAATCATCACTGGACCAAAGAGGAAGATGTTAGGGAGGATGAAAAAAACCTTTGTCAAAGATGTGGGTTTTAAAGAGAGTCCTAAAGGAGCGTAAGGATGCGGAGAGATGAAAGGGTTTGGAAAGGAGATTCAGATCAGCGTTTAGGCAGCTGAAGGCACGGCTGCCACTATGGAACAAAGGGAGGGGGTTACACAAGAGGCAAGAGTAAGAGAAACAGTTATTTGAGAGAGGTTGTGGAGTTGCAAGTGGTTATGGAACTGGGAGGGGTGTGGAATGAGAATGAGGAATTTAAATTGGAAGCATTAGGGGACCAGGAGCCAATGTAGAAAGGACAAAAGCGGGATTCGGTGCAGGACAGGGTCTGAGCAGCAGTGATTTGGATAAGCTGAGATGGAGTTTGGACAACGGAGGGCTGGCATTGACACCCGTTATTTACAGGTTGCTGTGTTTTAATTTGCAATGTACAGCAGGTCCTATTGCATCAATTTAATTTTTGTCCTCACACCAGCCTTCGAATGGCTCTTCTTTGGCTAGTTTATTTGAAGTCTTCAGATAGGGAAAAGAGAGAAAACTTTCATCCCATCAATTTGTGCAAGATACTGCAAATCCAAGAGGGGAAAGCATACTGTACCACTCATTCCCAGCAATGATGTCGTATTAAAGTTCATTATCTTTGAAAGCTTTTTCGAACAGCTTGTAACCATCATATTACTTAGCGTGGGCTTCAGCTTTCAAATACAATTAGAAAATTGTAGGATTTGTATCATCATAAACTGCTTTCAGGACACACTGGTAAATGGCTGAAGTTCTGTTAAGTTTTCTCTTGTGCCTTATCTTTTAAATATTTTGACTTTTTTTTTATCTCCATAGGTTATTTGCCACAATATGATATATTAATGGGTACATTATTGAGTTAGCAAAGCCAGACTCATCTGTAGGCTTCTATTATAACAATGGTGCCCTTCCCCATTTGTTCCTTTGCAAATAAAGGTCAGATGATAAAGATACTGCACACTGTTCGCTACATATGAACTAACGAAATAGGAGCAGAAGTGGGCCATTCAACCCCACAAGCCTGTTCCGTCATTTAATAAGATCATGGCTGATCTGCTTGTGTTTTGAATTCCGCATTCCCATCTACCCCCAATAACATTTGATTCCCTTGCTTAACAAGAATCTATCTACCTCTGCCTTTAAAATGTTCAATGACCTCACTTCCACTGCCTTTTGAGACAGAGAGTTCCAAAGTCATACAACCCTCTGAGGGAAAAAATTTCTCCTCATCTCTGTCCTATAAGGGCGACCCCTAATTTTAAAACAGTGGCCCCTAGTCCTGGACTCACCCACAAGAGGAAACATCCTTTCCACATCCACCTTGTCAAGACCATTCAGGATCTTATATACTTCAATTAAGTCACCCCTCAAACTTCTAAGCTCCAGTGGAAACAAGCCCAGCTTACCCAACCTAGCCTCATAAGACAACCCACTCAATCCAGGTATCAATCTAGTAAACCTCCTCTGAACTGCCTCCAATGAATTTACATCTTTCCTTAAATAAGGAGACCAAAACTGCACACAGTATTTGAGATGCAGTCTCACTAATGCCTTGTGTAACTGAAGCATGACATCCTTACTTTCATGCTCATTTCCTCTCGTAGTAAAGGATAGCATTCCATTAGCCTTCTTGACTACATGCTGTACCTCCATACTAACCTTTTGTGACTCATGCACCAGAACACTTAGATTCCTCTGCACCTCAGAATTCTGCAATCATTCCCCATTAAAGTAATACTCTTCTTTTTTACTCTTCCTGCCAAAGTGAACAACTTCACATTTTCCCACATTATACTCCACCTGCCAGATTTTTGCCCATTCAAGCAACTTATCTCTATCCATCCGCAAACTCTTTATGTCCTCTTCACAGCATTCTTTCCTACCTATCTTTGTGTCATCTGCAAATTTAGCTACCATGCCTTTGCTCCCCTCATCTAAGTCATTGATATCAATTGTAAAATGTTGAGTCCCCAGCACAGACCCCTATGGGACCCCACTAGTCACATCCAGCCAATCAGTCAATGACCCATTTATGCATACTCTGTTGTTTTCTGCCAGCCAGCCAATCTTCTATCCAAGCTAATATCTTACCCCCTACGCCATGAGCTTTTATTTTCCACATTAAGCTTTGATGTGGAACCTTATAAAATGCTTTCTGGAAATCCAAGTACAGTACATCTACAGGCTCCCCTTTATCCACAGCGCAAAGAACTATAATAAATTGGTTAAACATGATTTCCAAGTCACAAAACCATGCTAACTCTTGCTGATTACCTTGCGTTTTTCTAAGTGCCCAGTGATAACCTACTTAATGATCGACTCTAACACCTTTCCCATGACAGACATCAAGCTAATTGGCCTATAGTTTCCTGCCTCCACCCCTTCTTGAATACAAGGCTTACATTTGCTATTTTCCAGTGTGATAGAACCTTCCCAGAGTTTAGCAAATTTTGGAAAATTAACATCATTGCATCAACTGCCTCATTAGTCACCTCTTTTAAGGCACTAGCATGAAGTCCATCTGGGCCTGAAGACTTGTCAACCCACAGTTCCATGAGTTTGGGCAGTACCTCTTCCCTAGTGATTGTAATTTCACCAAGTTTCTCTCTCCCCTCCACCTCCTGATTTATAGCTATTACTGGAATGTTTTTTATAGTCTCTACAGAGAAGACAAAAGCAAATTATTTGTTCCTTTCATCCGCCATTTCCTTATTATCTATTATTAACTCCCCATTCTCACTCTCCAGAGGACCAACACTCACTTTACCTACTGTTTTCCTGTTTAAATACCTGTAGAAACTCTTGCTATACGTTTTTACATTTCTAGCTAGCTTAGCTTCCTCTCATACTCTAATTTCTATCTCCTGATTAACCTTTAGTCATTCTCTGCTGTTCTTTATATTCTGACCAATCATATGACCTGCCACTCATCCTTGCGCAGTTATATGCTTTTTCCTTTAGTTTGACACTTTCCCTAACTTCTTTAGTTAACCACGGATGGTGGGTCCTCCCTTTAGAATCTTTCTTTATAATAGGAATATACTTATTCTGAGTATCCTGAAAAATCCCCTCAAATGTCTGCCACTGCTTCTCTAGTGGTCTGTCGCCTAACGTAGTACCCCAGTTCACTTTAGCTAGCTTAGCTTTCATGCCCACATAGTTGCCCTTATTTAAGTTTAAAATACTAGTCTTAGACCCATTCTTCTCCCTTTCATACTGGATATAAAATTCAATCATATTGTGATCACTGCTACCTAGAGGTGCCTTTACCCTGAGGTCATTAGTTAATCCTGCCACATTACACGATACCAAGTCTAATATAAACTGCTCTCTGGTTGGTTCCACAACATGCTGCTCTAAGAAACTATCTCAAAAGCGTTCTATGAACTTTTCATCCAGGCTACTACTGCCAATCTAATTTTGCCATTTTATATGTGGATTAAAGTCACCCACGATTATTGCCACCCTTTTATCACAAGCACCCAATATTTCTTCTTGTATACTTTGTGCTATATTGTGGTTACTGTTAGGGGCCTGTAGATCACTCCCATTAGTGACTTCATTCCCCTACTATTCCTCATCTGTAGTCAAATCGATTCCACATCCTGATCTCCTGAACCAAGGTCATCTCTAACTATTGCATAAATGCCATCGTTGATTAACAGTGCTATCCCTGAACCTTTACCTAGCTTCCTATTCTTCTTGAAGATCATAAACCCCTCAATATTCAGGACCCAATCCTTGTTATCCTGCAACCACATCTCCGTAATGGCTACCATATCATATTTATTTACTTCAATTTGCACTATCAGTTCGTTTACTTTGTTATGAATGCTATGCGCATTCAGATAAAGAGCTTTTAACTTTGTCTTTTTGTTATTTTTGTGTCATCTAGTCTTGACTCTTGGTGCATTCTTAGTTTTTTTTCTCTGTTCCTTCCTGCCATTCTCTGGCCCTCATTTCCTGAGTTACTATTTTCCTCTCTTTGATATACCACATCTTTCCACATTTGATCCCTTGCCCCCACTATTTAGTTTAAAACCCTTTCTACTTTCCCACATATGTGATTTGCAAGAACACTGGTCCCAGCAGATTCAGGTGTAGACCATCCCAATGGTATAGTCCCCACTTTCCCCAGTACTGGTGCCAGTGCCCCACAAACCAGAACCCACTTCTCCCACACCAGCCACGTGTTCATCTCTCTAATTTTATGGACCCTATGCCAATTTGCATGCGACTCAGGTAATAATGCAGACATTATAATCTTTGAGGTTCTGCTTTTCAATTTAGTACCTAGCTCCTCATACTCTCTATGCAGAACCTCTTTCCTGGTTCTACCTATGTCATTGGTACCTACATGGACCACGACAACTGGATCCTCCTCCTCTCACTGCAAGTTCCTCTCCAGCCCTGAGCAGATGTCCCAAATAGATGTTGCCTTCCCCCAGATGTAGATGTCGCCTTCCCCCAATTAATTATACAAGTGACTTGTTGTCACTTGCAAGTGCATCAGACGTCCCAATATCTCTTAAAACATTTTAATGCATAAAATCCCTATGCCTCCCAGTATATTAGATTCCCAATACCTTAAAGTGTATTCCAGTGTCTCCTATATTCTAGTATAGTGATTGGGGTATTACTTAAATAGCCTACTGCATAGCTACCCCAATGCTTCCAACACATCCCAGTGCACCAATATCCCAGTGAATTTTACATATTAGGGTAGATGATGATCACAGCATCCCTTACATCTTCCAGATATCTCAGTCAGCGAATTGCTATTCCCAGTGTTTCCAACATGTTCTAGTATATAAAGATCACACTAGTCTATAATTTCCACAGGGTTTCTCTCAACTTTCTGCCAAAGCTATAGCAAAAAGTAGGGAGAACACTCAGAATTCTACCCCAATTTCTTTTACATATTGTATGGGAACCGATCATCCATTAAATGCCATGGTGTGTGGACCTCTTGGTGACTTCAATATCAATGAATAAATATCTCAGCATTGAATAAATATCTCAACATTTCATACATATTTCAATCTATCGAAATCACAATATCCCCTTTGTCTCTCACTGTGTAGATTTCCCAGTGGCACCTACGCCTCACAGTGTATAAATAGTTCAATGTTTCTAAAGTACTCCAACCTATCATGTTCTTAATGTTGTCTACATCTCCAACCTTAGTATCTCCAAGTACCTCTTATTATCTCTGAAGAAGTCATTCAGACTCAAACCATTAACTCTGTTTCTCTCCCCACAGATGCCGCCAGACCTACTGAGTTTTTCCAGCATTTTCTGTTTTTATTTCAGATTTCCAGCACCCGCAATCTTTTGCTTTTACCTTTAAGTCGATGTTTAGAATTGTCAATGTCTGCCACTTTCTAATGTATGAAGACCCCAACATCCCATGAACGCCAACTTGTTCAAAATTCATTTGGGGTCAAAATGAGGGTGCTTATGCCATACTCTTCTAACAGACCAACAGTGGTTCCCTGTTGCATCAGATCTGATGCAAGACCTCTGTACATTTACTAGTCCTCAGCCCAATCACCTTCAGTAGCTTTCACCCTTTTTTTTGAAGCCTCCAATTCTATTTCCCTTTCTGCACATTAAAAGCCTTCTTAAAAATCCACCAATCAATCAAGTGTCTGGTCACCCCAAAATGAGGGCGTCTATTTCTTACGGCTTCTCTCCAGCACCTTGGGATATTTTTGTATGCTAAAGACACTGGGTAAGTAATTTTCCAATGTCATGCTTTGAGCAAGAGGTTTAGCATGAAATTGCAGAGAATTTACAGCTCAGAAGCAGGCCACTCAGCCCAACTGCTGTTTGTAATACATTTGAGTCCTCTCCCACCATACTTAATCTAGTCCTCTCATATAGAATCATAGAATGGATACAGCACAAGGGGCCTTTTGGCCCATCATGTTTGTGCCAGCTCTCTGCATAATTTTTTATTTCTTTCTCCCTCATGTACTTATCTAGATTGCTCTTCACTGAATTTATGCTATTTGCTTCAACTATTCCATGTGGTGTAAGGTTCCACATTATAACCATGGTCACATGGTTCCCCTCACCCACCTCTCTGGGGTCTCCCAGTCAGGCCTGTCCAAAATACCGAGTCTTACCTCAAGTCAGGGAGACATTATCTCTTCCTCTATGGGACTGCTTTTAATCCCAGCAGTCTTCTCTGAATTACTTTTTGGATTTATTAGTGACTGTCTTATATTGATAACTCCTAGGATTGGACACCCTTCAAATGAAAACAATGATATGGGTGCAATTTAATGTTCCCCTGACCTGCGCATTTGAAGGTGGGGGTGCTCATAAAATAAAACCAACTCCCTCCCTCCCACCCCGACCTGTCTCCTATATTATGGGGGTGGGTTGGTGCCAGGCAGCCTGTCCAGCCTTAGCCTTTGGAGACCTTTAACTGGCCAATTAACTGCCACTTAAGGGCCCCAATCCACCTTCACTGTAATTTTTCGGTCTGCGGGGGAAGGCAGGGCAAAGTGAGCAGCCCGGCAGCTTCGACTGTGTGGGCTGCTGTCGGACAGGGAAGGGATAGTACCTCCTTAGCGAGGTCCCTGTGCCCATCCGGAGCAGTCCCTCACTCAAGCTCATACTCCTCTTCTTTCTTTCCTCCTGCAGCGTCTCTAGTTTACCCCCCTACTCCCTCCCCCCCCACCCCACCTTCACTAGGGTATCTCAGTCAGGCCTGCCCAAAAATCCCCAGACTTACCTCAAGTCCGGGAGCCACCTTCTCTTTTCCTTTAGAACTGCTTTTAATCCCAGCAGTGGGCACTACTGTCTTCTGGCTGGTCTGCAGCCGCAGCTCTCTAGGGCAGGGCTTCCTCCCTGATGTGGGCGGAAGTCCCACTCTGACTATTAAGGCTATACCCCCAGCATAATATCGCCGTGGGGCTACCAAATTTCTGGTCAGTGAGGTACAGACCAACTTTTAGGTCAGTGGGGGTGGAGGCTAATCTAGTCTGCCCATAAAATCTGCCCCTATACCTACCCAATGAAACCCCTTTCTAATTTTAATTGCCTCTATTGCGTCACCCTCAACGTTCTCTTTCTAGAGGAAAGAGCCGCAAGCTTGTTCAATCTTTCTGATAGTTATAATTTTGCAGTTTTGGTATCATTCTTGAGAATCTTTTTTGCACCTTCACCAGTGCCTCTATATCCTTTTCATCCCTGCCCATCGGCAAGGCGTATCAG
Organism: Cetorhinus maximus; assembly: GCF_964194155.1. Lineage (NCBI taxonomy): Eukaryota > Metazoa > Chordata > Chondrichthyes > Lamniformes > Cetorhinidae > Cetorhinus > Cetorhinus maximus. The sequence continues at coordinate 18,172,730 of NC_135903.1, read as the reverse complement.
AAAATCATGAAGACTGCTTGCCTAAGTTTCCAATATGCACTTGTATTTTGTCAAGTTCCCCACTGAGACTAAAAAGTCAGAAATGTGTTATTTCAGTGCTGCCATACTGAATACTTTTACAGAGTGCATTCTTCCATATGACTGTCATCCCTGATTAAGTCCTTTTACAATCTATATCATTCTTTTGTCAAAAGAGTTTATCCAATTTAATCCAGTGAACCTGTTCCAAATGAGAAATCTGTTTACATTCATTGTCCATTATACAACGTTCCAGATTTAGGCACAAAGCATTTCAGCGCAAAATCCTGGTCCAAGTTCATAAACTTCTTCATCTATTTATACAATAGATGACAGGATTTGGAAAGTTAAAATACCAATATTACCCATTTAAATGTGTCCCTGCTCAGAGATCCAGCAAACCTCACTGCTATATTTGATTGCTTTCTGGCATTTTGACTGAGATAAAACCAATTGTGGAATTTATCAGCATATTCAAGAAAGAAAACTCGTTTTTAACTAAAACTTTACTCCCTGGTATATGTGTATCTTTTTGTGACCATTGGTTGAGTATAATCGAAGCACAAACCATTGATAGTGTTGCCAAGAGAATACTAGCCATAGACTGTTGAAACCAATGTGGATGTTTAATGCCAAAGTAATATTGGACAGTATAAGTGCATTATGTGTAGTTCATACATGCCTAGCTCATCCATAATATTTTATGCTTCTCTATATAAGAGTTTGCCTGCTCCACCCAGTTCTATATGCAGCAGAACGTATAGAGCCCAATTTTAACCCATTCAAAGCCCACCCACTTGCACAAAGTTAAAATTGGAACATGCTTCACTTATAATTGATTATTTTTGGTATGCAACTACAATTGTTATGTAGGCTAATATGGCAGTAGAATAGCCCCATAAGGTCCCCCAAACAATGAGATGAGTAATCGTTTAGTCTATGTTTGACGGTGTTGGTACAGGGGTATGGTCTTACTTATTTCAGTTTATCCTCCTAGCTCCATGTAGCAGGATCAGAGGCAATGCCAAAAGAGGTCCACTCCCCTGTCTATCCACTCAATTTATTGCCTGTTCAGTGCTAATTGATAAAAAATCTGGCACATACCATGTTAGCTGAATATAGACCACAGCTAGAGACGGGAATGATCTATAACTATGCCTATAACGTTATTCTTGGTGAACACAATATAGTGACCAATAATGCCCCTCTCCACCTGTAGCTAACTTCATCCTTTTGGTTGAAACTGGATTTATTTTGAGGTAACCAGGAAGTCCTGTTGATGAATAAAACTGAACAGATTGTTGCTGTTGATTTGGTATTGGAAAAAAACAGTTGCCACAATATTACACAAAATATAATCTGGAACAGAAGCAGTATTAATATTCATTACAGCATAAATTGAAATCAAAGTTTTACTGAATGAGTCAATTTAACATTATTTTGGCAAAGACGGGAATTGTGTTTTTATTTCAAATGTCATTAAAATTACTCAGGTTAGATGAGGCATCTCAATCTCTCTAAGTTCCTAGATGAAAAAGAGATAATCAGCCTGTAAAAAAAAGAACAAATGTCTTTTGTTCAGAAATCAATAAAGATAAAGAAGTACTCTGATGGTTATAGGACAAAAGGTTTCAATAGTTTTAATGTATAAACTTTGACAGATGGTGATGGAATTTCTGTGGTGCTTCAGCGATTTTGAACTAACTGCAGAATGTAGGCAGTGCTGTAACACATAATTGATCAACTGTTGGAGACCTGTTGTAAAGGGTGGTTTATGACTGGCAGCATTGTCACAAAACAACTCAATGCCTAATGCAATTAAAGCTGATGGACAATAATATCTTCAGTGTGTTTGAACTTCAAAAGAAAATAAATCATTATAATGTGCAGGGGCTCCCCTCATCGTCTTCCACGTTCCATTTGTGGATCGGCAGTGATAGGAGCTCCATAAGAAATTATCTTACATAGTTACCATCAATGACTGTGTTTTTTAGAACCTGGTGAGAGGAACTGAAAGACCCAGCAATAATTTGGGATGATTTTTTCTGTGATTTGTGATGCAGAAACAACTATTCCCTTGACTCAAAACACAGGAAAATGTTTTCAACAGCCTTGTGAATAGTCAATCATGGGAGTACCATTTAGGAATATGAGCTTTTCGACATTACAGTGCTTTTTCTTTTAAGATAGAATATACAGAATGGAAACATGATATTTGGCCCAACCACTACACTTATGCTGCACTTGAACCTCCTCCCATTCTTCCTCATCTAACTTTATCAGCATTACACTTCATTCCCTCTCCCTCAAACATTTATCTCGCTTGCCATTAAATGCATTTATACCATTGGACTCAACCACTCCCTGTGGTAGCGAGTTCCACATTCTCACTGGGTAAAGGTACTTCTGGATACCGATTTGATTTCTTAGTGACTATCATATTTATGGGGCTAATTTTCGCATTTAAAAATGACAGGCGGGACCTGATTCCAGGATTCATGCCCCATTCCCAGCACCGGCAATTTTCACCGACATAGGATAAGTGTGTAGGTAGTGAGCCCTATACACATTGTAGCAATTCCATTCTCTTATCCACTTTACCTACTTCTGACCAATGAAGATGAGGATTACTGAAATTGGTCATGATTATTATCTTTCTTTTTATTCATTTCTCTAATTTGTTTGCACATTTCTTCCTCCACTTGCCTTCCACTATCTGTAGACGACCTCTAATGGTGTATCTAATCCTTGGCCATTTTTAAAATTCATTTTTACGGGATGTGGGCTTCACTGGCCGGGCCAGCATTTATTGCATATCCCTAGTTGCCCTTGAGAAGGTGGTGGTGAGCTGCCTTCTTGAACCGCTCCGGTTCAATGTGGTGTAGGTATACCTGCAGTGCTGTTAGGCAGGGAGTTCCAGGATTTTGACCCAGCGACAGTGAAGGAATGACGATATATTTCCAAGTCAGGATAGTGAGTGACTTGGAGAAGAACCTCCAGGTGGTGGTGTTCCCATGCATCTGCTGCTCTTGTCCTTCTAGATGGTAGTGGTTGTGAGTTTGGAAGGTGCTGCCTAAGGAGCCTTGGTGAATTCCTGCACTGCATCTTGTAGTTGGTACACACTGCTGCCACTGTGCATCGGTGGTAGAGGGAGTGAATGTTTGTGGATGTGGTGCCAATCAAGCGGGCTGCTTTGTCCTGGATGGTGTCAAGCTTCTTGAGTGTTGTGCGAGCTGCACTCATCCAAGCAAGTT